>NC_045427.1:106658459-107979292 GCF_902635505.1 Sarcophilus harrisii | reverse complement strand
GTGTTATTCATGGCTCCTTCCATGCTTATGAACTATAACTCTCTGCTCTGCGTTCTATGTTTCAGTCAATTGGCTATACTGGGCATTCCCTATCTACAACACTCCATCTCTCAACTCCCTCCTACCTTTTTGCAGACTTTGTAAACTTTTGTGCAAAAGATTCCCAAATCTGAAATTATACTCCCACCACAGGTCAAGTGCTTCCTCCTATAGGAAGCCTGTTCTTTGTCAGTTACATAAGATTTTAGCGAATAGGAATTGCTTAATTTTTTGTACATCTATGTAGAACATAGTAAGAACTTAATAAATGCTTTTTGATTGACGGTGCTTTCCTTCCTGCCCTCCCACCTAAGTCACTTTATATCATTTTTGTTGTTCAGTAATGTCCAACTTTTCATAGTATCCTATGCATTCTATCATTAATGGAGTTTTCTTAGCAAAGATACTTGCCATTTCGTTCTCTGGTGGATTAAAGCAAACACAGTCACACAGCTAGTAAGTATCTGAGATTAGCTTCTGACTCCAGAACAACAGCTCTATCCACTGAGCTACTTGGCTGCCTTCAACTTTGTAAAGATTTTTTTTGTTTTCCTTTTTATTAGTGTTTAATAAACAATTCCAGAATCTTGCTGCAGACTAATCCACTAGGCTTCTATTACTCGCAAAGAAAATTTAAGAAGACCCATTTCAGGTGACATGGGGTTCATATCTATATTCCTGGATTTGACTAGACTTGGGGCTGAATTTGAGTAGAGATAATGGCAATTGATAATTACTTGACAAAGTTATGTTAGAATGGATGAGTCAGTTACTCTTTTGAGGACTGGACAGAGCCAAGAATGAAGGATCCATGCCGAACCATTAAGAAAACCTATGTTGAACATTCAGCTTCTTATGTCACTCCAAAAACCTTTTTAGTTCCCCTTGATCTCTATGAAGGTCCATTGCTAATTTAAGGAATCTCTATTCTGGCTTGGCAAGCTCTGTTCTCTTCCAGGACAGGAGGAAGTAGCTGCTAAAATGTGCAGAGCAAGAACAAAGAGCTCATTAGGATTAATCATTTATTCCAAGTTCCCATCCCATGAATTTCTATTGAGGATCTTGGATACAAATAAAAGGATAATTAGGGACATAATGCAAATGATTTCAAGTTCAGTAATTATCTCCATAATTGAAATTTTCTAAATTAAATCTGAAAAATTTCAAAACTAGCTTAAAAAGTTTTCTCCTATTATGATTAATCCCCCATGTAATTAGTTTACAGTAAGACCAGTAATGCAGATAAGGGCTGATGACTGAGTGATCATAAATGTAAGCTGTCCCAAAGGCCACCTTCAGGAAACAAGTTGAGGATAAAATTTTGGATGGGCTAGGAAAGTTTATTATGATTGTTGCCAAGCAGGGTAAAGAAGGCTAGCTGAGCACCATAGGTATGGTCCTATATTTCTATGGGAGATGATGAGGTGGGAGAATGGAGTGATTAAGTCCTGTGCATTTCTTGCAGCCCCTCTGTTTAAAAAAAAAAAAAAAAAAAAAAAAAAAAAAAAAAGTCTCTTTGCTAGCAATAGGCACTAGCCCTAGCCATTAGCTCATTTCACATTGAGTCACCCCCCACCAGAGGGCAATGCTTATTAACTACAGCCACTGCTTAACTTGCAAGGAAATCATTCCAGAGAGTTGAGAGGCTTCTTATCCTTTCAATCTTAACTTTGGAGCCAGTCAGTCTCCAATCTGCAGGAATCCTGAATACTACTCACAAAAGCCAGGCTTGGTGAAAGTCACTTGACTCAAAGATCAACCTTATTTGGTTCAGATTAGCAGGATAGTTCCTTTAAATTCTGAAAAACTTTAGCCCATTCTCTGTTAGCAGTATAGCAACAGACCAGGAAAAAGTTTAGGTGAAATCACACACAATCTATCACCTTCCAGTCCTCGATATAGCTTCTATGGTTTAACCACAAAGTAATTTAAATACAGACCCAATTCCCATGGAAGGGGTATCCAACTTTTTCTGATTCCAGGCCCCTATTAAAAGTAAAACAAAACCCAACAAAATGTTAAGCATGCATCCTCAGTACTTATTTATAAATTACTTCCATATACTACCATACTAATTATATAATTGATGTACTGATATCAACCAAAACTGATTCTTCTCTGAGATCAGCAAATGCTACAAATCAGAGCTTGATTTATTGTTTTGTTGATTGTCTGGACTTTAAAAAGGGATAGAAAAATCTTAACAAATGCAGATTAAACTTTAAAGTGTTTTAGATAACTGGGGAGGCAGCCATTAAATATCCTACACATCCCTGGTTCATAAAAGTTATAAAACCTGCACCAAAACAGACATTAAAAAGAATGAAATGTAAAGATGAAATAATATTATAGAGTCGATAGAAAATCACCGAATAGGGAGTGATAGGGGAAGATTTACTTTGACAGCTGTGGGGAGATGCACTGGAGTAGGGAGACTTGAGGCAGGTAAGAGGTAATGAACATCTGGAGTAAGGGACTGACCATGTGAATATGTAGAAAGAAAGTAACAGAGATGAGAGATGTTGTGAAGGTAAAAGTGACAAGATTTGGCAACTGAACAACTATGAAAGGGGAGAAAAAGGAAGAGCTAAAATGAATACTAATGTTGCAAACCCAGGTAAATGGGAAAATGATGTTTCCACAGAAATGGGAGAATTTGATAGAGGAATAGATTGGATAGGAAAGGCATTAAATTCTGTTCTGGAAATCTTGGATTCGAAATATCTACAGGACATAGTGTTCAAAACAACCAATATGCAGTTGGTGATGTGGGATGGAGTACAGGTATATATAAATCTATGAATCATTTGCATAGAGCTAATTAAACCTATAGGACTTAATGAAGTCATCAGTGAAGAAAGTATACAGAAATAAAGAAAGAGACATGGGCAATAACATCGGTTCAAAGGAAGTCTATGGATGATGGCCCAGCAGAAGACACCGATGAAGAATGGTCAAACAGGTCATAGCTAGTGTCATGATAACTCAGTGATGAAAAACTATGTGGAAGAAGAAGATAGTCAAAGGTCAAATACTTCCAAAAGACTGAAAAGGATGAGAACTAAGGAATTTTGGACATCAGATTTGGTACAAAATTAGATTGCTGATAACTTTATTTTTTCAATTAATTGTATTTTATTTTTCTCTAATTACATGTAAAATTTTCTTTCAACATTCACTTCTGTAAGATTTTTAGCTCCAATTTTTTTCTCCTTGCTTTCCTTCTAACCCCTTGCCCAAGAAAGCAAGAAATCAGATAAAGGTTTTACATGTATAATCATTTAAAACATATTTCCAATTAGTCATATTTTGAAACAAAAATCAAAACAAAAGAGAAAAACCATGAAAAAGAAAAAACAAAAGGTGAAAGTAGTATACCTTCATCAGCATTCATTATTCATTCTCCATAGTTCTTTTTCTGAGTGCTGATGGCATTTTCTATCCCAAGTTTATTGGAATTGACTTGGATTAATGCGTTGCTGAGAAAAGCCAAGTCATCACATAATCTTATTAGTGTGTACAATGTTTTTCTGGTTCTTCTCATTCTTACTCAACATCAGTTCATATAAGTCTTTTCAGGTTTTTCTGAAATCAGCCTGCTCATCAATTCTTATAGAACAATAGTGTTCCGTTAGGTTCAAATGCCATAGGTTATTCAGCAATTCCTCAATTGATGGGCATCCATTAAATTTCTAATTCCTTGCCACCATCAAAAGAGCTGCACATGTGAGTCCTTTTCTCTTTTATGATCTCTTTGGGATACAGACCCTGTAGTGGCATTGTTGGGTCAAAGGGTATACACAGTTTTATAGCCCTTTGGACATAGTTCCAAATTGTTCTCCAGGATGGCTGGATCAGTTTACAACTCTACCAACAATGTATTAGTGTCCCAGTTTTCCAGTGTCCGGTAACTTTAAAGAGAGTGATTTCAGTTGACTGTAGAGTCAAAGACAACAAGAGAATTGAAAACCTAGGAGAGTGGAAGAAGGGTAGTACCCTTGATGGAGATAAGGAAATTCAGAGAGGGATGATTTTGGAATTTTCCTGTGATACTCATTCTTTTCCACTGAAAAATGAAAACTGGGATGAGAGAATTGACTCACTGGCCATTGCTTGGAGCACAGCCTGACTGGTGAAAGGCACTTGGAGTAACTGAAAAAAGGGGAGAAAATGGGGAAATTATTATGAATAGGAATTCATAATAGGAATGGACAAGGAGTTCTGCTTACCTAGGTGCTGCAGGTGCTGATGTGCTATTAGATTATAACTACCTTAATAAAATAGCCATACCAACAATCATCCAGGAAAGAGGATAAATGGGAGAGTATTGAAATGAGTGGAGTAATTTTATTAAAGGTGTCATTCCATGACAAAATAACCTCTAGGGGACTCTACACCTCACTCTGGAAATTAAAGATTGATCTAAAGATTGATCAGTACCAAGAGGTGGAAATGAAAAGGGAGTGCCTTCTGGACACAGGATATAACCTGGAGTTGGGACGTTTGCACTCAGGTAAAAGCAAAGATTTTTGTTTGTTTGTTTGTTTGTTTTTCTTGAGGCAATTAAGGTTAAGTAACTTGCTCAAGGTCACACAGCCAGGAAGTGTTAAGTGTCTGAGGTCAAATTTGAACTCAGGTCCTCCTGACTTCAGGGCTGGTGCTCTATCCACTACACCAATTAGCTGCCCTACAAGTATGTTTTTTTTTCAGAAAATAATAAAAGCAGTAGAAATTAAGCTGAAAAGGTAAACTTATAAAGGGTTTTAAATGTCAAGTCTGTATCTATTTGGAAGGTGCTTAAAGCCAACAGATGCATTGAATGCTCACTCAGGACAACTAGGCTGCACAATAGATAGTGTTAGGTCTAGAGTCAGGAAGACTCATCTTCCTGAATCAAATATGAACTCAGACACTCACGTGCTCTATGATCCTGAGTAAGTCACTTAACCTTTGCCTAAGTTTCCTTATCTATAAAATGAGATGGAGAAGAAAATGGCAAATCATACCAATATCTTTGCCAAGAAAACCCCATATGGAATCATGAAGAGTTGGGCACAACTGAAGAACAAGTGCTTGCTGAACACTGCCAGTGGCCCTCTCTCCAAGACAACCTCATTTATGTCAGTAGCTGTGCCAACAAGACTCAAGTGTGTTTCTACCTGTGGATAACAGTTGACTCTCTGCTTTAACCATCTTCACCATCTGATAATTTATTTTGATGATTAGAGATCTACATCTTTAGTCCTGATCTCGCACTTAATATATGCCCAATTCTTGTCTGACCCTCACTTTAAATTTCCTGTTAAGATCTCAGACACTGACCTCAGCATCTGTGTGACCTGGGGAAGTTGCTTAGCTATAAAATGAGGAAGTTGGTTGAGATCAAAGTCTATTCCTCTGAACCCTGGTGTTTTTTAGGAAGTGTAAAATCCCTAGTTTAGAATTGAGGAAACTTACAGACATCTAGTCCAACTCCTTCAATTTATAGATACTTTTTTAGGGTCCCACAGGTAGTAGAATGCAGATTTGGGGTTGAACTTAGGGCCTTTGGCTTTCAATTCATGATTCTTTTCACTACATCATGTCAATAAGATGTGTGGGGTGGGAGGACAGGGTCTATGAAAGAATTGTGATATTAGCTCTGAGGGATCAGATCTGATTAGCTCTGACTGTGAAATTAGCTCTGATGCTACAGTCATCTTGGGAGCCTCTACTTTCACAAAAGGCTGGGGCTAAGTTGGTGTCTGCATGGCCTGTATGTATCCAGCTCAGCTCCCATCCCTAGAGAGCCATCTTTACACAAGTCCAAATGGTTGCTGCTACAGCCACATTTACCAGCTTGACTAGAGTACTCTTTATAAGGCGAACCTTCCCAGACAGTTTTTTGTCTCTCATCAACACTATCAGTCCACAAAAGCTATCTCAGGCCTGTGGAATCATGGGAAAGCAAAATTTTCTAATTAGCTCATCAGGCAGGTGATACAATTCAGAATGTATTGAGTTTTACTTCAGGAAGACCTGAGTTCAAATCCAGTCTCAGACACTTAGTAGCTATGTGACCTGACACATTAAGACCTCTGTCTACCTCAGTTTGCTCAACTATTAAATAAGGATCATAATAAGACTTATCTCCCAGCGTTGTTATGATGATCAAATGAAATAATATTTGTACAGTGCTTAGCACAGTGTTTGGTACATAGGAAATACCTAATAAATGCTTGTTTATTTCCTTCCTTAGTATCTCCAGTATTTAGTGCTATGTCTAGCAAATAGTTGGCCTTTAACAAATGTTTATTCCTTTCCCATTTCCCCTTTCATGAGAAGATAAATCAATATTTGTTGATGGAGAATTTATATTTATATTTTCATCTGAGCTGAATTGGGCATACTGGCTTATTTCCATTATATCTGCCCTCACTTCTTTTAGCATTTGGCTTATACGGACCTGTAAACAGACCATGCTGTTACCCACAAATAATAATAGCCAATATTCTCTGTGAGGTACATTCATCAAGTCTTCATCACTGACATTTAAGTAGGCTGAGTTAAAAAAAAGTCTCTCTCCTCAAGCATTTCACATGCTCAGAGTAGTTGCCTCATGTTATTTTATTGTTAAAATTCCAACTCCTTTCTTTGCTTCTAGTTTCTCTGCAGATGTCAAATATAGCAGAGAAATTAAGGTCTGTGTAAGAGAGAGAAACAGAGAGACAGAGACAGAGAGGGAATTGGGGGGAGAAACAAAGAAGAGAAGAGAGGGGGAGGTGAGAGACAGAGTGAAAGACTGAGACAGACACAGAGGGAGTCGAGAGAGAAAGAGGGAAGGAGGGAGGAAGAGAGAGAGAGAGAGAGAGACAGAGAGATAGAGACAGGTAGAGAGAGAAAGACAGAAAGACAGACAGTGAGATACATACACACCTCTTAATGAACTCTAACAAACCTCTCTCAGAATATGTTGCTATAGATGAATTGCCAATCTGTCTTTGTGGAAGATATCTCCACCCAGAGAATTTCTTGTGCCAATGAAATAATTGGTATGAATTTTCCATCTCCCAAATATATTACTGATACTATTGATCTTACTGCTACTACTATGGTAAAGATTACTATGAATACTTCTACTACTACTACTACTACTACTACTACTACTACTTTTACTATTACAACCACTTTTACTACTACTACTCTTCTATTGCTACTATTACTATTACTTCTACTACAGCTAATCCTACTATTACTTCTACTACTACTACTACTACTTTTACTATTACAACCACTTTTACTACTACTACTTTTCTTCTACTGCTACTATTACTATTATTTCTACTACAGCTATTACTACTATTCCTTCTACTACTGCTGCTGCTACAATTACAAGCTAACATTATGAAATGCTTTATGTTTTGCAAAAAGGATTTGCCTACATAATTTCATTAGATCCTCATAAGAACCCATATTAGGTAGTAGCTATAGTTGTTACATCCACTTCCCTTTAAGAATTAGAGGCACCCATCACAAGTGCACACACAAATACACATTAACTTTTCTGTTGCATTTATCATCTGCAGAAACACTGGCACCAAACAAGGGATACAAGATAGCATAACTTACCTACTCTTGGCCACGTAAAAAGGGAGACTTCACTCAGCCTGCTTAAATGTCAGTGACTATGACTTGGTGAATTTGCTAGCCAAGCACATTGGCTGTTATGTGTGGACAACAGAAGAGGTGTTGTCCATCCCATCCCAATCTCCTATGTGGCCTGTTTGCATGTAAGTATACCCACTCATTTCCACTGCTGTCATGTCATGACCCAGATTATACCCAGCCTCTTAACTGTTCCTGCTGTGAAT
This sequence comes from Sarcophilus harrisii, assembly GCF_902635505.1. NCBI lineage: Eukaryota > Metazoa > Chordata > Mammalia > Dasyuromorphia > Dasyuridae > Sarcophilus > Sarcophilus harrisii. The sequence continues at coordinate 107,971,403 of NC_045427.1, read as the reverse complement.
TTCAGCTGCATAATAACAAACTAGAATTATGCATGACAAAACATTCTTTTTGAGAAACAAGGATATGATAAGAGATCCCTGGGCTTTACATAACTATACCCAAATATCCTTTAGAGAAGCAGCCTGATGTAGTAGACAGAGTTCTAGATTTGGACATAGGTAAGAAATCCTGGATTCAACTCTTACCTCATAGGTTTACTAACTGTGGAATTAGGGACAAATCACTTAACCTCTCTGAGACTCAAGTAATTATCTAAGGCTATAAAGAAAGAAGGCTGTGTATTGAAGCTTAAAGTGTTGTGATCCATAACTTCTGGGGAGTTCCTAACTTCACACCCCTGAAATCACATGTCTTTGACCTATATTTCCTTAAAGACAGCTACAGGCAGAGAGCCAGGAGGATGCCTTTTTTTTTTTTTTTTTTTAATCTTAGGCAAAGACTGAAAATTGTGCCCCCTGTGAGACTTTCTGTGGTATTACAAAATAAATAACCCAGCATCTATTATGCATGGAGTTTTCTGGCATTAAAAATATGTAATTATAAAAAGTAATATTATAGTAATTGTAAAAAGAATATTAAAAAGAATTCCCCATTGCAGTTTCCTGAATGAATCTCTTCTATTAAATTGTAAGCTTCTTGAAGGTAAGATCTATTGTTTTGCTTCTTTTTTGTATTCCCAGAAATGCCTAGCACATAGTAGGTGCTTAATAAATGTTTATTGATTGGTCGTACCCTAGGCAGCTGCCTACTTTGTTTATCCCTGGTTCTAACCCTTGCGAAATGGTTAGGGTAATCAGCAAAATATCTTCCTTCCTCAAGTAAAACAGAATTCTGTTGATGTAATTCATTTCTCTCCCTCTTCTTTCCCCTCAGACTCATTGAAACACCTTTTAAATTTGAGCTTTTTCATCATGAAAACCAAAGTGATTCCACCCTTATTTAACCAAAGGTGCCTATCCCTGGGGATAACTTTCAGTCAGCAAGCATTTATTAAGTACCTATATTGTGCCACACAAGCTTTGGGAATATGAAGAAAGGCAATCATATTGGACTCTAGGAGAAGACTCCATTTGATCAACAGGAACATCTTCTAGGCGCAGAGGTTCTTTATCATTTGGAAATTTTGTTATGGGACCCTAGTACCATTAGCTAGTGATGCAGTGGATAGAGCATATATACAGTGGATAGTGGGCTTATATCTGCTAGGATAACTTCCACAAGACACAAGAAACTGAAACTTAGTTTCAGTTGCCTTCTTCATCAAAAGAAAAAAGAATCCAGGACCAGATGCCAAGAACCAATCCCCCATTTCCCCTACTCCATTCTACTTAGTGAAGTCCTCAGCTTTCCAAAAATGTAGCAATTTAGATGCCCAGATTTTCCAGGCTCTAAGGAAAACCCCTTATGTTCTTCTCCCTCAATAATGTGATGGTACAGATAAAACTGTCAATCAATCTACCACCAATCAACAAATATGAATTGGGCACAGCTCCTGTCCTAAGCATCTGTTAGGCACTGTAACATATATATCAGCTCCTATCATTACCCTGGTTTGAAACTAGCCTTTGAGCAGCACAACAAATACACCCACTGAGCCCTTTCTTGGTCCAATCTGGGACTCAGCCTCCTGGTTTTTTTTTTAACAGAAATGTAGATGCCAGCTCCTTAATTAAATATTGCCATCCATTCCCCATGGCACCCTGCCATGGATCTACTAAATGCAGTTGCGCCAATAGTTTATTTTAGGGTCCATTAAAATCTCTCATTGTTAAGAAACAATGGATAAGTACCAGCAAATGAAACTTGGACTAGATCAATACCTTCAGACTCTAAGCCTAGGACTCAGCTCTTTACACTATCCTATACCACTTTTCTTAAAAAAAAAAAAAAAAAAAAAAGCATTTTCACAAAAATAACTGACTAAAATTCCTAAAATGCACAAAAATGTTTTTTTCCAAAAATGAACAGAAAGGCTACTGTTTAAGTAAAGACCTGTTTATAATATATTTCTCAAAGATCTGAATTCTGCCCAAGTCATCTTTCCCTCAGACTTTGTCATAGGATATGTTAACAATACCTTCTATTAATTGTTTTCTACTCGCAATTCCTTTTGCCTGAGAAATTTTCATGTGACCATGGGTATATAGGTATATAAAATAGGTTTATAAAGCAAACACTTACTGAAAATACATCATAATTTTGTGATCTCCACATTCAGTTATGTGACTCAACAAGGGGTTGTAACCCAGAATTTAAAAAAACTTTCTTTTAGAAGATGAAGGGTATGAGGATAAAACATTCCTTTGGTTCTCTTCTCTGTTATTTTATTTTATGCAAGCACCTAATACATCCAGATGCTTAATATTGGGGGGTATACAAAATTTAAATCAGACTGTATCTGCCTTAATAGAGTTTATAGTTTAGAAAAGGGGACTTTAGGGGCAGCTAGGCGATGCAGTGAATTGAGCACCAGTCCTGAACTTAGGAGGAGCTGAGTTCGAATTTGGTCTCAGACCCTTAATGCTTTCTAGTTGTGTAACCCTGGACAAGTCACTTAACTCCAATTGTCTCAGCAAAAAAAAAAAAAAATAGAAAGGGGGATATTTTATATCTATATGTTTTCTTGTACATATGCATATATGTGTATATGTAATATACATGTACATACATGTGTGGATATTTTTCTATATACATATATATAACATACTGTTATAGGGAAGAAGCTTAGAAATGGATACATTTTGGAGGCAAATCTGTCAATACAAGAGGTTTAAAGATCCTGAATTAATTCGTTGAGGCCATTTAGTATAAGGGGAATATCAGTATCAAAGAGATTGGCCACCAACGGGGAAAGCCCCTCATTTCCCTGTTTGGCTTTCCAGAACCCATCCCTGCAGAATGTAGTCAGTCTACTAGTTAATCAAAAAGCATCTATCAAACCCATGTCTAGCAGACTGCATTAGACCAATAATACTCCCAGTGCATTCTGAGGCATATTAAAATATAACTGGGAAATATTTAACAAAATAAATTAAAGTCAAACAAAACATAAATATGTGGTTCCCTAAGTCAACATGTACCCTGCAGGGATCCTTATGTATAATTTAGTGGGACCCCCATTAGTTGAATATGACAGCCCACATTTTAGGGGTTAGGGCATGTGGACCTAGGAGGCAGAAGAGGGAGTTCCTTTACACAGGGAAATTTTGCCATTACTGTGGGAAAGCAAAGGGAGAATCAACTAAAGGTCATGATATTCCTCTTAGGGTATTTCAACAAACAATAGTTTGGTAATATGAGGAGAATGGCCTGTGTGTGTAGGTAAGCAAACATTTGGTAAAAGTCAAGACATGGTAAAAGGAGTAAGAGCAGAATGTATATTATGTTTGTGGCAAATGTGGTCTTTAATCCTGGGTCTCTCCTTTGTGTTGTTCTTGTGGTGTGTACTTTGCGGGGAGAGGGGGTAGCATTTGTGGTGTACTGTCTCAGTGCCCCCACACAGCGAGAACTAGAATTGGGGAAGTAAGTGATAATGAAAGTTAAGTTCGACTCTGACCTGGTCCTGTTCATAAATTTTTTAAAAGTTTCATAATTGGAAGATCTGGATATACATATGAGTTCTATTACTTGCTACCTTGTGACCATGAGCAAAAGAAATCATTTGAGTTCTTTTTGTCTAGTTAAATGTTTGTAGGTTTCTAGAGGAGTATCACTTTTTTTTTTAATTTAATAGCCTTTTATTTACAGGTTATATGCATGGGTAACTTTACAGCACTAACAATTGCCAAACCTCTTGTTCCAATTTTTCACCTCTTACCCCCCCCACCCCCTCCCCCAGATGGCAGGATGACCAGTAGATGTTAAATATATTAAAATATAAATTAGATACACAATAAGTATACATGACCAAAACATTATTTTGCTGTACAAAAAGAATCAGACTCTGAAATATTGTACAATTAGCTTGTGAAGGAAATCAAAAATGCAGGTGTGCATAAATATAGGGATTGGGAATTCAATGTAATGGTTTTTAGTCATCTCCCAGAGTTCTTTTTCTGGGCATAGCTAGTTCAGTTCATTACTGCTCCATTAGAAATGATTTGGTTGATCTCGTTGCTGAGGATGGCCTGGTCCATCAGAACTGGTCATCATATAGTATTGTTGTTGAAGTATATAATGATCTCCTGGTCCTGCTCATTTCACTCAGCATCAGTTCGTGTAAGTCTCTCCAGGCCTTTCTGAAATCATCCTGTTGGTCATTTCTTACAGAACAGTAATATTCCATAATATTCATATACCACAATTTATTCAGCCATTCTCCAACTGATGGACATCCATTCAGTTTCCAGTTTCTAGCCACTACAAAAAGGGCTGCCACAAACATTCGTGCACATACAGGTCCCTTTCCCTTCTTTATAATCTCTTTGGGATATAATCCCAGTAGTAACACTGCTGGATCAAAGGGTATGCACAGTTTGATAACTTTTTGAGCATAGTTCCAAACTACTCTCCAGAATGGTTGGATTCGTTCACAACTCCACCAACAATGCATCAATGTCCCAGTTTTCCCACATCCCCTCCAACAATCATCATTATTTTTTCCTGTCATCTTAGCCAATCTGACAGGTGGACAGGTGTGTAGTGGTATCTTAGAGTTGTCTTAATTTGCATTTCTCTGATTAATAATGACTTGGAGCATCTTTTCATATGACTAGAAATAGTTTCAATTTCTTCATCTGAGAATTGTCTGTTCATATCCTTTGACCATTTTTCAATTGGAGAATGGCTTGATTTTTTAAATTAGAGTTAATTCTCTATATATTTTGGAAATGAGGCCTTTATCAGAACCTTTGACTGTAAAAATATTTTCCCAGTTTATTGCTTCCATTCTAATCTTGTCTGCATTAGTTTTGTTTGTACAAAAACTTTTCAGTTTGGTATAATCGAAATTTTCTATTTTGTGATCAGTAATGATGTCTAGTTCTTCTTTGGTCATAAAGACCTTCCCCTTCCACAGGTCTGAGAGGTAAACTATCCTGTGTTCCTCTAGAGGAGTATCTCTAAAAGATAGTGAAAAAAATAATCCAACAATCTTACTTTATCTTAATTAAATTGGATCCATGAAACTTGACAATCTTTAAAATATGAATGCTGTAACATTCAATGTTTTCTTACATGCTCGAGTTTGGCACATGCTTAGACCACCCAATATGAGGCACTTACTTCTTGGAGACAGAAGAATTGGGTGCATTCATGGGTATTTTGCTTCAGTAGAATGTGATTGGGAATAGCTTCTTCTCATTGTCTATATAACTAGAACCCACTACTATTGCTCTGGGATAATATTAGCCTTTAGTTCAGCATTCATGTCTTTGAGTGGATTCATTCATTCACAGTAAGAAAAATAATGCAGTAATGAGAGACTAGGGGTAGGGTTTTTGGTGTTTTTCCTTTGACCTTGTAATTTCTAGGTTCAGGGAGACCTGGACTCAGGACCTTGAGCCCTGGAGGTATTAGAATCATTAGCACAGAAAAGTAGGAAGGGCCATTTTCCAAGTATATGCTTATAGAGTATTGGCTAATTGGTAATTAGCCTTAAGTGCTCAGTTGTCTGACCTCAGTGCATCAACTCAAGAGTTTCAGCCCTTTACAAAGCACTATGCTCAATTCTGAGAATACATAATGAGACAAACAATAATCCCTGTCCTCAAGGAGTTCATGGTCTAATACCAATTCCTTAGGCACTGGAAAGGAGGGGGTAGGGATTACATCTGTTGTCCTTAAATTGTAATTTCAAAAAAGGATTTTGTGAAATATTTGATTTAAAATAATTAAAAATGGAAGCATGAAAATAAAACAAAAATAAAATAAAATGAGGAGACTAGAGAGACAGCATGGCTCACTGGGTATCATTTTTAGTCCTGGAGTCAGGAATATCCTGTAGTAATACTTCGCACAATTATTAGAGAACTAGGAGATGGGGGCAACATTTTAAGTGCCTATTATATGCCTTGAACTGTGTTAAGCATCTTATAAATATTATCTCATTTGAAATTCATAACAATCTTGTAAAGTAGGAACTATTATTAGTCCCACTTTACAGTTGAGGAAACTGAGGCAGATAGTCTTAGTGTCTATGACTCATAGAAATATATGTTATTCAAGGAACAAGTAGACTTTCCAGTATGGCTACTTAAGAGTTGGAATACTTTTTGTCTTTCTTTGTATTCCTAGCAGTTAGTATAGTGCCTGGCATATAGTAGGCACTTAATAGATGCCTTTTGATCAACTGATGGACTGATTACATTCTACAGGGATTGAGGTCTCCTCCCCATTGCTGGTCATCATCTCTGATACACTAACTCTCTTTCCACTAATAAGCCCCAATTAACTGACCCAGAATCGTTGGCCCTATTGTACTGCTAAGTTTGCATCCAATGCTTATCCATCTCCAGGTCACCTTCAGCTAATTATAGTCAAAGAAGGAAACACAAAGCAGAAAAACTAGCTGGGCACTCAAAGACCCAGTTTCAGCTTGCATGGCTGAGCAAATGTCCTGGCTGCCACATGGAAAGCACTACTCCTCATTCTTCTTCTCATCTTCACTCCCTTTTAAAGAGTTTCTGTTATTCCTGCTCATTGGCCACTAAGGGAACTACTTTATCATTCCCAAATGCCCAACAGCCCTGAGCTATTTTCCCAAAAGTGACCGGGCTATGTCCAACAATGTGGAGATATACTTGATACTTGATTCTAACTATCCCTTTATTACCACATTAAATTTTATATTTATTCAAGTCTTGATTGGTAATCGAATTACATATACTTTTGAAAAATTGTATATAATTAAACTTGACAGAATTTTTATTTTTGAGCCAGAACTTATAAATAATAAATAATATATAACAAGAAATGCTGTTACTGTTGTTCAGTCATTTTCAGTCGTCTGATTCTTTATGACTCCATTTAGGGTTTTCTTGGCAAAGATACTGGAATGGTTTGCCATTTCTTTCCCCAGACCATTTTACATATGAAAAAACTGAGGCAAACAGAGGTAAATGACTTAACTCAGTGTCACATAGCTACTAAAGTATCTGAGGCCACATTTGTATTGGGTCTTCCTTACTCCAGGCCTGGTGCTCTATATCCACTGAACCTCTTAGTCGGTGAAAGTCTGTACAAATATCCCTCTGCTGGACCCTGGAATTCCCAGATAGAATAGAAGCTGCTTCTGATCCTAGTCCCCATTGAGTAGGCAAAGGATTGTAGGTAATTTCAGCCAATTAAAATGAGAATTTAGCTCATGATTCCATTCAGATGAAAATTTCAAAACTGTAAACACAAGACTTGTAACATGGAGGGAAATGAACTCAGAAAAAAAAAGATGCTCCCACTGGAGTTTGGTCTTGGCTGTCCTGTTGTAGGCAGAGACCTTATACTGCTGTAACAGGCAGGTTCAACCTTTGGGAGCAGGGATAGAAGTAAATGTGCTTAGTGCTTGATTCCAGCAAGGACACTGCCACCACCATGGCCATCATCATTCCCCTTGATCTCAGTATTCTTTATTACTGCCATGTAATTTTGGGACCAACTTGTTCAGTCCAAATCCTAAGGGTATATGTAACACAGAGCAGGTCACAGCTGGAACTACCAACCAAGGGACATTGCACAGAGATGAGGAAACTAAGACACAAGGTAAATGATTCACTTAAAGTAATATTGAAAACAATATCAGCACCAGGGACTCTAAGACCAACATTTCCCCCCCCCCCCACTATGCTGCCTCCCTCTACAACAATGAAGCTATCTGCAGTGCCCAACTATTTTTTCCTATAGAAGAACTCCCCAGCAGACAGAACTTTTTCCTTTTCAAAGTCTGAATTCCTTCTTCGCTCCCTCTTGCCTCTAGGATAAAATGCAATATCCTCTGATTGGTCCTTGAAAATCTGACTCAACAGTCCTTTGGGATTGCCTTTAATTGAACTTCTGAGAATAGCTAAAACATTCACAATTCTTCATCTTACAAATTGCTGTTACTATATATAACATTCTCCAGGTTCTACTCACTTCTCTTTGCATCTGTTCATTTAAATCTTTCCAAATTTTTCTGAAATTATTCTGCTTATCATTTCTAATAGCATAATTTATTTTTAGGCTGATTTTATAATTCCCCCAACTGCATGCATTCAAGAGGCAGTTAAAAGGTTCAAGAATAGTGTGGTAGGTCTGAAATTAGGAGGATCTGAATTCAAATTTGGCCCTAGACATTTACTGTGTGAGCCTGGACAGTATGGTCCATTGGGTTTCACAGAGTCAGACATGACCAAACAATGTGCACTCGAAGTTAAAGCCAAACTGGTCTGTTTGATATTCCCAGTTATGACATTTTGTCCATTATTTTGAACCACCTAACTATGTTCTTATTCCTAGACTGAAGTACTTTTCCAGTTCTCAGTTCATCTGCAGAAGAGATGTGCTGGACAGATCCTGAATCCATTGAATGATAAGATTTTAGGTAACCAATCCATCCACTTACCATCTTATCATTTGATAACTCATTTACATTCTCTTTATTCTCTCTTTTCCCCTTACTTGAAAGTAGCTTCCACTTCTAATTTTCTAAAATACTCTTATTATAGGTTTATAATTTAAAAAAAATTTAACCACACAGCAATAAACCAGACAATTTCCACCAACAATAACGGAAGGGTCTGTTCTTTACAATCATTGATAAGAGTACTGGGTAAACCACTTCCTACACATAAGGATAAATATAGTTTTAACATTTGGTGCCTGCTGCAGACATCACCTGCCTGTCCTTGTGCTGAGAGACTTAAGGAAGTGGCTTGTCAACCCACGTTCTAACAAGAAAACTCCTGTCACGAGGTAACCTTTTGCTCATAACAAACATAGGAAAAGTCCCTCCCTTCATCCCCAGGGAGATTTAAAATCAGGCATTCTCACTTCTCATGTGAAAACAGAGATGATTTTTCCTCATGTATTTTCATTTCTCATGCATTTTAATTCTCCAATTTAATATTGAGGTAATTTTTATGCTTAGTTACCTAGCTGAGGCAAGTTCTGCGGTCTCACCAAATTCTGGAATTTCACTCCTGAAAGTAGTCCTACTGTGTACTCAAATTCAAATTATGGAGTGGGGAATGAATGAATCGCTGTCCAAGGTCCTGACACCATAAGGGTCTTTAAAGCATTTGACCAAAGCTTACTAAATAGATCAGTCTAGTGATGCTTTAAATTACCCTATGATAATAGACTGGCCTTCTCACTCCTCAGCTAAAGAATTTTCAATGGCTCTTTCTTGTCTCTAGGATAAAATATAAACTTCTCTGTCATTTTGTTGTTGTTCAATTGTTTTTCAGTTTATGCCTGACTCTTTGTGACCCCATTTGGGGTTTTCTTGACAAAGATACTAGAGTAATTCCCCATTTCCTTCTCTAACTCATTTTCCAAATGGGGAAACTGAGGAAAACAGGGTTAAGTAACTTTTCCAGAGTCACACAGCTAGTAAACATCTGAGAATGGATTTGTACTCAGCTCTTTCTAATGCCAGACCAGATAGATGCTCTAACCACTGTACCTAGCTGCATAGTAGTCCCAGAACATAATAGTCATTTAATAAATGTTTGTTTAATGGAAGATATTGAATCTGGGAATTGATTACCCGTGTGCTACTAATGCAACCTCTCTGAGACTATTTCTTTATCTTGAGCTGGAGCTACCAATCAAGGGGCATTTCACACAAATGAGGATAACTAATTCACTTAAGGTAATATTTTTTGGCTTTTATTTGTATCCCTAGTACTTAACACAATGCCTCGTACATACTAGATGCTTAATGAATGCTTATTGCTTTGCCTTTTCCCACTTGTTCTAATCCAGACTATATGGGTCTGATGTCTTCTGCTTTTTCTTCTCTCCTCCATCCTTCCCCCCTTTCCATCAAGGGATAATAGGATAAGCAAAATCAAGTCTTCAAGAAACACTGTTATCTTTCACATTTCATGAACCAATGTCTAAGAATTGATTCTCTTTGGTCATCACAGGATGTTATGAGTACATGAATTAAGAGAGAAGAGAAACATGTTAAAATTCTCTTCTCTCTTTCTAAATCCCAGAAGTTATCTAAGTGACTCAGAAGCATTTGGACTAAGGAGAAACCTTCTGGGACTGAGTCAGGAAGTGGGCATCTCCTTCTCAAAAAATGTCACCTATAGATGCACCATTAGGAGAAAGGATATCAGGATCCTCAGATGTATGTACTTTCCATAGGAAACAGGACACCTTGGTAAGTCTGTATCAGGTACACAGCAAAGAAAAGAGTGTGAGGGACCCACTAATTACTCCCTGTTGATTCCACAGCTTGACTTTGCTCTAACTTCTCTCTAAACCTAGAAGAAATCAAAAAAGAAGTGGGATTGCTTTGAAAACAATGCATAGTATTTATTATTTAGGTTTTCTTGAAATGGAAATTTATTGTTTTAGATTGAATCCTCTCTTATTTTGTACTGTATACATTGAAATGGTCTTTTTTTCTTTTCTTGTTTTGCCTTTAAGTTTAAAATAATTTTTTCTTGAAAAAGAAAAAGGTTAGAGAAACTCTTGGAGTCCTCCCTCAAGGGAACCAATTTGAGGTTCATCACCTGGATGTTTGGGCAAGTCAGGGCCATATCTTCTTTCAGCAGGTCATCTCCCTTCTGACTTTACTGAGAAAAATCTCAATATGTCATTAGGAGTTTCCTTGCTTTTCCACCCCATATCTCAAGAGCTCTCTACATGTTTGCTATTCTCACTTCTGTTGCTCTAGGATCTAAAGAAAAAACCCTTCTCCTTGACAATATAAAGCCCTTTGCTGAGAGGCAGCTAAGTTCTGCATTGGATGAAATATTGGATCTGGAATCAGAAAGAATTGATTTCAAATCTAGTTTCAGATACTTCCTAGTTATGTGGTCCTGGGCAATTCACTTAATCTCTGTTTAACTTAGTTTCCTCAACTGTAAAATAGGGATAATAAAAGCACCTACCTTGCAGGGCTATTGGGAAGTGTGATTTTCTCTTTAAAATGTAATCTTCTCTTTTGAGGTTTTCTTGGGGTTTCTGGAGGCAGCCCTCGTTTCAGATCAGTAACCACCACACAAGCAGCCAGGAGTTAAAGTCCAGGTCTCTTTCCAAGTCTTGTCTCCTTTCCTGGGGCCGGGTTAGCTTTCTTAGAGGCCTATCTCTCTCTTTGGTTCCGAGAGCTTAAGCTCTTGCCGCCAGTCCTTTGTGTTCTCTGCCTCTGCCAGCTTCTTGAGGTCCTCCTGAATGTGTCTTGGTTTCTGTGGGGGAGGCAGGAGGACTGCCACCATGATCTCTGTCTTCCCTAGTTCTCTTCTGGCTGAGTTTGTCCGAGCTTATAGCCTCTCTAATCAAGGGTGTGAATCTTATAGAACTATAGTAAGTACTAAGTACATGTACTGAACTAGAGAACTGTTAAGCACCATGATAAGTAATCATTGTCTCTATCAATTCTACTGACTTAGTACCTTGTAAGAATCCTTTGCTTCAAGTTCAGAGTTCTGGCCCATAATAGGGAAGATCATATACGATAATTATTATAAAGCATTTAGCATAGTGTTTGACACATATAGGTACTTTATCGATAAGTGCTTTTCTTCCTTTCCTTAATTTTGCTGACACATTTGATTCTATTTTCTCCTCTGTTTCATTTTCAATCTCTCCCCACATATTTTATATCTACACATTTCTAGTTAAAATCTCATCTTAAAAGCATCTTCCAATTCTTTAAAAAAAATTTTTTTCCCTGAGGTGGCCCAGTGGATAGAGCACTACTCCTGATGTCAAGAGGACCTGAGTTCAAGTTTGACCTCAGATACTTAAGACTTCCTAGCTATGTGGCTCTGGGCAAGTTACTAAACCCTAATTGCCTCAGCAAAAGAAAAAAAAAACTTTCCCATTCTACCATTCACTCAAACCATTGTCCTTTAAACCTACCATTTTTAACAGTCTGTATTCACTATGTCCAAGGTGACCTGTTTTTATCATTTGTACCTTATTTTGACTGTCATGATTCCCCTCATGCATCAAAATACGATTGAGGTATGAATCTCTATTTGTGAAAATGAGGCTAAGTGATGGGTCAAACAAGTATTATTATTATTTTTGCTATCATTATAATTATTGATTGTATATCAAAACTATAAGTAAAAACCGCATTTGGGGAGATAACTTTCCAAAGTGACAGACTTTTAATATTTCATTATTAATTAATACTACTTCTATTAAAATTAAGTGTGGTTGCTAGTCTTTTTTGCTTCAAAGTTAATTTAATACTTTTCTTTGAAGCATCACTTCTATGATCTTGTAAGTTTGCTTTTTGAAAATATATATATATTTTTAACTTCTGCAAAAGCTTTTCCTTTTCCCACACAAGAAGTTTCTTTCAAAGTCCTTCTTAAGATATTGATTCATATTTGAGCTGAGGACACTGCCTATCCTGGGACAAGAACCACTTCCCAATGACTATCTAACATTCTTAAGATTAAATATGGGAACTAGTTTGTTATAGGTTTCCCCTCTAGACAATAAAGTCTGAATGTCAGAGACCCATCATGAGAACAGAAAGGACTCTGCATGGACTAGACTCTTGTGTTGGGACCAATTAACACTTAAAAAGGATTGTATACAAGTTTCAACTTGTGCTACCTTGCTAACTAACACTCATAAATCTTCAAGAATGCTTGAGGAAGCCTCATGCTTAAACTGATGTCACAAGTGAAACTTTTTTCACTCAATAAGCAGATCCCAGTTGGATTTCTGCCAAAGATATTCTGATATCCTCTCATGGATATGGATATTTGTGTTGATATAGAGAAGGCCAAGAAAGGACTAGAAGAAACTTTATGGGCCCATAGGCCTGTAAAGTTAAAACAATAATACCTGCATATACATTTGAAATCTAAGCAAAGAATAAGTTCTCAAGAAGCCCTGTACCTCATCTGGAAATATTCAAAAGTAGTTATGAGTAGCATTGGCCCTGCAAGTTTTTAATGTCCAACTGAGGTCCAACTGGCTACAATTCATCTCTGTAATAACACATATTCTTCAATAAATCTCACTGGAAGAATACATGTGAATTCTGTGATGAATTTTGTTTTCATCTTTTAGAGGTTTTAGGGTAATATAAATCACCTTAACTGCTAAATTTTGGGAAGTGGGAAGGAGAACCTCTCCAACTCTTGGAATTAACTCCATGAATCTAAAACACAATGTCTCCACTTCTGTACCATTCACCCATTCACTTCTCAATTCCTTCAACTTGGCTTCTGAGGTGAGCACCCAACTGGAACTGTTTTTCCAGTGGTTACCAACAAACTCTCATTGGCTAAACCTAGTGACTTTTCTTAGGCCTCTTGGCTACCTATGTTGTTCCCCCCTCCCCCTGTCAATTCCCTTCTTTCTGAGATAAGGATGACCCTCAGATCTCTATTTCCAGCCCTAATATCTCTTCTGAACTTTATTGCTCTATTTTTAATTCTTTTCTGTCCCTCTGAAACTCAACTTTTCATCAGTATCTCATACTTCACATTTCAAAAATGAAATTGTCTTCCTTGTCCCTTAAAACTATGTTTTTCAAAGGTTTTCTGTTTCTCTTGAGGCTACTGCCTTCATTTTAGTTATCCAGGTTAGCAACTTTATCATCATTCTTGATTTTCCCCTTCTCTTTACTGTCCTTCTCTCTCCCCTCAAGATCCAGTTAGTTGCTAAGACTTTTTGATTCTATCTCTACAATACCTCTTGTTTCTAGTCCCTTCACTGTACATACACAGTCTAGTTCAAGTTCTTATCATCTCTCACTTGCAGTAGCAATGACATCCCTATGTGTTTCATTGCTCCCATTCTCTTCTATATTGATCTCATCTTTTGTACAGCTACCAAATTAATGTGCATAAAACCTCTGACCTAGAGGTTTTCAAAACCCTTAGTGGGTCTCTATTACTCCTAAGATAAAATACAAATTTCTACCCTGGAATTTTCCACATTTTATCTATTTCTGCTCTATCTTTCTAGTCTTTTTTCATGCTACTCCTTTCCACGTACTCTTTGTTCCAGACAAATTAAATGACTAACTTTCCCTTAAATTCTAGATCCCTTTTTTCTATATATTTGCACATTTTAATTTCATTTCTTCCTAACCTCCATCTATCATAGTCCTTATTTTCTTTTAAGGCTCTGCTCAAGTGCTCTTTTTTCTGAGAAGTTTTCCCTGAAACTCTCAGATGTTAGTGTTAGCTCCTTGCACAAATTTCCATGTATTTATTTATCTGGGTGCTTGTTGCATCAACCAATAGATATTTTAGGGCAAAGTCTATTCTGGTTTTTCCTTTGATTCAATCTATACATATGTAATAGGTTCAATCTTTTTGTACATAGTAGGGTCTAAAAAGTTCTAAAGAAATGTTTGTTGAATTAAGTTGATTGAATCCCAAAAAACCACAAAACATTTATATATGAAAATAGGAATGAGGACTTCTTGATATCATCATGGCCATCCCAAATTCCTGAATCAAAGACTACTAACCAGTTTCTTTTGAACACAGGTTGCCCTCCTGAGTACTTGGTCTCGGCAGAATGGCGGTCAGCTATTCAGTTCAGCAAACATTTAATAAGTATAAAACAGTTCAATATACTTTGCTAGGCATAAAGAATACAAATGTGAAAAAGTACAATCTCTAAAAGAAAAAAAGAAATTTATATAATAAATTCATTATATCTTTAAAAGGAATAGTAAGGTTGTACATAATAGATTTGTAGTTTCATGTGCAATCATCTTTTTAATATGCAATGTTATGGAAATGGTTGTTTTATTCCATAAATTAAAAATAAAATAAACTTTAAAAAATAACATACTTTAGTGAGGAAGGAGGCAGATGAGACATGCACAAAAATTACTAAAGTAGAAATTAAGAAATGATTAAATGAATAGAAAAGGTCAAATAGTGGACAGAGAGATTCAAGAATGGGAATGACTTCGCTTGGGCAGAGGGATTGTGGAAAGTTTCATGGAGGAGGTGACAGAAAGGAAGTGGAGAAAGGAAAGGATTTCATTAGGTAAAAATAGGGGGAATGAGTACCTGGTCTAGATAGGACAGGATGGGATTGTAGTAGTCTGGTGTGGCAGGAATAGGGTGTAAAAGGTGACATGGAGTAAAACAGGACTGGAAAGAGAGACTGAAGCCAAATGGAGGGGGTGGGCAGGATCCTTGAATCCTAAGTGAAGAAGTTTTTATTTTATTTGGGAGATTTAAAAAAAGCTAATGGGAAGGTATTGAAAAAAATTGTGAAGAATAGTTATATGAGCAGACTTTTCTTAGTTTCAAATTACTGGCTGCTTTTTGCTACTGTAGCCTATGTTAAATATTGTGTGATTCCTTCTGTCCTTTGTAAGGAAGAATTCTGGTAGGTAGTTGTCTTTGTCCAGTGATAACATCTGTCACTCTTCTTCCCTTTCTGGTTCTGCCCCAAGATGCAATTTCCTTATATCTGACTGGAGAGAACAGTCTTCAAAATAATGAAGTCATTGGAAAAGACAAAGAGGGGCCCCTTCCTGAAGATGGGCTTTGTTATATAGTTTGATGTACAGAATATTTGAAGGCCAACAAATAGTGTTTGCAAAAATTCCATTGAATCTCTTAGATGTTTTTGATTGATTTCCATCTTTGAAGTTCTCTTCTCTACTCTCCACTGTAGTAATTCTGACATTTAACAAGCTGGAGAGGACAGGAATCTGAAGGCATGAATTTTTACTCCTTTTTCTCTTTTGTCCTTCTTCTGTTAAATGGGGATTAATAGAAGCACCCCATTCCAAAATACCTTTCATGAGGATCAGCTAAGCTCAACAGAGACACTGACAAGGGAAAGGGAAGAGCTTGGATGGAGACCTGGCTGGAATCTTGGGTGAAGGCAGCAATAATTGTTTTAAAATCTTTATATTGATATCTTTTATGATTTTAAAATACATTTTATTGAAATAGTTTTTATATGACCTTCATTTCCTTCTGTATCCCTCTCTCCCAAGAGTCATCTAATATAACTAATAATTAAAGGAAAATTGAGCAAAACCGATCAGCCATCCAAAATAAAATCTGATACAATGTTACATATCTATTGACCTCTCACCCCTATAAAGCAGGGAGAAGGAATAATTATGGGGAATTATCTTCTCATAACTCTTCTGGGCCAAGCCTGTTTTTTTGTAATTTTGCAATATTCATTCTTTTAAAAAATACTTTTAGTACTACTTTTTATATTACTTAAATTTTCCTCCATATCCTTCTTCCCATTTCCAAATAGTCATCTCTTGTAATACAATATTTAAATTCTCCCCTATAAAAGAAAGACTAAACTTGCTCTTCATGGTCCCAGAAGTCAGAAGTAGGAGTAAATGAATGCAATATGGCAATGGTACACTTGGGCTGGTTGTATCATTTAAGGAGATCCTCTGTAACAATTAGAGCTACCTAACAGGATGCCTTAGGAATTTCTCTTCACTAGAAGTGAAGTCTCAGTGACCACTTGTCAGTTATTTGGTAGAGAAGATTCCTTTCCAGATGTGGGTTGGGTGAGATGGCTTGCCGAGATGCCTGACAATTCTGAAATTATATGATTCCATGAAACTTTCTAGAGTCATAGGGTTCAGGCTTATAAATCCAGAGTTAGGTTGTGTTAGAACCTTCCTCTTTCTGCAGCCCAGCTGCTGTAGGCAGTTTGAGATTTTTAGTCCTCCCAAAAGGGCAAAAACACCTCACAGAGGGGGTGAGCTAGGGCAGCGACAAACACCTCCAGAAATACATTTATTACTGTTATTCTTAATAATAACAGCTCCAAGCTGCGTTCAAAATTCTTCCAGTCCCTGCTGAGTTAGTGCAACAGATTTAGGAGCTGCACCTGGGATGGTGAAAAGGTGCCATTTGAGGTTGCTATGGTAACTCCCCAGGCTACAGCCCTGTTGTCTTTTTTTGTGAGGTGAAAGAATGGGGAGTGGGTTGGAACTGTTGGGGGAAAAGATGTTTGGGAGTGGGTTGTAATCCTTGCAGAATGTACTTGGGTATCTAACTCCATGTGAGGAGGAATGAAAAATGTGTAATCTGTAAAGCATTCAGGTGAGATAAATTAAAAAAATCACAGAGACCTCAATTCAGTTAAACAAATTTTTATTAAGTTCCTACTATGTGCAAGGAAATTAATAAAGATTTATTAAACTTCTATTATGTACATGGAAGACACTATGTTACCCTCTGGGGAGATTCAGATAGGTGGGGATTTACTGTAACTTGAAGCAATTTATCCCAATTTCACCTTTTGTGAATGCACATTATTTCATCATCTACCATTCACCACGTCAAACCAAAATGTTTATAATAATGCTTAGGTTTAATATATTGATAGATTCATGATTTCATCAGCATGCTTATTTTTTCCACTAGCAAAGAGCACAAGATCTCAATAGTGAGATGCTATACTCAAAGTTTATTATCAAATTTCTGATCATGAGTCTTTTCTGACTTTTTTAGGTTGATTATAAACTAAAGACATTATCCAATCACAGGAATATCCTTGAAACTTTGGTCACTTGTTAAGACAACAAAAATAAAGATTCTCACAACTATAAGGGATACCAGGAAGTCATCAAGTCCAACTCATATCTGAAGCAGCAGTCCCTTAGCACCATCCCTAATAAATGCTCATTAATCAATCAATCAACATCTTTTAAGCATTTACTATGTTTCTGGCACTATGCTAAGTGGCCGGGGTACAAAAGACAGTTCCTGCCCTCGAGGGGCTTACAATCTTATCCAATTTCTGCTTGTATTTCTTCAGTGACTGGGGAATTTATTACCCATTAAGATGGTCCATTCTTCTTTTGGACAACTCTAATGATTAGGAAGTGTTCCCTTTGAATGAACTGAAATCTAACTCCTTGTAACCTTGCTCCTGGGTCTGCCTTTGAGGGAAAACAGAGCATGTCTTATCTCTTTCTATCAAAAGTCTTTCAAATAGTGTTACAGACTTACATCTTTTTGAAGAATCTCAGAATCTTGGAAATAAAAGATACAGAAAGACAGGTGATCACTTTCTCCCCGTAATTCTTCTCCAGGATGAACATCCCTACTAGTGTAACTTTGGAAAATCCATAATAACTTCCATGCCATCATGAAGCCTGAGAATATAAAGAAAAAGTATAGTATCTTAATTACTGCTTTAAAAAGGTAGTATTAATATCAGTACTATACTGATGCTTCCCTGTATGACAATACTTGAACTCAATTTCCTTATGAGGGGATTGAACTAATTGGCATCTGATCTGATTATCCTCTGACATTTATTAAGTTTATTAAGTGAGAGGCATGATACTAAGCTCTGGAGATACAAGAATGAGATAAAATATGTAAAGCTCTTTAAGTGCTATAAACATTTGCTACTATTATTATTTTTAAATACGGTCTCAGTTTGGGACTACAAATTAATGTGCTGGTAGATGTCATTGTCCTTTGTCATGATGCTAAACTCTTAGGGAGCAGTGATTGTGTCTTTTCATTGGATTGCTACAAAATTTAGCACTAGATTAATGAGATACTAATTAATGATGGTAGAAGATCATTTCTTCTATTTAAAGTCATTTAATTAGAAATTATATTAAATGGTTGAATTGATTTGAAAATGGCTTCATGTATTTAAGAATATTTTTGTATTAATTTCACCTTTAATTTCTATGGAAGACAATGGATTTTTATATTATTCTATAAATATTTATAAAAAGACATTTTTCAAATTCTTGACAGAGGTATTTGATTGACATTACCTTACAGGTAAAAGGAAATAATGTGGGATTTTTTCTTTTATGTCACATAGTTGCATCTACAATTGTAAATTAAGAGTGAAAATAGAATTAAATTACTTTATTGAAGTAATTAAGGCTTAAGTATTTGGATTTTAGTAATTTCATTAGTGCATGGTGGGACTTGAGAATTTTATTCTGCTTTTAAAAAAGGTTCAAAATAAATTTCTTTAAGTTAGGATGAAAAAGGTCCTATAATGAATTTCATTCAGGTGGATTCATTCACATGTTTGACTATCATCAACTGTTTGACTATATATTATAGTTGAACACTAAAATGAAGGGAGAGTTTATCAAACACTAGATTACTATAATTATTGATTATTTTGTCCTATGATTAGAATCACAGGATCAACATTGACAAAATAGTCAATAACTATAGTGATCAAGTGTTTGACAAACCCAAAGACCCCAGCTTTTAGGATAAGAACTCATTATCGACAAAAACTGCTGGGAAAATTGGAAACTAGTATGGAAGAAATTAGGCCTTGACCCACACCTAACACTACATACCAAGATAAGCTCTAAATGGGTTCATGGTTTAGACATAATGATATAATAAGCAAATTAGACATAATGATATAATAAGCAAATTAGAAGAACATTTAATTATATTAAGTTAAAAAGTTTTTTACAAATAAAACTAATTCAGACAAGATCAGAAGGGAAGCAATAAACTGGGAAAACATTTTTACATTCAAAGGTTCTGATAAAGTCCTCATTTCTAAAATATATAGAGAATTGACTCAAATTTATAAGAATCCAAGGCATTCTCCAACTGATAAATGGTTAAAAGATATGAACAATTTTCAAACAAAGAAATTAAAACCATTTCTAGTCATGTGAAAAGGGGCTCTAAATCATTATTGATCAGAGAAATGCAAATTAAGACAACTCTGAGATAAACTACACACCTCTCAGATTGGTTAAGATGACAGGGAAAGATAATATTGAATGCTGGAGGGGATGCAGGAAAGCTGGGACACTGATGCATTGTTGGTGGAGCTGTGACTGTGGGAACTGAATGTGGATCACAACATAATACTCTCACTCTTTTTGTTGCTGTTCGCTTGCATTTTGTTTTCTTACTCATTTACTTTTTTTTTGATCTGATTTTTCTTGTGCAGCAAGATAATTGTGTAAATATGTTTATACATATTGGATTTAATATATATTTTAACATGTTTAATATATATTGGATTGCTTGCCATCTAGGGGAGGGGATGGGGGAAAGGAGGAGAAAATCTGAAACACAAGGCTATGCAAGGGTCAGTTGTGTCAAATTATCTGTGCATATGTTTGGAAAATAAAATGCTTAAAAAATAAAATAAAAAGGAACAAATAAAAAACATAAATAAAATGAAGGGAGAGTTGGTGCTTGACTTTTTGTGCATAGATGACTATGCTCTCACTGCAGCATCTGAGGCTGGGATGCAGCAAAGTATGAACTGATTCTCTGCTACTTGTGCAAATTTTGTCCTAACAACATCAAGAAAAAAAAGAGGATCTTCACCACCCAGCTCTGTACCATCAATACACAGAACTTAGAGCAAATGAAGAAGTATCGAGTGCTGCAATAAGTTCATATGCCTTGGTGGTACTTCCCAGGGATGTACACGTAGATTGATGAGGATAACTCAAGCCTTGCCAGGGGTAGTTTGGTGTTTGTTTGGGATGGCTACCAGACTGAAGAGCTGTTGGGCTGACTTTATTGTTGTGTGCCTGTGAGACCTGGACAGTCCACCGGCACCTTGCCAGGAAATTGAATCACTTCTGTTTGAATTGTCTTGGAAAGATTCTGAAGATTATCTGGCTGGGTCAGGTACCAGATCCTAAGGATCTCTCTTAAGCTGAACTGCCAAGCACTCAAACTCTACTGTAAAGCACAACTCCAACCAGCATATCACAGCTAAAATCTGGTGGGATTTTTTGAAAAAAAAAAAAAAGCAAACAATATGACAACTAGATGTTGATAAAGGGCATTTTCAAACATAACAATTCAGTTTAGTCTTTGGCTCATAGCAAACTCTTCTGCTTCCCTGTATGACTTTGGGCAAGTCATTCAATCTCTCTAAGAGTCAGTTTCCTCATCTATTAAATGACGAGGTTGAGTCAGATGTTTCTGGAGTTTCCTTACAACTGTGATGTTCTATGATCCAATTTATTGTATGTTAAGAATGGAAGGCACTGTGCTATGTTGTGTGTGTATGTGTGTGTGTGTGTGTGTGCACGCGCAACAGGGAGAGACAGAGACAGAGAAAAACAGACAGACACAGGGAAACAGGCTGACAGACAGAGACAGAGACAGAAACAAAAGAGAGAGACAGAGACAGAGAGAGAGAGAGAGAGAGAGAGAGAGAGAGACAGAGACAGAGAGAGAGAGAGAGAGAGAGAGAGAAAGAGAGAGACAGAGAGACAGAGAGAGAAAGAGAGAGAGACAGAGAGACAGAGACAGAGACAGACAGAGAAAGAGAGAGACAGAGAAAAAGAAAGACACACACATAGATGAAAAATGGCATAATACCTACTATTCGGGAATTCATGATCTAGAAAGATAAGATATGGATATAATTATTATACAAGTTAAGACATATTAAAAGGGGTTGGAGAGTTCAGAGTGACATGAAAGTTAAGGTACTTCTAGATGGAGAGGTCTGAAAAGAAAGGAAGTTCCCCCATACCCCCCAACTGAGACTTGAAAGAAAAAAAATTCAACTAGAAGAGATGGGAGTGGAGGAGGGGAAGAAGGATAGTCATTCCAGGCATCCTAGGTACCAGGATGACATATATAAATAAATATATGGAGTAGGAAAGGGTAGAGGGAAATGTAGAGAGACACTGGTAAAGTACACGAAGGGAAATAGTGAGAGAGAAGACTGAACAGAGGGTTAGAGCCAGGCTGTAGAGAGCCTTGGATGCCAAGTGGAGGAATTTATATTTTTATTTAGTAGAGAAGAGGGAGCCACTGCAGGTTAAATGCGGATCCAATTGGTGAGGAATGAGCAATAAGCACCATCATATGTGCATTTTTTCATTCCTGGTGCTGACATAACTAACAATTGTCCTTCAAGCATGAATAAAGTGGCATTTTGCCAATAAGCTTTGTGGCTGAATCTGGTTCAGAACCAAGATGAAGGCTTGTGCTGTTTACTTCTCCTAATAACCACATGCAGTTGACGCGCTAATTGTACACAATTATTAACCTTCCAAGTGCCATGACGATGACAGACTGAGCTGTAGCTGAGTGTTGTATCCCACCCAGTGACAAATGGGGACTCTGAAGAGAGTAGGTGTTCATTTTGTAAATATTTAATTTAATTCAGTTTAAATTATCCTGAAATACTCTAAATTCTACAATTGCATTGGGCAGCGAGGTGGCACAGTAGCCAGAGAGCACTGGGTTTGGAGTCAAGAATATTCATCTTCCTGAACTCAAATCTGGCCTCAGACACTTACTATGTGACCCTGGACAAGTCACTTAATCTTATTTGCCTCAGTTTCATCATCTATAAAATGATCTGGAGGAGGAAACACCAAACCACTCTAATATCTTCACCAGGAAAACCCCAAGTGGTCTTCGAAGGCATAGGACATGACCAAAAAATGACTGAACAACAGCAACAACATAATCAGAGGAATGACCGCTGCCTTTTAAAAAAGAAAGTAGTTGGTTAAGGATTCTAGAAATTAGTTCTTATTTCTATAAGGAAGAATTAGAACAGGAATTAGGAAGAATGAATAAAAAAATACTCATTTCAAAGGTGTAGTGTTGAGACTTGATATATGTAGCTAGAGAACAAAGGTCGCTCATCAAGCAAATGAAAAAAAAAACTTATTGTAGTGCAATTTCAGAAAGCTGAATTTTAGTTTGTTTATCTGACCTTAGTCATTTCACGTTAGTTTCCTCCTCTACAAAACAAGGGGTTTGTACTACAGAACCTCCAAGATCTCTTTCAGCTTTAAAATGCTTGGATCCTAATCCTGATACTTCAGGGATTCATCATTGTCCTGAAAAAAATTACTTTGGAGTAATGTATTTATTGCTGTGTTCACATCTGGTCTTCTGTGTAAATGTAGTTTAAGGGATGTTGCTATAAAGTCTGTCTGTTTTTTTTCATTGACAAGTCAATGACAAGAGCCAATATCTTCACAATTAGACTCATTTCTTTGGGTTGAAGCAT
Source organism: Sarcophilus harrisii (assembly GCF_902635505.1). Classification (NCBI taxonomy): domain Eukaryota; kingdom Metazoa; phylum Chordata; class Mammalia; order Dasyuromorphia; family Dasyuridae; genus Sarcophilus; species Sarcophilus harrisii. Next base: position 107,948,305 of record NC_045427.1, on the reverse strand, counting down.
GTCTCCAGAAAGTCCCTATAAAAATTTATAAATGTGAATTACTATTATTATTATATGGGAGGAGTTATGTGTTATTCTGTCAGCGCCCATTATTACATCAATAGAAAACGAGACATAGGACTGATAAGTTTTGATGAGGATATAGTCGACCAGAACAAGTCTAGAGAATAGAATATTGCCAAGAGAAGTTAAAGGTAGGAGCCCTAGGTACCATGGGCAAGGATAATTTGAAGGCTCTGGGTACCTTCATTAACCAACAATTTTTAACACCTATCATATGTTAGACACTGGAGATAAAAGGACAAACATAAATATCTCCTGTACTCCACTGGGAGACATTCAATAGGTACACAGTTAAATAAATACAAGATGATTTGAAGAGAAAGAGAACATTAACTAGAAGGAATTTGGAGAGACTTCAAAAAGGAAAGAGTACCTGAATTGAACTTTGGAGAAATATAGAGATTTTAAGAGGCAGAGTTGAGGAGTGAGTGATTTTTAGGCATGGGCAAGAAAATAGGAAATGGAAAGGTAAATTCACAAAATTGCTATTAGCTTTGACTGGAATATAAAGTGTTTTAGGAGGATAACAAAAAAATATTTGGATAGGTAGGTGGTTACCAGATTATGGACATATTTATATGCCAGGCTGAAGTGTTGTATTTCATCCTAGAGGCCACCAGGCTTTTACAGTTTTTTGTTTGAGTTTTTTTAAAAACAGGTCTCATTTAAGTGGCATAAAGAATGGAATACTGAACTATTGAATCAGGAAGATCTGAGTTTGAATGTTGCTTCTATTTTTTACCAGCTGTGTGATTCTGAGCAAAGCATTTAACCTCCTTCAGAGCTATTCCTCATCTAAAAAATGGAGACACATAGAAAATATGTTTAAAATGATTGTACATAAATAATCCACATCAGATTGCTTGCTGTCTTGGGGAAGAAAGAGGAAAGGGAGAAAAAAATTTAGAACTCAAAATCTTACAAAAATGAATGTTGATAGCATTGTCACTCTTTTTGTTGTTGTTTGTTTGCATTTTGTTTTGCTTCTTTTTTTAAAAATTGGTTTGATTGGATTTTTCTTGTGCAGCACAATAATTGCATAAATAAAATATGTATATATTGGATTTAACATATATTTCTACCATGTTTAAATGTATTAGACTACTTGCCTTCTAGGAGAGGGCATGGGGAAGGGAAGGGAAAATTGGAACACAAGGTTTTGCAAGGGCTAATGTTGAAGAACTCTCCATACATATGTTTTGAAAAATTAAAAGCTAGGAGAAGCAAGGGGGTGCAATAGATAAAGCACCAGCCCTGAAGTCAGGAGGACCTGAGTTTAAATCTGGTCTCAGACACTTAAAATTCTTCTTAGCTGTGTGACCCTGGGCAAGTCACTTAATCCCAATTGCCTCAGCAAAGAGAGAGAGAGAGAGAGAGAGAGAGAGAGAGAGAGAGAAGAAAAAAATTTTAAAAGCTTTAATAAAAAAATTAAAAAATGAATATTGAAAATGAGATAACAATAAGCACTTTGCAAACTTTAAAGGCCTTATATAATTTGAGAGGCAGCATAGTAGAAACAAAATACTGAATTTAGAGTCAGAAATACCTGTATTTGAATCCTGTTTCAGACTTACTAGTTATTTGACCATAAGTTTTATTTTCCTTCTCTATGAAATGAGGGGTTTGGACTCAATGAGCTTCAAAGTGCCTTCTGTTTCTAAACTTGTGAATAGTAATTTGGCAGGTATGTACAAAACTCCTTAGAGAAGGGAGAGACCAAAAGAGAGGAAAAAGAGAGAAGAGAAACAACACATAAATGTAAGTATAAGCTTGGGTTTTTATAGGACAATTCTAGAATGGATTATTGAAGTGTGGGTTAGTGAACATGTGGAAAAAGAAATGGTGATTATAAGTCACCATAGCTTCATCAAGAATAAGTCCTGCCAAATTGATCTCATTTCCTCTTTTTAAACAAGGTAATTAAGTTGGCAAATTACATGAATGTTGTAGATGTAGTTTTCTTAGATTTTAGCTATATATTTTATAAAGTGACTTGAACTATTTTTCTGGAAAAAAAAATGAAAGAGGTCTCCCAGAGGACTGATTTGAAGTTAGTTGAATGACTGGACTCAATGGGTAGTCATTAATGGTTCAATGTCCATGGAGCAGAAGGTCTCTAATGGAGTGTCCACAGGGATCTCTACGTTGTTTAACATCTGTATCAATGACATGAATAAAGGAATTGATGAGCATTCTTATCAAATTTGAAATTGACTCAAAGCTGGAATGGATTGCTAATACCCTGGAAGACAGAGTCAGGAACTAAAACAGTCTGGATGGCCTGGAGCATTGGGCTGAATTGAACAAAATGAAATAAAATGTAGCATCTTATATTTAGGTTCAAAAATCAAATTTATAAGGATGAGATGGGGTTAAATATTAGTTTGTCTGAAAAATATCTGGGGATTTTAATGGATTGAAAAACTCAATATGAGTCAACAGGATGCTGTGGCCATCAAAAAATCGAACGTAATCTAAATGCAGGCTGCATTAAGAGGGGAAGGGCTTCCAGGAAGGGAGAGGATATAGTCCCACTGGATTCTTCCTTGTCCAGAGCACATTAGGACTATTGTGTGCTCAATTACAGCCATCACAATTTAGGAAAGATGATGAAAAGCTGCAGAGTATCCAAAGGAAGGTAACTGGGCTAGTAAAGGGCCTGGAATACCCAGGAAGATTGATTAATTGGAACTGGACGTGTTTAGTTTAATGTGGAAGAAAAGGTTCATGGGGACCCGATGACTATTTTCAAGTATTTTAGGGGTTGTCATGTGGAAGAATTATTAGATTTGTTCTACTTGGTTCCAGAGAACAGAACCAGGGACTTTTTTTTTTTAAACTTCCTATTGCTTTTTTTTTTTTTTAAACTTCCTTTTGTTAGCTGTGTGACCCTGGGCATATAAATATGTCCATAATCTGGTAACCACCTACCTATCCAAATATTTTTTTGTTATCCTTCTAAAACACTTTATATTCTAGTCAAAGCTTTTGTTATTGTTCACTTATTTCAGTTTTTCCCCACTCTTCATAATTCCATTCGGGGCTTTCTTGGCAGAGATCCTGGAGTAGTTTGACTTTTCTTTTTCCAGCTCCTTTTACACATGAGGAAATTAAGGCAAATTGGGTGAAGTGACTTGCCCAGAGTCCCACATCTACAAGTGTCTGCGGCCAGGTTTGAACTCAGGAAGGTGAGTCCACTGAGCCACCTAGTGGCCCCATTGAGATGATCATTTTCAGACATATCCTGTTTTTCATCCACATTAGACTGTTTACCTTTATATCTTCTGAGTTTCATTTTTGAGCAGGATCTTGACTCCAGGTCCAGTGCTCAGTCCACAGTGCCATGTATTAATCAGAGCTATCCAAAAGTACAGCTAGGTGGTGTGGTGGATGGAGTGCCAAGCTTGCAATCAGGAAAATCTAAATTCAAATCAGAAACAGGATAGCCACGTGATTCTGCACAAATCACTTAAACTCTGTTTGCCTCAGTTTCCTCATCTGTAAAATGGAGATAATAAAAAAAAATCCTACTTCCAGGATTGTTGTGAGGATCAAATAACATTTATATAATGCTTATAATTGTTATGGATGATGATGTTGATGATTTTTCTCATCCATAAAATGAGCTGGAGAAGGAAATGGCAATCCACTCCAGTATCTTTGTCAAGAAAATCTCAAAGGGGGTTCCAAAGAGTTGGTCATGACTGAAAAACAAGTGAGACCCATGAGGTTTTAGGCTTCCCCCCCCCCCCCCGGCAAAGATTGTGTGACCAGTCACTCACAGGTATGTGGTACACTAACACTTCTTTTCAGGTATGAATTACACTATATGGTTGATGAGATTTCTTCCAACAATAGTTGGAACAACTTTTTTTTTACAGTTTTCTAAGTTTGATGATTTTCTGGGAATCTGGGTAAGGGGATAAATGAGAAGAGCGCAGGTGAAAGGCAACTGTGACCTATTTTATAGGGTTGTAAGGTGAGCCATGAATTGATAATGTCACCATTATCCACCTGCCTGGTTGATCCTCATCACCCATTCTATGACAATAAATGAGATTCTTGTATAGTTTTAGAGAGGGGAGAATCCTTGAGGAATCATCCAACCCAACCTCCTGATTTTGAATGGGGGAAAGTGAAAGCCAGAGAGAATCAATGGCTCATCCCAACTCTCACAGACAGTATGGGGCTCATTTTTTGATTCATTTTTGTTCTTCATCCTCAAAGAAGACCATGATTTCAGGGAGGTGATACCAGGACATACAAATAAATTGGATTGGAGGGAGGGAGGGCTGGGCAAAGCCACCCAACCTCATTTTCTCCTCCAGAGCTGGCTGGGTCCAGTAGCCAGATATAGATCAGGATGATTGAGGATGACCTTCAGCAGGTGGGGCAGAGCCAGAAGTACAACCAAAGTCTCTGACTCTTTCCTCAGCACCACAGTCACCTAGAAAGCTGTGGATCAATCACGCCATAGCTTAATTACTTCCCCCACATGGAAGTTTTTGTTTTTATAACTACATCAAGTGCTGGGTCATCAAGCCCTACAGGCTTTAATCAATGGTTCAAAGCTATAACAAATGAGAAAAGAACAGATCATTTAAATCAAAAAATACATTTTCAACATCAATTTCAACATTCTTCCCTTTAAAGTTGCCTCAGCCAGACCACATCTGGATTATTGATTGTATTCAGTTCTGGGCAGCACCATTTATAAACACTTCATAGACTTATTCAATCAATCAATAGACATTTATTAACTACTATGTGCCAGGCATTGTGTAAAATGGTGAGGAGACAAAGGAAAGCAAAAGACAGTCTCTCCCCTCTAGAAGATCACAATATAATTGGGGAGACAATATATAAACAACAATGCACAAACAAACCATATACATTGGAAATAGTCACAGAAAGCAGGCAGCTATCGGTTAAAGCAATGGCCTTTGGTTCAAATCCAGCCTCAAACATTTCCTAGTTGTGTGACTCTGGTAAGTCAGTTAACCTTTTTTCCTCAATTTTTTATCTATAAAATAGATAATAATAATATTCTTAAGGGACTAGCAAATACTGATTAAGAAATGTCACTCCTGGATTAGAACTCAAAGAATGAAGAACTTTGGCTATTCCTAGAAATCTCTTCAATGCCAGAAAAACACATGCAAAATCTTCCACGTGGGTGCTATTTAAGCTCTCTCTAACTAGCCAGTATAACCAAAGCCCAAAGGTCATATTTAAAATAAGGGAGCTGGGGACTATTTCCAGAATGGCAGCCGTGACACATGGCACCCATCTATTTCTTGCTTGGATTATTAACGCCTAGCTCTATTTTGTTTTCTCTTTCTGGGAAGCTGAGCTAAACAAGTAAGGACATGCTATTAATGTCATTCAAGATCCTACTTGCAGCTTCTAATTATAATGATGAGAATATTAATATCACCCTCCATTCTATAGCGCTTCTCTCTCAAAGAGCCCTAAATACTCTAATGGAGCTCTACAGAAGCAGGTATTACACGGTCTTTACAGATCCTAATTACATGTTCTTTTGTGTTTGGGATGATCTAAATTTATCCTATTTACCAGGCTCTGTGGGGCAAAGGCCATATTTTTGCTTAACTCTTTAGAGCACCTAACAAGATATCACACAAATCTTAGTTTTCAATAAGTGTAATTAATGATTCAAGAAACATTTATTAAGTACATCCTGTGGGCAGAACACTATACTAGGTCCTGGGAGAGATATCAAGTTGGACTTTTTTTAGATAAATATAAAGTCTGTGTACTCATAGGAATCTCAAGTTGGAAGGAATATCAGAGGCTATTTAGTTCAACCTATACCTGAACAAGAGTCTTCTCTGTTAAATCAGTCAGGTCACAAGTGTTTTAAAGGAATCTCAAAGTTGGAAGGAATCTCAGAGGCCATATAGTCCAACCTGTACCTGAACAAGAGTCTTCTCTGTAACATGTCAGTCAACAAATGTTTTAAAGGAATCTGAATGTTGGAAGGAATCTCAGAGGCCACATAGTCCAACCTGTACCTGAACAAGAGTCTTCTCTGTAACATGTCAGTCAACAAATGTTTTAAAGGAATCTCAGAGGCCATATAGTCTACTCTGTACCTGAATAAGAGTCTTCTCTATAACATTAGTCAGTCAGTCGATCAACAAATGTTTTAAAGGAATCTCAAAGTTGGAAGGAATCTCAGAGGCCATATAGTCCAACCTGTACCTGAACATGAGTCTTCTCTGTAACATGTCAGTCAACAAATGTTTTAAGTCATGGTTTTTATCACAGTCATAGTCACATCATAGTCATCACTTAGTCATTTGTTTTTGTGAAGTAGTTTCAGTCATGTCTAATGCTTTGTGGTTCCACTTGGAGTTTCCTTGGCAAAAATACCAGAGTGGTTTGCCATTCCATTCTTCAGCTCATCTTATAGTTGAAAAAATGGAGGCAAACAGGGTTAAGTAGATTGCCCAGGATCCCACAGCTAGTAAGTATCTGAGGCTGGATTTGAACTCAGGAAAAGGAGCCTAACTCCAGTTGGAATGGGGGTGGGGGAACCCTCTGTGCACCATGGTGCACCTGGCTGCCCACTGCTCTTTATACATATCTCATAATAGCTACTGAGAGTACATCAAGCTTGATGTTGCATCTTTTACCACCATGTCTTTGCCTATGGTGATCAGCCCTGCCAGATATCCCCTCCTCCTCCCTTATTCCTCTTCCAATCCTTAACTTCCATCATGTCTCAGCTCAAGTTCCCCTTCATTTTCTGTAAGCCTTTTCCCTACCCTCCTCAAGGTACCTGGCATTTATTTGGAACATTGAGCCTTTCTCTCCTAGAATATAAATACCTTGAGAACAGGGACAGCTTGACTTTTGTATCTTCCAGCACTTACTGGAGGACCCAGCAATTTATAGTTCTTTAATAAATATTTGTTAAATCGAATCAAAGACTTCCCAAGGCAAACCAAAATTTGCCTTTTTCCCTAATACTATACATTCCCCAAACTTTCTGATGCTTTTGAGTAGCTGCTTCCCGCTTTTGGGGGCAAAGGGGTCCTCTTCTGTCCATGCTCCTTTTTCCAAACTTTGAACTTGATGAACTAAGGCCTCATTGCCACATCTCAAGGGGAGGGACTAACAGTGACCATCCTCACATTCCTCTGCTTGTTGGAATGTGCTGAAGCGCACTCCTTCCCATCTGGAAAAGCTTTGGTTTGGTTCTGTCAAAGGAGTGTTGGAATCTTAAAAGTCATTCCTAAGTCTTCTTATCCCTCTAATCCCATCTCCCAGAAGAGAGAACAGCTTAGGAGGTCCAGAAAATGAAGGACCGGGGAGGGGCGGGGGGAGGATAAGTATCCCAGTCCTAGAACCACTTGGTGACTCGCTATATTGTCTGAAATCCCACCTTCTTCACAAGACCACACACACACACACAACACAAAATCATTTACTAGTGTCTTCTCTCTGAGATGCAGGAGGCTCTTGGGTCCCTGAAGTCAGGATCTGAGCTCAAATCCAGCCTCAGAAGTTTACTAGCTATGTGACCCTGAGAGAATCATGGTTTGCTTCAGTTCCCTCAGCCATAAAACGGGAATAATAATGGTCCCTACTTCCCAGGGTTGTGAAGAACAAAGGAGACAGTATTTGTAAAAAGTACTTAGCATAGTTCCTGACACATAGCAGGTGCTGTATAAATGCTTATTCCCTTCTACTGAGATTTGACCCTGCCTCTTACATATACGTATATGTATATACATACATATACTACATAATGTCTCCTTCGTGAGAGGGCAGCCAGATGGCTCAGGGGATAGTGTTGGGCCTGGAGCTAGGAAGACCTCATATAGCCTCAGATACTCACCAGCTGTGAGACCCTGAGCAAGTCATTTAAGACTGTTTGCCTCAGTTTCCTCATCTATAAAATGATTAAAAGAAGGAAATGACAAACTATTCCAGTATTTTTGCCAAGAAAACCCCAAAGGGGGTCACAAAGGTTTGTTTTTAACTGAATAAAGACAAACAACAATAATTCTTCCCTTAGAAAGTGAGCTCTTTCTGGGAAAGGAATCAGGGCCTAGCCCGGTGTTCAGCACATAATAAATGCTTGCTGACTGAAATATGGTTGACAGAAGCACAGAATGTTAGACCAGAAAGGATCCTTAGAGATCACCGAGTTCATTTCTTTCATTTTGCAGATTCTGTTCATGATTATTCTTGTGGTTGCTAACTTGCCCAAGCACCCAAGATTTCAGGGGAGACAGAAGGGCTCTATTCTAAACTCAGATGTCTGGCATACTTGGGATAGTGATCTACCATCTGGCCCCTCTCCTATAATTTGATTTAAGAACACTGCACTCCAAAACATTTAGGTCCCGTTCCTGCAGTATAATCGAGAAACACTGGTGTTAGTGGGAGAAGCACAGTGACATTTCACTTTCTGGTCCAGAGTTCAAGTCCCACTTGGATCTAAACCTTTTTTTTTTTTTTTTTTTTTTTTTTTTTTTTGGCTTCCTTATTCTATTCTAATTCCCCAAAGTAGCATTATCAAAGCAGCTCTTATCACTGCAAAAGTCTGCTAAACTGATAAACCCATGGCAGTCTCAGTGTTCTCCTTGGAAGTCCCAGGCAGCCTTGTGTTGAGCTATTTTTACATTCCTAAATTAATCTTTTTAGGAAGTGTTAACTTTTCCCAGCCATACTCCATTTCTACATGAAATTAATTCTATAAACTCCTATATGTAACAGAGCTATGTAGTCTCTGTCAAGGATTCCCCCTGCCCCCATTTCTCCCTTCTAGATATTCTCATTGTCTTGCTTTGCACCTACCCCACCAGAAACTCTTCACTTGTCCTTAGATCCACCCGTGTTAACAAATTGCTTAAACTCCGTATCAGTCATAAAGAACAAGTACCGTTTGCTTAAACTAATATTAATTATTAGCCAGTCTTTGGATATGAAAGAAATATACCAGCACTCAAAGCGTTTGGACAGTGGCCCAAATAAGCTACTTCATCTCTTTCAAAATACTAGGGGCAGGTGGTCATGACTCTCACCTACTCTCTTGTTGCTTCTGTTCTCCAGATGTAAATTAGGAAGTGTATATCTCCTTGTAACCCCCCTCTCCCTTCATGTAATGGGAAGAGGGAGATTTCTCAGCCACAGCAATTTTTTTGAGAAAGCTGGAAACTTGGGCTACAACGGGCTTGACATGTGAACCAGATGCTCCCTGGAATTCTTTATCACTACTTAATCATTTTTTATGAAGTAGCTGTCAGGGACCTTTGTGACCTCCATCTCCTTCCTGTTGCTCTCACCAGTAGTTTAGCCTGTAGGTGGGGAAGGATCAGAAGGATCCTCCATGTCTGCAAGCCAAGACTGGAGTGGGCAAAGTCATCAGAAAGTGTCCTACATTCCTGCTACAAACTCTCCATCTTGGTTCCCCTTTCACCTTTTTTTTTTTTTTAAATCAACCTTTTCACCAGAGCATCTGATATCTTGAATCCTTAACCCCTTCAAGCCAGTCCCTCTGATCAGAATTCGCAGATGAAGACTATAATATCTATAGATGTATCTTGCCCAAGCTAGGAGGTGAGGGGGGAATATAACTCAGAAACTTCAAGTCCAAATCCAAACTTTCCCCAGCCATACTCCATTTCTACATGAAATTAATTCTTTAAACTCCTCCCCTTCACTTATGTATTTAATCTATATGTAACAGGGGTATGTCATCCCTGTCAAGAATTTTTTCACTCTATTTCCCCCTTCTAGATATTCTCATTGGCTTGCTTTGCCCTTATCCACTAGAAACTCTTCATTTTCCCCTAGATCCCATTATTACAAATTGCTTAACATATTAACCCATATTAACTCATATTAATCCATATTAGCAAACTGCTTAAATTTTGTATCAGTAGTAAAGAATAACATTCACATAATTGGTGGGTGACATGGTTTGAGGAACTTACCTTATATTCTCTCATTGAATGCATCAGCATACCCAGTGTTTTAATGGCAGGAGATATTCTTCATTTTGCAGAAGATCTGAGATTACGTGGGTATATACAGAGGTGAGAGTAGGAATTGTTAGTAAAATTCCTCAGCAGAGAAGGGCCATCATCACAGACCTTGTCAGCAAGCATCCTGGCAAACCCAGAGAGTGTTATGTGATAAGAATGTAGGCAAGTGGTAAGACAGCCAAATTAAACCAGATTAACCAGATCCTGATTTAATAGCTGGGGACTCTGGGCAGACATGTTCTCTTGGAGACAACTCATGTCCATGGTTTCTATTTTTGGCTGGGACCTTCATTCCCCTAGAGCACATTCCCAGCCATCTTTCTGTTCTGGCTGTTGCTTCCTCATTTAGATTACACATGAGGACCTTGTCCAACTCTGGATATACAGAAATCATTGAATAATAGTCATGTTCTTATCACCATTGGCAAACTGTAGACATATGCACATTATTTCCTGCACCGTTGGAAGGATTCAGAGAGGGCTTTGGGTTTTGTCTTTCAGATACTATTAAAGCTCTCAGCCCTTCTTCCCTCCCCCCTCCCATATTCTTCATATTCCTTCTCTCCACCCCCCTACCCGCCAGCCCCAGAAACTTGGCATGAGAGAGACACAGGATTTGCTAAACTTCACAGGAAGAAAAATCCATTTTCATGATTATAGATAATCATTAGGACCCTTCCTTCACTTGGAAAAGGGATAAATACAAGCAGAATGATGAATCTCCATAGGAATAACTCCTAACTCCAAAGAATCTTAACAATTCCTGAGTTTTATTTGTTTTATTCTTTTTTAATAATAGGTATTTATTTTCAAAATATATGCAAAGATAGTTTTCAACATTTACCCTTGCAAAACCTTGTGTTCCAAGTTTTTCTTCCTCTTTTCCCTTCCCTAAACAGCAAATAATCCCATATAAGTTAAATGTTCAATTCTTCTATATCTGTTTTACTCTATTTTAAAGACAGTTAAGAGTTGGTTCAACCTACGTTAAAGCCTCTGGATCCCTTTTGTTCCTCTGAATCTAAGCTCAGAGCCTCTTAGCCTACTAGAATAAGTCTGCTACCTAGGTCTGAAGATTGTATAATAAAAATAATAAAGGGACTGTAGGCTGCTATGTGCTTTAGCACATAGAGGGAATGAGGACTACAACTCTGAATTCTGTGTCATTTACTGGCTGAGTCACCTTGGATATGACACTTGACTTTTCTCTGCCTCAGTTTCCTCATCTGTAAATTGGGAACAATAATAAAAGCCACCTCATAGGATTGTTGTGGGGATTAAATAAGGTAATATATGAAAAGAACTTTGCAAACTTTAAAGCAATGTATAAATATTAGCTATTATTGAAATACAGAAAAATCTCAAAGGTACCACATAAATATTATTATTGTTATTATATATATCAATATATTGATATTATATATATAGTAGTGCCTACTATGTGCCAGACACTGTACTTTACAAATATCTCATTTGATCCTCATAATAATCCTGAGAGATAGATACTATTATTGTTCCCATTTTTCAGTTGAGAAAACTGAGACAGGGTTAAATGATTTGCCCAAAATTACATAACTAGTAGGTGTCTAAGGTCACATTAGAATTCAGGTCTTCCTGATTTCAAATCCAGCACTCTCTTTATTACATCATTTGGCTGCCCAGAATTAGGACACCACTAAAGCATCTACCCTCCTATTATCCATTTGCTCCATCTCTAGGGAAAAAAAAATATGCGTGTTAGTTCAAAAGCTATCAAACAAATGGGTTCATTTGGGAGACTGACCCGGGTTTTGACCTTTTACAGAAAAATTGCATATCTGTCACAAACATTCTGAAAATTGTGATTTCAACCAGAGACTAAATTGTTAAAATCCATAAAGCTAGTACTGTGTAAGGAAACTGGAGAGGAAGCCAGATTTTTCCTGTTCAGGCCATGGAATTGTGCTGCCCTTGGCTTTCTGTCTAGAAACTCTAAGCAATATTTACTTTTGCACCAGAAAGTCTTCTATGGATTCAGAGTTCTAGGCTCCTAGTGAAATAATTCATAGATGAGACAAAAACTTTCACAAGAGAATGGGGGGGTGGGCAGGCAAATTTTAAAGAGAGTGTCTGTGCAAAGGTAAATTACAATGCTATCTGCCAAGGGCTAGAAAACCAGAAACTACAAAAAGGGGATGGGAAGAAACAAAGAGATCAGTTTCTCAATAGAAGTTAATAAATTCTGCCATTGAGCTAAGTTCCTCAGTTTGTTCTCAAGGTGGATAGGACTTGGAGAGGTTATCATGACATTACTAAAAGATGGCAGGGTACACCTGAGTCCTTGATGTTATGGTGATACAGCATCTTCAATTACTTTAAAGTAATATGTGCCATCTTGTCATAATCCAGTGGTGTGGGGAGAACTGAAAAAATGTTTGTAGTAAGTTCTCTTTTATAAGAGAAAAAACCATGGGCAGAATTCTAGCCTTGGATGCAGAAGATTTGAGTCAGAGTTCTTGTTAATTTAATGTTGGGCAAAGCCACCAAATCTCTGTAAGCCTCAATATTTTCATTTGTAAAAGAACCCAACACTTGCATTGTTTACCTCATAGAGAAAATCAAAGGAGACAACCAGGAAATGCATCTGTAAAGCATTACATGCAGGTGATTTTTTTTTTTTTTTATTAACATCCTGACTCTTTTTCCTTCTTCTCAGGCATTATATCAGAGCCTTTCTCAACCAGCAACAAGAGCTGTCTTTCCATGCAACTGCAGTAGAAATTTAGACCCCAAATAGGAGAAACCAGTGCAGAAATGGAATGATTCCCTTACTCCCATTTGGCCTCGGCAGCACGGTGGGGTTGGAGGCACACAATGTCACAGTGACATCAGCTTATTATTTCCAAATTACAGTTTCAGAGCCGTTTTCCTCCCCCCATCGCTGAACAGCCCAGACATCCTCCCGCCCACCTTCCATGTGCTGACCATGTGTGGGTTTGCTGTATGTCCTTAGCGCCTCAGTGGGGTAGCAACCATCCCACCCAATCAGGAATCAGTGGCAGAAGCCCCATGGCTCATCAACAATCTCGTTAGAAATATCTCCTGAGTTGTCCATGTGAGGAAAAGATAAAAAAGAAAATGCTCCAAACAGACGGTTTCCATGAGGCTGGGGATATGATCACTCGCCAATGTCAATGGGAGCTGTCCACATGCCGGGGAGAGGAAACATCCCCACCGGCTCTCCCCACGAGCCCATTACATACAGGATACCAGCCCCGTCGCTTCCACTTCTCGTCCCTCTCATTCTCAGGGTGGCTTCCTCCTCTCCTCCCTTTGACAGCTTTTGTTTCAGATGCCATCTTGTGTGTTTTTCCTAATAACACTAGGAGACAGGACTTGTCATTCTCAGAACTGGATGTGCTGGGGAACTCGTCGAATAAAGGCATCTCCATGGGCAAAACGCTGGTTCCTTCTTTTTCCTCTCTGCAGAATTAGCATTTAGCTGGGGCAGGGGCAGGGATTGGGGGAAGGTGTGGAATTAGGTTCTGTGCTTACTTTCTTTGGTTCAGTTGCTGGGTTCCCATTCTTTAAAGTTCCTCTCTCCAATGTTTCTGCTAGCACTTAGCATTTCCAAACCTATTTTTCAATTCTAACTGTTCTCTAGACTCCCTTAGGTATGATCCAATAACTTTAGGAAAGATGATATAGATAATATGCATCTCATTTCTACTTCACTGTCATTCCCTATTCCACTTCAGATTAAAACCTCCCTTGTGATAAAGAAAAACATTAAAGCAAAAACATCTAATATAGAAAGCTTTTCTGACTATCTATCTATATATATATATAATATTCATCAGAGGTCCTCTATCCTTCTCTTTGAGGAAGTAAAGTAACTGTATTATAGGGAGTATCTTTGACAACTAGGTCAGGTCAGGACGGATTCAGATTTAGTGCAAAGCATACATTTTTAATATTTCAAAAGGTTTTCTCAGGACCACTTATTACTGCTCAGTTCTCCTGTGAAAAATCAGTTTCATTCGGGGGAATGGGAAAAGGAAAAGCAGAAATGCATATAAGCCATCAGGAGGGACATTGGTAATGGATGGAAAGGGGGTTTGAAAGTTAGTATATATATAGTATATAGTATAGTATAGTATATAGTATATAGTATTATATATACATATATATATATATATATTTTAGTGATCTGAAGTCATGTGTCCTCTGTGCATTTGGGCATGTAATTGTGCAGTCACCCAAGTTCTGATGTTTGTTGTTATCTGGTTATGTTTACACGTTTAGAAGTCTCTGATCTGAAAACTGGCCTTGTGAACATCAAACAATTGGCTAATTCAATGTCAGCAGTCCACACGACAAATTCTTGATAAGTAACTTCATTTACCTTTAATCCTTCTCAACTTTCTACTTGCTTCCTTTCTGATTTTATAAATGAACCTGCAGTCATCTCTGAAGAACCAGCTACTCAGGTAAATGTCATTTCTTGCAAGGTTTTATTAATATTTTTCCACATAACATGAAATGATGGACCATTCAGGAAGAAGGTTCTTTATATCATGGAGAAGCCATGTATAGTCATCATTCTTTGTTTAATGTGCTTAAAATAAGTATAGGGCTCAATTTCTGGTTCATCCCAGCTTACCCATTTCCTATTTTCCCTCCCTCCAGTCCCCAATAACCATTTTCTTATCTTTGGTATCATAATTTCTAAAAAGGATGAGCTCTAGTTTTAGGGAAGTCACTAGAAATGTGGATAAGCTTGGGGGTGAACTAAGCTAGATTTGGTATAAGGGGAGAGATATTACCATGTCAAAATTAGGATCTAAGCGAGTATGAAACAATTCCTTCTCACAAAGGGTGACTCCAGAACTGAAGATCATGTCACAATAAGCAAGACCTCTATCTACTCTGGAGTGTTTGCTGGCTCTGGTATTCTCTCTTTGGGTCTGGAACTAAATCTGTCCAGTGGGGTACATCATCAAATCTATGAAATTAAGATCTGATCTAGATAGTCTTTTAAAAAAGTTTTTTAAATGTTAAATTATGTGCTATTGTTGGCCTCTATATTCCAGTCACTGCCCACTCCACTTCAGATTAAATCCTTCTTTGTGACAAAGAAAAACAATTAAGTAAATATCCAAGATAGAAACTTTGTCTAACAATGTAGATAATATTCTGCATAATATTCTGTATATAATATCCCTATCCCTCTGTTGTGGGGAGAGTATAGTAGATATATTTTATTTCGTTTCCTCCAGGACCCTCTCTGATTTATTTTTTATTTTATTTTCACAGAATCCAACTTCATTTTAGTGACCTTTTAATTTACACTATTGTACAATATAAAGAAAAGCAACTTTGAACGACTTTGAAATTCTGATCATCTCAATGCCCAACCATACTTTCAGAAGCCCAGTGATGAAGCATAATGCTCATCTCTCGACAGAGCAGAGATAGACTCAAGATGTAGGATGAAACATGCAATATGGAACATAGCCAGTGTAGGAATTTGCTTTTCTTAATTATGTATATTTGTGACAAAGCTTTTCTTTTTTCTGTTTCTTGTATGGGGGATGATATTAAGAGGAGAATGAAAGATAGGTTGCTCCTAAAGCAACCTATTTCTATTAATTAATAGAAAAGAATAAAAGAATGCCAGAAAGAATTAGATATGTAGGGCATCTTTGAAAGTTACCTACCAAATTCATTATGTTTGAAAAAAGAAAATAACAAACGGTCCATAATAAAAATTTGAAACTTCATATACAGTTCTCTTATTCTGTCCCACTATGTGAATGGAAATACTCATTTTATTTAAGTTCAGAAAAAAATCTTTAAAAATTTATTAACATTGTTGTAGTAATTATGATAATTGTTTTGTTGGTGACTTTTTTCTGCATCAGTTAATATAAATTTTCCCATGTTTTTATGAAATCCTCATATCCAACTTCTTTTTTCCTTACCACATTAGTAATGATGGAAAAAGAAGCAGAGGTCATAGTTCACAGTTGAGATGAACTTATTACAATAAAGCCTAGGGAAATAATAGAATAGATAAAAAATGTGGAGGATGACTCTAGCAGAAAAATCACTTGACTTACTATCTTAGTGATGGTGTGGCCTATCACTCATTCTTTCAGTGGCTGTGAAGGTCTGCTGGTGCAAGGTTAAACAAGATAACCAAACCAAACTTATATTTAGTCTCCGACAGTACAATCCCAGTTGGTCCATGTTTTTATCCTGCTTTGTCTTCTCAAGGAGCACTATAAATCATCATGGAGACCTTTCGACTCTTCCCATTGATTTTGGGTTTTCCTTTATGCATATTGTGACATGTAATATGCATTGTTCATATAAAAGAGCAAATTCTAAGGAGGTGAGCATATGAAATTTATTATAACAAAATTCTGTGTTTGGATACATTCGTCCAATCATCATTACAGCAAGAGAAATGGCAGTTTCAATCCTTAAAACATAGCTTTGACTCTAGCTCTTCAGGTTTTATTTTATTTTTCTTAAATTGGTTAACTTGTAGAAATAAATGTAAGACCAGAGTGTGGTGAAAGTATGACCTAATGAGAGTACTAGGGATGTCTGTTTCCCCAGTAAACTGTTTGCTGCAGTTACATTCAAAATTATGGTTTTAAAACTTTAGAAGGAACTAGAAAGGTCATCTAGTCATCTCCTCCTTTTACTCAGAGAAATTTAAGCGATTTGCTAAGGAGCTAAATTCAATTCTTTCTCTTTTTAAGTCAATCAACGTAGTTTCTACCTCTAGTAAGTACTAATCATATCTGTGAGAGGCATCCCTAGAATAGAACCTGGGGTGAAGAAATAGTAGTATCCTGCAAATAATAGCTAATATTTACATAATGCATATTATGTACCAGGAACTGTACTAAAATTTTTGCAAATACTATTTCATTCAAGATTCATAATGAGTTGTTGGAAGATAAGGTGCTATTACTATCCCTATTTTACAGTTGAAGATATTGAGGTAAATATAGGTTAAATGCTTTACCCAGGATCACATTGCCAATAGACGTCTGAGGTCAGATTTGAACTCAGCTCTTCGTGATTGCAGGTCTGGTACTTTCTGCTGCACCACCTAGTTGTCTGAAACACCAATCTTTCACAGAAATGGGAACCCTCATTGCAGAACAGCTTCTACTTCACATAATTCCATAAAGATTCCTTGCAAGGCAATAGAATGTTGTTCTGGGAACTTCCCCTCATCTTCTTCACATTCATACCTTCTCCAGGTGATGGGTAGGATCCTGGAAGAGGATGAAGAGGGATTCTAGATAGATGAACACTGGATTTATGAACATAAGAAAAGCTTCAAGGTGGCTCAGTATTTATAGAGTCTGTACCAAGTCTGAAAGATTATCTTTCATTCATTCATTATTTCTTTTACATATAGAAGGGTTGTAGGCTCCCTAGAGGTCCACTCTGGTCAATACTGGCTACCGCCAGTCCATTAGGTCAAGTATCAAGGGTAGAAAAGATTGGATGGTAATAGCACTAGGACCTGGCTTGACAATTATGTCAGTCATAATTGCCTGCTTATCTTTTTAATGATCAATATTAGTTTTCTGCCAGACAGAATAACAACTTTTTGTTGTTTTCAAAGAACTCCCCTAAGGCCACTCTTTGGTCTTTCAATGAGAAGAGCCTGGATATGATTATCCAGATTGATAACACTGTCCTAGGATCCATAGGAGAGCAAGTTCTTTGCATTGACCACAACAGATACATCTCAATAGTCCTGTTACTGAGGAGGAAGCTCTCTGGGCAGATGAGGTCTGGCTGGAGATTATATGGCATCCATCTGTTTTCGACAAGCATCTGGCAATACTGGAACTGCAATATGATTCCCCCTGAATCTTATACAAAGTCTGGAAGATGCCTTATTTGACTATATCCCATATACTAATACTATCAGTATTGAGAAAGAACAGGGTGGGTTATATTCTGGTTAAGTACTTTGTAATTTTCTCTCACTTGGAAAACAAGGTATTGATCTTCCAGATCATTAGTCTACATCAAAGTGGGAACTTGTCATTTGTTTTGACTACTATAACCATTTTAGATGTATTCCTAAAACAAAGGGGTATGGTAGTTTGATCTCAAAAGTCAGTAATAGATACACTCCATGGAGTGTAGTTGAGAGGTGGCCAATCCAGGGGTAGAAAGAAAGGAGGAGGAAGAGTTCCTCCCTCTCTTTATTCATAGTGAAAAACATATTGTTACAATTACTTATATGAAGTGTAAGTTTGTAGCAGTAATACTAGTAAAGAGTATTCTGAAAGTGTAGCCTGAAGTGGTAATGCTAGTAAAGATAATAACTATCTATTAAAGCAATTTCAGGTGGTTTGATATTTGGGGAAATGGTCTTATAAAGATGGCAGGATTTCTCTGAAGATGTCATAGTTTTTCTCCCTTGAAAGAGGAGGAACCCTTGCCTGGTTGACCACAGGCCAGGTTATTTTATCTCTTGTGTAGCATGAAAATCTATTGCATCATTTGAAAATATTGGAACCCAAAATATCAGAATCAAAATATTTTTTAAAATACCAAAAAACAAAAATGCCAGGTCAGTCTGATTCTTAGAAGAGATGCTGACAGGACACAATTCATAGAATAGCCCCACAAAGTGTCTTTTTCTCCTTTCCTTGGAAGTTCTTCTGATCCTTGAAGAAGATACTTAAATATTCTGTAGACATCTTTCATGCAGCTAGATGACCTTTCATGTAGAAAAAAAAACAAACATTTGCAAGGTCCAGATAAAACAGAAAGAGATATGAAACAAAAAAGCAATCCTACTGTTGGAAAGGAGGGATTCCCAATGAGAACTGTCTTCTGAAGCATGAAAAAATTGTATTAAACTTGAGTAATAATAATATTTATGAGACAACTCACTCTGGTCCAAGAATCCACAAGAGGTCCTATTCCCACCCAGGGCAGTTCCATGTGCTAATTTCACAATCAGTTTATCCAAACCAAGACCTGCGCATAAAGGCTGCTTCTTGCAGACAAGTAAAAAAACTCTTAGTATTACCATGTCTTCAGAGTTTCGTTCTAACGTCATTCTAATTCCCTGGGATCCCAGTAAATATCTCTTTCCTCAACATATTACTCATTCAAAATTGTGCTAATTATGTCCACTAGACTGAAACAAATGACTATATTTTATATAATTATAACTTCAAGTAGTGTAAATTTGAATACATATGACCACTTCAGGGGACTCATTTATTTGCACTAATTGGAACTAAACCATGCTAGGAACTGTTACGGCAAATGGAAAGGTTTTAAATGTTTTAGATAGTTTCACTTTCTTCGGCAGTATACTTTCCGGGGCTACACACATAAATGATGAGACTGACACACACATTAAGAAGATAGTGTGATGTTTGGAAGGCTCCAAAGGAAAGAGAAAGAGAGAAGAGTTATTATATTAGTCTGCCTTCCAAATTGAAGGTGTCCAGAGCCACTGTGCTGAGCGCATCGTTATATGTCTATGAAATACCAGCTCCATGCCAGGAAACTGAAGTGCTTCCATTTGAATTATCTTAGGAAGATTCTGAAGATTACCTGGCAACAAAAGGTACCAAACACTGAGGTCTTTTCTTGAGCTAAAATGCCAAGCATTCAGATTCTGCTGCAGAGAACAAAACACTGATGGGCCGGCCACATTGTTCACATGTCCTACATACATTTGCCTAAAAAACTACTTTACGGAGAATTCACACAAGGCAAGTGTTCTCATGGAGGTCAGAAGAAGCAATAGAAGGACACTTTCAAGGTCACTCTAAAGGACTTTGTGAAACATGGGAGACAATGGCACAGGACTGCCCAACATGTTGTGCTTGTATCAAAGAAGGATTGTAGTAACAAAAGAAGTGAGATGCACAAATTTAGAGATTTCTGTTGCAAATGCTCCTATAGTCCTGCTCCAAATGACCTGTGGAAGAGCATTCTGAGCTTGTGTTGGTCTGATCAGCCATAAACACCTTGACCTCATCATGGTGACATCATTTTTTTAATTCTTTGAGAATGAGGGACAAAAACCAACCAGCTCAGGGAGCTAAATCACTGATATAACTGATAAACGACTCGTATAATCGGCATAACAAGGTATTTTTGCAAAGCTGTGGCTTTATATTCCTTTACCATGACTTAGGTTGATATTGAACATAATCTTATATCATGCAAATCTCCTTTGGATTTAACTGCACTGATAAAGCTGTGGACTCAGATACCTGATGCCAGTAAGGTCACTTTTAAGCATCACTTTTACTAATGGGAAAAGAACATTTAATTTAATTCCACAAGTATACACTATTGGGAATAAAAAATAAAAGTTCCTGTCATCAAGGAGTTTTTAATCTAGTTGGGGAATCAAATGATATGCTCATAAAATTGTTAGAGTGATTAACTAAACAACAAAATGCAATCCAGTGCCATCTTTGTTGCCATCATTGTTATTTTAGGAAACTCTTAATAATAAAAAAAAAACTGTCCTAAGATGAACATTATTTGGCAACTTTTCTTCAATTAAATTTAATGAGTTTCCTGAGGCACTGAAGAGTTGTGATTTAGCTAGGGTCTCATGGTCAACATGTGTCAAAGATAAGATTTGAACTTGTTTTTTCTAGTTTCAAGGTAAAGTTCTAACCCTATTCAGCCATGCTACCTCTTGAAGTATCCTGATTGCATCACATTTTGGATAAAAAATATGTAGTATCAATAATGGGCGACAGCCAAAAAAAAGGAGAGGCATAGGTGGGTATTGATAGAGGATGTGTAAATAAAGATTTAGAAAATTAGAGGATTTAGAGGGCCCCATGGATCATTAAATCCAGCATTCTCATTTTTCAGATGAAGATCAGAGAAAATAAGTGATTTGCTAAGGTCACATAGTGAGAGGTAGCAAAATCAGATTCTGAGTCCAGTCTTTCCAATAACAAAGTCTGGTCTTTTTTCCATTAGGCCATGTGGTCCTTAGCTGAAAGGGGTCTTATAGAAGATCTAGATAAAGTTTTTTGAGGGGGGAACATTTCAGACAAGGGAAGTGACATGAGCAAAAGGGCAGAAATTTTGAAGAATTAGTCTGGCAGGAGGGTGCAAAAGGGATTGGAGGAGATAGACTGAAGATAAGGAGACCAAGTGAGGAAGCTATCCTAGTTATCTAAATGCAAAATTGTTGGTCCTAACTGGGAACTGCAGGAACCTGGGTTTTCCTGGGAGCTGCCTCAAAGTGGAATAAATGGAGTAGGATGTCTTAACTGTCACCTACACTGGGCAGGAAAGTGGAATTTCTATCCAGCTCCAACTCTCTGTCTTTGTCTATCTCTCTACTTTTTTGCCTTTCTTTCTCTTTTTTCTCTCTACCTCTCTATCTCTGTCTCTGTCTTTTTGTTTTATGTTTGTCTCTCTTTCTTTGTCTTTTTCTCTCTGTCTCTATTTCTACCTCTTTGTCTTTGTCTCTGTTTTATATCTGTCTCTTTTTGTCTTTCTGCGTGCATTTATGGCTACTTCTTTGCCTTTTTGTTTTATGTTTCTCTCACTGTCTCTCTCTACCTCTTTGTCTCTCTCTAATAACTCCGTTTCTGTCTGTCTTTATCTCTCCATCTCTCCCTACTTCTGTCTTTCTCCATTTCTGTCTCTTTTATGTATGTCTTTTTATCTGTCTCTCTTTGTCTACCTGTCTCTTTGCTTTATGTCTGTCTCTGTCTCTCTCTCTATACCTCTATCTCTTTATCTCTTTGTCTCTCTATGCCTGTCTCTTTCTCTGTTTCTCGGTCTCTTTAACTGTCTTTTCCTTTCTGTTCAAACCTTCATCTTCTCCTATCTTGGGTGGTCCATGAGGATAGTTACTGTCTGAGAATAGGCACTGAAGAAACAGTTGCATGCACCTCAAAATTTGGAAATGATTACCTGGATTCTCAATCAAAGTCTGAGGGCTATCATAACAGTCCAGAATGATAAACCAGATTAAAATGCAATTTGGAAATATTTAATAAAAATAAATAAATTTAATAGGACATAGATAATGTTAATATGTGGTTTTCTACCACATCAAAATGCCAACTGCGGAGATCTTATGAACAGTTTAGTGGCCTCTGTTACTATCTAAATTTGGTATCACTGCTTTATGCCATATTTCATGTGTATAATATTTCTACAATAAAGTAGCGCCTCCCCATCTGAAAGTGATGTGGTAATAGCATTAGGATGTAGTGCAAAGAGTTCCATACTTCTTCCATACCTCCATACTTCTTAGAGAGATGGCTAGATGGTACAGTGAATAGAAAGTTAAAGCCCGAGTTGAAATGTAGTCTCAGACACTGGGACCCTGGGCACAGTGTCCTCAAATATAAAAGGGATTTAATAATAGCTTATCTCATAAGATTATTGTATGGATCAAATGAGATAATATTTAAGCATTAACACAGTACCTGGCACAGTCCTTAAAAATGCTCCTTCCTTTCCCTTACCAAGAACCAGGTTTTTATCTCACCTGTTAGATCATTGTGAAGTTAGTGTTTGGATCCATTCTAACATGGAACTCCACCAGGCAGCAGCTGGGGTTGGGTCTTATTTATTCATTCATTTATTTGTTTGTTTGTTTGTTATTGTGAGTCTGCAAGTTTCCTTCTGGAATGGTGTCTTGGGCTCTAGTCCAGGAAAGTTAAGGTTTAAGTGTTTGTGTTATTAAGAAAGTGGAGTTTTTTGGTGATTTTTTTTTTACAGGTCTCTACTTGTCTTTGTGCATCTTACTAGGGCTGGAGAAATACAGAGATGGGTTCTAAAACGCTCAAGTTACCAGAGTCAACTAGTTACTGATAAGAGTTGAACTCAGCCTAGTCCATAGACGTCTATCAAAAATATGTTCCTGAGGTCTCACCAGGAAACAGCTGGGAAAGATAAAGTATTCCCTTTTACATCCTGACTCAGGAAGAAACGAGAACCTCTAACTCTCTCCATGAGCATTTCTATGTCCCCAGTTCTCTCCTCCATCCACATAAAAAGATAATACTTCCAACTTTGGCTTGTCCTAAAGGCCTTCTTAGCATGCAGATGAGAAGACTGTCCTGCAACCTCAACATTGAGCTCCTTCTCAAACACAGGATATTGTGGTATAATATGCACTTTACCAGAGTTCCAAGGTTAACTCAAAGAAGCATAATCGCTAAACAACGTACAGGGTTGAGACCTATTATTTACAATCTTTCACCTGTGATCAGGATCAATTTTTTTAAAATGTTGGGATTTTTGCAGAAATTGTAGAGGCACTAGATGAAAAATAAAGTTCCAGAAGCAGAGTAAATGACCATCCCTCCCCAAAATTATTTCTTCCCTAATCATCAAACAAGATCCAACAGTCCTCAAGGAGAAAGGTTGAAGAACATCTACTTTGCCAGATCCACTTCAGTTCTTTGGGGCAGGCGGGTTATGTCTGGTCAGACTAGCTACTTGACATTTTTCTCATGGTCTCTGTGATCTTATGCTCTGTTCTCTGCCAGGGGTTACATTGATTTCTGACTCACTGCCTTACCTCCCAATGAGTTTTATATGAAAGAAAAAGAAAAGACAAAAGGGATAAAAGGTCAGGGGAACCAACAATACAGCTGTTGAGAATCAAAGCCGCAGACAAGGGAGGAACGAGGAGAGGGAAAACCTATCTGCTTAGCAAGAATGGATCCTTTGTGTATTTGTGTGTTTGCACACACGTGCATGCACATGTGCAAGTCTCCCCTCTCTATTATCTTTCCTTCTGTCTTTGTCTCTCTTTCTCTGCCTTTATCTCTCTTTGTGTCTTTCTTTTTCTGTCTCTCTGATAGAATACGCTGGTAGAAACTCCAAAGCTGGGGGGAAATTATAACTGTGGCTGAGAGAGGTCACTGCTTAATTCAAAGAGAAAAAAATTCTTCCTACTGATGTAAATCTTGTCATTCTTTGAAGGTGAATATATTTAGTTGTTATAATTAAAATATGCTGTCCAATAAGTTAATTAATAAGTCTTTATTAAATAAGTGCCTTTTAAATCAAAAAAGGTGGCTCAATGGATAAATGCCAGGTTGGGAGAGAGGAGACTCATATTGCTGAATTCAAATCTGATCTCACATTTATTAGCTGCGTGACTCTGAGCCAATCACTTAACCCCATTTGCCTCAGTTCCCTCATCTGTAAAATAAGCTGGAGAAGGGGATGGTGAACATTTGAACAGCAACAAAAGATCTGCTATGAGCATTGACCTTGGTACTAGGGCTATAGAGACAGTAAATGAAATTGTCCTCAAGGAGCTCATGGGCGGATAGCTCCCTGGATAACAACATATATGCAAAATTGATATGAAGTGATTTCTGGGGGCCAGATCAGAAAAAACCTAATAAAAAGGAAATGATCCTTGAATTGAGCTTTGTAAGAAGTTAGAGGATCTAGAAGGTGGCAATGAAGAAGTAATATATTGCAGGCAGAGAGAATGCAAAGGTACCCCAAGCCTGGAGATGGAATGGTATGAGTAAATGGGCTTGGCTAGACCATAGCGTGTGAAGGGGAGTAGTGCGTAATAAAGCCTGAAAAGCTGAAAAGGTAGGTTGGCATCAGATTGAGAGGACTTTATATACTCCAAAGAGAAGTCTGCATTTTATCCCAGAGGCATAAGCAAGCCACCAGAGCTTTTTGAGAAGAGGAGTATATGATCAGACCTGGATTTTAGGAGTATTACTTTGGTGACTGTGTGATGAATGGATCAGAGAGGGGAATGATTTGATTCTTAGAAATTAATAGACTCCAGACCATAGGTAATGAGGAGCTGACATTACTATAACCCACTCTGTCAGTAGGGAGTTCATTTGGAATTATCTCTTCCAGTAATAGTAATGAATTTGCCTGATCTGTTTATAACTTTTCACCCAATTAATTACCTTTGGGATCAATGGCAGGCATCTGCAAGCCTGCTGGCTGGGGTTATGAGGGACTGTCTAAGGCAAAACATCATCATCAACAACAAAAAACAAAAACATCCAATCACAACAACAAACAGCAACTACAAAAACTCTCAGCAGTAGAGCAAAATATTAATGAGTTTGGTCATCCAGTTTCCAAATACTACTAGAGGAAGAAACAAAATTATATTGATAGCCCACTACAAATTCGTGACATCTAAACTCAACTTGTCCCTCCTGGCTGGACTGAATCCTTTTCTTCACATCTGATAGACACCCCATTCCGTTCCTTGCAGCAGATGTTATGAATTTCTCTGTTCAAGCCCCTTTATCTCTTCCTATTCCTCCCACTTTTTTCTCAGCAGATGACCTTGCCTCCTACTTTACTGAGATGATTAAGAACATCTGTCATGAGCTCCTTCCCCTCCTCCACATGTGAAAAATGTTTTAACTTTTAACCCATGCTTGCGTGTTTGTTTTCCTCCAGTCTCTGCGATTGTTCTGTTATTTCTCTGTGCTAAAAGTAATTTTTCTTCCTCTCGATGTGCTGTTGATTCCATTTCGTCTAGTTCAAACCAGTTATCCAGTCAGTAAACATTTTCTAATTGCCTACTATGTGCCAGGCACTAGGATATGAAGAAATGGCTGGTCTGGGAGCCCTCTTTAATGGTGTTGGGGGAGGGGGGGTTAGACATCCTTTTTGTCTCATTGGAGACTGCTCCATTTATCATTCCCTCTTTTTGTCTCCTTTATATTCTTTTCCTCTTTACTGACTCATTCACCTCTACCTACGTATATGCTTAAGAGTCAACATCCTACAAAAACAAAAACCAAAAACCCTTCTGACTCCAACCCCTTCTCAAGGTTTGTTTCTCTTAACCTTTTATAAAATTTGTTTGAATAGTTTCTACATCCTTCTAACACCCACTCAGAACCTGAATCCCTTATAATTCAGCTTTTGTGCCCACTGCTCACCGGAAAAAGTATTCATTGCCAAATCCAATGCTCATTTTCTTTATCTTAATCTTTCTTGACCTTTTAAGCAGTCCCAGCGGTTGATCCTTTTACCTGTGTGACCTGATTCTCTTTTTAGTTTAAAGATTCCTTCTTAGGCCTCCTTCTTTGTTTTGCCCCTTCCTCCCACCAGCATTGAAAAATGAATATCCCCAAAGACACTCTCTTCACTTTTCTTTCTTTTTCTACAAATCTGCCCCCATGGATATGGAGATGGAAGGGAGAGAGATGAAAAAGGGTGGGATGGTAGAATTGGTAAATAATAAATAGTAATAGGAAAGCAAGGAAGAGAGGAGGATTTGGTGGGGGGTACTTCCATCTCCTGCCTCTACATATTTGAACAAGCCTTCCTTTATGCCTGGAATTCATTCTCTCTTCATCTGTCTCTTTTATCTTCCTTCTATATTCAGTTCAAGAGCTACCTTCTCTGAGAAGCCTTTCCTGTTTTCCCAATGTTCATGCACTCTTCCTTCTCAACCTGCCATTTATTTATAATTGTATCTGCTTAAACCCCTAACAGAATCTAAATCCTTAGCTCAATGACCATTTCTTTGTTAAGGTTGGTATTCAGAACCCTTATCATAGTGGGTAAAAGTAACAAATACTTACATGATTGGTCAATCTGCCATCTGGGGGAGAGGGAGGTAAGGAGGGGAAAAATTGGAACAAAAGGTTTGACAATTGTTAATGCTGAAAAATTACCCATGCATATAGTATATAAAAAGCTATAATAAAAAAATACTTACATGAATTATAACTTAATCACTTTTGAGTCTTGAATACTTTGGGGATCTCTAAGATTCTTCGTCAAAATGCAAATATTCTTGGAAAGTAATATGTCTTATCAGGGCTTTCTTCAGCCCATTAGAGAGAAGGCTGGTTTACTACTAGCTGAAATCAAAAGCCTGATAGAGGACAAGGCAGAGCCATAATTAGTAATTTTGACAAGTTGGGCAAACCAATAAATGAGGGTATTCCCTCAGTTTTCAATATTCTGCCACTCTGAAAAGTGCTGCTATAAGTATTTTTATACATGTAGGTCTTTCCTCCTTTTTTATGATTTTTTTGAGATACAGATCTAGGAGTGGTATTCCTGGATCAAAGAATATGCACAATTTTGTTGTCCTTTGAGTGTAGCTCCAAATTGCTCTCCAGAATGGTTAGATCAGTTCATAACTTTACCAATAGTGTATTAGTGTTCTAATTTTCCCACATCCTCTCCGATATTTATCATTTTCCTTTTTTTTGTCATCTTAGCCAATCTGATAGGTCTGAGGTAGTACCTCAGAGTTGTTTTAATTTGCATTTCTCTATTCAAAAGTGAATTAGACTTCATATGCCTAGAGATAACTTTGATTTCTTCATATGAAAAAAACTTGTTCATATTCTTTGACCATTTATTAATTGAGGAATAGCTTGTATTCTTATAAATTTGACTCAGTTCTCTCTTTTTTTTTTTTTTGATAAATGAAGTCTTTATCAGACATATTTGATGTAAAGATTATTTTCAGAACCCGCTTTAAAGTGTTAGGTGCATTGCTACTTAGTAAGGGAAACAAATCGGATGGTATGTCAAGGCCTCTTAGTATCCAAAAACTGAAATCTCCCTCTAATCCACTGGCAGCTTCTCTACTTTGTGTTGCTCTCCCTTCTATGGAGACCTTCCTAGGGCAGCAGCAAGGACTGCTCCCCCAACAGTCTACCACAGTGATGAAGTCAGCATAAAACATGAATTCTGAATGGCTGGCCTGTTTGCTTATTGAAAAAGCCTTCCTGTGGCTTCCACTCCCCTGCATCCATTCCTTGCCAGATAAGAAGTGGCATTCTGAGCCCTTGGCTTTCCTTTGGGGGCTATTTCATGGAAAACGCACCCCACCGGGCAGCAGGCAGGTGCACTGGCTCTGGCACTGGCCAAACTGAGCTCTTTTGTCTGACTGCTGCCAAGGGAGGTGGACTGAAAGGTTTCAAATAAGCCATTTTAAAGGGGATGAGTAGGACTAGAAAAAGGAAAAAAGGAAAAAGGAGGAAGGGGTGGGGGAAATCACTTAAACCCATTAGAGTATATTAGCCTCCCATTTGCTGGCTTACTCTGCTCCAGACCTAAATCTTTCTACATAGCTCAAGTCTCACTCATCCCCATGTATTCTTATAGAACATGCCCTAGTAAAGAAGCCTCACTTTGTCTCCTGAAATGCTGCTGGTCTAAGGCCAGGAACACACTGTAGACTGACTAACCCCTTTGTGTGATAGTTTCTCTCTCAATAAGCAGCAGCTGCCATCCTCTTTTAACCCTACAATCTGCAAAGGACTCTGGTCAGTCTTGGTCTTATAGAACATTGAACATTACTTTACCTGCTGGTTAGCTCCAGAGTCTTTATTCCTCCATTTTACTTGCATCAAATTACTCCTTTCTGTGGTTTGTTTTTTTAAAAAGTTTTATTAAAACCTGTTATTTGTATTTTTTAAAGTTTTTTTTCCTTCCTTCCTTCCTTCCTTCCTTCCTTCCTTCCTTCCTTCCTTCCTTCCTTCCTTCCTTCCTTCCTTCCTTCCTTCCTTTTTTATTCTTCCTCTTCTTCACTATCCACCAACTCACCATGCCTTCTCTAAATAGCAACCTTTCTTTGTAACAAATATGTATGGTTTCCCCCAAACAAAACAAAACAAAACAAAACATAAAGTATTGCTTTTTCTCCTCCTTATTTCTCAATCTTGTTTCTGTCTGATAGTAATATTCACATTATCTTGCCTATTGATTCTATTTTTAATCTTGCTATTGATTTCATATTATCTTGCCTGCACCTATTGATTCTATTTTAATCTTGTAATTGATTTTCAGAGTTTTATGAACTGTTTTATTAGAAAATCTACACTAAACATGAGGATAAATACGCTTGCTTAGTAACAATTTACATTTAAAGTAATAATTTCAACATATTATATAACACTATTTTACTAATTTTCTTTAATTCAGGATTCTCTGCCCATTCATTCACTTTTCTTCATATAGCTATAGATAGTAAGTACTCCATTCTTCCCATTTTATTTTTTTTTCCACTTTCTGTTATTCCCTGAAGTTTCCAGATTTTTTTTTGTATGCCTCATTCTCAGTCATTTTAATCAAACAACAAACTTTCATTGAGTCAGCTATATGCCTTGAAGATACAATGACAAAAGTTAAAGTCATGATTAAAATGCCCCCAGGCAGTATGCATTCTGTCAAGGAGATAATGTATACATAACATATATAACCTGGAGGAAGAAAGTCCCTAACTGCTGGGGGACAAGGAAAAGGTTTTTGCAAGGAAAACAATACTTTCTCTTGGACTCAATCCCTCTTTAAAATTGTGGGTGATAAATAACCAAAGAATTCCATTAAAAAAAAAATGTAACTGAATAGCTAGTACTTTTATTCCTCTCTCTCTCTCTCTCTCTCTCTCTCTCTCTCTCTCTCTCTCTCCATATATATATATATAAATTCACACACACACACACACACACACATATATATGGAATAAACTGAGTAAAGACCTCTCATAAGGATGTGGCTTCAACCGATACCCTAATTATGACACTAGACTTTACAATAACAAGTTGTGCTACAGCTAAAAGCTACAGGTGTTTGATTATCTTGGATAAACATACATTTCTCTCCTGTCTCCTCCCACCTCTTAATTACCATTTTAGTACTTAATGGGTAAGGAGCTTATTATTTATTAGTATTCTTTGTTTCTGGGATAGATTTCCAGATTTAGGTGTAAGCCTGAACTCCACCATACAATGGGAGAAATGGTCAGAGGGGGGTGGGGGACTTCTGTTTTAGGGTCTATATAATCTTGTGTTTTGCAGTTTGGGCTTTTCGCTCCTTTATTGACACCTTGTCTATTAGAAACCGCCCTTTCTCCTCGAGAGATCATAATAAATCCTTTTTGCTTTTCAGGAATTGAGAATTTCTGATTTTAATTTGGGTTGGGGTCCTATCTATCTCATACATATACATATGCCTATATATGCATATGTACATATATAAATATGTATGTATATGTGTATATATACATATATATAGTGTATGTATATATATGAGAGACACAGAGACTGAGAAAAAGAGAGATGTAGAGGGAGAGAGAAGGGGAGAGGGAGAAGGAGAAGGAAAGGGACAGGGAGGGAGGGAGAGACAGAAGGAGAGAAAAAGAGACAGAGAAACAGAGACAGAGAGACAGAGACAGACAGAGAGATAGATATACATGTATCCCATTCTGTGTCTCTCCTCTAGCTTTCTTAAAATCTGAACTCAAGCAGCAGATTCTTCATAGGGCTTTTCCTCATCTCTCTCTAATCCTACCCACTCCAAATCACTTTGCATATATGTGAATCTACCTATGTGTTCTCCTTGATAAAATGTAAGTGCTTGAGATCTTGGACTGTTTTATTTTGTCTTTGTATCCCAAGTGTCTGGCATACCATAGGTGCTTAATAATTGCTTGTTGATTGACTATCTCTTGCCTATCATATCCCATATAATTCCGAGGGGGATGAGGTCTACTCAACTTTCTGGAGATCTCCCTCTTTATCTCATATTGAGGGGCAATGCATACTTCAGTATATATGTCTTGGATAGATACTTCAACTGAACAACTAATCTGACTCTATGGGTTTACAGGACTTTTCTCATTTTGAGCCCAAGAGGGCAATAATACAGCAAGCCTCAGAGAAGCTTTCCCTCCTTTAAAGGCAGCCTTTCCCTGGCTAGTTTGTCAAACAGCAGAGAATTTTGCTTTTTCCAGCAGTACCCAGCTTCAGAACTTTCTCCAGTTCCCAACGTTCAGTTCTCTGGACTCAGCTACTCTACTGTCAACTTCTTAGCTCCAATTGATTTCTATATTTTATATTCTATTTTTTTATTCTGTTTGTAAGCATCTTCTCTTGTTCATTTCTACATTCAAATTTCCTGGCTCCTCTTGTTTCTCCTGCTTCAAATCAGGGACTTCTCATGTGTAATGAGTGATTTCCATCCTGGTTTTATTGTTCAGTTATGTCCACTCTTTGTGACCCCGTACACCATAGTATGACAATACTGTTCAGGGGTTCCCTTGGCAAAGTTTTGCCATTTCCTTCTCCTGTGTCTGAGGCCAGATTTGCACTCTTGGTCTTCCTGACTTCAGGACAGGTGCTCTCTCCACTGCACCATCTAGTTGCCCCTTAACAGCTCTTTTTGTAATGAAAAGGAACTGGAAATTGAATGGCTGTCCATCAGTTGGAGAATGGTTGAATAAGTTATAGCATATGAATGTAATAGGATATTATTTTTCTATAAGAAATGATGAGCAGGCTGATTTCAGAAAAGCCTGGAGAGACTTTCAGGAACTGGTTCTGAGTGAAATGGATAGAACTAAGAGAACAATTGTACACAGCAATAGCAAGATGGTGTGATGATCAACAATGATAGCCCTAGCTCTTATCAGAAATGCAGTGATCCAGGATTTGGGATGGAAAATTCCTTTCTTATGCAGAGAAAGAACTGTGGAGACTGAAGGCGGACAAAGAACATTATTTACACCTTTTGTTTTGTTTTCTTTTTTTTTTTTTCCTTTCTCATGATTTTTTCCTTTTGTTCTGATTTTTCTTTCTTTTAAAATGACTCATTTGGAAACACATTAAAAATGGCTGTACATATATAACCTATATCAGATTGCTTGCTGTTTTGGGGAGAGGGAAATTAAAGGTGAGAGGGAGGAATTGGAAATCAAAATCTTATAGAAATGAATGTTGAGGACTATCTTTACATGTAATTGGGGGAAAATCTATGTTATTAAAATAGATTTTTAAAAAAGAGGAAAAAAAAAGAAAAAAGAAGTGAAGCCCAAAAAATTAAGTGACTTGCTCAAAATCACTTCAATGATGAGTAGCAGAGTTTTTATTTGAACCTAGATTTCCTAATGGGGCTACTAGGTAGTACAATGGTTAGAGTGACCTGGAGTCAGGAAGACTTATTTTCTTGAGTTCAAATATGGCTTCAGACTCTTACTAGCTGTGTGACCCTGAACAAATCACTTAATCCTGTTTGTCTCAGTTTCCTCATTTGTAAAGTGAACTAGAGAAGGCAAATCACTCTAGTATCTTTGCCCCCCCAAAAAACAAAAAAATAAATGGAATCACAAAGAAACCAATATGAAGTTGGCAACAATAAAGATCTCCTGATGTCCCATCTGAGCTCTGTCCACTTTATCACATGATCTTAATTTTTCATCTAAAGAAAAAAAATGAAGAAAATCTTTCCTGGCCCAAAGGAGACCCCTCTCAAAATAGAGCCAAGTCAGAGGTTCAGATCTGAAATGAACTTCAGAAATCAACTGGTCCATAGAGCACCAGCCCTGAAGTCAGGAGGACCAGAGTTCAAATCTGGTTTCAGACACTTAATACTTCCTAGCTGTGTGACCCTGAGCAAATCACTTAACCCTAATTGCCTAGGGAAAAAAAAAAAAAAGATATCAATTGGTCCAAGTCATTCATATTAAAGATAAAGAATATCTGAACCTTTACCAGGACATGTCTCAGAGGAGGTTCTTCCATTCCCCATCTTTCCTTCTTTCCTTTCATTATTTTACTATGGTTGGAAAGTAAGGAATGATGGTAATTTCACCAATGGATTGGGATCATCCTTTAGGAATGGAGGTAATCGCAGAAAACCCACTTTGGAGATATGAGAAGACCCATATTGCTTGGAGGGGGGGGAGTGGGCAAGAGTGAGATATTGTGACCCCCCTACCCAAAAGTAGAGATCTGAAAAATGGAGCATTTATATACCAAAGTTTTAAAAGAAATTAGGAAATCCCAAAACATGACCAGCACTAACAGGAGGGCCAATTCTTTTGGCCAATGAATGTGAAGCTGGTAAATGCCCTGTTGTTTTCTTGAGTACTTCCTTCCTACCCCAAAGATTGTTCACTCTAGTATACGCTGGACAACAGCAACAAGAGGCAAGATGTGACTCAACACCGTAGGAACTGAGCCCATTGGTTTCCAAAAGGATGGGTTTGGTTGTAATTTCACATCTTAGTACCCACCTCACTGCATTGTAATTTCCTCAGAAATCAACCCCAAGGGCTAATTATGAAACAGCCCTAAGCTCCATAATGACTAATTCATTGTATATGGAGATGAATGGTTAGAAAGTCTTGTATGCAGACTTTTACCTTACTTCTCAAAGATGAATGCTTTGAAAGGAGTGGGGCACTGTTGTTCATACCCACACACTGTAGCAAATTGGGCAAAGCTTTTTCAAAGACTCAGTGGGCACTTCCACTGTAATTAGCCTTCCAACTATTGTTTTTTGCCAGTCGTTTTTGTGACACTACCTGTGTTTTGGCTTTTATTCAACGGGATTTTACATTTTTGTCATTCTCTAGTAGGAACAGCCAAAGGGTGAAGGATGTCCTCCAGGTCAGGAATTTTTAGAATGCTTTTTTCCTCATTCTTTTGCCTCTTTTGTTAACTGTTGCACTTTCCCCTACCTTCTGGAAAAGTCTCATATAATTTCAGACCTAAAAGGGACTCCAGGATCTTAAAATGAAAATTAGAAAGGTCTTGGAAGGCACACTAATTCAACTCCTCATTTTACTTAACTGAAGCTTAGAGATAAATGACCTAACCAAGAACATGTGGTTAATTAGTGGCAGGGTTTGGACTGTGTGGCCTGGGTCTCTTTCTATGTCTTGAGTCAATATGATCTCCTTTATACCATGTTTCTGCCTCTCTGTCCCTTTCATCTTCCTACCTTCCAGGTAATTTTTTCTCCCATTGCCACTGTGGACCCAGATGTATATTATACAAAAAAAAAAAAAAAAAAAAAGATAGAGAAGAGTTCAAAGGCTACAACTTTCCTTTGGTTTAGATCCTGTAATGTAATTTTAAAGGGTAGGAATTTAAAATGAGATGAAAGGGCCATGTGAAGGTTATGTGACCTGGAAAAGGGATATATATAGAAAAACTTAAGTGTGCTAATAGGAATTAGTCAGATACATCAGACAAGCAATTAAGAACCACCCACACAAGCAAGAAAGCATTATCAATTTATTTATCTTTTCCATATTTGGACTAGTGAGATCAACTATGTTGAATAAAATATTAAAATGAAAAGAAACTGACTCACTAATATAGTTTTTCATAATATATCCATCTTCTATCTGTCAGCAACCCATTTAGGGATGTTGAGGAAGCTGAGAACCTGGAGCCAAGTTAATACTTGTAGTCAAGCTGTATTGTACTGCCAGTATAGATACCAACATGCATTTGGAACAGTGCCCCTGGGGTAAGAGGACCAACCACTAGTGTGGAAATGTATAGAAGCTGGGGGGCTCTTTAGAAGGTGACTCTGGAATTGATGAAGAGTATGGTTACATCCTGAAATTCTCAGGAGACTTCTAGGACATGGGTACCTTGCTGTATGTTTCTCCTATGCTGCCATCCCTCAGAAAGTTGCCAAATACACTGAATGAGTGTATTTGTTTCCCCAACTCATCTCCCAGAACTTGTTGCTGGTAAAGCTTGCCCCATGCCCTAGTTCACCCTTACTATCCAGCTGTTCCACAATAATTTAGGGGAATTTGGAAAATGCCTGATTCAGACAAAAACAATCAGATCAAAATCATCATCAATCTCTCATCACTTCCACGTCAGTGTGTATGGCAGGAAAAAGGGAAGTAGGACACAGATTCCCCTTTATAGTCCTTCTCATATAATGTTTCAGTGAGCAGGCAGAATTCATCAGCTCTGTTCTTACCCTCCTAGTCACTCTCTCTCTCAAAGACTCGTTCGTTTTTCTCTTTGTCTGTCTCTCTGATGAGGGTTATACTTGGTACTTCACTATAAGCTTGTGGTTAGCCTTCTAGTATTAGGCAAGTCTGTTAGGACAAAACTTCTTGAGACAGACTTGGACCTAGATCTCTGATACAAGGACCTATTTGAAATGTCACTCTGGCAATGTTAGCAGTGGCTGCATAACATCAGCTTTATTTATCTTTTTTGGATACCCCTGTGCTTTTCATATCATTATCACAGAACTGATCCCCTCTGTATTTTGAAAGTGGTGTTTTCTCCTAAGCAAGGGACTAAAACTCTTTTTTAACTAAAATAAATTAAAAACATGAGGGAACATGGGTAATGGGATGTTTATTGTAGGAGTAACAAGAAGGTGTTAATGATAGAGTGCTTTCAGGGATATTATCTCTTGAAATCTCACATCGTACAAAGGAGGCAAAAGTCATCCTCCCATCATATAACTTGGGACACTCAAATAGAAAGAACTAAAATTATTTGCTTAAATTTGGAACTACATTCAAGAAGTTATCAAACTGTGCATACCCTTTGATCCAGCAGTGTTTCTACTGGGCTTATATCCCAAAGAGATCTTAAAGGAGGGAAAGGGACCTGTATGTGTAAGAATGTTTGTGGCAGCCCTGTTTGTAGTGGCCAGAAACTGGAAATTGAAGGGATGCCCACCAATTGGAGAATGGCTGAATAAATTGTGATATATGAATGCTATGGAATATTATTGTTCTTTAAGAAATGACTAGCAGAATGAATACAGAGAGGCTTGGAGAGACTTACATGAACTGATGCTAGTGAAATGAGCAGAACCAGGAGATCATTATACATGGCAACAAGACTATAAGATGATCAGTTCTGATGGACTTGGCTCTTTTCAACAATGAGGTGATTCAGACCAGTTCCAATAATCAGTTGACGATGAGAGCCATCTTTATCCAGAGAGAGGACTGTAGGAACTGAATGTGAATCACAACATAGTATTTTCACTCTTTTTGTTTTTTGCTTGCATTTTATTTTCTTTCTCATTTTTTTCCTTTTGATCTGATTTTTCCTGTGCAGCAAGACAATTGTATAAATATGTGTGCATATATTGGATTTAACATATATTTTTATCATGTTTAATATATATTGGATCGCTTGCTATCTAGAGGAGAGGTTGGGGAGAAAGGGAGGAAAATAGGAACACAAGGTTTTGTAAGAATTAATATTGAAAAATTATCCATGAATATCTTTTGAAAATTAAAAAGCATTAATAAAAAATAAAATTATTTGCTTATTATTACCCATGAATGAGTAGCAACTAGAATATAGGGCGAGGCACTCCCTATTCAAGGTTAATCCTTATGGACCTTAAAACTCTCATGAATCTTATTTCTAGATGAATTAGTTTTCATTGAAAGTTGAATAAAACTGAGACAGAAAAATGCGCTTGTTTAAGAAAGCTATGATTGAGAAAACTGAAGAGTGAGGAATATTGCCAGGTGCCTAAGAATGTTGCTGAATTTCCTGGCTTTAACTTCATGTGGCCCCAGAAGATTTTTTGTTTTACAGATTTTTCTTTGAGGCAAAGAATATACAAGTTAGACAGCCAATAGTATCAACAAAAGCTAAAAATAATTCCAGGAATGCTGAGTCTAGACTTCAGGCCTTCCCTAGGACAGCACCAAGAGGAAATACCTGGAATCTAAGATAATAATAATAACTCACAATGTACCTTTACGTATATAGTACCTTAAGGTTTGAAAGGTGTTCTAAAGACATGATTTCATTTGATACTCACAATAATGGAGAGAAAAATGGCTCTGGAGTCAAAGGACCAGGATTCAGATGATGCTTATTACCTATGTGATCTTAGGCAAGTGGGCCTCACTTTCCTCATTTGTAAAATGAGGAGTTTGGATTAGATGGCTTCTGAGATTCCTTCAAGGTTTGAGAGCAATCACCTTACTACGATCCTGTAATCCAATGAGGAAGTTGCTATTA
Organism: Sarcophilus harrisii; assembly: GCF_902635505.1. Classification (NCBI taxonomy): domain Eukaryota; kingdom Metazoa; phylum Chordata; class Mammalia; order Dasyuromorphia; family Dasyuridae; genus Sarcophilus; species Sarcophilus harrisii. The sequence goes on along the minus strand of NC_045427.1, from coordinate 107,911,443 downwards.
TTTTTATCCTCATTATTCAATCAATCAGCAAGCATTCCCTTTTGCATTTATGTTTGGTACAAGGGATATAGTAACAATGAGCTTTTATTCAATTAGGGATCACAAGTACATTTATAAGTACATACAAGATAATATACAAGAGAATTTGAATGTTAGTGAAGGCACAAAGCTGAGAAATCTGGAAAAGAAGAGAAAAATGAGACTCACAAAATTGACATGACTTAGCCAAGATCACAAGGATAGTGCTCTAACCATCATGACACCCTGCCCAGGGTTATCTTGGGATCTTCACAGGGTATATATCAACTTAACTTCCAATGTCCAGGCCAAACTATGAATAGTCTTTGGGAAGGAGGCAAATAGTTGTTTATTTTATTAAATTCTCTTCAGTGTCAGACTTCTAAACTTATCCCATGAAGTGAAAGAAATGATATCCTTGAACTTGAAGGAATAATTCTTCTGTAAACTTTGTCCCTACATATTATCCACACAGCTAAGTTATTTGGGGTTTTTGTTTGTTTGTTTGCTTGTTTTTATTTGTTTTTTGTGCCCCAAAGCAACTGGGCTTAAGTGACTTGTCCAGGGTCACACAGCTAGTAAGTATTAAATGTCTGAGGCTGGATTTGAATTTGGGTCCTCCTGGCTTTAAGATAGGTATTCTATTCACTGTGCTATTTAGCTGCCCCCAACCCCCTAGATGATGGTTTTAATTGCCTGTAGTGACTCCATCATAGTACCCACCAAACCTGCACGCACTGGAGAATGACAACAACAATAAGAACAACTACTACTACTACTACTACTACTACTACTACTACTACTACTACTACTACTACTACTACTACTATACTACTACTACTACTACTACTACTACTACTACTACTACTACTACTACTACTACTACTACTTTTTTGCTGCTGTTATTACCACTACTACTAATACTACAGAAACTGCCAAGATAATCAGAATCTTCTGATCAGTCCTTGAGTGGAAAAAAAAATCCATCTTTTATTTCAACTGAGTCTCTTCTCTAACTTAGTGACTTAGTATCAGCAGGAAGTGCCATTTCCTTTCTTTGAACCTTACAATTCAGATGTCTGTATTTCCTTCCACCACTGCATAGCTTATCTCTGATTTCATAATTGTGAGCAATATGCTGATTGTGATGATGAATACCAATTCACTCACTGACTTAGAATACCAGTTAGCCTTACATCATGTTGGTACTGAATGTAATATTCATATAAAGAGGAGTAATATTAGGCCCCAGCCTGTCAGAACAACTTCCTTCAGACTCACAAACTTTGATATTAAAAGAATGTCACATGTAATGTGGTAACTAGAGTCATTCTGTAGGAAATCTTCCTTTTTGAGATTCCATTAGTGACAACTTGAAATAGCTTCTGTGGGATGTTCCTGTGGGCTTTTTCTTTTCCCCTTATATAGCTATCTATTAGAATTGCTAAGAATCATAGAATATTAAAACTGGAAGAAACCTTTAAAATGATCTGATTCAATTCTCTTATTTTACTGATGAGGAAACAGAGATTAATGAAGTTAAATGATTTGCCTCTGATACTTACTAGCTACCATTCTGAGCCTGATTTTTTCTCATCTGCGATATGAAGGCAATAATTCTTACACTACCTACTTAACAGAGTTGTTGTGAGGAAAATATTTTGCAAAGTGCTATATAAACATGAGCTAGGTTATTTATTTTAAGGCATGACCCTGTGTGATCAGCCAGAGGTGTAACTGAGGAGGGTGTACATCTTGTATGTAACTTGTTTGTGCTTATTTTTTGGTTTGTTGTCTCCTCCATTAAAATTGTGAACTCCTTTAACTCAGGGTCTCTCTCTTGCCTTTCTTTGTATTACCAGAATTTAACACAATGTCCGGTACATTTTTGTTGTTCGGTCATTTTAGTCATGTCTGATTCTATGTGACCTCATTTGGGGTTTTCTTGGCAAAGGTACTGGAGTGGTTTGCTATTTCCTGCTCCAGCATGGTACATAGTTGGTATTTAATAAATGTTTTTTGACTGACATGAAGGAAATGAAAGGTAGGAGATGGAACATCAGGGTTTGGGGGGAATAGCTAGGAATCCTTAGCTGGAATGAGATGGCAGAGGACCTTAAATGGGAGGCTGGGACATTTATATTTTATTCTGGAGGCCCCAGGAAGTCACTGAAGGTTTTTTTTAGAAGGGGAGTAGCCTGTTCAGATCTGGACCTCATATTATTTTGGCAGCTATGAGGATGATGGATTAGGAAAAAAGCAGGGAGCAGGGAGATAAATTAAGGACATTATAATAGGGCTGATGGGAAACTAGGTGGCACATTGGATAGAGTACCAAGCCTGTGGTCAGGAGCACTCATTTCCTGAGTTCAAATCTGGCCTCAGACATTTACTAACTATGTGATTCTGGGAAAGTCATTTAATTCTGTTTGCCTCAGTTTTGTCATCTATAAAATGAGCTGAAAAAAGAAATGGCAAACTACTTTAGCATCTTTGGCAAGAAAACCCCAAATGGGCTCATGAAGTGTCATCACAACTGAAAATGTTTGAATATCAACAAATATGGTTGATAAGAGATGATTTAAACAATGAACTGAGATGATGAATGAATGATGACATAAATGAAGAAAAAGGAAAGAGCACAAGTCTTTTGTGGATGCTGAAAAGAGCCATATTGGCAATTGATTGAAAGGTTTAAAGGAGGGGATTGGAAGAGTAAAAATGAGCTGGATTGTTGGGGAAATGATTATGCCTTCAGGGAAACAGGGAAATGTGTGAGAATGTATAGCTTATGAAAAAAGATTGCGTCACTTTGGACATGGAAAGTTTGAGATACAGGACATTTGGTGCAAATGTCCAGCAGCCAATTGGTGGTGTGGTTCTGTACTTTAAGACAGATATTACACCTGACTCCAATGATTAATGAGTGTTCTGCATAGATAATAATTGGATCCATGGAATGAAATGAGATCACCAAGAAAAAAGAAAAAAAAGGGAAAAGAACTAAGAAGAAGAGAAGAGAGATATTAAAGGTAAAACTCCCCAAGTGAATTTCATTCATTCACCTATACAATGAGAAAATTCAAATTATAAGGAACCCCACTTTTTCCATCCCAGTTCAGACCAGGTTTTTAAAAAAATAGAGATTAAGAGATTTGATTCTTCTCCCTCCTAAATTGTCTGGATATATTTATAATTCACCTTAACATTTATTTAGGTCTTACTATGTACCTAACACTATGTCATACAAAAGAAACATTATCATGTCCACAAGGAACTTACATTAACATCAAAGGAATTATGTGAAAATGAATTTGGATCTTCTCACAGGTTTCCATTATAATTTCAGAGATGTATTCCCACAGAAAAATATAGTGATTCACAAGATGATAGTTTAAAAAATCATAATTTAGAATGTGACAAACTTAAAAATCGCACATTTATAATAAAACAACAACTCTATAATAAAACAAAAACTCTAATAAAACTCTACAATAAAAATAATAACTCAGAACAGTACTTTGTAATTAAACAATGTAGTAGAATAGCTGGAGTATGTGAACAAGTAAATAGCCAATCACTGAATTTCTTTGAACCTTTCAGTTTTTTCATCTGCAAAATGGTAGTACCTTTAGTACCTAGTTCACAAGGTAGTTATGAGTAACAAATGAGATAATGTATGTTCAGTGTTTTGTAAACTTTAAAGTGACTACATAAATGATGGGCAGTTCTATAGCATAGTGGATAGAGAACTGGGCCTGAAGTCAGAAATACCTGAGTTCAAATCCAACCTCAGATACTTCCTCCCTGTGTGACCCTGGACAAGTCCCTTAACTGTTTGCCTCATTTTTCTCCTCTGTAAAATGAGTTTGAGAAAGAAATGATTAATGACTCTAGCTTCTTTGCAAAGAAAACTCAAATGGGGTCGTGAAAAAACTGAAAAATGACTAAAAAACAACATATAAAGAATAATTATTAGCAATGTAAATATTTTGTTTATATTGTATTAAATTAATAAAATTAAATAAATATATATTATATTAAATATAATCCTGTACAATACCAGAAGGTAACTGGTTGCCCAAACAACACGAAAAAGGAAGAACCAAATTTCACTGGAAGGTTCTTTGGGGCTTAAAACAATACATTTAAAAATTCTAGAAATGGCCTAAGTTTTAAGAGGTTAAACTAAATATATTTATTTGAATTAATGTTTTTTCCTACTTCCTCATTGAAGGAGAGAGAAAGGAAAGTCTAAAAGTGGTTCTGTGACAAGAAATGCCTCCCTTTTAAAGAAAGATCAGATGTCAGCCTTGGAAAATAGCTCCTATAATTATAGATTACATTATTAAAAATGTGCCATTCTTTTAGCCATTTGCCTTCATAGCACAGAAGCCAATGAAATGACATCTTCTAATGACAGGTTAATGGAGTCTCTGCTTGATCTAAAACAAAAGGAACAGCTCATCCATTAGCATCCCAGTCATTTCAATGTGGAGACCATGTGCTAGCCTGGACTTTTTTTTCCTTCTTTAAATTGGCCTCCCAAAGAAATGTGTCAGTCCATTTATTGTCTTAAGACTGTACTGTCATAGATGTTCAGAGGTGGTTTGACTGTCTACTAACACAGAAGAAATGACAGAAATAGTGTTATATATTGACTCAAGGTCGCTCAGGGGTTGGTGGCCAGACTGCTAACTCACAGGAGACCACACTTTGAATTACTCTTCCTATGGATCAAATCAATAAGCACGATGAAGTTGCTTAATTGGGAAAGGAAAAAATGGTTATATTTGGTAAGTGAGAGGCAGTAATTTGAACTCTGGCCCCATTTTAACACAACGGGAAAGAGATCTCATATCATTTACTTCATGTAAGCATTTTTAACCTGACCAAAGGAGAGCCAGAGTGGATGACTTCCAAAGGGAAGAGGGTGGGGAGGAGATAAAATTTACCCTTGGTGCCATGAGGTAGAATCCTTATTGTTCTTGCCCTTGTTGTTCACTTAGAAAAGGGGAAGGAAGGAGAAGGACTGGATCAGGTGTATTATTGCCACCTGAAATATTGTGTTCCCTGGGATTGTAATATATTTGTGCTGTGCATCTTCCACTAGTTTTATGGATTTCTAGACATGGCTATGAAAGGCAAATTAGGTGGTGCAGGGGATGGAATACTGGTTCTGGAGTCAGGAAAACCTCAGTTCAAATCCAGTTTCAGACAATTCCTCGCTGTGTGACCCTGTCCAAGTCACTTCACTATGCCTCAGTTTCCTCATCTCTAAAATGAACTGGAGAAGGAAACTGCACACCACTTACTCAACTATCTTTGCCAAGAAAATCCCAGAAGGGGTCATAAAGAGATTGAAAAATGTCTGGAAGACATGGCTGTACATCTAAATTAGATCCCTGATTCCTTCTCCATCAGATATATTAAAGAAGTTAACCAGAAGCTGAAACAGTATTTCTTGTGTAGGTTTTTTATATTGGATATTAATTTGCATATTTCCAAATTTTTAAAAAATATATTTTCCCCTTAATAATCTGATATAAGAATGAAATTAACTATCTATCCCAAGCCCAGGAGTTGAAACTTAAATTCTATGCTATTACATTGCAGACTTGGACTAGACTATATAATAATTGGATTGAAATAACAGTTTAGAATTTCTAAAGTAATAAGGATGAAAATTTCAAAAGTATTTTACTAGCATAAGCTAACCACCAGAGTCATATAGCCAGTAAGTATCAGAAGCTGGATTTGAACTCATATCTTCCTATCTCTAGATTCAGCCTTTTGAATAATACTACCCACTGCTTAACCTGGTTATCCTAAATGGTGGTTACAATCCATTCAGTCCTCATATGAACCACTTAGCCTTGCTTTGTTCCATTATCATACTTGCAATCCTTAATTCTGACCAACTATATCATAAATTAATGTGATTGGATATCATGGAGACTTTCTCATATTCATTCTCTTTCCTGGAAAGGCATTCCAAAGCCCATACATTTCTAATAACATCATTTTCAGAAGTGATAATAAGCAGCATCTTCTAAATTGTTTTGGCCATATGTAATGGGCTGAGGCTTGACTTGATGCACTGAGGTCCCAAGCCCGTGAGGCTAAATAGTAATTGGACTATACTCTATTAATATACATGCTTGGATAAAGAATGACCCCCTCCCACTCTCTGTGCAAGTCCTGATGTGTTGTATAGGAAATGATGATTTTGGTGGGTGGAGGCAGAGAGAGACAGGAAGAGAGGCTGGGAGAGACTGGGCCTGGGTTCTATGCTGGTAGCTGCTGGTCGTGTGGCTGCTGGTCTAGCTAGCTTCTTGACTCAGCTGCACACATTGCTATTGCCCATTCTCTTCCACCTCCGATCTTTCTTCACTGAGAATAAAGACTGACGATTTCCCCCTAACCTGAATTCCTGACTCCGGCTGATTTTAAAATACGCGGTCTTCACAGTCATAGAACAATTTTGGTCTTGAAATATATTGATAGGATCCCTAAATGCTGATTCAGCCTGAGATATCTTCAGGCTTAAAGGGGTATCAGGAAACATGTTGCATCAAAATAAAAGAAATTAAGTATCTCTGTCTCATATCTCTATCCCATACCCTACCAAAAATGTTGAGCATAAATTGTTCATACATTGTTCCTATATTTCATATTTTAGAGGAGAAGACACTACTAAATGTCAGTTTTTTCTCATGAAACACCTATTTGAAATGCTAGGGTACCAAGGAAGTCAGGCATTTATTAAGTACTTGCCATGTTCCAGGCACTTATGATAAACACTAGAGACAGAAAGAAAGGCAAAAACAGTTCCTACTCTCAAGGACTTCATAGATGGAGACAACATGTAAAGGATTATTTACAAACAATTTATAGAAGATAAACTAGAAACAACCTCAGAGGAGGTTGCATGGAAAAAGAGCAGAAAAGTGTTCTTATTTTTTAAAGCTTCTTTTAAAAAAAACATATGCATATGTAATTTTCAACATTTCATCTTTGCAAACTTTGTGTTCCAAATTTTTCCCTCCCTTCCCCTTACTTCTTCCTCTTCTTCCATTCTTTCTTCCTCCCCTAGACAGCAAGTAATCCAATAATCCAAGTAATTAAACATGTGCAGTTCTTCTATACATATTTCCACAATTATCATGCTGCACATGAAAAATCAGATCAAATAGGAAAAAATGAGAAACAAAACAAAATGCAAGCAAACAACAACAAAAAGAGTAAAAATAATATGTTATGATGCACATTCAGTTCCCACAGACCTCTCTCTCTGGGTGCAGATGGTTCTCTTCATCACAAGATCATTGGAACTGGCCTCAGTCATCTCATTGTTGGAATGAGCCATGTCCATCAGAATTGATCATTATATAATCTTGTTGCTGTGCACAATGTTCTCTTGATTCTACTCATTTCACTCAGCATCAGATCATGTAGTCTCTCCAGGCCTCTCTGAAATCATCCTGTTATTCATTTCTTATAGAATAATAATATTCTTAACATTCACATACTCTAACTTATTTGGCCATTTCCCAACGGATGAGCAATCACTCAATTTCCAGTTCCTTGTCACTACAAAAAAAAAAAAAAAGCTGCTACAAACATTTTTGCACATGTGGGTCCTCAGAAAAGTTTTCTTTAAGAAAGTAGTATTATAGCTTAAATTGGAAGGAAGCCAGGAGGCAAATTTGAAGAGAATTCCAGGTATAGGGGCCAGCCAGTGAACAGGTGTCAGAAGATATAAAGTCTTGCTTGAGAAACAGTCAGTATCACTGGGCTATAAAGCACATAAGACTCCCCAGATGTCATGGTCTTCTTTGAGAACAAAAATAAATAACACCAACAAATATTCTTTGGAGAATTTAGTTATGATATTTTTTCCTGTGTGTAGAAACTTCCAACAAAATAGTGCTATAAGGGTTAAAAAGAGCCCTTTTTTAAATTCCAAAAACACTTTGTGGCTAAGAATAAACATCATGTATCAGCCACCATTGATCTTGAAATAAAATGCAGATGCAAAAAATAGCTTCTTTCAGGAATAGATAGCATCAGGGAACTCAGAAAATCATTCATCTACAAGGACTATCCCCAATGTAATTTAAGTGTCAAAAGAGTTCAGTTCAAAGAGCTGAAGGGAAGCTTAATATAATCTGAGGAGTGTGTGCAATCAATAACAAATGTGTTTCCTTTTTATGATTTGGTAGCATCTATTGTCCCCTCCTGGATCATTGCTTTGTCATGGCAGAGGGGCTTGCATAGCTCAATGAAACTGTGAACTATGTATGTCATGTAGGGTTATATAAGATAGATAGGTCATAGTGGAGAATTATGACAAAGGGTGAGTCCCTTGGAAAAGGAAATGACAAATCATTGCAGTTCTTTGCCAAGAAAAAGGGCCTAGTGTGCTACTGTCCACAAGGACACAAAGAATCAGTTACAACCAAATGACTGAATAATAAAGTATCTACTATAACACAAATTACCAGATAGTTATGGAATGATGGTGTGACTTGTCCCTTAGCCATCAAATTAACATAAAGCATTACAATAGAGGGGAATGGTATATACCAGATGGAGGAGGCAGAAAGAGCCTTGTATTGTAGAAATTTTACAAATTCTACAAATAATTACAAAAATTCTATACATAATTGTAGAAACTTCCAAGTTTTTACCAAGTATAACAAGATTTGAAAGTGATAATCAAATGTGGAGAAACATGTCAACAGTAAGCCCCTGCAAAAATCATAAAGTCAGACACATTTATCTTCAGCAGCTTCAACTTTCCTTTCTGTAACCTATCCTTCTTACCTTGAAAATCCCTTTTTGAGTGCCATTCCCTATTCCCCAATCCAAACTCAAAAGTACTCAGTGCTTCATATTCTCTCCCACCTTACCTTCCCCTCTCCCTTCACCTAAATAGCTCTCAACCTAAGGCACATATCATTTGGAAATGGATTTAATTAATCACTCTAAAGTACAACTGATAAGTAATAATTTAATGGGTTACTTCTCCTTGGATTTCTTTTTTTTTTTAAGCTTTTTCTTTTCAAAACATATATACGTATAATTTGACAACATTGACCCTTACATAGCTTTGTGTTTCAGATTTTCTCTTCCTTTCCCCCATCTCCTCCTCTAGATGGCAAGTAATTCAATATATGTTAAACATGTTAAAGTATATGTTAAATCCAATATATATAAACATATTTATACAATTCTCTTGCTGCACAAGATAAATCAGATCAAAAAAAGGAAAGTAAATGAGTAAGAAAACAAAATGCAAGCAAACAACAACAAAAAGAGTGAGAATATCATGTTGTGATCCACATTCAGGTCCCATAATTCTCTCTGGGTGTAGATGACTCTCTTCATCACAAGATCATTGGAACTAGCATCAATCATCTCATTGTAGGAAAGAGTCATGTTCATCAGAATTGATTGTTGTATAATATTGATGTTGCTGTGTACAATGATCTCCTGGTCCTGCTCATTTCACTCAGCATCAGTTCATGTAAATCTCTCCAGGTCTCTCTGAAATCATCCTGTTGGTCATTTCTTACAGAACAATAATATTCCACAACATTCATATACCACAATTTATCCAACCATTCTCCAATTGATGGGCATCGACTCAGTTTCCAGTTTCTAGCCACTACAAAGAGGGCTGCCACAAACATTCTTGCACATACAGGTCTCCTTCCCTTCTTTAAGATCTCTTTGGGATATAAGCCCAGTAGTAACCCTGCTGGATCAAAGGGTATGCACAGTTTGAAAACTTCAATTTCTCTCCAGAATGACTGGATCCATTCACAACTCTCCCAACAATGCATCAGTGCCCCAGTTTTCCTGCATCCCTTCCAACATTTGTCATTATCCTTTTCTGTCATCTTAGCCAGTCTGACAGGTGTGTAGTAGTGTCTCAGAGTTGTCCTAATTTGCATTTCTCTGATCAATAGTGATTTAGAACACCTTCTCATATGATTAGAAATAGTTTTAATTTCTTTGTCTGAAAACTGTTTGTTCATATCCTTTGACCATTTATCAATTTCCTCTTTGGATTTCTATAATTTTAAAAGGGATCAACCTCTTAAACCAAAGGAATGGAGCTCTAATGATATATTACAGAAATAGGCTAATGAGGGAGCTATTTTGGGGCAGGGGAAGCCTAAGGAACCTCAAGTCATACTAAATAGGCTACTGTCTACTCTGCTTTCTCATCAGGACAGCCCTGCTTCAATCTTTACCTGCTAAGGACTTCAACAAAAGCTAAAGGGTTGTCATTAGTACTAATAACAATAATTACTTACATTTGTCCAACTTTATTTGATTTACAAAAGTGTTCTTGTATGCATTGTTTCAGTTTACCTTTATAATAAAGCTTGAAAGTAGCGCAGCACAATTAGTAGAGTGTCTCTTTCTAAGCTGGGAGAATTCCAGGTTCAAGTTGTGTCAGTTATATAACTAGGATTCCTTGGGCTTCACAGTGCTATTGGCAGCCTTCTAAGACTTTGACTACAGAGAAGGTACTGATCTGCATTAGTGGATGGGGTTTCTTTATCTGAGTGCCCTCTTCATTAATGAAGTCACAGATCTGATTCCTATCCCTGATAAACATGATGAGGCTCTTTTCAGAGCTTCTTATCTACCTTTGCTATCCACCTATCCTCCAGTTCTCACTTATAGCTCCAAGAAGTTCTTCTAGCATGTACAGTGGTCATGCTCCAGTCAACCATCATAACAGAAGGGTTAAACCAGCTTCACAGTGCCAGGTGGAAACCCACTGATGAATGAAGGAATGTCTATTGCAATCATGTGGAAACTTCTCCCTGCAGAATGGATGGATGAGAACAATTTATTTTAACAGCCAGAAAGGCAACCAAAGCAGGTGGAGAGCTTGGTCATCCACTGCATCTCAGGCCATCACCAGTCATCTTGACGTTTGTCCAATCCCTGGGCTGTGACGATTCTGGAAGAGAGAGCTGAAGCTGATGACTTTGTATAGTTCTGACTCATTTATTTGCTCATTTTTCTAGCCTACTTCCTGACTTCATACTTATAATATGGCTGAGTTCTGTGACACTTCTAGAGAGGGGAAGAGGTCTGGCTCAGTCTTGTTTTTGCTTTGAGAAAGTGCTGAGTGTTATGTAGTTCCAGGATTTCAGGGACAGACTGAGGAATGGGCAAGCTTTTTGGAAAAGGGGTCTGATATAGGGCAAAGTTTGATGGCTGGCCTCCTAGTCTTAGCTCTGCAAGTTCCTGATCTGGATCTGAATCTGTGCAAGAATAACTTGCTACTGGCCGCCATTCCTATCAGTTAGCTGGAAAAGCAGAATTGTGAGTTCCCCTTTGTTCTGGATTCCTGTATTGGTTATTTCTCTGCAGGCTGAGCTATATGTTAGAACTGAGAATCTTCTCTGCTCCTGAGGCATGAGCCACCTCAGTGCTACTGGTTTCTTGGTGGTAAGTCTTATGAAAAATCAAAAGAGAAAATAACCAATAGAGAATACAAATATACAGAAGTGAAAGATAATCAGGAAGAAGAAAAGCAAAAAGCAATAATGTTAAAACACTATCTCCATATAAGTAAAACATGTTGATTTAGAAGCAAAGCATTAATACAACTTAAGGATTATATGTCTCTTAGAAGAATATGGCAAGCCAAAAAACCTGCTCACTCTCCAATTTGTTCCACTGCCACACCTGCTGCTTTGCCCTGCCCTATTCTTTATATTTTGTCTTTCTCAATTAGAATGTAAGTTCTTTAAGAGAGGGGAAAATTTCTTTTTCTTGAGTTTGAATTCTCAATACTTAGCACAATGCCTGATACATAGTAAGTATTTCATAAATCTCTCTCTCTCTCTCTCTCTCTCTCTCTCTCTCTCTCTCTCTCTCTCTCTCTTCATTATTAAATAAATAGCCTTCATTTGATTTATAGTCTAGCTTTGAAAGCATAAAATTATTAGGCACAGGACATGATTACTATGAGTCAAAAGTGAGTTGATTCAGAGAGACCCCTAACTAGATACCAGTCAATCAATTGGTCAGTCAATAAACATTTAAGTGTTTACTAGATGACAGGCTGCTTACTTCATTACCACTCCAATACCACCCCCTTCCTCTTCCAAAAAAAGGATGAGCATGAGGGCATTAGCTTGATGTCTGGGGGCTAAAAATTTCATGTCAGCGATGAAGAACTAAATAGGGCAACATCCTTGTCACTATTGGCTAGGCTAGTTTTTCCTCATAAAAGGCAATGAAATCCTCTTTGAGATTTAATTGTTCCAGAGGTCTAATCGCTCCTTGCTGCCATGAAAATCAAGATACCCTCCTGACCAGGAGAAGACGAGGAGAGTCATGGCCAATTGAATCACTGCTATACCATAGATTAAATCCTTTCCATGCTTTTAAGAAAATCATTTTTTTAATTAAATGTTATGTAATCTATGAGTGCCTCAATTCATACCAATACTGAACCTGAAAATCCTTAAAAGACCTCAGTGGCCCTACAATATTATATGCATGAGTTCTTCTGCCTTATGTGTGATCTGAACTTGCATTCATATATGCATGTGCTTTTCCATGCATATTTCTAAGGTATGTATGTTTCTTCCTCTCACTAACAATGCATCAGGCTCAAGGGGAAAAGGTTTTATCATTACTTTTCTTACTGTCTCTATCTCTCTCTGTTTCTCTGTCTCTGTCTCTGTCTGTCTCTGTGTCTGTCTGTCTGTCAGCCTCGTGCGCTCTCTTTGTCTCTGTGTGTGTATGTGTGTGTCTCTTTCTCTTTCTTTCTCTTTGTGTCTCTCTCTGAATCTCTCTGTCTTTGCTTCTCTCTATCTCTGTTTCTGTCTCTCTGTCTCTGTCTGTCTCTGCTTCTCTCTATTTCTCTCTGTCTCTCTGTCTCTGTCTCTCTGTCTGTCTCTGTCTCTTTCTCTCTTTCTTTCACTGTCTCTGTCTCTCTCTCACATCCTCACACTGAAATCACTCCATAATCATGCTATCACTTTCTTATTGTCTAAGCATTCAAAGGTACAATCTCATGTGCTATCCTTCTGTCCACTTCCATGTGCCCAATCCAGTGTCTTAATCTTTCTTTGACCAACACCAGCCCCAAAGTTAAAAGCAGATATTCTTGAACAGTCCTGTATAATTGCACCAGCTTTATCTTTCAGAGTCTTAAAGACTTAACTACTCCTTTTTCTTTTCTCAGTCCAGAATCCCCTGCTGCTGATATATCAAAGATTCAAGAGACCATAGATAATGAGAAATTCCATTTTGTCTCAGTTTGTCTCTGGTATATTTCTTTAAAACTATGTTTTATAATTAATGAAAAAGTCCATTTTAATTCAGAAATAATATCCATTCAGTTGTTTTGTTGTTGCTGTTTGTTTTTTAATTGAAACTCAAAATCTTACCCTAAACTGTTACCTAACTTTTGCCCTTTTCTTAATCTTGTTGACTGGTTGTACACAATTAAGTCTGTGTGTATGTGTACACGCATGCATGTGTACATATGTGAAAGAAGTCTTTTTTTTTTCTTAATTCAATTCAAAATACCCACAGACAGCAAGATTTATCTTTGGTGAAAGATATCCTTCAACAAATCACCACCACCCAGCTTTATGTTAAGAATTCTTCTTAGAACACTGGGGTACTTGTCACATGGTATATATGTGACAATATCATGTAGCCTTATTCAGAATCCAAAACTTTTGAAAAGATAACAGAAAATGGAAATAAATATGTGTTCTTTTCTTAGTTCCAAATCAATCTCTAGCTAAAACATTAGGTAAGACAACTAGGTGGTGTAGTAGGCAGAGTGAATACTTAGAGATCAGAAGAGTTGAATTCAAATATTGACTTAGTCACTTGTTAGTTATGTGACCACAGGCAAATATTAACCTCAATTTCCTCTCATATAAAATGACAATAATAAGAGCAGCTACCTTACAGGCCTATTTGTGGTTATTCACTCATTTTTCAGTCATGTTTGACCATTCATGACCCCATTTGGGGTTTTCTTGGCAAAGCTTCTGGAGTAATTTGCCATTTCCTTCTCCAGCTCATTTTATATATAAGGAAATTGAGGCAAACAGGATCAAGTGACATGCCCAGAGCCACACAACTAATAGGTTTCTGTAACCAGATTTGAACTCAAAAAGATGAATCTTCCCAATTCCCAGATCAGTGCTCTATCCATTGTATCATCCAGCTGCCTGCAGATTTGTTTAGAGGGATCAAATAAAACAATATTTATTAAATGGTTTGCAAACTTTAAAGTACTACATAACTATGAGTTATTATTGTTGTTAAGGGGAAGCCAGTCTTCTTTTTACTCTTTAAAGGGATTTAAATCATTTAATCTATTTAGGGAAGTAACTCACACTTCTGGAAAGACAAGGCTTCTGCTTATATGTTAAGCAAAAAAACTCATATATTGTATACCAAAAATCAGATAACTATATAGATATTTCCAAGTAGTACACTTTCTTGTTTGTTCACATATAAATTAAATATTTTGTGAATTTTCCATAATAAGTCCTTTATCCCAGTTTGACTTATCTGCTACCCATCCACTTTGTGGTGCTCAGAGATTTTCAAGAAATTTTAGTGCTGATCATAAGTAGATGATAATTTGAAAGCTCAATCTCTATAAAATTATATAAATTTTCAAAATTCAAGTATATACATTTTATATTATACTTTTTTGGGGGAGGGGAATATCCTCTATGTCCCTCCATTAACCTGGAAAATCAAGAATTGAGTGCAATTAATCCAAGGGACTTGTGTCTGCCCCTGTCATATAAGGTAGGCACATTACCTTAGAGTAATGTAATCTCTAGGGATTCTGAGTTAAAATGTTCCTTCTTCTACTACAAGGTTTTAATGGCTATTTTCTACTAGTCTGAAGAGAAATGCATGAAGTAATAATGAATCATAAAAAGAAAGAGCCTTGAAAAAAAAGCTCTCAATGATGGATCATATTTTAAAACAAATATAGGAATATTAACTTCCATATTATTTTTATTATTAATGAGTTCTACTTTCCCATGTAGTCTCTAGGGCAGCAAAGCATGGTGGGTAGAGTACTTTCGCTAGAAGCAAAGTAGACTTAGATTTAAACCTGTCTCACAATAGCTGTATGATCATGGGCAAGTCACTCAGTCTCTGTCCCTCAATTTCCTCATCTGTCAAATGAGAATAATAATACCTATAGGTCCTATCTCATGGGGTTGTTGTAAAGTACAAATGAGATATTCCCATTAAAGTTCTTTTTAGATTTTAACACTCTATATAAGCACCAGCTATCATCCTTATTTTCTATTTTGTTCTGAATTTTTAATGAAATTATTAGTATTATCATGTTTTTTCTCATCCATTGTGATGGTTTTCAGAGAGAAATGATTCTGAGACAAGCCACTTTGCTGTCATCATTCCTTTACAATTAATGTTCTCAGGATCATAGCACAGGTGGATAAAATTATGAAGATAGCAGGATGTAAACTCATCATTAATAGACTCACTAACAGCATCACAGGAATAACTCCAGGAAAAGACAGGACAACAGGGATTCTGTGTTCCTCACTGTTTTTCTAGAAGATAGTTTTGATCTTTTCAATCGATCTTTTGCTTTGAAAACTTTTTTTGTCCTTCGCAGATTGAACATTGCAAGGACTGGGGATGAAACATCTAATTAAAACATTTATTATTAAGTTTTTGTGAGTCACTGTTATGCCCACGAAATTATAGGCAATCCAATGATAATGATCCACGTCTAGGGCAGTTTATTGGTTTTCTCTGGAATATTTTGATATCCGTATTTACAGTATGGGGAATTGTTTTGTGTCAATATGTGAAAGAGTAAACTTCTGATATATAATTCCAGACAAGTGATGCTTTCCTAAGTATTTGTTAGGTGCAAATTTCTAAAGCCTGCAATGATATTGTTTTACTATCTCTACTTTTGCATAATCTTCATTGATCACGTAGTTGGGTTGCTGAAGGATAATTCTTTTTTTAAAAAAAAAATTTCTTTTTATTTCACTTTTAATTTATGGAACAAAACATTTCCATAACATAATATAATAAAAAGATAATTACACATAAAACTGCAAATCTATTATGTACAATTTGCTATTCTCATTAAATATATAATAAAGTTATATAATTTTTTCCTTCCCCCCTTCCCTAGATATGGCTAGTATTAGACACAACTTTGTGTATGTAATCATTCTACCCAAACTTCTATTCATCAATTCTTTCTCTGTATGCAGATTGTATCTTCCTTTACATGTTTTTTATAGTTAATTTGGATATTTATAATAGTTAAAATGACAGTTACTCAAAGTTTATAGTTAAGAACTTTATAGTTGAGAAAACAGAAGCAGGCAGAGATTAAGTGACTTGCCCAGAGTCATATATCTAAGTAAGAGCAAGTTAGATTTGAACTCAGGTCTCCCTGACACTAGGTTCAATGCTCTAGATAGAGCACTACCTAGTTTACTCCCTGGTTGTATCTACCCATTTATCAAAGAGATAAATTGAGGGTGTTGGGATAAAGACAAATGAAATAGGGATTTTCTCCCTTCTACACAAAAAGTATATATATAATCCTGTCCATGTCATTTGACCCCAAGTCTCTCCCTCTATGGCATGCTGTCATCACCATCCTTCTGCACCTTTGTAAAAGACCATTCACTATCACAGAATGACCTCTCCGTGGAGACAAACTTCTCACAGAATTCCCAGAGATGGCAAAATACCCCCTTTTATCTGTAAAATCAAGGAAAGTTCAAGTTAGTCTAAGAGTCCTTTGAGATGATCCAACCCTGACTCATTCTCAAATAAGCATTTATTAAGTACCGACCATGTGCCAGATACTGAGCTAGGTGCTGGGAATTCAAAGAAAATTCAAAAAGCTCACAATCTAATGAAGGAGACAACAAGCAAACAAATATGTATAAATCCAATATAAGCAGGATAAGTAACTAATAGAAGGAAGACGCTGGAATTAAGAGGGACTTGGAAAGGCTTCCAGTAGAAGGTTACAGATATTAACTGGGATTTGAAGGAAGCCAACAAAGCCAGTAAGTGGAAAGTTTGAGGGAGAAGATTCCAGGCATAGGAAATGTTTGGAGTCAAAAGATGGAGTGTTTTATCATGGCCCAGCAAGGAGGCCAGTGTCACTTGACACAGGAATAGTAAGTGGCAGGGAGTAGGGTATAAGATAATTGGAAAGGTGGTGGAGGGCTAGATTAGGGAGCACTTGGAACGCCAAACAGAGATTTTGTATTTGATTCTGGAGATGATAAAGAGCCACAGAAGTTTAGTGAGTAAGATAAGAGATGGAGGGTTGATATGGTCATTATTGTGCTTTAGGAAAATCACTTTGGTAGCTGAATTGAGAATTGATCAAAATGGGTCAGTGTGACTGACTAGCTCACCAGCTACTGCAATAATCCAGGTGTGAGATGATAAGGATCTGCATCAGGGTGGTTGGAGAGACTTTAGAGAGAAAGGAGGAAATTTGAGCAATGTTGCAAAGATAAAATCAATAGCTCCTGGCAACAGATTGGATTTTGAAGAAAAGGGAAAAATGAGAGAGAGAGAGAGAGAGAGAGAGAGAGAGAGAGAGAGAGAGAGAGAGAGAGAGAGAGAGAGTGTTAGTTGAGGATGTCATCTAGATTGTAAACCTGGGGGTCTGGGAGAATGGTGGTACCTTGGACAGTAACTGGAAGGAAAGTTTAAGGAGAAAAACCATGAGTTCATATTACTAACTTAAATTCTCATCTAAGAGATCAAAGGAAATCTGTATTGATGAGAACATGAAGGGAAGAAAAAAAATCACAGATTTGGGAGGACAGTGGTTATAAACTTCTCTCTGGCCACTGTTAAGGCAATGCTTCATAGACTCAGAAAAGCATCTGTGCAGGGAGAAGAGCAGTGTTTAGGGAGTGATAGTGATTAAGCAAATACATCCTTCTCCCTCTTCTTTTTCTGCAGTCCTCATATACAATCTGTTTCTCTCTCCTACTCGCTCCTCCTTTGTCCATTTCTTGTTGCCCAATGTCTATTTTATAAGTAAATGTCTTAATAGCAAAAATGCAATATTTAATTTTCTTTTGATGAATTAAGTTTACCAACCCAAGGTCACAAAGCCCTAGACCCTAATTTTTCATAGATTCAATATATCAACAAGATTTGGGGTTACAGATTTCAGAAATATATCTCTCATTTCCCCCTTCACATCTCCACTTAATTACACACTAACAATCCTAAACCATAGCCTGATTTATATTTATAAAATGATGAACCAAGGTATGCTATTTGGTGGCTATAAAGATTTCTCATAACAATTTGAGAGCTGCTGCTGCTGCTAAAAATTTATCAAAAAGTATATGTTGAATGAATATGACACAACTTTAAAAGCATTAAGAAATCATTTTATAAGACATCTCAAAGAGAGGAAGATATCAAAAGAATGGGAAAAAAATCACAAATAATATTACTAAATTAAGCTGTTAAGAGGATACCAATAATGGCCAACTCATATTTTACTTTTTTATTTCTATAAAAATATCTATGAGAACGATCAACACATATTGTGAAGATATTCTTTTTTATATTTATATTTACATGTAAATAACTTTTTACATTTGTTTTTAAAAATGAATTCTGGATTTTCTCCCTCCCCATATCCTCCCTTTAAGAAGACACATGTGACGTTATGCAAAATATTTCTATAAAAGTCATATTGTAAAAGAAAATATAGATCTCCCTTCTCTCACCCCTTACAGAGCCCTCAAGAAAAAAATTTCAAGAAAAATAAAGTTTAAAATAAAGAGTATACTTCAGTCTGTATTCAGACACAATCAGTTCTTTCTCAGTATATGGATAGCATTTTTCATCATGAGTCCTTCAGAGTAGTCACGGATCATTGTGTTGCTGAAAATAGCAAAGTAAATCACAGCTGATCATCCCACAACATTCCTATTACTTTGTACACAATACGTTTCATTTTGCTTGAGTTCACAGAGGATTTTCCAGATTTTTCTGAGAGCATCCTGCTCATCCTTTCCCATAGAACAATAACATTCCATCACAATTTATTCAGCCATTCCCCAATTGATAATCATCCCTTCAATTTCCAGTACTTTGCCCTGAGAAGAGAGCTGCTATACATATTTTTGTACATATACGTTCTTTTCCTTTTTAAAAGATTTCTTTTGGGATCCATGCCTAATAGTAGTATTGTTAGGTCAAAGGATATGCATGATTTTATAGCCCTTTGGACATAATTCATATCCTTTGAATATTTATCATTTGGGGAATGGCTCATTATTTTTAAGAATAAATTTGATTTTTATCTCCTATACATCTGAGAAATAAGGCCTTCAACAGAGAAACCTGCTTCAAAATTATTTCCCCAATTACTATTATTAACTGTTATTTCCCCTCCTGTTTATTCTATTCTCTTTCTTCTTTTACACTGATCACCTCCTCTCCCAATATACCCTCTCTTCTATTACCCTCCCTCCTTTCTGTATCCCTTTTTACTCCTGCTTTCCTACAGGTTAAGATAAAATTCTATACTCAGTGTGCATGCTATTTCTTCTCTGAGTCAATTCTGATGAAAATAAGGTCCCCTTTATTTCCCCTCACTTCCTCCTTTCCCCCTCCACTGGAAAAACTTTTTCTTGGCTCTTTTATGGCAGAAAATTTACTCCATTCCATCTCTCCCTTTCCCATTCTCCCAGTACATTCCTCTCTCACTCCTTGATTTTATTTTTTATGATATTAACCTTTCATATTTGTGAAGATATTCTTGCTGAAAATAAAATGAGATCAGGTGTTTACAGATGATTTCCTATAGCTGCCCAAAGCACACAACTGACTGAAAAGTGTTCATAATTCAAGATTTCATTTATTACTGTTGATTACCAGGGGGGGAAATTGACAATAGGGGAAAATGTAGTCTTAAACATTTTTCTTTAGATAGAAATTTGTCATCTGCATGTTAAGAGCATATAAAATTCCTTGATGAAGACAACCACAAAGGTAACTATTCAATGTTTAGCTGGTTATACATATTGGATAAGGCATCATTGAGGTGATCCTAATATATTTTAGGCCTTGATGCAATAAAGGGAGGTCAGATTTATAGTTTTAAAAAGAAACAGTTTCTATTCTTTTTTAATCTCCTCCCATCGTGTTTCATACATTGACTTCTCAGGAAAGTATAAGATTTATTGTAGGTTATTACAACTGCTTGGTTAAATCTTTGCTAATATGGAAATGTCTCTTGAGTTAAGCACTTCTTTTGTGTGGAGAGATTAAATAGTTTTCTTGTATATAATTCACAATATAATTGTATATGTTCATATTTTTCTTTTAGAGAAGTCTCTAGATGTGAAATACACCCACTGTTCTACTATTTGATAACAGGCATTTGATAGTTTTATAAAAATTTTATGTAATTATATGATATATATTTTAATATTAATGATTACTATATATATTATATTGTTAAATATAATTTGATAATAACTTCTCTAATGATTTTGGGGGGACTTAGTGCTACAGCTATGATACAATTTTAAAAGCATTAAAATATCATTTTATAAGACAATTAAAATCATCTTAAAAATCCTCAAGAAAACACACTACTTCCATATTTTTAAGGCTTTTGTGGCATTGCAATTTCACTTATTTGATATTTTCTACAATGATACAGATCATAACACGTCTATACCTTTTCATCTTGTACAGCTCTTACATGTATCTTCCTATAATTCTACTATTATAAGAAGTCCATCCAAAATGCTATAGCCTTTCATCTAGATATCTTCAATGTTGCAAAGATAGGAATATAGCAGTCACAATGATGCGGTTCAGCTCTCCTCACTTCCTGGTCAGGGAACCAAATGATGAGATTCGGCACAGGGCAAGGAGTTGTGGGAACCCCCTTCTGGTCAGCGCAGGTCCTTTGTAAATGAATTCACAAACCCGAAAAGTTAGACTGGCTAAAGATTATAATTAGAACTGAGAAGTCAGCTTTTTTCAGAATGACTTCCTTAGTGGCAAGGTCCCAACAGAGAAGTAAAGATCTAACAGAGAAATCCTGACAGAGAGGTAAATAAGGTCCTGTTAGGGAAATAGGTGAGAGAAATAAAGAAGGAGAATGTTGCTGAAAAGAGAATGTCTTTTCAATGAACAGAAGGTCGAAGCTATGCTAAGGAGAGAGAGAGAGATTCCTTGGCATGATCCTCATTTTTTAGTCAGTTTTCATATCCCTTTAATAATATTCTTTATGGTATTTATCCCATGTAACCCTGCCATTAATATCTTACAGTTTAGATGTGCCCAGCATGAATTTCTCCATTGTCTTTTGGGTGACCCTAAACTTTAATTCTTTGGAGAAAGGTATGCCATGATCAAAACTATATAGCATCCCCCCCAAAAAAAATATTGCTGTATTTTTAAATGGACCTTTGCTTCAGGGAAATCAAGATTATACAAGCATAGTGTAATTTTTCAAAAGCAATCCATCCCACCATCCTCCTAATAAATTTCAGGCCAAGTTTATTGTCCAAAGTGGTATCTGTCCAAATAGATTATGATAGTATATGTCTTCATATACTATCATAATCTGGATAACAGTCATTCTTCTACTTGTTTTTTCCCTGTGTATTTAGATAGACTGAACTCTTTAGAGTTATGGATATCATTTAGGAGAGTTTGCAATATTTTGGAGATTGATACAGTCAGTACAATGTCATCAAGACATCTAGGGAATCACATCCTTTATAGGGAATCCCTTTCCCATTTAGGTTCTATGTCAAATATCCTCTATGATGTTGGTAAACACTTTTGGTGAGTACACATTAAGCCTCATTTACATTTATAATCAGAAGGCCATAGAACGAAATTATATCTAGTGTTCCAGGCTTCAAGGAAAGATATAGACTAAACATTATAATCAAGTGATTTTACAACAAGTTAAATGACTAGACTCAAAGAATAGTCACTAATACTTCTATATTAATTTGAAAGGATGTCTCTGATGTAGAACTTTCCCTTCTCTATATCTTTTACAGTTTGACCAGCCTCTCCCCTGTCTTCCCTCCATAAGCAGCAAGTAAAGATTAGTAATAACAACTTGAATAATAATATGTAATATTATAATGTTATATATTATTATGTTATATATAATATGATTGTATAATATATGTATAATTATATAATATATATTAATATTATATATTATATATGTTATAAATGATATAAAATATATATATAATTATATATATATAATAACAGTAATGATAATTTGAAGACTGGGTTACCTCTGAGTCTCCTTTCAGTACTGATATTCCATTCCTTAAGCCACTAGAGCAGCTAATTCCTTGTTATAATCTACTGAATTTGTATAAATTACTTCTTATATTTAAAAAAACCTTCTAATTTAAGTAAGAAACTGATTTGTATCATTAATTATGAATTTGATTTTAGGGTTTTCTCAACAGTGCTTATCCTAGTTGGTGCTGCTTACTCTTAGTGTTAAAATTTCTAGTTATCTCTACTGCCCAGCTTACTTTATAATAAAAAGTTACTTTATTATCCTAAAACCACTTGGCACCCCAGCATTGGCTGAAGCTATGTTGGAAAAGAGAAGCTTTTTTCTAAAAACTTTTCCAAATACAAATAACTAGAAAATATCAGTAGTTGTCTAAGATGACAGATCTGAGTAGGACTCATTATCCTGCACTGATAAAAGAATGGAAAATGCCTCTTAAAAAATAAGGTGGTACAGTAGAAAATATATTGGCACTTAGAAATGGAACAGATCCTAGGTCAAATTCTACTTCTGGCATTTACAGCCAGGTGCCCATTTCTAACTTAACATTCAGGCTCAATTTCCTTATCTGTTAAAAGGGGTGATAATTCTTGTAGTAAATAATTACAGGTATTAGTTATGAGGATTAAATATGATAATGCATGTAAAAGTCCTTTGCAAATCTTAAAGCACTATGTAAATATCAGCTATTATTATCTCTAAACACATAAGATATCTGCCTAAAATGTACATGTGAGATCACATGAAAAAGCAAGAAGATAACTGGCATTACTTCAACATTCCTGGATTGCCACATTTGTTATGCTCACATATTTATTTCCTAGGCAGGAATTTTGTGTTTAAAGTGGGAAAGAAGGAGCTCAGAATTCTATTTAAAAAAATATTTGCCATTACTTTCTTAAAGTCCTACTCAAATGCTACATACCAGGCAGGGATGTGAGTCTAATTGAAACAACAGGAAGGGACAGGAGGCAGCATGTACCAGACAATTGAAACCATCACTCTCACCTTGATGGCCCTTTCCTCTCGGACCCTCATAAAGATGGTCCAGGACTCTGAGCCTAAGAGCCTTGGGAATAGCAGTTCCTCCCAAACCACCCATTCTGCTTCCAATATAAGCTCTTACAGTTATCATCCAGGGAAGCAACTCTTATGGAAAAGGGACCAGCCAGCAACCATCAATCAACTGCCATACATAGGGCCGTCAAGACAGCCTAACTGAAGCAGCAAGGTAGCCTGCAGAGAGATAGGAGTCAGCATGTCTTAGGGTGAGACCGCCACCTTGACTACTATTCCCCTCAAATCTTGAAGGAGATAACTCAGGAGATAACCTTGGGAAAGCAATACTCCAGCCTTGCACCCTCAACCATCAGCTTGAAAAACAACCTGTACAAGATGCAGTGCAGTAACTGCTCCTGCAGGTGCTACATCTTAGCACTGTCAAATGGTTCTGCATCAGAAACTGATATTGTATCAGTGGAAATGACATTAAAGATTATACCCTAAGGTCCATGAGACTCTCACATTTGAATCCTACCCTGTGTATCATGTCTTTGTTGGAATGTAAGCTCCTTGAAAGTAGACATTATGTTACTTTTCTTGTATCCAATCCAATAAAATGAACTGAATCCAAAAAATTAAGTGCTTATTATGTGCTAACCACTATGCCAAGCACTGGGGATACAATTATAAATAAAAGTAAATTTTAAAAAATAAAAAGAAAGAATGTCCTTACTCTTAAGAAGCTCATAATCTAATAGGAGAGGGTGGGGGAGATAACACATAAAAGAAGATGGGGAAGGGGAGGAGAAGATGGGGTAGGAGAGAGAGAGAGAGAGAGAGAGAGAGAGAGAGAGAGAGAGAGAGACCGAAACCTAGTAATGGAGCATCTTCTTCCATGAAGTTGAAACTAAGAAGAGAAGAAGATGGAAAATGGGGTGAGCCTCCTCTAGTACAGCTCAGTTCTTTGCACACAGTAACTGCTTAATCAGTGTTTTATTCATTCACTTCTTCCTTTGTCATTCATACTCTGATGCTTCTTCTTGGCTTGGAGGTATCTGACTGTTCTCAAAAGCCATTGAGACCAAGATTGACCAAGTTCTTCTATGCTAGAACCAACCAATCAATCATTTATTAAGTGTCTGGCAATGTGCTAATGCTAGGGATACAAAAAGAAGCAAATGTAAGTTCCTGAACTCAAGGAGCAAATAGCTGAATGGAGGAGAAAACACACAAATAAATATATACAAAACTCGTGTGTGTGTGTGTGTGTGTGTGTGTAGACTAAAAAGTAAATAATTAACCAGGAGAAGGAATTAGAATTAAGAGTGACCCGGAAATCTTCCAATAAAAGATGGGATTTTTATTTGGGATGCAAAGGAAAGGTCAATAGTCTGAATGAAGAGAGCATACATTCCAGTGCAGTCCCAGAACAGCTTATGCCTGTTCTCCAGGGATCTGCTTAGGTAAATACTAAGAGGCTCATTGCCAGGAGACTAGTCACTTGATGAATTTTTTGGCCATGACAATTCATAAAGCAAAGAAAACTGCCAAATGGTCACCAAACAATCAATCCATCATCAAGCATGTATCAAGCACCTACTATGTTCGAGGAAATCACTTATTATGTGTCATATACTGTGCTAAGCACTGTGGATACAAGCAAAGACAAATATATAAAATCTGCTCTCAGGAAGTTCATATGGAAGCTAGAAACACAAAATGCAAAGAGCTTTATACATCCAAAAGCAAATGGAGAATAATCTCAGAGGGAAGGTATGGGGCAGCCCTGATCTGTTTCTGCATTAATGCTCCATTGCCAAAACTTGCCTTCAGGCAGTAACTTCCCTTCTTTGAAAAGGATCTGATGAAGTAACTCACACTAAAGTACATGTGTCTTCCTAACATTGCTTGGATTTTAACTGGGGAAAATCTCTTTATTTAATGAAACGAAACTCCCGTGCTGGAACTCTAGGCATCAGCAGCAGGACAGTGGGGGAGATTCATTATATTCTTTCCTTCCTTCTCCCATCAATTCTCCTTGCTCTTCTCAACATTTTTCTCCTTCCTTTCCCACCTCAGGTATTTAGTGGCTTTCTGCAGCCCCCCAGGTTATAGCAAGCATTTTTCTGTGATATTTGATTTTTTCTTAATATTTTAATAACTATTTAATATAATTTCTTTCTTCAGAAAAGTAGAGAGAGGGAGTGCCAACAATTATACCATTTTAGACTGTCTATAAATGTTAGCAAAATGGCTTCTAATCAGTCAATAAGTATTAAGCATTTAGCATCAACATGTACTGTCAATTAGTTAATAAGCACTTATTAAGAATTTACTGAATTATTGCACCCTAAATTTGAGATCTTTATTTAGTAGGCACACTACTGAAGGAATTGACTTTCATAAACATTGACCCTTTCACTATAAATGAAAACATAAGATAACATCTGTTGCAGAGATAAAAAGGTAGAGAAATTCCATGAAGAACTTGATGAGATCCTTCAGATTAAACCAACATCTATTTGGATGTTTATTGATTTCAGTGTAGAAGTAAACATGGAGTAGGCAGAAATATATTGGCAAATATAGTTCCAGGCTAAGAAATAGGGAAAGTCAAAGACCTGTGAACATGTTTGGCAGATCTTTCCGGGCCTGGGCCAGTTGAAATAATCCATTGCTACCCTCTTCCCAGGAATAATTGTGGACCTATATTTTTGGGATACATATTAAGAATTATATTTTAATTATTTAGGAGTCACACTTGACAGATCTTTAGAGTCTTGCTGAGCTAGATATGTCAAATGCTCCATACATCTAACCTTCTTAGATCTCGAGGTCACTCCTGAGTTCACAGTTACCCTTATAGTTCAAGGTTCTCAGTAGCTCCTTCTGGTTCTTAAATATTGTGTCTTTATTTTGTGAAGTTTGGCTTTCAACATGTTAGACATGTTAGATCTTGTCTAATAGGATCCTACAAGTTCTAATTTCTTGATGTCTTATTAGGTCAGCACAAAAAAGCATGGAACATAAGATTAAAAGAAAGAAAGTAAAGGAAGTCACCTTTGTGGAGGTCTGCTGTGGTCTCCTGACAAGTGGGCAGTTTATAGAATTTTGATCCAGGTCAATTAGGAACAGGCACTGTAAGGGAGAATGTTCAGGGACCCTGGATATCAAGTTTGGAGGACTAGCACTGATTCTTCCTCATGGTAGTGGGTAACTGATGGCTAGTTCAAACTCCCTGAAAAGGTCTAGAAAAGGAACTCTTAGTTTCTACTATTGGCCTTATTTGAGAGTCATTCAGAGGTTTTGAGTATTGCAAGACTTCTTTATTTAACTGGATTCTACTGAAGTCCTTCCACCTAGTCCCAAAGAGATTAGTGATACAGAATGTCTCCTTCAAAGTCTCCTATTAGCTTTAGAAACAAGACCCGTATTGAGTGTTTTTTTTAACTCAGCAATAGTTTATTAAAGTGCCTGACCAATACAACCATTAATGCTAATTAGTTAACTTCTGAATCTAGTTTAATTATTTTAAAAAAAAAAAGTTTCTCCTATTGACAAGAGAGAGGTACTTTTACATTTTCCCGCATAAAAACGGGGGAAAGCCAGTCAAGGAATAAAGGAATTTCTGGCTTCAGAAGAGCTGAACACATCATTTTATTTGATTCTTTAAGAAATAAAAGTTAAATTAGGAAAAGCCCTTATCATGTTCCCTGACTTTGATGGTCACTTCCTGCAATTCAATCAGTTCACAGAAACACCAGTATCATTAGGGCTACCACTTCCCATGCCCCAGGAACTGTTTCCAGGAAAGATTTTTTTTTTAACCATTGCTCTCCCCAGTGGAATGTACTTTCTGTACTGTTATTTCCAAGCTTGCAAGCTGTGGATGGACAAAAAGGCCTCAGTTTTTGCATTCAATGATCAGGTGGCCTGGTAAAAAAAAAAATCTGTTCCTGTCTCTTTGTCTTCCTGTCTGTCTGACCCTTTATGACCTCATCTCCTGAGACTCATTTCATTTCATCCCAAAGGAATAATGGAAATGCTATTTACTGCCAGTGAATTGGAAACCTACTTCCAGAAAACACAGGTTTATAAAAGTGATAAATTAGGGTGGGGCTATTTTTTTTACAAAATGATTTTTTTTTTGCCTTTCCAAAAGATTCACCATAGCATTATCTTTATTTATATTTATTGTTTTAATTTTCTTTTTGGAAGATACCTATGATTTTATTGGTATAGGGAACTCCCAGGGAGAAAGTTCTTTCAACCAGTGCTCTGTAACTGATAATTTCAGAAACTTTTGGGGGGCACTGAGGGTCATGAAGAAATGTAAGTTTTCTACCTCCTGTGCTCTACCCAGTTGCCTCTCCAAAGGTTAGATTTAAATAACTAACTCTTCCAAGGCATTAAAAAAATGATTCTATTTACAAAAACTCAGTTACACCCATTTTTGAGGGAATACATCTATTGTGTAAAATGAGCATATGCAATCTCTGAAATATACTCATTGTACGAAGCAGGCACCCTTGGCCATGAAAGGCTCTCAGCACAATGCCTGGCACAGAGTAAGTATTTCATAAGTGCTGGTTGGTGATTGACAGTTGACTCAAAAGTAACAGGAATACAGCACCAGCAAACCTACAAAGCTTGAGTAATGAGACCGCTTTCTCACAAGCCACACATGAAAAGAAAAAAAGAAACCAGCCTCTGGACTTGATATTCACAACTCGTATGCACAGAGTAAATACCTGCAGCCAGTACAGTGCCATACACAGGCAGGCACTTAATGAACATTATTGGATTACATATGGCGGCAAAGAGAAAAAGCCCTGAAAGGCACCACAGATTGATGGCTAAGCCCAGGTCCCGTCCTCTGCTCTTTGTGCTCCCTGGGAATGCGGGCTCGGATGCTCTGCCCACCCTCCTCTGATTCTCTCTCTTGGCAGGTGCAGTTTCTGCAACTTGCAGGAAGGATTGATTCCTTGGACAGCAGCTGTGTGTGCAATGACCTGGGAGCCCAGAAAATGGCACCAGCCAACAAAGGGAGCTGGCACTGAACAATGCCTGGAACCTCCAGACCAATTTTCAAAGACTCCTATTGAGTCCGATTTTCTTACAGCAATGATCTCAGCCGGGGCTTCTGGCTGGCAGCATCCCTGGTTTTTAAGTCTGCACTGAAAACCTCTCAGTTGCCCACACACACCCTGCGTGGGAGCCACCTTGGCCGGCTGCCACCCTCACTCGTTATCCTAAGAAGGGTGGAGCCAGAGCCATTATCAAGCCTAAAGCAGAGCCAAGAAGCAGTTTTTAAGTCTTCTCCCCAGAGACATGTAAAGTCACTGCTGTCTAGAAGCCTCCAGCTCTCTGGGCACAAAGTGGAAGGAGTATCACATTGTCCCTGGCCCTGGCCAGAATTGTGTTTCTTAAGAAAGATGCCAGATGATAACAGGCTTTCCTTGATACCTGAAGTCCTTAACAAGCTAGCAGCGACAGGGCACATAGTTTTTGAGTCATTTGTCCAGGAGTGAGGATGTTTCACTCTGGTCTTATCCCTCCCTCTTTTCCTTTTCTCTTCTCTTCTCTTCTTCCTTTCTCCCCCTTTTCCCACCCAAACCCCCTACCAGGGGTCCTCAAACTACAGCCCGCGGACCAGATGTGGCAGCTGAGGATGATTATCCCCCTCACTCAGGGCTATGAAGTTTCTTTATTTAAAGGCCCACAAAACAAAGTTTTTGTTTTTACTATAGTCCGGCCCTCCAACAGTCTGAGGGACAGTGTACTGGCCCCCTATTTAAAAAGTTTGAGGACCCCTGCCCTAGTCAAAGGCACCCATTCAGGGCTGTACTCAGACAAGTGAGGGTAGATCTGTCTGCTTTCTGCCCTGCCTCAGAATCGTGCCCAGGTGCTCTGGGTCTCCTGCTTTCTCAACCAACACCTTTGCCAAAGCTTACTTTCAGGGGGTAACTGCCCTTGCAAAGGATATGCCGGAGTAATTCACATTAAAGTATAAAGTAAATCTTAAAATTTATCCTTCTAGGATTGCTTGCATTTTAATTGAAGAAATTCTCTTAATCTAATACAATAAAACTCTGATAATGGAACTTCAGGCTTCAGCAACGAGCCAGTGGGAAAGATTTCTTACATTGTGTTGGTTTATTTTTCAACTTTTTCCTCCATCCTTCTTTCCTTTCTCAAGATCTTCCTCCTGCCGCCTAATTTATAGCAGGGATTCTTATTTGGAGTTTGTAAACTTATTATAAAATTTTTTTGATAGCTGCATTTCAAGATGGTTGATTTTCTTTGTAATCCTATTTATTTTATTTCATGCAATTCATAATGATATTCAAGAAGGAATTTTGTAGGCTTCCCCAGATGCCCAAAGTTCTCTGTGACAACAAACCTCTGGTTTACAGAGGAAAACAATTGAATAAATTCATTTATACTAAAGTGGCATGACTCAATGGCTTATCCCTATCAGGGATATCTGCCCTCTTAAAAGGACTATGTTTAACCTTTAAGAATAAGCTCTTTATAGAAGAAATTCAGACACTCCAGCAGATCTAGAAGAGAGGACATCTCTGAGTAGGACGCTTAATCCTCAAACTACTAAGGGTACCTCTATTTGTAGAATTAAGTGAAAGATGGGAAGGTAAAATGTCCCTATATCTAACAACAAAAATGAATCTGGGAGAGTTTGTGATGGCTTTAATCAATTCCTTACCCACCCTAGCACACCTCTTTTTTCAAAATGGAATCCATAGTGTTATAATCCACATTCCATTACTTTAACAAACCTTCCTTTTATTATCAAATAGAATGCTGGGGCTGAGATTAATATAGGATGAAATAATTTTTAATCTTTAAATCTTTCCAATGTCAAAAAGATTAGAATGAAGAGAAGACCTAACAAAAAAGTGGCCCAAGACTCAAATAGCACGGAGCAATTGAAGAAGGTAGATCAGTGGCTCATGTTAAAAGGCAAGAAAGGCCTCGAGAATATAAATATTTTATGCAAGAGAAGAAGCCTGAGGCTGATGAAAATTGAACATGTTTTCATTTTTGTTGTTATTATTCTGTCTTTTTCAATTGTCTGACTCTTTGTGACCTCGTGGAGTTTTCTTGACAAAGATACCAAGTGGTTTTCCATTTCCTTCTCCCACTCATTTTACAGATGAATAAACTGAGGCACAAAGAGTGCAGTGATTAGCTCAGGATTACACAGTTAGTAAGTGTCTGAAGCCAGATCTGAATTCAGGAAGATGAGTTTTCTTGACTCCAGCACTAGCTCTCTATTACTGTGCCACCTAGCTGCCCTATGTCTTCATTAGAAGATAACAAAAAAAAGCAAAACAAAAACCCAAAAATTCTAAACTCACTTGATTGAGTTAGGGCCACAAGATCTAACATAATGACTAATCCTAGCTGTGACTCCATATTTGGCTGTTGTTCTTTTATCTCATGAATAATAGCTTTCTATTATATATCCCAAATCCAGCAAGAAACAATTACACCACTAGCTAAACATGTGTCTCGACCTCCCCAGACTCTGAGCTCTCATCTCAGACATTGTCTTATGAGTAATTCCCTTATTCTTCACCACCTCCCCCTTTATATCTTTTTATCATCCCCTGCTGCTGCCATCATCACCCTATCTATCCATGACTAGCTTGTTACAGAATGATGGAACTGCAAACTTCAAGATAAATCATCCTTCCCCCTCTCTCCCTCTCTTCCATCTTTCCCTTCACTCTCTTGATTTTTTTAAGTGGAAAAGGAAACTGGATTGCAAATTTAGAAGTCTCATTGCTCACTTCACCTCCTCCTTACTGCCTTTGTACATGTTCTGAGAGCTGGAATGAACTGAGTCAGTGAACATCAGTCAGGTGGCTGACATCATCCCGCTGTGACTCCTGGTAAATATGTAAACCTTTGTCCTGGAGAAGGTGAATAAGAAGGTGAATTCAAAGAGGAATATTTAGTTGATCCCAAACTGATTTTAACATTCTGGCCTTGGCAGAACTATATATAGGCTTAACCACACAGGTGTAGTCATTTCTGGAGGAGTATTCTCAGTTCTATTACATCCTGGGTACCAAGGAAACTCCTTGTCCTAGGTTACAAAATTAATCAGAGGAGTTTTAACCCCCGCAGAGCCTCCTTGTTTTTAGAATTCCTCTCTGAAAGAAACTCTATCATATCCAGCCTAATGAATCTTCTTACCATCCTAAGCCCAACTCCTCTTCCCAAGACAGTTGAACTCTAGAAAATTAAGGCTTGAATCCAATCCAAACTTTTATTCAGTCTATTGATTCCACGCTTTTGGGACCCACTTATATACACAGACAAACATAGAGCTAAATTTTTGTAATTTTACATACCCAGAAGAAGAAAGAAAACCTTTTCTCTCAAAATAAATGTTTTATATCATGAATGAAGGTTTGAAAAGCAAATCTTTGTTATTGTATTTGAATGTTCTATGTTATTGAGAGACAATGCCTGATGTCATTAAGTGTCTTACTTTCTTGTGGGGTCTTTATGGCTTTTTCTTTTTCTTTTTTTACTTACCTGAATATAATTAAATCCACCTGGTGGCCTATTTCTAAAATCCACCAATTGAAAGAAATAGTGCAATTCACCATAGTAACAGCTCAGGATGAGTGGCTAGTATGAAAGCAACACAGTGTTAGAGTTATTAGCCAATCATGGGGCAGAATAACATTAAAATCTCATAGCAACACAATCTGCATGGCAACATCAGCTGTTGCATAAAAGAAAAATGGGAAAAAAATATTATTTGAGGGGAAAATTAGGTTGTTAACTGCTAAGTCATACATTGGTCACAGTCGTATGAATCTATCTAAAAATACACATGCTTTATAGAACTCAGATGGTATTTCCAGTCTAACGTCCTGGAATCATATGGGCAAGTATAACTTGGTCCTCTAGCAACCTCACTCTGGAGTGACATAGACACACTTTGAGAAAGAGAGCACAGGATGTTTTGGCCCTAAGAAGATAACAAAAAATATACAAATGACTAGAACAAAACTAGCCCAGCTACTTGAACACTTAACTTGCCTTCCTATACCCAGTCTAAGACTACAGACTGGTGTTTTACTATAATAGCTATTTAGAATGCATGTAAAAGAGCTTTGTAATCTCTAATGTCATTCTATCCTTATAACACCCCTATGTGATAGGCAAAGATCTTTTGATCACCTTCACCCATTTTACAGGAAGTAAGTGAAAGTCAGAGAAATTAAATGCTAGTAAGGGGCAGACTTGAGACAGGTAAAGGGGAAGGGAATGAGAGCAGAGAGATAGACAGAAAGAACAGGGGCTGTGGACCCAGTGCTAAATGGGATATCAGACTTGAAAAAATGGGTATGAGAGTATAGGGAGTCACATGGAGTTTTCTACCCTTAAGAGAATCCTAAAAAGACACTTCCAAGGAATCTATTAATATAAATAGATATCGGCATCATTAAACATATTTAGTATCACTCAACACACTTCTCTCTGGTAAGAAAGTAATAACAAGAGTCTTCCATAATATCCAGTATAATAGTCTGGAAGAAATAATTTTTTTGGTCTGGAACATAGCAGTCATCCTCCTCCCTCCTCCTAAACCAAGGCTGGCCTTAATGCCAAAAAAAGTATTTATATAACATGTTTTATCCACAAACCAGTCTATAATCATTTTTGTTAGTTCTTCCTTACTGACCAGCTGGTTATACCATCTGCATAGCACAGCTGGTTAGAAAAATGGAAAATTTCAGCTAATCAATCAGTTGATTTGTTTATATAACATTAAATAAACTACTTCGGCTGATTTTTTTTTTACCAACATAAACATAAATTCTTTAAATTGAATCAATCCATTGTTTTGATGCTGTGGAGACACAGCTCCAACCACCCTGCTGAGTGTCCATTATATTCAGAGCACCCATAACTAGGACAAGTCCGAGGGCTTTTTCCAAGACAGGAAATTTCCCAAAGTCCCTCATGGGTAGAGATGAATGTCCTACCTTGATGTGAAGAACAGGGCAGACTCTGAGAAAGCTGGAGAGAGGAAGCATCTTCTGTTCTTCAGAAAGTCTTTGAGTTCTCTTCAAGTTAAGTCTCTTAAAATCCTGTCATTATGCTGGGCACTTCTGACTTTAAAAGGGAAGATGGAGAAAGTCAGCCCCAGTTCAAGTTGTTGAAGGAAAAGACTCTGGGGAAAAAAAACTAGTGGGAGAGGAGGTGGGAGTCTCCATCATTTCCCTATCCCCAACTTGCTACACTAGAGATTATAGAATCACTCCTCCTTGGGTACAATCCAGGACTCTCTTGATTGAGCTGAGCTGTCTCCCTCCCTATTGGAGAGCTCAATCACTCCATATTATCTGGTATATATTTTTCCGAGTTACCTTCTTTGATATCTGTTTTGCTATGAATCAGATAAATGGGCTTCTTTGCTATTCGTTGTGAACACTGATATTTGGTAGGAAAGGGGTCAAGCCTTAGATAAAAAAACTTGGGGTCACTCTCCCCCCAATAATGAGCAGTAATCAAAAATTAAATTGAACCCGATCACAGCCCTTGTTAGTGTTCAGGTGTTTTCAGTTGTATAAGACTCTTTGTGACCCCATTAGGGGTCATTTGACAGAGGCAAACAGTGACTTGTCCAGTGTCACACAGCTACTTATTGTCTAGAGTCCAGATTTGAACTCAGGGAGATGAGTTTTCCTGACTTCAGGCCTAATACTCTATCCTCTAGATCAATGGTTCTCAAAGTAGGATCCAGGGAATCCTGGAGAGTCTCTGAAGCTCTTTCAGAAGGTCTACAAAGTCAAAATTAGTTTTTACTTCTAATATGGTAAATATCTATCAATAATCCACATAAACAAAAACTCTTTGGGCAGATCCTAAATAATTTTTAATAGTATAAAAAGATACTGAGAATAAAAATTTGAGAACTACTACTCTAGATTTGTCTAGTAGTTAAGAGAACAGATAGATATAATTGTATCCTGGTACCTCCTCTTCTTGAAGAGAGAGGAGTGATAGCCTTTGACCCTTGCCTTCTTACTTCCTTTTCTGGTACGAATTAAAATCTCTTTTGAAGAAGGGAATGGAGAAAAGAGGCTAGAGATGTCTATTTTACCTTCCTGTGAGCCACACAATTCCCATTCCCTCCCTCTCCATGTTACGTATGGAGGATAGCCCTGTCAACAAGCCTCACAACAGAATTAAATCAAAATATTCCACTGATAATTTTCATACTTAGCTAAAGAAGAAAGTGGGGGAGAGTCCAGTGGTGAATCTGGATGAAGATGTGGCTTTTGGGCTAATGACAGTTTAGAAAACTGGAGAAAAGACTTGATTGTCTTACAGGGTTCCCACAGTTTTGAATCAAATGGTAAAGGCCAAGTTTAAGAGCAACCTTTGCCTTGAAGTAAGAGTATGGAGAAAGGCCTAGCTTAGGTCTAGTGAGCCAACTACTTTAGCATTCATAGAAGTCCTTTAAGAACTACTTCCCGAGAAGAACTAGGAGAACGTTATACACAGTAATAATAACAACAACAAATATGACGGACTTAACTCTTCTCAACAATGTGGTGATTCGAGGCAATTTCAATAGACTTGGAAATGCCAATCCCATCCAGAGAGTGATCTATGAAGATTAAATGTGGATCAGAGCATAATATTTTCTTCTTTTTGTTTATTTGTTTTCTTTCTCATGATTTTTCCCCTTTTGGTCTGATTTTTCTTGAACAACATGACAAACATGGAAATATGTTTAAAAGGATTGCATTTTTTTAACTTATATCAGATTGCTTGTTTTCTTGGGAGAGGGAGGAAGTAAGGGAGGGAACACAAAATTTTACAAAAATAAATGCTGAAAAGTATCTTTACATGTATTTGGGAAAATAAAATACTATTGAGGAATAAAGAGCTCTTTCATAATATCTCACTGTCCAGGAAAAGGGATATTACAGAACTGGTGCCACAAACAAAACCAATAAGAGCATCTGATAGGGCAAGGGTAGAGGAAGGAAAATAGTATCTGAGTCTCTTCTAGAAGGCCATGCCTTCATGGAAATATCTCTATTTTTCTATACCATGGAATTTTCCTTTACTATAAGTTTTGTATTCCCATCCCAGACAGAACAAGGTACAGAACAAGAGGATAAGGTTGAAAGAATAATGAACCATTTTGTTGGACAAACAAGCTTGGGGTACCATGGTTATCTTGGAATGACTCTGCCTCTCAACTAGAGCAAGATTCTTTTCCCTTGAAATTTTGCCCTCCTGATTCCTCAGTTGCTTTATGTTTTTTTCCAATCAGGGCCTTGCTTATTGGCTAAAAAAACAGTGATACAGGAGTTCCTGCTCTAAGTCTGGACTTTTGTTTCCTCTTCTGTAAAACAAGAGGTAATACAAGGTTATTTCTAAGGTTTCTTCCTTCTCCAGCAATCTATTAATTTGGGGCTCTATGTGATTCTGTCTCAGTTCAACCTCAGTTTCAATAAGAGTTGAATGAGCCTTTCTCAAGATCTTAGGTGTGCTGCTTTTCTTCTCCTTTTCCTCAGTAGCCCCTGAAAAACTGCTATAAGTACTGGCCCACTGGGCCTAGACTGGGCCTTCCTTTATACCCTTAGTCCAAGAAAAAAGTTGGATCCTAATCTTTCAAAAAGAATTCAATTTCTTACTCTATTAAATCAAGGATTTGATCCTTAGGATCCCTTCTAATTATAATTTAATAGTCTAAGAGTTTGTAGGTATTAGTTTCTAGCTGTCTTTCAATCCCTAAAAGCCCATTTCTTAAATTGTGGGTCATGATCCTGTATGGAGTCTTGTAACTGAATGTGGAGATGATGAAATTATTCTTTATTGCCAGTAAGTTTGTGATTTATATACCTATTTTATATATCAATATACCTGGGGTCACATAAAAATCTCTTGGGTAAAAAAGAGTTACAAATGGAAGAAGTATAAGAAACCCTCAGCTGCAGCATCTATCTGTCTGCATCAAAGACTGACATTTTCACATACCCATCAGAAATTACAGGGGAAGTTAACAGAGTTTGCAAAGCTTGTGGACTTTCATTTTCAGTTTTGAGTGGTGTAATTACTCTCCACCACCCCCAGCAGTTGGGCTTCTCAGAAGAATGCAGAAACAATTGACTTCAGCACTTAGTTATTCAGAAAAATACTGAATTGCTGTTAAAATAAGAAACTACTGAGTGAGATTCTTTCCAGAGTATATCAAGTAGCGTTCGGGGTAGTATAGAAAGGAAGGTAGGTATCTTCTCCTGTTGCTGACTTGTAATGCCCTTGGGTCTCTGTACAGGAGGGCTATAGGAGAGAAGTCCGTAGCTTCTGTCTCCCTTAACCCAACTGAGGGTGCCCTTGGTCTAGTCTATGGTGCTTGCCCCATGTCCAAAAACTCTTGATAATAACTCTTGTTCAAACCATATGATATGTGTGAGAATACAGAAGAAAGAACAATCCATGCTCCTTGCCCTTGAAAAACTTCTCATTTAAACAAGGTTAATGATGTGAAAAAAGAAAACCAGGGAAAAGTCACAATTAATTACAAGTATACATTGATGATTTGTTGTTGTTGAATTGTTTCAGTTATGTCTAACTTTTTGTGATCCCATTTAGGTTTTTGGTTTTTGTTTGTTTGTTTTGCAAAGATACTGAAGTGGTTTGTCACTTCCTTCTCCATCTCATTCTACAGAGAAGGAAACTGAGGCAAACAGGATTAAGTGACTTGCCCAAGATCACTAGTAAGTGTCTAAGAATTGAACTCAGGTCTTCCTCACTATTGTACCATCTACTTGCCCATATTTCATTATTAGCATGACACTAAGGGAATAAAATGCTTAAAAAAACAGAATGGTCACCATTTCCCAAATTCGTATGAATCCTGAGGGAGTTAGGAGTGTATGCTAAAAGGGGAATGGCATCTGGGAAGCCAAGAATTAGTGTTGTTATAGACCTCTCCTTGGCCATGGAGTCATAATATTTGGCTGGAGGACTGGAGCTGTCACTGTGACTCCAGGCAAGTCCCTCTCTAGTTCTGAGCCTCAGTACCTCAGTTTACTTCCATGTAAAATGGAGATGATAATGATTAGACTAAATTACATACCTCAAAGAGATGCTTTGAGGAAAATGTTTTGTGATACACTATAAATAAATTGTCATATTTAAAACAGATATGCTGGTATCCTAACAGATCTCATAATCCAGGGCATGCCTTACTGCACAATAGCAATACCATTACTTTCCTCCTAGTTCTTTATCTCAGAAACTGAGACAAGAAAAAAAATTAATGGGGTCTGAATTTCTTGTTTGTTTGTTTTTAAAGCTGAACAATGTCTTACAGATGAAAATGATCTAAACAAGCTGAAGGGCCTGAAATCCTGACACAATACAGAGCTGTTTCTGCCCATCCAGATGGCAATTTCTGGCCATCCCACTTTAACAGCCAATGTCATCTTTGTCCAATGGGGTTCACAAATGAACAAACTCAATTCAGGCTTGTCTACACTCTGAAAGGAGCCTGTACTAGTCCTTCCTAGCCTAGAATGCTTCCCTCTGCTCTGGACTCCTGGACCATTACTAACCAGGGTCACTTCCTGGATTGACTATTTCAGAAAGCTGTAACATAAAGCCAAAAAAAATTTACAAATGGACAGATCAATGGCAAAGTTTAAAATGATTGTCAGAGCAGTCCATTGGTTTTTAACCTTTGTTAACCAAGGATGAAACCAGCATAGGCATTGGTCCCTAAAAAGAAAAGTTTGGGTTCCCCCAAATGGGTCTCTTGGAAGGCACAATAATCACAGGAAATCATGTATCCATTTCTCTAGGGTTCAAGGTCTAAGAATCTTTCTGATTTCCCCAAGCTCAATTCTAGAAGCAACCAACAAAGTTTCATTCTTCTGCCCAAACTCAAGTGTTACTCTTACTATTTAGTGCTGGAAAACTTAAGTAATAGACTTTTTCAGCCATTATTCTCAAGGGGCCATAGAAGAGCATTTCCAAATCTTCTCATCGCCACTATTGTCATATTAATCCATACAATGATCAATAGGCTGGAACATTACATAGGAAATAAAGCACCCCAAGTGACAGATAACATAGTCAAAGGACACATGCTCTCTTTAAAAACACTTCTGGCAGAGCTGATGATTATAAATGTGTTGACAGATATGTTGTAAAATAATACTGGCTATGAAAATCACTTAAAGTAATAAATAAAATCAAATAACAGAATACAGTTAAAATTCCTCTAGCTGTTTTTTTTCCTTTCATTAAAAAAAAGGGACACCTCAAAACAAGATACAGTTTCCAATTTTCCTATTGGTATAAATTCTCTGGAGAGGTAGTTCTCTCCCAATTGACTTTGCATCTCTCAGTCTAGTAGAATTATTACTTGCTTTATTTTCCCTTCTCCCCATTTCAGATCAGTAGCCTGCACTCATAAATAATGAAGCATCTGCCTGGGCATTTGTTTGCAATATTATCTTACACGATGCCATGTGGAACGAGGAAAAAATGCAAAACATCCTTTGAAAAGCTCGTAATGCTCAAATACAGGGAAATGGTTGTTTTTACAGTCTTTCATGTTCGCACGTGATTGGGGCCATGCCCATTGCTGCTGGAAAACTTTCCAAGCTATTTCTACCCCCAGAAAGTCTGGTTTCAAGAGCTTAACCCTACTGCAAAAATTTGATCTGTCTGAAACTTGATAACAGAGGCAGAGCCAACTCAGACCACCTATAATATTATCCCTCATACCTGTTAAACCTCTTCCTCTATCTACTTATATATTTAAATAAAATGTAAATACACATTTAAATTAAGAGAATTGAGTGAAGTCATTTATACATAATCCTGGAATAAATAAAACATCTTTCCACAAAGGTAAAATGCTCAAATGTCATCTTATTTTCAGTTCACTCTTCTTAAAAACAACTTTTTCATTGAAAAAATTCAAAATATGAACTTTTAAGGTTTTTAATAGTTACAGTTTTCCAAATCTGATTCTATCTTGAAATAAATTGTGAGATTATATTGTTCCTGTAGTCTGAGATTGAGAGATGGGACTCAGAGCCCAATTCTTTCTTTTACTTAATTCACTTCAATTTAACAAGTATTTAGTAAGCATCTACTGCATGCAAG
Source organism: Sarcophilus harrisii (assembly GCF_902635505.1). Lineage (NCBI taxonomy): Eukaryota > Metazoa > Chordata > Mammalia > Dasyuromorphia > Dasyuridae > Sarcophilus > Sarcophilus harrisii. The sequence continues at coordinate 107,871,860 of NC_045427.1, read as the reverse complement.
GCACAGACTAATACATCTGTGCTGTAGTTAGGTTATCAGGAGGGTCAAAACTACCAGCCTATCCAATCTTCCAATTTCTGGCCTTGGAACTACACTCCCTATATAGTTCAAATTGCATGAAAGGCATATCTTGCATCTATTAGTTTCTCTCCATTTGAATAACCACTCCTTGTAGTTCAGGGATATCCCAATAGCTTCCAAATTAGACTCCCAGTCTTTTTCAGTCTCTCCCCTATCCAATCTACCCTCTACCCAGTTACCAAAAAAAAAAAAATTCTCCTAAAAAATTTCCTAAAACATCATTATCTTGCTCAGGAATCTCTAGTTCCTTATCACTTCTAGGATGAAATTAAAACTTTTCAGCTTGACATTGGAAGCCATTCACATTATTCATGATTTTCAGATTTTCAGATTTAGCTCACATCATCCCCATGATGCACTCTACATTCCAGCCACTGCTGTACTTGCTGCTCCCCAAATTCAGGATTCCACTTCTATCCTTTGCCCAGATTGCCCCCGATAGTTAAAAGGTACTCTTTTCTCGCCTTGGATTTTTAGAAACCCAATCATCATTCAAGTCTTGTGTCATGTACCACCTCCTAAGGGGAAAAAAAAAGGGAGGGTAAAGACTGGACCTCTGATTTTTCCTCCTTCTACACAGACAGAGAAGGTCAATACATTCTTTGAATGTTGTAGTTTTTTCTTAAAAGGTTGCCTAGGGCACTGCAAGGTTAGGTGATTTGCCCCAGGCTTCACATAGTACATCAGAGTGACTCAAACTTCCTGTCTTCTTTCTATCCACTATTCCATTTTCCAATGGGAAGTCTAGTCATTAGGGCTCTCTCCATCCACAAATGATCATGTAAAGATTTCTTTTTATGTCTACATGTTGCATCCCCCTCCCAGAAGAATGTAAACTCTGAGAGCAGAAATTATTTTTCATTTTAACTTGGTATCCTAGTGTCTTGCACATAGTAGATATTTAATAAATGCTTGCTGGATTGGACTAGACTGGAATTTAGAAAAAAGAGTTTATTGCATTCTAAAATGCATTTGGAAAATACTTTGGAATAATCAGAGTAACTGCTTTTTATTCATATTGACAGCGGTTCGATAAAAACATGTCTTTTTAACCATTCAAAAATAACTTTGAGATATATGCTGGCATAACCCACGAATCAATAACAATTATCTCTGAGCCAACAGGGCCTGGGTTCAAGTACAACCCTTGACACATTTAGCTCTGGGACTCCTAGGGTGGTAGCTTTGACCTTCCTGAAAACCCTAACTATAGTACAGACACCTCTCAATGCATTAGGCAATGGTCTCCAATTCTAACTTGTAAGATCAGTACTGAACTGCCCTTTCAAAAGGAGCTTCCTCACAGTGATTCCTTATAGCAGGGGATTTTAGCCTTTTTTTTTTTTTTTACAAATTTCTTAGACCCTTTTGACAATGTGATGAAGCCTCTAGACCCCTTCTCAAAATAACTGAAGGAAGACTAAATTCTAGTGAGAAATTAGTGAAAAATAAAGGGTTTTTGCTCCCATCCAAATTCACAGAACCTAATTTAAGGACCCCTGTCCTATAGCAGTGGACTCACAGATCTGATCCCATTCATCAATGATCTAAATAATTAATAATTTATAATAATGAGCTCTGCTTTTATCCAAAAAGAAAGAAATCTATCAATATCAGAAGTCACAATGTGGATAAATTAGAGATGAATCCATGCTTTTACAAAGTATTTTCTACAAGATTTCTTTAAAGAATAGCTTCCTAAAACTGTCCCATAAATATTAAAAGCAGCCAAACGAGCACTTTTTTAAAAAAAATTAATTTAATTTTAAATCTTTAACAATATATTTCATCTTATCATCATTTTAATTTTCAAATGTACCCACCTTCTCTATTCAGGGGACCATCATAACAACAATTAAAAAAATTGCTTTTTATTTTTCAAAATACATGAAGTTTTCAGCATTCATCCTTGCAAAACCCCATATTCCAAATTTTCCTCCCTTCCTCTCTCTCTCCCCTCCCCTAGACAGCAAGCAATTCAATATTAAACATATAGCACTTGGTTTTTAACATCTTACGTTAACTGAATAAATTTAGATTTTTGGAATCTCAATATAGAGCAAAAAGGTATAAGACTCTGTAGCTTTAGCTGATATGGAGAGCAGGGAGAAGCTTAAGCCATAATGGCTGGGATAAGCCTGGGACAGAATAGTCAAGGATAGAGGAGCAGGTCCTGCTCCTCTTAATGGTAATATAATGGTAGTCAGGGCAAAGCAGAGAGGAAAACTCCAGGAAGCAAATGCTCTATGAGGACTTTAAATCCTCACTTGTTTTAACCACCTCCACTAGCTATCATCCTAAATCTCTTTCCCTACTCTGTTACATGCCATTAAAAAGTTGACTCTCCTTAGTGCCTCTTCTCAGTCTCTTCTAATCCTTTTTCACTCTAGCTTCCAATCATATCATTCACTTGAAACTGCTCTCTCCAAAGTTACCGGGGATCTCAGAATAACCAGTGATGATGAGCCTTTCTCATTTCTCATCCTTCTTAAACCCTCTGCTCCACTGACACTGTGGATCACCTTTTCCTCCTGAACACTCTCACCTCTCTAGGTTTTCATAGCATTACTTCTTTCAGTTCTCTTTACTTGTCTTTCTATTTGTTGGACCTTCATCTTTATCACATTCCCTCACCATGAGTATCTTCCAGTGCTCTTCTCTTCTACCTTTACACTATCTCATTTGGTGATTTCATCAGCTTCCATGGATCCAATGATCACCTCTGTGTAGAGGTTGCGCAGATCTATATAACCATTCCTGTTCTCTCTTTTGATCTCCCATCCTACATTTTTAACTGCCTATTGGACACTTCATATTGATGTCTCTTAGTCACCTCACTCAGCATGGCCAAAACAGAACTTAATACTTCCCCACCAAGCCATGTCTTCTTTCAAACTTCCCTGTTACTGTCAAGGGCACTCAGTCATCCTGAGGATGTAAGGATCACATTCTAGGACTTTTTAATCTCACTTGCTTTTCCCAAAAATCCACTCCATTGACATATCTTGTCATTTTTACTTTCACAATATCTCACAAATAAGCCCCCTTCTCTTTTTCTTCCCACATAGCCACCATTCCAGTTCAATACCTGATCAACTCTTATCTGAGCTTCTGCAATAACCTTCTAACTGTTCCCCCTATCTAAAGTCTCTATCTCTCTTTCCAACCCCAAAGCTTCTATTTTTCTAAAATGTAGGTAAAACCATGTCATCCCTCTGCTCAAGAATCTTCTAGAGCTTATTAATGTTTCCAGAATCAAAAATCCTTTAAAGCTCTTCCCAGCTTGGTCCCTTTCTATCTTTATGATTTTAGACTTTTATCTTTGCACTCTATGATCCATATGATCCTCTTCTCCCCATTTCTTGTTGCTTGCAATTTCTCATCTCTTTCTCTTTGTATATATTGGTTGACCCCCATGCCTCATGTCAAGTTAACAAGATAACTTTATAAAGCACCTGTTATGTGCCTTGTGCTACACTAATCACAGGAGATGCAAAAAAAGGCAAATGAACAAGCAACCCAGTCCTTGCCCTCAAGGAGCTCACAATCTAATGGGGAAGATGACATGCAAACAATTATGTTCAAAAGAAACATATAGTCAAGATAAATTAGAAATATCCCCATGCTTGGGACTATGTTCTCTCTTTCCAACTGTGTCTTGACATTCCTGGATTCTTTCAATATTTTCTACCTGTACAGGAGGCTAGTCTTCCCCTTAAACTTTAACCTTTCCCTCTCATGTTACCTTCCTTCCACTCTGTATATATTTTGTTTGAACTATCTATTTACATGTTGTCTCCCTCAAAGATCCTCGAAGGCAGTCAGTTTTTGTGAATTCACTTTATTTCCTGTTCCCAAAACTTAGCAAGGTGCATAATACATAAAAAGGGGCTTAAAAATGTCCATTGATTGGGGCAGTTAGATGGTGCAGTGGATGGAGAATAAACCCTGAGTTCAAATTCAGCATCAGGTACTCACAAGTGGTGTGATCCTGGACAAGTCACTTAAACCCAATTGCTTCAAAAAAAAAAGAAAAGAAAAGAAAAATGTCTATTGATTGTCATCACCCCAACAGTTCTTACTCTTAGCATTCAATATTTGCAACAGGAAAATCTGTTGCAACTTATCTTAAAGCATGACAATATAGACTCAGAAGAAGCTGAAGATTTGAGTGGAGAGTTCTCAGTCCTGGCTACACCAAGGGTTAGCTGGATGACCTTAGGAAATCATTTCAACTCCTTTGGGTCTAGGATTTTCCAGCTGTAAAATAGAAGGATTGGGCAAGATGATCTCTGGGGATCGATGATCTAGGTCATGCTTCTTCCAATTATAATCTTTAGAGTTTTACATGAGTGGGGATCAAAGAAGACCAGAAATTGAATCTTTTTTTTAAGGATAAGTGGGGCCATCATATGATGGTCAGCCCTGATCTCAAAATAAAAAACATCTAAAGTCCAGCTGTGAATTATTAATGAATAGAGGAAGGAGAAATTATTGACAACGTGAACAGCTGGATTCAAGGTCTAAAGGAATGTGACCTTGGCTGACTGTGCTAAGAGTGTTAAAAAAAAAAAAAAAGTTTCCATATGGTCAATTTAATGAAATGAAAACCAAAAGAAGGTCTTCAATTTCTCTAATTATAGGTTTGTTCTAGGACTCATTTCTGTAATAAACAGAATGAGATGAATTGAACTTGCATCCCAGTTCTGCTCCTACTTGTTTCTCCTTCACTTAACCCTCTTTGCTTCAGTTTCCTCATCAATAAAATGAGGATGATAATAAGCCCCTTCCTCCTAGGGTTGTTGTGAGAATCAAATGATATAATACTAGTAAAGGGCTTAGCATAGTACAAAGTACATGGTAGGGATTATATAAATGTTAACTATTTTATTTAATACCATTAATTTATTATTATAATTATCATAAATACTATTATATATAATATATTACACTATCATCATATAAATATTAACTTTTAATTTAATCCTATTAACATTATTATTTTTACATAAGCTTTGAACCATTCCCAGTTTCTATTAGGAAGTTTCTCTGACTTATTTCTAATACTTTCTACTCCTCATTCATCTCAGATAACTAAATGCCAGGTAAGAAGTAGGAACTCGACCTGTGATTTCTTTGGTATAGACAACTCCCAGATGAGGAACTTCTGCTAAAGCTGAGAAGAATCTTCTCTGCAATTTAGAGAGTCACTTGACCTCTGGCCAGTGGGGATGTACCACCAGGCCTTAGCTGCCTCCTTAGTCCCTATGGTCTTCTCACTATGGAACATCTTTCTGCCACTGTGGTCCCATTCTCTTATTAATTCTTCCTGGACTTTCTATTATGAGAAAAGGTCCAGGTCAGTCATTCGTTGTTCTTCTCCCAACTCTGCTTCTGATTCTCTTGACTTCATTGCCCACTCTGTACTCCTTCCCTCCAAACACAGGTCACCTTCTTCTCTTCTCCCTCTCTACTCCCCACTACTTTCTAGCTCCTTTTTCTATGTTGTCTTCCCCCTTTAGAATAAAAGATTCCAGAGGATAGGGACTGATTTTCTTTTTGCTTATGTTTATATCCCCAGGGCTTAGCACAATGCCTGGAAAAGACATTTAGGAAAAGCAATCAATGCTTGCCTAGATCAGACAGCCGGCATGTTTCAGAGGTAAAACTTGAACCAAGATTTTGAGGGCTTTGAGCTCTCTCTCTCCAATATTCCATACTGCCTCTTAAAAATTATGTTGTTACAGGAGCAACCTGCCAGTGGCTGCTGGGGATCTAACTCCGACCAGCAGACTAGATCCCTTCATGTAAGAGGATGATTACGATGCAAGGAGACTGAGAGGCAGTTGCATTCTCTGACCTCTCTCCTCTTCCCTCTTGCTTTGGATTTATTTCATTCTCAATCCACAAACAACATCTGCATCAGTAAAGGCTGACTTGCAATTCCTCCAAGTGTGTTATGTATGATTCACAGCTGTGGGGGCTTTCTGAGAACCGACCTGCCTCTTAATGGTACAATCCCCTTTAAACCTTTTCAGGCTTTCTGGGTTTCACACTTAGGTGTGATCCTTAACATTATAGAGTACAGCCAAAAAATTTCCCAATTGTTTCTCCTTCACTTAACCCTCTTTGCCTCAGTTTCCTCATCAGTAAAATGAGGATGATAATAAGCACCTTCCTCCTAGATGATTACTTATTGACCATTTACCACATGTGGGCTCAGGTTCTACATCTTGTTCCTCTCCGTATACATCTCCCTTAAGCACAGGAAGTCATGTCCAAAATGAAACTCATTATCTCCCCCTGAAATCTGTCTTTCTTTTAGAATTCCTCACTTCTTTTAAGGGAATCTCCATTAATCCCCACACTCACATTCCCCATCTCAGAGTCTTACTCAGCTTTTCACTACTCCCTACAATATCCCAGTCCTTGTTTGCCCCTGACATCCAAGGCTTCCAAGTTTTCAATTGTCTCTCCCCTTAACACAGACACCACCATAGTTCTGACTGTTGTCTCTTATTAGTAGGATTATCACATCCTGCCTCCTGCCTCATCTCCAACTGGGGGTGTAAACTCTGAAGTGGCCATTTTTCTTTTGCATACCCAGCACCTAGAACCTTGCACATAAAGTACTGTAAGGCATCATGATGCTCTAGATAGCACAGTGAGTAAAATGTTGGATTTAGAATCAAGAAGACCTGAATTCAAATTCTGCCTTAGAAACTTACCAGCTATGTGACTCTGGTCACTTAAACTCTTGTCTGCTTCAATTTCCTCATTTATAAATTAGAGATGATAACAGGACCTATCGCAGCCTCAATTTCCTCATCTGCAAAATGGAGGTAATAATAGTCTCACCTCACAAGGTATTTGTGAGGATCAAATGAGATAAAATCTGAAAAGCACTTTTCAGAGCATAAATGTCTATATAAATGCTAGCTATTACTATTATTGGGCAGTGAGTTTGCCCAATGGGGAGTGCTTGCCTGGAGTCAAAAAGACTTCTCTTTCCAAGTTCAGTTCCAGCCTCAGATACTTAGTAGCTCTGTAACTCTGGGCAAGTCACTTAATTCTAGTTACCTTAGTTTTCTCTTCTGTAAAATGAACTGGAGAAGAAACGGCAAACCACTCCTGTATTTTTGTGAAGAAACCCCAAAATGTGGTCACAAAGAATTGGACACAATTGAAAATGACTAAACAATAACCTCATGGCTATTATTGGTAAATGTTTTTTTTAATTGATTGATATATGCTAGCCAAACTCACTTGAATACTGGCAGCCTTCTTGAAAATATTAAAAAGAAAATTAAATATGTGTAACCCAAGCCTATAAGACCCACTTTGTAAAATTCCCATCTCCTGCTGTGATCCTCAAATTCACATAGAAAACAAGGTACTTTTTTGTGAAGAGTTTCATGTATTTTATTGATGTTTCTGTCAATGTTTAACTATCTAAAGAGGGTCCCCAACCACAGGAACTTTTTTCAAAAAGACTTTCCTTAATAATGACTAAATTGGGTTCTCCAAGCTGAAACATTTGTCAAAATATATTATGAAAAGTGACCTTATATGTTTTCTGGACTTCTCCTGTTCTGATATTTAGTTGCTATAGCTCCAGAGTTAGGTTGTTTCTCCCCTCTCCTTTGGTTTGTTGCTTAAAGTCACTGAAAATTATGTTAAGGATTGTCAATTACTATATAGCAGATGCTCAATAAATTGTACACTGTTTGGTAATGGTAATAACCTGCAGCACATAAAACTTCTTTGTGCCTGTCCTTAGAGGAACAGCAAACACTAATTTTACCATTCCTTCCAGCATGTTTTGCTCCAGGCTTAGAAGACTTCTCATCTTCCTAAGTGCACATAAGCTATATATATTTCCCTAATGACATGGTTTCTATAAGGGCTTTATGCTAGCAAACCAAGGCATTTTAACAACTGAAATACTAACCACATGAATTGATGCAATTTGAATTATAAAGATTGTGTCATTAGTTTTCTAAATGGAATTACTCCCTTGGCCCCTTCCTCCATATTTACCCATTTTTCCTCCTTTAATTCAGTAAAATCTGACGCTATTTGTCTACTTATTACAATGGTCTCCACATCTCCTCCCTCCCTCAGAAGCTTGCTTCATTGGTCATCTCCTTATCACCTATTTAGAATCTCTCTTCATGTATGGGCCCCTTTCCTACTATCTACAAACATGTTTAGGTATCTTCTGCCCTTCACAAAAATTCCCTTAACCTGGCTATCTTCTCTTTCCTCCCTAAACTAGGAAGAACAGCAAACACTTATTGTCTCCACTTACTCACCATCCAGTCACAAAACCACTGAATCTCAGTGTTGAAAGGGCACTATATAAACTATCTAATTCAACCCATAAATGAACCAAAAATGAATTCCCTCCACATCTCTAAATTGCCTCCTCGGAAATTTCACATTAGAGTCCCTAAAAATGGATTTTCCTAGCTCAAGAGATGACAGCAGTTAGGGAAGTTTAGAGTTTTTGCAGAAGTGCATGCAGAAAGAGATGTGGGTTCATTCATGTGCTCCAAGAGCTAGTTCATAGACAGAATTTTGGTTTTCTACATAGCATGATCATGAAATCTGGCTTTCCTGCCAGAGAAAGATTTCCAGGGCAATGCCAGCATTGGGAATTTTCTCATGGGTAACCCAAATTAAGTAAAATCATCCCAACATAAACTACTATATAAATGTCAGTGATTGTTAGCAAGTCTCCTTTCTTCTTCATATCCATCTCTCATATTTACATAATGCTTGATTTTTCTCCTTTAAACCATTTTGCAAAATGTTTGGGGCAGCCCTTTTTATAGTGGCAAGAAACTAGAAACTGATGGATGCCCATCAGTTGGAGAATGGCTGAACAAGTTCTAGTATATGAATGTTATGGAATATTATTGTTCTGTAAGAAATAATCAGCTGGATGATTTCAGAGAAGCCTGGAGAAACTTAGGAGAACTGTTATTAAATGAAGTGAGCAGAACCAGGAGATCATTGTACATGGCAACATCAATATTATACGAGGATCAATTCTGATGGATGTGGCTCTTTTCAACAATGAGATGATTCAGGCCAGTTCCAATGATCTTGTGATGAAGGCAGCCATCTACACCCAGAGAGAGGACTGTGGGAACTGAGGGTGGATCACAACATAGCATTTCACTCTTCTTGTTGTGGTTTGCTTGAATTTTATTTTTGTTTTCTTTTTAATTTTTTTAATCTGATTTTCTTGTGCAGCAAAATAATTGAATAAATATGTGTATATTGAATTTACCATATTTTACCATATTTAACATATATTGGATTATATGCTATCTAGGGGAGGGGGGAGGGGCAAGGGGAGGAAAATTGGAATACAAAGTTTTTCAAGGGTCAATGTTGAAAAAAATTATCCTTGAATGTGTTTTGAAAATAAAAAACTTCAATAAAAAAAAGAAACCATTTTGTATTTGGGGTCAGATGACCTGGAATTGACTCTTGGCTCTATTACCATCTGTGCCATCTGGGTCCCTTCAAGACTCTAGGCCTTGGGTTCCTCATCCATAAAATGTTAGATGTCATCTGAAGCTTTTCTTGACTCTCTTATTGAAAACATTTTCTTCTTCCTCAATTTTTGTTATAATTTCTTCTCGGCTTCCAAGTGAGGTATGCTGAAGTAATCTTGAACTGGTTCACAGGAGCCAATTGTTAAATTTTCATTGTGAGCATTTATACCTCAGAAACAGGAAAATGCTAAAATCAGTGTCAGATTTATTGTTTTGTTGCTTGTCTAAACTTAAGAAAGTGAGGGAGTGGGGCAGCTAGGTGGTGCAGTGGTTAGAGCACCAGTCCTGAAATCAGAAGGACCGGAATTCAAATCTAGTCTCAGACACTTAATACTTCCTAGCTGTGTGATTCTGGGGAAGTCACTTAACCTCAATTGCAGAAAGAAAGAAAAAGAAAGAAAGACAGAAAGAAAGACAGACAGAAAGAAAGAAAGAAAGAAAGAAAGAAAGAAAGAAAGAAAGAAAGAAGGAGGAAAGAGAAAGAAAGAAAGAAGGAAAGAGAAAGAATGAAAGAAAGAAGGAAAGAGAAAGAAAGAAAGAAAAAGAAAGAAAGAAGGAAGGAAAGAGAAAGAAAGAAAGAAAGAGAAAGGAAGGAAGGAAGGAAGGAAGGAAGGAAGGAAGGAAGGAAGGAAGGAAGGAAGGAAGGAAGGAAGGAAGGAAGGAAGGAAGGAAAGGAAAGAAAGAAAAAGTGAGAGAGAACAAGTTAATATGTATTTCCTACATACAATTTTCCCCACAACTAGCCAGTTGTTAAACAATTATCAACTCATTTCTGCTTCTAAGGCACTTTAACTTATATTACCCTTGCCTGACTATGTCTTACTCCTTACCCTCTCAAGAGCAGGGACTCTTTCATTCTTCATCTTTGTGTCCCCAGGATGTAAAAATGGTACTTTGCACACACTAGGTGTCTAACATTTAGTTGTTGCTATTCTCTTTAGTTGCTTAAAAAAGAAAAGGAAAAGGAGTAAAATGATAAAAACAATCATATGAATAAGTTATTTTCCCAAAAAAAGTCAAAATGAGCTGACTAGAGGTAGAATGACCTTGAAAATGGAAGAATAAGGAGGGGAGTGAAATGTGTTTTAAGTCTTGGGAATTGGTCCATGGGGATTTTACTCTGCCTGCTCCAATCTAGATGGCTCCAGAAAATGTGGCAAAAACAAAAACAAAAATTCCTCCATTTTGCATCTCTGCCTTTCGAAACTTTCCCTGTTCTTCAAGATGTGGCTTAAACATCAGTACAAGGACTATTATCCCAGAAGTATTCTCATAATCTACCCAGCCAGAAATTTTATTTGTATGAAGCATTTTATTTATATTTCTCTAATTTGCTCCATAAATCAGCAGAATTGGAAAATGACTCAGAGACTGCCTAGTTCAATCCTCTACAAAAAAGCAAGAATTTTTCTCTACAGCAACAACCAACATTTATCTCTACAGTAACAAGCAACCATTAAGCCTCTAAATGAGACAGCTGAAGTATCAGAGAATTGACCACCTTCTGAGGCAGTCCATCTCATTTTTGGAGGGAACTAATTGTTAGGAAGTTTTTCTTTACATAGAATCAATGTCTTTCTCCTTGTTACTTCTGACTATTGATCCTAGGGTGTCCACTGAGGAAAAATTGACTGTCTATATTTTTCTATGTAACGATCCTTCAAATATTTGGAGGTCATATTTTGAGAGATTGTATGGTGAAGTGGACAATTAAATGGTACAGTGAACAGAGGAAGACATCTTCCTGAGTTGAAGGACAAACATTCTAATTGTGTGACCCTGGGCAAGCCACTTAATCACATTTGCCTCAGTTTTCTCATCTATAAAATGAGCTGGAGAAGGAAATGGTAAACCATTCCAATATCTTTGCTAAGAAAACCTCAAATGAGCTCCCATTGAGTCAAACCTGACTAAAATGATTGAACAATAGCATAGTGAAGGAGAAAGAATGCCGAATATGAACTCAGGAAGCCAGAATTTGAAGTAGGGCTCTGACACTTATTAGTTTATAAAACCAAGACTCTATAAATGTGAGTTATAATTGTGCACACCTTTGTCAACCCCAGGTCTTCTCCAAACATCCTCATGTTCTTCAGCTGATTTTTATATGCCATGATTACATGGTATCATAGGATAGAGAGTTGGAAGAGACTTCAGTTGTTATTTAAATCCAACTCTTTTATTTTACAGTTAATGGAACTGATACCCAGAGATATTACAGGACTACCCAAAAGTCACATAGTGTCTGCCCAGATAGAAGAGATGGGTTTCATGCCCATCTCCTCTGACTCCAGTGCTTTTTCCATTCTATAATCCCTTCACCTTTAAATCACCCTTCATTGGAAGGACCCCAACTCAGCAAAATTCTTCCTAAAATATGGGACCCAGAATTGAAGACTCAAGACACTGCAGGTACAATGAGACTATCACTACTGTCATTCTGAACACTATCCTTCTAGCAATATGTCATGAACAGATAAAGGCTTATCATATTTTATTTTGTATTATGATTCTGTGTATTTAAAAATGTAAGCTCTTCAGGGGCAAGGACAGCATTCTATATACATTTGTATCCCTAATACTGAGATCAATGCTTTGTCTGATAGTAGTTGATTAATTAATGTTTGTTAAATCAATAAATATAAACAGCTTGGCACAGTGAACAAGGAGAATTGACCTGGTGATCCTAGGAATGCTGCAGATCAAGTCTAGAGTGCAGGTGCACTGGCAAGTATTTCTGAAGACATGAACATTATATTATTATGATTTCCATAGCACTGTAGGGTGTAGTCATGAATTTATAGTGAGTTAAGTGCCAGGCATGAAACCAAATCCCCAGATGTCTGATGTTAAAAAGATGAATTCAATTCAACATTCATTTCAATTCAATTTAACAATTTATTAAGCAATTAGCAATGTGCCAGCTACTAAACTTAAATGATAAAGACAAAAAATGAGGGTTGTCTCTCCTCTGAGGGAGTTTTGGTGCTAGTGGAGGGAGGAAAAGGGAGACAAAGAAATATAATATTTACATTTATAAGTAAATGCAGAATACATACAAGGTACCTACAGAGTAATTTGGAGGGATAGGGAAATGGTGACAAGTGCGAGGATCAAGGGGCAAACTAACATTCAGGGAAATAATTTTAGGATTTTAGAACAACAAGAGATCATTTTCCACAAATGAGCCACTTTTATCTGAGTATCTTAAAGGACAAGAAGTGACTATAAGGTTGTCCTAAAAGTCTTAGTATAGTTCTCAACTATTAGGATTTTATTAATTTAAAATTGCACTGAGATTTTTGGGACACCTTTTATTAAACACTATCAATAAGGGATGATGGCAAACACAAAGGGTGCATAGTGGAGGACAAAATAAGAAAGATGTAAGTTGCTACTGAAGAGAAGTCTTCCAGGATGTGCTTTAGTTGCAAAAAGGAGATTAAAAGAATTATTTAGGTGTAGATGAAGACAGAAAGATGTGGTCAGGTGATACAGAAGGACTCAAAAATGAAGGATTTCAAGACCAAAAGAATATGAAAGGAATGGGAAAAAAAATCCTCCATGCATTTACTTAACGCTGCTCATTTATTTAGAATGCCTGACCTCCTCCTTGCAAATCTGAATCCTGTACTTCTTTCAAAGACCAAGTTCAGCTCCCATCTTCCCCAGAAAGCTTTCTCTAAATGCAACCAGCAATGACCTTTCCCTTCCCCAGATTCCAGTTGGATTTATACACCATACTACATCACAAATCTCTTTATTTATTGCTTCTATTGTTATTCTGGTGTAGATTTGTGTCTGTCCATCTTAATACAACTGGATTGTGAATGGTTTGAAGGGCATTCAATTCAATATATATTTATTACTTTGAGGAAGGCTCTAGGGATGTGAAGTCTGGTCCCCAAGGAGCTTACATATGATTTAGAAAATAGTAAATGTATGTAGATAAGTGAATACAATGTATATAAAAAGTTTTGCAAAGTAGTTTTAAGATGCAAAGAATGTTAATGCATGGAGGGACAAGGAAAGTTTTCCTATAGGACCCAGCTTCTTAAACTGTGGTTCACCACCCCATATAGGATCTCATAACTGAATGTGGGTGTTGCAAAATTATGATTTATTTGATTTGTATATCTATTTTACATATCCATATACCCACAGTCACATAAAAATTTCTTTCAGGCAAAAAGAGGTTGTGAGTGTACAAAATTTAATAAGTCCTGCTGTAGGAGATAACTCTTTCGCTTAAAGGCTTTGAAGGGACCAGGGATTTCTAAAAAGAAGAGGTGAGGAAGGAGTACAATCATGAAATAAAGGGTATACTGTGCAAAAACTTGGAAGAATAATATGGCAAGTGCGGCAAGGTGTATCCCTAAGAAACATGTTAATTTACCTGAAATGAAAAATACATGAAGAAGAATTTATGAAAGAAAAGTAGCAAGGTATAGATGGAAGCTATTATTTTGGGGGTTTTTTAGAATTGTTAGAATTTAGAATTTTAGAACATTTGCTTTTAGAATTTCAGAATTGTAAAGCTGGAAGCAATATTAAAAATCAGCTAATCTAATACTGTGGTGCAGTAGAAAGTAGAAAATGATGGGAAAATGATGCCACTTAGGACATGGAAACAACTACTCTCTGGGACTTAGTTTCCTTATCTATAAAATTAAAGGATTAGATCAAATGACCTCTAAGATCTTTTCTACCTATAAATCTATAATCCTATAGACCTTTCCTTAATATAGTAAATAGTATTTATCTAAATCCAAGAGGAAAGATTAATGTAAACATAAAATTTAAATATAAAGAAGATAAATTAGAGATCTCTCATAAAACCAGGGGTAAAAAAAAATATGCTTATTATCTATCACCACTATCATTTAATATAGCTCAAGAAATGCTAGCTTTAGGAATGATGAGAAAAAAAGTGAGGGCATAAGCATTGGCAAGAAAAAGTCTTAGTTTTTTTCAAATGATATAATGACGTACTTAGAAAACCTAGAGAATCAATTAAGAAATAGATTGGAATAATTAATAATTTCCTCAAAGTTGAAGGATTGTGTGATAAACTCAAATAAATCATCAGTATTCTAATGTAACAATAAAGTCCAATAAAAAAACAAGAACTAACAAGACAAATTCCATTGAAAACGACACAGAAGCTATATAATGTATGAGGGTATTCACCAAGCTTTACCCAGGGACTTACTTAGTAAAGAACAATCTAGAGGGAGATGGGGAAAGAGAAAGGGATGTGCTCTCTATCAAGGGATGGCAATAGACTATTCTTTTGGTATAAAAACAAGTCAATCTCAGAACACAGATGTCATGATGAAATCTTGTGGGTAATGGAGGTGGAAGGGAGGGATCTGACTATTCTTTCCTGATTGCTATTTTTGTCACATGACAATCTTTTAAAAAGGCTGACCTATTCTTGTAACATATGGAATATATTTTCATTACAGACACCCATAATCGAGGGCAGATGTTCCAGGACCTTCCATATACCCCCAAATTTTGTGAACATTTGTGCCATTTAATTCTAAGTCCAATTTGCTTTCTACCACAAAGTTGGCCATTGGCAATTCTCTTTGGGATTGTAATAGACTCCATTCATTAGACAGCCAGATCAAAGAGTTTTTGATCATGCATTTTTAGAGCTCTGCTGCATTTGAAAATTTGTCTTCTAATATAACCATAGTACAAAGACTGTATCACATTTCTCTATAAGGATTCAATATTATACTCCTTTCTATACAACCCATTTCTAAACAACCCATTTTCAAATGTCACTGATTTTAGGAAGAATTCTGTATCTGAAGGAAAGAGGCCTGAATGGGAGCTGAAGCATGATATTATAGGAGAATCATCTGAATCCCCATTCCTCTTATTTGGGGACATATTTGGGTCAAGAGAATTCTACTGGTCTTCCAGATAATTCATAATCTATCAAATAATTATGTATCTATACATCCATTCTTCTGACTGAACACATGCCATTCAAATAGCAATGAAATGAAGTAGCAATTTAGAAGATTTTGAGAATTATTTCAAAAAGTATCTATATGAAAAGAAGATACCAACAAAGCCAATTCCTGCCACAAGATGAAAATCTCTACAACTCTTGGATCCCTTTATTTCAATCTAGGTCAAAAAATTTCAGATTAATGAATGTCATGGATATAAAATCCAAGAATATGCTTTATTATAAAAAATGAAAATGTATGTTTCTTTAGTTGATCAAAGCCAAGATTTTTACAGAGACCTTTCCTCACAAAACAGACAAATAATTCTACATCCAAGAACATTTTCAAAATAGTCCAGCGAATTTATTGTACAGTGTTCTGTTTTCTTCAAAATTGTTTCATTTTTGTCTCTGTGGGCCAATAAATAAAATTTTAAAATATCTTTTAAGCTCAAATGCAGGAGATCTCTAAAAATTTAATAGAAAACACTTTCAACCAGAAATAGCGTAAAATAGTGAAGCAGTTAATGTGTATCAGTCGGCATGGATTAGTGTATAAAGTACTAGCCTCAAAGACATGAACTTGGCTTCAAATCTCAGTTCTGACACTTGCTAGCTGTGTGAAGATAGGCCAGTAAAATAGACTCTCTCTTACTCTCAGTCTTCCAGTTTAAAAAAAAAAAATGGGGTTATCCTGTAACATTTGTCTGGCCAGCTATTGTAAGACTCAGATTAGAGTATTTAAATCATGTGCTTCACAAACTGTAAAATGTTAAATAAAAGGCAAATGTTATTTCTGTTGTTCACCCTCCAGCTTTTGCCTTCTCTCCCACTTCAAGGTTTTTTCCTTTCCTCCCTTCAGCTCCCAGGGCCTAATGTCAGAAGCTTCAGCACACTAGGAGGTTATGAGACGAAAAGTGAAACAAACCCCTTCATTGAAGCATCTCATGCTATTGTGGGGACAGCTGCACAGGGAAACAAGTGTTTGAAATTCTCAGGGTAGACTGGGAGGAGCATTAGGAAGTAGCCTCAGGGTGAGCATATGTAAGCTGGTGGTTAAGAGGCCTGAGTGGGAGCTGGAGCATGATATTATAGGAGAGTCATTGGTAGCCTCTGAGAATTGTGTTCTGGGTCACCCAATCAGACACCCAGAGCTGGAAGGGATTAGAGTCATCTGGTACAAACTCCATAGTTCTGCACAGGAGGCAACCAAGGCACAGAAAAGTTAAGGGACTTGGGACTTTTACAAAATTTGTTACCATGAAAATAGCAATATGGCAAGCAAATTAAAATTGTTTGAGATTGGCTAGAGAGTGTGTTATTTCAAGTATGCCCTAGCAACAGAGAGTAAAGTGCATTGTGAAGCTCCTTTTGCCCCATGTGTACATACACAAGGATTCATGCCCTGGTTGCTAGTAAGCATCACACAGTGTATACTAGGAAGGCATGAACAGTGACAAAAGTTTGCAAGGTCAGGTTCTACATTGTGTAGCATGTATGAAGCATGAGTATTGAATGGTTTCCAGTTTCAGAAAGAGAACAGTGGGGAATGTTCTTGCCTTTCCATCACTGCAGTCATGTCATGTCTGATTCTTCATGACCCATTTGGGTTTTTCTCTGCAGAGGTACTAGAGTGGTTCCCCATTTCTTTCTCTAGCTCATTTTACAGATGAGGGAACTGAGGCAAATGGGAGTAAGTTGACTTTGCCTATTAGGAAGTGTCTGTGGCCAGATCTAAACTCCAGAAGATGATGTCCCTGCCTCCAGGCCTGCATCCCTTAGCTGCCCTGTGATAGGGAATGGGGGTGTTTTAATAGCCCAGGATACTGGGTAACAGCTGCGTACCACCCCCTTGTGCCCCCACTGCCCCACTAATGTGATCTACGAATGCCAGCTTTCCATCCTGTCTCCTACTCCCAAATTCATTTTTTTATTAAAACTTTAATTCTCTTAATAACAGCTGGCATTTGTAGAGTGCTTGGAGTTTTGCAAAATATCTTTCTCATAGCATCGCCTCTGATTCCTATAACATCACTGTGAAGGAGGATCGAATGTTATTATGTCCATTTTATAGATGAGAGGTTAAGTGGCTTGCCCCAGTCACACAGACAATATGTGTCAGAGGCAGATTTAGATCCAGGTTTTTGCTGACTTAAGTCTAAAGAGCACGACCTTCATAAAGTCCACCTGGCAGAAAAGGGGATTATTTATATCTGTGGAGTTTTTCAAAGTTTTGGTGTTTACTGGTAACTTTGAGCTAATTGTATCAGCTCAGTGAACACTAGATAGCCATCCCCCTGCTTGAGATAATTGGTCTGCCCCAACTCTCCACGCTGGCAAAGGAGAGGGAAAATATGTATTGCCTAAATTATGATATGCAATTGGAGGGCAGTCCATGGAGTCAGCTCATTAACGTATCTCTTTTGGACAAGCCTTATAGACGAATGATGAGCAGAATAAGATTTGAAGAGGATAGAAGGAAGAGAATAGGAGTGTTATTTCTGGCAGACTGCATTTCCCTGTCAAAGACTGGGAGCTGCTCAATGTGGCAAACATCTGCCTTGAGTTCTCTGAATGATGCTACCATAATTTCAAGGCAGCAGGGTATAACGCTGCTGGTGGGCGTTCTTGGGTGTTCCCTGAGCATTCACCATGCTGAAAAAGGAAGAACTAAAAAGAACATACCTATAATGGATTCCCCTCCTCTTTCTATTTTATAATTGTCAATCTTAAATATTATGGGATCAGAAACATAGAGGTAGAAGGAGCCTTAAAGCCATGAAATCCAATAACTTCATTAACATGTGAGAAAACAGTCCCAGAGATATTTAGGAAACTGCCCAAAGTCACTAGCAGAGTCAGCAACATCACCTGACAATGTTCTTTATATTGTACCATGCTAATCATTTAATTCAACCCATTTGCTTTACAACTATAGAAAAAAAAGATCCAAGGATCCTAATTAATGGATAGGTCCACTTCACAATTTAAAGCTAGACCCAGGACTTAAACACAGATCTTTAAAAAACTAAATTAATATTCTAAATATCACCTCCTAAAAGTTATATCTCCTTTCTGCCATAGCTGATCAGAAACAGATCCCCCATGGTTATCTTTCTTCTCATTCTATCCTCCCATCCTATCTTACCAACATCTGTTCCTGTTCTCCTTAAAAGAGTTACACCCAGCAAACATTCGGCCAATGTTTCCCTTCAGGAAAACGGAAAAGGCAAGGTTTTCTTTGGACAGTTTACAATTTATTTAGGAATACACTGATAAATATTAAACGAGCTTTGAGGTGCTGTGCTGGCTGGGGACTGATTCAATTAGACTTCTCTCTAAAGGAGATGTTTTTCTCCAAGAACAAACACACTAGTGCTCCCATTCTTTGGCAAAAGGAAAATTTGTTTCTTTAAAATCAGAAAACTTTTTAGAAAGCTGATAGAAGGTATTAAAACTTAGCCCTTATTCCCCTAGTCCAATTCTTGCTGAAGAAAAGAATAAAGAATCAGGTTTGGTAGAAAGATGATTAGGCTGGAAGATGAGCAACTTGGATTTTGTAAAGATATATCACAATAATTTAACTTCTCTGAGCCCCAACTTTCTCCGAGTTCAGTGCAATCCATTGGCCCAGCTCCCCTCCTGAGGTCGATGCTTGTCAAATGAAAGGTGAAAATATTCTTTCCAAATGTCAGATAACATCATACAAAAGAAAAATGATCAAATGAAACAATGAAGTCTTTATATAAAATAGTGAAAAGCATAAATTAATCCAATGCATAAATTATGTAGTAATATATGCCATACCAATGAAGACTGGAAAGGGAAAATAATGATAGCATGACTGAAATATCATTTGAATCATCCTAGTGCCATTCCTCGCTAAAGGAAAATTGAGAAGCCCTGCAGGAGAATGAAAATTAAAATATAGTCATAAAATAGGAATAGCAGTAGCACTAGGAAGGCAGAACAATGGAAAACAACTAAATCAGAGTGAAGAAGGTCTGGGTTCAAGTCCCAATATTGGCTGTGTGATCCTGGACAAATCACTTCTCAGTGTCCTGGTGACCATCAATTGCACCCTAATTGCTGTTCTACATTGGGAGAAGAAGTTTCCTCATTGGAAGTTCTCTATACTAATGAAATCACAAGTTCATTTCCCAACTAATTCTCAAAATTAATGGAATGAGCAGCTGGGCTTTTATTTTTAAAAAGCAATTTTTTTTTTACTTTTTCTTGATCGACTCCCTGTGGTACTTCAGAGACATTTGTTTTTTTTTCTTCTCAAAGCACCTATTTGCTTTCCTCATGCAATAACTTCATAATCCATCTCCTCACCTCAGGTCTGATTCTGCCATCTCCAAACCATTCTGCACATGGCAGCCATAGTCTTAAACCACACTTGTGACCCTGTCACTCCCAAGCTCATTCAGCTTCAATGGTTCCCTATTGCCTTTAGGATAAAGTACAAAATTCCTCTGCTTGGCATTTAAATCCTTTACAATCTGGCATTAGTTCTCCAGAGCTGTTAGACATTATTTCCCTTTACCCAATCTACATTCCAGCCAAATATTCATTGTTTCTCATATGCTACATTCTATTTCCAGCTTCCTTAGCATGGGTTCTCCCTCATGCCTGGAATGCACTTCCTCCTCACTTCCAACCCTTATAATCCCTATTATTTCTTTCAGAGTTAATTTCAGATATCACCTCCTTCACATTTTCTGATCTTTCCAATTGCTATTCCACCACCCAATCATTCCACCATCCTTCCCCCAATTACTTTGTATTTACTTTGCTTATATTTTCTATTTTTATACAAGGTAAATACAAAATAATTTTTGATCTATTCAATATTTAAGAGGAACAACACGGAATATGAGAAACCTGGCCTTGGAGTCAGAAAGACCTGACTTTTTTCCAAATCCTATCTTTGACAGATAAGTCATCTGACTTCTTGTGCCAGGCAGTTCTCTACCTCTTTTTCAAATTAATTTTTTAATGAATAAAAATGTATTTTTCCCCTCTGCCTTCACTCTCCTCCCAATGAAAAAGAAATAAAAATAAAGCACTTGTAAAAATCCACAAATTTCCTAAATTGGCCTCCTACCCCACCTCATCCCCATAGATTATAAAATCCTTGATAGTCAATATAATCTTTTTTCTGCATTTCCTATTACTACAAAACAAATTTCCTGCACTGATCATGTCCAAAATATATGTCTCAATCTGTACCTTGAGTGCATTATTTCTCAGGAGGTAAGGAGCATGTTTCATCATGAGTTCTTTGTTATTTTGATTGGCTATTACATTGATCTTAAAGCTTTCAAAGTCATTTGTCTTTACAATGTTGTTATTATTATATAGCCTGTTCTGTTTCTGATCAGTTCTGCATTTAATTATACAAATCTTTTTCTGCATTTCTTAAATGATCCCCTTCATCATTTCATATAGTATAATATATTCCATTATATCTATGTACTATAATTTGTTTAATCATTCTCTAATTGATGGATATTTTTTTAGTTTCCAATTCTTTGACCCTTTAAAAACCGCTATAAATATTTTGTATATATTTTTTTCTTTGATCTATTTAGGGAATAGAACTAGTGGCAGTGTTGCTTTGGATCAAAAGACAGACATAGTTTAGCAGCTTTGGGGTCATGGTTCCAAATTGTTTCCAGAATAATTGAACCAATTCACTGCTTCACTAACAGTGCATTAATATTCCTGTTTTCCTACAGTCCCCCCAGAATATACATTTTCCTTTTTTTAAAACAGTTTTGCCAATCTGAAGGGAAAGGGGTAGAACTTCAGAGTTTGTTTCAATTTGCATTTCTCTAGTTATTAGTGATCTGGAGCATTTTAAACAATATGTCTATTAATGATTTTGATTTTGCTCTCTGAAATCTGGCCAGGCAGTTCCCTAAAGTTGTAAGTTACAAAACAATTGCAGACCTGCACTGGTAGAGGAAATTTCTTTAGACCCTATACCAATGGAATAAAAAAAATCAGACAAAAACCAAATATATACATACATCTACTTACACATGTATGTATAGTTCTTCCTTTTCTCCTATTTTCTGCCCTTCTCTACCCCTTTGATCCCCCAACCCTAGATTATAAGATCTTTGAGGACCAGCACAATTTTGGTTTTGCTTCTGCATCCCTAGTTCATAGTAGGTACTTAAATATACATGATGAATAAAAGACTGGATCCGTATTGGACTAGATGTCCTCTGAACCTCTTCTAACTTTGAGATTCTATGCTCCGGTGGAATAGTCAAATCAGTCATTCTTACATAAATAAGCCTAAAGTTAGGTGATGACCAGAGAGAATGGAAAGAGGTTGGGTTCTCATTCCCTCAATGGTCCTTAGTTGTTCCCCATCCTCAGCAATTAGGGTCACAGTCCACTGTCTCCTTTTCTCCCAGGCAGAGTTGGGAAGGACCCAGATACCCAAAAGAATGATTATTATCCTGACTCTCTAGAGGAGGAGGCAGTATGACATCCATTTTCCAAAAAAGATTTCTGTTCTGCATGACACAAGATACTCTCATCTATCTCTAGTACAGTCAGAGTTTATGACCTAAATACTTCATGCCAGTCACCCTACTATTTTGGTGGTATTGTTTATTGTCAGATTAGACTTAGTTCCTCGTTCCTAATAGGAAATCAGAAACTTCCCACAAGATGGAAAGTAAACAGTTAATGCTTGAAATTGTTTAAATACTGAAATTTTTTAAACTCCCTTCTATGCTCACTATAGCTGTTGTGACTCAGTGAGGTTGAGTTAGGTCAGGAAAAAAGGTAGCACCAGATTGGAAGGACCCCATCACTTGCTTCTTCTGTTCTGGTTTGACTTCTTCTCAGGATATCTGAGAGAATATGAGGGAACCCAAGGGCAAACAAATTTCTGAGTTAAGAAAACTAAAGGTCAGCATCAGAGAAGCTGGACTGGGAGTGAGTCTCAGTTCCCAGCAATAGCTCGGAATTCAAAAACAAAATAAGGTATAATAGGGAATATAGAATCAAGTTATACCTAAAACATTTTGTCCTTTGTATATATCACTAATAGAAATCAGAAAGAACTCATAGTAAAATGCCTTTTACAAAAATAACAAAACTGGATCATGTATGTAGATTCTGATTTACCATATACTTGTAGATAGAGGCAGCTGGGTGGTTCAATGGATAGAAGTCAGGGCCTAGAGTCAGGAAGACCTGTTTAAATGTGGCCTTAGACCTTTACTTGCTGTGTGACTCAGGGCAAGTCACTTAACCCTCCTTGCCTTAATCAACTGGAGAAGAAAATGGTAAAACACTGTAGTATCTTTTAATAAGATACTGTTATCTTACATAATATTGTTATGGTACACGTCTCATGAAGAATCAGATACAGCTAAATGACTAAACAATCGACTTGTAGATTCCGATATAAATATATTTTAAAACAAATTTGACAAAAATTAAGGAAGAATCAAAAAAACTGGAATGATAATCACTATAGTTAGAAAGAAAAAAGAGTAAAATAAAATTTTAAATTGTATAAATGTCAATTCTTTTTAAAAAGAACCTAGAAATTTCACACAATGCCAATCAACAACAACAATAATAATAGCTATCACTTATATAGAATTTATAATTGTCTGACATTGTGCTAAGTGTTTTAGAATCATTCTCATTTGATTTTCACAACAACCTTGGGAGGTAGGTACAATTATTGTTCCCATTTGCCAATAAGGAAGCTGAAAGATACAGAGACAGACAGAAAGAGAGAGAGAAAAGGAGACAGAGACAGAGAGAAGAGAGAAAAAAAGAGAGGGGATGGAGAAGTAGAGGAGAGAAGGAAGAAGGGAGAGGAGGGAGAGAAAAGGAGGGAGGAAGGGAAGGAATGAAACAGGGAGGGAGAGAGAGGGAGAGAGAGAGGTAGATAGAGATAGAAAAAGAAAAAGAAAGAGAGAGAGAGGGAAACAGAGAGAGAGAGAGAGAGAGAGAGAGAGAGAGAGAGAGAGGAGAGCCTGGTGCTTTATCCACAGAGTCACATGCTGCCTCAAAATACAAATGGATTACTTCTTGGAATTAGGTGAAACAGTAATAAAATTTAAATGGAAAAAATAGATGGGCAAGATTACCAAGAGAAATTATAAAGAAAATAAAAAGATTAAAACACCTTTATCTGACCAAATTAAAAAAAAAACTATCAAATGGTCATTGTTAAAGCTACTAATATTAGATGAGAGGGGGAAAAAAAGAAGGAAAATTGTTTACTAATGTAAAACAAAGAATTCAAAAAGAGAACCTGGCATATATGAGAAGCTTGTGTTTGATAAATCCAAAATTGTAATGTGTTACATCACTTTATATCCATCAAATGTGGTTTTTAAAAAAAAGCTAAAAATGATGTTTAATTCTGGTGGTTTTGTGGGCAAACAGGTACTCCATTATATTGTCTGGGAGCTATAAATTGGTACAACCTCTTTAGACAGTTAATATCCAACATGCTTTATAAATTGTTCATAACCTTTGACCTAGTAATCTTACAAGTAGAACAATATTCTGAGGATACTATGGGGGCTTTAAAAAAAATAGACATATGCTTTTTTGGGTAAATATTTTTTTAAAAAATTTAAACAACTTATAAGTTATTGAGAAATGGTTGAATAGATTGTGATTTATCCCTTTAAGTCCTCACACAATAAAACCTCAAACATTGTATCAATCTAAGAAAAATGTTATGTTTTAGTGAAAAGAATACTGGATAGGAATCATGGGACTTGGTTTGAATCCCCTTTTTTTCCACTGCCTATATCTACTTCCTGACCCTTACTTCCTTCACTTTTAAAGTAAAGCATTTGGGCTCCATAAACTATAAAGCCTTTTCTGACTCTAATTCCTCTGATCCTGTATTTAGGAAAGTATATTTGTCACTAAAGAGTCACAAGAAAGCTTTCAAAGCTTAACACAAATTATTTTTTAAATAGGCTGTTATTTTGGATGCTTCATGCCCTGGCTTCCCATTACTGATATGAACAATGGAGAATTGACTACAAATAAAATATTTCTTTCATCTAAAAATGAATACAAAAATGAAATGGAAACAGTTTCTAGGGAAACAGCCCAAGTGATAAGGTTTATCTGCGTCATTGGAGTCACATAGATTCAGTTCATCAGAATATCTTATCAATGTTCCTAGCAAAATAGGGCAATTACCATTTATAGTATTCTAATTCTATAACTGAAAAAAATAAAAAAACAAGAACTGGTCTTGATGGTACTAAACTCATATTCATTTCAAGCTGACTTTAGAAGTGACATTGAGTACTAAAAGATATTTTAAGTCAAAACAAGTAAGGGAACTGATTTGTAGTACTAGACAAAATAATAAAATCAAGAGAAAAAAGAGAAAAAGGAAGAGAAGGGAACAAGCATTTATTAAGTACCTACTATATCCCAGGCACTGTGCTAAGCACTTAACAAATATCTCACCCTTATAACCATCCTAACAGCCTCTGGAGGTAGATGCTTTTTATTATCCCCATTATACAGCTGAAGAAATTGAGACAGAAGTAACTTACTTAGAAGCACACAGCTAGTAAGGATCTAAGGCAAACTAAGGCTTTAGCTCTTCCTGATTCCAGGTCCAACTTTCTAACCCTTGTGCCACTTAGCTAGGAATGATGGAAGTCTTATAGTATTGGGTTTTAAACTTTTTTATAAAGCTATAATTAGCAAAACTATTTAATATTGTTCTAAAAGAATTAAAAAGAAGACTAGTGGAACATATTAGATAAGCAAAGCCCAGAAGCAAACACAGTAACCTAATATGTAATAAACCTAAGAACTCAAACCACTAAGGGAAAAACTCCCTATTCAACAAAAATTATTAGAAACAAAAATTCATAATGATACTTTTTATGATAGCAAAAAATGAAGGAAACAAGATGGATATTCATTAATTGTGATATATGAATATAATGAAATGTTATTAAGAAATGATAAAATATGAAGCATTTTGAGAACATGACAGGGCTTGGAATATAGCAGTGAAGAAAATAGAATTGAGAGAACAATTTCCACAATGACCTTAAAAGAGCATGTGGCTCACGAGATGAAGAATTCTAGATCAAAGACAAAACGGTTATGGGTTTTTGTTTGAATTCTGAAGAGGATTAAAATGACATGTCTAAGTTCAGAAGCCTCCCTCACAAGGTGGGCACAAATACTCCATATGAACATTTGGAATGGAGTTGTCCAAATTTGCACATCTCACGTTCCTTTTGAGCTACTTCAGTTCTGCTTCACTCATCAATCACAGAGCCTTCTGTGATGCAGGTACACCATTCTGATTCGTCTTTTGCCAGTGTATCCCTTGTTTCACAATCATTCCAAAATTCTTCAGAGAGACCCTGAGGGTCTCCTTGCATTCACTTCTTCTGGCCATCATGTGAATGCTTGCCTTGTCTGAATTCCCCCTAAAATGGTCTTTTTGGTACAAATATATTGGATATCTTAGCCATGTAGTCAGCCCTTTGGATTGTCCTCTGTACACTATAATTTGATGGTTGACAGTTCAACTCAACAAAAGGCCTCAATAACTGGTACCTTATCTTGCCAGATGATATTCAGAATCCTCCTAAGATAATTAAAATGGCAGCTATTCAGTTTCTTGGCATGATGCTGACATACAACAATAAATTCAGCACATTTTGGTAGCCAGTCTAATCTCTCTTCCCTCTACCCCCCTTTCCTTTGGAGCTTCCTAAACACTAAGCTAGCTCTGGCATCATATGCATTGACCACATCATTTATGTGTACATTGCTAGAAAATACAGTGCAATTTTATTTTCTTTCTCATTTTTTTCTTTTTTGATCTGGTTTTTCTTGTGCTGCAAGATAATTATATAAATATGTATGCATTATCCTTTGATCCAGCAGTGTTTCTACTGAGCTTATATCCCAAAGAGATCTTAAAGGAGAGAAAAGGACCCACATGTGGAAAAATGTTTGTGGGAGCACTCTTTGTAGTGGCCAGAAACTGGAAACTGAGTGGATGCCCATCAGTTGGAGAATGGCTGAATAAATTGTGGTATATGAATGTTATGGAATATTATTGTTCTGTAAGAAATGACCAGCAGGATGATTACAGAGAGGCTTGGAAAGACTTACATGAACTGATGGTGAGTGCAATGAGCAGAACTAGGAGATCATTATACACGGCAACAACAAGACTGCATGATGATTAATTCTAGTGGATGTGGCTCTCTTCAACAATGACATGATTCAAACCAGTTCCAAGTGTTCACTGATGAAGAGAGCCATCTACACCCAGAGAGAGGACTGTGGGAACTGAGTGTGGACCACAACATAGAATTTTCACTCTTTTTGTTGTTGTTTGCTTGCTCTTTATTTTGCTTCTTTTTCTGGTCTGATTTAATTTTCCTTGTGTGGCAAGATAATTGTATAAATATGTATGCATATATTGGATTTAACATATTTTAACATGTTTAACATATATTGGATTACTTGCCAGGGGAGAAGAGGAAAATTCGGAACACAAGGTTTTGCAAAGGTCAATGTTGAAAAATTATTTATGTATATGTTTTGAAAATAAAAAGCTTTAATAAAAAATATACTGCAAGATAAGTGAACTTATCCAGAGCATTCAAAATTTCTCCATTTGCTATAAGCAATGATTCTACATATAGATGATATGGTGTTGGCTGATGGGAAACCTGTGTTTTGTTGGTGTTAATTGTTAGGCCAAAATTATCACAAACAGCAGAGAATCAATCCATAGTTTGTTGCATTTCAGCTTCAGACTGCATTGAATACAAAATCATCTGCAAGCAAAAAATCATGCACCAACTCTCCCTCCACTTTAGTCTTGGTTTGTAGCCTTTTCAAGCTAAATAGTTTACCAGCAGTGTGGTCATTGATCTTAAGGCTAATGACAACATTGATGAAAACCTTGTGCTAAAAAGCATGGAAGCAAGCACACAGTCTTGCTTCACTCTATCAATTAATGCTGTAGCCATTGATCATATATCTCAGGTAGAAGTCAACCCCTCTCTAGCTGAATTTCCGCCCGCAGAAGAGTAGTACCATTAAGACTCCTCTTCTTTGGCAAGGTACCTGAAGCTGATTGTATTTATTTCATCTGAGATGTACAAAGCAGAGGGGTCATACAAAAGCTGAGGGAAATTTTCTGGGTTATATGTCCTCCAAATATGACTCTATTTTCTAGCTCTAAAAAGGTAAAGGAAATAGATTGTCCTGTGGCAATCATAAAGGGTCTCTCTCTTCTTGCCAGATTCTTGCCAGAATAGGTGAGTCCTTTACTTGGAAGATGGTCATCTATCTGAAAACCAGAAAGAGCCAAGGAATGGTCTTTGCCGACCAATAACTGTAGAAGAAATGCAAGGAGCAGAACAGAGGTCTGCACACAATTTTCATTGATCTGATCAAGGTCTTTGATACTGTCAGGGATGAGAACCTGTGGGAAATTGTCAAAATTTGGCTTCTCAGAGAAGTTTGTCGGGATTCTACATCAATTTCATGATGGCATCCTTGCCCAGGTTCTGGATGATGGATGATGCTCTCATACTTTCCCAGATACAGCTGTATCTGTAGGACAGAGAGAACAAGATAACAGCTTTGGGAATTTATAGTAGAGAATACTAATCCCAGGTGTTCATTTAGCAGCCCTCCTCTCCTCCCAGCTCCATGTTTTGTCTGGGTACAACTCATCTATTTCTCTGTTACTGCTGAAATCTCTACTGGTAAGCTTTTCTTCTGCCCTCATCCCACCATTCTATGGCAGCAAGCAAAAGGCCCCAACTCTTCCACCTCACTTGCAGAGGAAGATCGAGAATGATTCACATGGGGTGGCAGATTACTGCAGCAGCCCTCAGTTGGAGACCTAAAACCAGAGGGAATCTGACAAACAAAACTCATTGATCTTGAAGACAGGATATATAGAGGCAACTTAACTTCACAGACCACCCCTATTCATCCCACCTCCAGAAGAATATGACAAGTCAAAAAACATGAACACCCTAATGCAAGAAAAACAAGACAAAACAAGAAAACTGCTTGAGACTTCTAAATATAGAAAAAAATGCCAATGAAAGATATTACAGGTAACTTGCAGAAAAACACCTGATGATTCAAACTCTGAGACACAGTGTTTAAATTTTACAATTTTAATGACAAATAACAACTTTCACAAGCAATCAGGAGAAAAATCTTCAAATAGAAAAGGAAAGAAAATTTGAATAACAAGACTTTTCTGCACCTATCAGAAACTGCAAACGTGAATGGAATAATATATTCCAAAAAGCAAAGGAGCTCCTAACAATACAAAATGACACCTTCTGAAAACCTGAGACTAATCATCACAATGACCACAATAATGAAAATGAAAATAACTACAAAAGATAGCTGACTTCAGATTAATTATGGTGAACAAAACTGGTTTCATAAAACAGAGGAAAAAATCCACATCCCTCCTTTCAGTAAGTATGGAGGACTGCGGGTATAGAATGTTGCAGTTGTTGTCAAGAATTGACAGTTCCGCTAGTTTTGTCTGTTTTTTCTTTGTTACTAGGAAGGGTTCAGTTGTAGAATAGATTATATCAGGAATTAACTGTGATATTTTGAAACGGTATCAAATTTTTAATGGGGAAAAATTAAAAGGCCCTATTACTGACACACACCCTTTTAACCTTTCCCTACTTAAAAAAGAGAAAGATACACTGGACTAGGAGAAAGGAAGCAGAGCAGATTCTAAGTAAATGTAAATAAAGCTGTTCTTTATGACCTGGTATAGTAGGTCTAAGGTCTGGTTCAAAATCTGTTTCAAACAATTATTGTCTTGTAACCCTGGAGACATCACACAACTTCTCTGTACTTAAGTCTCTTATCTGTAAAATAAGATCTCTAATTTTTCTCCCAGACCTAGACTAGGTATGGCTTGAGGACCCCAACTTTCCCTTCTTCACCCTTTTTCTCCCGATTTCACATTTCTAAATATCCTGGGACTCAATTTGCTGCAACCACTTCTATCTCAAAGGGAAACAATCTGATTATGGACTACAGCAAGGCTAAAGTTAATAGGATGGCAACATTAAGTCTAGAACTAATATGAAAGTATTATCCACTAAACCTGTTGCTTCTCCCAGTAATATTTGCTTTGACAACAAATAGATTTTTTTTTTTTTTTAGCTTTTTCTCTCTCAACCAGGCTTCCGTTTGGGTGCAGCAGCCATTAATAATAATAACTAACATTTATGTTATGTGCTAAATGCTTCAAAATTATTGTTTGATTTGACCTCACAAGAGCCCTGAGAGGTAAGGATTATTGTTATTCCCATCTAAGTGATTTGCCCAGGATCATACAACTAGTAAGCCTCTAAAGACACATTCGAACTTAGATTTTCCTGACTCCTGGCCCAGCACTCTGTCCACTCAGCTACTTAGCCTCCTCCCATTTATATCCAGTTCCAACACTGATTAGCTTTGACTTGTTCCCTTTCCAGCCCAAGCCAGTTCATATTCCTTGGGCAACCCAGTGCACCCCCATTCCCAGGAACTCTCCATAGTAGTTCATAACTTAATGTGGCCGTCCTACTGAAATTTTAGTCCTACTGCAGCTTACAATGTCCAAGCTCAAGAGAGCTTCTCTGGGACCAGGATTACAAGCAAATGGAGCATCTGTAGTAGAATTTCAAGCACTATGACAAATCCTAGACCAGTGGTTCTCAAAGTATGGTCTAGAGAATCCTGGGCATCTCTGAAATCCTTTTAGAGGGTGTACAAATTCAAAAATAGTTTTTATTTCCAATATGGCAAATGTGTATAAATATAACCCAGATAAACAAAAACTCTTTGGAGAGATCCTCAATAATTTTTAATAGGATAAAGATACTGAAAACAAAAGTTTGAGAACCATGGAGGAGCAATGCTCCTCCAATTATATTACATCAGTGACTAATCTGTCCTTTCTGTGCATAAATCTAGTCCTGCATGGGAAACAAACACTAACTCTGGGGATAGTGTGCATAGAAATCGCGATACATACATGAAGTTAGCCCAATTGGACGCTGCAACCTGTAAGACTGAGCATTTTCAGGGAAAACAGAAAGAGAGCCCAGTTTTCCTGGCCTGCAGCTGGGAGCATTCTTTTAGGAATGGCCCTGGGCAATGCCAGAAAGCCGTCGGAGCAGCCACAACACATTAGAAATGCCTGAAGCTGCTGATGAATATGCATGGACCCTGCCTTTGTACTTCCCGTGCTTCCAATTGTAAAGGCCCTAAATGTGAAGGATTGGGGAGGCCCTGAAATAAAGAAGATTGGACTTCATTCCATCCCTGATTCAGGATAAATGGGAAAGGCAGAGGTGGCAACAGCAGCAAGTGGAAATCAGTCCAAAGCTGCTCCCATCTTGGCAAAGACGGGTTTCTTAATGAAGATAATTGCACCTTAGAGAGAAAGACCTCAAAGTTTTCTCTGACATCTCGGCATTTACATGCAGATCAATGTGAAGCCATTATTAGCACAGTGCAGACATAATCTCTTATGAGCTTTTCAAATCATGAAACCATTCAGAAGTAGAAATTTAATGTATTCGGTTCACAGAATCATAATAGCTCCCATTTATATGAACACACATGTGCATACATACATTCAAATAAGATACTCCCTTACCTGTGCAGACCATAATTTGTGGCAATATTTGGTTATAATTGTGACCAAAACAATTTATCACACCTAAACTGATCTTTCTCTGCTTAACAAAACAGGTCCTTGGACTATACACAAAGTGTATATAAATATAGATAGATATAGATATAGATATAGATATGGATATGGATATAGATATAGATATATACACACTATATATATAATATATATACATACATATATACATTATATATATATAATTTTATATATATAATGTCCATATACAAAGTCAATACCTAACTGGGTCTGACCTCTCAGTCTCCCCAGATTAGTAGGACCTGGCATAGCTGTGTTATACCAGCATAACTTTCAAGAACTGAGGTTAAACTTTCACACCACAATAAGACATCAGACAAAAATTAACCAGGCTAGCTATGAAGCATATTGACCTAATATCTGCCAGAGGTATTTATATTTTAACAGGTAATGATAAAGGAGATTCATCACCTCTTAGTGAGAGTACTGCAGCAACCTCCCAACTGGTCTGCCTGCTTCAGGTCTCCCGGGCTCCAGCCTGTTCCTCTACAAGCCACCACTGTGATTTTCCTAAGCGCAAGACTGATCGTGTCACTCTCCTAACTAATAAACTCCAGTTACTCTGCCTTGCCACTAGGATCAAATATAAACTGATTTGATTGACATATAAAGCCCTTCATAAGCTGGACCCAATATACTTATATATTATTCTTATTCTATATTGTTCCTATTCACCCTCTCTCCAGTCTACCGTGGAGTCTTACTCATTTATGACTCTCCATGCTTTTGCACTAGCTGTTCTCCTTGAAGACCACTTTCTCTCCTCTTCTCTGTCTCTTGGAATCTTTAGTTTTCCACAAAACTCTCCTCAAGCACCATCTTACAAATGAAACTTTTCCTCATCACCTCAACTGCTAATGCCCAAAATTGCCTTAAATTAATTTTGCATCTATTTTGTTCATATGTCTATACGCCATGACCACCTCCCACCCCAAAATAATTTAAGTTTCTCAAGGGCAACACTCTTGCACTCTCTGTCACAGAGTCTTCATTTAATAAACACTTATTGATTGATTGGTCTAGTGACTAATGGAATTGTTGCAAATAGCACTGATATTTTGGGCCAATAGTTCAGTTTGGTGCCTCTTCAAATGACATCCTGAGAAGATACTAACTTATAAGGTCAACCCTGACTTAAGTTAATTTAAAATAATTTATATTCCCCAACAACACATCTACTGATATTAAAGTGGACCAGTAGCATGTTGGGAAATAAGAAGATATAACCAGATTCACAAAACACTTTATAGTGGAAATGAATTAATTCAATCTTGACATAGGATTATCTTCTCAGAAACAACATCGCCCTCCTGACATTCCAGCCTTACCATATATTCCTCCCACCAAGTGGCAAAGAAAAAACCAAACTAAGCAATCTGGAACAACCGTAGAGTTGCATTTGGAGACAGTCCCTTTGCCTTCTCCTTGTTCCTAGCTCTCATAAGAGCATGGAGAACATAGGCTCTCCCCACAGCTCAACCCTATGTCCTGGGTGCCAGTTTTCAGCAGTTTTACTTTTGTGTTCACCTACATTTTTGCACCCCCTCATACCCAGCTATGAATGCTTGATGGGTCAATCACCCTGACAGGTGTTTCCATACACCTCCCATTTTAACAACCCTCAACCAGAGTTTTTAGAATTTCTCCACCAGCAACAGGTGCAGAAAACCCCTACTCAGGACCAGCTGTCTGCCATCCAACCTGGCACACTGCCCGCTGGAGAGGGGCTCATTCTTGGAACAAGTTCCTCCACCTTTTCCTGTTTCTCATCCTTCTCATGATATTCAACAAGTCCTCTTCTATCTCTTCTATAATAACTCAAAGCAAGCCCCTGGGTGTTTGCTTAACACTTATAAGACCTAAGTCCCAAAGTTGGTGCCTGTGGCTGTGTCCAAAATCAGCTAGAAATTTCAGTCTTGTGAAATACGGGCCTGGGTCAAGGTCCCCCGGAGGTTGTCAGCGGGTTTCCTGGAAACCTTGCCAACTCCTCTGTGTTCCTCGGTGATGTTCACACTATCTGACGTTATCTACGACATTATCTCTCTCTGGTGGGGGGGGGGGTACAATGCTGTCTTGTTGGTGATAGACAGCCTGAAGTAGGCCTCTCACTTCCCCTTATGCACTAGACTTCCGATTACAGCTAAGGCTTTCTGCCTCTTCCTGGAAGAAATTTCCGAGCCCTGAAACATTTCCTCTTACATAACTTCCATTTGGGGTCAGTTTAGCCCATATTTCTGGATGGTTCTATTTATAACCCTTCAAGTAGATTCATTCTTCCATGGTTTCATTCTCAACCAATGGGCAGACAACCCCGGAAAAATGTCTCTGGTGCTTGTAACAGAATGACCCTGTTGTGTATTGCAGAATTTTAGTAGAATAATTTGTTTTACTTCTTCTTTCAGAACATGTCTATCTACGCCTATGAAATATGGTTTCCATCTATGTTTCCATTATCTTTATGTGCCATAATTCCCGTACTTTATGACAACCTGAGAAGTTGGAGGTTGTCCAGGCTAGAAGTCCAAATGGAATATAAACAAGAGACCAACCATCACTCTATCCTTACCCCCCCCCAAGAATCTTAGATGTATGGATCCAATTCTGATATCTTCTTACAATCTCTCCCCCAGTAAACCGTATCAATAACTGGCATAAAAAAAAGCTCTGATGACTTATCAGCTGAGATTAGACTTACTCTGTATCCAGTCATTGCCCTAATGATCTCCAATATGATGCGTTCATCTAAACCTTAAATTACATACTTCTTAGCTCCTGGCCTCTGACTCTGTATGCTCTATGTTCAGGTCAAACTGCATTATTTCCTCTCCCCCCAAAAATACTGCATACCCTTGTTTATGTTGTATCTTATGCCTTAATATCATCCCCATTAACTTAGATTGTTAAATTCTTTCCTATCCTTCAGAACCTAAATAAAATTATATCTCCTTTAGCATCTCCCTGGTTGAACAAAAGGGGAAAATCATGAGAAAAAAAACAGAAGGGAAAAAAAGTATAAATAATATGTATTGATCTACATCCAATCTCCATAGTTCTTTCTCTAGATGCAGGTGGCATTTTTCATCTAATCTATTGGGATTGAGAAGAATCAAGCCAATCATAGTTGATCATCACACAATCCTTCTGTTGCTGTGTACAATGTTATCAATTCCTTCATGTACGGCATGCCCACTCTTTCCCCTCATATTGCCCTCGAGGAGCTTACATTCTAATAAGATACATGCATGGGGACGTGGCAGAGAAAGTCTAGGTCAGGAATATTACCTCAAGGAGAATAAGCTATGGCTGCTCTGAGCAATTTCCTTAAAACGGAGGTTCTAGGAACAAGTAGACAATCAGAGGCAGGGACTGCAGGGGCAGAGGAGATTTCTAATGTGACAAGTTCAGGGGTAGAATGAACTTTCAGGGTGAGGAGGTTTCCATAGCACAAAAGAGAAAGGCCCACAAAACAAAGTTTTTGTTTTTACTATAGTCCGGCCCTCCAACAGTCTGAGGGACAGTGAACTGGCCCCCTATTTTAAAAGTTTGAGGACCCCTGGTAGGCAGTCAGACCAGTAGCCTAGAGAGGAAGGAAGATTCAAGACACTCTTGTCTCCTGCCTCCAACAGTTTTGCTAACTATCCATCTCCACTGGAACTCTCTCCCTCCTCATTTCTATCTTTGGGATTCACTGACTTCCTTCAAATCTCAGTTAAAATCTTACCTTATACAACAGCTTTTCTAAGACCTTGTAATTTTAGTGTCTTTTCTCTGTGTCTCTCCCCCATTAAACTCTGAGTTCCTTGAAAGCAGAATCCTCCCCTCAACAAGATTGAGAGACAAAATAATCAACTCAGACATAATGTAAGCATATATACAACATTG
Organism: Sarcophilus harrisii; assembly: GCF_902635505.1. Taxonomy (NCBI): domain Eukaryota; kingdom Metazoa; phylum Chordata; class Mammalia; order Dasyuromorphia; family Dasyuridae; genus Sarcophilus; species Sarcophilus harrisii. The sequence continues at coordinate 107,836,579 of NC_045427.1, read as the reverse complement.
TTGAGCCATAGTTTAAACAAGCTGGCTATTCAGTAAAACTTTGTTGAATGAATGAATGAATGCAATTTTTAAATTTTTTGCATTTCCAATACATAAAATCATGGAATGTTGGAGCTGGAAAAAACTTAGAGATCATTGGGTTGATCCCCCTTCATTTTACATCTCATCTCATCTTGGACACCCTGTCAAATTGTATAGGATCGAAGTGAGAAAGAGAGTATCCTGGGTTTAAAGTCAAAAGCATTAATAAGTGATTTGCAACTAAAATCTAAGACAACCAAGTGTGATTTTAAAAAAAGAAGAAGAAGAAGAGATATGTATCAATGATTGAAATTTTAAAAAAGTTTTACGTCTATAAGAAATCAAAATCTCAGGGGGAGGAAGTGGGGGCATATTTAATGGTCAGGGGTAAAACTGATATAAAATGAAACAATAATATTTTTTTCACAAATTAGAAGGAAAAGCTGAGGTCAACCATTAAGAATAGACCTTTTTACCATTTAAAATCTATAAAAGTCAAGATTGTATTAAGCCAGTTATATATATAAAAAATAGAAAGTCTCACAAAAGACAATTTGGAGATTGTACAGAGTTGTCATGCTTGATTTTTCTGCGGGGAACATAGAAGGCTTTGAAAGTTTTCTTCAAAACTGTTTTTCTTTTTTCCCCCCAGGGTTTGAATCCCCTTTGTACATATATGTCTTTTGGTGTGTAGCAGCATGGTTAATTCTCTTCAAGATTCTATAGTGTCTTTGTTTTATTTCTTGATTATTTGTGTGCTTGGTTTTCTTCCTTAAAAGTGGGATTTCTGAAGAAAAGAAATGAAACTGAACATTGATAATTATAATGACCAAGCCTGGCCCCAGAGAAAAGTGGAAAAAATGTACCTTCCTCCCCTTAATGCAAAGCTGGTAAATTACAGATAGGAAAATTTTCATATGCTGTTAGACACAATCAACATATTGATTAGTTTTGCTAAAATAGTTTTCCTCTTGTTATAAGAAATGACTTGCTGGGTAAGGGATATGGTAGGGATTTATTCAGAAATAAATGTGACATAAAAACAAAAGTTATTAATAAAAATAAGCACAAGTTTAAGACTTTTGTTTATGCAGATAAAAATTTAAAAAATATGAAAACTTTAAAAAAAGTGAGTTTTTCCTTAAGTATTTTTCCTCAATCACTCCTTTGAACATGTTACAGTCTGATTCATATCACAGATATTTCTGTATTTATTTTATCATTTCCTCACATTAGATTGAAAGTTCTTTCCAGAGGAACTAGACCTACCTTCACCACTACATCTCATACATCCTTAGCACCCCCTTGCTCCTGGGCTCCCTCTAGCTGGAGAAAGGAAGCGGGGGAGACATTGGAGAGTTCTTCCAGTTGCTCTACCATTTGAGGAGGGAATCTAAGAACTAGTCCCATCATTTACTGCTCAGCCATCTCCTGTTCTTCATGATCTCTAGAAATTCATCATGCTGTAAGATGAAGTAAACTTTCTAACTCATGCCCCTCAGATCATTTCTCATGCCTTATCTTAGGGTTTCTTTCTCCTGGCCTAATAATAAATATTTGTGGAATGACCTGTGATGAGATCACTTTAAAAGGACTTCTAAAATGAAGGGGTTGGACTTAATGGCCTCCAAGATCTCTTCCAGTTCCAAATCTATGAGCTTATGATCACATGAAAGGAGGAACAGGAAACTGAGAACACACACAAAAGCCTGACAGGAGCCTATGAGAACAGAACCAGGAAAGTTGAGTTTTGTGAAATGAGCTAAGGTTTATGAAAGCTGTCAATACACACACATCCTCCATTCCCCCCAGAATTTATTTTAGTCATGTTTTGAATGAGAAAGTTAACAAGAGTGAGAATGAATTTCCTATCTATTGAAATCCTACCCATTCTTTAACATTTCCCTCAGTTAATGCCGAGTCCTACCAGCCTCTAGGAACGTTTCTCTAATTTTAAGAATACTGATAAAATTTTCATATATATAAGTAAACAGTTTGACCTTAATAAGTGCTTTATAATTACTCTTTAATGTTTTCTTTATATTTCTTCTGGATCTTTTAAAATGAATTTTGCATTGAGTTCTGGTCTTTTTGTTACAAATATCTGAAAATCCTTCAATTCTTCAAATACCCAATTTTTTTTTCCATTTAAGATTATACTCAACTTTGCTGAGTAAGATATTGTTCTTCTGTCTTCCTCCCTCCCCCACTCCCATCTTCGTCCTTATTTATTCATTCAGCAAGCATGTAAGTATTTACCCTATGCCAAGCTCTTATGATAGGAATGGGGATGTTGTTGTTCACTCCTATCAGTCATATCTGACTTTTCATCATTCCAATAGAGGGTCTTCCTGGCAGAGATACTGGAGCAATTTGCCAATTCCTTCTCTAGCTCCATTTACAGATAAGGAAACAGAAGTAAACAGGGTTAAATGACTTGTCCAGGATTACAGAGCTAGTGTCTGAAGCCAGATTTGAACTCAGAAAGATAGTCTTCCTGACTTTAGACCCAACATTTTAGCCCCTGTGCCATCTAGCCACCCAACACTGAGAATACCAAGTACTTACATACATACATGTGAGATAATATTGTAATGCCAGAGAAATTGAGCAAGACAGAGAGTAGAGCTTATTTAGTAATTTATGAAGTGGAGAGATATACCGGGACCAATTGGTCCATGTTTGGTCCCAGGGCTGAATGAGACTATCGTCTCCAAGAATCTAGTAATCAGAGTTCTCAATGACATATATACATGTGGCTCAGATGCAGAAGGTAGACTGAGGCAGGGGCGGAGTCAGGGTGCTGAGAACAGGAATGGGACTCTAACAGGGTGGGATGGGCCTCCAGAGAGGGGATGACATAATCAGGGGGAGGCACCCCAGACATGGGGAGAGACATTTGGGGAAGACAGTATCTGATATTCTAATAGCTTGGGATGGGGAGAGGCATTCTGATGTGCAATCAAGGATTCTCATAAAGAGGGGAGGTTTTGCAGAGCTGAGCAGCAGGGAAACCGAGGGAGGACTGGGTCAGGATAATTAGGGAAACTGAGTCAGGACAATAAAAGAGAACTGTGGCATAACAATATTTGTAAAGTGCTTGTCACAATTGCCCAAGAGCAAATGAAATATTTGAAAAACACATAGCACAGGGCCCAACACATAGTAGGTGTTATAAAAATACTTATTCTCCTCACCTTCCCAAGGCAAAAAAAGTCCCTGTTCTAAAAGAGTTTATATGTTATCAAGGTGAAAGAGATGATAAGTCCATAGCAAATTAAATTTTACTTACAAAGAGTAGGGAGGGAAGAAATGAAGGAAGAAAAGGAGGAAAAAGAAGAGGAAGAGGAAAGAGAGAGAGAGAGACAGAGAGAAAAAAAGAGAGAAGCAGGGAAGGAGGGAAGGAAGTAAGGGGGAAGAGAGAAGGAGGAAGGGAGGGAGGGAGGCAGAGACAAAGACAGACAGAGACAGAGATAGGAAGACAGAAAGAGTGTTTTTTAAGGGGGAATTTGCAGGGATGCAACATGAGCAACTTGATGGAGATTGACTTCCTCTAGGTTCCCTAGCTTTGAAGCTAAGGGTTCTAAAAAGAAGAGGGAGAGAGGGATTGCATTCTCTGGGCATGGATGAAAGTCTGTGCAAAGACAGGGAAACTGGAGACCAGACATGAAATGTTCTGTGTGAAGAAAAGCCAGACAAACACTTTATAAGGAATCTAGAGTATATGAACAAACATTTGCATTTTATAAAGTTTGCATGTTAGCCAAAGAGGAAGCCAATGGAGCTTCTCTGGAAGCCTAGGGACACAAGAGACAGGATCAAATTTGTGCTTTAGGGATACCAATTGGCAGTTGGGTAGAGACTGTATTGGAGGTCAGAAAACAATAGAGGTTGGGAAAATTAGAAGGCTATAATATTAATTGTATTATATGCTAGGCACGGCGCTAAATGCTGGGAATACAAAAAGGGACAAAAAAGATTCCCAGCCTTTAAGATGATTACAAACTAATGTAGGAGACAATGCAGAAACAAAATTATCCATGCTCTATACAGAATGATTTATCAGAGGGAAGGCACTGGAATTGAGGGGTTAGGGTACACTTCCTGAAGAAGAAGGTGGGATTTAGATAATATTTAAAAGAAGCAGGGAAGAGCAAAGCAGAGGAAGAAGAGCATTCTAGGTATGGCAGATAGCCAGAGAAAATACACAAAAGAGTGTCTTATTGAAGGCAACAGCCAGAAAGCCAGTGTTGCTAAATTGAAATTGTTTTGTCTTATACTTATTTTTAGTATATTTCAAATCCTCTTATTGAGCCAAAAAGTCCACAAGCACTAGGGCTTTGCCTTACTTGTAAGGGAAACTGGAAGAAAAAGGAATTGGGGGTTAATATCATATGCCCAAGTATAATTACCCTACTGAGAGTAATAAATTATTGAGATATTCTCTGGTTAACCTTAAACTTTGTTGGACAGCAGGTTCACAGCCTGAACTCGAAGTATGTTTCTTATTTCCCTGATGTACCATTCATTGCCCACCTCCCTTCTGGTTCCCAGTTATGCCTTCTGCCTTGGGCCAACGTGGTTCTGGATTTTGTGCTCATTGCTCTGGTAACTGACTTTTCAGCTCCACTACTTTATTCTTTCTCCCAAGTAAACTAAAACTTAATACTATGGACTTTCCCACCCTAAATAGTTAAGCCAGCCTCACTATCATTGCACCTATAAGACTTCAGTCAGTGGAGCAAAGAGCCTTAGCTACAGATCCTGTTCAGCCTCTTGTCCTGGTCATGTCAGGAGCCTAAGTCCACCACTGAAGGAAGATACTTGGATAGAACTACCCAATTCTTCTTTTCCTTTCATCTTCTTCACAAGGAGAAGTCTAAAATATAAGATGAGGAGATAATAAAAGAGCAAGCATATAGCTCCTTTAAATGAGCTTGTCTATGCTCAGACAAATTACAAGCTAGGATCCTGAAAGAATTGGCAGGTGTGATCATAAAACCATTGTTAAGTAATCTTTGAGAAAACTTGGTGAGACAAAAATCTCCCTTTTCAAAAGGTAAATACCTTATCCCAGTATAATACTAGAATGACCTTTGAAATAGTGGTTTGAAGAGAAAAGAGCAACACGATTACTGGGAAGAAGCAAGCATTTGCTAATAATCAATCATACCAAAATAACTTCATTTTTAAAAATAAAGATACAAGCAAAATCATAAGTTGTCAGAAATATGGTACTATCTTACTTTCAGTAAAACATTTGACAGTATCTCTCACAGTTATCTTTCTAGACATGATGAAAAAATATGGATTAGGTTAGATCAAGGTCAGTAAACTATGGACCCTGATTGGGCTGTCTATTTCTGTGTATCATTTCTCTGCATCCAGTGAGCTAAGGATGATTTTTAAATGTTACTTTAAAAAAAGTTTTACTTTAGAAGGTTTTATTTAATTAAAGTTTTAGTTTAAAATGTAATATATATATATATATATATATATATATATATATGTTAGTAGGCCTATAAAAACAGGTTGTAAACTGGTTTTGGCTCTCTGGCCACAGTTTGCCAGCCTTTGGGTCATATGATAGTAAAACTGGATGGTTTCACAGGTAGTTGAACAAGTTCTGCCAGTTATAACCTGTGTCATTTCAAAAATCTCTTTTACTTCTCTAGGATTTAGTTTCCTCATCTATAAAATAAGGGTTAGATTTGATGATTTCAGCTCTGACACTAGGATCATCAGCTATGAGTATCAAGGAATAAATTTGCAATATAAAGCTGTCATCTCCAGGAGTCATTGTTAAGAATGCTTCTGTTTGTCTCTGGAGTAGTTCTATATTAACTTATACCACTTTAGATCCATTCTGAGCTGTCAGAATTCTATGAGATATTTCTTTAATATATAATCCCATTGCCAGAGTCCTAACAGAGGGACAAAGAATTTCAATAGGCTAAAATTATGGCCAAAGTATAGAAAAATCAAGGACATGAAAAATGCTTATTGTCTAGACAACACTGTGCAGTTAGATGGACAATTTATGGAGTTTAAGACACTGAAAATAAACAATGAGTTAAACCCCGAATTGAATAAGAGAAGGAAAGCCAACTAGACTGCCTTTGAGAAATTGCAGTTTATTTAATGACCCCAAACTTCTCACAGAAACAAAGACATATCCTTTTAACACCAACATTCTACCAGTGCTGCAAATCTACTATGGTTACAAGTCATAGAAGCATATGGTCTTTGAACAATTGAAAATGAGCATCACCCAGTGGGCAATGGAGAGGCATATGGTGGATGTGAGTAGTTGCAACACAATTTTTAAAAAAGGAATTACAAAAGAAAATTAGTAATATACCATTTATATTTACAAAAAATTGGAATAAAGAATGTCATGAAAGAAAAACAAAAATAAAAAAAAGATGAAATAGGGATATGGTAAGAGCAATATATAACCAATAAATAACTTATGTGTTCCACTTCTATCCTCGTGATAGCTAAGTCAGCAAACATTTATAAATTATTATATGCCAAGAATCATGCAACATTCTGAATTTGCAAAACAAGACAAAAACAATCTTTGACCTTAAGGAACTTGTGAACCAGAAAACTGGATGTATTCTCGGAAAAAAACTTATGGACATCAACAAGAGTCACAAAGGTTAGGGATTGCTAACCACATCTTTAGAGAGAATGCCTACTTGATGAAATCTTAAATCTATATGAGTATTTGAAAACTATAAAACTATGAAGACATGTCATAGGGGTAAATATAAATGTATTTCAAAGGTAAATATTTTTAAACTTAGCAAGGAAAGGAATGAAAGATGGAAGAGATAATGGGTTGACCTTAATGCAAAAAAAAAGTGAAAATCAAAATGGGCCAGTGTTGTGGCATAAACTGTTCTTGATTCTCATCTTTCTTGACTTTTCTTTAATCTCTTCTTCCTGAGTTATTATAATATTATAATTCTCCTGGTTCTTTTCCTACATCTGAATTATCTTTCATACCTTTCCCCCTATTCATGGCTATACCCCAGAATTCTCTCCTGGGAACCCTGCCCTCCTATTCCATTTCCTTCCTTTGTATCCCCTTTCCCTTTCCTTTTCTTCTTTCTATACTCTCTTGGTGATCTCATCAACTTCCATGGGTTCAATCAGCTTTAAGCAAACCTCTTTAGACAGACATATGCACCCTCAATCTCTTTTCTGAACTCTAGTTATACATCACCAGCTTCTTGCTAGACATCTCTACTTGGATGTTTTATAGGCATCTCAAATTATTATTTCCTTGAAGCTCATCCTAACTTCCCAGTTTCTAGAGAGAGCACCAACATTTTTCCAGTTGCTCAATATCACAATTTTGGAGTTATTCTATTTTTTTTTCATTCTCCCTCAACCATATGGATTGTTGGTCCCATCTCCAAAAATATTTCTTGCATCTGTCGCTTTCTTTGCACTTACAACCGTCAATATAGTTCAGGAGCCTTAACCTCTCTCTCTCCTAGACTACTGCAATAACTTTTTGATTTGTCTCTCTGACACTCACCTCTTCCTTCTTCAAACTCTCTATAAACAACTGCCAAATTAATGTTCCTAAATCAATGGCCTAACTGTGTCACTACCCAACTCAAGAAGCTGCAGGAGCTTTCTATTGCCTCTAGCATAAAATACAAATTTCCTGGCATTTAAATGTCTTCAAAACCTGCTTTCAACTTCCCGTTTTAGACTAATTTAAAATTATTTGATCTCATGCATTCTCTATATCACACTAATCTATTTATTATTCTGTATAAGTGACATTCCATATGTTGCTACTGTGTCCTCCATGACTGGAACGCTCTCCTTCTTCACCACTATTTTTTAGAATCCCTAGCTCCTATCATGGCTTAGATCAAGCTTAATTCCCAGTTTGGATGAACCTTAACTGATTCTCCCAGTTGTTAGTGTTCTCTCCACTCCCAAATGACCTTGTATTTTGTTTACATTTTTAATACTCTATATTTATTTTTATACTTATCTGAGTACATATTTATCCCTAATCCTCTTCCTTCTTCCCTTCCTCCCCCATGTAAAGTTCCCTTAGGGGAGAGACTGATTAATTTTTCTACCCAAAAGCTAGCATAGTGCCTTATTTATAGTAATCGATTTATATATGTTTTGGGGAGTGAATTGAATCAAATCATGAAATCATAGGCTGTATGAATTCAAGTTTAGTACTTATGCCAAAGTAGACAGTCATTCTACTGGTTAAACTACACATACCATATTACATCCAGTTCTTGATGACACATCATAAGACAAAACTGAAGCTTTTCCAGGAAGATGGTAAAAAGTGGCTCAGAAACCATGTAGTATGAGAAATGAAAAAGAGAACTTGGGATGTTTAGTCTGCAAAAGAGAAGATATATCAGTCTTGAAATATTTGAAGCTTAAAATGTAACTGGTCCAAAAACTGGTACTTTTTCTCCCTCTATCTCATTTACCAACAACTTTATTTTTCTCCATAACACATACTACAATCATTCAATGTTAGCTACAACAGTGCACATTTTATTTGAAAATTTCACTATCTGACTCACCAGCTGATAGGGAACTTAGAGATGATCTTATTCAATCCCCATGTAAACCCTGAGAAGAAAAAAGATTTGCCCAAGATCAAGTAAGTGGCATTTAATAAAATCAGGACTCAAACCCAGATCCTATTACTCCAAATATACGACTCTATCCACAAAAGCATGTCATTCTCCCCAGGTGACCCTTACAATGTCTTTCCCATCCTTTGACACCCAACTTCTTGTCATTTTTCGACTCTATGCAGCCTAAAGCTCATTAGCCATTCTATCAGTGGCTATCTCAGGGATCAATATATGGCACAGTTATGAATCATATCTCCTTTTCAATTAAACAACAAGCATTTATTAAGCACTTTCTATAAACCAAGTACTATTCTAAGTGCTGGAGATAGAGACAGAGATAAAATTGGACTGCCCTCAAGAAGCATTCATTCCATTAGGAGAGACAATGTGTGTCTGTGTGTGTGTAAACATACAGAATCTGTACAAATAAAATCAAAATAGTTTTGGAAGGAAAGGCATTAGTAGTTGGAGAGATCAAAAAAGATTTCTTGTTGTGCTTAAGCTAAGTTTCCAAGAAAATTTGTAATTCCAAGAGAATAGAGGTAAGAAGAGGGAACATTTGGCTGGGGACAATCAAAGCCAAGGCACAGAGAAAAAGGATGGGACATTATTGTGAGGAAAAGCATTTAGGTTCAACAAGAATTCCAACTCCTAGAGGAAGCCTTTCCCAATATTCTTTAATACAAGTGCCTTCTCTAGTTGATTATCTCTAATTTGTTCTGTACATAACCTGTTTGTACATAGTTGTTTGTATATTGTTTCATCCCATTAGCCTGCGAGCTCCCTCACAGGGGAAACTGGGGATTGCCTTTTGTCTGTCTTTGTATCCCTAGCATTTATCATAGTATAGGTCATATAGTAGGTGCTTAAGAAATGTTTATTGAATGACTGTTCAGGGAGCGTAAGAAGAAAAAATAGGAAGGATCCAGAGTTTAAAGGTATTAAAAAGAATAGGGAGACATTGGAGTTTATTGAATTGAGAAATTATATAATCAGGTTTGAAGAAAATTCTCTGGTGGCTGAAGAAGAGGAGACAGATTACAGAAGATGATTTATCCCCAGATGGATTAGAGGAGAGATATATGGCAAATTTGATACACCTTTTAATAAGGTGTTAATAGAGTGATAGGGTGTTACAATCCAACTAGCAAGCTCCATTCAGAATAGAAGGGATGGACAATGCATAGATTTTGTCATCTTTTTCTGCTGAACAACTCTATTTGAGAACTTAACTGTAAACAAATGATATAATGGTCTTCCATTTCTAAGTTTCTAATATCTCTTGATATAACAAGAAAAGAGTCCATCAGCCTGTGAAGTCATCTCTACCTGTAATCTATAACAACTATGGTTCTATCAAATCTCTAGTCATTTGAACTGTTAAAGATAAAAATCTCATTTCCTCTCTTCAGTATTTGCTCACAGTCCATAATGCTGGGCCATAAACAAAGATAGATCTCACAAATAATGGCTCTATAGAAGAAAGGCTATTCAGGAGGCAGGTCACATTAATAATATTTTCATCCACATGAATACACTCCAATAGTAACATCATGTATAGCAGCATGTCTGAGGACAAAAAGTAGTGGTAGGTAAAGTTCCAACACAGTAACTTTGCAAATAACCCTCTACTGTGCTATTTCAGGTCAATTCAATTTGAGAAACATGAACTTAAGTTTGACTTTCATTTGAGGCACCAAACAAGGCACTGAGAATGGAACGATGAATAAGATGCAGTTTCTGACTTCATTAGGGGTCCTCAAATTATGGCCCGTGGGCCAGATGCAGCAGCTAAGGACGTTTATCCCCCTCACCCAGGGCTATGAAGTTTCTTTATTTAAAAGCCCACAAAACAAAGTTTTTGTTTTTACTATAGTCCGGCCCTCCAACAATCTAAGGGACAGTAAACTGGCCCTCTATTTTAAAAGTTTGAGGACCCCTGGATAGTCTAGAAGTCAAGAGAAAACATGTACAGAAAAAGTTATATAAATTAGTGTCTTACCAATTAATAGGAGAGTCATAAAGCCTTTGGCTTGGGAGCTAAAAGAGAGATTAATAGAGAAAGTTACCTGATCTTGACTATAAAGAATGGAAAGATTCTGAACAAGACAAATGGGCAGGAAAATGATTTGAAGTATAAAGAACAGTATTAGCAGAATCACAGAGACAGGCGAATCCAAGAAAATTCATCAACAGTGAAGTTAGGGTCAAAGTTAAGTGAATGTAGACCACTGGCACTACTGCCAAAACAGTTTATATCCTAGATGACGTCCAGACAGTACCAGAAAACAACCACTGTCACAAAGTTTTTGTTTGTCCTTAGTTTTCTGAAGAGTAATGACATGTTTGGACAGGTAAGACACAACTGAACAACAACAAATTACCTGTGCAGAAACTTTCTTTCTTCTTCACACCACATCCCCACTTTTCAATTGTTAAATTCTTTTAGTCATGTCCAACTCTTGAGGTTTTCTTGGCAAAGATATTGGAGTAGCTGGCCATTTCCTTCTCTAGCTCATTTTAGAGATGAGGAAATTGAAGCAAACAGGGCAAAGTGACTTTCCCAGAGTCACACAGTTAAGTGTCTGAGGCAGATTTTACTACAAGGAGTTTTCCTTATTCTAAGCCCAGGGCTCTAACCACTTCATCATAGAGCTATCCCTTTTATGTGTTATCTTCCCCCATTAGACTATAATCTCCTTAGGGATAAAGATGTAATTTTTTCCCCTTTTTGCTTGTATTTGTATTCCCGGCAAGAAGTAGAGTGCCTGGAACAAAGTAAGTGCTAAGAAATGCAAGTCGGCTTAATGTTCCCCAGTCTTTGTTCCATGTTCTGTAAATGGATAAAATAAAGGGTTATTGTGAGGGCCAAATGACATACTATATAGAGAATGTTTTGTAAATCTTAAAGAAATATAAATCATCAGCTTATGTTGTGAGATAATATATTACATCAATTATCAGCAATTATCAATTACCTATATTTAAATATTGTTTTTGAGAGAATGCAAAGCACTTTTCTCACAACTTAAAAATGATAAAGTATTATTGTCCTTTTGTTTTTTGAAGACAGAAAACTGAGCCTCAGAGAGTTTGTCACTTATCTATGATCACACAGTCTGGGAGAGAACTGAGTCTTGAACCATGGATAAAACCTCCATTTCTTCATTTATAAAAGGAGGATAGTGGATCAGAAGTCTTCTGAAGTTCCTTCCAGATATACATGAATGATTCTGTGAGTCTTATGACTCCAGTCCCATATTCTTTCTACTAGGAACAACTAGATCAGAACTCCTGCTTTGGGAGGCAGACTCTGGCAGTGACGAGTGGGAGTTATTGCTGTTGTTCACTCATTCTTGAAGAGGACCAATGACATCACAAAAGTGATGTCTTAATGTGAATTTGATTGAAGTGATCTGCATGAAGTCATTAGTTTCACTCTTCTCCAGTCTCCACTGGAGTCTGAGAGCAAGAAAAAAATCAAGATGATTGTTAATGCCCAAGATACAATGGATGATCTTGGTCTTTCTTAATTAAGGTCTTTCCTGGATTGTTGCTTGTCTGAGGCAATACTCATTGAATGAATAAGATAAGAATTGAGACAAAAGATGGCCTAATTTACTGTCACAAAAGTATCAGTCTGAGAAGGGAAGACAATCGGAGTTTCTGGCCAAAACAGAAAATAATTGCTATCTATACTTATTCTAACCCATCAAAAACTAAACAATGAGCAATAGAGGCTTGGACTAAGGGGTATTATTGGCCATTCAGTGAAAGCCTCAGTGAAATTCAGAGACTGATCAAGTGGCTCCATTTGACTCACAATGGGCTTTTTTTGTAAGCCTGTTTTTTCAGAGCTATATTTCAAGAAACCATAAATGAACACAGCAGCAGGACAAAAAGTAGGTTGTCTCAACTTTTAGAAGACAAAAATATATAAATAAATTAAAATTTTTGAAAAGAAAGATTTTGGAGTAACATGCAATACAATTCAGTAAACATTTATTATATACCTTCTATTTTCCAGGCAAACCACTTCAATAAATTTTCCAAGAGGATCATGAAGAGTTGGACATGACTGAAAGAGGACTGAATATGTTCTAAATGCTGTGCCAAGCAATGGGGGTTTTGTTGTTCAGTCACATCAGATTTTTAGTGATCCCATGGGCCGCATTTGAGGTTTTTCTTGGCAAAGATACTGAAGTGGTTTGCCATTTTCTTCTCTAGCTCATTTTACAGATGGGGAAACTGAGGCAAAATGGGTTGAGTGACTTGCCCAAGGTCACATAGCTAGTAAATGTCTGAAGTCAGATTTGAACTCAGGAACATGAGTCTTCCTGACTCCAGTCCCAGCATTCTATCCCTTGTGTCACCTAGCTATCCCTTCCCCCCCTGGCGGAGAAGGTATGTAAAAGGGAGTTCCTGCTTAGTTATAGCCTGTGCTAAATGGTCTCTGAGATCTTTTCCAACTCCAAAATTCTATTATTTTATGACTTAAAAAGGTAAAGACTAGATGGTTGGTGAAAGGATAGAAGCAATGATGCAGCCAATCAATTAGCATTTATTAAGCCCTACTATGTGCGGGTATTGTCTAAGCACTGGGGATACAAAGAAAAATAAAAGACAACATTTCTCCTTGAAGAGTTCACAATCTAATGGGGGAAACGAGAAGCAAATAAATATGTACAAGATATTATAAATACAGGCTAAATAGAGAACAATGGACAGATAAAAGGTATGAGATATTGAATTAAGGTATGTGCAGTAGAAATTAAAAGAAAAGAACATAGTACAGAGATTTTTCAAAGATAAAGACAAGAATCAGTGACAAGTGAGACAGAAAAAAGTGAGGGAGAGTTGGAATAAAAGATGTCTGAGGTTTTTAGCCTCAATGACTCAAAAAAAGATGATACGACCAACAGAAATAGAATAGCTATAAACAGGGGCAGGTTTTATTTAGGAGATTTAAAACTAGCAATTGTTCTACAGCACCTCTCACTACTCCCAGATTTAGTATAACAATTTGGGCTAATCAAATATTCTGTTCACAGCATGAGTACCAACCTATGCAAATTCTTAATAGCGTATAAAAGAAACACATTGAATCAATAGAAAAAGGAGTTAATTGACATGAAACAAGTAATAAATTAAATCAAGCAGCAGTATGTTCTCTGTGGCCATACACAGCACCACCTCCCTGATGCCATGGTCCTCTTCAAGAATGATGGGCAACAGGAGCGGAGTAAAGGCAGGACTCCTTTTAAATAATGACTTAAACAAATTTTAGAGCATCAGAACACAGAAAAAGATGGAGTAGAACATTTTCCAGCCTAAGACAACTTAGAAGATCAGCAGGAGAGGTCTGTGGCTCCAGGGTGGGAATCCAACATTCAGTTCTGGCACAGGTCATACCCCCAGAACAGCCCAGGCCCCAGGGCCAGCAAAGTCAGAACAGGCCCTGGGCCCCTGAATCAATGGCAGTTTCTAGACCTTTTGACCTAGACATACAAGATATTGGAAAATCTGTTTTTCCAGGGTGGGTGAGGGCAGTAATAACAGTAGCAGCTTTTGAAGGCCTCACCTCACAGGAGATGTCTTAAATTGTCCTGAGGAAGGATTCTGTTGCTTTAACACACTAAAACTTATAGTCACAGTGGAGCAGGGACCTTCCTCACAGCTCCAGAGCAGAAAAGAGTACTTATGGTCCCCAGAAGACTCTCTGAAAACAGTTTGGGACAGTGCATCTTCCATGCTGGAAACAGAGGCCTACTTTAAGAAAGAGTTAAAAGATGAGTAATTGATTGGAAAAATGAGCAGATAACAGAAGAAGATTCTAACCATGGGAAATTACTACAGTAACAAGGAAGATTAAAACACACACACTCAGAAAAGTCAAAGCTCCTATATCCAAAAGCTCCAAGAAAAATAAGAATTGGGCTCAAACCATGGAATAGCTCGAAAGAGATTTGGAAAATCAAGTAAGAGAGATAGAGGGAACATGGGAAGAGAATTGAAAGTGGTACAAAAAGAATTGCAAAAAGCTATGAGGAGAAGAATGCTTTAAAAAAGCAAAATTGGCCAAATGGAAAAGGAAGTACAAAAGTTCACTGACAAAAATAATTCCTTTAAAATTAGAATTGAGCAAATGGAAGCTAATAATTTTATGAGAAATCAGAAAATAACAAAACAAAATCAAAAAATGAAAATATAGCAAACAATGTGAAATATTTCATTGGAAAAACAACTGACCTGCAAAATAGATCCAGGAGAAATAATCTAAAAATTATCAATCTACCTGAAAAATCACAATCAAAAAAAGAGCCTAGACATCATCTTTCAAGAAATTATTAATGAGAACTAGAACCAGGGGGTAAAATAAAAATGGAAAGATCCTGCCTATCACCTCTTGAAAGAGATTCCAAAATGAAAATTCTCAGAAATATTATAACCAAATTCTGGAACTTCCAGGTCAAAAAGAAAATATTTACAAGCATCCAGAAAGAAACAAGAATAACACAAGGTTTAGCAGCTTCTACATTAAAGAACCAGAGACCTTGGACTATGATATTCTGGAGAGCCATAGAGCTGGGATTATAACCAAGAATCACTTACCCATCAAAACTGAGTATAATCCTTCAAGAAGAAAGGTGGATATTCAATAAAACAAAGGACTTTCAAGCATTCATGAAGAAAAGACCATAGCTTTATTAAAAATTTAATTTTTAATTATTTATTTATTTATTTTTAATTTATTAAAAAAATTGATTTTCAAATATAGAACTTAGGAAAAAAGATAAGCAGGCAATCAGGAAAGGGATATCATAAGGAACTCAATAAAGTTTATCTGTTTACATTCCTACATGGGAGTATCATACTTGTAACTCATTAGAATTTTCTCATTATTATGGCAGTTACAAGAAGTATATAGACAGAGGGATTAGGTGTGAATTGAATATAAAGGGATAATATCTTAAAAATAAAATGGGAAAATGGGAAAAGAAGAGGTGTAATGATATAAATTATCTGCCATGAAAGAAGCAAGGAAAAGCTTTTACAATAGAGGGGAAGAAGGGGTTAGGATGGGGGGGTGGAAGGGGAGTGAACCTTACTTTCATCAGAATTGGCTCAAAGAAAAAATAACATACACATTCAATATGGGTATAGAATCTTATCTTATCAAATGTATGATTAAAGCTAGAGGGGTTAGTAGAGTCCAGGGAAAGTTTTTTTGGGTTTTGTTGTTGTTGTTGTTGTTGTTTGTGGTAAGGAGTGGGAGACTCAGGCATATATGAAAACAATTTATAGAAAAAAGGTGAAGATTTTACAAAGGAAGTTACTTGAAGATCTGGAGAAAGTATGAGATCATCTAATGAAATGTATATATAGAAAGAGTCTTTTCAGTGTCTTGGGAAGGAGAAGGTCTGCCTCACTGTTGTGAGAGTGGATTAAAAAAAGTGGAAAATAATGTCAAGATTTCTTTTTAATCAACAGAATTGGAAAAGATGAAAATGTTGAATAGTTTCATTTTTTCTCAATAAAGAAGCAAAGTTTTTAACTGAAAAAAAAAAAAAAAAAAAAAAAAAAAGGAAATCTGTCTTACCCTGCAGGAAAGTAGAAGGGAAAGAGGATACAGGAAGGGAGAAGAATGAGAGAATAGACATATTGGAGGAAGGGGTGGTCAGTAGAAAAACACTTTTGAGAAAGGTAAGAGTGAAAAGAAAGAGAATAAAAGAGGGAAATACAGTAAGCAATAATAATTGGGAAAAGAATTTTGAAGCATGTTTCTCTGATGAAGGCCTTGTTCCTCAAATACATAGGGAATTGAATAAAATTTGTTTTGTAAAAAACTCCCCAATTTGATAAATAATCAAAAGATATGAACTATACCCAAAGGGCTATAAAGTCATGCATATCCCTTGACTTAACAACATACTACTAGACATGAATTCCCAAAAAGATTTAAAAAAAAAAAAGGGGAAAAGGACCAATATGTACAAAAATATTCATAGCAGCTCTCTTCTCAGGGTAAAGAATTAGAAACTGAGAGGATGCCCATAAATTGTGGTATATGATTATAATGGAATATTATTGTTCTATGGAAACTGACAATCAGGATACTCTCAGAAAAACCTGGAAAGTCCTCCATGAACTCAAGCAAAGTGAAACATACAGTGTACAAAGTAATAACAATGATGCAGAATGATCAGCTATGAATGACTTTACTCTTCTCAGCAATACAATAGATTCACAATTCTGAAGGACTTATGATGAAAAATGCTATTATATACAGAGAAAGAATTGTTTGGGGGGGACAGCTAGGTGGCCCAGTGGTTAAAGCACCAGCCCTGAAGTCAGGGGGATCTAAATTCAAATCTGGCCTCAGACACTTAACACTTCCTGGCTGTGTGACCCTGGGCAAGTCACTTAACCCCAATTGCCTCAGCAAAAAAAAAAAAAAAATTGATTGGGTCTGAATACAGACTGAAGCATACTTTCAAAAAATTTTTTTCTTGAGGGTTTTTTTGTGGGGAAAGGAGCAGAGATCTATGTTTTCTTTTACAACATGGTTTTTATGGAAATGTTTTACATAACTTCACATGTGACTTCCTAAAGGAAGTGGGGGTGGGGAGGAAGAGAGAGAATCTGGAACTCAAAAATTTAAAAACAAATGTAAAAATTGTTTTACATGTTACTGGGCAAAATAAAAATGCAAAATACCAAAATAAAGAATGATGGGCAAACAACAACAACATAAGGGATACATTTTTCTTTGATTTTATGTAAGTTAAAATCCAATTCCCTTTGAATCTCTGAGTTCCAGTATAACAAGACACAGTCACTTCAGAACTCATTGACAGTGACAAACATTTAGAGTGCAGTTATCTATATCTTGGAGTACTTTCCTAAGAATCTCTCATTTTAAAATAGAGCTCAATTGAAAACTCTCACCTCAGCTCTGGAATATCATAGTTTACCCCCAACTCCTATGTTTGGGCTACCATGACCATGCTACTCCATGTAACTTCATTCTGCCATTCATAGTTTTTCGGTTTGCCTCACCTTGTTGATCTATTCGATCCTCATATCCACTCACCACCAGTGCCCTTTTTAAATTTTATACCTCACGTCACATTCCCCATCAGAGTTCTCACTTAGTAATGTCTCCATATTGCAGACTTGCACTCAAATCTCTGGGAAATGTGGCTTAGATAATCTTTCTCAATGAAAGATTGTTTCTATGTTTCTTTGTTCCCAAATATGATCTTAAAGACATAATATAGCTTTATTGAAGATATGTGTAAAAAACTCATATAAGTAAAGATTAAACCATGCATCAATCTCAATAATACTTTGAAATTGTGTTTTTCCTCCCTCTCCAGTATGTTTTTCAAAAGCCCTTGCCAAAATATTTTAAATCTAAGTATTACACTGTGTCTGGCTCTCTATTAAAACATATAAAGCTCTCTAAAAGACACAACTCTCATTCCAGAAGAAATCAATGTAAAATTTTAATCTGTCAGTGATAAATTATTGTTTGAATTGATTTTAGTAGTTTTTAGAGCTCTTAGCAGCTATATGAAAAAGGCTAATAGTTTCTGAGTGTGCATGTACTTTCAGAATAGCTCAAGGGACCAAGACTTACTTGCCCATTAACCTGGAATATGTTATGAACAAATTGTAGGAACAATATTTCTCTAACATGATCATACTCCTCACTTTGGGCTGGTCTTCAGCATTTGCAAAAGAGACAGTGCTATGGATGAAAGTAAAATCAATGTTACCAGCCATCTGTTTTGCATGGAGGAAAAGACAGATTGATTCTACTTTGTAGGTTAGTGTTTTAATCTTTCTTTTAAATTACTTCACAGAAATCCTACCCTGCTATGTAAGAGAGAAAAATGAAAAAAAGCCAATATTATTATTTCACAAGTCCACTAGTAACATTAGTAGAGGAATGATTTTTAAAGTCTAGAAAATCAGGCATAGGGTCAGAAAGGGAATGGGCATATGGCTAGAAACACTCATTTCAACTTCATAGTTATCAATCTGGTATTGATGGTTTAGAATGTCATGCTCTCCATCCTCATAAAACATTACTTTTCAATCTTCCCCCAATTAAGATCCTCATTTTTAGACCCTCTGTACCCTCAGAATCAACTCTTGGTTACATGAGCAATGCTATGGGCTTAAGTATAACCCAAGCATAAAGAAAAATGAAGACTGCTAGAGATATCCCTTTATATGCAAAATACTTTTCATACTATTTGGTTCCTCTTTAATAGCCACTATTATGGGCCAGATTCAGTGGATGTGGAAAAAAAATTATCCAAGGTAGCCTTTACAATCAAGATCAATAATGGAAAGCATAGAAGAGCCTGATTTTCATCACAGTTTCCAAGTCTGAATCTTGCAGTTGGGTACAAAAGGATGTGTCACCCATTTTATCCAACACCCTTCCTACAACAAAAGAGTTGTAAAGGAGTGTGGACAGAAAGCATTATTTGGTAACAGGAATAGAATATTATCTGGAGCAATCCACTCATTAAGGGCTCTGCTAAAGAACACAGATGCTATAAAGCCACAGTTGTTCCAAGAAATAGAATTTGGTTTATAAATGACTCAACTGTTCTGTATGCCTTTTAATGAACTAATTTTGCTTTGGGACATAAATTCCTGATTTAAATTCCTAAGCTAAATTAATAATAACTTTGTGTTTCAGGTTTTTGCACCTCCTAACAAGGTTAGAAGGTTAGAAGGTTTGGGTTAAGGCACCCAAATTTCAGTGCAATCTGCAAGACTGCATTTAGGTGTCAAGTTCTGGTCATTAAAGTCCAGTATGGTGTTTTGCAGAATGGCTTGATGGGTAGAGAGCTGGCTTTGAAATAAGAAAGACATGGATTCAAGAACTGCTACTATGTGGTAACTATATGACAGTGGATAGACCACTTAACTTTCAGTGCTCTAGGTAGCTCTGTAGCATTATAATTTCCAAAGAAGGCACAATTTTTTTTTCCTGAGGCAATTGAAGTTAAATAACTTGCCCAGGGTCACAAAGCCAGGAAGTGTTAAGTGTCTGAAGGCAGATTTGAATTCAGGTCCTCCTGATTTCAGGGCTGGTGCTCTCTCTGCTGCTCCACCTAGCTCCCCAAGAAGGCACAAATTTGCAATGAGAAGAGATTTCTATGGCAGAAGAAATTTTCTACAGGCCTAATCCCTATCCTCTCACTATTTTGATGTCTAACTCTGAGATGAAACCTCATCTTAGAAAATCTGCAGAGTAAAGGTAAGTACACATGATTAAAAAAAAAAAATCTTATCTTGCAGTTCGATGAGCATCTCAGTTGGTTCAAGGTCTCTGCATCAAGTTTAGCAAGTCTTGGCCGAGCCCAGGGCAGGTATGCTTCAGGCAGAAGAGTAAGGGGAAGAACTGCTGGTGATTTGTGACACTTGACATTTTTGTTTTCTATTTAGACAACTCAGCACTAAAACAGCAAAAGGATGACCTTTTGTCATAGCATCTTCTGGTAGGTCACTGACTCCCTAGATTGGCCCTGCTATACCTCGTACCTATTTCATCCTTCTTTTTTTCCATCTTGTTCTCTATCTCTTACACCTCAGAGTCACTTTGAGCAAAAGTCCTAAACCATGGATTCTTGAGTGATCCCTGACGTAATAGTGTCTCAAGCATTGCTATTGGCTCCCACTTAGGGTCAACAGTCACTGGGTCATAAATTTAGCACCAAAAAGAGTCATCTATTCCAAGGCTTCTTAAAGTTTTTTCACTAGTGATCTTTTTTTCACCTAAGAAATTTTTATGTAACCCCAAGTATATAGATATATAAAATAGGTATACAAATCAAATATTTACTAATAATAAATCATAATTTTACAACCTTCACATTCAGTTATGAGACCCACAGTTTAAAAAGTTGAGATCTAGTTCAGATCCTTTTTACAAATGACAAAAAAGGACCAGAGAGTCTAAGAGGTTTTCTTAAGGTCACATAAGTAGTTAACTGGCACAGCTAGCTAATAGACCTAGGTCTTCTGAGCTCCAAATCTAATATCTTTCAATGTACCACTCTTTCTTATAAAGTGTTATCATAAAAATTCATCAACATAACACATAAAATATGTATTATACATATGTGTATATTATTATATTATATTATAATATATTATATATATATATATATCTTCCTCTCTTGTGTGCCCTTCTAAAAGGCAACAAAAGAATAATTCCTCATATGACTTTCTTTCATAAACATATCTTAAAAAAGCAACAATTGTACCATGTTAGAAATATCAGTTGTTTAATCTAATTGAATTACAAACTCTGGGCATCCTTAAACATGGTAATAAACTACTAGAATTGATCATTACTAATTTTAGAAATTCTTTTAGAAACAGAATTGATCCTTTTCCCCATAAACTATTTCTGACATTTTAATAGCAGCAGGTAAGATGAGGGTCTTATCTCATGTAAAGCTCTTAGTTTCTTCAATTAAATAAGTTTTATAAGATACTTTTCATTGGTTGTAAAAAAAAAAAAGAAAGAAAGAAAGTATATTCATAAACATTCACTCATTTATTTCCTACTGCTCAGTGCTTAGGAGATAAAAGCCCCATTGATTCAACTCCTAATGCCTGAGCGACTGCAATATAGCTATCTAATAGGACTCTCTGTCTCTAGTTTCTTTCTTCTTTCATACATTCTGCATACTTCTTCCTGGTTAATCTTTCCAATAATCACCTCTGATCATGTCACTCCTGAACTCAACTTTCAATGTCTTCCTTCTCCCGTGTAATAGAACAAAAATTGTCCTGATTTGACATTGAAGATCCTTTACAATTTTGTTCCAGCTTCTCTTTCCAATCCTGCCTCCCATACTTCCTTTCCATTAAAATCTCTTATTATGGATTTATTAATCTAATCCCTGTTTCCCAAATATGTCTTAGACATTCCTTCTTCTCACTTTAATTCATGCCATCTCCCCTGTCTATTTCATCTTTGTAAGAATGGACTCAAAGCCTTAAAAACCTTTCAGGGACATGCACGTATATATACATATAGACCCTGATATATACATACATACATACATACACACACACACACATAGATATAGATATACTGCATTATTCAACCAAATTTACTCTTTTTAAAGTTACCAGTGATCTCTTAATTGTCAAATCTAATGGTCTAATCCTTCTTGACCTCTCTGAAGATTTTTAACACTTTCATTAATACCTTCTCTTTGACATTCTTTTCTCTCTAAATATCTGTGACACAATTATTTCCTGATTCTTCTCACATTTACCTAAATATTCCTTCACAGTCTCTTTTGCTGGATCTTTATCCTAGTCACCCCTACTAAGAATGAGGGTCCCAAAGACTTTTGTCTTGGGCCCTCTTTTCTTTTCCTTTTATACTGTTTCACTTGGTGATCTCATCAGCTCCCATAGATTTAATTATCATTTCTATTCTGATGCTTCCCCATCTTATACAGCTCTAATATCTCTACTGATGTCTAGTTTCATATCTTCAATTGCTTGTTGGATATCTTGAACTGGATTTCTTATAAATAACAAACTTAAACTTTAAAATAAATAATGTCCAGAGCAAAAACAAATTCCTTATGATTATTGAGAATAGCGCCATCCTCCTAATCATTCAGTCTTTCAACCTAGATATCATTGATTTCCCATTTTCTCTCACTCCCCATAACCAATTTATGTTGCCAATGCCTGCTCTCTTGACAAAAATACTGGAGTGGTTGGCCATTTTCTTCTCCAGCTCATTTTACAAATTAATTAACTGCAGTTAATAGGTTAGTGTTAAGACAGTTAAGATTTGCTCAGTCACACAGAAAATGTCCTCAAGTGAAGAGTACTTTTCAAGTACTTAAAAATATTTCCCTTTCCAGTTTTCTCTACACTTCTGAAATTACCCTTCAAAACTTGTACCCAGCCTTGGTCTTTTCATTAGGAATGCTTGAGAGTCATTTCTCACTTTCTCACCAAGTAGCATTATCCTCGCTTTTGGAGGGATAATTATTTTTATTTGTAAACCTTAATATTTAGTTATTTGGAATATCAGGTTCTAAAATCTCTTTACAGTAATAACTGAGAAATCTTCTTTAATCTTAAATATGGTTCTTTGGCTCTTGAACTCTATTTTCTGGCTGTTTGCATTATTTTTTTCTTTAACCCAAAAGCTCTAAAATTTGTCTATGACATTCCTGAGAGTTTTTGTTTAGGGTTTTCATTCAGGAGACTATTGATAGATTCTTTGAATCTCCACATTGTTTTCTAGTTTTAATGGACTTGTGCAATTTTCACTTGAACTTAATTCTCCAAATATTGGCTGGTTGCTTCAGTGTTCCTGATCCTAGATCTGCAGTTGGTTGTTCATGATTGTAGCACTGAGTGATGTTCTGACCCCTGAAAGTTCCTTAATTTAATGCGCGGTTTCTTCAGTGTTTTCTAAAGCTTTGTCATTCAGGGCACCTGTAGAGGCTACTCCTTCCCTCTCTTGGGAATTTCCTTGTAATGGTGCTTTTCTTCTGTCACTTGTACAATCACAGTCCTCTTAGTTAGGGCACTGCTGTGGTTTGTCTATGACCTAGTGATTTGGTAGGGATGGATTTGATGGATCAGAGGCAGGGGA
Source organism: Sarcophilus harrisii (assembly GCF_902635505.1). Taxonomy (NCBI): domain Eukaryota; kingdom Metazoa; phylum Chordata; class Mammalia; order Dasyuromorphia; family Dasyuridae; genus Sarcophilus; species Sarcophilus harrisii. The sequence continues at coordinate 107,813,248 of NC_045427.1, read as the reverse complement.
GAGTGAGATTCCACCTGAAGCAGTTCCCTGTCAGGGACTTGGCTGGAGCTGTTCTTCCAGAAGGCTGGAATTCTATTCAACTAGCTTGCTATTTTATATAATCCCCACTGTGAATAATTGACTCTCTTCAGCCAACCATAATTCCCATATATCTTCATCTTCCTTCATTCAATTCATTCTTAGTTTACACTTCTGATTGATTCAATAGAGATATCCAGAACCTATTCATACCTAGTTTGCAACTTTGATTCATCAATTAAAGTAATTGGGTAGATTATCTTGTTAGTTAACTTTGGGTATAGCATATGGGACATTTTATATTTCTATGGTTTGAATTGAAGGCCCTTCTCCAAACTGATTGTCCTCTTTTGAACATTATCTAACTTAGAAAAGCCCTTTTAAATGTGATCCATAACTGAATATAATATTTCAAATATGGCTGACAGTGGCCAAAGTCAAAAAAATTTCACCTCCATATTTGAATTCCATACCTATTTTAAAATAATCCAAGACACCATTAGCTTTTTGGGGGGGAGAAGGCTTCTTTCTATATACATTGCTGATATATTTAGAGCTTGCAATTTTCTAAAGCCTCCAAATATATTTCAGGAAAAATATTTGTCTAATCATATCTCCTTTATATTTATATAGTTGATTTTTTAAATCCAAATGTAAACTTTACATTTTTTCCCTATAAAATTTCATCATTGTAGATTAAGCCTAACATTCTGGCATAAAGGGTTCTTTTTGGATATTAATTCCATTATTCACTATGTCTTACATCCCTCTCAGTTTTTGTCATCTGCAAATTTGATAAACATGCTATCTGAGCCTTTGTCCAAGTAACTAATAAAAATGTTAAACAACATAAGGTCAAGCATATGGGGCACCCCACTAAAGACTTCCTTCCAAGCAATATTATTTGAAGTGGGTTTTTAAGCTATCAGTAATGGTCGTTTGTTCAAAAATTATTGACATGCCTCAAAGAGGATAGAGATATGATGAAATCAGAAATTGCCATAATTTCTCCTCTTTTGAGAAAAATGCAGAAGCATCATTCAGCTATGGTACAACTTCCATTTGGTTTGATTCCATCCCTGCATCTTGGAACAAACTGAATAAACAGAAGTCGATTAAACAACTGTCATATAAGAGAGATTAAAACTGAAATATGTTCAACTAAAAGTAGATATAATAATCAGCTATACTTAATAGAAAGGATAAATGCAGAGGAGGTATAAAGAAAGATGAATATTTTCATTTAGTTGTAACTCTGGAGACAGTTATCTCTCTTCTCTCACCATCCCCAACCAGTTTAAAAGGTCCTGCCTGCCCCATAATGTTCTAATCTCTCCCTCCTCCCTTTCTCTTTCTTTCTTCTCTCTCTCTCTCTCTCTCTCTCTCTCTCTCTCTCTCTCTATATATATATATATATATATATATATATATATATATATATACACATATCTCTAGTCTCTGGTCCCAACTTTGGACCTGAGAATTTCTGGTTAGGAAAAAAAAAATGAAAAAAGAATGACTAAGTTTTTGATCCTATGGAAGGTCTTGTGATTTCATAAGTGGAAGTGTTAACCATGTTCCCCCATTTATCCTTAATCTATTTTTTAATATTAAAGATTAATATTCCATTACAAATTGAAATGCTAATTAGCTCAGCTTAGAATAAATGGTAACAATATGAAAAAGAGTAGGAATTGGATTAGGAATTCCTTAGATCAAATTCCAGCTCTACTATTTAGGATTTTATTTGAAGTGGGTTTTTAAGCTATCTTTTTTTTTCTGAGTCTCTATTTCCTCACATAGAAAATGAAAAGCTTGAACTTATGATCTCTAAAGATCCTTCCAGGGAGCAGCTGCAGTGTATAGCACACTGGCCCTAAAATCAGCAGGATCTGAGTTCAAATCTGCCCTCAGACATTTAACACGGGCCAGCTGTGTGATCCTAGATAAGTCACTTAACCCCAATTGCCTGGGTAGGGAAGACCCTTCTAGCTCAAGATATTATGGAGAAACCTACTGAGACACAACAATTTTTTTTTAATTTCTCCTACCAGAAATAACATGGTACCAAATAGCAGATTGGACTAAGAGGCAACTTAATCTAGGGTCTAGTCCTGACTTTGCCATAAACCAGCTGTATCACCTTAAATAATATTTAACCTCCCTTTTGCTCAGTTTCTTTGGCTATAAAATGAGAGATTTAGATTAAATCATCTCTAATGATAGATCAATTATAAAAGTATAATTTCTTAAAATACTTAAGCCAAAAGAATATTTAATTAACAAACTAATTAACTAAACAAATCTACATAAATGCAAACTATAGTTTGCAATTGATTAATGTGTTATTCAGTTCTCACCCAGGATCTAAATTGCTACCTTTCTTTTGTGAGAAACCTTCCCCAATTCCCTTTAATGTTAGTGTCTCCCCCTACCATTATCTCTGATTTATCCTGTACATATCTAGTATGCACAGAATTATGGGCAGATTGTCTCCCCCATCAAACTGAACCCTTTGGGAGGAGAGACTGTTTTTTTCTTTCTTTGTATCCCCAGTGCTTAGCACAGTGCAGGTCACAGAGTAGGTACTTAACTAATTACATTCAGTTGTAAAACTGTGAGAGCCAGTTTTTAGCAAAGTGATGGTCTTGTCCCTTTAAAAAAAAAAGTTTCACTATAGTTATGAGTCCTAATGTTTAAACCTGACATATGAATATTATTAACCCAAGTTAAAATTGAAGTTTAGTGCATTTGGTATTACACTGTGTGTGTGGCTTTTCCTATAATTCATCTCTTTTTGTTTGATACAAATTCTACAGACCATATATAGATTTCCAGAATTACAACAGTTCCCCTTAAATGACTTCCTGGAACCAAAAAAAAGGGGGGGGTGGAGGAGTGGGGGGTATAAGAAGAGTGGACGGAAGGGTGAGTAAAGAGCTGTATGTGAAAATCATTGTGTGTTTTCAGTGCCTTACAGAGGAATTTCCCAATTTGAATCAATCCACAAATAATCGCAATATCTTAAGATAAATTAGTATTATGAACCACAATAACAGATGGCATTAATTAAAAATCCATAATATGACAGTTAGTTTAAAAAAGCATTTATTAAGCACTTATTAAGTATCAGGCACTGGAATAAATGCTGGGAATTAAAAAAAAAAAAGGCAAAAACACTGTCTCTGCCCTCAAGGAACTCACAATTTAATGGGGGAAACAACATGCAAATAACTATGTGCAGGAGTTTAAGGGGGGAGAGAAAGAGAGAGACAGAGAGAGACAGACAAGAAGAGAGAGAGAGAGAGAGAGAGAGAGAGAGAGAGAGAGAGAGAGAGAGAGATACAGAGAGACACAGAGACACAGAGACACAGAAGCACAGACAGAGACACTCATACAGAGAGACAGAGGAAGAGAGTCAGTGCAAGGTAATCTCAGAAGGAAGGCACTGTATCGTTATGGGGCAGACTAGGAGACTAGAACCTTTAGTTTACATGTTGTATATTTTTTCACAAGTCTAGGAGAGGCTTTAGTGAGATATAGCCTCCAAAAGGAAGGGGGAAAAGTTCACTGACTATGATGAGGGAACTGTGGTCAGTAGATTTTTCACACCATTGACTTGCCACTATCAAACTACCTCTGGTTTCAGTGCAAGAGACCTTGTGATAGGAATTAGCTATTAACCAACTCATTGAGTAATACTAGGATGTCTATTGCAATGCTGCCAAAGATGTACTTAATACTGAGAGTAGTACTGACAATAAAGGCTTGTTAAATCTTTGGCTAAGAAGTTCTCTTGATGTCTTCAGGATAGGATGATCTAGTATACTGGACATCAGAGAAGGGCATTATTTCAAGTTAAATTGGTACTCTGAGTGTTAGTATAGAGCAGACATGATCACTTTTTGGGTGTTTGTGATGAACTATAAAATCCAGTGATTGTCAGTTTGTTAAATTAATGTGTAAAATTTGATATATCTTTTAAACATGCATTTATTTTACAAGGGTTTATTACCTCTCCTTTCCATTTCTCCCTTTCTCCTCCACACTGAACACTTCAGAGAAAATAAACAACACAAAAAAGGAAACCCTTATAAAAATATGAAAAATCTAGAAAAACAGTTCCCCACTTTGGCCATATCCCAAAATGTATTTCTCATTTTGCATATTAAATCCATCATCTCTCTGGTAGAAAGAGGGCAACATGCTTTACCTTCAGTTCCCTGACTTTGTGGTTCATCATAACATTGATCATAATTCTTTCAAAGTTATTTTTGTTTATTTGCTTTTTTAAAACTATTGTCATTGTATAAGTTTTCTCCTAGTTCTGTTCACTTAACTCTTCATCAGTTCTCAGTTTCCTCTGAAACCATTCATTTTGTCCTTTTTTTATGATACAAGAATATTCTTCTACATTCATATACAATGATTTGTTTAGATTTCTCTAATAGGTGAGTGCTTTAAATGCTTTTTTAAAAAAATTACTGATGTATTCTGTCTATTATGTCACAGTTATTTCATAATATATCTTTGTTCTACCACTGGACCCTCTCTTATAAAAATGAAAAATAGTTATTCAAAATGTACTGACAAAATTACTTTATATTATATCCTATGTCACACCTCTAGTTCCCATTTCTCTATTGAGAACAATTATGTGTGTTCTGTTATTTATCTTCTGGGAGTAAAATTGTTATATTTAGTCTTAGTTCAGTTGTGTTTTAATATTTTCATTTACATTATTGTCCTCTGGTTCTGTTTTCTTTCTTCTACATAAACTCATACAAATCTGTCTCTGTTTCTAGGAATTTCTCATATTCATCATTTATCACTGCACATAATATTCATTGTATTCATATACCACAATTTATTTCGTCATTCCCCAAATGATGGACATTCAGTTTGTTTCCAGTTTTTTCCTATCACAAAAGTGCCTGCATACATATATGTGAATATAGATATATATGCTCAGACACATTGGGAGGGAGAATGTTGTTTGTCTTTGACTTTTATGTGCTATGTTCCTATATGATCTTCTGGATTACTACATCAAAAAATTATGAAAAGTTTAATGAGTTTTCTCTCAGAATTTCAAAGTGTTTTCCAGAATGGATTACACCGATTCATGAGTCTTAGGGATGCTTTTGATATAATTTTGACATATCAGAGTGGAATAAAAGTTCTTTCCTTAAAAGAAGCAAGAACATTCTCTAAAAAATCAAATAATTATAGTGCTGGGTTTATTAAAAACCTCTCCTCATCATTTAAAAACCACCTGAAAATTCTAAGAGATTTTGAGTGTTCATACTTTTTCTACTTACCAATTCAAAAGAGTATTTACTTTTAAAAGAAGCATTTTATTTTGTTTTTCAGATGGACAAATAATTTTCAAGTACATTTATTCATAATGAGATTTTTAAAAAAAATAACATGATTGCTCTTTCCTGGTCAAGGATATTTCAGAATTTATAAACATAATTTATAAGAAACCATTTCTAAACACTCATTAAGAAGCCATCTCAAGATGATATGGCTTGTTTTTCTCATTGCCATTCCATGTTGACATGTGACCACTTATCACAGAAGACATATTATAGTGAGATAAAAGCCCAATTCTTCATGGTTCTTGAATGAGAACTTTGAAAAAAAATCTCAGCCTTCCTTAGCCTTACTTTCAATAAAACAAGAAGCAGACGTCAGGGCAGAGGAATACCCCTACTGTTTTAATGACGCAATCTCATGATATATGACTTAAACTGGACTTTGTGACTGTCCCTTCAAACTTTAAAATTCTGCGAAGTGATACTATTAAATAAAATACTGTTAGTCCCTCAGAAGTCAGCTCTCATTCAAATTTTGTGGTTTTGTTTGGTTTTTTTAAAGCAACTTTTTTTTTTTTTTTCAACTGAAGCAATTGGGCTTAAATGACTCGCCCAGGGTCACACAGCCAGGAAGTGTTAAGTGTCTGAGGCCAGATTTGAAATCAGGTCTTCCTGACCCTCTCCACTGCACCAACTAGCTGTCCCTAAAGCAACTTTTAAAAGCAATTCTAACTGAAGATGGACAGTGAGCTAGACCCAGAATTAAACTAAAAAAGGACAGGTTGGGTTGTCTTTGGGAAACAATTCTGTGCTTTTAATGGCCTCAAGCTTCTGGCTAAAAGCAAGATTCATCTCTTTTCAAGGTACTACTCAAAGGACAGTATAGGGCTGTAAGTCATAAAATACCCCCATCTCCCAAAATTAAAGTGAAGGACAAAATCACTGAAGGACAAAGGAGGGGCATGTGGTGAAACAAAATAATTGGCAAAATGTTACTAGTGAAGAATTATATCTAAGACGAGGTATAAAAAGTATCTCCAAAGAAACATCTGACTGGAGAAGGTGGGGAATCAGCCATATAGTGAGAGTGAGCAATAACAGATGGACAATTCATATACCTATGTAATTTTAAAAGATGAGAGAGAAAGAATCTCAAAACATTTCATAGAGCCTCTGCAGATAACTTATGGGAGAATATTGACAAGAATTGTACAGAATGGGAAGGCATGGAAGTTGTAATCTGCACACCTGAAAGAAGTACCCAAATGAACAAGATTAAAGCTTCCTCATACGTCAAAATATGAAAACGTTTTAGTCTCTCGATTGTCAGGCTTTACTGAGGTGAAAGAAATCTTTTGATTTTCTAATCTCTAGTACAAAATTCTTCCTTTCTTCAAAATGAAAAAGTGATGTTTTGGGGGTTCTTTTTTTGAGAGAAGTACCCATGTGTGCATGTATGTGTGAGCGACAGACAGACACATAGACAAAAGTAAGAGAGAGATATAAAAACAGAAAGCAAGACATGAGGTATTGTCTGTTATACAGATTATATCTACAAGACAAAAAAATCAGTATTTCTAGGAGCTGCAGTGAGGTTCTCTACCAATGCTCTGCTTTGGTACAGCACCTTAAAGTTCATAAAACCTTTCCGACTTGCATATAAGTTAGTTGACTTTCCATAAGTTTTGTGTCCCCTACTAGAATATAAGCTCTTAAGAGCAGACTTTTCTATTCATATCCCCAGCACTTAGCATGTGTACATGCTTTGTACATAGTACATGCTTAATAAATGCTCTGTTCATTCATTTATTCCCCCTCTCACTCTATCAGATGAAGTGGAGGGAAGTTTAGAGGGAGTATACCTCTCCCACTCCTCCTAGCATAGAACAAGAACAGATAGGTGATTCAGTGCATGGAGTGTGTAGGGCCTAGAGTCAGGAAGATTCATCTTCCCAGATTCAAATCTTACTAGCTATGTGATTCTGGGAAAGTCACTTCATCCTATTTGTCTCAGTTTCCTCATTTGTAAAATGAACTGGAGAAGGAAATGGCAAACCCTCCAGGAACTTTGCTAAGAAAATCCCAAATGGGGTCATGAAGAGTCAGACAAATGAAAAATGACTGAATAGCTTAGAGTACTATGCTTATCAGGCTGCAGGGGAAGTGAAATGAGTAAGCAACTAGAGGGGTGAGAAAAGGTCATTCCGAGAAACAAGTGATCAGATGCCTGATATAATTTCAATTCTTTGGTATTTACCTTGCCTTCTATGTTTTAATACATGACCTTTATTTTGCTATGGGGTTATCTGTTTGATTCTTATCGGTCAGGGTGAGATTCAGTGGGAAAATAAAATTTAATTATGAGCGATGGTTTTGAAACAGATGATGTACCCCAAAAGGTTCAAGGTTCCAATTGGGTGCTACAAATGAGGGCTCATCTAGGATAATGTGAAGGGATTCTCTGAAAGGTCTGCAGGTGATTGATGATTGGTTCTGCGCCTTGAGAAGGTCTTGAGAAGGAATAGTGGGCTTGTATGGGTGGGCATACTATGTCTCCCTTGGAAACTACATTCCATCTAAGCTTACATGCTTATGTACCATGTCATGGAGATGCTCATCTAGCTGTGGTAGCCTCACAAACAGGGATTAGTGAGAAGTATTTGTATGGGGGTATGATGAGGCGGTGGAAGAGCTACAAAGAGACAGCTGTAATGGTGCTGGCAGAAAGGCAGGGGAATCAAGTCAGGCAGTAAGCACATGCAGAGACTTCTATTCAAATACTCAGAAGCAGGAAGTGATGTAGAGCACAGGGAGCGGGCCTTGAAGCAGGAATACTTGAATTCAAATCCATCCTCAGATATTGACAGTTAGCTATGCGGAAACCATGAAGCACTTTACCTCTTCCTCAGTTTCTTCAACTATAAAGTCGAAGTAATAATAGCTCCTACCTCTCTGTGAGTTGTGGTAAAAATCAAATGAGATATTTGTAAGGTACTCAGCACAGTGCCTGACACACATTAGGTGTTGTATAAATGCTAGTTCGGTTGTTTTAGTCATAGCCATCTCTTTGTGACCCCATTTGGGGATTTCTTGGCAAAGATACCAGAGTGGTTTGCCATTTCCTCCCCCAGTTCATTTTACAGATGAAGAAACTGAAGGAAAAAAAATTAAGTGACTTGCCCAGGATCGCAGAGCTAATAAGTATCTGAGAACAGATTTAAACTCACGTCTTCCTGACTCCAGAACTGGTACATTGTCTGCTATGCCATGTAGCTGTCCTATATAAATGTTAGGTGTTATTATCAGTAGTAGTAATAGTGATATAGTAGTAGTAGTAGTAGTAGTAATAGTATTAGTAGTACTAGTAGTAGTAGTTGTCATTGGCTTAGTGGTAGTTGTAGTAGTAGTAGTAATGGTAGTAATAGTAGTAGTAGTAATACTAGTGGAAGTAATAGTAGTAATGGTTGTAGTAAAGGTAGTAATAGTAATAGTAATAGTAGCAGTAGTAGTAGTAGTAGTAGTAGTAGTAGTAGTAGTAGTAGTAGTAGTGGCAGCAGCAGCAGCATAAATAGATTTGGAAAGCCAAGAGTAAGGAGCAAACTAGAGCAATAACTGTGAAAAGCATTCATAAGACAACTTTAGAGCAATTGAATTATCCACATTCATCTACACAGAGTCCTAAGAAGCCAAGGCTTCCAAGAGCTGTGGCAAAGGTCCCTACCACCCTCCCTAAGTGGTTCATGTTATGTCTTCTCCTGTCAGACAGAAAAATACAGCATTAGTCTTGTAGAAGATGTGCACTTATACATTTATTTCTTTTCCCTTAGTTTATAGTGGTATGCTGATAAGGCAGCATGGAAGTAGAGATTTACATCATCCAAGGAATACATTTTAGGAAATAGGTGATGTAGTAACTTTTGCTTATTTTAATTTCTATTTATTTACCTACAATTTTTAATGTAATTTTTTCTTAAATATTAGTAGAAAATGAAGGAGGAGGAATGGAGTGCTCAGGAGTAGTGGATTTGAATAAATATATCTAAATATGTCATAAAAACCTGAATTGAAGTGCCACACTTTTATGTCTATATCTTAAGAAGTTTCATGGCAGCTAAGATAATATAATAGGATCAGTTTAAATAAAAGCTTATTTAATTTAAATTGTGTTGGGAAAATTCTCAATGATGAATAATGTTTAAAAATATATATCTCACTTAGCTACAAGCCACAATCAATTAGGTGTTAGTTAGGGATAATAAAAATCATTCTTAAGTAAAAGGACATTTTGTCTGTTATCTTTTCTCTACTACAAAGAGATGTTCATACTTCCTTATGATATGCTTTTTAAAATAATTACTCTGGGTAAAAAATAAAGGTTAAAATCATAATTATGATACGAGATAATTTAATGGCTACTGTGCATAATTTAAATTTAGAAGTACCTAATGGTACTAATGTCATTACAGAATTTAAATAATTATAGCTCATGTTCATATAGCACCTTGTACTTTATATACATTCTCTTATTTTATCTATGCAACTATGATGGTTAATACAAGTATCATTATTACTATTTTATATAAAGGGAAATTGTGACTCTAAGAAATTGTCTATGATAATATCACAAATAAATAGCTATTTTTAACCTAAATTTTCTCATTCTAAAAATAGTAAGCATAAATATATTCATAGTGATTACTACTTCTACATTTTTGGTAAAACTAATATAATAATGGTATAAATATAAAATGAAACCAAATAAATCTCTCTCCAAGTGCCTGTGATAGGACAAAAATTGTATTGTGGGCATATAGGATGACTCTTACCTCTCTGCTCTCTGCCACTTTGTAAATACAAAGCACAAAATGCTAACCTCCCTGGCTTCTTTCAGGTCTCAACTAAAATCCCATCCTCTATAGGAAGCCTTTCTTGACCTCTCTTGACACCTTCCTTATGTTAATTATTTTCCATTTATTCTGACTATGGATTGCTTTGTATATATTTGTTTGCATGCTGTGCCTCCACATACACTTGGCCATACGATTTGGCCCCATGCTTTCATTTTTATTGGTGATTTAGATAAAGATATCTAGGGCAAGCCTATCAAAATAAATACAATAAACAATAGAATTGGAACAGAAAAAGCTGAAACATTGGGCTAGATTGAATAAGATGAAAGGTAATAAAAATAAATAAATAAATAAATATATATATATATATATATATATATCTTATACCAGAATTCACATATTTACCACTTCTCAAGTATTAAATGAAGGAGATATAGCTAAACATCAGGTTTTCTGGGGGAAAAAAAGTGGAGTTTTAGTGAACAATATGTTATATGGCAGCCAAGAAAGCCATTGCAATCTTTGTATATGTTAAGGGACATAGTGTCCATGACTAGTGAGGAATAATCCTATCATACTCTATTCTGCAGGGACCACACTAGAAGCATCATGTTCAGTTCTGAGTACCTCATCTTAGGAATGACTTGATATAATCAAAGAGTTCTAAAATGGACCACCAAGGAAGTAAAGGGCCTCAAGTTCACATCATGAAGACTGGTTGAAAGAACTGGAGATATTTAGTCTGAAGAAAAGAGGAATTGGGAGAGAGGTAAATTCCTATCTTCAAGTAACATGGAGGAAGGATTAGAGTCCCAGGGATCCTCAAACTTTTTAAATAGGGGGCCAGTTCACTGTCCCTCAGACTGTTGGAGGGCTGGACTATAGTAAAAACAAAAACTTTGTTTTGTGGGCCTTTAAATAAAGAAACTTCATAGCCCTAGGTGAGGGGGATAATCGTCCTCAACTGCCACATCTGGCCCACAGGCCGTAGTTTGACTCTTAGACTCATTTTATTTGTCCCTTAAAAGGTAATTCATATCTAGGAGCAGTGGGTAGAAACAGTGAAGAGGGAAATTTAAAATTGACACAAGGAAAAACTTGCTAGCTGTTAGAAATGCCCAAAAGTAGAACAGGCTACGTGTTCCATCATTTAGAGGTCTTCAAACAAAGACTGGCTACTTGTCAAGTACATTGTAGGAGAAATGCTTTTCTCAGCACAAGGTGGATGATCTCTCAGGTTTCTTTTAGCTTCTAAATACTGTAATTCAGTGATTCTTACTGTGAGTGGGGACTTGAGGAACATGATTACATCTTCAGCTTTAAAAAACAATCACATTAGGATTCCTCCAAAATTAAAGAGGGCATAAAAACAGAAGTGAAGCTTCTCCACATCCAACATTGCTCCTGCCTTCTTTAAACATGGGCCCTATTTCATAATCAAACTCCCCTCATTACCCTGAGACAAAGGGTCATGGAAAACAGGAAACAGCAAAATGCAAGAGAAAAATCCCCAGATTAATATCAACAATTCATCCCTCAGTCAACACTTTTGGTCAGAAAAAGGGAAATTCCCTTGCACACTCTAAAGCAACAAGAAGGCAGCCGAGTACAAAATCACACACCACAATATAGAAGGTTAACTTAGGAAACTCCCCTTTAGACCATGTCAGAAAGGGAGCACTGCTTCTTAAGACTAAACCAAACAAACCAAGTAGCTGTTATTCTCCTGGGTTTTTGTGCTGAACCTTGACAATAATCCCCAAGAGATCCCATTTCCAGAGCTTTTGAAAGCCCAAGGCTCACATCCCAGGGAAGTTAATGCTTTAAAGTTTACTCATTCCCTTGACACAGACTGTTGCTAAGCCAGATGTGCATTTTTTTCTTATGAATTTCTTGTCAGAGCTGTCCTTTTGCAGTTTCCCACATATTAGTCCTGGGGCATATCCATCATGTTTTAAGTGACTCTAATCAGAAGCCCCAAGGGGTCAAATTTCTAAGCTGCGACTTGCTCAGAAAAAGAAAGAAGCCTTTTCAGCACTGGAGAGAAATAACATAAGCTATCTACAGTAAGTGGCTTACAATGGAAAGGAAAGAAATACACATAAATTTTGTTGGGTAGTGGTCTCAAGGAAATATTTGATTAGTGGTATCCTGACAGAATTCCACTGCTACAACTATTTCTCCCCCCCAAACTATCCCCCCACAGAATCCTTTAAATTAGGGTGGTGCTTTTCCCCAGGGCATCAAAATTTAGAAGGCACTAACAGTACTTGAATTCTCTTTGTATACTTTTCCCAGGTTTTAATTTGCCTTGACTTCCCCTTTGCCATGATGGCAGCCTCCCTTGCAATGTCTTTCTAATATCTGTGTCTCTGTTTTCTTGCCATGAGATATTATATGCCAGAGAATCTGTCTCAAAATGTTTATTTGAGGATGCATTTGAGTCGTTTGTCCTAAGCCTTAAAATAACTATTCTTTGGGTAAGATAATTAATGAAACAAAGGGTATGTGTGTGTGTTGGGGATGTATTAGGGTTGTGTGACAGGGTGTGTGGTAGGGCATGGAGTAAGAGATGTGTCCTGAAAAAAGGCATCTTTCCTCAAATAGATGCCAGACGTAGGAATGTTTGTTGTTATTATTGCTGGTGGAGTTGTCTTCCCAAAAGAGAAAATGTTCTGGATCTAAGTTACTATGAAATTCTACTCTCTAAACCTCATCATTATTTAAGGCATTAAGGACCAAAAGTTACCCTATTCACCATCACAAATTCTACCTTCAAATGACATATGGAAAACCATCAAAACCCAACAATTCCACAGTACCTTTATGCAAATGTAAATTTCTTCCCTTTATACCAAAATGAAGTGATATTTATTATCCAAGAATTATTAAAATTATAAATTAAATTATAATTATGTACAAAATTATTTAAAATCAATTTCTTCCATAGTATGAGCAAGAAAGACTCTCTCTACTGCTAATTTGTGTTTTTCCTAGTCATCAAAATGGAACACAGATATATTCTACATATAAAACTGCATATAAAACATATAAATAGCCAAGATAGTTTTCTTTCATCTGACAATATCAAAGTGTTTTCTATACATGAATAGATATATTCCCCCTAAGAGACATCATACATTATTCACGGGAGAATCTTGGGACACTGAGAATTGAAATAAATTCCCCAAGCCACACTGTCAAGTAAAAAAGTTAGAAATGGGATCCAGTTCCTGTATAGTATGGCCAGTCTTCAACTCATTCCTTCCAAGGGAAACTTTCCCATTGCTTTCATCTTGATTGAAATTGAATTTTTGAACCACAAAGCTATATAAATGATTATGCATTTCAGAAAAAAGTGCTTTTTCATACAGATGAAATAAATTCTGACATGGATCTTAAAGTAATAAATAAACTATTAAAAAAAGAAGCTATGAAACAACTTTGATAGAAATAAACTGTTTGCCTTTGCCCTTGAAAGTTTATAGTATTTTAAACAATTGTAAACATGTCAGTGGATACCGTTTCCATAGCAGCATAGCAACAGTTAAGAGTTTGCTCCCAAACATATCCAAAAGGAAACTAAAAATAGCTTGTTTTCATTAAGAAATATATATGCATATTCAGAAAACAGTACACAAAATAATTGAAAATGATATAGACATCAATCATTCACAAAAATGATTTGCACATGGATCTTACAGATAAGTTCAGTAACTATAGAAATATAGTAGGTGCCAAGAGTACCACATGGAAGGACAATAACTGAAGTCCTGGAACACAATATAAATCCTGAGTCCAATGACACATACCCTCCCTCACCTAAGTGTGTGCTATACACCTACAATTCTCAACGCAGCTGAAACTAAAATATATACTGTTGTCTTCTTGGAATTATGGGATCATAGATTTGGAGTTAGATGAAACCTCAGATATCATTTCATTCTATCTTTTTTCATACTTTCTCCTTTTCTTTATCTTTTCTCTTTCCTCCCTCCCTCCTCCTCTTCCCCTTCTTCTTCTTTACTCCTCTTCCTTCCTTCTTTTCCTTCTTCTTCTTCTCCTTTCCCTTGCTATCCTCTTTCTCTTTGCCATATCTGCTACTGCTTTCTCTTTTTCTCAGGGATAACTGATCTTCCTAAGTTTCCTTGCTGCCCTTATATAGACTTTTTAGTGTTTTGTTTTGTTTTGTTTTTTAATTTTAAATCATGAGCATTTAAAACTAAAGTCAAATTTTCCATTTGAACTTACTTATGCTAATACCCAGTGGTAGAAATAGTGATTCCAAAAGGAGAAAGAATGTCACTATATTTTTGACTGTTATTAATAGTTTTTATTTATAACAAAGGAATTAAAAATATTTTCAAAACACCAAATAGCAGATATCATTTCTCTTTTTCAATTGATGTGTATTTTTGATAAAACTAATTAAACTCAATACAACTAAGCGGTATAAATATAAAACTAAATTAAATAAATCTCTCTCCTAGTACAAATGATAGGACAAAAATTCCACTGTAGCCATACTGAAGGACTTTTACCTCTCTGGCTCTGATCATTTTGTAAATACAAAGAACCAAATGCAAAAGGTGAAATACAGCTATAGGTATCAAAAAATAATTCTCTTTCGGGTGGTCATTTAAAGCCATTTTATCAAAGTATTAAAGAAGGGGTTAAATTATGAATCCATATGAGAACCAATATCCTATTTTCTATATTGACTATAATCCCAAGTGTCCTTTACTACATGGAAAATCTTGTCCACCAAAACAGATAAAATAGCTATATAACTTGGGAAATAACAGACAGGAAAAAATGCTATTCATGTTCCATGAAATACAATTAAGAGGAGTATTCACTGGAGAGAGCATGGGAATGGACCGAAAGAAGCAGCTGGTTCTCTTCCTGGGATCCCCAGAGGCAATTTATATGTTCTCAAGCAAGTCACTTAGAGTCCCTGGGCCTTAACTTTGGGGTTTTTTGAGCTGATTGCTTTAAGGAAATGCTGTAAGTGATATGTTTCCTTGAATGAAAAAAATAGATAGCAATGTTTAAAAAAAAAAAAAAAAGAAACACCTTCTTTTGGCACACATCACCATCACAAAAATGGATCATTTTCATGACCATGTCACCATAACATAAATAGGTCAAATGAATGAAAATATTGCCTATTTTTCCTCAAACCAGCTCAAAACCAGAAGTTAAGTTTGTTAGGAATTAAAGGCTGTCCTCATCATGCCAAAACAGCTGGTTTAAAAGGTAAAAAATTCAGTCAAAGTGACTACTAAGTAAAATGAGAGAGAGACAGAGAGAGAGAGAGAGAGAGAGAGAGAGAGAGAGAGAGAGAGAGAGAGAGAGAGAATGAACTTACCTGTTTTCTTTCTAGAAGGGAAAGTTTCCTTTTGGGAAAGGTGGTTATTGGGGAGTTTACTGAATTTCATCAAACACAGTGTTATGAGATATAGCTCTGTGAATGTGTATGCTCACATGTATGCACAGGTGTGAATGCAATCTTAGAAAAAAACTGAAGGTCCACAAAAAATAAATTTCTGCATTAAGACCCTGGTGGCAGTTACCCACCAAAAGTCTTCCTTTTTTCAAGATGTCCTGTAACTGAATCAAAACATCCCTTTCCCCTTCTCCTTGCTTTTATACTTGGTGAGGGATTGATGCACATAGTGATGTATTCTCAAACACCCTTCCTAGTTCAGCAACTTCCTAAACAGCTGTGATCTTCACCACACCTCAGCCATAATCTGGGATGGTCACAGACGTAATTCATCATTACTCACAGTTGTTTTACCTCCATAACTCAGATCTCTGAAATTCCTCTGACTGGTCACAGCTTCATATCACCTCCCTGTGCCTCACCCTTCAGAAACCTATTCTCCATTCTCACCACAGCCTCCAGTTGCTCTATCCCTGCCTGCTTTTTCAAATCATCCCCCCTGCTCTGAACTCACTTGCTTCCTTTTAAAGCTTTATCTTTTCGGTTAACCAGTTCAACTTCCCATGATCACCCAACCTCATGTGCACTTTTTATCCTGATGGACTTTAGCTATTCATGCCTTTCTGACACCCAATCTTGGATTACACCCCAACTATTGGCCTCCTCTGATATTGGAGAAAATCATGCAACTGAAATAACTGGATCTGTTATGAATTTCTCTTATTCATAAACTGAAACAACTGGACCCTCATTGTTGTGCGATAGATAATTTTTTTACTATCCCCTAATTGATTTTCTATCACATTCTCTTCAGTGTTCATTATAAATCTTTTCTTCTCCTCTCAAGCCATCTGTATCACTTCCTTCCCTTCCTCTTAGCAAGAGGATATTATTTCATAATTTACTGAAAAACAAAGGCCGTGCATTGGGTGTTCCTTCTTCTCCCTAATTGCCGATTTCAAAGTCCGGAGACATAATCTCCATTTTTTCCTTCCTTTGCTCAAGGGTTAGAAGAAGAGGCAATCTTTGAGCCAAGGCCAACCCTTGATCCTTACCTCTCCTAGCTCTTCCAACCTGAACTTTGAGCTTCTGTACTAAGTACATAGCATTTGTTTTATTGTTGTTATAAATGTTTAGCCACTATAATAGCCTTCTGAAGAGTACAGAGAGAGAGAAGAGAAGAAAATGAAGGAGAGAAATTGGCCATAATATTTAAGTCTTGAACTCTAAATGTACATGTATGTATATACATATATGGGGAGTTATCCAATGCTATATATAACTCCTGGTGAAGAAACTCTATTAGCTAATCATTGTTACCAACAATTCTGAAATTATAATCTTAAAGTTGCCTGGGGCATTGAGAAGGTGAGTGACTAGCTCAAGAGTCACATAGTCACATAGCACCAGATGCCAGACTTGAAACCAGATTTTTCTGACTCTAAGGTTGACTCTTTATCCACTGTTATCACATTAATGATAATATGTCTAAATCTGCAAAGAAAAAATTAATTAGAAAAACTTTTTTGTGATTGTTTTCCACCTAAAGTCTTTTTATATAATCTAAGCCAATTATCTTGAGATAGAAACGATTGATATCTGTATGCTATACACATGTATAAACATACATAGGCATATGTATGAGTATATATATGCATACATACACACATATATACATTTGTACATGTAGGATTGTCCAATGGGGACCCAGTCCTTGGAGCATATATAGTGTACTCATCCTGCTGCATATACATCTGGATACTTGGTGAGCTACTTCAAAAGGCACAGAGTCACGAGTGACTCTATGACCAATTCAGATCATGAATAAGTATTCTGTGACCATTTCCTGTTAGCTGACTGTATGGTGATAAAAAGTCTCTAATAGGCTGCTGAATTAGAACTGAATATACAAACAAAATCATCATAATAATAAAATACTTGAAGATTTGCAAAGTACTTTACATGTGTTATCTCATTTTGTCCTCATCAAAACTCAGTAAGGTAGATACCTTCATCATCCTCATTTTATAGATGAGCAAACCAAAGCTGAGAGATGAAGTGGCTTGTCCACAAGGTATGAGGGTTTGAACCCAAATCTTCCTGATTTCAATCAAGTCCTTCACACCTTTTCTCTCTTTATCAGTTTTTGAGTGAAAAGGAAATAATGGCTTATGTTTCTGATAGGAATTTCTCACCTGCCTTGTTGCCTCAGATACAAGGCAGCCCAAGTGGGGAAATAGAGGGCTGACGCTATACCATTTCCCTTCCTCCAACCTGGAGTTTTCAGCAGTTTTGCCTTGCTCATCAATGAATAAGAGAGAGTTTTCATTTGATTCCTCCTTTTGAAATGTGCACCCAGTTCTGGCTCAGCAGCCAGTTAAAAGGCTTTGTATCACCATGTAGTCAATCAACAGAAAACCATCATGGACTACTTTTTTTTTTTTACCTCTACATGCTCTGAATCTGGTGTAGGGCCCATCCATTACACATCACCACACATTGTTGGAAGCAAATTCACCACTTCTCCATGTAGATATGTAGTAGGTGGAGAATACTGTGCATGCTCCTAGGAACACCTCCCCCACCCCACCCACTGACCAGTCCCTTCATGGATCATACTAGTTATGTACATGTGGCAAGCCATTCAAACATTAAGTCCTCCTTACTATTCTTATTACAAGAAACCCCATTTCCAAATTTTTCGCAAGCATGAAATGTTCTCCCTCTTCATCTCCTCCTCTGAGCTTCATTCACTTCCTTCAAATCTCAGCTAAATCTCAACTTCTTCAGAAAATCTTTGACAATCTCCCTTAATGTTAGTATCTTCCCTTAAAGATTGTCTCCAATTTATCCTATATATATCTTGTTTGCATGTTGTCTGTAGAGAAAGAAGAAGGGAGAGAGGAAGGAGAGCAAAGAGGATTAATCTTATGGGGGACAAGAGGAAAGGAGAGGAAAGGAACCTCACTAAAGAAAGATACATTATTGGGGGGGAGAGATGAGAAAAGAGAAAGAGAGGGAAGGAGAAAGAAAGCAGGGAGAGAGAAAGAGACAGAGAGAAAGAGACAGAGACAGACAGACAGAGACATAGAAAGAGACAGAGACACAAAAGAGATACAGAGACAGAAAGACAAAACAGACAGAGTATGCAAGTATGTGTGTTGAAAAGAACAAGCAAATGGAGTACCAGGGAAATTGCCTTTATCAGTACAGAATTGAAGATATGTAAAAAAATGAGTGCTATGTAATGAAAATAAAACTGAAGTTATAAAACATATATACTAGTATTACTGAAAAGAGGATTAAAATGGATTACCAATAATACCTATTATAGACCCAGCACAATTGTGTCAAAAATCTAACCTTTTCACTTTCTCTCCCAAGTCAATAAATTCCAATGGGTCCCAATTATCTCTAGGATCAAATACAAGTTCCTCTGTTTGTTATTTAAAGCCTCTTCCCTTTCTGTTTCTGACTTTCCAAACTTTACCTCCATGCCTCAGCAACCATTTCCCTCTGGAACTTCCCTCAGAACCTAAGGCTTTCTCATTCAGAAACTTCCCAATGTCTTGCCATCATCCCCTTTCCCGTAGGTGTTTTCCTTCAAGGGTTTCTATCTTGGGGAGGGGTACAGGCTGGTCTCAGTTTCACCTATAAAATGAGCTAAACAAGAAAATGGCAAATCACTTCAGTATCTCTACCAACAAAACTCCAAATGAAGCCACAAAGAGTCAGAATCGTTTGAAAAACAACTAAAAAAAGAAAAATAACAGGCTGGCCATCTAGCCTTCATTTTCCTCCCAGGACTCTTTGGACTTTGAGTTCATGCTCAGTTCCCCACTCTCATCCAATGCTTTTTAATTTGTTTATATATCCCAGCATTTTGCACAATGATTAGCACTTTGTTTAACAAATAATTATTGATCGATTAGAAGAAACCTGCTGGTCTGCCTGACAGAAAAGAAGGAGAAAACAGAATACCCAAAATGATCTTTTCAACTTAAGAAAAAAGAAAGAAGGGAGGAGGAAGAGTCTTTTGGTCTCTTGTTTAGCACGAAGGAGAGAGACTAAAAGGGTCAGAAAGCCTCTGAACTTCTCTCTGACTTAAAAGAAAGCACAGATTATGAGGAACAACTTGAGATCTGTGTCTTAAAACCCTTTCTTGTACTTCTGATCAAGGCGGGCCATGTACTAGAATTCATGCCTGCTCAGTTCTTCCTATTTCAGAATTGGATGTAATAGCTAATCTTTTCTATTCTACACTCAGCCAGATATGAAGGTCAGTAGAGGTTTTCCTTCTCAAAGAAGAAATCAATTTTAAATGTAGGAAGTCCTGCCCTTTTCACAAAAATCTGTCTCCTCAGTTCTGTCTCTGTGATTCATTAGGTCCTATCTATCCTAGATGTAGACAAATTGAAAAAGGGTAAAGTACTGTGACTCCCATTCCAAACAATTAAAAAACAAGTGAATATCAGTTTTAAAATTATAATCTTGCCAAAGAGAGCTCAGTCAGGTTCCTAACAATCCAATATGGGGCAATGCAAAAAAGAACACTTTAATACTACTTTAAGAAATATACACATTTTTGATGCCAGAAATTCCATTCTCCACCAATTACAACTATTTGTTTTTTATGATATTAAGTTGCAAATGTTACAGTAAAGGCTCAAAATCTCCACCAGAGAGTAATACTTTCAAGGACACGTCACAATGGAAGAATTGGTAATTTTTCCCCCAAGAATCTTCTTAACCTATTAACTGTCACCCAGTACAAACCAGGCAATGCAAAATAAGTTATACTTTGTTATAATGCATATTATAAGTAGAAAGATTTAAAAAAAACTAGAATGTGCAAAAGAGTACTGTGGATTGAAACCATGTAACAAGAAGTGAACCCAATGTATTTAATTATAGTGTTTAAATGACACAACTTTCAATCCACGGTTCCCCTTTTATCTTTAAGCCCTGACCATCAATGGATGCCACTTAGAAGAAAATGATCAATCAAGTGCTAATTGAGTGCCATTAATTGCCACTATACACATACATACACACACACCACCACCACCACCACTACCATCACCATTAATAAGGCTGTGATCTGACTGTCAAATGACAAATAGCATTTCCATCCACAAATTTTTATGGGAACTGTAAGAGAAAAGTATGCAGTTATATTATATACAAGTGAAAATATCATGCTGAAGCAATTGATAAAGGAAAGAGAAACAATATTCCTCTTTCCCTTTTTTGGTTTCATATAACTAGGTGTATCACATACATGGGGTGTTTAAAATGACATCAAAATGAATGTTCTGTGCTTAATTAGAAAATTGAGAGACTCCAATAGAGGAAAAAGAAATTCAAACTAGTTCAGCAATGGCAAAAGGATTAACTACACATGAGAATACTTTTGCCTCCAAAGTTTGCTTTCAGTACTAAGATATCTATAACAAATAAATACTCCAAAGGTACAGCCAAATCTCACCAAACTGTTTTAGCACATATCCACCTAGTATTCTTGTATCAGACCTCCCCAATTCATACCTCACAAAACTGCCAAAATAATCCATCTGAGGAATGTATTTGATTATGTTAATCACCAATTCCAAAACATTCATTAGGCTTCCACAATATGCCTCCAACCTACCCTTTCAGGACAAACATCTATTCTCTTCTCATCATATATTCTATCCTTCAGCTAAATTAAACTATTCACCATTCCTCCATCTTCTTTCTATCCTTTAATCATATCTATTCACAGGCCTAGCAAGCACATGTATAAAAGTAGTGGGGAGCACAAAATTGAGAGGGTGAGTTAATATATTGAATGACAAAACCCTATCAGACAGGAATGATAACCTGAAGCTAATGAGATGAAATTGAATATGATTGAATGTTAAGCCCAGTATTCAGGTTCAAAAAACCAATGGCGTGCATATAGGATTAGGTAGATGTGGATAGAAAGTAATTCTTGTGAGAGAGAAAAAAAAAAGATTTTTAGTACCCTGCAAGTTCAAAATGGCTCAGCAGTGAGATATGATAGCCACACACAATGTTTTAAGCCACATTAATAGAAATATACTATTAAATGTGGGGTGCAGGGCATGTTCAGGGAGGACACTGAGGTCACATCCTGATAAACCTTTCAGCAGATGAGCTAAACCAAGTTGAGGGTAACTGAGGGGTCTCAAACCCTATTGTGAGTTGGAGGATGTCTACCTCAAACATGTGAAGACTTTGGCTGGTAGAATGGGAGGAAGAGAACAATTTCTTCCAAAGACCAAGAAGGTAGCTGAAGCAAGTGCTATGGAATGCTTAGAATTTAATTAGTCATTGAAGACACCAAAGTCATCCCAAGCCATCACCAATCAACTTGATTCTGTCCCGCCCCTGACGATGATCATTTTGGAAAAGTGAGGAAAGTGATCTTGTGTAAATCTGCCTCATTTAAATCCAATTTATGCATGTATCAAAAGACATCATACATACCATTTTGCCATTTCTCTTTTTCAAAGTCCTGTGGTGACAGACAAGTGACAAAGCAGCAGATGCATGTACACTGAGAGCTGTCGTTATAACCCTGCACAAAGGGCCTAGGCCACAGGGTAAAAAGCAATAGTATTTGGCAGTCTCCTGGGTGAGTGAACAGCCTTTTTAAGGATCACACTGCTCACCTCCTGGTGTAAAGAAGGGGCTGGAAAAGGTGCCCTAAAGGTGTCTGCTTATGCAACCCTGGCTTGATTGTCATGGCAGGCCGAGATCACACCCTGTGGTCAAAACACAAAAAGAAAAACATACCAAAACTGCAAAGATTTAAGTACATGGAATGTGTGCATATATATACACAAAAGCCAGTATTCCTGAAAGGCAAACAGCACTTGTAAAGAGAATTCATTTAAGTTTTGACATCCAAATTATAGCCCTGAGTAAAAAAGGCTGGCAAATGAAGGTCAGCTTACTGAAGTCAGAGCTGCATACACATTTTTCTGGAGTAGCTGCAATTAAAGGAAGCAACATGAAGCTGGTGGAGATTTTGCAATCAAAACAAATTTAGTCAACAAGCTTTTATGCCTACCAAAAGGAATGAAAGGCTCGTGACAATGCAGTTATGACATGCAGAAAATTCCACATCACAATCTTCAGAGTCTATAACAGGGGTCCTCAAACTACAGCCTATGGGACAGATGCGGCAGCTGAGGACATTTATCCCCCTCCCCCAGGGCTATGAAGTTTCTTTATTTAAAGGACCACAAAACAAAGTTGTTGTTGTTGTTTTTTTTTTTTTTAACTATAGTCCAGCCCTCCAGTCTGAGGGACAGTGAACTGGCCCTCTATTTAAAAAGTTTGAGAACCCCTGGTCTATACTCCCAGAATGATGAACCCTGATAAGCTCCAAAAAAATTTTTATGAAGGTCTGGAGATCCTTATCATCACTGCACCAAGCGCTTATAATTCTGAGTGACTTTGATGCTCAGACTACCAGACATGACAGGGAGGAATGGAGTTGGAAACAACAGGAAAAGGTGTGCATCTCATGTCCTTCTCACCACCAACACTGTCTTCCATTTAGCTAAACACAATAAAACTTCATGGATGCACCCTCACAGCAAACATTGGCATTTAATAAACTATGTGATTATAAGGA
Organism: Sarcophilus harrisii; assembly: GCF_902635505.1. NCBI lineage: Eukaryota > Metazoa > Chordata > Mammalia > Dasyuromorphia > Dasyuridae > Sarcophilus > Sarcophilus harrisii. Next base: position 107,789,962 of record NC_045427.1, on the reverse strand, counting down.
GAAAAGACAGACTGACAGGATATGAAAGTGATGAAGGCAATGTGTGGTACAGAATGCTGGATTGATCATAAACTATCCTCTCCAAGTTGAATATTTGAATTCAACAAAAGCAGCAGCCCAATGCAAAAGAAACTACTAGAAAAAATGTCAACTGATTAGAGCACTTCTCTGAGCAAGAACAGTTTGTTTCTAACCTAGAGGGAAAGTTGAGTCACAGCTGACAACTGTGGAGCAGAAAAGGAGTGGGTAGCTTTCAGAAATTTGGTGTACACAACTGAGTCAGAACACTTGCAAAGATAAAAACCTGTTGACCAAAATGATGGGAAAATTCAGAAGCTGTTAGAAGAAAAACAAGAATTCCACAGGATAGTTCATCTATTTCTATGAAAGCAACATTTAATTCCATCAAAAGTGAAGTACAAGCAAAGCTTAGGGAGATGCAGAATTCTTGGCATAGTAAGAAAGCAGGTGAAATCCAGTTTTGTGCTGAGAGTATATTGACATGTATACTTATTGCGTATCTAATTTATATTTTAATATATTTAACATCTACTGGTCATTCTGCCATCTGAGGCAGGGGGTGGGGAGAAGGAGGGGAAAAATTGGAACAAAAGGTTTGGCAATTGTCAATGCTGTAAAGTTACCCATACATATAACCTGTAAATAAAAGGCTATTAAAAAAAGAGAGAGAGAGAGAGAGAATATATTGACAGTACAATCCAACATGCTTTTATAATGCATGACAACCAACAATAGGAAGCTAGGTAATATAGTGGATAGAACACCATTCCTGAAGCCAGGAAAATTCCTCTTCCTGAGTTCAAATCTGGCCTCAGGTACTTACTAGCGATATGACCCTGGGCAAGTCATTTAACCCTGTTTGCCTCAGTTTTATAATCTGTAAAATGAGCTGGAGAAGGAAATGGCAAACTATTCTGGTATCTCTGCCAAGAAAACCCCAAACAGTTATGAAGAGTTGGACACAACTGAAATGACTGTACAAGTGATAGTCACACTTCAAAACTTTGATATCAATAACTTAATGATTATGGTGCAAAGGAAAGCATGCTAGATCTACAGTCAGAGGACCTGAGTTCAAATTCAGATTCTTTCATTTTTGACTGCTTTACCTAAAGAAAGCCACTTAATTTCTCTGTGTTTCATCTTCCTCTGAAGTCTCTTTTAATTTTAAAAATATCATCCTATGAGGTTAGGAACCAAATGATACCAACATTCCCTCCACTCTAATAGTTTTTAAAAAATGCTCAACCTATAAGTAGGAGAAGCCCATATTTGAATTCTGCCTCTGCTGCTTATTAGCTGCATACATGCAAGTCACTTATTTGAACCTCAGTTTCCTAATCTGTTAAAGGGAAATAATAATAATATGTTTCAAAAGGATGTCTACCCAATAACTGAAGCCTACTGGTAGGTCTTTAATACTTCTTGGGCATTAGTATAACACATGGGTTGTCAGTTTCATTTTTCCTATATGGCCTACCTTTTGATGATACAAGTCCTCGAGATTATATTTCATGGCACTTTTTGTGTGCATATTGTTAATGCTAACTCATATCTTTTATGCATTTCTCCAGAGAGAGAGAGATGGAAATATGTTTTACATGGCTTCACATGCATTACCAATATGCATTGTTTTATTTTCTCAAAGGATGGGAGAAGAATGGAAAGGAGAAAATTTGGAACTCAAAAAATTTTTAAATGAATGATGATTTTTATATGATTGAGAAATGTTTAATGAAATAAATATAATAATAATATTGTAAACACAAACAACTTTGAAAGATTGAAGAACTCTTGTAAATTTAATGACCAATCAAGTTGCCAGAAAATTTCCTAACAGAGAGGTAATGGATTCAAGAAACAGAATGAGATAAATATTTCTGGACTTGGACAGTAGGAATTTGTTTTTCATAACTATGTATAGTTCTTACAATGAACTTCTTATCCTTCATAATTTCTATAACATTAATCCTACTAATCATATAATTAAAGACCTCGAATAACTTCCAAAACTACTAAAATAGTAATAAACAAAATCCAACCCAACAATACCATCACTCAAACTCCACAACCATACAATAAAGATGCCCCATTTCAATCCTGGGCAACACAATAATTACCTAACGAATCAAACAACTCAAGAGCCGTAACAACTTCAACCTCACCAGACATCATACTTGACTTAATCTTTAAAAAATGTTAAATATAAATAAAATAATTGGTAACTTTGAAGAAAAGAGAAAAAAAGATGACCTTTGATGTCAAGGAGTAGCTTGTGATTATTAAAAAGTACTGTTCATTTTCCCTACTTCCACAGGCCAAAATTATTTCCATCAAAGGAATTTTAATATTTGTGGACACTTTTAGGTTAAAATTAAATTCTGAATAATGTTGATAAAGTCAACAAAACAATCTATGCTTTATGCTTAATGAAATCACATAAAATTTGAAAATTTCTGCTATTTTTCCATCAAAGAGAAGCAATATAAAACCAAGTTATAAGAATTTAGTCATGAATAGAAAAAATATTTTATACAGGTAAAAGGGATTTTTTTTTCCCTTTTGCTCATAATTGACCTACCCAAAGGACTAAAGTTTCTCAAGAAACCTCATTTTAACACCTTTCTAGATCTGCACTTACAAATATAACCATATTATAAAGAATTTCAAATGGTTTAAGTACAAAATATAACAAGGATCTTAGGTTTTTTTGGATTACATTTGAAGGTGTAAAACTTCAAGCATCAAATGCAACATTTACTGCCTTATGTGGAACTGACATAATAGGAAGTATCATGTGCCATGTATCACATATCATGAAGTGTGTGATAGGAAGTGAAGATGAAGTGATCAAGTGGCAAGGGTGAGGGAAAGCAGATGAACAGGCAAAGTGTTCCTTTAGTATCTTCAAATTTTCCAGAGTACTTCAATACACTCTGGAACCTCTACAATGAACCTTTAGAAAGTTATGGGCAAGGACGATTGCAGAGGATGAGCAAGCATAGACGTATTGCTATTTTTATCATTGGCCCAGAAATTGAGCTCTAAAACTGTATTAAGCAATGGAAGCATTAATTAAGTGTGTATAGTTGAAGAAAGCAGAAAGAAATAAGCATCAATTAAGCATTTATTCTCTGCCATGTACCGTGATAAGTGCTTTATAAATATTATCTCATTTGATCCTCACAATCATGGGAAGTAGGTGATATTACAGGGTTGCTATTCTATTATCCACCATGCCATCTAGCAACATATATATATATATATATATATATATATATATATGTTGCTAGATGGCAACATATATATATATATATATATAGTGTATGTGTGTGTGCATATACACACATGTATATACAAATGCACATATACACAGCATATATACACATATATACATATTCACAGTGTATATACATCTACACAGTAACTACTTGAGAATACAATAATTCTTTAGATATAAGTAATTATATGTGTGCTGATAAATTTGTTCTTAAAATCTGTTTCATATTTTTCTTGTCATCTCCTATGTCATACAGAATGCCATTTGTTGAAAAATATTCTTATTATAACCATTACTTTTAGAAAACTTCCTAGGAGTCAGCTGAAATCCCTGAACAAAGTGTTCTTTCAGCCCTGGGCAGAATCACAGCTGAATAACAGATCAGATTAACCAATGTTATTATTACTTCTGTGACATCCTTAGAAACATTGTATACTTAACTACAAGAAAAAATAATCAACATTCAATTACTTGTGCTTTTTTCTTTTCATTTCCCTTTTCTTCACACCAATCTCCCTTATTGAACTCCTTTTCTTCTTCTTTTAACTCCAACTTGGACCATGAAAACATTAAGATCTATGTTGGAATAATGAACAAAAAAACACACAGACTTTCAAAAATAAAAATTATGATACTTATGTTCTGGTGAAGTTATGGGTTAGCCTTTCTTTTCAGAACATTAAAGAATTATATAAATGCCAGCTTTTATTATTACAATTATAATTAAAGAATTGGGGCTCACAGAGAGTCTATTTAGTTTTTCCCTGAGAGACCAGTTACAAGTCGATGAATCTGATAGGGTAGGTGAGAGGCAAAAGTGATTACTAGTTGACCTCCACATGGGATTATTTTTGTAACTCCTATAAGGGATACAAGAATCAGGAAGAATCCTCCTAGTAGTAAACTCACATTTCCATACCACTTCAAGACAGTGATTCTCAAAGTTAAAAATTATTGAGGACCGCATAGATTTTTTGTTTATGTGGGTAATAGATATTGACTTTTACTGTATTCGAAATTAAAACATCTTATATAATTAGGAAAAGTTTTGACTTTACAGACTTCCCTAAAAGGGGACCATAGGAAGTCCCTGGACCCCACTTTGAGAACTGTAAGTTAGGGGGTTGCAAAAATATCTTCCTCATGACAAGCTTACAAAATAGGTAGTCCTTTATTATCCCTATTTTATAGAATGAAAAACTTAGACTCAAAAAGGTAAGTGATTTGTCCTTGGTCATATAACTAGTATCAGTAATAAAATATAAACCCAAATTTCTTCTAAACTCCAAATTCAATGTTCTTTCTACTATTTCAAACAGCAATCAAGGTTTCTACATACACAGCTTTCAATTAAACTGATACACTTCATGAAATAACCATTATTAAAGCCACCCTGTTTTCATAAGATCTGCTAAATATCAGTGAGTCTATGGCAAAGTTGGATAGACTGAGCTAATTTTCAGTATAGAAATACTAGGTCCTTGGCAAAACTGCAGAATAAATGACACTTGTCTTGAGTACCCTTCCTTTCTGCATTCCTTTCCCATGTCCCAGCATCCCCATCTTTAGTACCTTGATGCTGCTGTCTGGCCTTCCAAAGTGCCAGCTTTGAAATTACTCCCAAATCTACCTTTCCTTTAAATGTACCATACCATGTCCATAATTACTTTCCTTCTTATCTTTCTTTTTTTCATTTTTTTAACTTTCTTTCCTCCCTCCCTCCCTTCCTTCTTTCCGCCTTCCTTCTTTCCCTCCCTCCTTCCCTCCTTCCCTCCCTCCTTCCCTCCTTCTCTTCCTCCCTTTAATGTTGTCATGCCTTGGAGATTGGAGTCTTCTAGGAGCTGTCTAAAGAATTTCACCCAATGATTGAAGCTTTCTCTCAACCCCAAGTATTGTGGGAAAATAGAATCAATCTATGGATAGACACTCCTACACAAATGCCTAGGAGCAGTATTTTCATTGGAAGTAACTATTCCTACTGCCAGATGATGTCATCCCTTTATCTCCTACCTCCCTCCCTTTCTTTCTTCTTTCCTTCCTTCTTTCCTTCCCTCCTTCCTTCTTTCTACTCTTTGTTATCTTAGAGAATGAAAGGGGGCCAGTCTCATGAAAAGCTGTAAAGTATATATGTCTTTAGTGCCATCCCCTTCCTTTCTGCACTGCTTTCCCTCATCCTGGTAGGCCTCTTACTGATTCTATACAAGATGCTCATTAGAAATGTTTTTGGACAAAGTTCTTGTCAGCCACCCTTAAAGATAAATAACCCCCTGTGTTACAAGGATTAGCAATTTCTATAGGCACACTTTCTTCCTCAAGTTTCAACTTGTCTTTTCAGAGTCTACCAGTTCCTCATAGAAGATAATCCAGTAAAGTCACATAACTTTCTATCAACAAAAAATTTTGTATGTATTTTTAAAGCAAAATTTCATCATTATAACTTGTGAACAAAGGTTTTAATATAACTATTCATTTTGAAAGAGAATTTTTTTATTTAAATATTATTTTAAAAGTAAATAAGATTATCAAACTTTAGTTTCAGGGTCTATATTTCATTACATCAGCATTTTCTCTGGTTATAGAATTCCAAATTACAGTGTGTCTTTAGTGACATGTTATCTTTGTAATTCAAAGTTCACCTGTGAGTACAGTTATAATGAAATGGAACTGTCTGAAAATAATCTTGGATTTAATGCTTCTATCGTTTAACTGATTTCTTATTACTTGGGTAATTGACAATTGTCCATGTCCCTAATTTGATTTAACGTTCATCCACATTTACTGTGTTAACACCACTCATGTTTCACTTTTGATAATATATCTACTGGTATTTCAAAGTGAAAAACTATATAGTAAAAGCCAGTTGTTGATAGATGATCTTTTAACTTTATGCTTCAAATTTTGGCATTAAAGGGTAAATTTGTATCCAAATCACCTAATTTATGTATGCAAATTGTTTAGTTCATCTTGAACGAATACATGACTATTTACGGAACTTAGTGATGGGAAAGATTCTTTCACTAAGAGAGAAATGCAAATGTATAAACCAAATTTTCCAAATTCACCCACACAACAGAAACCCATGTGATATTGACCCCACATAATATGACATTCCTCTAGGATTTTGGTCCTATTTGGGTTGTCTCTATCAAAATTCAAAACTCCTAGCCCCTATCTAATGATTCTGGGCCAGACCAAACAGTTCATAAAATCAGAGCCAAAGGTATTTAAATTATCTAAATTTAAGAATAGTATTTAAGTGTAGCAAAGTAAATAACAGGGAGATTAGTTAGGTATTAAACATTTTAGATAACATTCCCAAAAGGTTTCCTTCCAACCCCCAAATATCTCTCAGACATACTAATTGACTTCCAAGACTCTTAGTTGACCACTTTATCTTCACAGCCAAAAAGGGAAGAATATTAAAGACTATGCAATAGTGACTTTTCTTAGTTCCCTTTTCATCCCATTGCAACAGCAGTCTTGAGAGTACTGATTTCCTGGCACAGTAGCTGGATAATCACTGAAACCTCTGGCCAAGGCTCTTGTCAACCATCAAGGGCTAAAGAGGGTGTTGGCTCTTAGCATGTCCATGAATTTTCTTCTTGTGTTCCCATTGGCTGTACCCATACCTAATTTTTTTAAACACAATTATGTCTCTTGCCTTATCCCACAAGACTTGTAATCTATTTTCATGCTGGAAACATAGGAAATATTCTTATTCAATCAGCATACTCCAGGAGTAATGTCATGCCTTGGAAATTGAAGTTTTTTAGGAGCTGTCTCTCAACCCCAAATATTGTGGGAAAATAGACTCAATCTATGGATCAACACTCCTACACAAATGACTAGGGGCAGTATTTTCATTGGAAGTAACTATTCCTCCTGCCAGCTGATGAACATCCTTTTATCTCTCCAATTGCCAAGTAACTCCCTCCCACCACTACCAGCAAACCCTCCTCTTCTTTAATGAGTCTCTTTTTTTGAACCTGCTAACAAATAGGAGGGATATATACTATAAAATGGTTAGCCAAGGATACGTTATATCCTCCTGAACCAAGGAAAGGCAAAATACTAATGCTAGAGACCAAATTCACAAAAATGGTCCATTAGCAGTAAGTCCTTGCCCAGTTAACCAGAAATAGAACTCTGAATACATCACACCCTCTTTGATAATAACACATCTTTCTCCATGTCCTTCCCCATCTTTACTCCTCCTGTCACTAAAAGTCCTAGGACTACTGAATCTTGGCCTTCTATCTCCATGTAGAAGAAAATGGAAACTTGGAAACAAAAGGAAAAACTTTAGACCTTTGCATACAAACCTCTCCTTTCTCCAACTGCCAGGATGGGAGTATAAAGTTGTAAGGATTCTTAGAAGCCTAAGGGAAAATCTCCACGTTTTCCCACTTCCGCCATCATCTGGATTCATCCTTATTCACATCCAAAATTTTAGAACAATTTTATGTTCTATTCAAGACTGAAGTATTTTGTAGATTCTTTTACTGAGAGATTTTACATAATTTAGATATTAGCCTTTTACTTGGGTATAATTTGCATGGTTAATTATGAAGCAATATCCTGAATACTGGCCTTGAGAAAACAGAAGCAAGATACCCTATAATAATACATAAGTTGAGGTCAACTTTACCTACAGACATTCCCCTGTATGATTAGATCTAAAGTCCCAGGAAAAGTCCTGTGTCCAAAAATATCTCTTCCACTGCCTATCATAACACAAAATCATTACTGTGTAGTCACACATTGCAAGCTACTTAAAGTCTGATGGTTTCTCTGGGGATTTGCCTTTCTCACTCTGCCAGAAGCATAGTTGGCCTCCCAGTAATCCACCAGCTGCCATTTTTGGAATGACTGCCCAATCCCACAATTGAGTTCTAGATTCCAGATGAAGTACTTATCTGAATATTTCTCATGGTAATTATGTCTCTCAGGTGAAAAGAATTTTTTTCTTTTCTGTTTTTCAAAAGGGCAAAGTATTCAATTCAATTTAACAAGAATAATTTTAAGCACCTACAATGTGCAAGGGACTGTGATGAGAATCCAAAGATAAACATGACACTTTACTTGACTTTAAGAAGCTTACATTCTACTAAGATCACTGACTATGACACTTGTTGTATTAATTTCTGGAATGGATGGGATGGTTCACATTAATCAGTTTCCTACCTCTTATTCAAGTCCATTGCTACCCATTTCTATTTTCTTCTATAATATTAAACTACTTTTAATCTGTTCCCCTTACAAATGCATATTTCCATGAAAATCAAATGGGGGGGGGAAGAAAAGCTATAGCTACTCCCTGATTTTTAGTAGGTTTGCCTTGATTTCTCTAAAGGATAAAGTTGAGCTAGTACTTATTTTCAGAGGTCAACTCTATGACCAACTCTGCATAGCAGAAAGTGAAGGGCAAGACTTGTAATTATTTATTTAATTTAAACTATGTAGGCAAATATACTTCAGATGCCTCAAGTAATAACTCTTTGGGCATGTATACTTTACAAATTACAGTGTGGATTAAGCTCCATTATCTCATTCGTGTTTGTATCAACCTCATAAGGCAAGTAGGACAATGTCATCATCCCCATTTTGGAAAGGAAGATAGACGCTTAAGGTCAGTTAACAGATCTGACCAATCACAGGACTAAGTAGAGGGTACTAAACCCCCTGATCATCTAGCAATAAATTCTGTGCTCTTCCAGTACAAATACTGACTCTTTTGACTTGAATTGTCTTAACTGGCTTTCTATATTGAGCAAATAGACTAGATAATTATTGATCTCACCTTCATTTTGTGCTATTTAGATGTTCTAAATGTCTAAACAATATTCTCACACTCAAGATAAAGTGATGTTCTGGAGACCACACTTAGGAAGATCAAATGACATTTTGAAGATCATATAAGTCAGATGGTTAGGACTATACTCAAAAGATTTGGCTTTAAGATCACCTCTTCAATTATTAAACCAAATTGTTTAGTTTTGTATACAAAAAAGAAAAAAACTTTTTCATAGGCAATTGTTTTCTTTATAGTTTCCACTTTTCCATATACTAAATATAAAAATGCTATACTGACAAGTTTTATAAAAACATTTTAACAAAAAAAAACAACAACAAACCCAAAGTAATTAGATAACAGTGCTTTCTAATTCTTTCTATCTTATAATACTCTTTGGACAAATAAAAACAGAAACTTGTAAAGCCCTAACTTGAAAATAATCATACAAAAGCCACAATTATCTAATACTGATCAGAGTCCATTCCAAAGCAGGGACCATTTAATCAAAGAATAGTTATAGAAAAGACAAGCTATAAGAAGGTCCTTCTAATTATTAAACTTGTTTAGATGAGAGTGAATAAGATAGCTCTGGTTTATTTTGAGCTCATTTCCATAGCAGATCATGTTCTAGTGAGATTTCAGTATTAAAGTTACTGCAAGCATTTTTCTCTACTAAAACTTTGTGGCTCAAAATCTATAAAATGTGTTTGTTATTATTCATATCTTATTTGTAACAATCCAGCCTCAGGGCTATTCCTGGATTAGATATAAAATTAGATGAATAATTCCTTGGTAATAAAGCTCATTGCCAGAAGTTTGGCCACCAGGTGATAAGACAACCTACTGAGGCATCGACAAATACTGCAATTTATATTGTTGAAGGAAATGCTTAACACAGATAAAACTGAAGATATGAGAGAAGGAAGAGAAAGAGGGGCAGGAGGAGAGGAAAAAAAGAAGGAGGAAGAAAAAGAAGAAGAGGAAGAGGAAGAGGAGAAGGAGGAGGAAAAAAGAAAGAGAAGGAAGAGAAGGAAAAACAGAGAAGGAGAAGGAGGAAAAAAGGAGAAAGAAGAAGAGGAGGAAGAAGAGGAGGAGGAGAAAAAAGAGGAAGAAGAAGAGGAGGAGGAGGAAGAGAAGGAAGAAGAGGAGGAGAACAATGGCATTGTTTCCAATGATCTGTCTATCCTGGTAAAGTCAAAACAATGTACAAGATTGTTTGCAGTCTGTGAAAATAAAATCACATTTTTCATAAAGAGGGATTTTTAACATTTCAATGATAAAATAAATATTTTTTAAATTACCAAATATTCTGTTCTCTCTCGGTCAATAATCAATTTACCATTAACTTCTCCCCATACTCACTAATTCAATATAGCTTATCTGACATATGATCCTCAAGGTCCTGCACATTCGCATGTCAAGAGAACTCTAAGGAAGAAAGCCAAATTATAACTAAAAAAGCTTTCTGTTTCCAATGTATCTGAAAGGTGATCACTCAACCATATCTTTAAAAACTTTGAGTGAGGAACTTACTATCTCTGGAAACAGTCTATTCCCCTTGTGGGTAGCTTGAATTGTTAAGAATTTTTTCCCTATGTTATGTCAAGTCTTAACTTGCCTCTCTACAACTTCCATTTACTTTTGTTCTGCATATAACCAAATATATCTAATTCCTGAAAAAGAAACTTTTTTCCTTTTAAATTTTTTATCCTTTTGATACATGTTGTTATTCAGTCTTTTTAATCATATCTAACTCTTCATGACCTCATTTGGAGTTTTCTTGGCAAAGCTACTGAAATGTCTTGCCATTTCTTTTTCCAGCTCATTTTACAAAGAAACTGAGGCAAACAATTGCCCAGAATCAAACAGCTAGTATCTGAAATCAGATCTAAATTCATGTTTTCCTGACTCCAGGTCTGGCACTCTATCAACTGTGCCACCTAGCTGCTTCGTTTATATTTATATATTCATTTCATGCTTTATTTCTACATGACAACCCTTCAAATACTTGAAGAATTATGATGTCTTTCTTAAATCTTCTTCATACTAAACAGTCCTTGTTCCTTTATCAGGTTTTCAAATGGCATGAACTTAAGACCTTTTTTTATCCTGGCAGTTCTGTTCTAGATATTTTCAAATGTAGTGCCTAAAAATGAACATACTGCTCCAGATATGGTCAGACTAGATCAGAATATAGTGGTAGAATCACTTATTTAAATATTCGTTGTCTAGTTTTTTTCTAGTCCTTTGAAAAAACCTTACTTATTTTGTTGCACCTGATCAATCAGATCTTTTGCTTTGTTTCTATAGATGACTGCCTTAGTAAACTTATGACCAAATACATCAGTCTAGAAGTAAAGGGAGTGGAATAATTGAATAATTGCAAATCAACATTTAGAATGCATTCTAAAGAATAGTAAGATCATTGCACCTGACAATACTCTTTTGGACTTCTTTGGAGTCCTCCATCATTTCTTCCTGACCCAGGAATCTCATCTTTGATTAAATCTTATCATTTTTCAAGACTCAATCAGCCTTGGTGCTCATACTTCATCAATACATCATACTTCATCTTCCCCTTTCTCATATTGTGATGCTTCAAACCCAGTGCTCTATGCATAGTAGGTGCTTAATAATTGTTTAACAGACTTGACACCAACTGAGCGGCAGATTATTTCCACTCCTTCTTTGCCTTCCAGTTATGAATGAATGGGTGAATGAAAAAGTATCTAAGTACTTATTATGTGCTAAGCTTGGGGAAAATACAGAAAATCAAAATAGCCTGCTCTCAAGGAGCTCACATTCTAACAGGTGAAATAAGATTGGTAGAAATCATATTTGTTTCTGATGTTGAATCATATGACAATGCCAAGGACTTTGTGGCGAGAACATTCTGAATTTTCAGAAGCTGTGGCAACGGTAACCACAGAACCAGCTGCTTGATACATACTCACTCTATGACCATGGGCAGCTTTAAGTCTCATTTAAAAGACTCACTTGTCTAAGACTTGCACTTCTATTCTAAAATAAGGAAAATGAACTATAAGAATTTTCCGTGACTATTGCTCTTTGGGATGATGATTGTAGGGGCTGGACTGAGAGCTGAATGGGGAAGAGAAGGGCTGCTGCCATTCCTTATGTTCATGGCCTTCCATGGCCAGCAGTTGGTGGTAGTGGTAAGGAGAAAGCCAGGGCCCTTCTTTGCCGTGGTTCCTCTCCTCCCTGGTGGCTGCTGAGCAGGCTGGAGCAGGGTCTGTGGGGCCCTGCTAATTTATACCCAGAGTTCTCAAGCACAGGAACGCGATCTGTCTCTGCTGGAGGTCCGAAGGGAGGTGGTGGTGGAAGCAGGGACAGTGATTTGACATGTATGGGACATGTTGCCTCATGTTTTTCTCTTGGGATGCCTTGTTATTTCAGCCTGATAGACTTGTCCTGTAAGTGGGCAACTAGAAAAGGGCAAATTATCCCTTCCCCCTAATAAAATAGAAGACAAATACTCCTGCAGTATTCATGCATAATCTGACCTGATATTCTGAATACATTAACTCTACCTTTGCCAGCCTAAAGAGTACAAGAGAATGAGATTATTGGGTGGCAAGCATCCTCCCCTTTCCTCCAACACCTGTGCAAGGGCATATGGGGAAGCATTTGTTTAATTCAGCAGTTGCTGGGCACATACATTCTTGTATCTGTCCTCTCTCTACCCAAGTATGAATCAAACAGCAAAGGGCAGCGAAGAATGTGACATACAGAAGCAGGCTTATATTTTGCCATTTGCTGCTTACCAGTTATGTTGGAGCTATTATTACATATTATCGCTGAGAAAGGTCCAATGTGACAACCAAGTTTTCTGACATTTCCTTAAGTAGGGTGAAAATAAAGGAAAAAACATTCAACTAATTTTCTTCAGTGGGTTATATCTGGGAAAGTACCCCAATACCAGCTGGTCAGTCTCAGAAGATTCAATGAAGACATCTTCATGACAAGACTTTGAAAAATCATACCAGATTGAAACCAAAAATGATACTTTAAGCAAAATCATACCCTGTTCTTCAGATGCAACTCTCCCTCTCCTTCTCTCTCTCTCTCTCTCTCTCTCTCCTTCTCTCCTCCTCTCTTCCTCCCTCCCTCCTTGCTCCTGTCCAATAATTCTTTCATGAGAATGAACGTAAAGATACATTCTTTATTTTGGACATGGACAGATCATCTGAAATTCAAAAAATTCAAGTTCAACATTTTACTAAACATTGTGTGTATGAGGCACTGTCCTAGAAGAACAAAGACCATACACAGTTTTCAAGCTAATATTTCCAGGATTTATGGTGGTATCTCTCTATGATCATCAAATTAGCTTCCAAGTACTTTATTATTTTCTGGCATTTGTTTAAGGATGGTTGATATAACTTAGGGAGTATGGAAATACCAAAGCTGCTCAAATAAAAACAAAAATATGCAATCTAGAAGCTAAACATTTGTTTGAGACTCAATCTGGTATTTAGTACTTGTTCAGAAAGATGTGGGGATTTCTGATTTAGTGGTGCTTTCTGCTTTATCTCTCTTGGGCAAACTTCAGGCACAAGAAGACTTTCAGATAAATTTCCAGTTTGGTAGTTTTGTCATTTTCTAGCTCCACTCATTTTGCCATATGTCATATCAGATGGTGAATACAGAACATTTCCTTATTTTACAAAATCATGTACTTAGAGAATGAAGGGACAGTAAAGCCAGAAAATCAAGCTCATTTAATAGATGAAAAAAATGAGGCAGAGAAGTTAAGAGACTTGTCTAAGATCACAGAGCTAATAAGTATCTGAGGAAGATTTGAACTAAATAGGAAGCACAAAAAGGCAACCAATGGCCTGGGATACAGTGATTGACCTTGGAGTCTTCCATATCTGTCCAAGCTCTAAATGTTCCACAGCACCTGCTTCATCCACCTTCTTGGCTATTGGACAAATTATTTTTATGTGCCATTCCATTGGGATGTCTTACAATGTGCTTAGGGCAGACATTCCCCTGACTCATTGACACATTTGAGGCCTGTTGGTTACTCTCAATCTGGGTTATCCCATGTGCTGAGACAGATTTACTGGGATGTGGCTGCTGCGTGTGCTGCTCTGTATACCGGCACTGAGCAGTCACTTTCTAAATGCCTATTGACTTGATCTAAAAAATCATAAAGGAATGAATTCAATTACTGTTCTGTAAGAAATGACCAACAGGATGATTTCAGAAAGGCCTGGAGAGACTTACACGAACTGATGCTGAGTGAAATGAGCAGGACCAGGAGATCATTATATACTTCAACAACAATACTATATGATGACCAGTTCTGATGGACCAGGCCATCCTCAGCAACGAGATCAACCGAATCATTTCCAATGGAGCAGTAATGAACTGAACCAGCTACGCCCAGAGAAAGAACTCTGGGAGATGACTAAAAACCATTACATTGACTTCCCAATCCCTATATTTATGCACACCTGCATTTTTGATTTCCTTCACAAGCTAATTGTACAATATTTCAGAGTCTGATTCTTTTTGTACAGCAAAATAACGTTTTGGTCATGTATACTTATTGTGTATCTAATTTATATTTTAATGTATTTAACATCTACTGGTCATCCTGCCATCTAGGGGACGGGGTGGGGGGGTAAAAGGTGAAAAATTGGAACAAGAGGTTTGGCAATTGTTAATGCTGTAAAGTTACCCATGCATATATCCTGTAAATAAAAGGCTATTAAATAAAAAAAAAATTAAAAAAAAAAGGAATGAATTCAGAGAGAACTAGGAAAATTTGTGTGAACTGAGGCAAAAGGCAAAAAAGAGAATAAGAACAACAATTTCTGTTCTGAGACACACAGTAAAGGACAACTAGAGAATTCTGAGAGTTCTAGAGAAAAGAGAACTAGAGAATTAGAGAGCAGAGCTAGGCCAGTCTGGACAAGAGTTGTTGATCAGTTGTTTCTGCAGTATCTACCTCTTAATGACCCCATTTGGGGTTCTTTTGACAAAAAGCAATAATTAAAACTTTTTTTAAAAATTTTTTTAATTGGCCTAAGGACCACAGCAGTAGAGGCACTTTTTCACTGTCAAAAAGTAATGTGGCATAGTGGTACAGGGAAATAACATAGAGGGCCATGGTCTATTGGCTAGATAGTCAAGTCAAGTCAAGAAGAACTGGGTTCAAGACCCACCTCTTACACTACCTGGCTGGGTGACCTAAGCAAATCATTTGATCTCATGGTATCTCCCAATGAACTCTCTAAGTCAACGAGTTGCATAACAAGTATTCTGTGTTGATAGAAAGGATTCCTCACCAGGAACTCCCTCCACTAAAGAAATCAAAAGTCCAGTTAAAAAAAAAGTAAATAGAATAGTTCTGAATGGAGTGGCAGGAAGATCTAAAAAGGGGTAGAGGGAATCAAGGAAGGATCCATGGATGAAATTATACCATAGGAGTCAGAAAGAAAGAATTTGAGTACCAAGGAACCACAGTCAGGATCACACAAGACTCAGCAACAACTGTAGTAAAGAAAAGAAAAGAACAGAATACAATTTTCCAAAAGGTAAAGGATTACAACCAGGAATAATTTACTCTGCAAGATATTGTCTAGTAACATGGGGGGAAAGTTAGATCCGGAATGAAATAGAGGAGTTATTCAAGTTATCTTTGATGAAAAGACCAGAAGTCAGTAAAAACTTAGAAATGCAAACACAGGAGTACAAAAACCTATAAAGGTAAATATTTTGGTAAACTGGAAAGAGTTAAATATTTTACATGTAAGTGGTTACATTCTAATGAGGATGAAAATAAGTGTTCCTTTTACTAATGCCTTCGAGGATCATAAGATCAAGGATTTAGAACTAGGAGGAACCTTTTAGTCATCCAGTCTATTCTATCATTTTATAGATGCAAAACTAAAGCCAAGAGTTGTTAAATGACTCTGCCCAGGATCATACAGCTACTAATTATTATAATAATAGCATTTATATAGCATGTACCAAAAGTCTTAGTGCAGCTTAAAATGTCATTCATCATTTCACTGACATGGTACAAATATTTCTCCAGTGTCTACCTGGATTTTGGCCATCTATTGTATTGACTGTGTTGAATTTAAGTTTTAGAAGTGTAAGTTTAGTAGTAGTAAAATTTTTGAGATAAGGTATCCAAATCTCTGCTTATATCACTTGGTTTGTCCTTTCAATAACTCTGTGAAGTAAATGCTATTATTATCCTCATTTTTTCAGATGAGGAAACTGGGGCTTGAAGAGATCAAATTACACAGATTCACATAGCTAGTAATTGTCTCAAGCAGGATCTGATCTTGGGACTTTCCAATTCCAAGTCAACAGAGAAAGGGAGAAAGAGGGAAAAGGGGAACAAAGATTTAAAAAGGAATGCAGCCAGGGAAGAAACAGGCATAAGTGAAACTAACTTGAAGTCTAGAGGATGGATTATAAATCAGGGTGACTAAAAGAAGGAAAAAAAGTAAATGAGCAAGTGACTCTGAATATGGCAAAAAGAGGAGGTGCTCTGAAACAGAAGCAGATTAAGAGCCATTTCCCAATAAATAAATAGTTAAGCAATATGAATAAGCAGATTTTTCCCAAAAGAAGAAAAGTAAGTTATCAACAACCACATGGGAAAAAATACAACTAATTAATATTAAGTGAAACACAAATTCAAATAACTCTGATGTTCTACGTCATATTCAAGATTGGCAGAGATATCCAAAAAAGAAAATGACAATTGTGAGGGAAGATGGGCACACTAATACACTGTTGGTATAATTTTTTTATTATACCTTTTTATTGACAAAACATGTACATGGGTAATTTTTCAACATTGACCGTTGCAAAAACTTCTGTTCCAACTTTTCCCCTCCTTCCCTCCACTTCCTCCCCTATATGGCAGGTAGTCCCATATATGTTAAATATGTTAAAGTATATGTTAAATACAATATATGTATACATATTTATACAGTTGTCTTGCTACACAAGAAAAATTGGATTTAGAAAGAAGATTAAAATAACCTGGGAAGAAAAACAAAAATGTAAGCAAACAATAACAGAAAGAGTGTAAATGCTATGTTGTGGTCCACACTCATTCCCCAATGTTCTTTCACTGAGTGTACTGGTTCTATTCAATACTGATCAATTGGAACTGATTTGGATCCTCTTATTGTTGAAGATAGCCACTTCCATCAGAATTGATCCTCATACAGTATCGTTGTTGAAGTGTATAATGATCTCCTGGTTCTGCTCATTTAACTTAGCATCAGTTCATGTAAGTCTCTCCAAGCCTATCTATATTCATCCTGCTGGTCATTTCTTACAGAACAATAATATTCCATAACATTCATATATGTTGATATAATTTTTATCAAGTCATTCTTAAAAATAATTTGGAAAATGATCCAAAAGTCACTAAACAGTACATACTTTTTGGTCCCAAAGATACTCCCAAACAGACAAATTAATAAAGAAAGGAATAACTTGTATAAAAATGTTTGTGGAAGATTATTTTTTTTGTAGTAGCAAAGATCTAGAAACTAAAGGGAGTGCCTATCAGGGGAGAATGGCAGAACAAATTATGTTACAGGAATGTAATTGCAAAATCAGAAATAGCAAAAGGGAGAAATTCCAAAAAATCTGGGAATACTTATGTGAACTGACAGAGTAAAGTGAACAGAACCAAAATTATGTATAGTATGAGCACATTTGTAAAGAAATATAACTTTGCCTTCACAGGTTAGTTATACACTATTTCAAAGTCCGATTCTTTTTGTGCAGCAAGATAACTATATGGACATGTATACATATATTGTATTTAACATATACTTTAACATATTTAACATGTATTGGTCTACCTGCCATCTGGGAGAGGGGGTGAGGGGAAGGAGGGGAAAAATTGGAACAAAAGGTTTTGCAACTGTCAACGCTGAAAAATTTCCCATGCATATATCTTGTAAATAAAAAGCTATAATAAAAAAAATAATAATAACTTTGAATGACTCATGCAATCTGATCCATGCCATGACTGACTTCGGAGGAACCATAGTGAAACAAGTTTCTTAACTCTTGAAAGAGAGACACAGAATGAGGCATGCATTTTAGATATTATAGGGTGGATTTGCACTGCATGACTATGGTAACTTGTTACAAAAGAGGTATATTATGAGAGGAAAAGGAGAGTCAGTGAGGGAAGAAAGAAGAGTTAGTAATAATGATGTCAAAAAAAGGGGGAAGAAATAAGCACCATCAATGAAGCATGTAAAAACAGACAAAAGATATAAGGATACTCAACTTTGGAACCGGAATGCAAAATTGCACGTAATACTTAAAAAAAAAAGAAAAAGCCAAGTTGTAGATAATAGATTTGCAGTTTCAAATACAATCCTCCTTTTCTGTTCTTTGTAAATGGAAAATTCATGTTTGTTGGTTTTAGTCAAATTCAGAATTATAAAAAATTAAATTTCAATAAACTATATGACAATGTATATAGTATATGCAAAATAAAAACAAGATGATTTCTTAAGGGAGTCATTATTGGCTGGGGGAGCAGGGAAAACCTCAGAGAGAAGGTGGTACTTGAACTAAGTTTTGAAGAAAGCTAGGAATTCTAAGAGACAGAGGTAAGGAGGTGAATGTACCAGATATAGAGGAAAGCTTGAACAAATATGGGTGAGAGATGATGCAAGAAAAGCAGTTTAACTGGATTGTAAAGTGCAAGAAGGAAAGTGATGTGTAATAGACTTGGAAAGGTAGATTGGAACCAGATTATGAAGGACTTTAAACTCCAGAGGAATTTGAATGTGATTCTAAAGATAATAAGGAGCCCGTAGAGCTTATTGAACAGAGGATTGACTTAAATGAACAAGTACTTATTAAGTGTCTGTTATTTAATGTGCTAAGCACTGGGAATATAACTAGACAAGCAAATGTCTCTGTTCCCATTTAGTTCACATTCTAAAAGACAGACTAAATACACAGAAATTTTCAGCTTCAAATCATATGTAAAGACCCTACAATCCTTAGTGTATAGCAGCAAAGGAGATGGTCATTTCCATAGATAAAAATCATATCTATTTCTGATGTTGAACATAATGCCAAAGAGTCTTTGGTGACCAAAGATGATAGTTTCCATCTTGTTGAAAAGATTAAATAAAACAATATTTACAAAGTAGTTTAACCTAAAAGTGTTATAGGAATATTAGCTATAAGCTATAACAAGGAATTATTGTATTCTCTCTTTTCCTTCAAAAGAGAAAAAAAAGCAACTTCTTAAAGGTTGCTCTGCCTAACAAAACATAAACCAGAATGAGATTCAAAATTCCCTGGATGTGCTATTATCAGCTGTCATACTTTTGGTATTTGAAAGCTCTAATGCTATGCAAACTGCCAACCTCTTGTTTATTTTTCTTTTTCTTCCTTCTAAATATAGGCAAGTGATATTGTTGGTGGAATAGTGAAATGGTTGAACCATTACAGTGAACTATTTGGAACTATGCCCAAAGGCTTATAAAACTGTGGATACCCTTTGACCCAGCAGTGATTTTACTAGATTTGTATCCCAAAGACATCAAAAAAGGACTGCCATTTATACAAGTTAGTCCTTTCTTTATTAATTTGTCTGTTTGGGAGTATCTTTGGGACCAAAAAGTATGTACTGTTTAGTGACTTTTGGATTATTTTCCAAATTATTTTTAAGAATGACTTGATAAAAATTATATCAACATATATGAATGTTATGGAATATTATTGTTCTGTAAGAAATGACCAGCAGGATGAATATAGATAGGCTTGGAGAGACTTACATGAACTGATGCTAAGTGAAATGAGCAGAACCAGGAAATGTGCAAAAATGTTTGTAGCAGCCCTTTTCATAGTGGCAAAGAACTGGAAATTGAATGAATGTCCATCAGTTGAGGAATGGCTGAATAAGTTATGGTGTATGAATGTAATGGAACATTATTGTTCTATAAGAAATGATATGCAGGTTGATTTCAGAAAAGCCTAAAGACTTACATGAACTGATGCTGAGTGGAGTAAGTAGAACCAAGAGAACACTGTACACAGCAACAGCCAGATTATGTGATTATCAACTGTGATGTACTTGGCCTTTTTCAGGTGATTCAAGACATTTCCAATAGACTTGGAATCTGAACTTAATAAAAACTTAATAGAAAATTTAACATATAAGAGCCAATATCAAAGATCAGGAACTCAACATGAACAAATGGTTTATGTTTTTTTACATGGGAAACGTACATTATGTGTAAGATTCATATCAACAATAGGGTAGCTCAAAAGAAAAATTGGCAGAGTTAAGGTAAAAGTAGTAATTATACAAATGAGGTACAGAGGAAGAATAGACACAGAGGCATGAGAGGGAGCAGGAGGGCTTGTAGTTCTGAAAATCTACTCACATCAGAAATGGGTTTAATAAGCAGTACTACATGAAGGGTATAGTACCTTCCAAAATCTATAAAGAAATAAGGGGGGGGGGTGGAGATGGGTGAGTGAGGAAGTAAAGGGTGGAAGGAGAAGAAGACAAGGGAAGGATTCATGGGATGGGGGAGGTTAAGTAAATAGCAAGACAAGTTAAAAAGCAGAAATAAAGCAAAGTCAACAGAATAGGAAAAATATGTGTGTATCTATATATGCACATATATATAAATATATATATATATATATTCATAACTATAGCTTGCTTGAGGGTAGGTGGAATGAAAGGGGAGAAAAAAGAATAAAGTAAATAATAAAATTCTCAGCAGAGAACAAAAGAACAGTTTACAAAGAAGAAAAAATGGACATTCATGAATATGATTTCTTCTATTAGTATATATACTTTCTTGATCTGGTAATTTGTTGGTATATATTTTGAATCCTCTCTTATGTTCTGCTGCACATATGATAATATTTTCTTTTCTTTTGTTGTATTACTTTTCTATTTTTGTTATTTTGCTTGTTTTTTATTATAAATTTTTTTAAAAGAATCTTTATAATTTAGAAAACAAATTTTTGAGGAAAGTGAACCAATTACATTGTCTAAGTCTTTCCATGTTATGCCAAAGATAACAATAAAAAAAGAACATAATATACTCTAAAAATACCCATTGTGTATGCAAAATAGATTTAATTAATTTGCTAAGTGGTGTAAATGCTGATTACACACATTTTCAATATCTAATGATGTGTTAAATTCATTTAATCCCCCAATGAATAATATTCATGTGTTTGATAAGTCTTTTATTTGAACTTTTAGGTATCTTCAATATTTATATATTCAGTTATAAACATTTTATTATTATAAATACATTTTATGTGTGCAACTCCCCTGTTAGTCCACTTTAAACTGCTCCTGCTCAGGCTCCCTTGCTGATTTGTCTTGCTTTTTTCACTTCCTTAATCTGGGCATTTGCCAAGGCTCTATCCTCAGTCCTTTTCTCTTCTCTTTGTATTCTTCCCCCATAGTAATTTCATACACTTATTATTGTCTCTAAGAAGATAATGTTCAGATGTATATCTCCAGCCTTGATTCTTTGTCCTGAATTCTAGAACTGTAGGTCCAATTTCTAATGGACATGTCTATCCAGCTTTCTTGTTGGAAATTCAAATTCAGTATGTTCAAAACTAAATTTAGTGTCTGCCCACAAAAAAAAAAAAAAAAAAAATTGCTTTTTCTCCTGATTTTCCCTTTTCTGTTCAATAAATCACTATTTATATGGTCACCTAGGCCCAAAACTTAGATATTATCTTTGCCTTCTCCCTTTCCCTTATTTCTCACAGCCAATTAGTTATCAATCCTACTTCTGCAATAGCTCTTACATCTTTTTCCTACTTGCCATTTTCATTTCTTTTATCTTACTCAGCACTTACTATAAAACAATTATAGGAACCTCCTAATTTGGAAATTCCTTTCCCTTCCCATTCATTCTTCCTTGTTGTAGTAATCTTTCTTATATTTAGGTCTAACGTAACTACACTGCTCTGAATCTTTTGATGGTCCCCCAAAATTAAATCTAAATTCCTTATTCTAGCATGCCAAGTCCTCCACAATCTTGATTCAGTCTACGCTTATCTGTCTTACATAAGGTTTCTCTGACCCAAACAAGCAAAAATATTCACTATCAGATATGCCCTACCTTTCTTCTTACCTCACTGCCTGTGCTAATGTTTGTACCATTTCCAGTGACTAAAATGTTCCCTCACTTTAGCCTATAATTATTGAAATTCTCCCCATCTTTCAAGATCCAGCTCAAATGCTAGTTTGTTGAGGGTGGATATTTTTTTTTGCTAGCTTCTTCTTGAAGTCTTTTCTGATCCCTCCAAGTGAAAAGTTAATATTTTCTTCCTTTAAGAGTATACCAAGCAGGAAGAAGAGCCTATGAGAAGGGATGAAAGTAGAAGAGAGATTTCTGCATATAGAGTGTATTAAATAGACCAATTGGGCTGGAATATAGAAGATGATGGGGTATAATATGCCATCAGCCTGAAAAGGCAGAAAGATATCAAATTATGAAGGGCCTTAAGTGACAAACGGAGAAGATTTTATTTCATACTAGAGACAATATGGAGCCACTAAAGTTTCTTGAGGTAAGAATTGACATTTCATATTTCAATGATGTGGAGATAGTCCTGGATTCTCAAAGGGTAGCTTGGAAGTCTGAATGTCTGAAAAGGTCCTAACAAGCTGGGAAAGATTTGTATACAGACTGAGCAACAGATGACATATCACCAGAGCCTCAGCCTAGCTAAATTCAGAGAAGCTCATTTTACTAGAAGATTATTCATTAAATGATGAATTTCCCTTAGCAACTTATTAAGATCATCTCCTGGGGCAACTAGATGGCTTGATGGCTCAGAGCACTGACCCTGGAATCATGAGTTCAAACCTGGACTTAGATACTTGCTAGTTAAATGATCTGGGCTAGTCACTTAATCCTTATTACTTCCAGAAAAAGAGAGACAGACAGACAGACAGGCAGGCAGACAGACAGACAGAGACAGAGAGAGATAGACACAGAGAGAGACAGAGACAGAGAGACAGAGACAGAGACAAAGACATAGACAGAGAAACAGACAGACAGACTACTAAGGCACAACAGGGCTAAACTTTGTAGTGCCTGAAGAATTATGGTAAATAATATTCATATAAATACAAACATAATACATATTAAATATATATAATATAAATATATTATATAATATACACAGAGAAGTATATACATATACTTATTTATTTTGAACTAATCTTACAATTCTTTTTGAGCCTTGGACTTTTCATACACTAAATATATTACAAATGAATTTTGAACCAGAAAGGAGAAAATATATGGCCCCATCCAACTTTTCTGAAGATTCAGATATTATCTCTGAAGGCAATTCCTTAAGTGTATATGATGCTTCATGTGCCAAGCATTATCTGGAGATAGATATGGAAAGCAAGGGTGAAAGCAAAAGAAAAAGAAGGCTCCAATGTCTATCTCTTGTCTCTGATAATTTTGAGGTGAGAATCAAGGATCACATAATACCAGAAAATGCTACTGCTTTGGGGGACAGCTTGAGTTTCAGTAAGCCTAAAAGAAATTAGCCTTTGACTTGCTCCTCAGAGAAAGCTATTAGCTGGAGTCACTTTGTTTCTTGGTGTTCCAGCAAAGGACATAAAGCAGCGTTCCTGAGAGGGTCAGAGAGTTCATTTTGAACAAGTTCTTCAAGTTCCAAGTAGCAAAGTTACTTCTTTCTAATTTTGAACTGGTTACTTCCCTCCACTTCCCTACATCTCTTTTACTAAGTACTGCATCTGTCTGCTGTCTTAGAATGTACTTTTAAAAGCACCCTCGCACACCAACGTTCACCTAGAGTCTTTTTAAGGACTAGTTTCATTTCTCTACAAATTATAATCTGCCCACCATTTTGGTTGGGGATAAAAGGAATGCCAGCCCATAAATAGTTACCCATTAACAAGTACATGTACTGGGGAAGATGACAACCTCTGCCAGAAGTGTTCTCACACTTCATGGGAAGAAACTGACTAAAGCAGTGTTTTACCCTGCACCACCCACTTTCACCAGTCCATCAACTCGTACCCTGATGACACATACATTGAGAAAGTTGGTAGTAGTTGCCATATGGTGTGGAGGCAGGAGGGTGGGTCTATAGAAGGGAATGGGGAGAATACACAGTAAAGAGAAGGCAAAGGAAGTGGGAGTGAGGAGAGTAAGGAATTAGAGGAGGTGGGAAGATATGAGAAGATAAGAGATTTTTTTTTTAAGTGAAAGGGAATTAAGAGGTTTCAAAGGAGGTAAAGACTAAGACAACAGTAATAGTACTAGGAAATAAATGGGAAAACCTGAAGAAAAGTGTACAGAAAAGTGCAGTGCTTCCAATCCTATTCTGTGCACATGGTTTCCTCCTTTATCTTGATCCAAATGAAGATTTTAAAATTTTTCTACTATATCGAAAAGCATTTTAACCGATCTATCAATAAATATTCATTGAGCATCTACTATGTGCCAGGTGCTGTGCTAAGTACTGGGGATATAAAAGAGGCAAAATACAGTTCTTGCTCTCAAGGAAGGCCAAATATAATGGGGGAGACAATAAATAAATATGTACCAACAGTTTATAGAATAAATTTTTAAAAATGATAGAGGGAAGACACTAAAGTTAAGAGGGATTGGGAAAGATTTCCTATAGAAGATGAGGTTTGAGGTGGGACTTAAAGGAAATCAGTAGAGAGAAACGAGGAGACAAAGCATTCCAGGCACTGAAAAAACCCAGTGAAAATGCCAAGAGCCAAGAGATGGAGTGTCCTGTTGGTGGAACAGTCAGGAAACTAGATCAAAGAAGAGAGTAAGGTATATGAAGACTGGAAAAATAGGAAGGAGCAAGGTTATGAAAGGACTTTGAACATTAAGCAGATGATTTTGTACTTGTTGCCAAAGGCAATAAGGAGCCATCAGAATTTATTGAGTGAGGGAAGGGCAGGTTACAGAGTCAGACTTGTGTGTTTGGAAAATCATTTTGGTGACTGAATGGAGATTAAATTGGAGTGAGAGGAGGCCAATGGATGTGGAAACTAAGAAATCATTGGTAATTTTATAAATATATATATACACATATACACACACACACAAACATACATATATATGTATGTGTGTTAAAAGATCTAATGCTTAATTGTTGATGAAGCAGGTTTTGCTTTTACCTATCTGAAATTAGAATATAAAATTTCTCAAGAATTTTTTAAAAACAAATATTTAATTATTATTTCAGTTATTTATTCTTTATTTAGTCTTCATTAATTTGATTTCTTTTACAACCTAGCATCAGTCAAATATAAATATTGACTTGTAAGACAACAACACTGTTACAAAGCTTATCCTGGAGTTGAGAAATCGAATATTTTTATGCAACTGAACAATGACTAATAATCTAATTACAGATCACTGTGTTCAACTGTGGAGTGATTATCAGTTTAAGTATGTGATACACAACAGGAAGGGGGTGGTAATTTTTGTACATAATTCCAAAATAAGGTGTGAAATTTTATTTCTTCATGTGAGTTTTTTATAATATTTAAAATTATAATTACTAAGATGGAATACAAATTACTTATAAGCCTATATTGATCAAGGCAGGGACCATGGATTTTCAATCTTTGTAATTTTCCTCCCAACACTCTTTCCTGACTCCTATAGATGCTCAGTATACATGTTGTTGAATGAATGAAATCTGAGAATGTACTCTTCAAGGCTCAAAAATAAATTTGCAAAATACCCTTCTATGTATGGAATGAAAAGTCTGCCTGACTTCCTAGAGAAGAAAATTAATTTTTCCCCCCTGAAGTAATTGGGGTTAAGTGACTTGCCCAGGGTCACACAGCCAAGAAGTGTTAAGTGTCTTAGTATAGATTTGAACTCAGGTCTTCTTGACTTCAGGACTGATTCTCTATCCACTGTGCCACCTAGCTGCCCTGAAAACTGATAAATTTTAAGTATGTATATGCATATTCATTCAAAAGTGTATTGTGGAGCTAGTGGTCTCAAATCTCTCTGTGTCTGGGGTAGTAGGAAGTTAACTGATTTCCTCAGCTAGAGTGCTTTTTTTTTTTTTTTTTTTTTTTTGCATTATTGCTAACTTAGTTTTTATTTCTCTAAAAGATTTGTTCATTCATATTTAAATTCAACAAGATGAAGGGACTTGAAAGACTGTAAGAGGCCAAAAGAACACATGCTCCCATGCTGGCTAAGTTTGAAGTCCCTAGTAGAATAGGATACTGATTTGAAGACATAGCAATACAGAGAAACGTGTTAATCCCATCCTAATCCTCTGTTGTTCTGTTCAGGTCTTGGTCCATTTTCTAGATTACATAATATAGGAGCATCTGTGTGTGTGTGTGTGTGTGTGTGTAAAAGCATGAAGACATGTGTGGTAATATGTTCACCTCTTCAAGTGACAAAGCAAAAGGAAAAATTAGAATCAATATTTATTATGAATGCAATTTTTTTAAAAAGCCAAAACACCTCATACTTGTCCTGTCTATTTTGCTAAACTAAAACGTGCTTTTGTTATGTCCCTTAGGGAGCTGTTGCTGCTTCCAAAAGGTATCAGCATCAGTGTTTTCCTGTCCAGAACAATAGAATCTTTCATGTGCCATCTTCTTCTGAACATAACTCAGAAAGTCTGGGTTTGACTTGAAAACATGAATGGTGTTTGGCTAAAAATCTAAAAAAAAATGTATTTGTTTAATCTATCAGGTCTAGCTTTTTTTCTTGTTCCTTAACAATTTCAAGCCAAATTCTCCTTCTGGAATGACACATCTTCCACTGAAATTGATGTACATTTTGAATAACTTTCTTATACTGAGCCTCAATCTGTCTTTTATGTTTCTGAACTTACAAGGAAGGAATGGAAAAACTCCTCAGTGTCAGTATCCCCACAGACAAGAATATGCTAGCGATGAATAAATCAAAATATCAATCTACCAAATTTTGTTTCCATGTGGATATTTACAATTTCTTTGAGAACTTATTTTCTATACTGACCTAGCAGAAATAGAAATAAATAAGAAAGAATAAGAGCTGAGGGTAAATCCAAACTGCCCCATACTGCTGGTTGGTTCTTTACTCAGACAAAATGAATTATAAAAGGATGGGAAAGTTTCAATAGGAGATTTTTTTTCCCCTCATACACAAACATATTTAAGATTATTTGTGCTTTTATCATATCTTGAGAATTTTATAAATCTTAAAAGGCCTGGGGAACACCCCTAGCATTTCCTTCATTGCATTTCAAATTAAAATACTAGCTATTTCTTCAAAAACATACTGTTTTGCACCTGTTATTCCTTCTATTAATCTTTTACAATGGTGAATCTGCAGTTCTTCAAAGAGGAATTATGATTAAGTATACTGCAAAAAATATAGCATTAGCAATAATCTTTTACTCCACTCAAAGTACACCACAGATAGAAAACAAACATAATGACAAACCATTAGTATGACAGATACTATTATGAAAGCAATGAGAACCAACTCAAGTGCCACCACCCACACTTTACTGATTCCCAACTCCTAAGGTGATAGCATGCTCCTCTCCCTGAAATCATTTTGTATCTAACTTTTATGTCCTTCACATTACTTATATGTACACATGTTGTTTTCCCAATGGACTCTAAGTTCCTTGTAGGTAATGATTTTTTCCCTGTTATCTTTGTATCTCCAGTGGGTGGCACAGTGCCTGGCATATTGTAAAAATTTAATAAACACATTTTGATTAGGTTTATGTAGCCACATCATAATATTATCAAAATAATCTTTCCTAAAACTAGTAATAACAAAAGTCATTATTAGCACATGCACTTCTTTAAAATATGCTCTGACACTAGCAGTGTGACATTGGGCAAATCACCTAACCTGTGTAAACCTGAGTTTCTTCATCTTTAAATGGGAATAATTATATTATACTATCTAATCTGCAGGGTTGATGTGGGAGAAAACTTTTTTAGACTTTAAAGTACTACATAATAATAAGTTGTTATCATCATAATTATTATAGTCCTTCTACATGATTTCTGTTTTTCTTTCCCTCATCTTGTTTACAGAGTTCAGGGAGGAAAAAAAAAAAAAACCACCAGAATTTACACACATTAGCAGAAATGTAGCTCCATCTGTGTCAATTTGTAGTTCCCTATTACACCCCTCCTCCAACCATTTCTGGAAAAAGGAATGGTGCTTTTTCTATGAACAGTCTTACAACTGATTATACCCTACATATCCCAGTGATTCTTTTCCCCTAAAAGTTATCATCCAAACCTCATTCTCCTCCCATCGCCTGAATCCTTATTCCCATCTTCCTCTACTCCAAAGATCCAACAAAACCACTTTACTCCTTCTATTTTGCCCTCTGGAATGTCTGTTCCATAGGCAACAAAGTTCCCTTCATCCTAAGTCTTTTCTTCTCCCATTCTTTTCATCTTCTAGTAGTCACTATGATAGAACCCCTCCTGTCTAGTACTGGCCCCTTTCTAGTACTGGCTACACCTTAATCCATTTGGCTGTACCATTCATCTCTGAGTTCACTGGGAAAAGAAGGGAAGTTGGAATCTTCCTTATTCCTCCCTACTGCCACTTCCAATTTACCATTTTACTCCATCACTCAACAGTAACCTTTCTTCCTTCAATTGAAATTCATACAATTCACATCAATGTTCTAATTAAAAACAAGATAGCTGTTATCTACAGATCCCAGATTATTCTCCTTTCTTCTTCAATGAATTCAGTACCTGGTTCACAATTTTTCTCTTTTCCCCAATTCCTGTCTTCATATAAGGAGAACTTCAACATACTCTTAAACACCCTAATTGAATATTTCTTCAACCTCCTTATTCACTTCCCATGACAATCCATCTCACCTTAGCCACACATAAAGATGATCATACCTTTGATCTTGCCATTATTCCCAATATCACCACTCCTCTGTTCAAGAATTTTGAAGTCCTAATCTATCAACTTTCCAAATCTCCCTCTGCCTTACTTTACCAGATTGTCCTCTTTATCCATATTGTGATCTTCAAATCCTTGACCTTTCTGTTCTCTCCCAGGTAATGCCCCCTGAACTATCCATTCTCTTCTCTTTTCTCCCACAGGAACCCTTGGTGAACCAGTTTAATTCTATATTGTCCTTTTCTCCTGAATCCCCAGCAGCTTAATCCTATTGCTAATCATACCCTGCAAAACTTCAGCCTTAGAAGACTTCCCAATAAATGAAAGGAGATGAAAATCATGCAACCACTTTGACTACAAATTTGTATTACAAAACCTCAACTGGGTCCTTCTTGCTGCTAGACAATCATTTTATATTTACTTTTTCAATTCACTATTCTACTCTCCACAATGACTCTTCCAAACTTTTTCATCCCTCTTCCAGCCTGTCATACCTGCCCCTTCCTCATCTTCTCAGCTGAGAATCATACCTCATATTTTACAAAAAACATTTTAGATCATTTGCCATAAGCTTCCTCTTCCCTCTTCTTTGTAATCTATCACAAATGACTTTTGCAATATCTCTTCCTTCTCTCCTATCTATAGGAATAAGTCTAATCAGTATCTTTCTTTGCATAATTTATCCTATATTCCCTAACAGATTGTACCCTTTTGTCATCTCACTCACTCACCTACCTTCAATCTCTCCCTTTCCACTGGCTCTTTTCCTACTGCCCACAACATACCCATATTTCTCCTATTCTTTAGAAATTCTCACTTATTATTTCTACCCCCTCCCAGCTCTGGATATTTTCCTGCAGCTATCCTCTATATCTGAAATGCTTTTCCTTCTCATCCCTACCTACTGACTTCCCTGACTTCCTTCAAGTCCCTACTATACTATATTCTATAAGAAGATTTTCTTAACCTCTCTTAAATCTAGAGTTTCCCTCTTTGTTAATTATTTCTTATTTATGCTGTAAATCATTTTGTTTGTTTGTTGTTTCCCCCACTGAATATTTGAAACAGGGATTATCTTTTGCTTCTTTTTGTATCCCTAGAACTGAGGACGGTGTGTGGCACATAGTAAGTGCTTAATAAATGCTTGTTGGCTTACTGATAATTCTAAAAGAATAATATTTTAGAATTGAAAAGGACCTTGAGATAATCTGTTCTAATTTCATCATTTTACAGAAAAAGAAACTGAGGCTCAAATTCAAGTAGCTATCACAAATTCTTACAATCAGTAGCAGGGAATGGAGTAGTACCTACATTTAATTAATCCAGTATTCTTTCCACTACCACATGAATATAGTCAATCAGCAAATGAATGGTCAAACATCAATTGAACTTCAGCTATATTCAAAATAAGTATAAAAAATTTATGCTTCTGTATGTTGTAAAATTAAAATGTGTTTTTTAAAAGGTGGAAGGAGCCAACATTTCATTAAAAAAAAAAAAAAAAAAACCCAAAACCATCATACAGGTAAGAGATTCCTAGAAAATATTGTCAAATTGAAATTAAGAAGGAGGGAAACAAGCACTTATTAAATATCTACCATGGGCCAGGTACTTTATAAATATTACCTTATTTGATCCTCATAACAACCTTGTGGATTCAGTAATGTAGTAAAGTATATACTGTATATTAAAGCTATAAGATAGAAAATGAGGGGTGAGTTTAATCCATTTGTTTCTACTCTTTCTCCAAATTCAGAAGGCACCTAGAAATATCCCTTCTATGAAAAAAAAATAGTGAAATGTCCTCTTCTTTAGTTTCTTTTGACCAATTGGACCCCTGAAAGAATATCTTGAGATCATCAGTTACTTTAACACCTCTTCAAGGCATTCAGCTACTAAGGAGAACAGAAACTTAAAACAAATTCTCTGTACAAACCTGAGAGAGGGGCCCAAGAATCTGAAGTTGGCCCCAAATTCCTGGAAAACTGCCACAAGACCTGCTTTCTCAGGTGCCTCCCCTGAAGGGCATGCAAGCTACATCACCTTTTGGCATCCTGTTGCCAAAATTATTCGCAGGCACAATCACTGTCTTTCTTTCAAGAGAACTCAAAGCACTTTACAAATATGATCTCATTCACCTTCAAAATTTGTTAGAGAAATTACAAATGGTGTTTCTATTTGAAAATAGGAAAAACCCAACTACAGAGAAGCTAAATGATTTAACCCAAGACAACAGGCAAATCATGCTAGAATTTGTCGAAAAGAATAGTAGACTATGATGTCAAGAGGAAGCTGTCAGACTTTGCTGAGCCACAGAACTTGAGTCAGTAGACAACTCCCATGATCAAATTATCTCCTTTATATTAACTGAAAGTCTTCTCTTCTTTTTACTTTGTCAGAAATTCCAACTAAAAGAAACTTAGTTGGGGTAAGAAGCATCCTATTTTAAAATTCTCATATAATTCTATGAAAATATTTCATGAGATTTTTTTTAAGTGCTATAATTAGAGGAAGAAAGACCTCAGTTCAAAAAACCACTTTTGACACTTAATAGCAAAGTGACCAAAGGCAAGTCACCCTACCTCTCTCTAACAATTTTTTCATCTGTAAAATGGGGATAATAGCATAAGATTGTTATAAGAATCAGATAAGACAGTGTGTAGAGTGTTCTGTCAACTTTAATATACAATTGAAATATCAGTTTTTAGAAAAGGATTTGGTGTTCATAAATGTTTTACACCTGTTCCCATTTGCCTGATTCTGTATGTTACAGAAGAGGATACAGCCATAACTTTCATCCCCAGAAGATCTTGTGCAGTGAAAACCCAGAGAATGCCTAAGCTGTGGGAAAGCCTGAAGGAGGATACTTCCTAAACCTTAAGACATAAATCCTTAACTGTTGCTTATCATCTCTGGAGCCTTAAGCAAGGCACCTCAGCACTCTGAGATTCAGTTTCTTCATCTGTAAAATGAGGGAATTAGACTAGATCAATTCTAAATTCTGTGATCTTTGTGACCTACTTGGTCTTTATTTTAGAGACCCTCTAAATTAATTGATCAATCAGGTAAATGATCAATTAATAGGCCTGAACTGATAGCATGTAATAAAAAAAAAAAAAGGCACTTTAAGGCTTGAAAAGCACTCTCCTAATATTATCTTATTCCCCCTATACATATACACACACAAACCTGGGGAAGTAGATGCTATTTTACAAATGAAGAAATTGAGACTTAGAGAAGTTAAGTGACTCAGCTAGTATCAGAAGGGGGATTCAAACTCAAGTCTTCTTAAGTCTAAGTCCAGCACACTATGTACTGAAAAACTGTAACACAAAATAATAAAAACCATGTTTAACAAGTATCATGACTAAGTTTCGCCACCTTTCTTTCCAAAGGTCGAGGACTCTGGATGTGTCACTCTTTGTAAAATGTCAGACTTTTTCACAATATGTTGGTGAATTGTGGTAAAGTGTTTTCTTCCTCTTTTTTTTTTTTTTTTTTTTAAATTCTTTGTTGTAAGGGATGGTTCACTAGGAGCTGGAAAGGATAGGTTCACATTAGGGAATGAAGATGGTTCCAAAACAAAAGATATCAATAAAAGTGTATTTTTTTAAAAATACAAAAACTAATCCTTGATGCATGCTTTGTCCTTTATAGGCTACTTCATGTGGACACATTGTAAGCCCTTAAATGCTCATTCCCTTCCTCTCTCTTACACATATTTTCCAGCTCTGATTATAAGACGCCTTTGACTTTTTCTCTGATGGTAATATGGGAATAGTTTCAGCCACCTCCTACTGCTTCCCTGAAGTCCAATCAGGTATGGGGTGTTATATTCATGTTAATTACTCATATATGATTCACTTTAGGCCACAGAGAGCCACACCTCTTGGCAAAAACTTGCTCTACATGAAGTAAAATCGTGACACTGTTAACAAGCAGAGACTTGCACTATTGGGAAGAATCTCTCAATGTCCCTTTATTCTTCTTAATTAAGGACAAATGTAGAGGATGATGGAGGTTTTTTGCCAATTTTGTCCCCATGTTAAAAAAAAAAAAAAAAGAGTAAAAGTGTTTCCAGAGCCAAACTTATGATTGATTTCATGTCAAAGAAGGTATATCCAACTAAGAGCATAAGAACGACTCAGAGAGAGGAAGGTGAAATTCTCCATGGAGTCTTCTCATTAACTCTTGCTTTACAAGTATTGTTGGGGGAGAGAGAGTAGAGAGGAAGTGAATGAAGGAAATGAGGGCAAGAAAAGGAAGAGAACTGAAAAATACCTAAGTTTAGAAAGTTGCTTAATACCCTTTCTTCAGATAATGAAGTCAAATTACAAAGCAGTGCCTTAAATATTCTCTGCTAACCTTAAACTCAATAATCCAAGAAAAAACAAAGGATAGGCTGATGACTAGGGAATGACATCTGCCCAGTGGGAGGAGAAAAACTATGGCTAGACACAGCCAGAAAGGTAGAAAGATAAAACATTTATTAAATGATTTCTTTGTGACTGTGATAAGTGCTGGGGATACAGAAACAAGAATCAGCCTCAGAGTGGAGTCATTATCAGAGAGGAAGGCCATATGTAGTATGTGCAAGCTTATACACACTGGAAATAGTCCCAAGTATATACTCTCCAGTTCAAAACCTCTGCTTCCTCCCACTCCACCCCACACATTCAAATCTGGTTGTTTTAATGTTTGCAAGATTACTTTTATCCATCTCTTATACTTTCTTCACTCCTACTGCCATCACTCTGCCTAAACCACCATCTTTTCTCACCTAGACTATTATAAAAATTATTTAATTCAGGCAGCTAGGTGGTGCAATGGATAGAGCACCAGGACCTGAGTTCAGGAGGACCCGAGTTCAAATTTGATCTCAAATACTTAACACTTCCTCGCTGTGACCCTGGGCAAGTCACTTAACTCCATTTGCCTCAGCAAAAAAAAAAGAAAAATGTAATGGGCTGAAGCTCGACTTGAAACACTGAGGTCCCAATCACGTGAGGCTAAATAGTAATTGGACCATACTCTATTAATATACATGATTGGAGAAAGAATGGCCCCCGCCTACTGTTTGTGCAAGTCCTGATGTGTTGTATAGGAAATGATGATTTTGGTGGGTGGAGGCAGAGGTAAGAGAGGCAGAGAGAGACTGCAGATTGGCTTCTTGTTGCAGCTGCTCACATTGCTATCGTGATCCCCCTTCACCTCCAATCCCCTTTCACCTCCACAGAGAATAAAGATTGAAGATTTTCCCTTAACCTGAATTCCTGACTTCGGCTGATTTTAAAATAGGTGATCATCACATTTGGCGCCCAACATGGGGCTGTTTTTCATTCCCTGTGGCAAAACTGTCCATTCATATCTTTTATAAGGCTCAGCTAAGTTAACGCTGGGCCCTGAAAAGGCAAATCTTTTCATATCCTCCTTATCCAGAGGGATAGAATAGAAACAATCCTTAATGTCTATAACCCAAAGACTATTCTCTAGTCTTTGGCCATTCTCTAGGCAATTGAGTAGGAGATGGAAATCCAGGCTGAAGAGTTCCCATAGTTTCCATCTGTTCATTCACCTTTCTTAAATCAGTCAACATCTTCCATTTTCCAGATTTCTTTTTAAAACAAACACTGGGGAATTCCAAGGACTTAGAGAAGGTTGTAAGTGTCCTTGGTCAAGTTGTTCCTGTACTATATCTAATAAGGCCTGAATTTTATTGCTACCTAAGGACCACTGTTCTATCCACATTGGTGTATCAGTTTTCCATTGGATAGGAACAGGTGAAAGGGTTGGCAGGCCTTCAACAGCAGCCCTGCTTTAAAAACCGAAGTACTCATTTTTAACCCTAATTGCTGTAAAATGTCTCTTCCCACAGATTGATGGGGATTTTTTCAGCTATAAAAGGAGTAAAAACTCCTGTTTTGCCTTCAAAAGTCCATCTCATAGGGGTAGCACTAACTTCAGCTGCTATTGTTCCTCCTACACCAGACATGTCGGTGTCTGCTTTAATCTTTGGCCAGTGATTAGGCCAATTGGCACTTCTAATGACTGTACGATCTGCACCTGTGTCTACCTATCCTTCTAATGGCAGGCCATTTATATAGATAGTGAGCATAGGTTGGTCAGCTCTCACTGCATGCTGTCCAGAATATTCCTGGATTTTGTTGCTTGGAGTCAGAATCTGGGCAACTATCACTGGATTGCTTATTAGGAGTCTGTATCAGTAAACCTGATGCTACTACTTCTTCCCACAAAGTCAGCAAAGGGTTCATTTGGCCCTTGTATTATTTTTGTGAAGGCCTCACCCTTGTCGTCTTTATTGTGGAGAGAAACCCACGCTTCAATAACATTAGCAGCAATTTGCTCACATGCTGCTATGGAATAATTAATCTGTACTGCGACGTCTACATAGGAACCTACACCTGTTACTAGGTCACAGGTGATTGCATTATGAACTCCACTTTGATTATTTTGTTGGGCTTGTATCCTACAGAGCTCATTATATTCAGAAAGCCACAAGTAGTTTTGTCCAGGCTCTAGGCATACCCTTGCTATAGATTTCCAGTCATTAGGGGTCAAGATTTCAAAAGCCAAATTCTGTAATAACATCTTAACATAAGCTGATATAACTATAAAGAGAGTAGTCAGAACTCCTTTTCAGTCCACTCAGCAGAATGATTGTATGCAATCATTCTAGCTCTTACTTATTATCCAGGAAACATAAATATAATATCTGATTCGGCATATTCAGTTAGTGTGGTACAAAGAATTGCCACAGCCCAAATAAAATTTGCAGCCTCTAATATATATCAGCTCTTTAAGAAACTTCAAGAGCAAGTGAGAAAGCATCCAGGTAAGATTTACTATGCTCTTAGCTTCCTCTTTTGTTATTCCAAATTGTAAATGTAAAGCTTGAGCAGCCTGATGATATTTAGAATGAGATTCCTGGGCTTCTTGGAATAAAGGAGTATTGACTAACATAGTTAGAAGGTTATCTGCCTTTGAATTACCATCAAAAAATGGGACCTGAATTGGAACAAGAGGTTTGGCAATTGTTAATGCTGTAAAGTTACCCATGTATATATCCTGTAAATAAAAGGCTATTAAATTAAAAAAAAAAAAATGGGACCTGGAAGTCCACTGTGAGAGTGGACATGGAAAATATAAATCTTACCTGGATGCCTTCCTTTCCACACTGCCTCCAGGGAAGAACCCTCATGGTTTGAGACCCAGTGAAATCTGGCAAATGGATGTGACCCATTATAAATCTCTTGGTCATCTGTCTTTTATCCACGTTGTGGTAGACACCTTTTCAGGATTCACTTTTGCAATACCAGCAGCAAAAGAGACAGCCCAAGTGGTCACTGAATTCCTCACACAAGCATTTGCCATTATGGGTGTGCCACAAGCAATAAAAACAGACAATGGCCCTGCATATACTTCCAAACATTTTGCACACTTTTGTGCGCAGTATAAGATTTTACATACCACTGGCATACCTTTTAATCCTCAAGGACAGGCAATAGTAGAGAGGAGAAACAGAGACATTAAGATGCTCCTACAAAAACAAAAGAAAGAGGGAGCCACAGGTAACCTTAGAAAACTTCTAAATCTAACTCTTATTAACTTCTTGATTTTTGACAAAGATGCACTGGCTCCAGCAGACAGGTTTTATAACCCACTGGAAGGGCAGTGTCCCGTGCGAGCAGCTCCACTATCTTTAGATAATCGCCAGGTGATGTGGAGAGACCCAGAAAGTGGTGAATGGAAAGGACCAGATAGGCTAACTGCTTGGGGGAGAGGGTTTGTTTGTATCTCTACAGGTGGAGAAGGAATCAGATGGGTGCCAAGGAGCCGTATTTGCCTTCCATCACAGAGAGATGGAGCAGACCCTTGAAACAAAGAAGAAGACCCAAGAAATATTGGGTGGTTGTTGCTGATTGTGCTCACCACCAAAAGAGTGTGGCAGTTATGGCATTTGACTCATAGACATCGAAAATTGTTGGACTTGAAAACCCTCAGGAATCATTGGATTCTCTAAGACATAAGATTGTTGTAGGACTTGATAACCCTCAGGAATTATTGGATTCTCTAAGACATAAGACTTGAAAGCCCTCAGGAATCATTGGATTTTCTGAGAAATGATAAGACTGTTACAGGACTTCAAGATCTTCTGGAATCATTGGATTCCCTAACACATAAAAATACTTTTGCAGGACTTCAAAAACTTGGGGGGGATCATTGGATTCCCTGACATGTGAAGCAATGGACAATAGATTGGTTTTGGACTATCTCTTGGCTGCTGAAGAAGGCATATGTGTGACTGTTGTTTACATACCCTCCTTCTAGGACTTCTGGCAATCTTTTGCAACACCATGTTGATTTATATTGTTTGTTATACCACTACTTGCGTGTACAATTCATGTTTGTGCCACCATATCAAGCCTGCATTGACTGAGGGGAGGGTCATCACTAATAGCCTCTGTGTTATTGCTATGTGCTTGTGTATTACACAAGCTCCCATGCTGATGGTTTGTGCACAATAAGACCCTATAGCCCAGAAACCCATTAGCAACCTCCACTTCCCTTTGGTGCTTTTCATCTCCCTTCCTGAGATGTCAGGGAGGATGTGATCATCTCCTTTTTAGTGCTTTCACCTCCCTTCCTGAGAAGTCAGGGGGGTCGTGATCACCTCCTTTTCTGTGCTTTCACCTCCTTTCCTGAGAAGTCAGGGAGGGTGTAATCACCTCCCCTTGGGGCCTCTGACTTCCCTGAGGAGTCAGGGATGGCATGACCACCTGTGTTCTAAAACAAAAGAAAGTGGGAGATGTAATGGGCTGAAGCTCAAGTTGATACACTGAGGTCCCAAGCATGTGAGGCTAAATAGTAATTGGACCATACTCTATTAATATATATGCTTGGAGAAAGAATGGCCCCCACTACTCTTTGTACAAGTCCTGATGTGTTGTATAGGAAATGATGATTTTGGTGGGTGGAGGTAGAGGGGCAGGAAGAGAGACAGAGAGAGACTGCTGGTTGGCTTCTTGTTGCAGCTGCACACATTGCTATCATGAGCCCCCTTCACCTCCGATCCCCCTTCACCTCCACAGAGAATAAAGACTGAAGATTTTCCCTTAACCTGAATTCCTGACTCTGTCTGATTTTAAAATACGCGGTCATCACAGAAAAAAAATTATATAATTCATCATTCTGTCTTTGGTCTATCTATCCTTCTAGCTTATCCTTCATATAGATATTTGAGTAACCATTATAAGACTCAATTAGTTGTCTGCTCAGAAACCTCCAGTGATTACTAAAACCTCCATTGATTACTAAAGGAAGTATCAAGTTCCAAGTCTAATGTTTGTTCAAGGCCATTTATAATCTATGTCAAATCCACTCACACAATCTTATCTCCACTTTATTCATATAGTCTATATTTCATAAAAATTAGTCTGTTCTCATCCTGCATATATATATACATATTTACACAATATGTATATATGTAATATATATATAAACACATATGTGTTTGTATATTTTTAATATGTGTTTGTTCATGCTGTCCTCTATGTTTAAAATAGGTTCTATTAAGTCTTCTAATAGTACTTAATCCTCCTACTCAAGCATTCTGACTTCTACATCCATCACTCGTCTGAAATGGCTTTCCCTCTGGTTATCATTGATTTATTAATTGCAAAATTCAATAGACTATCCTTAATCCACACCTCTGCAACTCTTACAGTTTTAGCACTAAATCATTGCCTAACTCTTCCTCCTGGATAGTCTCTCATCTCCTGGCTTCTAAGACATTGCTCTTTCTTGTAAATCTCCTCCTGTCTGTCTGATTTTTCAGTCTCCTTTGCACAGATGACTCAAGAACTCTCCGTTATAGATAGTCTGAACTACTACTCGAGTTCCCTGTATACTATATTCCATATCCTATCTTGACCCCTTTACACAGATGATTCCTTATATCTGGCATGCTCCTTCCTCATGACTGCCTCTTGGAATCTTTAGCTTCCTTGAAGGCATAGTTTGGTTGCAATCTCCTTACAAAAGCCTTTCCTGATCTTCTCAGATAATGTCCTTATCCTTCCTCAGATTGCTTTGTGCCATACTGTATAAACTTCGTTTTTACTTGTCAGTATACATATTGTGTCCTCCCAAATAAAATATAAGCCCTTTGAGGGCAGAGATTTTCATCATTCTTGTCTTTGTATTCCCTGCATCTGGCACAGTGTTTTACATATAGTTAATTAATAAAATTTAGGTGAAATGAATTGTTGATTGAAATCATTCTCTTCCTTTGAGATCCTACTCAAGTACCACTGTCTCTATGAAGCCTTCCTAATTTCTGTGGAGGGAAAGTGATCTCAGCTTTCTTATAGTACTTTGTTCAAACTTCTCTTTTGTATTTAATATTTTTTTTTTAATTCTAAGAATTTTACATTCATTTTAATTCTCCCTTGTGCTACAATTGGGGCAGCTACATGGTACAGTGGATAGAGTGTCTGACATGAAATCAAGAATTCATCTTCTTAAGTTCAAATCCAGTTTCAGACACTTACTACATGTGAGTCCTGGATATGTCACTTAATCCTATTTGCCTCAGTTTTCTTACCTATAAGATGAGCTGGAGAAAATGGCAAACCACTCCAGTATCTTTACCAAGAAAACCCCAAATGAAATCATGGAGAGCTGGGCACAACCCTAAATGATTGGACAATAACACCAAAGTGCTGAAGTTATTTTGTGCTTCTTTTTTCTCTTTTTAGATATAAGCCACTTGGGAACAGGTACTGTGTTTTTTCTCATGCCTAAAACCATGCTTTTTTGCATAGTGAATGATTAATAAATGTTTGCAGATTTGAAAGATGCAGCTAATTGTAACCCTCATAGAAAGGTTATTTGCATTTTTAAAAAATCATTCAATTAATAAAGATAATTTCCCTAGAGTGGTATACACAATATCCTGATAGCCAACAGTGATAAAGATGTGATAATCGAATTTATTCATTATATTTTCTTTTCAGTTGTGCTTTGGAAATATATTTATGAAACAGCAAAATCATTTGTATATAAAAAAACTCAATTTAAGGAGAAAAATATTGTCTAGAATGTATTATATGGTACTTTTCCAATGAAATTCAATTGAAGACAATTATTTAAATCATATATCACATCCAAGTCATGGCCTCATTTGGTTCATTTTACCTAGATGGGAAAAAGAAGAATTAAAATCAAAGAATGTGATCTTTTCTACTCAGTCTAAGGAAAGAGGTTATCATCAGAAGAAACATGTGTAAGTAATTTATTAAATTTGCTCTAATGATCTCAACAAATAGATATTGTGTTCATCTAAAAATAACATTAAGGCAGTGTAGTCTATTTTTTTCTAGATAGAGAAATTTGTGAAGTATAAAGATGGAGATCTCTGCTATATTTATTTATGAACATTCATACACATTTAAAAGCATTAGTAGAAAATTTGGCAGTCTGCCATAGGTATGTTAATTAGCATTTTTCGTAATGTTTAAAAAATAAGGCTAAAAAATGTAAATGAAAAATTTTTTTCAATTGATATGTATTGAATTTGGGGCTTATGGTAGCAACTGTTCTACATAAATGTCAATCACCAAAAGGGCTATCATTTTTTATATTTGAGCATGATCTATTTGGCTAGCAGCCTTTTTCCATATGAGATTTATAAAACTGTATAAGATCTAATAAGAATCTCATTTTAATATACTATTTCCACTCTATTTCATGCATTAGTCTCATTGTAGGAAGAAATTTAGCATCCTTAATTAACATGGCCCCAAGACTTCCCAGGGCAACTCCAACTGGGCTACAGGTTCAGAGGCACCAACTATCTTACCACTCATGAAATCAGAATGAGGAGATCTGAAACTGTGTCATATTAAGAATGAAGATAAGAATGTTCCCTAAGGTCTGGGGTTTACAAACTCATCAGGAAAACTATAGGGAAAATAAGGAAAGGAAGTCCAAAGGCAAGTAATTGTGCAGGATAGTCAGGCAGATAGAAACAAGATATATTTTTTACTTTTTCTCTTATTAAGCTGATGAAACCGGTTGTTTTTCTCTGAAGCAGGAGGCAATGGGACATTTCTGTTTTTTTAATGAGCTTCTGCATTATTACATTGGCTCTTGACCTCATCCAGGTGGGCACAGAGCTGTTTTCTGGCAATTATTCAGCTGCTGCTTGGATGAAATCTGTCATATCAATGTGTCAAAACATATCACTATGGGGTTTTTTCATGATTCAATATTAAAATTAATTCTTCATAAGGAAAGAAAATTATTTTATAATCAAATATTAGGAAAAAATTCTTATTTTTTAAGTGCTGTTCAGGACATATAGTTCATCATCATCATCACTAATGTATATGGCATTTACTATGTGTCAATAGTATATATATATGCTCATTCCCCTTCCTTAAAATACAAAATAACCCATCATAAATGATACTTATCTGAAGTACACCACTCTATTATTTAAATACAATGAGTAATATTTAGCTTTAACTTCTGTCATTGGACCTTTTACAGGCTGCTTATTCTGACAATAAGAAAATTTGTAATAGAAATAAATGTAAGAGCTCAAAAGATATGGTTATTTCCACATTCAAACAAGCCATTAAAAATTAGGAAAAGGGAATTTGAGTGACTCTAATTATTACCATTCCCTACAAAAGTTCAACTGATCTTAAATAGTTGCCACAAAAATAAACCAAAATTTACCAGAAACCAACTCAGCAAGCAAAAGCTAGCTCTCCTTGCTAAGCAGAGAAAGATGGCAGCCAGGGATAATATCAGATTAGAATATAAACTCATTTATAAAAACATGATAGAGGAAGATGGCAGAAGACCAGCAGTGTCACTGCATAAAGCAGTGGAAAGGAAAGGAGAGGAAAGGAAAAGTCATGGAAGATTGTTTTGAGACCTGATTAAGCCACATCTTTCCAAAGTACTGATAGATGAAGCTAACAGTTGCGCAACAAAAAGGAAGAAAAAGGAATCCATTTGTCATTTTCTATATAATTTATGTCATCAATAATACTGAAATCACCACATCTGTACTTAATGTCACTTAAGGAGATTTCACTTAAGGATTTGAAATAAAGGAAAACTGGATAAGGAGACACCCAAAGCTACAAGCCCTTATCCCATCTTCTCATCCCATATAATCTTTATGAAAATGATCCAGGGCATACTTGAGGAAACAAGGAAAAGGACAGGCTTTTGCTAAGGATTTTCTATAAGAGCACAGGCTTCAACTAATCTCTGATGATCATGATCAGGAGAGACATAAAATAAGGAGACATTGACCAGTGTCTTAAGCTCAGGGTACAAATGGGAGAGATTCTTTGCAACTGGGTGAGCTCTTCCAGCTGTACCTGTTGGTGGAATTATTTTTTTTGCTTGTTGCATCAAGTTCCAGAGTGCTACAAATCTTCTTTTATGAAATCTATGATTACTCAAAAAAGACTGACCTAACAGAGAGAGCTAAATGGCTGAATGCATGGCCTTCTGGGACTGGAGTCAGGGAAACCTGAGTTCAAATCCAGCCTCACACAGACTAGCTGTGTGATCTTGGGTAAATCACTTAATCTCTGTTTACCTCAGTTCTTCAACTGTAATGGGGGATGATAATAACACTTACCTTGCAAGGTTGCTATGAGAAACAAATGAGACAAGATCTGATTAAAAGTGGGGAGAGTGGGGGGGTACATAGCACAGTGCCTGGCACATAAGTGAATACTTTATAAATATTTATTCTTCCTTCTAATAAGCTATAAAGAAAAAACTAAATGGAAAATGCAGATTTCCCAGACTACCATCTC
The DNA here is from genome assembly GCF_902635505.1 of Sarcophilus harrisii. Taxonomy (NCBI): domain Eukaryota; kingdom Metazoa; phylum Chordata; class Mammalia; order Dasyuromorphia; family Dasyuridae; genus Sarcophilus; species Sarcophilus harrisii. The sequence goes on along the minus strand of NC_045427.1, from coordinate 107,747,044 downwards.
TGGTTGGGAAGACCATTAATACACATATTCGTAAGACACTATAGATGGATACAGAGCCCAAATTTGAATAAGAAAAGAGAACAAAAGGAATCAATCATACAGCAATTTTAATGATCTTAAGCTGTACTTTGACACACACAAAAATTAACACAAATGTTATATAATTGCAAAACTTAGAAAGGAATATCTGAAGGAACAAAGTTGTGGGTACCCCAAAGGTCACCAGAGACCTTTGCATCTAATGATGATTTATGGGTAGAAGTAATATAAGATAGATAACTCAAGAAATATATACTTGGAAAAGACGGTGGGTGAGACACATAGAGCCATCAAGGGATAACTGGTTGCACCCATAAGCTGCAGCAAAACCTATATGACAGAAAATCTAGAAAAAGGAGGAGCTGCTATCTGACATAGCAGAAAGAACCCCAGCCCTAGAATCAGGAGGAACTGAGTTTAAATCCAGCCTCAGATGCTTACTAGTGCTATGACCCTGGTGATCCACTTAATTCCTGTTGCTCCAAAACAACTTAAAAAAAAAAAAAAAAGATTATGGCACATTAGAAGAAGAAATTCCACATTAGTGGAAGATCAAGGAGAGAACACAGCCAAGAATTGTACAGAATAGCATGAGACAGTGGATGGGTTTCCAAGAGTGCTTAAATCAGTGAGGTCATAGATTCATGCAAGTTATCAGAGCATAAGAACATGTTCATACCTGTCTAAAGCTGTCCAGGCATTCTCCTCTATTACATAAATGCAACAGAGAGAAAATGAGATTTTTTTTTTTTAATTCAAATAATGTTGGATTGTGGATTTAGCTCTGGAAAAGACTTTAGAGGTCACCAGATCCAACCTTCCCATTTTACAAATGATGAAACTAAACTGATTTGCCTAAATTTTGGTCTTAGGAGTAGCAAGACAGTGCCAGGAATATCATTTCAAATTAATCACCTAATTCACTTACATTAATTTCTTAGATCTTTAATCCAAAGATATTGAAACTACCTGAAACTTGTATTTATTTTCATTCTTGTCTTCATAAAATACCATGTAAAAGAAAATTCACACTGGGTTTGTGGTATTAAATTAGGCTATGATCTTTTATGTAAAAATTATGCAAAATTTCCATAGGAACTTTGTTAAATGTATAAAAAGCAACAAAGTATTTTTATGTTTCTTGCTCTCTCCTTGGTAATCAGTGTAATACAATAGTCCAGAAGAATAATTAATTTTTAATTTAAAAATTCATCTACTCAATAGAATCTAAAATTTTATTTATATGTTACCAAAAAATGGTAGATTAAAAACCTATTTGCTCCAACTCCTAGGAACAATTTACATGTGCTACAATTTGAATGTCTTTCTGATGTGGTTCTAGTACCTAGGTCTGGTGGTAGAGAATTGAGGTGTGAGAATCCCCTCTGGTCGGCACTGGTCCAATGTGAAAGAATTCACAAACCTGAAATCTGAATGTGGCAAAGGAAAGGGATTTTTATTGGCACTCAGAAGCCAGCTTTGCTAGGAAGACAGACTCCTCTCTGGCGAAGTCCTGTCAGAAATAACAAAAGGTTATCACTGAGAAGAGAACGTCTTCACAGCAGGCAAGAGTTCTGGCAGGCAGCTGTGCCAAGAAGAGAGGTTCCTTGGCAAGGTGTAATCCTGCTTCGGACTTCTGCAGAGATTTGGAGTTCAGAATTATACTTTATAGCAGTCTGAAGCTAGAGCTTCCATTAGAAATTGAATGAGAATCCCTCAATGTTGTCAAGGCCTTCAGGCTTAGATTTCCAGTTGAAAAGAAAGTACTTATCTTGGAGTTTCAAACCACTCAATAACAGCGAATTTGAGCTACTGGGAGTGGTCCTGGACTAATCTTCAGCTCCTGAATGAGACCACTTAACTGCCCTGAAGGGTGAATCTCTGTCAGAGAGAGTTTCAGAATTCACTTGCTTCCCCCCAAAAGTCAAGGGGGACCAATTTGCATCATTTCTACACATAGTAAACTCTCTTTTATTCAGAACAGCTCAAGAACCTAGTGATATGATTAATCTAATATTCCAATTATCATTGTCAATTCAATTCAACAAATATTTATTAAATTCCCACTATATCTTGAGACAGAGAGAAAGACAATCAGAGACAGAGAAACAAAGAGAAACAGAGACAGGAAAGAGGGAGAAAGAGGAAGAGAGGAGAGAAAGAGAGACATAGACAGAGAGAAATAGAGACAGAGATCTTGCCATCAAGGAGATAACATTCTATTGAGGGGAAGAATCATACACACAGTGGATATGAAATATGCAAAATAATTAGAATATAAAAACATTAAAAACAGATAGAATCAGAAAAATTCTCTTATAGGAAGTAGCACTTCTCAGCCAGAAGCAAGCTAGGTTCTAAGAAGAGAAATGAGAAGGGATTAAATTACAGACAAGAGGACAGCCTGTATAAAGGTCAGAGCAGAAGAATGCTGTGAATAAGGATCATCAAGGTCAGTTTGGTGGGGACATGTAGTGCATAAAGGGAAGTCATGTGAAATCAATATGCAACTATAAATTAGAGCCAAATTTCAAATAGTTTTACATACTGAATAGAGGCATTTGTATTTTATCCTAAAGGCATCAGGGGATCACTGAAACTTCTGGGAAGGGAAATAATGTGATTAGACCTGTGATTTAAGAAAATCAATTTGTTGGGATAGAATTCAAACCCTGGAGTCAGGAAGACCTGAGTTCAAAATTGATATCAGACATTTAACACTTACTAGCTATGTGACTCCAAGACACTTAAAACCAATTGCCTCTCTCTCTCTCTCTCTCTCTCTCTCTCACACACACACACACACACACACACACACACACACACACAAAGAAAAGAAAGAAAAAAGAAAATCAATTTGACATATTGGAGGATAGATGAAAGAAAGGAAGACCAAATTAGGAGGTTGTTACAATAGTTCAGTAGTGAGGTGATAAAAGACTGGACAAGAAATAAGTTTAAGAATGCAGAATCCAGTAAAAAATCTACAATAACATTGAAGTCAATGCCACATTTTCTGGATGATTCGGAAAACACTTGAAACCAAGCAGAAAAGCAGATGCAGAATGGAGGGAACAGAGGAAGAGAGAATAATATCAATCAAGGCCTCTAATTAGCAGTAAGGTCATGAAATGGGAAGTGATGAGCTTAGCCTGCTAGGGACAATGCTAAAGGCTAAAGTTATGGAAGTGAATTTTGATTTAGAGATGGTATCCTCCCATTTTATAGATGAGGAAAGGAAGCATTACCTTCCCCACAGCTAGCATGTAGCAGAGTCAGGATTTAAATCTAAGTTTGGTGGGTTGTATTAAGTAGATCATTTTAATTACCATCTTTATAAAACATATTAACATTTTTTCTTCTGTTATGCCAAAGTTCCCTTTTAATGGGGTGAACCAGTTCCTCCAATTGTCCTATTCCTAGGTTATAACCATCCCCTCTAAATGTTTGAGATAAAGGTTTTATAGACATTCCTTAATGTTAGACAAGATAAAGTATCCATTTCAGATGTCATTAGAATATCAGTAACCTCTCTCTATTAAGTTATCTCCACCTAGGTCCCTCCATTATGTCATTGTTCTTGTTATTCCATAAAAAGCTTGCTCTCCCGATACTGGGGCTAGACTCTTTGAGATGATAGTCTCATCTAACCCTTGGATCAACATGGATCCATTGGTCCCAGTATTTCTCTCCATTTAATAAATTATTGAATTGGTCTCTAATCTCTGTCTTGCTCAGTTTCTTCGGCATTACACTTCTTCAACAACAACAAAAAAATGTTGAATGTAATTTTACTTTTCTTTTTTTTTTTTTTTTTTTTTTTGATGACCTGGAATCATTGTTAAAAATAATAATAATAACTTATCATGGGGCTGAAATAAAGCAAGAGCCTTGGAATTTCTTAGGACACAAAAGGCTGTTTGTCCCAATACTCAGTTGCCCAGCCTCCTCTGCTTTTTTAGTTGTTTGTTTTTTCAAATTTTATTTCTCTCTATCAGTGTTAGGCTGTCAGCAGTCACTTTTTGCAGCTTCTAATCTGCTGTGGTGTGAGAAGCCAAATAAGCTTATTTAATTGTCTAAAACAAGAAGAGCTTTCCCAAGAATAAAGGACTAAGCACGTGAGTTTATCTCCTCTATTTTAGCTACTCAGAGGCCTTTTTAACTTTCTATTTCAACAACTACCACCACTAAACATTCATTTAAAAAAATATTTACTATGTGCAAAGCACAATGCTAGGAGCCAAAGTGATGAAAAAAACCACCAGGCTCTTGCCTTGAGGCAAGGTTCTAATCTACTCAAAGTGGGTTGAGAGGGGGGAAGCAGATATATAGGCAAATTAATGTAATACAGGATAGAAAATAGTGAAGGCAAAAGAGTGATCCTGCCAAAGCTCAGTTAGTCTGAAAGACTAGCCCATCAGTAGTACTTCAGTTCAAATGACAACTTACAGGAAAAGAGATTTACAGTTACTGACTGGTAAAGCAAAGTTTATTTTTCAAGGATACACAGGAAGAGAAGTCAGTTAGCAGCCCTATTACTACAAGTGGTTACAGCAGGCCCTGAACCAGCTGCTCCGTGAGTCTTGTTGCTCACCTTGGTCTCCAACTTCCTGATGACTGGTGTACATAGTGGCCCCATTAATCATCAACCAGGAACCCATTGTTACAGTCAACACCACTATTTGGTGCTGAGTGAACACATCCTTTCAGGGTTCAAGGGGTGATCTGCGCCTTAGAGCACGTGGGGCTTTCTCCCTGGGATACCTGTGTCACTACAATTTCCCCTGGAAATAAAAAAATACAGTCACCTCAACCAGGGATGCATTATTATCTTTGATAATGAATCCTGTCCAAGATCCTAAGTTGTTTGATCCAACAGTTTCCACATCTGTAAAATGGGAATATTAAAAGCTTTTACTTCATAGGATTTTTGTGATGATCTAATAAGATAAAGTGCTATGCAAACCCTGAAGAGAATATAAATACTAGTTATTATTATTTTTGTTATCTAGAATAACACCAGGTGATTTTTCCCTTCTATATGTGAAATTGATTTGGAATTTAGCTGTTTTCTAAGCTAACCTAAGAAAGCTCTGACATAGAAGACCCAAGTGAAGTCTCAGCTCTGATATTAATCACCTAGATGACTTTGGGAAAGTGATGACTTCTCTAGATTTGATTTCCTCATCTATAAAGTGATAATGTTGGACTAGATGATCTCAAAGATGCTCTCCAGCTCTAAATTCTATGACCAATAGTTGTGGTCTTAATAATAAATAAAACTCTGTCACTGATTTGAGTGGCCAAATGGACCAAAAATTCATTTTACAGAAATCATCACCATCTACAAGAAAGAATCATAATAAATTCATTTTAAATATCAATAGTGAGTTGCTTTTTATACTAACTTGAATTAACTAGTATCTTAATTATGTAACCTTTTAAGTTATAAATATTGGTGCTTCTGAAGACAAAATTACTTTTACTTACATCAAAGATCCTATTTGAATGACAGTTTTTCCCTATGCCTGCTTCAAAGGCTGACTATAAAGCTCTAAAGAGCTGCATTTGCTATAAAAAGCCACTGATTGCCCCTTCCCATTCTAATGCTAAGCATTCACTTAAGCCATATACTTGCCCAGAAATTGGAAATTAAAGTCTTATTAATTAACTCTTCTAATCTCCTACAGAACAAATGAAAGTTGTCATGGTTAGCTAGTTTCCCCAATCCACTTTTACATTCTTAAAGAAAAGCAGGATCTCAGATCACTGTCAAGAATCTTTAAAGTCAAGTTTCAACACAAATTGATCTGCTAAGACCATTCTCTTAGGATCGCCAGTCATTAATATCAAAGACCAAAAGGATCACATATTAACACCATGCCCTAGGAAAAACACAGATTAAAAAACAACTGTCTTCTGAGTCAGTAAATGAAGACCTTAGCTCTGTGTAGCACTCATTAAACATCAGCAGCAAATTGTCAGCTGCAGAGATAGAACCTAGTTGTGTGACCCTGTCAAACCAGGATCTTTGGAGAATTTTTATGAGTTGTGGAATCTTGATGGTGAGAAATATAGCCAGCCCATTTTCTAGTTCATAGAATTTCTGGTCTGAAATAAATGGACGGGTACTCGTCTAATTTGAATTCTGTTTTTTAACAGAATCATCCTGCTGGTAACCCTAATTCTGAAATGCTTATTCTTATCATTTGCAGTCACATAGGGGGTCTCCATTTTCACAATTGTTGGACACTGAGCTAGGACACTGAACAAAAATCTGCTAGTTTTAACTTAAAAATTTTTGGTTCTCTGGTAACTTACCTAAAGAGGTCACATGTTTTTATCTCCTAATTAGATGAAATATATTTAACCTACTATGTTGCTTGCTAAATTGCACATTGGGCAATTTGTAAAAATTATATGAACTGTACTTTAACATTGTCACCCAGCTGAATATGTGGTATAAATTTTGTGAAATTTGGTCCAAAATTATTTCAATATTACCTATATTCTGAATCTTAAGGTTTGTCTTGCTGTCTTCTTTTAACAAAGAAGTGAAAGAAAGAAAATTTGGTGTATAGGGATATGTGTAATTGCAGAACATTGTATCTGAAAGGTGTATAATATGTCTAAAGACAAATAAGAAAGCATTGAGGTGTCCCTTCTAAAATATTCAAGTTAAATTTTAATGAAATGATATCAGTGGGGAAACTGAGATGTAGTGGGAGAGTAAAAGCTTTTCCCTGAATTCTGCTCTTCAAGAGGGGTTAATGGAATTGAGCAGCAATTCCCTACACCTGGGCACCTGCCTTCAACTGGGAAAGTGGAAAGAATGACTCAGATTCTTAAGAAATGGATTACTAAAATGATGTTAGAAACTAAATTGCCTTGGACCAAATGTTTGTCTATCGCTTTATTAAGAAATTAAAACTGTTCTCAGAAGTAATCAGAGACTTTCCTCATACGAAATTGGTTTATTTTATTTGGGAGAAAAGAGGGAAAGACTCTCTTTTGAAATATATTGGCAGTATCCTCATCTCTTTTAGCCCTTAGGAAGCAAGAATTGCTGGCCCAGACAACACCTTTGGAATTTGCAGTTCCAGAAGAATGGGTACTTACTAAGTCCTGGAAGAAGCTGAATGGGAAGGACCTTACCAGATGTTACAGATGCCTGAGACTGCAGTCTGGAGACTGAGAACACCTGGATCAAAGAACCTGTGGAAGAACCTCAAGAATGGATTGGTAAGGACAATTCATAACTTCTAAAATTGACTTTTTTTTGCAATTAGGAATATTTTAATGGGAAAGAAGATTAATTGTACTTAGAGGAATTTTGACAATACTGCTGTTGTATCTGTTATTTATATTTCCAGAAAATTTTATAGAGTGTCCTCAATTGGAGGAAGTTGAATTAAAATATTTTAGGATGAAGAGATTATTAATGTTCTGATAGGATTCTTTAAGGTGAAATTAGGACAATATATTCTATGTGAGTTTTAATTGGTTGTATTGGGTCATTTTAAAGCTGTTCCCATTGTTTAGGGAGATTCTGAGAACAGTGGTCCACATCTTTTGAACAATGATAAATACCTGAACCTGTTTTGATATAGATTGGTTATTGAGCATCTTGAAGTAAAATGAATTGTGTAATGTTTAATTAAAAATCCATCTTAGATATGAAGACAAGTTGTGAACTTTCTAGGATGAATCTCTTACTGTTTTCAATGTAAGATTATAGTCAAAACTTATTTAGGATATGTGATCCTTGAGAACTAAATTCGCCTGATATTTTGATTAAAGAGACTTGTTATTTGAGACAAAATTTCTTGGGACTGTAGCTGATTATTTGGAGTTTTGATGTAGGTATGATTGTCTGATGGATCATCAAGATGATAATCTACCATCTGAAAGGTATATGTCACAAGATACTCAGAGGAATATGATCCTGAATTGTTACAGGTGGAGGTTAGTGTCTGGGCAAGAGTTGGGACGACAGTCTTGGCCTCTACTTAAGGTGGGATCCTTCTGACTTGGTTTCTCAGTGATGTTCCTTTGAATAAGGACCCACCTGATTATTCCTGAATCTGGCTATAAAGTGAAATTGTTATTGCATGCAATTAGCTGGGGATGCTTTGTCCTGTCATGTATTTGCTCTCAGGCTGAGGCCTGAAGGACCAGTTTTGATGTTATTATAATTTTTTCCCTCTTATAGCAAGTTTCTATAATCTAGCAACTATTCAGTAGAAATTATAAGCACTATTCAAGGAGATCTTGCAATTTCTTCTCTGAAAATATGTGGTCATTATATCCTAAATAAGTAGGTAAGTGATTATTTGGCCTAGTCATCTATCTGCTGTTAGATGCATATTATCTGTCTGTTTCTTTTAGCATTTCTATTGCTGACTTTCCTGATATGCATCTTTATTTGTGAAGTTACTTACTCTAATTACTGGGAACACAAATGGTTGGGGTGATAGATGGCCTCAGATGGAAGTTGGGGGCACAAAACCCCAATTTGTTTGTTAAATAGTCTCATTAGACTCCAGGCCATGGTTGAAATAATTATTAACCAGAGGACCAATGCAGTGGATTTGTTAGCAGACCAGGCCATTCAGACTAGAGAAACAGTATTCCAGTATAGATGGTATTTGACTACTTATTGGCTGAAGAAGGCAGTATACAGGAAATTAAATTTTTGCTCTGTGAAAATTAATGATAACGGACAGGTAGTAAATGAAATTGCCAAAGACATCAGAAAATTGCCTCATGTCCCATTCCAGAGTTGGTCCTCACTGATGTGATATGTGGTGGGGGGTTTGTCACCAAATGATGGTAAGTACCAAAAACTGGGGTTCAGTCATGTGAAGAATTCACAATGGCCATTCTCTTTGGCAACAGATAGAGCTATTTGGGTTACAGACAAAATGAAGGGATACAATAGACACCGGAAATGGCCAGTATGAAATAGAGTTGGGAAAGCATATGAAAGACAAGTTCCTCAGTGGAACTCACAATTTCCCAGTAGAAAGAGAGCACTCCATGAGGTTGGGACATGCCCTTAGCTGTCAGATTAAATCCTGAAAGGGACTTAGCACCCTTAAAAGAGTTGGTTAGCAGCAAGGAGAAGCAGGGTTGGGAAGCATAGTGAGGTTAGGGAGATAGCTTGTGGGACAGGGGAAGAGAAAGGAAAGGACACCACAGAGCGGAGTATTGTGGTGGGCAGACCCAAAAGAAGGTAGTAGCCATGGGATAATCCACAGGTAGGTTTTATAGGGAAAATTTTATCTCAGGGACATGACTGGGATTTCCACAGAGGATAGGTCTTAGGAGCCTGATTTAACTTGTATTTCTGACTGGATTACCTTTGGAGGGTGGGACCAAAGAATTAAAAAAACAAACAAACAAATAAAAAACAAGTTCTTTGGTTCCTGCTGACAGCTTTATAGACGTGACTGGTATAAATAAGATCCAGAGAGATTGAAAACTGAGAACAAGATGGTTGAGAAAATGTGTCAGGAATGTGAGAGGTCTTCAAAGGTTAATAAATAAAGAGGAAGAATTGAATGTTATAAACTGAGTGAAGACCACTCATAAGGATGTGGCTTTGACCTATGTTCTAACTGTGACTTGAAACTTCAATAACAAGTTGCATAGCTAAAAGCCTGCAGACATTTGATTGTCTTGGATGTCTATTTCCCCTTCTGTTCCTCTCCCTCCCCTCCATATCTCTTAATTAGCATTTAAGTACTTGATGGGTAAGGGTTTGTTATTTATTACTGTTCTTTTGTCTCTGGGACAGATTTCAATAGTTAGAGTAAGCCTGAACTTCCCCAGAAAATGGGAGAAAAAGCCCAGGGGAGGGGAAGAGGAGGGGAGCTTCTGATTAGGATCTTGTTTTTTGCAGTTTGCATTTTGTACTCCTCTACTGACACCTTGTCTGTTGGGAGTTGCCTTTTTTCAAGGGATTGTAATAAATCCTTTTTTTTTTTTTTTTTTTTTTTTTTTTTTACCTTGAGAGTCTCTGATTTTGACCCATACAGTTTCTTTCAAAATTGCTAATAGGCTATCTTTATCTTTTTATTTCTACTTTCACCATTTTCTGTCCCTTTCATTTTTCTTTAACCTACACAACAAGGATTTTTACTAAGTTCCCTCACATTAGACAGCTGGTATGACTTGAAAGTAGGTCTTCTTTGGGTTTTAAGTTTAATAAGAGATAAAGTATACTTCTTCTTCATTCTCTTGTTTAATATCAAGATATCTATATCAAAATAATAATTTTTATCACTAAAATTGGCCAATTGTCTTTTTTAAAAGACACATACTAATGAACTTTTTATTTGCTTTTATTCCTATATTTTAGAGCCTTCTTTGAGGATAGTCAATATGATGCTTTGAAATTCAACAGTTGGACAGGAGAGGCAGCAGTGTGTATAAATACAAAACCCAAAGAACAAAGGGAATGTCTCTCCTTTTGTCAGGGGAAGTTTCTGTGGTGACCTAGTATTTTAAAATCAGCCAGAGTCATGAATTCAGGCTAAGGGAAAATCTTCAATCTTTATTCTTTGTGGAGGTGAAGGGGGATCGAAGGTGAAGGTGGATCACTATAGCAATGTGTGCAGCTGCGACAAGAAGCCAGCCAGCCATCTCTCCCCCCACCTCTTCCTGCCCCTCTTCCTCCACCCACCAAAATCGTCATTTCCTATACAACACATCAGGACTTGCACAAAGAGTGGGCAGGGGCCATTCTTTCTCCAAGCATATATATTAATAGAGTATGGTCCAATTAATATTTAGCCTCACGTGCTGGGACCTCAGTGCATCAACTTGAGCTTCAGCCCATTACATCTCCCGCTTTCTTTTGTTTTAGAACACAGGTGGTCATGCCATCCCTGATTCCTCAGGGAAATCAGAGGCCCCAAGGGGAGGTGATTACACCCTCCCTGACTTCTCAGGAAAGGAGGTGAGAGCATTAAACAGGAGATGATCATGCCCTCCTAACATCTCAGGAAGGGAGATAAAAAGCACCAAAGGGAAGTAGGGGTTGCTAGTGGGTTTCTGGGCTGAAGGGTCTTATTATGCACAAACCCATCAGCATGGGAGGTATTACACAAGCACAGAGCAATAGCACAGAGGCTATTAGTGATGACCCTCCCCTTACTCAGTGCAGGCTCGATGTGGTGTAACAAACATGAATTGTACACACAAGTAGCAGTATAACAAACAATATAAATCAACATGGTGTTGTAAAAGATTGCCAGAAGTCCTAGAAGGAGGGTATATAAACAACAGTCACACATATGCCTTCTTCAGCAGCCAAGAGATAGTCCAAAACCAATCTATTGTCCATTGCTTCACATGTCAGGGAATCCAATGATCCCCCCCAAGTTTTTGAAGTCCTGCAAAAATCTTTTTATGTGTTAGGGAATCCAATGATTCCAGAAGATTTTGAAGTCCTGTAACAGTCTTATCATTTCTCAGAAAACCCAATGATTCCTGAGGGCTTTCAAGTCTTATGTCTCAGAGAATCCAATGATTCCTGAGGGTTTTCAAGTCCTACAACAATCTTATCATGTCTCAGAGAATCCAATGATTCCTAAGGGTTTTCAAGTCCTACAATAATCTTATCATGTCTCAGAGAATCCAATAATTCCTGAGGGTTTTCAAGTCCAACAATTTTCGATGTCTATGAATTAAACGCCATAACTGCCACACTCCTTCGGTGGTGAGCACAATCAGCAAAAGAACCACCCAATATTTCTTGGGTCTTCTCCTTTGTTTCAAGGGTCTGCTCCATCTCTCTGTGATGGAAGGCAAATACGGCTCCTTGGCACCCATCTGATTCCTTCTCCACCTGTAGAGATACAAGCAAACCCTCTCCCCCAAGCAGTTAGCCTATCTGGTCCCCTCCATTGACCACTTTCTGGGTCTCTCCACATCACCTGGCCATTATCTAAAGATAGTGGAGTTGCTTGCATTGGACACTGCCCTTTCAGTGGGTTATAAAACCTGTCTGCTGGAGCCAATGAATCTTTGTCAAAAATCAAGAAGTTAATAGTATAAAGGGTTATATTTAGAAGTTCTCTAGGGTTACCTGTGGCTCCCCCTTTCTTTTGTTTTTTTGTAGGAGAGTCTTAATGTCTGTTTCTCCTCTCTACTATTGCCTGTCCTTGAGGATTAAAAGGTATGCCAGTGGTGTGTAAAATCTTATATTGTGCACAAAAGTGTGCAAAATGTTTAGAAGTATATGCAAGTCCATTGTCTGTTTTTATTGCTTGTGGCACACCCATAATGGCAAATGCTTGTGTGAGGAATTCAGTGACCACTCGGGCTGTCTCTTTTGCTGCTGGCATTGCAAAAGTGAATCCTGAAAAGGTGTCTACCACAATGTGGATAAAAGACAGATGACCAAAAGATTTATAATGGGTCACATCCATTTGCCAGATTTCATTGGGTCTCAAACCATGAGGGTTCTTCCCTGGAGGCCGTGTAAGAGCATGGAAAGGAAGGCAAGCCGTACAGGCTTTAACTATGCTCCTAACTTCCTCTCTTGTTTTTCCAAATTGTAAATGTAAAGCCTGAGCAGCCTGATGATATTTAGAATGAGATTCCTGGGCTTCTTGGAATAAAAGAGTATTGACCAACATAGTTAGAAGGCTATCTGCCTTTGAATTACCATCAAAAATGGGACCTGGAAGTCCACTGTGAGAGTGGACATGCAAAATATAAATCTTACCTGGATGCTTTCTCACTTACTCTTGAAGTTTCTTAAAGAGCTGATATATAGCAGAGGCTGCAAATTTTATTTGGGCTGTCGCAATTCTTTGTACCACACCAACTGAAAGGCCAAATCAAATATTATATTTATGTCTCCTGGATAATAAGTAAGAGCTAGAATGATTGCATACAATTCATTCTGCTGAGTGGACTGAAAAGGAGTTCTGACTACTCTCTTTATAGTTAAGTCATGAGAGTATACAGCACAAATATTTTATTTGGATGCATCTGTAAAGATAGTTGGTCCTTTAAGAGGAACTTTAGAAACTTTTTCTTCAAGAATCCATCGCCAATTATGTAATAGTCTGGTTATCTTTAATGGAGACCCATGTGTAAAATTTGGAGCCATAGCTAATAAAATTTGCCACTCTGGGATGGTCTCACAGCACACATTAATTTGTGTATTGGCATAAAAAATGTATATCTTGTCAGGTCTTGTCCCAGATAATTTTACTGCTTGCTTAATGGCCTTTAATAAAATTCTAGCCACAAGCACTGGGTAAGGAGTAAGGCTTTGTTCTGGTTATGCTGGGAGGTTCACCCACTCTATCACACTGTCTCTTTGATGAAGGACTGCTGTGGGTGTCTCTTGTGTGGCAAAAACTGATATTTCCAAGGGTTTTTGAGTGACTCTTTCAACCACATTGGATAAAGCCAGTTCAACTTTTCTCAAAGCCCCTTGAGCTTCTTTTGTAAGCTGGCATAGTGAGTTTAAAGCACTGTCTCCCCTTAAAATATCATATAATGGTTGCAATTGATAAGTAGTCAGGCATAACACTAGTCGTATCCATTGGATGTCTCCTATCAATTTCTGAAAATCATTTAAGGTGTTTAGCTTCCCTGTTCTTAAGGACAGTTTTTGTACTGTAAGCACCTTAGGGTATACTTCATATCCTAAATATTGAAAAGGAGCATGTCTTTGAATTTTTTCTGGAGCTATGTGCAATTTGTAGTTCCTTAGTGTTTCTATGGTCTTTTGTAGACATGCTTCTAACATTTGTTCCTCAGGTGCACATCCCAATATGTCATCCATGTAATGTAATAGCATAACTTTTGGAAATACTTTTCTTACTGGAGCAAGAGCAGCAGCAACATACATTTGACACATAATGACATAGGCTGTTTTTCATTCCCTGTGGCAAAACTGTCCATTCATATCTTTTATAAGGCTCAGCTAAGTTAACGCTGGGCACTGAAAAGGCAAATCTTTTCATATCCTCCTTATCCAGAGGGATAGAATAGAAACAATCCTTAATATCTATGACCCAAAGAGGCCATTCTCTAGGCAATTGAGTAGGAGATGGAAGTCCAGGCTGAAGAGTTCCCATAGTTTCCATCTGTTCATTCACCTTTCTTAAATAAGTCAACATCCTCCATTTTCCAGATTTCTTTTTTACAACAAACACTGGGGAATTCCAAGGACTTAGAGAAGGTTGTAAGTGTCCTTGGTCAAGCTGCTCCTGTACTATATCTAATAAGGCCTGAATTTTATTGCTACCTAAGGGCCACTGTTCTATCCACACTGGTGTATCAGTTTTCCATTGGATAGGAACAGGTGAAAGGGTTGGCAGGCCTTCAACAGCAGCCCTGCTTAAAAAACCGAATTACTCATTTTTAACCCTAATTGCTGTAAAATGTCTCTTCCCACAGATTGATGGGGATTTTTTCAGCTATAAAAGGAGTAAAAACTCCTGTTTTGCCTTCAAAAGTCCATCTCATAGGGGCAGTACTAACTTCAGCTGCTATTGACCCTCCTACACCAGACAAGTAGGTGTCTGCTTTAATCTTTGGCCAGTGACTGGGCCAATTGGCACCTCTAATGATTGTATGATCTGCACCAGTGTCTACCAATCCTTCTAATGGTATGCCATTTATATAGATCGTGAGCATAGGTTGGTCAGCTGTCACAGCTGCTGTCCAGTATATTCCTGGATTTTGTGGTCTGGAGTTGGAATCTGGGTGATTATCACCAGGTTGCTTATTAGGATTCCGCATGAGTAAACCTGATGCTACTATTTCTCCTGGATGATAAGTCACACATTGTCTACCTGTATTAGTGACTGGGATATTATCTACACATTCCCCAGTTTCCCACATCAGTATGTGAATGGACACTGTTTTGTACGTACAAAAAGGAGGTGAAATGGTCAAGCCTACTGTGCCTGGAGGCAAGGGATCCATAGGCTGGAGAGGAACAGATTTCACCTCTCCAGGGGGTATCTCAGTTGTCTCAGCTGCATACAACTCTATTCTCCCCAATTGTAATCTCTTTCTCCCATCAGGTTGCTTCCTGGCTGATTGATTGTGTAATCCCTTTCTCCCATCATATGGCTTCCTGGCTGATTGGTCATGTCTGGGTACTGGACTTCTAGGCACTCTCTGGGTGCACCACTGGCTGCCATCATGCCCCAAGTGTTTTTTGCCTGGGGCTTTGGGGCTGGGCCCTTCATCCTGTTTCCCTGAATCTGTCTACATTCTGAGGCCCAATAGAAGCCTCTGTGGCATTTTGGACATGGGGTTTTGGGTCTTGTTGTCCCACCTTGTTTTCTCATTCTGTCTCTATACCAACATTGAGCTTTCAGATGCCCTACTTTACCATGAAAGCATTGACGAGTCTCTCTGGAAGTCCCTTGCCAGAAGGACCCTATCTTCCCATGTTGGGATCTTGGGAAGTCTGCATCATAGCCTGGCTATAAAAGGCATTTATGACCACTGTAGGTCTCTCCCCGCCTCTCTTCCTGCCCCTCTGCCTCCACCCACCAAAATCGTCATTTCCTATACAGCACATCAGGAGTTGCACAAAGAGTGGGAGAGGGCCATTCTTTCTCCAAGCATATATATTAATAGAGTATGGCACAATTACTATTTAGCCTCACGTGCTTGGGACCTCGGTGCATCAACTCGAGCTTCAGCCCATTACAAGTTTCCTAGCATAAAGGAATTTTCTAGGATAGTGATTCCTGAGCTGTGATATTGCTTCTTGCGTGGGTAATGTTTCATTTAGGGTTGGGTTAAATATCTCAGAATGAGAATTACAGAAATCAAGATTTTATAATGGAAAGTATCCAGAGTTCAGAAGAGATCTTTGTGTGGAAAGACAAGTTTTATGGATATGTGTCCCAGGAGAATGGTAAAAAATAATCCTAGGAAGTAGTTCTGGCTAGTGTTGTTGGTAAGGGACCTGGTCCTGAAAAAAAATTTCTATGAATGCTTGTGATGAAATAGGACTATGGAGAATCTTTATGTGGAAAGCTTCCTGAATAATAAGTCATTCCCCAGTTGATAAATGCTGAAGGGAAATGAACATACAGTTTTCAAAAGAAGAAATCAAAGCTATGCAAGGTCTTATGAAAAATGCGTTAAATCACTAATTATGAAATTATTATGGAAATGGAAATTAAAACAACTCTGAGGTACTAATTCACATCCTTCAGAGTGGCTAGTATAGCAGAAAAGGAAAATAATAGATGCTGGAGGGTATGTGAGAAAAATAGGAGCACTGATGTAGGGGCTGGTAGAATTGTGAACTGATCTAATCATTCTAGAGAACAATTTGGGATGATACCTAAAGTGCTAAAAAACAAACAACAACAAAACTGCACATCCTTTGAATTAGCAATATCACTCCCTGATCTGTATTCCAAAGAGATGAAGGGAAAAGAAAAGGACTTATATGCACAACAATACTTACAGCAGCTCTTTTTGCGGTGGCAAAAAGTGGAAATTGAGGGAATGCCCATCACTTGGAGAATGGCTGAACAAATTGTGAGATTTGATTATGATACTTAATATGAATGCAAAATTATATTACTATAGTATATGGAGATCTTGGGGTAGAAATTGTACATTAGTAGTTAAATTACAAGCATATAGTCTTGTTATTTAATTTGCCTGAAAGTTTAATCAAGTTAGCAATTAGCTGTAATTCTAAGGGTTTTTGCTCCCTCCAAATAAACCAACTTCTTTAGCATGGATTCTTTTTTTTGGGGGGGGGGGGGGGGAGAGTGTTTGGGGTTAAGTGATTTGCCTAGGGTCACATAGTTAAGAAGTGTGAAATGTCAAGTGTCTGAGGTGGGATTTGAATCCAAGTCCTCCTGATTCCAGGGCCAGTGGTCTATCCCTTGCACCTTTAGCCTAGATTGTTAAATCATACTCCTTCCTTATCAATTCTTATCAAGTCAGATAGTAAGTACTTGATCAAGCACTTCCTATGTGCCAGGCACTGTGCTAAATGCTGGAGATACCAAGAAAGGCAAAAGGCATCTCCTGCTCTCAAAGAGCTCCAAATCACACACGAATTCATGTAAATGACCTATAAACAGGATAAACAGGAAATAATTAACCAAAGGCAGCCATTAGAATGAAGAGAAATTGTGAAGGACTTTCTGTAGAAAGTGGAACTTCAGCAGAGATTCAAAGCAAGCCAAAGGTAACCAGAAGATGGAGATGAAGACAGAGAATCCTAGCCCCACTACTGATGTCTCAAGGTGGGTTCATTTCTTCTCTCTCAGGTATTTCAGTCACTGAGGAAACAAAAGTCCTTTCTTCTTTGATATTCACGATCACTACTTAGATCTAGGTCAAAGTGACTCACTCTAGTGTACACAGAGTTGATGGAGTTAGGATTCAAACCCAGGTCATTTTATTTCATATCTACTACATCATATACATCACTCCTCCTTATAAACACTATCTGTTTTATCATGATTATAAAATCTTGGTCATCCTGTTCTGGAGACACTCTGGTTAAATAATGTCCTTCAAAGAATGTGGTTTCCAGAATTAATCAAAGTACTTGAGATTTGACATGAATAAAAGAGAGTAGAGTGTGACTTTCACCACCACCTCCTTCTTGGTCAGCTAAATGGCACCTGGCCTGGAGTCAGGCAGCTTTCAGTTCAAATCTATCTTCAGACACTTTTTAGTTGCATGACCCTAGGCAATTAATCTTATTTGCCTCAGTTTCCTCATCTATAAAATGACTTGAAGTAATGGCAAATGCTGCCAATTCCAGCTTCTCATGTTTGCTTCTTATGTTTGCTAAGAAAATTCTAAATGTAGTCACAAAGAGTAGGGTATGACTTTACAGCAATAAATTGTCTTAATTCAATATAAGGTTGGGCTAAATCACACTGCTGGATAAATCCCTTAACCTCTATTTGACTCAGTTTCCTTAACTATAAAATGGAGATATTAGCATCTGTATCCCAACATTATAAAGCAATTACCACATTACTTGTTACAAAGTAGGGTCTATATAAACGTTTATTCTCCTTTTTCCCTTGATTACTATTGAGTTTGAAATCTTTTTTTTTTTTTTTAAGAGAGAAGATTTTATCAGATGAATTACTATCTAATTACACTTTCCCCATCTTGCATTTGGGAAATTGCTATTTTGAACCCATGTATAATATCCCAAAATTCTAAAAGTAGTTGCCGCCAATAATTGAATATAACTTGGCAGGATATCTCCAATGGAGTACTGTACCAAGACAAATGTACTTGAGCCAGTACCATTTCTAATTTTTATCAATAACTTGAATTAAGACAAAGATGGAATGAATTTACATCTGACACAAAGTTGGATGGAAAAGATAGCACAATAGATGCTAGAGATAGTGTCCAAAATGTCTAGACAAGCTTAGATCTGAACATAAGAGCTGGAATTCAGTAAAGATAAATATGAAATTATACCTTTGTGTTTTAAGAAAATTAGCTTCACATGCATAAGATGGGGGAAGTAGGATTAGATCATCCATTTGTCAGACATATATCTTGGGGTTTTAGTGGGCTACAAGTTCAAAATTAGTTAGTAGTGTGATCTGGCAGCCAAAAAGCTATTGTGGTCTTAGGTTGCATTAAAAAAAAGGCATAACGTCCACCATTAAGGAGGTAGTGCTCCCTCTGTACTCTGACCTGATCAGACTACATCAGGAATATTTCAGATGTTCTATACCATTGTTTAAGAAGGGCACTGATGAACTGGAGAGCTTCCAGAGGAGGCAATTCTCAGCAAAGATCTTGGATCCATTCCATTGGTTGAAGGAAGTGTGTTTGTTCAGTGCAGAAAAGAAAAGATAGTTTGGGAGGTAGAGGCTAGAGAGAGATTGAGGAAGAATATGAGAAAGATCTTCAGGTAAGTATTTGAGAAGTGAGAAACTAAATTTAGGACCAGGAACAATGGGTGAAAGTCACAGAGAGGAAAATGTATGCTAGATTATCAGGGAAATTTTTCTAAACAATCAGAATTCCTGAGGTGGTAGATTATTTGGGCAGGAGCTCTTAGAACAGATTAGTTGTTCATTTGATTGGTACACTGTCCTGATTGACTCATTTTAAATGCAAATAGCAGTCATTTCTGCTTTGGCCAGAAACCCTGTGGATTTTCCCCTCCCAGATTCATTCATCCATTTACTTATTTATTTAGATTTTTTGGACTAGGTAAAAGAGGATATTCTTTGTCTCAATTGCTACCCAGCTGTGGTCTCAGTCAAACTGAGACCTGTTAAAGACCTTAACTTAAAAAGGCCAAAGTCTTCCACTGCATCTGGGGCCATTTCCAACCTTCCTGAAAATTAGTCCCTCAAATTCATCCTGAGATTGGTCCCCAGCTCTGGGCCAAAATAACCCGATATAATCAAAGGCTCTGTGCCCAAATCTTTGCAAAAATCCTAACAGGATTTTGCCCACTAAGAAAGTTGTTTTCTTACTGTAATTGTAATGCCAAAGGTCACTTTTAATGGGGTGACCAGTTCCTCCATTTGTCCTATTTCGTAATTCTGCCTTAAGATTATGACCGTTCCCTCTTAATGGTTGAGATAAAGGTATTATAGACATTCCTTAATGTCATTAGAATATCAGTAACCTCCATCTATCAGGTTATCCCCACCTAGGTCCCTCCATTCTGTCATTGCTCTTGTATTCCATAAAAGGCTTGCTGTCCCGATACTGGGGCTAGATTCTTTGAGATAATAGTCTGGTCTAGCCCTGGCATCCATTGGTCCCAGTATTTCTCTCCATTTAATAAATTATTGAATTGGTCTCTAATCTCTGTCTTGCTCAGTTTCTTTTGGCATTACATAATAAACCTATTTTTGCCACAAACCTCATACCTATATTCATTTGGGTTTGTGAATTCTTTCCAAAGCCTGTGACCAGCCAGGGGACCCCATTGCTGTTAGGGGATCTCTCAACCCTCTTTTCTCACACCTCATTAGTCTAGACTTTTTCTTAGCATGCTTTTAAAATGCATAAAATAAAATACATAGGATTACAAAAGAATCCAATTACATTGACATACAATTATCAGAATATTTTTTAAAATCAGTTCTTGGACCCAAGGTTAAGAACTCTAGTTTTATAGGGCAGCTACATGGTACAGTGACTACGACACAGGCCACGGATTGAGGAGACCCTGAATTCAAATCTGGACTCAAATATTTTTAATATTATTTTTAATAGCTATATGACCCTGGGCAAGTCACTTGGCCCCACTTGCCTTACAAAAGAAAAAAAAAAGATTAAAAAAAAAGAATTCTAGTTCAGATTGTAAAAATCTTTTTGGATCTTCAATTCTCATTTAATATTCTAGTTATTCCTGTTAGCTAAAAATAAAAATTAAATTTTGTTAATTTCATATACTAATGAGAAGAAATTAAAACTACTAAAGTTTTTCATTTCTTTGGTTTGATCCTCTCCCATCCCCTATCCAATATTTAAAAATTGGCTATCTTCTCTGAGATAAATTCTGTGTGATAAGGGTCACTGCCTGACCTCTCCCCCCTTTCAATCAATCAATAGGTGACTTGTCTTAGGAAAAGCAAAAAGGAGTTTATTTTTCTCTCAGAAAGAGTGCACACTCTTGGACACACAAAACTTGGTTTGAAAGAGAGACACACCCACAAGCAAGGGGCTTTTTATTCCCTAATGTGAACTCCCTTCCCGAACCCTCTGGCTCCTTTAGTCGTTGGCTAAGATTTCTAAAGTGCAGTTTCTAAAAATGTGAGGTAAGAAAGTCTTAGGCTGAGGCTACCAAATGCTTAATAGGGCAGGGGTGTTTCCCGCTCAATACAGTCCCTGCCCACCAGGAGCTTCCCTTCTAGAAGGGAAAAATAACCATGAAAAGGTAGGGGCCAGGAATATAAGATTCTTTTCAAATCTCTAGCCACTACTCCAGATTACAACTCTCAGTCCCTGTCCCTAAGGAGTTTACATTCTTTCTTTTAGGGGAAATAACCCCTACTCTTATTTATTTGCCTTGTAAGTCTCAATTTTCTAATTTAAGTTTCTTTTCTTCAAATTAATTTTCATAATTGTCAAAACCAAGTAAATGCTCATTTCTCACAATTCCGAAGCTTGAATAAACTTGAAATTTTGGGTACTTTAACACAACCAGAGATTAGGCATAGGAATAAAAGGGAACCCATTCCTGGTTCTCATATTTAAGTCTCCATATTTGAGAAGAATGTGGTCAACAACAGCAAAACCAATATATAATTTTTTAGGGTCTGTCCATAGGCCCTGAAGTCAGGAGGACTGGAGTTCAAATCGGGCTTCAGACACTTAATACTAGTCACTTAATCCTAATTGTCTGCAAAAAATAAAATTTTTTTCTAGATGTTATACGGAAAGCCTTGTTCTAGGTTCTAGAGACATAAAGTGTTTGGTTTTTTTGTTTTGTTTTAGTATGATTCCTCATTAATGAATTTACATTTTACTGAGTATGATTTGACTTACAAATATAATACAAGGTAGCGTGAAATGCAGATGGAGAAGAAAGATTTAGACAAAAAAAAGCCATTTTATTGCTAAGTCTTCATATTACAATCATTTCTGAGGGGAAAATAAAACCCTCTGTGTTCTACAGACTAAATATTCACTTGTAACAAAGAAAAAACAAATTAATCAAAAATATAGGATACAGTGACCATATCTGACATGTATATGATATTGACCTTTGTGACCATATCTGACATGTGAAGAGGTCTATTTTGGTTTTGCTTATTTCTCTACTTTTATGCCTACCTTTAATTTTTGTCATCTTTACTTCTAAATATATCTTTTCCCCCACTCCTTTTAGTAAGTTACTTCTTGTAACAAAGAATAAAAAGGAGGAAAAAATAATTCAGCAAAACTAAGCAAACATCAACTAAAGCTGACAGTTTATGCAGTTTTCCATATCCATGAACTCCTGTTACCCTAGCCATTTCCACAAAGAAGGGAGATGCACTTTCTTTTTTTCTTTAGGAACAAGTTTGGTTTTTTTTTTTTTTTTAATTGTACAGGACTCAAAGATCTTATTTTAGTTTATTTATTTTTTTTTTTTTAACATTGCTATTCTAATTGTGTATGTTATTCTGTTGGTTCTATTTACTTCACTATCAATTCATACAAATCTTCCCATGTTTCTCTGAATTCATTTGCATCATCTCTTACTACACAATAATGTTCCATTACATCTATATACCAGAATTTTTTTGGCTACTCCCAACTGATAGAAATCTTTTAACAGTTTGAAGAGAGAGAAAACACTTTTAGTTAGCTTATCGGAGACTTGAAGACAAAAAAAAATATTTCTGAAAGACAGAGAAAAGGAATGTAATCCATATATAGAGGACAGTCTTATGGGCATACATCATACATAAAGGTGAAAGGATGCATAGTGAATTTGGGGAGTAGTCCAGTGGTTGGAAATAGAGTCTGTGGAAAAGAATAATATGAAATAAGTCTGAAAAGGTAAGTTAAAGATAAATTATGGAAGATTTTAATGTCAGACTAAGTTTACACTTTGTATTTTACTCTAGAACAAATTGGGAATCCTTAAAAGCTTTTGACCAAGGAAGTTACATAGTCAAACTTGCCTTAGGAAGATTATTTTGGCAATTGTGTAAGAGATGGATTAGAGCAAGGAATACTTAAACTGGGATCCATAAGCACTCTTCCACACCATTGGTCTATAGATAGATTTTAGGGGGTCCATGACATTGGGAAAGGAGAAAATACACCTAATTTTCACTAATTTCTCATTGAAATTTAGCTTTTTTTTTCAATTACTTATGTAGGCACAAACATTATTCTGAAAAAGAGTTCCACACGTTTAGTCTGTCCAAAAGGTCCATAACACAAAAAAGGTTAATCCTTTGGATTAAATGAAGGGAGAGAATGAAAATAAAATGTCAGTTAGGAAGTTACTCCAATAGTTCAGGTAAGGGATGAACAATGGGGGTAGCACTTTAAGTAGAGAGAAGGGGACTTCTATGAGAGATGTTATGGGATATTTAAACCAGTTACACATGAAGAAAAGTCAAGATGACTAATGTTTTGAACTTTCATGACAGGAGTGATAGTTATAAAAAGAAATAAAGATGCCAAGGACAAGCACAGTTTTAGGGAGAAAGAAAATGAGTTCAGTGTTGAGAATAGCTGGAGTTCAGGAAGAAGATTTGGTTTGGATCTATAATTTGAAGAGGAGAAAAGAGATCAACAAAAGGAAAAGGACCTATATTTATAAAAAATATTTATAGCAGTTTTTTTTTTTTTTTTTGTGACAGCAAGAAATAAAAATGGTTGAGATGCCCATCAATTGGGGAATAGTCAAATAAGTTGTGACATATGATTTTTTTCTCTAAGTAGCTGTAATCTTTATTCCTCAGAACAATTTCAGTCTTTATCAGTCCCTTTTTCCTATTCCATCTCCAAATCACCAGGTCTTATTCTTTCCCCTTCACATTCTCCCCCCCCCCTTTTATTTTGTAATCAGTCCTCTAATATCTGTAGTTTCTTTTGCTAGTTCTATCTCAATTCTATCACCTGCTGCCTCTTCGGGCCTTAGTTTCCTCAATTATAAAAAAAAGATAGTCTCCACAATCCATTTTCAGCTCCAGAGTTATGAATTTATGATCTATGATCCTATGATTAAATATAAATATCATTAATATAAGCACATTGCCAATGACAAATTACAAGTGCTTAGAAAAATAAAAAGAATGTGAAACTAGGAAAGAAGGTAGGCTGATCATGCCATATGAGAGCAAAGGAAAACAGAGTTTGTTGGGTACACTGGTACTCATACAAGCAGTCTAGAGGAAGAGCCCTGAAATGTTGAGTGGGCCTTATATATAAGATTTTATCTGAGAACACAAGAGATTCATTTCAACTTCCTAAATGACATTTTATTTTCATTCTCTCCCTTCACTTAATCCAAGGGATTAACCTTTTTTTGTGTTATGGACCTTTTGGACAGACTAAACGTGTGGAACCCTTTTTCAGAAAAATGTTTGTGCCTACATACATAATTGAAAAAAAAGCTAAATTTCAATGAGAAATTAGTGAAAATTAGGTGTATTTTCTCCTTTCCCAATGTCATGGACCCCCTAAAATCTATCTATAGACCAATGGTGTGGAAGAGTGCTTATGGATCCCAGTTTAAGTATTCCTTGCTCTAATCCATCTCTTACACAATTGCCAAAATAATCTTCCTAAGGTATGTACCTTCCTAAGGTATGTACCTTCCTGAGGTATGTACTCACATTGATTAAATCACAGATCCAGTGAAATATTTAAGAAGGATATTTTAGATATGGAAATAGATACATAGACCACTACTAAAATAGTATTCTAATGCCTCATTTTGGTGAGAAAATGGTACTAGGTTCTCAAAGGCTTTGACACCAGAGCCCAGACTTGGTCAGGTCCTACAACAAAGTATAAGACTTAGACAGATTTGATATGATATGATATGATAACAGATTTATAAGTTTGTTACCTAGGGATCAACCAAAGAACACAGATGCTCTTTACTAAATTGGCTACAGGATATTGAATTTTATGATCACAACTTTTAAAAGCTCAGTTACTAATCAATAGAAAGGTCTGCAATAGTGATAGGAAATAAGTAAATGAATGGAATCACTGGTATTTGGAATATTAAAGAACATTTCATATCACATATATATTTTCTATTAAATAATAATATATTCCCATCCAATTGACCGAAATTGGGAACTTGAACAAATTTTCTTTTCTTTTCTTTTTTTTTTTAATAGTCTTTTATTTACAAGTTATATGTATGGGTAACTTTACAGCATTGACAATTGCCAAACCTCTTGTTCCAATTTTTCACCTCTTACCCCCCACCCCCTCCCCCAGATGGCAGGATGACCAGTAGATGTTAAATATATTAAAATATAAATTAGATACACAATAAGTATACCTGACCAAACCGTTATTTTGCTGTACAAAAAGAATCAGACTCTGAAATATTGTACAATTATATTGTGAAGAAAATCAAAAATTCAGGTGTGCATAAATATAGGGATTGGGAATTCAATGTAATGGTTTTTAGCCATCACCCAGAGTTCTTTCTCTGGTTCAGTTCATTACTGCTCCATTGGAAATGATTTGGTTGATCTCCTTGCTGAGGATGGCCAGGTCCATCAGAACTGGTCATTGTTGTTGTTGTTGAAGTATATAATGATCTCCTGGTCCTGCTCATTTCACTCAGCATCAGTTCGTGTAAGTCTCTCCAGGCCTTTCTGAAATCATCCTGTTGGTCATTTCTTACAGAACAATAATATTCCATAATATTCATATACCACAATTTATTCAGCCATTCTCCAACTGATGGGCATCCACTCAGTTTCCAGTTACTTGAACAAATTTTCAAAGATCATATGTATTTTATATGACACTGATATGTGAAGATATACATGGTCCTATAAAAGCTAGAAATAATTTCTGCTGCTGAGCCCTAAAGGCCCTTCCCCAAAAGTTTTTTTTTTTTTTTTTCTCTTCCAAATATGTTCCCTCTAAATCTAAACCTGAGAAATACTCGAAGATCCTTTTTGATCTTCTGGTCAGATGAAGTACAAAATATTAATTGGATCAAAGGATAGCTTTTCAGATCTATAAATAAGACTAAGAGTAAATGCATCTGAGAAGAATCATAAATCTAGAAGACAGAATGTGGTCTTCTGGTGGTGATACAAAAGGGAGATGGAAATCAGGTTTTGAAAACTAGATGAGAGAATCTAGGAAGAGTTGATTCTAGAAATTTAAAATATTAAAACCTTCACACTTCATTCTCCATTCTTCTTCCCTTAGCGCCAACACTCAAGTAATCTCAGCTGAGGCAAAAGTAAACTGCCTAGATAAGATAGGACCTGAATAATTTGGAAGCTTTCTTCATCAACTAGAGATGGGGGAGAGATCTATTACTTTTGGCTTATCTTCAGTTTGAGAACCAAATGTTTTGGGTGGACAGATAGTTCTCATTATGAGCAATTTAAAAAGTGGAAAATTCAACACATCTCTTTTATTAAGAGGCTTATTTCTTGCTTCTTTATTATCTTCTTAAAATGTACCATTTGCCACTAACAAAGATTAATCAACTTTAAAATGTATTTGTTCAATGAAGGACTTATTAGATTGCTGAAAGGAAGACAATACACACAGCAACTACAAACATGCTTTTCAATCAACATTTAGCTCCTTTATTGCCCTTAACGTGGGATATTAATTTTCACTATAATTTATAGTAAGATATTGCAGCAGCACAGTATAAGAAACAGAATACAACTTGTAGACAGGAAAACCTGGATTGAAATTGTGCCTAGATGCTTATTTGCTAAGTGACCCTTAGCAAGTCACTTAACTGCTACAACTCTCAAGCAACTTACTTAGCTGTTCTTCAATTAATAGGTAGGGTAAAATATTCCAAAATCATTACAACACTGCCACTAGTATTTTAATTGTGTGGATATGGAACATAGAGCTCATGGAAAAATCATGTTTTGATTTACTTTGAATAAATTTTCTGAAATATGTATCATTTCCTTAAAATTACTGATCTTCAATTGGTAGTAAGGAACATAACAAAATTTTCTGAAAATATTTTTCATGAATTAGTATTACTTCTTTTTTAAATTTCATATTCTACAGAATCTATGGTAGAAATCAACATTCCTTTTATTTGGTTAAAGTTTTCTCTCAAATTCTAGTTCAGTGTATATTTCCCTGACCACCTCCTATCATGACATTTATTTATTTATTAAAGCTTTTTATTTTTCAAAACATATGCATGGATAATGCATTGACATTAACCCTTGCAAAACCTTGTGTTCCAATTTCCCTTCTCTTCTTCCACCCCCTCCCTTAGATGGCAAGTAGTCCAATATATGCTAAACACGGTAGAAATAGATGTTAAATCCAATCTATGCATACATATTTATACAATTATTTTACTGTACAAGAAAAAATCAAATCAAACTGGACAAAAATGAGAAAGGAAATAAATTGCAAATAAACAACAACAAAAAAGAGTGGAAATGGTGCATTGTGAACCACACAATTCCCACAGTTCTCTCTCTGGGTATAGATGGCTCTCTTCATCACAAGATCAATGGAATTGGTCTGAATCATCTCATTGTTGAAGAGACCCATGTCCATCAGAATTGATTATCATATAATCTTGCTGTTGCCATGTACAATGATCTCCTGGTTCTGCTCATTTCCCCTAGTCTCAGTTCATGTAGGTCTCTCCAGGCTTCTCTAAAATCATCCTGCTTATCGTTTCTTACAGAACAATAATATTGAACATTTGTATACCATAACTTATTCAGCCATTCTCCAATTGATGGGCATCCATTCAGTTTCCAGTTTCTTTTCTCTATAAAAAGGGCTGCCACAAACATTTTTTGCACATATGAGTCTCTTTCCCTCCTTTAAGATCTCTTTGGGATATAAGCCCAGTAGAAATACTGCTGGATCAAAGGGTATACACAGTTTGATAACTCTTTGGGCATAATTCCAGACTGCTCTCCAGAATGATTGAATCCATTCACAATTCCCCCAACAATGTATTAGTGTGTCACTAATTCCCACATCCCCTCTAACATTCATCATTGTTTTTTCCTGTCATCTTAGCCAATCTGAGAGATGTGTAGTCTACCATGACATTTAAAACCAGGAAACTAGATTTCAAAATCTACCTGCTTTGGTTAGGATTTGGGATTTTGTCATTTATAATCCCTGTGTTTTTTAGATACTTAGTTTCCCCTTCTGCAAATGAGTAAAGTTAAGATGAAAGGACCCCTATGGTCCTTTCCACCTTTGAATCTATGATCTTGTGATTTATAGCTAACCATCAGCACATATGCTCCAGAGAATGCCCATCAAAATAAATAACTTTCATGCTGAACCTTAAAACTATGTGGTATCTAGTTCTCATCCATTATTTCATACCTTACTGATAGGGTGTCAGGATAAATCATAGAAATATTCTTAGGAAGAAACATCAAGGAGTAGAGGAAAGTTAGTTACTGGGCTGAAAATAAGATGTCATTTCTCTAGTGGTACCAGCTTTACTACTATGTGGCCTTAGGTATGTCACTTAATTGATAAAACCCCTTATCAATTGATATTTGATGAGGAAATCTCTAATGTTGCAATCTTCAAATTTTTTGGTCTCTAAACACTATTAAAAATTATTGAGAACTTCCCAAAGAGCTTTTGTTTATTTGGACGATATCTATCAATATTTACCATTAGATCAAAAGCTCCATTAGGGTAGGAACTGTTTCCAGTGCCTGGCATATGGTAGATCCTTGATAAATATTTATTGGTTGTTCATTTATTGATTAATACTAGCTATTAAATATCTTAGTATTATTATAAAAAGTTTTGGCTTTGTGGATCCCTTGAAAGAGGTTCAAGGAACTCCAGGAATCACCAGATCACACTTTGAAAAAAACTATTTTGATGTGTTCTTTAGATTACCTTAGCTTACCTTTATTACCTTAGTAATAGAACCTTTTTAGTACAAAAGGGAATTTCTCTATCATTTTCTATTTTTTATATTACCCACCCAATAATATAATGAAAACAAAAAACTTGATTTAAAAAAAAAAACATTATGTTACAAAAGTACTCCAAAATGTTCATTAGTTAATTAAGCTTTACAGATGGAAAAATAGTGACACAAAGATTTTACTGTGACTTATCCATGAAAAATACAGAAATGGAAATAGAGTCTAAGAATTTAGTTTAACAAAACTTCAGCAGACCTTTTGTGGTGAAATACTTTAAAACAATTATTCTAATGTCCATTAGCAAACATTATAGTTCTTTTCTTTTAATTGGAGGATTCAGCACAATTTGAGAGATGATTTAGAGAAGCACATAGATTTAACAGCAATAATAATAGCTCACATTTTTATACTGCTTTGCCATTTATAAAACTGTAACTCTCTGAGGCAGAGCAAGCATTATTCTCCTCATTTTATGGATGAGGAGACTGAAACTTGAAGAGGGTAAGTAACTTGCCTTTGGTCATACAGCTCCTTAGTGGCAGAGCCATGAGAAACTATTTAACATCTATAGCAGATCAACAATAGTCCTGAAAATGTATTGTTCAAACATTATTTTTAAAATGTTAAAAGTTGTTTTACTAACTTGTTCTTGACATTTTATAAAGATATTTAAAATGTCAGACTATATACATTTAAGGCTGAAAATCTTTTGAGTGAAAGCCCACGTCTTTAATTTGTGCACCATTCGTAAGTTTAAAATAGGCACATCATGGTCCGTGTTGACTATTTATGGCCTTGAAGAACATTGGGAAGAATTAATTGTGTTTGGACAAGAGATGCAATAATACAGGATAAGTCAACAAGATGATAAGATATTGGCCATGTAATATCATCTCACATATCAACAATGGCCTACCATTTATAGAGCATTTTCAAATACACAGCTCATTTGCTCTTTCTAACCCTCCTGTTATGTTGGCAGGGTAGCTGTTATT
This sequence comes from Sarcophilus harrisii, assembly GCF_902635505.1. Classification (NCBI taxonomy): domain Eukaryota; kingdom Metazoa; phylum Chordata; class Mammalia; order Dasyuromorphia; family Dasyuridae; genus Sarcophilus; species Sarcophilus harrisii. The sequence continues at coordinate 107,717,427 of NC_045427.1, read as the reverse complement.
AAGATCGTGTAAAGGATGAGGAAAGTGAGGTTTGGAGAATTGGAATGGTTTGCCCAGGGTCACTTAGCTATTAAGTAGCACAGATGGGACCCAGACGCAAGTTTTATGACTCCAAGGCCTTATGGTATAATGGAAACAAGGATGGATTTAGGGGCTTGAAATAGGTGGGATTCAAATACTGTCTCTGACAGGAACACTGACTATAACGAAATCCTCCCATCTCTCTATACCTCCATTTCTTCTTCTATAAAGTGGATAAAAAGTGGATAGAGTATCATAATAATCTGTAGTACTTCTTTCATAGGGTTGTTGTGAGGATTATGTGAAATAAAGTATATAAAGCTTTATGGACCTGAAAGTGTTTTAGAAATGTCAGTTACTGTTTGCAGTATACTGCTATGTTCTCCGCCCTCCTTCCCCCCAGCCCAAATCCTCTGATACTCTTCCAGATGCTTCTCACTGCTGTTTTTCTAGGATTTAGGGGCAGCTTTAGCAACACTAGAATATTAAGAAGATTAGAGGTACCAAAGAGAAACATTCTACCTTCTCTTTTACCTTTTAGCCTTATTCCAAAGTCTCTAAAAATTAAAGTAGACTTGGTTGACAAGAGTCAAAATACATTAATATTCTTTTATTAAACTTCTATGTTGGTTCAAATGAAATATTTGTAAAAGACTCAGCACAGTGCCTGGCACACAGTAGAAAATTATTAATAAGGGCGTCTTCCCTTGACTTCCTGTTATGTGCCAGGCACAATGCTCAATTTTGGGGATATAAAAAAGGGCAAAACCCCTCAATTCCTGATATCAAGGAACTCACTGTGTAATGGAAAAAGATAATATACAAACAACTAAGTAAAAACAAGATATATGCGTATGTATCTATATATATGCATGCATATATATATATGTATATATAGATATAGATATAGATATACTTATACACACACATACAGAGTTATTATTTAATGAAATCCAACTCAAAAAAACTCCAGCCAGGCAAAGATATTGGAGGGGCTTACCCCTCCAATTGCCTTCTCCAGATCATTTAACAGATGAGGAAAATGAAACAAACAGAATTGTGATTTGCTCAAGATCATACAGCTAGTATGTGTGGCCAAATTTATATAGATATTAAAAATGTATTATGTATACATACAGAATATCCACATTATATATATATATATATATATATATTTTATTACATATATTATATATATATATTATATATATGTTATATATATATAATATGTTTTTATATATATATAATATGTTTTATATATATATGTTTTATATATATATAAATCTTTGCTGATTGATATTTTAAAAGTGAATAAATGGCATAGTTGATGGCTCCTGGATGTCCTTTGAAAAACTTTGTTTAGGCAGCAAACTAGAACTGAACCAAATCTAAGTGCATAATTTGCCTTTAATATATACTGAAGATAATCCACAGAGGGGAAGCACTCACTTTTAAGAGGATCAGGAAAGGCAAACTGCAATTAGATTTGATGCGGCTAAATATATATATATATAATTAAAAAAATATATAAATATATATATTATGAATATATAATTGTATATATATAAATATATATTTATATATATAAATATATATTTAAATATATCTATTTAGCCGCATCAAATATATATTAATATATATAACATATATAAATATAATATATATAATATATGTAATATATAATATATATAAATATAATATATGTAATATATAATATATATAAATATAATATATGTAATATATAATATATAAATATAATATATGTAATATATAAATATAATATATGTAATATATAATATATTAATATATGTAATATATAGTATATATAAATATAATATATGTAATATATAATATATATAAATATAATATATGTAATATATAATATATTAATATATGTAATATATAATATGTTAATATATGTAATATATAATATATAAATATAATATATGTAATATATAATATATATTAATATAATATATTATGATATATATATAAAAGATTTGGCGCACCCTTAATTTACTGCCAAAATCAAAGTTAGTTAGGGGATGTCCAGGAACCAGCTTTCGGGTTTGCCATTTATTCAGCCCCAACGTTTCAATCAACAAGTAATTATTGGGTACTCACTAGGAGCCCGGCACTGCGCAAAAACCTGGAGACAGCGAGTAAAACAAAGTCTCTCTCCTCAGGAGTTCAAAGTTGCAAGGGGGCAGATGAACTTGGAAACCGTCATATTGGGTACAAAGACATATCAGATTCTTAAGAATGTCAGACCCGAATTCGTTCATTAAGCGCCGGCGCGAAGCCGACGCCCAGCGAGCTCTCACGTTTCCTCGCAGGGTGCCTGTGACAGTGGGGTGCAAAAGGAGGGGGAAGGAACACAGACGCGGGGCGGGGGCTCCTGGCTGCCCGCTGAGCTCGGCAAAGTTTCACGCCCGCTACTGGTTCTCGGTCTGGACCAGAGAAATCCCGAGTGGGGGGGTGCGAAAGCGAGGGGAGAGAGACTCATGGCGTGGGACCGCACAGTCCGTGGGCTAGAGCCCCTTGAGGGTTCTCTACCAACGTGGCTTCCAGAAATCGTTCGGGGGTTGGGGATCTTGTGAAAGGCGGGGGAGCTGAGGTGTTGTAAAAGACGGATGGAGTCCATACCGTCCCTCCTCCTAAAAAAAAATAAAAACGAAGGCGGCCTTGTCTCTGTCAGCCACACTCCAGAGCAGCCCTTTTCAGTTAGTGAGTCTGTGGCCATGGAAACGGGAGGGGACGGCCCTAGCCCGGGTAAGCATGCGCAGTAGCATAGAGCGGCACGGGTTGTGTGAGGTGAAGCTCTCCCTAGATTCCTCCCTACTTTGCGCTTGAGAACTACAATTCCCAAGAGGCCTCTGGGCTGCGGCGCGGCTCCTTCTCTCCTCCTCCTCCTCCTTTTCCTTCTCCTCCTCCTCTTCCTTCTCTACCACCTCCTCCTCCTCCTCCCCGGTCCTTAACCCTTCCCCCCTTCCTATTCTCCTCCCTCCCTCCCCCGCGTGTCTCCTCCCCTCTCCTTCGCTGTGTGTCACTGACCCAGAGGCGGGGTGAGGCGGAGGGGGGACCGTGGGGGGGCGCCGCCGCCGCTGCGCTGCTCGGGTTGGCGGTGTGTGCGTTCTCTTCCCCCGCTGGGATCGCCCCCACGCCAGGGGGCTCCAGAGCCTCCCCGTTTCTCTTTCTCTGCCTCGCGTTTCTCTCTCAGCCGCCGGTCTCCGTCTCTCCGGTTCCGGGGCTAACTTCTCGTCGGTCGGCGCTCGTCGGGCTCCCGAGAAGCCCGCGGCGGCCGCTTGAAGGACTCGGGGGCTTCCGTCTAGTCTCGCGCTCCCTCTCCCTCCTCCGAGCTCCTCTCTCTCTCGGCGCCTGTGGCAGGGCTGTGAGGGATCCCAGTCACCGACGGAGATTGCCCGGTGAGTATCGCGACTGTCGGGAGGCTGCGCGCGCGAACGGACGACTGACGGACGGACGGACGGACGCGGTGTATTTGGGGAGGAGGTAGGCAAAGGCTTTATTTGAAGGAGAAGGTGGGAGAGAGAGGACTCCAACTTCCCCCCGACTCTGGCTGCGTTTTCCTGGGTTTATCCGCTCCCCCATCTACACCCCCCGAGGCCGAAGGAGCCCCGGATAAAGCACAGTTTCCTTCTCCATCCTGAGCCTGAGGAAGAAAGAGGAAGTGCCTTTGTCCTGGAGCTGCCTGGCCCCGGACCCTTCTCTCCCTCCTCCACGACCCCGCGCAGACCCCAGCGGGAAGGCGGGGGGGGGGAGGGGGGGGCGAGCATCCGCCAACTCCGGGCTTCTGTCTCCCCCCTTCCCCCTCCCCGCCCCCTCACCTTAGCTCTCCTGGCTCTGGGCCTTGTGTTTTCCTGCCCGAGAAGCCGGCCCGAGTGGGGAGCGCGGGGGAAACAAAAGGGAGAGCAGCTTCAGGGGAGCGGGAGGAGGAACGACGCCGATTGTTCTTTATTGGAGAAGTTCTTTTTTTCCTCCCTCCCTTTTCCTTACATAACGCCAACTCCCAACTTAGTAATTTTTTTTTATTATTGTTATGATCATTGCCATTATCTCGGCGTGTCTCTCGGGCTTCCTTTCATCTCCCCGTCTCTGAACACTTTACAAATACTAATTAATTAAGCCTCCTAGCACCCCTGCGGGGCAAGTCTATAGACCCGTTTTGTAGGTGGGTACACTGAGGCTCTGGAGAAGCCCTGTGGTTGATGAGTTCCGAGAAACTTGTGCGGTGTCTGGAGAAATCTCAGAACACTTAATGGGGAATCGTTCGGTTCTCTGGAGGTCCCTGGGACAAAGGTAAATAGACCGACTTTACTTGTAGGTCAACTGGAGTCGATTAGTCTTTGTTAATTGTTGGGTAGTTAAAACTGTACCAGCGCTCCTGGAGACTTGGCTCTTTAACACTTGAGAGGATTTCCTCCACTAATAGTCCTTCTTGGCTAAGACTTAGAGAAGTGTTGTGAATCATATACTTCTGAATTTTGGTGGGTAGCCTTAGTTTTTGTTTTGTTTTGTTTTAAGATTTCTGTAGAAAACTTGAGTTGGATCTTTAAGCGAATTTTATACTTCCTCAAACTTAACTCTACTTTTTAGCCATTCAACAATATGTTTACAAATATTATAAAAGACCAATTTTCAAGGCAAGACACTGCTCCTTTTTGAATACTTAAAAGGTCAGCTACTTGGTTTTGTTCAAACTCTGTTGACTTTTTCCTCCTCTGCAAAGTGTTGTCATTTAGTTTCAGAGCAGTTGAACATTTGTTTCAAAAAGTCGCCAAGAAGCATTGGGTAAACTTCTAAAAATTTCGAACTTTTCACTGCCTTACTGTTCTAGTTTGTAATGCTTTTATTTGTTTCAGATAAAAGAAATTGTTTTCTTAAGATGACTAGATGTCTATCTCTCTGGAACGTTATGTTCCTTTGTACAAATACAGTTTTTCGTGTGTGTGTTTATAGTTTGTATTCATCTGCACAGCTTGATCTTGTCCGGTGTCTTAAGCTGGTCTGTGAATGCTTATGACAGTTTTTAATAGCCTGTTCATGAGTTCATTTTTATTTTGGTAGTTGAGTAAGTTGAAAGTTACCAGAAATGTCTTTAAATTTAATGCATTCTCTCTGTGGCTTGTTTTCTGTTTCAGTGAATAATTATCACTATCACAATAACAGGTGTGAAGAAGTCCCTTATAGTAAATTAAGGAAGAATTTAATTTGATATTTGCATAGATGCTTCCAATTGTAGGATGCTGATGTAAATTTCTTTCCAGCCTGTTGCCCCAACTTTACATTTGGCTGATTGTATAGCTCCCAAAGACTCACTTTTACTTTTAGACACAAAGAGAGGATTATCAAAATAACTGCATCCCTTTCCCTGCTCTAGTTAGATCTTGGATTAAAAACAAACAAAACAGGACTTTGGGTGTGGGAAGAAAGTAGCATTTGTGAAATCTTGTGCTGAAGTAAGTATAATGTGCCTTCTTAAAAATTTACCCACTCATATACTTTAGAGCAATGGAATTAGGTAAAATGACATTTTGGCTTGATGCTAACATTTATTTTGACTTGAAAAATGAAATAGAAATGGATTGTGCCAATAGAGACATTTATTTTGGGTCCCTCCCCTTCTTAAACATCATCAGTTAAGTGGTCATACTGTTGGTTGGCATTTACTTAGCTCTGTGGCAGATTAGCAAATGAGATTTATCATGGACCCTTTGTACTTTAAAGAAGCTACTTGAATGTTCCCTTTACTCAGTCACTGGAATCCAAAGTCAGGAGGCAGCTTTGACTGGGGAGCCTATATTTGCACATTCCCCAGCTTCTATCCTTTAACCCTTGAATTCATATCTACACTGACAAAAGGATCTAAAGGAATGAGACAAAAATACATGTGGAAGAATTGGGTCAGACACTAATTCTACCAACGTTGTTTTGTGAGTATCTGTCAGCTTCCGTTCAGCTTGTCAGAAATGTGTGTGCTTAGATGTATACTGTCATTTTAAAGATTATTTTAGATTGTGATTGTGGGATAGTTTGTGATGAGCAGTTGTATTTTATAAACAATCATTGTTTTAAAACAGACATTAAGTTCTGGTAGCTGGTAAAATATAAAAGCTGAAGTTTAGGTTCTTAGCCTGTTTACACAGGCAAAGAGAGAGAGAGAGAGAGAGAGAGTGTGAGTGTGTTTTAAGAAAGAAAGTTCTAAATTCAAGGCTTAGAATCAGAAGATTTGAATTCAGGTCTTGCCTGACTTTTTTTTTTTTTTAATAAACTATGTGAAACTAGATGTCATTTAATTTCATCAAAAATCATTTTATTACCTGTAAGATGGGAACACCTCAGAAAGTTTGTTGGGAGGAAAGCCAACTTGTAAACTTTAAAGAAGTTCTAAATGTGAGCTATCATTAAGAATTATTTTCTTTTATTATAAAATTTTCAAGAAATCATTTTGAAATATGAAAGAAAATAATAGGATTCTGTTGAGTGTGTCTTTTGAGAAATTATTCCCAGTTAAATTTTTTTTTTTTTTTATTGAGGAAAGCAATAGCACAAAAAAAAAAAATGAGGCCAACCTGACAAAAGGAAAAAAGGGAAAACAATATTGATTGTAATAGAAAATCATGGTTTTTAAATTTTCAGTAATAATTAAATTATTCATTTTAAACCCGGTTTTAAATCTCTAAACTATTTGTTTATCTGTAAAAACAGAATAATGATATCTTTATACCTATCTAACTCCCTCCCTCCCTCACAGGTTTTTGAGGTTCAACTGAGATAATGCATGTGAAGTACTTTGAAAATTTTCAAGCACCATATAAATGTCAATTGTTAGTTTTTTGAGTATTTACAAGGTTTCTCTACAATGAAATTATTGATTATTAATAACAAGTAATCTCTTAACTTTTGAACATTTGACTGAAGCTTTTCATTTAACATAGTTACCTGATATTTATCCACAGAAATAAGCTAAGAAGACTTAATAATAAAGGAAACATGAATAGAAATGAATTTTAAACTCTAAGAATTGGAAGAATCTGATTATTTTTCCAAATGCCATAATTGCCTGCTGTCATCAGTACTGGGACAAGATTAATAAAAGCCATGTCTACCTAGTATTAATTGCTTTAATAATCCTACTTCACAATAAATCATTTTTAGAAGGAAAACTATGTTGATTACTGTAATTGGGAGAAACCGCATTCATCAGCATCAGCTAGATAAGCTAAACATTTGAAATGTGATTTAAAAAAAATCTAAAATTCAATCCATGCAGCCTCAATGAAAGATAAATGACTTCCTTTTTCAATGAATTTGTAGCCAATTTTTGTTTTGTAATCCATCTCCTAAGAGAAGTTATTCATTCTAAAACTGCCAGTTTTTCATTTTCCATTACAACTTTTTGTTGTTTACTTGCTTATGTAGGCTATTAAATGCTTAGCTATTACTGACAGTACATATCGTTAGTGTAATGCAATGCTTTGGTTAGATCACAGTTAAATTTCAATGATTAAAGAAGCCAAGTTTTTGTTAACAGAAGGAATACACTCACTCTCTCTATTTATATACATATATATATATTCACATATATATGTGTGTGTGTGTGTGTGTGTGTGTATGTATATATATATATATTTTTAGAACAAACAAAATGTACAAATGAACATTGGCCTCAAGAGACTATAAGCTGCTCCCAAAAATATTTCTGTTCCTAAAAATGTTTAGGGATTCTTTTTTTAAATTTACTTTCAGGGTCACCTTGGAAACTACAGGGGGGGAGGGGAGGGGAGGGGAGGACGGTGGAATAAGGTCACATTGCTCCTTAATGTTTTTAACTAAAGTTGGTAACAGTAGCAAAATCACTCATTTCATCAAAAACCCTTAGTTTCAAAAAGAATAAAGACTTACACAAACTTAAAAGGCTTTTCCAGAAGAGAAATTCCCAAACTATTTCAAGGGGAGACAGTATTAAAAAGATGACAACATTCTTTTGGATATGACAATGATACAGCTCTTTAAAATTACATTATTAGCAGAATACAAGTATGCAAAACTAAAGTATGACTTTAGACCTGGGGGGAAAAAAAGGGCTTCTCACAATTATATTACACTTGTCTTCTTAAGTAAATATTTTACAGTATTATTCATTCCAAAATTCTTTGTTGAAGTGGATATTTCCATTTTACAGATGGGAAAACTTAAGGTTCTATGACTTAGATAACATTGTGATAAAGAGGAAGGTTGGTTTTAGGTCCTTATACTATACCTATATCTCATTTCCAAATGTGTTTAGTTAATTTGAGAAAATAGTTATTTCTTGATTCCCTCCCCCCCCCAAAAAAGTTTATTAATATTAGCTCAATTGGACCTATTCCAGAAGTTTGTAGGCAATATGCCAGCATATATATGCTTTGCAACTTTTTAAGTTTGCAAAGAAACTCTTGCTCAGATTTTCCAACTTTTACTACTCAACTTCCAATATGTTGTTTTTTTGTTTTGTTTTGGTTTTTTGCTGAGGCATTTGGGGTTAGGTAAGTGACTTGCCCAGGGTCACATACACAACTAGGAAGTTATTGTCTGAGGTCATATTTGAACACACATCCTCCTGACTTAAGGGCTGGTGCTCTACCTACTACGCCACCTAGCTGCCCTTTCTAATATGTTTTTAAAAATTATCTTTCTGCCCTAAAAAATTGAACTTAAATCAGTTGTACCATGTTATTTTGCTATTATTCAAGAAAACTTTATATAATCCTTTATATAATATATGTATATAAATAAAAAAGTAATTTATCAAATAACGTACCTAATTTTAACAGAAGTTAATGAGATTTAAAATACTTTGTAAAAATCCCACAACAGCACTACTTCAGTTTGGTAGGGAAATGACCCTGGATTTTAAAGGACAAAAATGGGGAATGGAAGTGTTTGTAGATTCTACCTCCTAAAAACCTTTTAGGTACCCAGCTAATAATGATGGTAGATTATGTTTGTTGTTGGAGAACCAGTTCAGTTGACTTTGGAGAAGTGGGTTACCTAACTGATCACCCTGTAATAATTTTATTTTATTTTGTTTGTTGATAACAAGTAAAGATAAAGTAGGTTTTCTAATAAAACTTAAACAGAATGGGATAAAAAACCTGATTATGAGAAATTAGAAAAACCTTTTTCAATTTAGATCAGCATTTAATATAACTTCTACCTTAATCTTTTTCACTAGTAGTAAGATTTTGCTTAGAATTGTTGGATCTAATGCAGGGGTCCTCAAACTAAAGCCCTCGGGCCAGATGCAGCAGCTCAGGACGATTATCCCCTCACCAGGACTATGAAGTTTCTTTATTTAAAGGCCCACAAAACAAAGTTTTTGTTTTTACTATAGTCCGGCCCTCCAACAGTCTGAGGGACAGTGAACTGGCCCCCTATTTAAAAAGTTTGAGGACCCCTGGATAATTTACATGTTGCCTCAATCTCACCTACTGGTTGTGGAGCCCTGGGCAAGTCGGTTAATCTCCCTCAGTTTCCTCATTTGTAAAATGAAGTTTAATGGTATTTATCTTAAAGGATTGTTGTGAGGATTGAACAAGATAATATACGGAAAAAGCTTTGCAAACCTTAAGCACTATGTAAATGTTAGCTAATTATTTAATTTATGAGCTATAGACTGAATTACTCAATATCCTTTGAGTACTAGTCCAATTAGCATGGAACACAAGACTTTTGTTCAGTTTTTGGCTTTCCTGTTACTTATGAAAATCTAAACAAGCCAGATAACTTGTATGCTTTATTCATCTACTTAAAAAAAAAAAAAAAATTAAGGTATTTCTTGTTCACCAGCAGTATTTAAAGTCCTTCATGCAAGTGATGGTAACCATTCTATATGGTAACTCCTTTTTTGAAAAGATTCAAGTGTCCCATAAAATAGCGGGCTTCCTGACAGAGCTTCTTGTTAATAATTTGGATTTTCTGAAGTTGTGTGACCAAATACTATATTTATTTCATGTGCGGGGAAAGGAGGTGCTTTGCAAAAATAATAATAAAGATACTATATACTTTTTGAGTATGTTAATCATCATAAAATTAATTTGGTCACCCTCAGTTTTTAGCTGATTAGATGTCTAGCTTAATTATTAGAGCTCTCTGGATTTAAAGTCATATTCTGGGTGATTCTCTATAATCTGTCCATTAAATTCAATGCTGGCTATTTTTTTTTTTTTTTTTTTTTTTTGCTCTTTTTTGATCAGAGATTTTTGTAAGAATTTTGCCTGTCATCAACTAGGTAACTGCACTGGGATAAATAATCCATTTTTTATTTTAGATAGCTAGCTAGCTAGTAGCTGATGGTGCTTTAATCTTCTCAGTGGAACTTATTCCTAAATAAACTATCTTAAGACAGAAGTACATTTGAATTAGCTACCTAGCTGAATTTCAGAACGGGCTGTCATTTTTTTTTTTTTTTTTTTTTGCTCTGTTTGTCACCTTTCCTAACACAATGATAGACAGTTACTATCATTTTAAATGGTAATCTGACCATGGATTAAGCTACATGTGTTTGAATTGTTAAGTATCTATCTGTTTGATGTTTAAGGGTGAAAGGATAAAAATATTGTAGTGTAGTTTAACAGATGTTCCTAACCTTGCCTACTATGGGAATGAATTATGAAATGATTAGCATTGATTCTTTGCCAGGCAGTGGGTGCTCAGTCTAGTGCCTCTTATATGCCAATTGATTAAAATTTAATTGTGTCTCAAAAAGATCACCTTGATTATGTTCATTAACACTACATTGGATGAAAAGAAACAATTGGAGGTGCTTTGTTTGTTCTTCAAAACCAAGTGCTAGATTTCTGGCTTTTGGCAGACAATATTCCTAAGTACTTTGTGTTCCACTGGGTTTATGCCAGATTAAATGTACTGCATGTACTGGAAACACCAAAAGCAGACTTTAATTTTAGACTACTGCTAACAATATCGATTTTTCTTCGACTTCTTCCTTCCTACTGATCCTGTTAATTTATTATCAAAAGAAGACTGGCCTCTGTGTTAACAGAACTAGCTCACCAGAGCTTTGGAGGAGAAAAACCTGTTGCATTTGTGGTGTTTGTAATGTAATACCTTAGCTCTGAGTTAGAAAGAGGATGCATATATTCCCAAGCATACTTTTCTCCTTTATCATCTGACTAGAAGCAGCTTTGATGAATTTTGAAGTCAACTTATCCAATTGATTAACAACCAATCTGACCTTATTGATCTCAAAAATCTTAGTTTATAACTGATTTTTTTCAGCATTGTGTGAAATTACAGGTTTAATGAAAATACTTATTTAGTTTTATCTGTTTTTAGAAATAGTATATCTGAATTGTATCTATTTCAGTTTTTTTAATGCTGATTTTTAAAGCATTTACCAAGAATTTGTCACTAGAGAATTATTTGCACAAAAAGAATTTGCTATGTTCTGAAGTGAGTAGGCTGGTAGTGATTCAGTTAGCCCCCTCTGATTTCCCACCCACTTCTTAAACTGAAATCACCTCCTTCTTAACATCTAGTAGCCCTGAGTCAGCCTCCATATCTTGGCAGAACTTGTAAAGGATTGTCAAATGGAAGAACTCAAATTGAAGTGAAATTTGCAGAAAATAAGCTGAATCATAGATGATTGATCATAGTGATAAAAATTAGAGGTTATGGACTCACTAGTATCTGAAAATTCTTACAGGTATGTTTTTACCATAAGGCTTGTAAATACTGCGTTTTCTATTAGCTCATTTTTCATAATTTCTATCTTTAAGTGAAATTTATATTATAGTTCTTCATTGAATAAGTTCATCAGATACAATTACCTGTAGAAAGTTCTTCCTCTCCTTTGGCATACTCAATTTCTCTTATTATTGAGCCTACGGTTTTGAAAGTCCCATTCAAGAAAAGAAACAAGCATTTATTATGTACCTTCTCTATGCCAGGCACTGTTAAATGCTTTTTAGATATTAGGTCATTTGATCCTTGTAGCAGTCTGATACATGTTATTATCTCCATTTTACAGTTGAGGAAAACTGAAGCAGAGATTAAATGATTTGCCCCAGTACCTGAGATAGAATTTGAATTCAGGTCTTCTTGACTCCAAGTTCTATTATCTATTTACTATGCCACATAGTAGCCTTGGAATTAATCTGTTGTTATCTTGGAATAACATGTTGGGATAACTAAGATTTATATTACATGTGACAATATCACAGATAAATAGAAGACGTTCATGTGAATCCTCAATTCATAATTGCAAATCTACACCAGTGGTTTGACACTTTGTTGATGGGAACAAGGTAGCTGAAAATATAATGATAAATAATCCTAGGTCTAATCCTAGATAAATATGCACTTATTTGGGGACAATTTTTCCCCCCAGCAAAGCATCAATATCAATAAGTTAACATTATAAGGTTTTTAGAGTGCTTTAAATGCATTTCATTTGATCCTCGTCATAACTTTTTGAAGTAAGTAGATACTTCAAAAGCAGTTATTATTTCAATTTGAGGTAGTTATTACTATATCTCCCATCCTGTTTTAACAAATGACAAAACTCTTAGAAGCTCTTAGAAGTTTAATGATTTGTCCTGGATAGGTGCAAAGTAGGTATCTAGCAGGATGGATTTGAACTTAGATGAGATGATATCTCATTCTGATGTTCTTTCTATGCCATTACCAAAAAAATGAAATAAAATTCTTATGTGAAAGGGTATAATAGCTTTTTTTATTAAGTGAAAACAGAATACAAACTTGCTTATTGGAATAGGCTTTGGCGATGCAAAATAATGAATCTGTGATATTAGAAACAGAGTGTGATGATCCACAGAATAAATATTTGATTATAGAAAGGTATTGTTCAGATCTTGTAGGTGAAAAAAAGACTGAGATTCATATCTGTGTCCTTTGGGTTGTGTAATTTTAGTGGAATCTTTGAAATTTTCTAGCCTGTTTCCTTATTTGTACAGTGGAGATAAGTAACCAAATGTTACCTATAGAGCAGTCGGGCTAGCTAAAACAGCAAAGCCTGAGAGAGAGTGAGAGGGGGAGGGAGAGAAAGGGGGAGAAGAGATAAAGAGAGAGAAGGAGAGGGAGAAAGAGGAGAGATGATGGGCAGCATATACCAAACAGATCATACCATCATGGCCATGCCAACTACCACCTCTCCTCAGGCTCTAGAACCATCACTGAGGAACAACACTTGAGAAAAGGGGGGGGGGGTCCTCTTCCTCCACTCACACTGGTGCTGATCAGCCCTCTGCTGGCTCCTCCCCTCTTTTAACCGTTAGGTCCTGTGGAAATGCAACCTGGCAGAAACTTCTGTAGATATTGCACTCTCTTCAGGAGTCATGACTACTGAAGGCTTGGAAAATAAAGTCTTTACCACTAAAGTCCTTGGCATATGAAATGATTCAGCATTAGAAACGTCAAATTTTATTAGTGGAAATGAATTTAAAGAAGAGGCATCACCATCTGTTTTGAGGCTGTACCTTATCAGGGAACCTTTCCATATGACTTGAAGCTGAAATTGCTTATATATATTGCCTTCTTTATTATAAAATGTATTTCTTGAGAGCAGAGTATCCCTAACATTTAATACAGTGCTTTACTCTTCATAAACTTTTTCATTCACTTAATAATTTGTCCAGTTGCTGTAAAGGAAATATGTTGCAAATCATATATATGAGAAATAGTGTCTAATAATTATTGCGCCCCCTTCTCTCTTCCCCTCCCACTTTAATCCTTTTAAATTTTAGTATAAGCCCTTTAAAGCCCCAAATGAAATCTCAGGTTAGTGAAACACAAAATAAAGGGTTAAATAAATCTGTTACTAAAAGTCCCCAGGTACTATTTTGTTTCCCATACTAGCAACTACATTTGGTCTGTAGTTAATCAGTATCCACAGCGAACTCAGGATAAGTTTTTTTTGGTTTGTTTTTGTTTTTTGTCTAGGCTTCGTTTCCTTTATAAAGAGGGAAAGTTAATGACCAAAGAGGATGTATCTCAGATTAGTGTTACCAAACAGTGGACATGGACAAAGTAGAAAAAGTTATAAAGTCCATAACACCACAGTTCATATGGTCCTGTTTCTTGTTTATTAAACTATATAGTAGCATGGTTATATAGTTTTAATTATGAAAAATTCTTTTTGATGGCAATTAACTGCAGTATCTTATTTTAGAGTTGATAGAATAGTAAGCAGTCATGTTAATCTAGATAAAATTGTAAAATGCAGCAAAAATGGTGAGTTTCATGATTGCGAAGTCTTTATGGGAGGTGGTTTTATTTGAGGAGGTTGTGAGGTGGTGGGTTTTTTGTTTGTTTGTTTTGGGTTTTTTGACAAATTAAATAATGAAGTACACTAGATCCTTGGTATAATATGCCTTCTATAGCAAGGATGACTTCTTTAGATAGGGGAAGGAAAAGTTCTTGGAAGCATAGTAGCAGAATGATATCTGTAGTATTTTCTCACATAACATATTCTAAGATATATACTAAACAGAAAACATTGTAATTAAGCTGCAAAGTATATTAGTAACACTTATCATTATTACCTTCGTTATTTTGACTTCTTACAAAGGCAAGCATAGTGCTTTGCACATAATAATCTCAAATATGTATTTAAAATATTACTTGATAGTTGAGTATTTCTTGATTCCCCATCATAGACCTTTCAGATAATCTAGTCATACATATTGCACTCCACTTTTTAGATGAAGACACTAAGGCACAGAGAAATATGACTATCCTAACCACAGTTCATGATTGTGCAATTTTTAAATTATGTCCAATAAAACAAGGCAGAACTTAAAAATATTTTTTCCAAGGGTAGAGAACATAGTACAAAGCTCCATATTATCCAGTTATAAATTGAGGAGTCTCATTCTCCAATAATAAATGAAACATTTGACAAAAAAGAACTAAGATTATTTGAAATAATTATTAGATGCTATAGTACTTAAATTTTAGCTAAAACTGTTGGAGTGTCACTGATTAAACATTCAAGAGCAATTCATTTTGCCTATCTTAAGGTTGTTTCTGTGAAAAAAGGATTATTTTTTTTTCTATAATGTTGTTTTTTTTTAAAAAGTAATATATGAAAATGAGATGTGTTATCCATTCAGGCTTCTTCTATTTGAATTACAATTTAGATAATTGTGAAATTTTCAGATGTGGACTCCCAAGTGGCATCTATATAGTATTTTACATATCTTATTTGATTCTCACCTTATCTTATTTGATGTTCTCAACAACCCCATTGAACAATTATTATCAGTACTATCCCAAGCAACCCATTGTAAAAATGATGATACCAGGACTCAAAGGTGTAACCATTTATCCACAGTCACTTAGTTTGAAAGTATGAGTAGTATTTAGATCTGTCTTTGTATTCTAGGTAAAGTTACACAAAGATGAGCCAAAAGCTTTTTTTCTTAGAGAACAGAAACTACTTCAAGATCTTAGTAGAGGGTAAATTTTTATTGATAATTATATAAGCTCATTTCTGTTGTGTGGGATGAAAGGAAAAGCATTTAGTATGAAGTTCACACAGTCCAACTTCCAATTCATCCTATGTGGATATATTTGGTCCTGGTTTCTCAAGGCCTATATCATAAGACTGTAGATTTAGAATTGGAAGAGACCTTTCATATTAGAGATGAGGAAGTTGAGTCTCAGAGAGGTTACATGACTTGTTCAAGGAAACACAACTAGCAGAGTGATGGGAACTGAATGTCAATGGAGTGTAAGTTATCATAGTTTCTGTTTCCATAGCACCTCAGCCAGGGACAGACAACGTCTAGGATCAAGATGCCTGGCCAAATACATAAAAGTTTATCCCCAATAAACCGAGGGGCACTTAGTGATAAATTCTTTAACTGTGATAATCTCTGAAGCAAAGAAAAAATACAAAATGATGTTAGATCCTAGGCATTCCCATTTCACATTTGTATTTATGATGTTGGAGATGTAGAAAAAGAACAAATAAATCTCATACCAAGCTGTTTGTAAACATTAATTTAGCTGCTGGTATTCTAAATGTGAAATCAATTAATGGGTAGACATAATCATAAGAACAGAATCATCTTTCTTGACATTATGTCAAGAAATGTAAATGCAAACAAGACAAAAAGAAATTGCTAGTGAATGGAAGGATGTTTTTCAGGTTCTTCACGGAGAAGTAAATGAATTAAACTGGGAGAAGTGACTTTCGTTTGTCAAAAGTCAGCAAGAAACATTCTTTCATGGTACATTTGGGCATCTTATATGCAGTGTTTGTGACAAGCATTTGCAAAAATACTACTTTAAACGTAATTGCAGCTAATGTACTAACAATCTGTCACATAGGATAAAGAAGTATGGAAAAAACTTAATAAAATCTTCCAAATTACATCAGCAGTTACTTTAACATTGGGTGACTTCTCTGCAAGGTAGGCAAGGAGAAGGAAAGTGAAAAAATAGTTGGAAAGCATGGTTCATGAGTAAGACAAGAAATCAAAAGCTTCTATTGAAGAAAAGTATTCATTGTATATAGGTATGCTTTTTCCATTGACCCTTTCAGCGTCAGGTTTTTAGAGATTCATGACTGAGTCATACAGTCTTTTACATAGGTGAGAGACACAACTAAGTTAGATCTTTTGGAAGGCATTGAAGGATAATACTCAAAGGACAATGAACAGATTTTAAAAATGGAAAAAATATCTCATAATTTTTATTTCTCCATCTGTGATACCTAGAACTATTCCATGTGAGCTCTTACTTTATGGGTGGGAAGACAACAAGCATTTATTGAGGACTTGTATGTGCTGGGCAATGAGCCAACCTCTGAGGGATACAAACGGACCAAAAAAAAAGAAAATCCCTGTACTCTACTTTAGGAGTTTACAGTTTCATGGGGGAAAGACAATGTACAAAAGAGAATTAGAAGTAGAGTGCAATTTATAGGGGATAGAGATTCTGGGCTCAAGAAAGAGTGTCAAAGTCTAGAAAATTAGAAACTCAGCCAGGAAGGGAATGCAAGTTGGACAGCCCACTGTAGAGTTACTAATATGCTTCATGAGGAAATAGAAATAGCACTGAGGAAAACTTAAGCAAAGAGCAGTTAGTCTAGGCCAAGCATGTAGAGAGCCAGCCAAATTTTGAGGGTATTGACAAAGCAAATCTCATGAAATATGTTAGAAGGGGATATCAAAGACTTGGTATCTTATTGGGTGGATTTGGGGAATGACTATTGAGAATATCAACAACTATTGTTCTAAATGCCTACCAGCCCACTTCTACAGAATATTGTTGAATAATCCATGTGTCTATTAAGCATTAAGGGAAAGAATACTTTTGCAGATGATATTCTGGATATTTTCAGTTATATAATTACTTTAAAGCAAGACTCTACAGTACTTAACTGTTTTGTTATTCAAAATAGGCATTTGATTCAATAGATTCAATTTTGTAACAGTTATATTGCCAAAGGTGTATGTTTGCTTCTCATGGAGGATCCAGTGTCAGGTTTAAATTGGGAGTGCCAGTGCCATTCCCTATACATAGTCATCCACTTTGTTGATGATACTGTGTTACATTGCATTAACTTCTAGAACAGTGCAGAGCCTTCTAATTAAGGTTAGTTACTCAAAAATCTGGACTATTCTTCACAGGAAAAATCAAGTGGATAATGTCTAATATATAATATGCAGTATTCTGACGAGTCAACCCACAGAATTGATATATCAGTACAGAATATCTTGAACACTGAATGATTCTATAAACAAATTTTTTTAATGCTATCTTTAGCTGAAGTTTTTCTCATTTAATCATTTTTTTTTTTTAATATTAACCATGTTTCATGCCAGCTCCAGCTAAAGCAAAAATATATTACAGTAAAAAGAGCCCTGGCTTTGGGGTCATCAGACTTGAATTCAAATCCCAGCTCTGCCACTCATGTCTTTGGGCCAACTACTTAGCTTTTTTGGGCCTCAGTCCCCTCATCTATAAAATGAAATGAAAGGGTTGAGATTTCTGGGAGCCAAGATAGCATAATAAGCAGTAAATTGCCATAATTCTCCCATATTCACTCCAGACAACCATAAAATAGTGCCCCCAAATAAGTCCTAGAACAACAGAACCAGCAAAAAAAACAAAACCCTGAGAAATTTGGAAGATTGGTAAGGTCTACCTCCTTTGTGTAAAAGGGGATTGCAGTCCAGGACAAGAAGCATCCCAGCAAGCCCCACTTCAGTAAACCCTCAGGAGAGCCCGAGTTCCAGTGTGATAGAGCAGGCAAATGCCAACACCAGTCCTCCCATGTATCCTTCACCACAGCTCTAGGAAAATCACTAGACTATGAAATGCTTCAGGGATGCCCTGGGGAAACAGGGATATCAACTCTACAGGTATCTAAGCAAACAGCTCCAGACTTCTGCCCCTGTGTTTCAGTGTAGCCCTGGCGAAACACAGACACATCCCACTAGCCTTACCACATGCCAGATACCAGCACTAGGTTCCCAACTCAGCACCAGGTAAGCTGTCAGACCCCTGCAGTCTACAGCAGCACCAGCCACTTTCTTTCCCCTCACACAGCACTGGACTGGAGGGTTCTTCCGTGGGCCTCAGAACAACATTAATAAAGCACCAGGTAAACAGCCAGGGCCTGCAGCTCCAAACACATGAAGCCTGAGATGATACTCCTTCCGCCCTAGAACCAAAGCTCAAATTTCAAAGAAAGGGGAAAGCCCTTTCTCCCCCCTCCCCCCCAAAAAAACAACAAGCAAAACACAAGGAAAAAGGAATCTGACCAAAGAAAGTTAATTGTGGTGACAGGGAAGACAAAGATACAAACTCAGAAGAGGACAATAATGTCAAAACATCAAATTAAAATGGGAAGTTGTCTCAAGCCCAAAGAACTCATGGAAGTGCCCAAAAAGCTTAAAGATCATATAAGAATCAGAAGAAAAATTGGGAAAGGAAATGAGTAATACAAGAGAATTATGAAGAAAAGAGTCAAGAGTTTGGAAAACTGCTTTTAAAAAAATAGAATTAGCCAAAGGGAAAAGGAAATATAAAAATCTACTGAAGAAACAACTCCTTAAAGAGTATAGTTGACCAGAAGGAAAAAAGTACAGAAGCTAATTGAGGAATAACATACACCTAAAAAGTTAGAATTGAACAAGTGGAAGCTGATGACTATATGAGATATCAAGAGTCAATTAAACATTGAAAAGAATGAAAAAGTGAAAGAAAATGTGAAATACTTTAATGGGTAAAAACAACTGACCTAGAAATTAGATTAAAGAAAGACAATATCAGAATCATTGAATTACCTGAAAACCATAATCAAAAGGAGAACCTGGACAGCATCTTTTCAGAAATTATCAAGAAAAACTCTGTTGTCCTGGAATAGAGGACAAAATAAGCATTGAAAAAATCCACTAATAAATGCAGGAAAGTGATCCCAAAATAAAAACTTCAAGAAACAGTATATCCAAATTTCCGAAGTATGAACTGATGTTGAAGAAAAACAATATTACAAGTGGCAAGAAAGAAATTATTAAAACTGAACAGCAAAGGATCAGAAGTTATAGGAACATGATATTCTGTAAGGCAAAGGAGCTAGGACTACGATAAAGAGTCATTTATCCAGCATAATTAAGCATAATACAAGGGGGAATAGTCATTCAACAAAATAAAGGATTTCAAACTTTCATAAGGGAAGACCAGAACTAAACAGAAAATTTGACCTACAACTTAAGACTCAAGAAAAGCATTATCAGATTCAGAAGGGAAAAGAGATTCAGTAGAGCTAAACTGCTTATACATCTGCACATGGGAAGATGATACATGTAATTCTTTTTTTTTTTTTTTTATAATAACTTTTTATTGACAGAACCCATGCCAGGGTAATTTTTTTAAACAAATTTATCCCTTGCACTCACTTCTCTTCTGATTTTTCCCCTCTCTCCCACCACCCTCTCCCCTAGATGGCAAGCAGTCCTATACATGTTAAATATGTCATAGTATATCCTGGATACAATATATGTGTGCAGAACCGAACAGTTCTCTTGTTGCACAGGGAGAATTGGATTCAGAAGATAGAAATAACCCAGGAAGAAAAACAAAAATGCAAACAGTTTACATTCATTTCCCAGTGTTCTTTCTTTGGGTGTAGCTGCTTCTTGTCCATCATTGATCAATTGAAACTGAGTTAGGTCTGTTTGTCAAAGAAATCCACTTCCATCAGAATACATCCTCATACAGTATCGTTGTTGATGTATAATGATCTCTTGGTTCTGCTCATTTCACTTAGCATCAATTCAGATACATGTAATTCTTAAAAATTGTATCACTAATAGTATAGCTAGAAGAAATATACATAGAGGGTATGGGTTTAAGGTGCATTTGAAGGAATGACAGACATATTAAGGAATGAGAAAGAAGATTATACTAGGTGAAGAAGGAAGGGAGGAATAAGTAGAAAGGTGTGATTTCACATAAAGAGGCATGAAAAACTTATTGAGTAGACTCGTTAATATTGGCTCAAAGAAGAAATAATATACACTGTCACTTGAATATAAAAATGTCTTATCTGATGGAAATAAGAGATTAATTAAAGGGGAAGAGGAAGGGACTATAGAAAGGGGAGCAGACCAGAGGAGATGGTAGACAGAAGCAAAACCCTGGGGAAGAGAGGGTGAAAGGAGAAAGAGGACAATCAGAGGAAGTATAGAACAGAGAGAAACAGGTAGTAACTTTCCCATAAAAGAAGTGAATTTCAGAGTGAATCAAAAAACAGAATCCTACAATATATTGTTTACAAGAAACATACTTGAAGCAGTAAAGGTAAGAAGCTGGAGAAATGGACAGCAATACTATACTAATGAGGGACCTCAACTGTTCCTTCTCAGAACTTGATAAATCCAATCAAAAAATAAACAGGAGAACTAAAAAGGTAAATAAAGTATTAAAATTTTAAATATTCCTTTGAAGAAAACTGAATGAGAACAGAAAGGGATATACCTTTTTCCCAGCATATGACACCTACACAAAAAGTAACTATGTATTAAAAACTTTAAAACCTCAAAATCAAATTAGAAAGGCAGAAATATTAAATGTATTCTTTTTGAATCATGCAATAAAAGTTACATTCAACAAAGGACAGTAGAAAGAGATTAAAAATTAATTGGAAGCTAAATAATCTAATCCTAAAAAGTAAGTCAAAGAACAAGTTAGAAACCATTTCTTTAAAGAGAATGACAACAGTGAGACAACATACCAAAATTTATGGATTGCAGCCAAAAGCAGTACTTAAGGGAAATTTTATTTTTCAAAATTTTTACATCAGTAAAATGGAAAAAGAACAGATGCAATGCATTGAGTATGCTCAATGCTTACTTAATACAATACTAACTTAAAAAAACTAAAGAACAAATTAAAAATTCCACTGTAGCACCAAATTGGAAATCCTGAAAATCAGAAGTGAGATTTAATAAGACTAAAAATAAAAACCAACCAAAAAACTATTGAGTTAATAAATAAATCTAGGAGCTGGTTTTATTGGGGGGGGGAGGGGAGGAAAGATAGAGAACTTAAACAGGCTAAGATAGATAGACCATTGGTTAATTTGATTAACAAAAGAAAACCAAATATCCAGTATGAAACATGGGAAGGATGAAATCACTACCAATTAATGAGAAATTTAAGTAATCATTAAGAAATGTTTTGCCCAATTATGACAAGTTAACAGCCTGAGCAAAATCAATTAATATTTATATAAACAAATTCACATAAATAGATTAACAGAAAGGAAAATTAAATGCTTAACTCTACCTTAGAAAAAGAAATTGAACTTGCCAATAGTGAAAAATTGTGACTAAGTAAGATAATTTTACACTATATCAAGTGTAAAATTGATATTTTGATTCTATTAAAGTTTTTGCACAAACAAAACCAATGAGAAAGCTATATGAAGTGTAAATTTGATCATTTTGATTCTATTAAAAAGTTTTTGCACAAACAAAATCAATGCAAGCTATATTAGAAGGAAAGCAGCAAGCTGAGAAACAACTTTTCAACATTCACTCTTGTAAAATCTTGTGTTCCAAATGGGAAACAATTTTTACAGCAAGCAACTGATAAAGATCTCATTTCTCAAATATATATAGAGTATTGAATCAACTTTATAAGAATACAATCCATTTCCCCAATTGATAAATGATCAAATATTAATAAGCTTTTTTATATGAAGAAATCAAAGCTATCTGTAGGCATATGAAGTGTTTCTTTTGATTAGAGAAATACAAGTCAAAACAATTCTGAAGTATCAGTTTACATCTATCAGATTGGCTAATATCACACATACACACACACACAAAGATAAATGTAGGAGAAGATATGGGGAAATTAGGACACTAATGTACTGTTGGTGGAATTGTGAGCTGATCTGATCAATTCTGAAAAGCAATATGGAACTGCCCAAAGAGCAAATCTGCATACCCTTTGATCCAGCAATACCATTACTTAGTCCTTATCCCAAAGAGGTAGAAGGATTTATGTGCACAAAAATATTTGTGGCATCCTTTTCATGGTGGCAAAATAGAAGACTGAAGGGATGCCCATCAGTTGGGGAATGGCTGAACAAGTTGTGGCATATGATTGTAATTGGAACACTGAAGAATAATGAATAGGCAGACTTCAGAAAACCTGGAAAGACTTGTATAAACTGCTACAAAGTGAAATGAGTAGAACCAGGAAAATATAGTACAGTATCAGCAACATTGTGTAATAATTAACTATAAAAGCATAACTTGGCTCTTCTCAGCAAAACAATGATCCAAGACAAGTAGAAAGGACTTAGCAAGGAAAATGTTATCTACATTCAGATAAAGAATTGATTAATTGGTTAATATTTAAGAATCAAAAGCTTGGAACCAAAGAGATGGATAAAGTTATCCTTGATAAAATTGTCATTTGTCACTGCATGTCATTTTTTTACTTGATTCCTTTTTGTGGGATTTTTTTCCTTTTTGAGCTATTTTTTTCACAACTTTGATTAATGTAGAACTATGTTTTATAAGATAGTACATGTATAAACGTCAAATTTTTTTCAAAAGGGAGAAAAATTTGTAATTCAAAATTTTGTTAAAATATATGCTAAAATTGTCTTCCTATGCTATTGAGAAATTTTATTTATGGAATTATTTTTTTTAATGAAAATATTAAACTGGGTGATCTCTAAGGACCCTTCCTTATTTAAATCTCTGATCCTATATTAAAGGCAACATAACTACCATTTTTTCTCCATCAGCCACAGTACTTAGAAATTCCAGTGATAAGCATAGTAGATTATGTTTTGTGGATTTGGCTTTCTGTTTGTGTCCCTGTACTTCCAATATTTCAATAGTTTGAATTGTTTCTGCTTATACTAGTTTCAGTAATTATAGTAGATTTTCTCTTCAAATAAGTTTTAAAGGGATGTCATTTTATTTAGAAAATTAGAAACAGTAAGAAATTAAGACAATTTAAAATTTCATTGTTAAAAATTATAAATATGATCTATAACCATTTTACTTATTTCTATTTTTAAAAGTTGAATTATATGTTGTATTACAACAAATGAATGACATTGAGAAATGTAATAGACATCATGATACTTTAAACTTCCAAAAGAAAATTGTTTAACTTTGAATTTCCATGTTTCAAATTCAGATGCAGTCTAGGTAGCAGCACAACTCTGTTTCATGAACTTAGATCAATTGATAGTGAAGATGAAAGTTTGCACTCATGTTATTTTAACTCCAGTGGATTCAAATTTGATCTCATTTGCACAGTGTTGTATTATTTACTGCAAACACTGTCCATTGGATCAGATTCATAACTGTGTTAGTTGGAGAGTTTGTTAACAAAGCCATTTGGCATTATCATGAAAGATGTTTTCCTCAAGATCCAAATGGAATAGGTTAGCCCTGTTGAAAGTAAAGTCCCTCGGAACCTCCCATTCAGAAATAATGTAGTACCTCAAGACTCAAAACAGTACACTGTCTTATTTAGTGAAAATATGTCATCGTAGACCTAAAAGCATATGGGACCTCAGAGTCAGCTTTTGTGCCTTATTTTATAGATGAGAAAACTGAGATGTAGGAGGCTAAGTAACTTATTCAAGATTACAGATAAACATCAAAGGCAGGACTCGAAACCAGCCTCTAAAACTTGCAGAACCTAAAGCTCTCCATAGCAGATCTAAATGAGATAGATAAAAGCATTTATTAATCACTTTCTATGTGCCAAGCACTGAATACTAAGTGATGGGGATACAAAAATAAGGGAACAAGACAGTCCCTTTTAGTTTACATTCTCACACAGTGGAGAACAAAACATAACGGGTAGTTAAAGAGAGGGATGCCTGGAGGGGGACATGGCAGCTGGTGTGGAAGTGTTGCAGGCAGAAAAGGAAGCTAATGGTGAAATGGGTAGTTAGGATTCCTTAGGGTATGGTGATTCCAAGCCAGAATTCACCAATGAACAGCCTCAGGGATATCTTAAATGTTTACTTAAAAGCAATCCATTAAACAGTTTTCATGGGAAAAATTGAGTGGATGAAAAATGCTAGTTGTCCAGATAGTTATATCAAACCTTCCTTCCCACCACATCCCCCCAAAATTGCCTCAACTCTTTAAAAAAGAACTTATCTTGGCATAATGGTTTCCTTTTGGTCAATATTTAAGAATCAGAAGCTTGGAACCAAAGAGATGGATAAAGTTATCCTTGATAAAATTGTCACCTCATGTCATTTCAGCTTTTTATTTCTTCCAGAAAAAGCCATGGTAGTTTAAATTGTCCTCTAACATGGAACAAATGTTTCTTTTCTTAACTTCTTAACGCGTCATACTACATGTTTAATTACATTTCTGCTATTTCCTATTTTATGATTGTTTATTTGATGTTTATTTTAATAGGAAAGGACCATATAACAAAGTGACAGTCCTTGATGTTTTAAGCCTTTAGCAGTAAGATATGTTAGCATGTAGTTATTTACCACAGACCCTTCATACAGAAATATCCTATTAAGGAAAAAGATTTGTTGGTTTGTGGCATAGTGTAGCACTGGTTTTCACTGCATATGAGAATTAAATTACACATTATATTAACAAATTATGAAAATAAAGCAATTTGATTTGTTGCTTGAAGAAGATTCTTGACCCTGTTCACATTGATGAAGTATAAGCATAAATTCATCAGAATTAGGTAGTAATAATAGCTATAAAGAGATTTTGATCTTCAGTAAAATTAATTTGCTATTCCTTGTTGTTTATTCATTTGTGTCCCCATCTGGGATTTTCTTGGCAAAAATATTGGGGTAAGTTGCCATTATCTTCTGTAACTCATTTTACAGATGAGGAAACTGAGGCTAAGGTTAAGTGATTTGCCTAAGAACACACAACAGTATGTATCTGAATTCAGATTTGAACTCAAATCTTCCTGAGTCCAGTCCCAGTGCTCTATCCATTGGGCCACCTAGCTACAATATAGCACTTTAAAATTTACAAAGTCCTCTTCTCAAAATAATTTTATGAAGTAGGTAGTACAGAAATAATCTCAGTTTTAAAGAAAACTGGAGTGTGAATTGCACTGTTTCACACATGTTAGCTGAGATTTGAATCTGACTTAAGACAAGTGCTTACATCATATAAATTTTCACCAAATTAGTAGAACTTGTTAAATTAGATTGCTGTACTTTGGACCTTTCATTAATTACTTTTTTATGGCATGGATTTCATAATAAAACTCCATTATAATACATATTATACCACATGTCAAATTGTGTGTCGACTGCCCCAAAATACAGTATTACAAAACTAGCCTTGGAAAAATGTGTGTGTGTGTGATTAGAATCACTCATATTGACAACTTTGTAAATTAAACATCAATATAAATCAAAACTACTTTAAAAATTTTAATTTTAGCTGGAAATGGACAGAAAAAATGACTTAATCATGCCAGATGATCAGCTGAAAACAAGCTCCTGATATAATGTACTTTCAAATGTGTCTCCTTGGATAATTTTTACAAAAGGTCTAAATATTAAGGAAGTGATACCTTTCATCATAACCATAGCATGCTGAATGTGCTGAGAAAAATGGATTAGATAAAATTTTTGTTTATGGTTCTTATGGCAAAAGAGCTATTAATAAGTTATAATGCTGAATTTATTGTATTCTGAGAATAATACTTTATTAAAGCGAAATGCTTTAATTAAGCTACATTTTGATTGTCCAAGTGCACTTTTCCAGTACACTTGGACAATCAAAATGTAGCTTAGTTAAAGCATTTAGCTTACACCTAAAAGATTTCAGCTAATCCTGACCATTTTGAGCTAGATCTAGTCCTAGAAATACCCGATTAAACTATTTATAACACCTACAAAACATTTATTAAGCCCTAGTATAGGTGATAGAACAGACAAACCCCTAGGCACAATAGAGCAAGTACTGTGAGGGAACGTTGAAAGATTCCTTCCTGTAAGGGACAAAAAGCAAAGATTGCACCTTCTACCTTTTGCATAATGATTTAGCCAGTCAAATCGGACAAAACGAATTAAAGCCCGTCTTCCCCAAATTAAGTGAGCTATTGTAGAACAGTTGTCAGAACGAACTCATCTGTGTAGCAAAACAATGAGATGATTTTACAATAGGAGTGAAAAGCCTATCGAACTTAATGACAGCTGGTTGTCCAAAAAACGAATTTAAGTTCAACTTTAAATTTAATTCAAGTACTAACAAACACTATTTAAATTTAAATGCTACTCAAAAGAGGGACAACTCTTTTGATATGTAGAGAAACTTCCCTAGAGGATAATGAAATACACACAAAACGTAGGCCTAAGAGCAGCCATCAATTAAGAAAGCGTTAAAGCTCAAACTTACCTAATATTTAATACCAACAATTAATCAAAATCCCTAACCCTATATTGGACAATTCTATAACTATTTAGAAGATATAATGCTAATATGAGTAACCTGAACATATTCTCCTTGCACAAGCATAGATACAGATCGGAACAACTGCTTACACTTAACCAAACAAATAACTATAACCACATACTAGTACCCTACTACACGCTTTGGGTTTTTTTGTTTTGTTTTTTTATTTAATAGCCTTTTATTTACAGGTTATATGCATGGGTAACTTTACAGCATTATCAATTGCCAAACCTCTTGTTCCAATTTTTCACCTCTTACCCCCTCACCCCCTCCCCCAGATGGCAGGATGACCAGTAGATGTTAAATATATTAAAATATAAATTAGATACACAATAAGTATACATGACCAAACCGTTATTTTGCTGTACAAAAAGAATCAGACTCTGAATATTGTACAATTAGCTTGTGAAGGAAATCAAAAATGCAGGTGGGCATAAATATAGGGATTGGGAATTCAATGTAATGGTTTTTAGTCATCTCCCAGAGTTCTTTCTCTGGGCGTAGCTGGTTCAGTTCATTACTGCTCCATTGGAAATGATTTGGTTGATCTCCTTGCTGAGGATGGCCAGGTCCATCAGAACTGGTCATCATATAGTATTGATGTTGAAGTATATAATGATCTCCTGGTCCTGCTCGTTTCACTCAGCATCAGTTCGTACTATACACTTTGTTAACCCAACCCAGGTGTGCATGTATTCACTGAATATGAGGAATAGATGAAAACACTTCAGTTTATGTTCCTTTAGTGAAAATTGTTTCTACAGAACAAATATAAGTGAACACCACAAGTTTTGCTTTCTAAAACTTTCCCTCTGCTTAACATTTTGTACTAAATGAATTGCTTTTTCCTACTTACCCACAAATAGATAAAGACAAGAGAGAGCATGGCAAAGAACAATAGTGAATTCTAGAACTTGAGTGATTTCAAAACAAAGTAAATCTATCTTGTAAGAGTTTCACTGTGTCCCTCAAAACAGGATTTTTTTGTACAAACCCATTAATGTGAACATCCTTATTAATTGTAAAGTCTTTGACTATATTCTTGTCAACAGACTTGATAAAAAGAGCAACTTGTTAATTAGAATATTTGTAGTTCAATTATATATTAAAGATTCTTTGCTTCAATTTTCTTATGATAAATGAATTCAGTGACTGAGGAGGTAACTAGGAAATATATAAATATTAAATATGCTTAAGCAAATTCAAATATAGTTATTCGTTTAATAAATGACTATATAAAGTACTTTATAAGAGTTCTTATTCACATTGATCTTTAGTCCAATAGGAGAAGTGATATAAACTACTGTAATACATCAATATGTGAGCAAAGGCATAGAGATGGGAAAAGCATTGCAAAGATAACAGAAAGTCCAAGAATAATGTTTAGGGCTTGAATAGCAGGCTAAGAGAATTCAAGTTTATTTGATGGACCACAGAATAATTAGAAACTTTAGCAAAGGAGTGACAAGATCAAATCTTTGAAAAAGGAAAGCTAATCTAACAGTAAAAAAAGGAGGAAGCACTGAAATGGTGAAAGTTTGTGTGTGTTAGAGGACTGGTTAAGAATTTTTTTTACAGTAGTTCAATTAGGAAACAGTAAATACCTGAAACAGGTTGGTGTCAGTGGGAATAGATCATATGAGATGGATCTAAAAGAGATTGCTAATATATGAACTTACCCAGTGATCAGATGTGAGAAGTGAAGAGAGAAGATCCAGAAGTAACATGTTTCAAACATGAGACTATTAGCAGAAATAGTAAGGTCAGAAGAAAGAACAGGTGGGGAATGAAGAGAAAAAGTTTAATTTTGGATAGTCTGGTGAAGCCTTTAGAACCTTTCTCCAAAATGTTTTTAAATGCATAAAGTAAATTTCATAAAATTACAAAAGGAACCAGTTATGTTAAAATAGTTTAAATTTTTTTTTTTTAATTGAGTTCATGAATCCCAGATTAACAGTTCCTTGTATAAATGAAGCTTGGTGTGAAAGCCCAGCTGAGAACAGCCTTGGAAAATCATTAACTTTTAAGGTCCCATGACTGAAAAGGAGCTTTTAGAAAAGTCTGGGGAGAAACAAAGGGAAAAGTCTAGAAAGGAAAAAGTATTCTGAAGATGGAAGAGAGCCATTAGGGACCACCCTTCAGTACAGGATGATGACGATTTGATGATCAGATCTTTGAAAACTTAAGAGTAAGAGGAGTTTGAGTACAGTGATGAAGAATGAGTCAAGGAAACAAGCATTTATTAACTTTCTCTACTAAATTTCAAAACTTTCTTTTGAGTCTCTCAACAACCCTGGTTGGTAAATGCTGTGATACAGCTGAGGAAACTGAGGCAAACAGAAGTTTGTGATTTGCCTAAGATCACAAAATATCTGAGGTGGAATTTGAATTCAGGTCTTCACCAGTTACCATTATAAGAGATTAAAAAAAGAATAAAGTAATACATAGTTTACTTTTCATCAAGTATCTTCAGATTATTTTTCAGAAAGTTTGGCAAAGAAAGAAAAGAGATGGTGCATTGGCTGGAACAAAAAGATCTGTCTTGGGATTGGGGAAGATTTATAGACAATGGGAGAGAGTCAGGAAAGGAGATAACTCGTGTGTGTATAGCACTTTTGTAATGTGTTTTACAATATGTATGTGTATAAACTATTAGAGAAAGGATGATTACTATAGACATCTTAAACTGAGTATGTCCAAAACAGAAGTCATTATCTTTCCTTTTGAAGCTTTTCTTTCTAACTACCTTCCACTATTAAAAGGCACCACCATCCTCCCAATCTCTCTAGCTTGCAATCTAGGAGTTATTCTGCCCTACCCAGTATCTTTCATCTCTCCTTATGTAAGCTATGACCAAGATCTGTTGATTTTATATTTAGAGCATCTCAATTATGACCTTTTCTCTCCTCTGACACTCCCATCACTCTAGTCAAGACCCTTGTTACTTCATGTTGTACTTTTTGCATTAGACTGCTGATAGGTATACCTGCCTCAGGTCTTTTCCCACTTTAATCCATTTTCCATTCAGTCTCTAAAGTGATTTTCCTAAAGCTCAGGCTTGATTATGTCCCTGATCGTGTCAAATTACAGTGGCTTCTTATAGCCAGGATCAAAGTCAATTTGATATTCAAAGTCCTTCAGAACCTAGCCCCCTTCTACCTTATCCCTCACAACATATACTTTTTGATCTAGTGGCATTGGCCCTGGCTATTTTTCTTTTGGCTCCAGACATTTTCTGTGGCTGTCCCTCATGCCTGAAACATTGACTCTCATCTACTTAGACTGATGACTTTTTTGGCTTCTTTTAACTAAAACCCCACTTTCTGTAGTAAGCCATCTCCAGTCCCTTTTAATTCCAGTGCTTTTCTTCTTGTTACCTATTTATCTTCTATGTAGCTTGCTTTGTAGATATTTGTTTGCATGTTGTCTCCCCCATTAATTGTAAATTTCTTGAGGACAGAGACTGTCTTTTGCCTTCTTTTGTCGGAGACACTTGTTTTATAGGAGGAACTTGGCAAAGTTCCTAGCACATAGCTGTTGTTTAATAGATGATGAATGGATGGATGGATGGATGGATGGATAAAGGCCCTGGAAGCAAATGGAGATAGTAAAATTCAGAGAAGTGTTGTTCTAAACTGAGCCTCATAGAGGTCAGCTCCACAGTAGTTTTATCTTTAGTATTGGAACAAAATAAGGCACTCAGGTTATTTATCTGTTAACCACTGGAGGTTTACTTAGTCACAGAAGAAGGATGTTGAACAAGAATATGCATTGAGACTATCTCAAGTTGATTCAGCTGAGCTTCCTTATCTAAGTAACTGCTAGCTATTATTTTGTACTTTGGAGACCAGGAAGTGATGTCAATAGTCTTAGCCCTTGGTCCTCAGAACCAATCAAGTGTTAAGGGTGGTTTCCGTACCTTTTAAGGAAATCTAACCTAATTTGCATAAGAGTTTGGTGGAGACATAGGGACATCTCTTTTTTTTTTTTTTTTTTTTTTTTTTTTTTTTTTTTTTTAATTTAATAGCCTTTTATTTACAGGATATATGCATGGGTAACTTTACAGCATTAACAATTGCCAAACCTCTTGTTCCAATTTTTCACCTCTTACCCCCCCCACCCCCTCCCCTAGATGGCAGGATGACCAGTAGATGTTAAATATATTAAAATATAAATTAGATACACAATAAGTATACATGACTAAAACGTTATTTTGCTGTACAAAACGAATCAGACTCTGAAATATTGTACAATTAGTTTGTGAAGGAAATCAAAAATGCAGGTGTGCATAAATATAGGGATTGGGAATTCAATGTAATGGTTTAATACCAATATAAAAAATATTCATGCCCATAGCTCCAAAAGATCACAAATCATATCAGATAAACTTTCTGAATCAGCATTTATTTCCATTCTTTAGCTTTCTAGTTTTAGTGTTCACCCACCTCAGAAATGTGCCTCCCCCAAAGAATATTGGTTTTTGGGCATTCACAAGAATTAAATCAAAATAGGTCTGCCATGGTCAGTGTGAACTTCCTGGCTTAGCACCATGCAGTAAATCAAATAGGTAAATCATAATTTTATCAGTATATTACAGTTGGTAGTGAGAAACACTTTTCCTGCTTCTTTCATTTGGTTTGGAAGCAAAAATTGCTTTCCATCTTTGATCACATTTTATATATTTTCAACCATCTTTTCCTTGAGGAATCCTTGTAATGAATGTAGACAAAGGCTTCAATCACATTTCTGAAACTTGCTTCAGAAGGACATAAAGAGATTTCTATCTTTAAATCCTATCTCACAGCTAGAATATCTAGCACAATTAGCTTAAAAAAAATCTAGCTAGACCAACAGATATGTCTTTGGAAGGTTAATATAAAATTACTGTTATTTCACTGAATAAATTTATTTGGATACTGTTCCTAAGTTCCAAGTCCCCTTACGAATTGGTTAAATCCATGTGCACATGTTACGTTTTCTTAGGCATCAACTTTCAGCAAGTTCCTATATCATATGTCAAAGACCAGTCCTTTGGTGCAGAATCATAGACAAAATTGGGAATATCCAATGAAAACTAAGCTTTCAACCGTCATATCAAAACTAAGAGATTCATACTCCAGAGGGTACTTCACAGCAAGTGTGTTATACATATCAAAACTAAAACACTTTGTTTCTCCATGTCTAAAATCTCTCTGGTTGCAGATGGCATTTTCTATCCTAAATTTATCATAGTTGATCATCACACAGTTTAAATAAAGAGAATTGACTCAAATTTATAAGAACACAAGCCATTCTTCAATTTATAAATGGCAAAGAGATATGAACAGACAATTTTGAAATGAAACCACTTGAAAAAATGCTCTAAATCACAGTTGATCAAAGAAATGTAAATTAAGACAATTATGAGTAACCATTGGACAGGAAAAAATGATGAATGTTGGAGGGGGTGTGGGAAAACTGGGACACTAATACATTGTTGGTGAAATTGTGAACAGAGTCAACTATTCTGGAGAGCAATTTGGACCTATGCCCAAAGGACTATTAAACTGCATACATCCAGCAGTGTCTCTCCTGGGTATCCCAGAGAGATCATAAAAAAAGCGAAAAGGACCCCACATGAGCAAAAAAGTTTTTGTAGAAGCTCTTTTTGTAGTGATAAGAAACTAGAAATGGAATAGATGCCCATCAGTTGGAGAATGGCTGAATAAGTTATGGTGTATGAATGTTATGGAACGTTGTTTTATAAGAAAGTTCAGAAAGATGATTTTGGAGAGGCTTACATGAAGTGAATAAAACTAAGAGACCATTGTGCACAGCAACAGGATTATATGATAATTCAGATGGACGAGACTCTTTTCAACAGCAAGGTGATTCAGGCCATTTTTAATGATCTTGTGATAGAGATCCATTTACACCCAGAGAGAGGACTGTGGGGACTGAGTGTGGATCACAGTATAATATTTTTTGGTTGTTTGCTTACTTTTTTTTCTTTCCCCTTAATTTTTTTCCCTTTTTTTATCTGATTTTTCTTGTGCAGCACGATGTGTGGAAATATGTATAAAAGAATTGTACTTGTTTAATTTATATTAAAATAATAATTTATATTAATTACTTGCTGTCTAGGGGAGGGAATAGAAAGAAGGGAGAAATTTGGAACATAAGATTTTGCAAAGGTGAATGTTGTAAATTAACTGCATATATTTGAAAATATAAAGGCCTTAAAAATAAATAAACGAACGAAAGAAAAATGCTTTGTAATTATATTCGTATAGTTCCCTGGGTTTGTCTTGCCAGGTTGACAGCCAAATATTTTATCTATGATTATTTTAAATAGGATTTCTCTTTCTATCTCTTCTTGCTAACATATAGCAATAATGATAATTTATGTAGGTAGTTGTCTCCTTTTTTTAACATATGCAGTCATCTGGACTTGCAGAGAAAACTTAACACAAAACTGCAACAGTGCTGCCCTCATTAACCTTCAGTCTCCCTATTCCTGGTGGCCTCCCTCTCACCTACCACAGAGTTCCTGTTCTACATTGACTCCATTCTGGGCTCAACATAAGAGATTCGGTGCCGGAGCTCTAGCATAGAATTCTTCTCAGAAAAGATAATTTATAAATTATGGATTATTTGAAAGCCACAATCAAAGAAAGAGCTGGGACATCACATTTCAAGAAATTATCAAGGAAAACTGCACTGATACCCTAAAACCAGAGAGTAAAATAAACATTGAAAAAATCCACCAATCATCATCTGAAAAAAAAAATTCAAAATGAAAACTCCTAGGAATGTTGATCAAATTCCAGAGCTCCTAGATCAAAAAGAAAATGTTTCAATAAGGAATAAAACAATATTGGAACCATATGATTACATAAGATGTAGCAACTACCATATTAAAGGAGCAGAGATCTTGGAATATATTCCAGAAGGCAAAAGAACAGGGGTTACAAAAATTATCTATCTAGCAAAACTGAATATAATTCTTCAGATTAAAAAAATGGATATTAATGAAATAGAAGACTTTTAAGCATTCCTAATAGAAAGAACAGAGCTAAATAGAAAACCTGACTTTGAAACACAGGACTGAAAAGCCTAAAAAGATAAAACATGAAAAAGAAATAAAGGACTTAATATAGTTAAACTATTTCTCCTTTTTTTTTATTATAATTTTTTATTGACAGAACTGTTTCCCTTTCTATATGGGAATATGATACATGTATCTTTTAAGAAATTTATCATTAAGTCAGAAAGATGCTACAAAGATAGACATGGGAGTCAAATGGGATGATATAAAAAATGCGAAAGATGAAAAAGAGGGATGCCTTATGAGAAAGGGGGAGGAGAGGAAAAATAGGGACAAATTGTAAAAGAGGTGTGCAATTTATTCCTTTTGATCTGTTTTTTTAATAACTAATATGGAACTATGTTTTAAATTGCCTGCTTTTTAGGAGAAGAGGGAGAAATTTTGAACTAAAAAAATTTGTAACAATAAGTGCTAAAAATTGTCTTGACATGTAATCGGGGTAAAATTTTATACATATATATGTGTGTGTATACATAGATATATACATATATTTTTTTTAAGTTGTGCAAAGAAGGACTTTTACAGTGGATGGGAAAATCGTGGGTGGATGAGGCAGTGCTTGGACTTCTCATATCTAAATTGGCTCAAAGAGGGGAAAAAAACAATTACTGGTAACAATCTCTTAGGCAACAAGGAACTACAAAGAGAAAAGGGATAAAAGAAATTGGGGGTAACAGGATCAGAAGTGAAAGAGTAGAGAAAGGATGAAAAGACAGAAGAAGTTGGAGGGGATGCGGGAAAACTGGGACATTGATGCATTGTTGGTGGAGTTGTGAACAAATACAACCATTCAGGAGAGTAGTTTGGAACTGTGCTCAAAAAGTTATCAAACTGTGCATACCCTTTGATCCAGCAGTGTTACTACTGGGCTTATACCCCAAAGAGATCATAAAGAAGGGAAAGGGACCTGTATGTGCATGAATGTTTGTGGCAGCCCTTTTTGTAGTGGCTAGAAACTGGAAACTGAATGGATCTCCATCAGTTGGAGAATGGCTGAATAAATTGTGGTATATGAATATTATGGAATATTATTGTTCTGTAAGAAATGACCAACAGGATGATTTCAGAAAGGCCTGGAGAGACTTACACAAACTGATGCTGAGTGAAACCAGCAGGACCAGGAGATCATTATATACTTCAACAACAATACTATATGATGACCAGTTCTGATGGACCTGGCCGTCCTCAGCAAGGAGATCAACCAAATCATTTCCAATGGAGCAGTAATGAACTGAACCAGCTATACCCAGAGAAAGAACTCTGGGTGATGACTAAAAACCATTACATTGAACTCCCAATCCCTATATTTATGCACACCTGAATTTTTGATTTCCTTCACAAGCTAATTGTACAATATTTCAGAATCTGATTCTTTTTGTACAGCAAAATAACGGTTTGGTCATGTATACTTATTGTGTATCTAATTTATATTTTAATATATTTAACATCTACTGGTCATCCTGCCATCTGGGGGAGGGGGTGGGGGGTAAGAGGTGAAAAATTGGAACAAGAGGTTTGGCAATTTGTTAATGCTGTAAAGTTACCCATGCATATAACCTGTAAATAAAAGGCTATTAAATAAATAAAAGAAGAAGAAGAAGAGGAGACAGAAGAAGAAGAAGAGACAGAAGAAGAAGAGACAGAAGAAGAAGAAGAAGAGAAAGAAGAAGAAGAAGAGACAGAAGAAGAAGAAGAAGAAGAAGAGACAGAAGAAGAAGAGAAAGAAGAAGAAGAAGAAGAGACAGAAGAAGAAGAAGAAGAAAATAGGCTATAGGAAAATGCATAGTTAGTAGTAATGCTGGTGAATGGGATGAACTCACATGTAAAAAAAAAAACAGATTGTAGAATGGATTAGAAAGCAGAATCCATCGTTGTATTAACAAGAAACATACTTGAAACAGAAAAACACAAAAAAGATTAGAGACTGAAGCAGAAGCTAGTTTTACTGGCACAGAATTGGGCAAATAAATCTTCATTGATGGTGCTTTTCCTTTTTGATGCTACTAATTTGGCTTTTTTTTTTTTTTAATCAAGCTAACCAATGGTTTATCTATTTTATCATTTGTTTGGACATTTGGAGAGAATCTGGAACTCAAGTTTTAAAAAGTATATTAAAAATTATTTTAAATGTAACTGAGAAAATATTAAATAAGATTAAAGATAAAGAAAAATGTCAACAGAAGATGAATTAAAATAAATAACCCTCGATTAGAAATAAAATTTGGACAAGTGAATAGTATCTCCTTTACTTTTCTAATTTATGGTGTGACTTTTTATATTTAGATTATATGATTGATAGCATTTGAATAAAAGTTACTCTTCCAGAACCAGATCCCAGCCCATAGAATAGGTCCCATTTTGCCAAATCTCTGTAATACTACTTGAGTCAAATTTGCCTCTTTGTTAGGATCTCTACTTCACTAGGTTGTCGATTTACAAGTAGATACCCAGGAAACCAGATTTTTATTTCCAGTTTCTTTTGTAGATTTTCTTAAAAATTTCTGCCCATTTCTGTTGCTTTTTTCCTTATTGTAGCTGTTTCTGATGAAATGTAACTTGATAGATATATTTAGCCAGTTTACTTTCTCCTTTCTTTTCCCTTTAAAAATTTATAAAACTCTAGACAAATGCATTCTTACCCACTTTAAGGTGTGTTACTTCTCTACCAAGAACTCATCATTCCTTTATTTTAAGTTATGGTCCAAAAACCCAAATGAAATGCCAGTTAAGAGTTTACTTCCCCAGTCTCTTTTGAATTATTTTCTTTTGATCTTCAGCACTTCTGCACTTAAAGGCTTTGATTTTTGCCCAGTATTCAACAGTCCAGTGCAGTGATGGTGTCTTTCTAATTCTGTGACAGTCCTTGGGTTCTACATCATTCGCTATACTTTGGCCAGCCAATTACATATTTTTCATAGAACCCAACTTCTCTAATCTTTAGTAAGAACTTCATATATCAACCATTCATTCAGTAAATATTTATTAAGCATCTACTGTGTGCCAGACACTGCTAATTGCTGAGGATACAAATAAGAAAAAGGAAGACTGTCCTTGCTCTCAAGGAAATTTCAATCTAATGGGAAAAGTTGGAACCCCAGCAAACACCAGGAGTTCCCCTAGACACAGGTGTAATATTCTCTCTAAAATGTAATATTCTCTTGTTGGGGTTTTCTTGGGGTTCTCTGGGAACAGCCTTTGTTTCAGGTCAGTAATCACCATATAAGTAGCCAGAGGTTAAAGTCCAAATCCTTTATTATCTCCTTCAAAGTCATATCTCCTTCACTTGGGGTTCAGCTAGTTTTCTGGAGGCCTTCCAGATCTTGGTTTCAGTGGAGAAGCAAAGGAGGAGAGCTTGCCACCAGTTCTCTGGTCTTCCCTCATTCTGATTCTGACTGAATTTGTCTGCGCTTATATGGTCTCTTATCAAAGGTGTGAATCTTGTAGAACTGTAGTAAGTACTAAGTACATGTACTAAACTAGAAAACCATTAAGCACCAGGCTAAATTAGATAATTATTGTCTCTATCAATTCCACTGACTTAGTACCTGGTTTCAAGTTCTGGCCCATAACACATAGGCATCTTGTTCAGACCAGACAGAATTGCAGGTGAAAAATAGAGAGTGACTGGAAAGTTCAGACCCTATTCTCTATAAAGGAAAGCTTTGGGAGAAGTTTAATGCTTCACACTGAGGTGATAATAATCATGACATTTCAGGTGATCAACTTATTCTGAGTGGGGCCCTATGTTCACTGGAGGTCAAACAGGGTTGCTGATGAAATGTGAACAAAAATGAATAATCTTTTATTAAGCACATTCTACATGCCAGCAAGCACAGTTCGAAATTCTGGGAACACAGTTTCATGCAAAAAGAAACTCTTGTGGAGTTTCATTCATCACTATCCACTGAGCCACCTAACTGCTCCATAGCATTGATTACATCACCCTCTAATAAATTGATGGCGTTTTTTAAAAAATGCATTTTCCAATGTAGGTAAAAAGCAGCCTTTATTAACGCAGATGTTCCTTGTGATTGGGAATGAAATAAATTGGAGGCAAGGGTAAGAAGAGAGGTCAGAGAACGCAACTGCCTGTCAGTCTTCTTGTATCATTATCATCATCAATCATCAATCATCTTCATCCTCTCACTTGAAGAGATCCATTCTACAGGTTTGAGTTAGACCTCCAGCAGCCACTGGTAGGTGGCTCCCGTATCACAAGGAATTTGTAGCTGTTAGTAGTAGCAGACAAATTAACAAAAAAAAAAAGCTCTCATATAATAAAGTGGTATGTTCCACTTAATTATAGTATGACACCCTATTAAGTAGCTTAAGAAACATCAAGAGTATGATATGGAATTTTTAGGTAACCATCGAAACAAATTTTTTTACCTACTTTGCCAGAGGAGTTGAGTAATTGTTTAAGTATTTGTATCTTATCTTGTATTACGTATTTGCTGTAGAAAAATAATCTGTTTGATACTCTGTGTATATATAGATAGACCCTGGACTTCTGCATAGTCTTTCTAATCTACCTTCATCAATTTTCTAGTTGATTTCCCCACACCTAGTGTTATGAACATTTTCTTCGCATTTCTCATTCTCAACTTCAACTTCAGTTGAAACTCAACTTCAGTACCACAAACTCTTAGCTGAGGACTTCACCTCTCAGTTCTCTGAGAAGATTAAGACCATCTTATGTGGAATCCTTAGTTTCATTTCTGAAAACTTTGTGGTAGTATCAGCCACTTTCTCTTTCTTTGTCTTTGGTCACAGAAACAGGTATTCTTTTTTTTTAATTTAAGCTAATTTCTTTATCTGCTTCCTTTATGCCATTCTCTCCCTCTTCCCGTACCTTCCTCCTACCATTCATCAGTTTTTCTCTTCTATATCTTAAATCTCTTCCCCCTTCAGTGGGTTCTTACCATTATTTTCTGCAAACTTTTTTAGTTCTTTCTTTAAAAAAAAAAAAAAAAAAGGCTTTGCTTATTCATTATCCATTTAGCTACCATTCTAGCTCTTTTCTTGCCTTCCCTGCTAAACTTCTTGGGAAAAGTTGTTTATATCTATGTTTTCACTTCTTAATTAACTCCTTTCCTGTCAACCTCTTGTAATTTTGCTTCTACTTCTACACATGCCATTTACTGAAACTGGGTCCCGAGGGTACCACTTATTTTCTGATCACTTGCTATATTCATTATCCTTATTTTTAGTCTCTATCTGTCTTGACTTTTGTAGTATTGAACACTTATTAGCACCCTTCCTACTCTTGGTTCAACAAATACCACCACACTAGCCTGATTTTCTTCCTAATGCAAACCTTTACTTCTGTCTTTGTATATTTCCCTGTCCCTTAATATGAATATTTCGCAATAGCCTTAACCCTTTATTTTTCTTCTTCCTTTTCTTTTTTCTCTCTCCATATTTATATAGTACTTTTCCTTTCATTTGCATTTCTTCAACCAGTTAGTCTGTGTATGATGACTAATTCAACAAACATTTTTTCCCATTCCTCTAATATGCAAGCACTTATCCTAAGTATTAAAAATTGTCCCTTAGTTACTCAGATGGCATACTATATGTACATGATGGAAGAAAGAAAACTAAGGGGTTATTTGTTGTTTTCTTTTGTCAATCACAAAACTCTTAGACAAGACAATATACAAAAGAGTAGAGAACAAAGATTCAGATCATTTGTTATAGAGGATACTTCTGGGCTTAGCATATTTTGCCATAGTCATAGTATGGTGAGTAAGGTAAGGATTTGTTTTTTTTTTTTTTTTGTTTTTTTTTAAATAAATAATCAGGACCTTTATCGGAAAAGAAAAGAATGGAATTACAGCCTGATATTTTTCTCTATAAATGTTGATCTGAGCTTTTACTCCAAAGACAGAATACTAATCGTTTGTACGAAGCTTTCTTAACTCAGATTTTCCAATTATATTTCATTAAGAAAAATAAAACATCTAAGGAGTTCAGCATAAATATAATTCTAAAATATGTAATAGAATTTTTACTTTGTACTAACTTTGTGTTGAGTGTGTTATTTAGTTGTTGAAAAGTATCTGAGGCTAGAGAATTTGTGCATACTTTTCACTAAAATGCTGGTACACTAACCATTGGAAGCCAGATTCAGAAAACCAGTGTAATAGGCTATTGAGGAGACTGGTTCAAAAAGTCAGTAGCAGCTGTATTCTTTTTTTTTTTTTTTTTTTTCTGTGAGTCTTAGACCTCTCATATGGTTTCTTGAGCAGTTTACCTATTAGCCATAATTGATGTCAAATGAGGACACAGGTTCACTAATAATAAAGTCCTAGAACATAATTGTGCATCATTTTTTAAAATATTTTTACAGGGCCTGAAGCACATTCCTTTGGGCTAGATGTTTACACAAATTGGATAAAAGTAGTGTACTTTAGCACCATGCTGCAAAGCAATCTAAAGTGGATCTATTACCCATAGAATCAATAAAGCTTAGTTTACTTAAAATATGTTTTAAGTAAAATGATACTGCTGTTTCCCATCATTTAATAGTTTGAAGCAGTCTAATCAGTGATTATTCTTCAGTCATATATGGTCATTTTGAGCCAAAACATTAGGCAGAGTTAAATATAAGAAATCAGGCTCTATATTCAAAACAGACCAAAGCTTAAGTAGTCACATGTGCACAGTATTAAAAAGAATGTTAGACAACTCTCTTTTTAGCCATACTGATATGATGATCAAAACAATTTCCATACTCTCTCAAAAGTCACTAGTGACATAATTACTAGACTTTTTGCTTGTCCTTATCCCCTAGTCTTGTCAGTAATATCCCATCCATCTTGATAATATCTCCCACATTGCTTTCTATAATACCACATTCAGTCATGGTTCTCCTACTTTTACTGTTTTGTCTTTCCTGACTCCTGGCACCTACCAAGATTTTAGTTTTTCCCCATTCCTATCTGTTCCCCTCTCATGGCTTCAAATAACTTCTTTGATGACTTCAAAATTTATTTCTCCGATTCTTGACTTGTCTCCTAAGTGGCAGATCCACATTTTCATCCTTAGAGTATATATCTTCACCTAGACTTCCCTTTGCCCTCAAACTCATCTTGTCAGCTTTTTATCACCCTTTTTACCAAACAGATCCTTTAGTCAATCTTCCCATTTTCTGCTTATAGTTTCACTCTTCAATCACTCATGCTTGAAATCTTGGCAATATCTTTTATTTGTTCTGTCACCCAGGTAATAAATAATAGCTGATATTTGAATCTTTTCCTCTTAACTCCAGAGCCAGGACTTACTAATGTTATATTAATAATATGGTTAATAGTTTTCTTTTTAAAGATTGAAAGGTATATTCATCCCTTAAATGTGGTATCTTTCTTATCAGATTGAATTGTGAGTTGCTGAATTTTATTATTTTGGAAGAAATTATGTTACCATCACCAAGTGACAGAACTAATAGTTTGTACAGTTACAGCT
Source organism: Sarcophilus harrisii (assembly GCF_902635505.1). Lineage (NCBI taxonomy): Eukaryota > Metazoa > Chordata > Mammalia > Dasyuromorphia > Dasyuridae > Sarcophilus > Sarcophilus harrisii. The sequence goes on along the minus strand of NC_045427.1, from coordinate 107,675,859 downwards.
CAGTCATGCTTTTGAGTAATAGAATGTTCTCTTTTGAGACATTATATTCTATTATAATAACTATAAGGCTTTTGTTAAAAACAGTTCTTTCTCTTTTCACTTCCATCTCTTCAGGTTTTGGCCATATACCTCCTTGGGGACAAAGTAATAATAAGCCAGACGTGGTTTCTGATTTCAGGCCAGAGAATGTAGGATAATATAGTGTTTGCTTAGTTTGTATTACACAGTCCCACCCCCACACATTATGAATTGCTTAAGTAAAAGAACACTGAGCAGACAGAGTCAGACTTGAATCTCAAATGTAGTTAGGCACTACTTTAGCCTACCTGAACTACTTTAATAAGACTAGGTTGTTTTTGTCTAGCATGTGTTGATAGAGAGCTAATAAAGGTAGGTGTTCTATGGCTTATCTTTAAGTATTACCTTGCTGCTGCCTTGGTAGGTCTCTGATGTCAGATGAAAATGCAGGAACCATGTAAGGAATGTTCATTTCATAATTTGTATAAAATATGTCGGAGTTTTTAATATGTCAAATAGACATATATAAATTGTCCCTTTCATTTAGGGAGAGAAATAAATTATATCTTTCAAGAGTTTTATATTTTCATATATTGTTCATATCAATTCTCTTAGTATCCTGAAGGAGAACAAAAAGTGATTTATGACAAAAAAGTGTAATGCTTAATAAATTGATTGCAAATTACTGAAAGCTATTTCCCCCCCCCAGTCTAAATTGTTTCTTTCATACAATTTAGGACTTGGTATTGGCCATTTTCATTTTATGAATCATTGTGTGAAAGGATTGTGTTACTCTCTGAAGCTTATTCTTTTGTAGCTGTCTAATGATGGTGTATTAGAAGCATTGGCAGATTTTAGTGAGTCATTGACCATTTATTCCAAATCTAGATCTTTAGCCATAAATATTGGCTTAGGGTCTGTTCTTTTGTGCATCTCTGCCAGGACAACATATTAGAATTCACAATCAAAACAGAATTGCAAATCTTTTGACAAATAAGGAAAAAAACTAAAGCACTTTTTTTTTTAAATGAGGAAAGCAAAATATGTATATGGAGTTGGTAAGATGTATGTCTTTCTTGCCTAAATTATTTTTCTTATGATGGGAGTAGGGTGTGGAGGAGAGCTGAGTTAATTATAGGTCTTCTGATTAATATTCTTTTTTAGAGTTCTTTCTGCTTGAAAAATGGCAATACTCACATTTTTTTCTCTTTATTTTCCCTTTATCTCATTCAAGATGATGTAGAACTTTAGTTTTTTTTTTCTTTAGGAACTGAAACAGGAATAGTTTACAGAAGATACATAATAATCTGTTGAATGAGATTCCTCTCAAAACAAGTCCTTTTTGTGTATTTAGAGGAAAGAACACTAACTCCTATCATTTTTTTTTAAGATAATAGTGTCCCTGATATTATATAATATCAAAGGATTAAAGAATAAATCATTTAATTTTATCCGGGAAGAGACAACTGTTTTTTCTACTTTCCCACCATCCTGATTTCTTTTCTTTTCTTTCTTTCTTTCTTTTTTTTTTTTTTGGCTTGCTGAGGCAATTGGTATTAAGGGACTTGCCCAGAGGCACATAGCTAGGAAGTGTCAAGTATCTGAGGTCAAATTTGAACTCGGGCCCTCCTGACTTCAGGATTGGTGCTCTATCCACTGCGCCACCTAGCTGCCCCCCTAAATTTTTTTTAAAATAAAAATGCTCATAAATTGAATTTTATTCTATTAATAATGTAGCATGGTGTTAACTCTATGTTTTAAAATATTTCTTCTCTGTTACTAGATTTTTTTTTATCTGATTTTTTTTTCTTTCAACTATTGGAAACTCTGAAGTTTTCCTTCAAGGCCTAGTTATGTATATTTATATCTAGAACTCAGTTAAGTCTATATTTACCTCCATCTTATATCTCCCCAAATCAAGGGTATAACACTTATCTGAAAAAATTCAGATTTTATTTAGTTATATATCTTTATATCTGGTCTTTGAAATATTCCTTGCAATTTGAAAAATGCCCAGTTTAAGGGGTGATCTGGTTTTAAGGTAGGATTCTTTCAATTATAGAAAGCAGTGGCGTTACTTTTTTTTTTTTAATTTAATAGCCTTTTATTTACAGGTTATATGCATGGGTAACTTTACAGCATTAACAATTGCCAAACCTCTTGTTCCAATATTTCACCTCTCATCCCCCACCCCCTCCCCCAGATGGCAGGATGACCAGTAGATGTTAAATATATTAAAATATAAATTAGATACACAATAAGTATACTGTTATTTTGCTGTACAAAAAGAATCAGACTCTGAAATATTGTACAATTAGCTTGTGAAGGAAATAAAAAATACAGGTGGGCATAAATACAGGGATTGGGAGTTCAATGTAATGGTTTTTAGTCATCACCCAGAGTTCTTTCTCTGGGCGTAGCTGATTCAGTTCATTACTGCTCCATTGGAAATGATTTGGTTGATCTCCTTGCTGAGGATGGCCAGGTCCATCAGAACTGGTCATCATATAGTATTGTTGTTGAAGTATATAATGATCTCCTGGTCCTGCTGGTTTCACTCAGCATCAGTTCGTGTAAGTCTCTCCAGGCCTTTCTGAAATCCTCCTGTTGGTCATTTCTTACAGAACAATAATATTCCATAATATTCATATACCACAATTTATTCAGCCATTCTCCAACTGATGGGCATTCACTCATTTTCCAGTTTCTAGCCACTACAAAGAGGGCTGAGTGGCGTTACTTTTAATAAAATTGCAGGAAAACAGATGTCATTCACATAATAGTGAAACATCCCACTCACTGTTTCTCAGTCAGTAATTTCTGTTATATATAAACTCAATGATAAACTAGACTCATTTTGGGAGTGGTACATTCGAAAATGAAGTAGTATTTGAAGTCATAAGATCTGGTTTTGAATCTCAGCTCTGCCACTTAGTACTTGTGTGGGATTGTCATTTAATCTCTTTGGGACTCAGTCCCTCATTTGTAAAATGAGAAGATTAAAAAAGATGACCTCTAAGATCCATTGTAGTTCTAAATTCTTAATCTATAATTCCAGCTGTTACTAATGAAAAAGTAAAAATCTTAAAAGAAAACAACTGAATTTAGCTTTGAAATTAGTTAGAATTATTGATTCTTTGATAGAGTGATTGTAATATGTCAAGCATAGTACAAAAAACTTAAAACTTTAAGTATTATTGGTGTGGCAGGTAGGTGGCACCGTAGATAGAGTGCTAGGCCTAGTGTGAAGAAGACTCCTCTTCCTGAGTTCAAATCTGACCTCAGACATGAACTGGCTGTGTGACACTGGCCAAGTTACTAAATCTGTTTGTCTCAGTTTCCTTTTACTGTAAAATGATCTACAGAACGAACAAACCACTCTGGTATCTTTGCCAAGGAAACCCCAAATGAGATCAAAAAGATTCAGACGTGAATGAATAACTGCTGAATAACAAACCAGGAAATTATTGTTACCTTCCCTACCCCACCCCTTCCTAATTGTGCTAAGTGCTGGAGATAAATATAAGACAACCAACCTTTAAAAAGCTCATATTCAAAAGGGGAGGGACTACACAAATAGAGAGGTTTAGTTTCAAGTTTAAAGGAAAGATCTTTATAAACAAAAACTCTTCTGGCATTCAGTTTCCTCCATATAAAGTGAGGAGCTATTGAACTAGATGATTCTATAGCCATCATTGAGTGACCTTTGTGGAGAAGGGGCTTCCTATCCTTGCTACCACCTTTGCCTCTGGTGGACAAGGAGCCTACAACCCCTAGGAATAGCACTGTTCCTCGCATTAGCACCATGTTAGGGAGAGGAGCAACCTTTATGGAGAAACTGTTCTTCATTTCCAGCACCACCAATACCAGTTTGCCAATTGCCACTGATGAGGCAGGCAAAGCCCCTAAATTGAATGTGGCAAGGCTCCCTGAGGGAAACAAGTACCCACCTTGACAACCACCTCCTTTAATATCATGGGGATAGCTCAGTATTTAAAGCCCCCAAACCTAGGAATGGCAGTCCATCTACATCCCCATTTACCCCTTCACCCCACAGACTATCAGTTCTGCCTCCATCTTCACCCTTGTAGCCAAAATGGAGGGAAGCAATCTTTGTAGAAAAGGAATATACAATATCCCTATTGAAACTAAAATGAACCACTGACCAATTGCCATTAACTGCTCTCGAACATTGGGAATAGCAACAATTCCTCTTCTCTACTTCCTCAATCACTGATCCTCCTTTTACCTGGCCTCTGTCACCACAGTCCAGGAAAACAATTCTTGTGGAGTTGTGGCCAAGTGCCTTCCTCTGCAGGTGCTATGATCCCTGATTCCTCAGGAGCCATTGATACTGAAGATGAGAAAAATTAAGTTGTTGCCACCAAAGTTCTTATAGCCTTCGAATGGTTCAGCATCAGAAATAATGAGGTTTGGGGATTTTTTGTTTTTAAAGAAAATATATTTATCATATTGCCATTGTAACATCACTATGGGTTCTTTCCATTTAATCTTGGAGCTAAATTTTTCTATATGTATTGTTCTCTCCCTTTTTGAATAAGAGCTCTTTAAATTGTCATAATTTTTCTATATGTATCTCTAGCACCTAGCACAGTGTGGAAGATGGGGAAGAGAATATGCATTTACATATTGCACACTAGATGCTAGGTACTGTGCTAAACATTTTACAGTCATTCTCTCATTTGACCCTGAAAGGTAGGCGCTTGTACTATTCCCATTTTAAAGTTGAGGAAACTGGCAAACAGTTTTATAGTGTTCTCCTTGGTTTTCTGGAGGTCTTAGAGCAGCCTTCCTTTCAGCCAAGTAATCACCACAAGAATAGCCAAGTGTTAAAGTCCAAATCCTTTATTATCTCCTTCACACTCTAGTTTCCTTGCCTGGGGCCTGGGCTAGCTTTTTTAGAGGCCTTCTGGAGTCTTGGTTTCAGTGGAGAGGCTAAGGAGGAGAGCCATCCACCATGGTGCTGTGAGATGGGATGAATGAATCTGGCTCTGAGTCCTCCAGCTTGTGCTTTAGCCTCCAGCCACCACAAAGGTGGACAATGAAATGAATCTGTCTCTGTCACCTTGTCTTTTCTGGCTCTGACCCTGGCTGAGTTTGTCCCAGCTTATATGCTCTATTCTAATTACATTATCATGGGTGTGAATCTGTAGAGTAGGTGTCAGTCTTGTGGAACTATAAGTTCTAAGTACATATACTGAACTAGAGAACTATTCATCACCCTATGCTAAACTAGATAACCATTGTATTATCAATTCCACTGAGTTAGCACTTTGTAAGAATCCTTGTTTAAGTACAGAGTTCTGGCCCATAACACAGGTTATTATTTGCTCAGGATCACACAGCTAGTAAATAACTTGGAGTTTGTACTTAGTAAACATTTCATAAATACTTATTAACGTAAGTGATTTCCATCTATTTGGAAGTCAGAAGTAATGAAAATGAAATAATGTCAGTGAACAGCTAAGGGCCTGGCCAGGATAAGGAGAAAAAAGGTAAACTTCTTTAGGGTAGAGACTTCCTTTTTTTTTTTTTTTTTTTTTTTTTTTTAATTTAATAGCCTTTTATTTACAGGTTATATGCATGGGTAACTTTACAGCATTAACAATTGCCAAACCTCTTGTTCCAATTTTTCACCTCTTACCCCCCCACCCCCTCCCCCAGATGGCAGGATGACCAGTAGATATTAAATATATTAAAATATAAATTAGATACACAATAAATATACATGACTAAACCGTGATTTTGCTGTACAAAAAGAATCAGACTCCGAAATATTGTACAATTAGCTTGTGAAGGAAATAAAAAATGCAGGTGGGCATAAATATAGGGATTGGGAGTTCAATGTAATGGTTTTTAGTCATCACCCAGAGTTCTTTCTCTGGGCGTAGCTGGTTCAGTTCATTACTGCTCCATTGGAAATGATTTGGTTGATCTCCTTGCTGAGGATGGCCAGGTCCATCAGAACTGGTCATCATATAGTATTGTTGTTGAAGTATATAATGATCTCCTGGTCCTGCTGGTTTCACTCAGCATCAGTTCGTGTAAGTCTCTCCAGGCCTTTCTGAAATCCTCCTGTTGGTCATTTCTTACAGAACAATAATATTCCATAATATTCATATACCACAATTTATTCAGCCATTCTCCAACTGATGGGCATCCATTCAGTTTCCAGTTTCTAACCACTACAAAGAGGGCTGCCACAAACATTCGTGCACATACAGGTCCCTTTCCCATCTTTGAGATCTCTTTTGGATATAAGCCCAGTAGTAACACTGCTGGATCAAAGGGTATGCACAATTTGATAACTTTTTGAGCATAGTTCCAAACTACTCTCCAGAATGGTTGGATTTGTTCACAACTCCACCAACAATGCATCAATGTCCCAGTTTTCCCGCATCCCCTCCAACAATCATCATTACTTTTTCCTTTCATCTTAGCCAATCTGATAGGTGTGTAGTGGTATCTTAGAGTTGTCTTAATTTGCTTTTCTCTGATTAATAATGACTTGGAGCATCTTTTCATATGACTAGAAATAGTTTCAATTTCTTCATCTGAGAATTGTCTGTTCATATCCTTTGACCATTTTTCAATTGGAGAATGGCTTAGGGTAGAGACTTCCATTTTTGTCTGAACATCTCTAGCACAGTGCGCCTAGCACATCATAAATATTTAATAGATGCTTATTGAGCGAATAAATGGAAAAGTATTGTGACATCATTTCTCCAACATTAATCCTTCATTGGGATTGGCAGTTATGTCCTGCCTGGGATGGGAAATCAAGCCTTTTTTATCACATGACTTTCTCAACTACCATCACTGTCAAAGTTCCTGGCTCTAAGACTATAGTCTTGTCTTATTCAGGCATTCTAATGAAGAGGAAGGAAAAATGCAGTAGCTTCTCTAGCTAAGAATTGTCCAAAGTTTCCTTCTTTCCCAAATTACCTTCCAAACCATTATTACCATCGCATTCCTGTCCTTAGTACCATTATCAATTCACAGAATCTAAATTGGAAGTTATCTCTGAGATTCTCTAGCCTCAATCCATAATTGTATAAGAATCTCTTTCACATAATCAAGTGGTCGTACGGATCTCTTTTCAAAACTCCAGTGAAATATGAGACTACTAATTTTTAAGGTAGCTTAGGAATTCAACTTGTAAATAGCTGGGATTAATGGAACTTTATTTTGTTTTATTTTCTCTTTTCCATTATACCTACAATTTTATCTTTGCAACTTCTGCACATTGTTCTTAATTCTAAGAAGATTGTTTAATCATTCCTCCTATAAGACAACCTTTAGAATACTTGAAATTCACCATCATGTCCAAAAAGAAAGATTGAAAGGACTGCTATGTATAAAAATATCAATAGCGGCTCATTTTTTAACTACAGGATATATTTCAGTTGGGAAATAATTGGACCAAATTATAATAGACAAATGTAATTTAATATTGTAATGATAAAGGGACAATAGAAGACTTGTAAGAACTGATGCAAAGTGAAGTGAGCAGAAACAGCCTAAGATGACAGGAAAAGATAATGACAAATGTTGGGGATGTGGAAAAACTGGTTCACAATACTTTGTTGGTGGAATTGTGAATAGATTCATCCATTCTGGAGAGCAATTTGGAACTATGCTCAAAAAGTTATCAAATTGTGCATACCCTTTGATCCAGCAGTGTTTCTACTAGGTTTAGATCCCAAAGAGATATTAAAAGAGGGAAAGGGACTCACTTGTGCAAAAATGTTTGGCAGCCCTTTTTGTAGTGGCAAGAAAATGGAAACTTGAATGGATACCCATCAATTGGAGAATGGCTGAATAAATTATGGTATGTGAATGTTATGGAATATTATTGTTCCATAAGAAACAATCAACAGGATGATTTTAGAGAGGCCTGGTGAGACTTAAATGAATTGATGCTACATGAAATGAGCAGAATCAGGAAATGGACATGGCTCTTTCCAACAGTGAGATGATTCATACCAGTTTCAATAACCTTGTGATAAAGAGAGCATCTAAACCCAGAGAGAGGACTGTGGGAACTGAGTGTGGATCACAACATAGTATTTTCTCTGTGATGTTGTTTGCTTGCATTTTGTTTTTTCTCAGTTTTTTCCCCTTTTTGATCCGATTTTTCTTGTGCAGCAAGATAACTATAAATATGTTATACGTATATTGATTTAATATATATTTTAACATATTTAACATGTATCGAATTACCTGCCACATGGGTAGGGGGTGGGGGGACAGAGGGGAAAATCAGAAACACAAGGTTTTACAAGAGTCAGTGTTGAAAAATTATCCATGCCTATGTTTTATAAATAAAAAGCTTTAATAAATTTTTTTTTAAAAAAGACAGTCTTCAAAAACTTGAGAATACTGATAATGCAATAACTCATCACAATTCTTGGCACTGATAATGAAACATATTATCTACTTCCTAATGGAAATGATAAGACATATATTTAGACATGACTAATGTAGGGATTTGTTTTGCTGAACCATACATATTTATTGTATTTTTCTTTTTGTTTTGTTTTGTTTTGTTTTATTCTGGGTTTTCCCCCTGGGAAGGGGGAGTATGGAGGGGAGAGAGAAAATAATGTGTTTTAATTGAAAAAACAAAAATGGAAAACCACTATCATGCACCATTCCTCCTTCACCCTACCCCCATTAGTTTTTACTTCAGAATAAATATACTGTAGTTCATTTAGCCAGTACTCTTATGGCATCCTGAGTCTTTTTTGCCTTATTATCCTTTCCAGTTTATTACTAATATCCTTCCTAAAATATGGTAACTACAATTGAACAATATACTATCAATGTTTCTGATGTGGCTTGACTTGGGAATATTGTGGTATAGCTAGCACCTTCTTAGTCCTTATCCACCATGCCTCTTTTAATATAATCTAAGAACATAATAGCATTTTTGGTTTGTTTATTAACTTGAGATTTTAATGCACCCAAATCCCTTTATCTTTTTCAGATAAACAGCTCCTCAGACATTCCTCTTCATCAGTTACTTGGGAAGTCCATTTTTTTTTTTTTTTTTTTTTATTTAATAGCCTTTTATTTACAGGATATATACATGGGTAACTTTACAGCATTAACAATTGCCAAACCTCTTGTTCCAATTTTTCACCTCTTACCCCCCCACCCCCCCCCCTAAATGGCAGGATGACCAGTAGATGTTAAATATATTAAAATATAACTTAGATACACAATAAGTATACATGACCAAAACATTATTTTGCTGTACAAAGAGAATCAGACTCTGAATTATTGTACAATTAGCTTGTGAAGGAAATCAAAAATGCAGGTGTGCATAAATATAGGGATTGGGAATTCAATGTAATGGTTTTTAGTCATCTCCCAGAGTTCTTTTTCTGGGTATAGCTAGTTCAGTTCATTACTGCTCCATTAGAAATGATTTGGTTGATCTCGTTGCTGAGGATGGCCTGATCCATCAGAACTGGTCATCATCTAGTATTGTTGTTGAAGTATATAATGATCTCCTGGTCCTGCTCATTTCACTCAGCATCAGTTCGTGTAAGTCTCTCCAGCCCTTTCTGAAATCATCCTGTTGGTCATTTCTTACTGAACAGTAATATTCCATAATTTTCATATACCACAATTTATTCAGCCATTCTCCAACTGATGGGAAGTCCATTTTTAAACTTTAAATACATTACATTTATCCTTTTTCAGTTAATTTAATGTTCATACAGTTAATGCTGTTTTGAGATATTAACTAGAAGTGTTGCTTCCCCCATTGAAATTCAAGTTCCTTGAGCACAAGAACTGTTTTTTGCTTTTCTTTGTATTCCCTACATTTAGCACAGTTACCTAGCATGTAATTAGCACTTAATAAATGCTTGTGAATTGTATTTTTTTAAGTGAAGTAATTTCTAAAAATCTATAAAAATGACTTGGTAAAATATGAAAACCATCTCAACAAGACTCTATAGTTGCATAAGGATTATACTTGCATAGAAGGTATACAGCATTCCTACAATCTGAAAATCCACCAAGTATCAATGATAAGTTTTTTAAAAAGTCATTATTTTTTGGAATCTAACATAGAAATTTTTAAAAATTGGGCATCTGACCCAAAGCTCAGGAATATACTCCATACTTAAAGTTAACTAAAAAAAAGATTAAAGAATTCTATTGTAATAGCTTTGAAGCTAGAGGCTTAAATTCATAGCATCAATTACTATTCTAAATTGAGAAATTGATCAGTACAGTTCACCTGTGATTTGAATAATAATTTTGCTACAGTGTAGTTTAAGATTCATGTTGGGATTAGGCCCAAATCCAGTGGTTACCCTGTTCAGGTTCAATTTTGGGATAAAAATGAGATTTCATAACTCATTGAGCAATTAGTGTTTACCTTGCCCTGACATAGCTTTTATAGATAAAAACCCACCTTGTTTCCATGTGGAAATACATCTGTTCATAAGAACAGGTTTGGGTGACTTCTGTGATCTTCAGAAATCTACCATGTCATAAGGGCCCAGCTCCCATGTGACCAAGAAGCTGGTAGCAAAGGAGGCACTGTCTGAGTCTTACTCACACATCCCTCCTCCCCCTCCTGTCTTTTTGTTTGTGTAGTTAATGGGGAGGGGGTGAACACCAGTCCTGTTACAACATGTTAAAATTTCTTGTTACCACTTAACCAGTGTGAACAAAGTGAATCTTTTGTCTAATATATTGTTTGAAGAGAGATAGTATTCTTTTTGAGGCCTTGATATCCAACAAAACTTCTTGGAGAAAGGAAATACTTTGGTGAAGTATTTAAATTTGTTTCAGCATCTCACCAAAGAACTTCTTTATATATTTTCTTTGGTTATCCAATTATTTTCCTTAAAGGAAAACCTCAATCTAGCCAGTATAGTTTTTGATTGCATTAGCAAATAGTATTTCTTGACGATGTTAACCACTGATATATGTATGTATCTAAAATAACTCTCTAAATTGGTAATCTGCGTATATGTCAGGTCCAAGAAAAACGTGAAATGTTTCTGCTTTTACAATTTTCTGATGTAACATGATAAATTGCTAAGGTTTTCTGTACTATTAAAATTAAATTTTTCATTCTTCAGATAAGTAGGTAATTTTTCTAATGTTCTCTTATGAAATCCCATCTTACTCCTTGGTAGATTAAAAACAATGCTACATTTTATGAAGCATTTTCCTCATGCATTCCTCAGGCAATGGTTTTGTGATGGAGAGAGCCATCTGTACCCAAAGAGAGAGGACTAGGGAACTGAGTATGGATCACTGTTTGTGATGTTGTTTGCTTGCATTGTGTTACATAGTAATTTCACTCTTTTAGTTGTTTGCTTGCATTTTGTTTCCTTTTTCTTTTTGATCTGATTTATTTATTTTGATCTGATAATTCTAGAAATAGGTGTAGAAAAACTGCAAGTGTTTAACATTTATTGGATTACTTGCTGTGTAGGGGAGGGGGAGGAGAGAAGGGAAGGAAAAAATTCTGGAACACAAGATTTTGCAAGGGTAAATGTTGAAAATTAACATGCATATGTTTTGAAAATAAAAAACTTTAAAAAAAAAAGAGTTAAGATATGAAATTGAAGTGACAGTAGAGACTAGAGAAAGGATAGATGTATAGAACTTCAGGTCTTAGTTCAGTCCCAGTTGAAATGGACAATCTGAGCATATATATTTTAGTGGGATTATATGAATTGGTAATCATTCATTTATTTTTCTTTTCTCCCTTATTTTATGTTTTACTGTTTAAAACATTGAAACATTTTTGTCAGTTATGTGGCAATCAGTGACGCAAAAGGAATCCTGAGCAATCAGATTATTTTTGGTTATATCATTTACATCATTTTTTCATTAGATCAAAGGGCTCGATCTAGATGTCAATTAGCAAGGACATAGTTAAGTGTCTACTATGTGCCAGTCATTGAAACTAGGTGCTAAAAATAGAGACAAAAATAAAACGTTCCCTTCCCAAGAATTTACATTTTACTGGGAAGACAATATATACACATAAAGATATAAAAAACAACCTAACTAGGAAAGGCTTTATACATAAAGTATCTCTCAAGCTGAATCTTGAAGGAGATCAAGAGTCTAGGAGCTAGTGATAAGGATGAAAGAACATTGCAGGTACTGGAGAAGTACTAAGACATGGGGATAGAAATGGATTTTAGTTGTGAAGAATAGCAGAACTAGTGTCACTGGCCTGTAGGGATCATGGAAAAGATTAATGTGTAACAAGACTAAAAAGGCAATATGGAACTTTAAATGACATACAGAGAAGTGTAGGAATGGGGGAAGGAGAGAGCCTAGGAGGGGGAGGTAGCACAGTGAGAGGGATGGAAGGGAATGACCTAATCAGTCTTTTCAATTTAGGAAAATCACTTATTTCTGTGTGGAGAATGTATTGGAATAGGAAAGGACTAGAGGCTATTGCAGTAGTCCACATGAGAGGTGATGAAAGTTGTTAGTGGAGAGAAGGGGGGGAAATTGTGAGAAAAGTTGGGATATGTGCAAAAATGTTTGTAGCAGTCCTTTTTGTCATGGCAAGGAACTGGAAACTGAGTGGATGCCCATCAGTTGGAGAATGGCTGAATAAGTTATGGTATATGAATGTTGTGAAATATTATTTTTCTATAAGAAATGATCAGCAGGATGATTTCAGAAAGGCCTGGGGAGACTTACATGAAACTGCTCATTTCATGTGAAATTCATTTTTTTATACCATTAATGAAAAATGTATTCTTTTTTCTTTTAGGAAATAATGCAAAAGGTGTCCCCAGGCTCCTGATCAGTACACAAGGATTTGAGACAAAAAAACTAAGCTCATGTTTTCTCCTGATCAAGAAAATCATCCATCTAAGTCACCAGTTAAATATGGTGAACTCATTGTCTTAGGGTAAGGCTTCATAAACACAAGAGTATCCAGCAAAAACTGAAACTGTAGAATCGCTAAAGCTAGAAACAGTCTTATTGGGTCAGACCTCTATAAAAATGAAAACACTGTTATCATTCTATTCTAAGGTTTTCAAAATCCATATAGACACTAACTTCATATTGTCAATAAATATGGCATATTTGACAAATGGGGAAACTTAAGACACTTAACCAAGGCCACATAACAATTCATTAGAAGCTTTTCCTTGACATACCTTCTTTTACCCATCACAAGATAAAAGATTTACCACACTGAATTTTGCAAAAGATCCATACTCTTTCCCATATTGTAAATATCTTTCACAAAAGCAAGGTTCTTACTGCTTTGTTGTCCCTTAAAGGGGTTACCGCCTGTGTTCAAGTTGGAATTAGCTTCATAACTCTGTTATGAATAAAAAGTAGCTTTTTATACTTAAAACCCATTTTTCTTTCTTTTTGTTAAGTCTGCAAAATATGTCAGTGGCATTTCATCTATATATCTCATTGACATACTCCTTGGATTTAGGAACTGGAGGGAATTCACTTATTTATTTCTTTTTGTAATTAGTTGACCAAATAAACTATACCAGGTCAGTCCTTCTACCTAATGTCAACCTCCACAGGAAAATCACTTCAGAGATTCCAAATATCTACAGTAACAGTCAGTATGGTACAGGTGTTCCGTGTATAAAAATGTACAATGCCACAGAGAGTATTAGTAATTGAGAAAGCAATGTAGTATGGTGGAAAGATGACCTAATGCTGGAAGTCAAAAGATGTATTTTAATCCTACTTCTGTCACTTGTATTACTTTGAGTAGGTCATTTTTCCTATAGGTCAAGGATTCTGAACCTGGGGTTCATGAAGTTTTAAAAATATTTTGACAATTGTATTTCAATATAATTACTTTCCTTGACAATTGTATGTTTTATTTTATGCATTTAAAACCATTCTAAGAAGGGGTACGGAGGCTCTACCAGACAGACTGTCTGAGAGGTTAAAATAAGAATCCCTGCTGTAAGTTTTAGTTTTCTGTAAAAGCAGGAATTAGATAAGATGTTTTTTAGGCTTCTTTTAACATCTAAAACTATTCTGAGCATTATCACAAACATAGCTTTTAGACTGTCATTTGAATTTATTATAATAATTAGTATACTGTTTCAACTTTAAATCTTATTAGTGATGGGATGACATAGCTCATTTCTGAGAAACTGTGTGAAATCTTAACTCCCTTAGCAGAAGAGTTGAGAGCCATTTGAAAAAGTTTGAAATTCAACCCATATGTTTTTCCATATCACATTCATTTCCAACTAACATTTTGTTATCTTTTCCTTCTTATTTCTCTTGTTCTCCCACCACAGCAGTCACTTCTGTATATGATGCTCCTTTCTTTAAAATGAAAGTGATGCTTCCCCCTACAATCTAAAAGTAACAAAATAAAACTGGAAAGGCTTGTTAATTTTATGCCGTTGCTGTTTGGGAAAATACTTTGAGCTTCAGATGTACAATTTTAGGACAGACAAAACACAGATTCTTAAGGGGGAGGAATGAATCAGAACTAAAGAGAGGTTAGTAAGGGGATAGAGGAATTGCATTGGGATTAATGGCACCACACTGGTGCCAGCCACAACTGATTGTGTATTAATGGATTAAATTCCCCAGTGTGAAAGATGCAGAGATTTTCTGGAATAATTCTTACATATATGTGATGTATTATTTACATTTTTTGAATTATCATTACAATCTCTGAAATTCAAAAATACATTTTCCATGCTAAACAGTCATCTTTTCCTCTTTATACTTGAATTAGACAAGTATTCAAGGAGCAACAGTCAGTTCTTTAGCTTAAGATAACAACATTTCTGGTTTTGTAGTCTTTGGCCTCCGCTACAAGCCCATATTAAGCTTTTAGAAACAGATGAGAGGAGTGGCCAAGTATTGGGCCAATGCAGCTCAGGATGGAACATAGGTCAAAACAGGGGAGGAAGGAAATCATTTTGAAGGTCTTGCTTGTTTGGTACTTTGTTAATATTAGCCTGATCTCTAAAAACCACTGATTCTGGAGACAGGATATGTATCAATAGGAAAAAAAAAATGTCCATAGAGAGTTCTTCTAGTTGGCATGCATCTTAGTTAAATAGGTAGTCTGTTTTACATATTTCTTCCAGCACACTCTGTGTATGCATTGGAGAGTTAATTTTCTTCACCTAACACATCTAAAAATTCCTTATTTTAAAAGTTCAGCTATTTAAAGCTTTTGCTCCACAACTAAAGCAGAGTCTATTTTGAACAATACGTACTGTACTTTTAAAGGTTGTATTAGCACATGCAAACAGTCACCATATTTTTAAAAGTGAGTCATAAGTAGATAGCTGCTCTGCCATTAATCAACCCTTGATTATCTTTGATGGTAAAGGGGGAGAGGTGCCATTAATTAAGAACAATAGATAATCCAAAAGTCATTTCTCTGTAAATGTGAAATAAGACAAGCCTAGTTAACAGATTCTTCCCCCCCTTCTCTCTCACCTCCCTCACTTCCCTCGTGTCAGCATCTGGTATGGGAATCATCTATAGATGGGAGAAGATTCTGACTGTAGATAACAACTTGGGAGGTAATTGAGAATTTACTTTGCTAGGGAAAAAAAATAGTAAGGTTATAATCACAAGTGGTTACTTAACTTTTTTTTTCTCCATCAGGTATAATGGGTCACTCCCAAATGGTGATAGAGGAAGGAGAAAAAGTAGGTTTGCTTTGTTTAAAAGACCTAAGGCAAATGGGGTGAAGCCCAGCACTGTGCATATTGCCTGCACCCCTCAAGCTGCAAAGGTAATTAGATTTCTGTATGAAAGGGAAAAGTGAACTCTGGGTGGGGAAATGAAGTATATTTGAGTTGATTATCCCATTCTAATTCCTCTTCATGGCACAGGGAACTTTAGGTTCACTATCAGGAAATACTCCAGGGCTCTCAAAGACTATATGATAGCAGGAGGGTCTGGTAAGACTTGAAAGACCTAGCCTGTGGTCTTTTTTGCAGATGCTATATCAGAAGACCAGTCTAAGTTTGAAAGCAGACAGATAGGGGAGTGGAGAAAGTAAGGAAGAGGGGTGTGTGTGTGTGTGTGTGTGTGTGTGTGTGTATGTGTTATGTGTGTGTGCGCGCGCGCGCACATATATGTCCATTTAGCAACTCAGGAAGTCTAGACTGCTAAGGCATGGAAATGTTATTGTCTGACAGACTAAATCACAGATCCTTTGAAGTATGAGTTGAGTGTATTTCTCTTTAATATTTTCACATTTCTACTTCATACTTCTTTTCTCAGAGCTTAGTTACTTGTATCTTAATATAGGAAAAGTTAAAGGATTATTGGTGTGAACCAGTATAAAGGAAGAGCTTAGATAAGATTTCTGTGTTCAACAAGCAACAATGAACACTAAGTTCATTATTAACATAAATCCATCTACTTCATACCAAAAATCAAACTGTAGTTATTACATTGGTTTTTAAAAAAAATATTCAGCCCCCAGATTGAGCCCTTCCTTGAAAATAAAACAAAACATCCCAATCAGTGACAGTTTCTGACACTGTATACATTCTGTCATAGTAGTAGTCTCTTGCCTTTCATTTCTCACTGTATTTAGGTAGGCATATTGGATTTTTAGCACTGATAGCAAATTTTTTTAAAAACTAGAAGCCTCCTACAAGGCTTTTTAGGGGAAGGAAAAATTAAGAAAGAGTTGTTTAGGTTTTCTCTTCTCCTATGACCTTCTTACCATCAATAATACAATGACTCTGAAAAAATACATTTTGATTAAAGGATAGGCAACTCTAACTTTTCTTATTTTGGTAATTAACCCATTACTCTAGAAAGTACCCCAGCTCTTGGGCTACAATTGTTGTACAATCTTTACTCTTTAAGAAATAAATATTTTAACTTTGGGGGGGAAAGCTTTGTATTTACAAAACATGCATGGGTAATTTTTTCAACATTGACTCTTGCAAAACCTTTTGTTCCAAATTTCCCCTTCTTCCCTCAACCCCCCTAACTAGTCCAACACCTGTTAAATATGTTAAAATACATATTAAATCCAATATATATTTGAGTTGATTATCCCATTCTAATTCCTCTTCATGGAATAATTATCTTGCTGCACAAGAAAAATCAGATCAAGAAGGAAGAAAAAAAAAAAACTAAGAAAGAAAACAAAATGCAAGCAAATAACAACAGAGAGAGTGAGAATAAAATGTTGTTGTCCACACTCAGCTCCCACGGTCCTCTCTCTCTGGGTGTAGATGGCTTTCTTCATCACTGAACAAGTGGAACTGGTTTGAATCATCTCATTGTTAAAGAGAGCCATGTCCATCAGAATTGATCATCATATAGTCATAAAAACCAGAGATTTAAACTAGCAGTCCTAAAACACAAACACTTTTTAGCTGTCATCAGTCTTATCCTGGCCAGTAGGGAAAGAATGATCAAAGTATATGATAGAATCACTATATTAGTGAGAAAGTTTAGTGAGTAAATTTGGACTGCTTCTAGATTTTTGAGGAAGATAAATTCACAAGTGTGTTTATATACATGCTTGAGAATATCTTTCTTTAGACTTGGCTTTTGTCCTCTCAAACATATTCTCAGTTAAGGAACTTCCCCAGCTTCCATGACTTACTATGTTCCACTTTAGCTAAAGTAGCCTTACGATTGAGCTACTCATTTTCGATGAGGAATAATTGTGAAATTCCTTTGTCTAACCATAAAGTATCCTTCCATTTATCCCTTTATTTTACTCTTTTATAGCTATTCATCTCCATGAATTTCAGGCCCTTCTTTACTCAAAAGTTTTTCCACTCTTCCACACTTCCACTCTTACTCTGCTTTCATTTTTTTATTTCCCAGTCTTGATCTTATAATTAAGCAGTTTAGATATCCACTGCCCTTTATGCTTAAATTTGTTTTCTTCTTGTCCTGTTACCAAACATGCTTTTGTTTTTTGTTTTTTGTAAAATACCAACCCTAAATTATCACCTTTTCACTTATTCACATTTTGCTGAATCATGAATCTTTTTTTTTTTTTTCATTGAGAAAATCATATGTCTCTGCTCATTGGCCTTTATACAGATGTCTGTTACCTACTTATTCCTATAAGTTAATCAATTTACTTTTCCTTAATTCACTATTTGGGCAGCTAGGTGCTGGAAGGAATGCCAGGCCTGAAATCAAAACCAGGCTCAGAAAATTATGAGCGGTGTGACCCTGGGCAAGTCACTTCACCCCTGTTTGGCTTAGTTAGGAATGAGGCATTTGTAAAATGAGCTAGAAAAGGAAATGACAAATCACTCCAGTATCTTTGCCAAGAACACTCCAGATGGAGTAATGAAAAATCAGACACAACCGAAAAACAACTACAAAATTTACTGTTTAGCAAATTCAACCATAGCCTCTATTCCAAACCTTCTTCTCTTTTCAACTCTCACATCACCCCTTTCCTTCTTGTTGCAGGACCTTTTCTCATACTTTATTGAAAAAATAGAGGGGTAGCTAGGTGGCACAGTGGATAGAGCACTGGCCCTGAAGTCAGAAGAACCTGAGTTCAAATATGGCTTTAGACACTTAACACTTCTAGCTGTGTGACCCTGGGCAAGTCACTTAATCCTAATTGCCTCAGCAAAAAAAAAGAAAGAGAAAATAGAGACCGTCTACCAGGTGCTTTCTCTTTCCCTCTTCTCTATGTCACCAAACCTTTTGAAATTGTCCCTAATCTCTTCTCTTTGGTCAGTTGAACATTTCCAATTGGAAGGGCCAACAGTTTCTCAAACACAGTTGTCTAAAATAGATGTATCCTTCCCTAAATCTTTCTTAAACTATCCTTTCTTTTTAACCTTCCTGTGTCTATTGAGATCACTACTACCCTTTTAATCACCGAATTTTGCAGTTTCAATCTGTAACTTCTCTTCCCTTTATCCCAGACAACCAATCAGTTGTCACAACTTATTGATTCCACCTCCATCATATTTATTATATTTGTCCTTTTCTCTCCACTTACATAACCAATACCCTTATGTGGACAATTATAACCTCCTAATTGAGATCTCCAGTCCATTTTCTACACAGCTGCCATATTAATATTCCTAAAGCATAAGACTGTGTTATTCTTCTGTTCAGGAAACTTTATTGGCTCTCTGTTGCCTAGAATACACAGTCTCCTCTATTTGGCATTAAAAGCCCTTCATAATTGAACTCCACTCTGGTTTTCCAGGCTTATTGTATAGTCATAATTCCCCCCATGCATATCTAAACTAGCTTCTGCCGGTCTTTGTTCAAGAGACCTTTTTTTTTCATGCCACTGACACCCATATGGTTCCTCATACCTGAAATGCTCTTCTTTTTCACTTATGCTTTTTGAAATCCCTAGACTTCTTCAAGACTCTGGAAATGTCTATCCCTACATAAGAATTATCCTTCTCCCCCTAGATGATAAGGTTCTCCCTCGCCCCCAACTCCTCATTGTGTTGTATTTACTCTGTATTTTTTATTTAATCTGCATTCACATTTTTGTCCCTCTTCCCCTATTTCTAGCACATGAAAGCTTTTTATAGTACAAATGCTTGCCGAACAAAGAAAAGGGCTTATTACTCAGACAGTAGGGATTTGGGACTGGCATTTAAAAACTTAGCTTTCAGCTCAATAAAACCTGACTGAAATCTAATTTGACCAAATTTTCATCACTATCCCTAAAAGTAGATTTAGCTGAAAAATAATGCGAATTTTTCTTTGTGTTAATAAGTTATTTTGTCATCAAGCTTTGACTTTAAAATTTGTATATAACATTATAAAATTTATATATGACATTATAAAATTTTGTTCTCTTAATGTTTTATCCTTTACAGATGAGCCATCACATTGAGACCAAGTATAAATGTGTAATATTGAAGCTTTAATCAGAAAACATTTGTTCATGAGCTTCTTTGCTGTGGAAAAGTTAGGATTGTGGTCACATCAGCATCATGTTCATTTCCTTTTGTGATGCTTAATCATTCTATGTACCTTTTTATGTCTAGCTAGCATATGGCTAACATTTGGCATCACTAAGTGTGTCTCTCATAGCAACATCTGTGAGGCTAAAAGCATGTTTAAAAGAACCTGTTAAATCTGCTTTTCTACAACTTTATTCTTTCATTTTAATTTCTTTATTTGTCCTTTATTTAACTTTATTCTTTAGTTTCAAAAATATTTTTATTTAGTCCATACATGTTCAATGACTTTTGAGTATCTTCCTTTTAAAAACAATTAAAAAAATTTTTTTTCAATCTCTATGTAGTCTTTTGGTTTAAATTACTTAATTTATAATATTGTATGATATTATACACCAGAAATTTGTGGTATGTTTTTAAATCTTAGAATTAGAAATCAAACATTTACTGCTTTGATCCATTCTTTTTAAAATCTGCTATTGCAGTGACTTAGCTTAGATGTTAGCAATGCAATATATGCTATCTCATTTGATGTTCAAAATCCATATTATGTGATTATAAGGACCTAAGGGATATGTAGAAAGATGCTAGGGTATTGTGTGTTTGTGTGTGTCTACAGGATGCTGTGGTATTTGTGGTGCTGGTTTTGTATTTAAAGAGTTAATCTTATCCCACAGATTAGTCCAGATAATTTTTTTATGTTTTTCCTCATCAAACCAAGGGAATTGAATTAAGTCACACAATTGATATAATCCTATTATTAGCCCCTATTAGAACTAAACTTCAGAAGAAAAACAAAAACTAAACCAAATTTATTTTATACAACAATTATGTCTGTCTTATTTTTTCTTTTCTAGGCAATAAGCAATAAGGACCAACATAGCATATCATATACTTTGTCTCGAGCTCAGACGGTGGTGGTTGAATATACTCATGACAGCAACACTGATATGTTCCAGGTATTTCTAAGACTGCATTTTTTTTTCCTTAAGAAAATAAATTTCATCAGATCTTCATCCTTAACTTTGATTTGGAATGTCTTTTTTCCCCCCTTAAACAATGAAACAATTCTTGAAATAAAAAATAAACCTTTATTATATACCAAAAATTATTTTTGAAGTTTTTCAGAATGCACTCTAATGAATTACAGGCTTTTTTTTTTTTTTTTCCTGAGGCAATTGGGATTGAGTGACTTGCCCAGGCTCACACAGTTAGGAAGTGTTAAGTGTCTGAGACTAGATTTGAACTCAGGTCCTCCTGAATTCAGTGCTGGTGCTCTCTGCACTGTGCCACCTAGGTGCCTCTTGGGCCCTTTCTTAAAATGTGCAGATAAATGATTGAATCTGTTGTACCTTTTTAATGTGCCTTCTTGTTTTCATCAAAAAATAAGCAGCCTCAATGAAGATTTGGATTAATGATCTTATTAGATCCTACAGTGATGTTGCACTGTCATCAGTACAATTGTGCTGACTTTTAACGTTGGAGTTTTTCACTGGCAACCAGTTAAAATGCCATTCAGTATAATTTTTAAATTCAGTTTTTCAGAGGTCAAGAAAGATTTTCCTAACATAAACACTTTGTTGTGACTTTGCTGGTAGAAAAACCAGACATTTCTACATCAAAGTAGTTATTTTTTTTTTAATTACAATCTATTTTTTTCAGAGTATAAATGTCTCTGATGTATTAGTCTGTGCCTTGAAGAATTGAATTTCTCTTAATATTTCTGGGAGTTGGCCGTCTTTTTGGCCCAGTAACTTTTCTAATCCGTTAAATATAGCTTCCAATTGTAATTGCCATAGTTGGCAAAAGAAGTATATATATTATTTTCAATCAATTAGGCCATGTATCTTCTATTATTTCCTGTCACAGTCAGCAGGAACATATTCCAGGTATAGTTTAAAACTAGTATTCCCTGTAACATACACTTTTAGAATTTGATGGTGTTTTACAAACACATTTTCTTTTTTGATATTTTCAATTCCAGTCTGTGATAAGGGGTGGCTTTTCTTGCCAAGATGAATGCCTCTATAGTCACCCCTTATCCCATCCTCTCATATCTTCTATAGAAAATTGCCACCACAATCATTCTCTTTGCTGCCAGCCTCCCTTTTTCTGCCTTTTTTCTCCCACTGTGCCTGTCTCACTTACTCATTCATTCTCTCTCTCTCTCTCTCTCTCTCTCTCTCTCTCTCTCTCGCACTCGCTCTCTTTCTCTCCCTTCCCCTTTCCCTCCCCCTTCCTCCCTCCTTTTCAGTTTCTCCTTATTTACTAGGATATTTTTTTTCTGATTACAAAATACCAAGCTTTTCCCTATTATCCTTTACTAGTCCTACCATTCTCTCTGAGTTTTCTCCTGTATCTTTAATACTTTTTACATGTAAACTTCAAGAAAAAAACTGTTTACACTTATCTGGACTTCTCTTCTCCCATTCTTTTCTCAGCCCTTCTCAAGATAGTTTCCAAACCTCGTCATTCTTAACTGGATCTGCTTTCTCCAAAGTTGCCAGATCCAGTGACTTTTTCTTGGTCTCCATCCTTCTTAATCTCTAGGTTTTTGTGAAATTACTATCTTGGTTCTCCTCTTAACTTTCTGATCCTTCTGGGTTTCCTTATTAGAGCATCATTGATACTGTTCGCCCTCCAGCTCTAGGTGTTTCCTAAAACTCAGTCTTGGATCATCTTATCTTCTCTCGGCATTCCTGCAAACTCTGTTATCTCTGTGCAAATGACTTCCAAATCTATATCCAGTTCCAGTTGCCCATCACTAACAATTGAACATTTCAAACTGGATTTCCCATTGCTATCTCAAACTCATTATAGCTAAAATGAAACTTAATTCTGTTTAATCCACACCTCTCTCCACTTTTTCCCCTTCCCCCAAAGATACTAGCACTGTTCTTAGGTTTGCAACCTTGAAGTTATCTTTGGCATTTTATTCTCTCTCATCTCACATATGCAGTGATTTGTCAAACCTTAACATTTCTATCTCTGCAACATATCTGTCCCTTTCTTTTTATTCCTGTCTTCCTTTCAGTAATTTCCATTGGCTTCCTATTACCTCGGTGCTGAAATACAGATTTCCTTCCCTGTTTGACTTTTAAAGCCCTTCCCACATTAGCCCCATTCTCTCTATCCAGCTTTAAATAATTGCTTCTTTTTTCTGTACTTTGTGGTCTAGCCATACTAGTTTTTTTGTATCCCTCATATGTTCATCTCTGAACTTTACATAGGCTTTCTGTCCTTTGTACCTAAAGTGTACTCCCTCCCCACTTTAACCTTCTAGAATTCAAAACTCGGCTCAAGTGCTTACTTCTGCATGAAGTCTTTTCTCAGCCTTCCCATCCACCCCCATATAAAAAAATCACTTTGTATTTATTTTGTGTGTGTAAGTAAAAAATATCTTCTTTGTATATATACAATCACTGATCAAATATAAACTCCATGAGGAGAAATTATTCATTTCTCCCTTTGTATCCTTGTCACTAACTTCACTGCCTGGAAGGAACATAACAGATTTTTGGCACAAAGGAACTATTAAACTTGGGAACCATCCCGTGTACTTTGTAAAAGCCTTGTACTGTTTCTTCAAGTACACTAGATAGAAATAATAAAGAGAGATATCCTATGTAACAATACCTATAAACCAGAAAATTGAAGTTCTTCATATTCCAAAAAGATACAATGAAAACCTGTATACCTTTCATGAAGATAACCACCACCCAAAGGGCACAATTTTGTTTAAAGTATATTTGTGCTTTAAAAAAAAAAACAAAAACTATTAATGAGGTTAAATGAGGCAAAAAATACCTTTTCCAAATCCTTGATTTAGTTGGAAAATCTTTTTTTTGTCTAATATCTACACTTTGCAACTTTAAAAACACTATCTGGTATGAACTAATGAACTAGTCTAACACAAATATGTGGATATTAACTCAATTGGAAAAATGTTTCAAGCTGCCATTTAATGGGATAGCCCTTAAATTGAAATTAAGTTGTAAATTACATTGCCATGATGTAGGAATCTTCTGTAGGCTCCCTTCCAAATTAAATTTCTACATAGTTCTTACAAGCTCTTTGATTTCTCTACCCATAGCATATATTAGAAACAGAAAATACACTAGTGCAAAAAGCATGGTTTTTGACGACCATGGATTGTAAGGACTCATTCCTAAAGACGTCTCAGTAGACTGAGGACACAATAGTACAGATACTGCTGTTCATAATGGCTACATTCAGCAATGATAATAAATGTTCAGTTGTAGTCAGTATGTTTTAAGAAGGTAGGAGATTGTTTAGAATGCATATTAAATTTATGTTCAACATTTAAAATAAACTTTGATGTTTAAAAGTTCTAATCTTTAGTATTCTAGAAGTATTCCCGATAATTCATATAGTAATTCAAAGTCACAAATCTATACTTAAAGTCATGCTCCTAATCAATTATTGTATCAGAAATATTTTTCCAAAGTTGTTGGTTTCTAAGGACATAATGATCCTATATCTGAGAGTGGTAACTCTGAGCCTTAGAAACTTGAGAGGTTTACTGCTCTGATTCTTTTGTTCTCTGTTATGTTAAATGAGTTTTCTTTGATTTTATAATCTTTTATTTCTTCCCCAGATTGGACGATCTACTGAAAGCCCCATTGATTTTGTGGTAACTGATACAGTTCCTGGAAGTCAAAGCAATTCTGATACACAGTCAGTGCAAAGTACTATCTCAAGATTTGCATGTAGAATCATATGTGAACGGAATCCCCCCTTCACAGCCAGGATATATGCTGCAGGATTTGACTCATCAAAGAACATCTTTCTTGGGGTAAAAAAATGTTATTTTATATTTATATCAACTTATAATTTATAATTACAGATAAATGGATGTTTTTTTCATTGTTGCTCTTCTTCTAGGAAAAGGCTGCCAAGTGGAAGACTGCAGATGGACAAATGGATGGTTTGACCACAAATGGAGTTCTTGTTATGCATCCACGCAATGGTTTTACTGAAGACTCTAAACCAGGGGTATGGAGAGAAATCTCAGTATGTGGAAATGTATTCAGCCTACGTGAAACCAGATCAGCTCAGCAAAGGGGGAAAATGGTAAGTTCAGAAAGAACTTTTTAATTCAGTTTTTTATAGTCAAGAAACCACCAGCAATCAATAGTACTTTGAAATAAATGGATTCTTATGCTTGCAAACAGAACTGTTTCATACCTGCTAACACAAGATTGCATGAGATTTATATATAAATTATGTCAAATATAAAAATACTAAATATGGTACTAGATGATAACTCACCATTTTACATTCGTTGATTTCTTTCACATTTGTCCTATTTAGTCATTCTGAAATCTAAAATTTTCTAAACTGAAAGCTACAAAGGATCTAGATGCTGTTTTGTTCTATGTTCCCTAGCTACATTTATTCTGAGATTTTCATATCGTTTGCCTATAGTTTTTTATCTGGTTAAAAGTATTGTTAACATTTCAATTATCTACCATTACCTTGCAGTTAAAAAAAAAAAAAAAAAAAAAAGCATTTGTTATTATCTCAAGTCACAGCATCTTTATTTCTAAGCATCTTTTTTGTTATGACGCTGCCCCAAGATTTTAATGAGCTCCTAAAGAGCAGTCAGGGAGTAATTAGTATTCTTTCTAAGCACATCCAAAACTGAAACAGTCATATATAAAGCCAAATTAACCCTGCTTCTTCTTTTCCTTCCCCACCCAGGTGGAAATTGAAACGAACCAGTTACAGGATGGCTCCTTGATCGATCTCTGTGGCGCCACCTTGTTGTGGCGGACGGCAGAAGGCCTTTCCCACACTCCCACAGTCAAGCATCTGGAAGCTCTGAGGCAGGAGATCAACGCTGCACGGCCCCAGTGCCCTGTGGGGTTCAACACACTTGCTTTTCCTAGTATGAAAAGGAAAGATGTTGTCGATGAAAAGCAGCCTTGGGTGTATCTGAACTGTGGCCATGTTCATGGGTATCACAACTGGGGTAACAAAGAAGAGAGAGATGGGAAGGACCGGGAATGCCCCATGTGTAGATCTGTTGGCCCTTATGTCCCACTCTGGCTTGGCTGTGAAGCTGGATTTTATGTGGACGCAGGCCCTCCGACTCATGCTTTCAGCCCTTGTGGGCACGTGTGTTCAGAGAAAACAACTGCCTACTGGTCCCAGATCCCGCTTCCTCATGGCACTCACACTTTCCATGCGGCCTGCCCCTTTTGTGCACATCAGCTGGCCGGCGAGCAAGGCTACATCAGACTCATATTCCAAGGACCTCTAGACTAATGAACGTGCACTAGGGTGGCACGAAATTTATAAGCTAAGTGATGCAGGTTTTTTCCACCAGTTGTCTACAAATTTCTCTGCTTTGATCATTTACATTAAGATGAAGACTTTTTTGGGAAAAAATAAATTTTTTTGTATTTGTAACAAAAAATTCCTGAGCAAAATCTGGAAGAGTCAAACAAAGGAATCTGGTGCCATTCCAGACTTCCGTATTCTGTGTCTGATTATATATTTTGAAGAAAGAATTAATTCAATGCCTTCATTTCTGTGTTTTTTGAATCACTCATCCTCGGTGTCTAAGAGATGTTTTGTATTACTGAGGTACCGTTGGTTCAAACTATGTTAGTTTACAGTTTGGATGCAAACATTGTAAAATACAGCAACATGTACATTAACTTTCTTTTTCTATTTATCTTTGTTATAGAAAATATCTGAGAGTGTATTTGCTAGAGTAGCACAGTAGTGTAACATCCCTTGCGTGGATGCTTTGAGTCACTAGCAGAGGGCAGGGATTTGCAAGGTTAGGAAAAACATTATGAAACAAATCTTTTCTTTTTTTTAACCAAAAATAATATTAAATTTGGTAGATTTAGTAGAATGCTTTGTAAAACAAAATTCATGCAAATTACATTGTATAAGATTTGTTTGTTTTTAACCACATTAAGGATAATCAGGAAGGATTTTCTTAAAATGTTTCTCTAGTGTGTAGTACTATAATAAGAACTTATCACTAAGAAACATTTTATATGCTCCTCTGAATATGCAATTTAATCTAGATTATATATTTTTCTCCCATGATAACTAATCTGTTTTTAGTATTAGCTACATTCGGCAGGTTTATTTATTTATTATTATTATTTTTTTTTTTTTTTAAGACACAAACTGTGGTTCATCTGTTCACTGGAAAAATCTTTCATAATTAGAAACTGCATAAATTATCACGGACTTGACTTTTAGGGAAAAAAAATGCTTAAATTGGGTGTTTTACATTTGACCTAATCTGCAGATTTTGGAGATATAGATATAGACATAGATAAAGTGGGCTGAACGGCACAAACTTGTGTCTTTGAACCCAGAAGACCAACCCGTAACCTATGGGCTTAGGTCCTCAAAATAGTTGGTTTACATTGGAACTTTGAATTGAAATCTTATTCAAGTCCCAGTATTCCTACAAAGCACTGGTCATTTCAGCAAACACATACTTGAGCAGGTGATAGTAAACAACAGTGATGGCAGAAATGAAAGAAATTGTACTTGCTCATGAACAAAGTGGCCTTTAAAACTTTGCTTTCAGAAGCATGAAAAATTCCCTCCTTTTTTCATGCACTGATACACATGAAAGTTATAGATAGATGTGCTACATGAAAAAAAGGTTTTGTGACATATTTGTACATCAGTATACCCTGGGATTAGGCTGAGGTTTTTCCATTTATGATGTTTTTCCCTTGGTTTAAGAAAAAAAAAAAGGTATATAATAAAAATTGACAATAGCAAATTCCTGTACTTTGTAGCATAGCTTTGATTTTCTCAGTAAAAAGAACAAAAAAGATTCTTTTGCTTAGAAGCCATGAACTGTTTTACTTCAGCTGTCAGATTTTCCTTGTTTTTTGTTTTTTTTTCCTAAAAAAAACAGTTGTTTGGATTCACTCAGGAAATGCATGTCAGGAAACCTGTATTATAAGTATAAGTAACTGCTGTTACACCCTTTTCATAGAAATATAATTGTTTTTGAAATTTTCTAGATTCATGCATTATTACCGATGCAGCACAGAAATCAACCCTTATATTGTATTTGTTTTAATCATTTCTGTTTGGGCTATACTGTAGCTATTTTTTTTTTTTTTTTTGCAATTTAATTTATTCAAACTGTAAGTAAACACTTTTCAAAATAGACATGTGAAGCTTTCTTTTTTTGATTTAAGTTTTTTGGTTTTGTATATGGGGAAAAAAAAGAAAACAGGAATGGGAAATTAATGGTAGGGATATTGGAGGAGACAAACTATTTCACAAGCTGGAAGGATTCATTTCTAGTATGTGGAAGGTTTATGTTTAATGTATCAGTCCTTCCTTTTACTTAGAATCAATCAGTCAATAAATATTAAGCATCTACTAAGTACTGGGCACTAAACTAAGATCTGGGAATACAAAAAGATGCAAAAGACAAATCCCTGTCTTATAGGAGGTTACAATCTAATAGGGAAGACAACATGCAAAAAAAAAAAAAATATATATATATATATATATGTACATATATATAATAAGCTATAGATTAAATAAATAGGAAATAAATTTAAAGAGGAAAGACACTATATTGAGAAGGGCTTCCTGTAAAAGGTGTCTAGTTAGGATTCAAAGGAAGCCAGGGATGTCAATAGTTGGAGCAGAAAAGGAAAGCATCGCTGCCATAGACGATAGCCAGAGAAAATACCCAGAAATGAGATGGAGCAATCAGATGGAAGAGTACATGCCAGGGAGAGAAGTGTAAAAAACTGGAAAAGTAGGAGGGGCCAAGTTGTGAAGGGCTTGGACAAACTATATACCTTTTGCATTTGGTCCTGGAAGTATTAGGAAGGGAAAGGGGAGGAAGGGTTGGGGGGAGTTGTAACGTGATTGGACATGTCCTCTTAAAAAAATCACCTTGGAAGATGGATTGCAGTGGGGAGATATTTGACAGGCAGATCCACCAGCAAACTGCTGCCATAATCCAAGTGTGTGAGGTAGTCAGAGCCTGCCCTAGAGTGGCAACAGTGTCAGAGGAGAGAAAGAGGCAATTTCAAGAGATGAAGTAGACAGGCCTTGGCAGTAGCTTAGATATGGAGAGTGAAAGGCCTAGGATGCAAGTCTGAGGGACCAAGGATGCTAGTGCCCTCTGTTGCCATGGAGAAAGGAGAAGGAAGGGACACCTGAGAGGGAAGGACAATGAGTTGTTTTGAACATACTGAATTTAAGATGTCTATTGGACATTCAATTCCATATGTCTGAAAAGCGCTTGAAGATGCAAGATTGGGGTAGGAGAGGTAGATGTGAACATCATTAGCCTAAAGATTGTAATTAAATCCATTATGAGCTGATGAAGATCACCAAGAAAAGAGGAGCCAGGGCAGAACCTTAATGGACACCAGCAGAAGGTGTGATCTGAAGGAAGAGACAGAAGGAAGGGCAGAGAAGTAGGAAAACCAGGAGACTAGTATACTGAAAATCTTGAGAGGAAATATCAAGGAAAAGAGTGAACTATGTTGCCAAAGGCTGTGGAGAAGTTAAAAAGAATGGAAACTGACAAAAGGAACTTTAGAGGTCATCTAGTTTGACCCCCATTTTTTATTGTCCAGTTTCCATCTGGTCTGCCCCTTCATGATCCCATTTGAGATTTTCTTAGCAAAGATGCTGGAGTGGTTGATCAGTTTCTTCTCCAACTCATTTTATAGGCAAATAGTGACTTGCTTAGGGTCACACATGAGGCCATATTTAAACTCGTGAAGAAGCTTCTTGCTTCTAAAGCCCTGCACTCACCCAACTGTCCTGCACCCCCATCTTACAAGTGAAGAAATCAAAGTCTCAGAGTGGCTATAAATTGCTTGCCCAAGATCAGACAGGTAAGTAGAAAGTGGCAAAACTGAGATTCCAACTTGTGTTCTCAATCCAAGTCCTGTCACCATGCTAACTTAAATTATTGAAACAGATTTCCCCTGGTTCTGAGATGGACATTCTCCTGGTGTGGAATTGGTCCTTTTAGGAAATGTGAATCAGAAGGGACTCGCGGGTTGTAACATGTACCTGAACAAAAGCTTTTAGTAATTGTAGTACTGCTTAAATGGCATCAAAGTGGCCTAAAAGAATTGGGGAACTTCCCAACATGTCTACCCTCTCAAGGGATTTTACAGAATAAAATTGAGTACATTTTGCCTACACGGTAAAATTTATAGAGTAGATGAATTGTGTTCATTGCATAACTTAAAACTTTGAGATTCAGATGTTTCAAATAGTGTCACATTAGCATAAGGTTGCCTCAGGAAAAGTTATTGATGAATTATATCTAAATTTAACCAAAATCTCACAAAATCCCATTATAAAACTACTTAGGCCAATCATTACATTGTTCTGTGACATTTGGAAACCTGTAATTTAAAAAAAAACACACATACACATGTATGCTGTTCCTTACAATGACCTAAGGAATTAAATTCTGCCTTTGGAGGCAGCTAGATGGTGCAGTGGACTCTGGAGGGCCTGAGTTCAAATTCAGCCTCAGATACTGAACACTACCGATTCTGGGCAAGTCACTCAATTCCAATTGCCTTGAGGAAAGAAAAATTTCTGCCTTTTAGTTTGAGAGAATTTTGAAAATCGTCTCTTTTTTCCACCAGGGCCTAACTCGTCTGAATGAAGGATATGTTCTCTAATGTTTATATTTAAAGATTTCATCAGCAGCCTCAAGGAGGAAACTTGTTAATATTTTTAGGTTAGATCTTTTTTGTGAGGGATCTGATTCTTCTGACTTGCCCAATAAGGGAAATTAATTTTTTGCCCTCATTTGATTTCAAGGTTATGAAGCAAGTTAAGGCAAAAATTAAGAGTGGGACTATTCAATCATTCTTGTCCTTCAGTATATATGGTCTTTCTACAACTGGTAAAGCAGAGTAAGAAAGTGCTTTCTAGCAACATGAAGTTATATTGAGTAATATCAGAAATCTCATACTGACAGAAACATTAGCAAATTCAGTCTCTAGTAACTGATGACAGTATGATTTATCATATTCACAGATCCCTTAGTCTCTTTTAAAGTCATGATTTGAAACTCTTCCACTATCAGATCTTTTAAGGTGTTGATAACTTGCAAAATTGACTACAGGTTAATTTGATGTTTGTTGAGATATTTATGTACCCAGTGCAAGCCACTTGTTTACTTGTAAGAGAAGGTGGAGAGAAGTTTTGATGAACATAAAATACAAAAAAAGGGAAAATATCCAAAGGCCTGGATAGTTCAAACAAAAAAAGGTTAATACTGATAGACCCATCATGAAAGATAGTGTCTTTCCAAAAGGTGTTTTACCTGAGGTTCTTCAGGATTTGGTATGACAATTGTTTTATACTGTTGCATGGAGCAATAAAGGGCCTCTTCAAGGAGACCCACAAGCATTCACAAAGCAACGTAGGAACAACCTGGTGCTACATAAAGAATTCATAGTGCTCTGATTATGACATGTAGTTGGCATAATTGAATCAGTTTGTCAATATATGGATATAAACAGGTATTACTAATGGGCAAAAAGTTGGGCCTAAAATTAAAAAAAGAAGGGGAGAGAAGTCTGGCTTGCATTTAGGAGATTACCTCAACAGCATTTCAACCCCAATCCAGTGTTATATGACTGGGAATCGCCAAATACCACAAACTCATAATTATCAAAATTACAATTGACCTAGGGGATAATAGGTAAACTACAACAGGGTTCGAAGGCAAAAGCATTTTGTGAACAAATTTTGACTTGCATGCAAGAAGCAACATTAAAAAAATGTTTCCAAGAACATGTATGATGAGAAAGGAGGTGGGTGGATTATATAGCAAAAGTAAAGAATTAGAGATGGAAAGATCTTTTGTTATTGTTTTTGCTCAGTTTCAGTTATGTCCAATTCTTCATGACCCTATTTGGAGTATTTCTGGCAAAGATAATGAAGTGTTTTGCCATTTCCTTCAGCTCACCTTACAGATAAGGAAACTGAGGCAACCGGCCCAGTGTCACATGGCTAATAAGTATCAGAAGCAGAATTTGAAGTCAGGCAGTCCTGACTCTAGGCCAGGCATTCTATCTAGTACATCACCTAAAACTGCCCATTGGGAATATCTAGTGTTGTTTGTACTATTCTCCAAAAAATACTGAAAGACAAAAAAGGAAGGTTCCCAAGGCATTGGGTGGATTCTCTTTGGAAGAGTTACAGAAGGACATGGTCCAGGACCCAAAGGAATAGGTTAAGTTACCATCATTTGTGGAGAGTATCCATGGATCTAAAAAGTATGTTTATGAATTCCAATGAATTACTATGTTTAAAATCAGTTTTTTAAATTAATTTAATTCAAAATCACTTTGCCTTGGCTGCCTGATTCCACAGCAGGAGTAGGATAGAACCCATAGCTTCATGATTACCTGACAAGTTAGTGAAATGAAGGACTGAGCCAGAATTCTGGAGAATCCAGGTAAACTTGGCAGAAGAGAAAGAACAGTGAAAAGCCTTCCTTATTCTTTAGAGTGTGGCTACATGTTATCAGCCATGTAAAATTTAAGACCTGACCATCACAAATTTATTTATTTTTTGGTTCATTTATGGTTTCAGTACTGTTAGAACTTAAAATAGGCTTATGTTTATTTGCAAAAGTGTTTCAATTCCTCCTTTAATACAAAATAGCCATTGAAATGATGTTTGGGTGGGATTTCATAAGTACAAGGAATTCCCCTATCTGGGCTGGAGCTCAACTTTTAACCACAGTCTAGTTTTTAGGTATCAGGATCTGGATATTTCTTTGCCTAAAGGGAAGGTAACTACCGGCAGTAATTCACTGTAAATAAGCCAGACACTAAGCTAAATTTTAAAAAAGGTAAGATAAGTCTCTTGTCCTTTTTGTCCTTAATTCAATGTTTGCTATGAGTAATCTCAATCAGTAAACATTTATTAAGAACCTACTTACTATATGTTGGATGGGCAGCTAGGTACTGGGTCTGCAGTCAGGAAAGTTCATCTTCCTCAATTCAGATCTGGTTTCAGATATTTACTAGCTGTGTGACTCCACTTAATTCTGTTTCCCTCAGTTTCCTTATATGTAAAATGAGCTGGAGAAGGAAATGGCAAACCGTTCTAGAATCTTTACCAAGAAAACCCCAAATGGGGTCAGAAACAGTTGGGCCCGACTAAAAAATAACTGAACAAAAACTATATGCTAGGCAATGTGCTAAGCACTGGTTTGCATGTGTTAAGTGCTTTTATATTTTAACTCCTTGAATGACCTGACCTCTCATAATCAGCAATCTTTTGGGAACTAAGGTTGTTTTTCAGTCTTTTAACAACAATAAATTTATAATCTACGTTTTTTTCTCTTTTGTACTGTAGTATAGTACTATAAGTAGAAAGAAATAATTTAGCAGCAGGTTTTGATTTAGGGAAACACACAGTCTGCTAAAACAAAGACCCACAAATGAATTACAGAGTTGTGTCCAGGATATCATCCCGAGCCATGGAAGGAAAAGATTCATTTAAATTATTGACTAAAAGGAAAACTTCTGGGGGTCTTTAGTATGGAAATAAAGTGGGGGGGGGGGCAGTGACTTTTCTGGATCAAATGCTGGATCAAAAGTTTTCCTCTGGAAAACTTAAAAGGTGTTATCATTAAGTCTCAGGCTCTCCACTTTGATTTGGAAATCTTTTCTGTTTTTAAGGTTTGTTTTTTTCTTGGGATTATTGAGATTTTAATTCACTATTAAACAGATCAGAAAAGAGAGAGTCATATACTGGCACCTTTTTATAAAGAGTATAACAAATGCCATATTTGTCTTTCTAAAATTTAATTTTTAATATATTCCTGGTGGTAACTATGAAGAAAGTTCCTGAAGTCTGAAAGTCAGGAACTCATCTCAGACACTTGCTAACTGTAACTTGGATGAATTACTTAATCTTTGTCTCAGTTTCCTCATTTGTAAAATGGGAATAATTATAACAATCACCTGACAAATGTTTGTTATGAAGATGAAATTAGATATTTGCAAAGTATTCTACAAACTTTAATGCTAACTATTATTATTATTATCAATGTCAATTGTATGTTAGTCATTGTTGCATGGTTTATTGTACTTATTGCTATTGGTGCTTTGACTCCCCATTTATGTCACAAGTCCTTTTACTACAGCTCTTGACCCCAACACTCAGGCATAATTTTCTTTCCACAGTTAGTCTTGTAAATGTATTTTATTTTTATTTATTTTATTATTAGTAATATATTAATTATATGTAATCATGCATTATATATAATTAATTATATTAACATTATTTTATATTTTATATAATTCCTACTCCTACTCCCCCAATAGAATGTAAGCTCCTTGAGAACAGGAATTCTTTCATTTTTGTCCATAGAATTCCTACTTGTAGAATAGTAAACATTGGTCAAGTAGAGAAGCAGGCAACCCCCATAATATTAAAAGAGATGAAATAAGTTCTTATTAAGGACTTACTAGGTGCCAGCTCCTGGTGGAACAGTAGGGAATCCTGAGCCTACAGTCAAGAAGGCCTGAGTTCAAATCTGGTCTCAGTCACTTAATAGCTGTGTGATCCTGGACATTTGCTTCTGTTTCCTCACCTGTAAAATAGTAAAGGGGTATCTCACATTCCACCATGCAAAGTTCAGCTGAAATTAATTTATTCTTTAAAAATATAATACAGGGGCAGCTAGGTGGTGCAGTGGGTAGAGCACCAGCCCTGAAGTCAGAAGGACCCGAGTTCAAGTCTGACCTTAGGCACTTAACACTTACAAGCTGTGACCCTGGGAAAGTCACTTAACCCCAAATGCCTCAGGGGGATCATATATATATATGTAATGCGGATGAATATAAACTCTTTGAGAGTAGGGTTTTTTTTTTTTTAATTCTTTGCACTTGTACCTCCAGCACTTAGCACAGATGCTCAATAAATACTTGTTAATTGAGTAGTTGATTAAAAAGGACTTGTCAATCAAGTCTTTGCAGAAGACTGACTATAGGCCACAGGTTAAACAATAATTGCCTGAAGAGTTGGTGACACAGAAGGAAGAGACTTATAAAGAAATGTGAATTACTTGGGATAAAATCACATAATTAAATTTACCGGCATACAATAAACCTTACACAGTTTCAAACCTTAAAAAAAATTTTTAACACCTTTAATATCTTCCTTTTGCTGTTTTATATGACTTGGCGCTATGTTCGCAAGATTTTTTTTTACACATATTCTTTAATTTTCATTGTGAAACCATAGTTTTATTACATGGAATGTTAAATATACTTCTGACAGAACATTAGGTTTTTTTTTTTTTTTTTTTTTTCAAATATACCCTTGATTATAGCCTACAGGTTTTCAATGGGATTTAAATTCTGTGAATTCCCAGGCTACTGCAGTGTATTTATCACTTGAATAAATTTATTAACCTTTTGTGATGAGTACTATAGTACAAAGTTGTATTGCTGTATTCTAATTCCATTTGAGAATTTCTGTATTTTGGAATCATTTCAGTTTTTGGTAAATCAGTATATTTATCAGAGTTCACCATTCCCTCAATGCAGAAAAGAGTTTTGGGTTCAATAGAAATAAAAAAGTAGGAAGAGAACCAATGAATGGTGTCATGAAAACCCAGAGATCAGAGATACTTTATAAAAGGATAGGTAATAGCAGGAAAACATGTGGGGAGTGATTAGTTAATAATTTAATGGCTGTTAGAGTTGACTGATACAGAAAGGTTAAGTAACTTAAAGAAGGTGACATACCTAGTATCTGAAAAAGGGTTTGAACCCCTAATCTTCTGACTCTGAGGCTAGAATTAAATACATATTCAAACTCTACGAATTGGAAAAAGAAAGAAATAATTATTTCCCCATTCATGGCTAGGAATTGTTGGCTAAAATAGAAATAGTATGAATCTTTGGCAGTAGATTGTCCTGCAGACAATAGTTATCAAGAGTTCACAACAGTGATTGAGATCATCTAACATGATTTCTTGGCAGTTTGATTGGTATGTCACTGAATAAGTAAATTAATTAGATAGAATTGTCATTTTGATTATGCTGATTAGCACAGCTTACCCATGAGCAATGATATTCTTCCAGTTGTTTAGATCTAACTTAATTTGTGTGAAAAGTGTTTTGAAATTATGTTCATATAATTCCTGACTTTGTTTTGGCAGGTAGAATCCCAAATATTTTATATTATCTACAATTATTTTAAATGGGATTTCTCTTTCTATCTCTTGCTTCTGGGCTTTGTTGGTAACATATAGAAATGCTGATGATTTATATGGGTTTATTTTATATCCTACAACTTTACTAAAATGTTCATTGTTTCTAGTAGTTTTTTAGTTAATTCTCTAGGATTCTCTAAATTTGCCATCATATAATCTGCAAAGAGTGACAGTTTTGTTTTCTCATTAAATGGTTCCAGAGTTGTGATTTCTTTGCTACAGGAAACTCCCTATGTAGAAATTTGTCACTAGACTTTGAGGGCCTTGGAGGAGAGAATGAAGATGAAGACTTTGTGTAGCTCTGCCTCACTTAAAATCCAATTCACAGCAAGTCAGGATATTACTCCAGGATGTGGCTTTGGTCCTAGGCAAAAACAAGGACAAAGGACAAACAACAGCTCCCTCCATTAATGCAGAGAGGTTATTTATCTCTATTTAATTTACCTTGCCTAGAGCTCTGACAGGCTAAATGACTTGATATGCATCCAAAACAAGTTTTGAACCTGAGCTCTGACTCTATTTGATTCATACCTGTGTATCTATCATAAATTGAAATATCTTCAAATAATTAAAAATAAAATTAAAAATATTCTCAAATAATTTAAAATTTTAAAAAATAAAAGATTCCTGGTATAAGGTTTGTATCCCGATTAGCCAGGTATACTTAACTCAACTTAAGATATATATAATCATATTCAATTTTCTTTTTTTGATTGGAACAAGAGGTTTGGCAATTGTTAATGCTGTAAAGTTACCCATGCATATATCCTGTAAATAAAAGGCTATTAAATAAAAAAAAAAAAACTATTATAGAAGAAAAAAATAAATTTTATTGCATTAAATAAGAAAAAAAATTTTCTTTTTTTGTTGTTTTTAAATTAAAGCTTTTTATTTACAAAACATATGCATGTTGCAAAACCTTCTGTTCCAACTCTTCCCCTCCTTCCTCCCACCCCCTTCCCTAGATGATAGGTAGTTCAATACATGTTAAACATGTTAAAGTATATGTTAAATCCAATATATGTATACATATTTCTACTCGCTGCACAAGAAAACTCAGATCAAGAAGGGAAAAACCTGAGAAAAAAACAAAATGCAAGCAAACAACAACAGAGAGTGAGAACGCTATGTTGTGGTCTACACTCAGTTCCCACAGTCCTCTCTCTGAGTGTAGATGACTCTTTTTATCATCGAACAAGTGGAACTGGTTTGAATCGTCTCATTGTTGAAGACAGCCATGTCTGTCAGAATTGATCTTATTGCAGTGCATAATGATCTCCTGGTTCTGCTCATTTCACTCAGCATCAGTTTCATGTAAGTCTCTCCAGGCCTTTCTGAAATTATCCTGCTGGTCGTTTCTTACAGAACAATAATATTCCATAATATTCATATACCACAATTTTTTCAGCCATTCTCCAAATGATGGGCATCCACTCAGTTTCCAGTTTCTGGCCACTACAAAGAGGGCTGCCACAAACACTTTTGCACATGGAGGTCCCTTCCTCTCCTTTAAGATCTCTTTGGGATATAAACCCAGTAGTAACACTGCTGGGTCAAAGGATATGCACAGTTTGATAGCTTTTTGAGCATAGTTCCAGATTCATGCTCAATTTTCTTATAAAAATGTACATATATACCAGTTTGGAAAAATTTAGAGATAGGTAGAAACAGTAACAAAAGTACTCTATCTCAAGGGTTTTAAATTGGTTGGCTAGGTTGATTCTGACCTCTGAAACATTGGCTTTGTGACTCAAAACCCCAAATAACCCCATAAAACAATACATTTCAGTTCAATTTTGTTTGAGGACATTTCCTCACTGGGAGCTTCCTACATACACACACACACAACTCTGAACTAAAACTCCAATAACCTACAACTTGGCATATGTTTGAACTGGGGGTCAGAAAAAGACAAGAGAACTTAGAAAAATTATATTTTTTCTACTCAAGCACTATAAGATTCCAGTGTAAAGTTCTTGTTTAGTTGTTTTTTATTTAGGTACTGATTCTTCATGACCCCTTTTAAGGTTTTTTCTTTTTTGGCAAAAATATTGGAGTAGTTTCCCATTTCTTTTTCCAAATTATTTAACAGATGAGGAAACTGAGGCAAATAGGGTCACACAACTGTAAGGGCCTAAGGTCACATTAGAACTCAGAACTTCTTGACTTCTAAGCACTCTCTCACTGTCACTTTGATGTCCAGCAATGTACAGGGCAACCAACAAATGCTCCAAGAACTGGATCCTTGCCAGTTATATCAGCTTCAAAGAAACTAATGATTTCAGTTTCTGTGCAGGGTCAAAGTGAAGTAATTGTGGTTTTTCTCATAAAAAAAAAAAACTTACAGAAACTTATTGAAGCTATAATGAGTGTCTATATTTATGCCATGAAAAAAAAAGAGTAGTTTTTTTAAATAGCCAATTAAGATATATCAGGGTATAAAATTGTGGGTAGTTATAAAATTTGAAAAATTAGCATGTGTATCTATGTGTATTTAACCTGCAGCAGATCAACTGCTATTTTAAGGTTCACTGATTGCTTAAGCTTTCAAATGTGTTTACTTGATTTCTTTACTTTTAAATATTACCAAGGGGATGTAAGCGGGTGGTAGGATATAGAATATGTTAGCTGAAGAGACAAGAAATAAAGGGAGAGGGGATCAGTCTCATGCTTTTTCAAGTACTCTGCCCCTTGACAACAATTAAGGGATCTAAAAGAATTTATTAAGCGCTTCCTATATATGCCCAACATATCTAAGCATGGGGGATACAAAGAAAACCAACCAAAAAATTAACAAAAGGTATTTCTCTTGTTTAAAACAAAAAGAAAGTTGCTATTGTGTAAAGGTCTAAAGAATTAATTCACAAGAAAATAGAGAAACTGCTAGCTGAAAGGAAAAACCAGCTGTGAAGTAGAATCTCCTTCATTTCATTTCATTTTATTTTTTTTGCTGAGGCAGTTAGGGTTAAGTGACTTGCCCAGGGTCACATAGCTAGGAAGTGTTAAGTGTCTGACATTAGATTTGAATTCAGGTCCTCCCGACTAAAGGGCTGTTACTCTATCCACTGCGCCACTTAGCTGCCCCTGATTTTTTTTTTAAACTTAAATAGCATTCCATTCCTTCCTCCCATGTATATGTAAAGGATATATGTAAAGATAGCGTTCAACATTTATCTTTGTGAAATTTTGAGCTCCAATTTTTTCTTCTTCCCTTCCTTCTCTCCCCCCTTCACAAGACAGCAAGCAATATGATACAGGTTATACATTTACAATTGTATTAAACATATTTCTACATTAGTCATGTTGTGAAAGAAGACTCAATAAAAAGAAAAAAACCACAAGAAAGAAAAAACAAACAAACAAAAAAGAATGAAAATAGTATACTTTGATCTGCGTTATTCAGATTCCATAATTCTTTCTCTGGATGTAGCCAACATTTTCCTTCACAAATTCATTAGAATTGTCTTGGATCATTTTATTGCTGAAAAGAGCTAAGTCTATCACAGTTAATCATCAGACAATCTTACTGTTATTGTGTATAATCTGGTTCTGCTCACTTCACTCAGCATCAGTTCAGAAAAATCTTTCCAGGTCTTTCTGAAATCCACCTGCTCATCATTTCTTATAGAACAAAAGTATTCCATTACATTCATATACCACAACTTGTTCAACCATTTCCCAGTTGATGGGCATCTCCTCAATTTCTAATTCTTTGCCACCACAAAAAGAAATATAGATATTTTTATATATTTTCATATTGTGACTATTTTAAAGACATCAAACATGGATAGAACAGACTGTCTCATGAAATATTCTTGATTCCATCCCTTTCCCTCTTCTGCAAAACACTGGCTCCATTAACATTCCTTCTCTCTAACCTCAAACTCTCCCCCACTACTTGTTCCTTCCTTTTCCTACACCCATGTTCAAGTCTCCCCCATCCTTAAATTAAAAAATAAAATAAAATAAACTTTGGCCAGTTTGTGCCATCCCTCCTAGCAATCAGCCTGTATCTTTAATATATATATCCTCCTTATTAAACAAATTCTTTGGGGAAAAAAACTGTTCTTGCTTCTATTTCTCCTCTATCTTTTAAATTAAATGCTATATATGGTCAGTCAAGAAGTATTTCTTAAAAGTTCACAGGACCATAGTCTTCCAAAAGTTTTTTGTCCTATTGGACGGTTTTGTTACACTTTTTCTCTGCAACATGTGATACTCTTAAACCCCTCTCCTCCTGAATACTCCCTTCTTTCTATTTTCATGGCATTCCTGTGTTTCCATTCTAGCTGAGTTCTTTCTGAATTCTTTTGCTGTATCATCAGCCATGTTATACCAGCTTCAGTAGCTGTGGGAATACTATCCAAAGACTGTCCTGGGCTTCCCTCTCTATATTTTTTCAGTTGAAGATCTCACTATTTCCCATGGGTTCAATTGTATATCTATCCAGGTGACTCCTAAATCTATACATTAATGGTTCATCTCAATTTAGCGTCAGTGAATTTTATCCACCAAGTGCCTATTGGATATTTCAAAATGAATATCCTTTAAGCATCTCAAAATCAACATGGTCAAATAGAACTCATTACCTTTTTCCCTAAAAAAAAAAAAAAGTTGTATCACTTTTTCAGAATCCAGGTAAA
This sequence comes from Sarcophilus harrisii, assembly GCF_902635505.1. Lineage (NCBI taxonomy): Eukaryota > Metazoa > Chordata > Mammalia > Dasyuromorphia > Dasyuridae > Sarcophilus > Sarcophilus harrisii. Next base: position 107,635,015 of record NC_045427.1, on the reverse strand, counting down.
TAACACAGGTATCATCCTTATGGGACCAGCAGGTTGCAGTGTAGAGCAAAGTTGTCTGACTAGTTACCTGCTTTTCTTCCAGATTTTCAATACTCTAACAAGTCCAACCTTAGGCAATTTCTTCCACGTCACAAAATTAAACCCTATTAAAACTATTTCTTATCCTAAGAAATGCCCACATTATGATGGGAATAAGTGCTATTAACATATAGAACATACACACTATTGTATATGTGTCACCTGTGAGTTTTCTGGGTATACATATCCTCCACATGTACTCTCTCTGCATGTCTACTTTTTCCACTGACATACATATATTACATATGTGTGAGTGTTTATAAAAGAGTGTGCCCAGGTGTATAGGAGAGAATTATTAACTGCTACTTTTCTTAACATGTTCTTACATAAATTATTCTTCCTTTGAATCAACTGTTTGACTAATTGCTTAAAATAAATATCTTGGGGGAGAGGGAGAAGGAAGAACGTGTTCTTACATAAATTATTTTTTCTTTGAATCAACTGTTTGACTAATTGGTTAAAATAAATATCTTTGGGGGAGAGGGAGAAGGACACATAAACCATAAACATTCAAACCTAGAAAATACCTTAAAATAGGGGCTCCTAGATTTTCTCTGGATACATGTGAAAAATGGAATTAATTGCTAAATGTATGTCAAGTTTCTATATACGAAGGTATACCTATATGTAATCTGGGTTGCATTTCCCCCCAAAAAAATAACATTTGATTTCATCACTTCGCCTATTTTCTAGGCTCCTACAATGTATCCTTGTATCACTGAAAAAATGTCAGCTATTCTTCTATCTTGAGTCGTGCTAACCTAAATTGAAAATATGCCAACATTACTACAAATAGACCTTTGTACCTACTTGTCAATAAACTGTTTGAGAAATTAGAATTGTAAATGTATTCCTAACAGCAGTTGGGAGAAATATGCAAATAACTCCACTAGAAGGTGTTAAAAACAACTTGGCTTATTAGGAAGCACAAGGAATGCTGTTGGAATTAACACCAACAGGTGCCAGGCCCAGAAAACTCCATTTGAGAATCCCACAGATAATGGATTACTGAGAAGTATTAGAGTTTCATGTATCTGGACCTCATTTTACATTATGTATACACATACACACACACACAGTGACACATACATGCAAACACATGCATACATGTTTGCATGTGTATATACACAAAATATACATATATAGTCAGTACTCCAATGGATAAACACCCTTTAAAATATGCATATTTTTTAAGTCATCATTAAAAACAATTCCACTGAGACTTAATGAATAGTTGCTTTCTTTCCCTGCAAATTTATCAGCAAGTCACCAATTTTTTTTAAACATCAACTCTGGGCTAGGTATTGAGAAAAATATCAGGATAAATAAAACATGGCTCCTGCCTTTATGGAACTTACAGCCTAGCAAAGAAAATAAGACAGGTACACAAAAAACTAGTATACAAAATAGGACAAGACAGTATTATAGAAAGAGTACTTTAGTTGGAATTTCTGGACCTGAGTTCAAATGCCAGCTCTGCCATTTTCTACCTATATGACTTGAAGCAAATCCCTTAACCTCCAAGAACCTCAGTTTTTCCTATTTGTAAAATGAGGAGGTTGGATTCATTGACCCCTAGGGTCCCTTCTAGATCTAGGTTTATGACTTTTAAGAGTAACAAAAACAAATGTTATTAGGATTCCAAAGATCCAAAAGATCACTTTTGTTTGGGGAAAAGTAGAGGCGATTTCTATATTTATATGTGGATAGGTTGATGAATGAAGAAAAGCTTTATGGAAGAAGTTTCATTTAAGTAATTTATTGAAGAAGTAATAGAATTTCAATATACAGAAATAAAAGAAGAAGTCATTTCAGAGAGAGGGGTACAGCATAAGCAAAGGCATGATGCAAAGATAGGGTGGCTAAATTCATCAAAGTGTGATGGTCCTTTTTATCTGGAGCGTAAAGCATATGAAAGAGAATCTCAGTTTCCTTATCTGTAAAATGAACTGGAGATGGAAATGTTAAACTATCTTTTTAAATATTTTTTCATTAAAAATACTTTATTGCTAAAAAAAAAATTCTAATCCTCATTTGAGCCTTCAGCAAGTTGTAATCTTTTTTCTTGTGATGGGGATCTTGCCTCAATGCTGATGGCTATTGACTGATCAGGATAGTAGTTGTTGAAGACTGGGATAGTTGGGGTAATTTCTTAAAACAAGACAACAACAAAGTTTATTACATCAATTGATTCTTCCCTTCACTTAGAAGCCATTGTAGGGTTATTGTCTTAATTTCAATGTTGTTATGTCTCAGGGAGTAGGAAGGACCAAGGAGAAGGAGAGAGGTGGGGAGTTGCCTGTTGATGGAACTTTCAGAACACATACAACATTTATCAATTAACTTCACTGTCTTATACAGGTGCACTTTTCAATGCCCTAAACCAATTATAATAGTAACATCAAAAATCATCAATTACAAATTAATATAACAGACATAATAACAATGAAAAAGTCTAGAATATTGCTAGAATTACCAAGACAAGACACAGAGAAATGATGCTAGCATATGCTGTTGGGAAAATGTCATCAATGAACTTTCTCAATATAGGGTTACCACCAGTCTTCAATTTGTTTGTCTGTTTTTTTTTTAATTATAACTTTTTATTGACAGAGCCCATGCCTGGGTAATTTTTTACAGCATTATCCCTTGCACTCACTTCTGTTCCGATTTTTCCCTTTCTTCCCTCCACTCCCTCCCCCAGATGGCAAGCAGTCCTATACATGTTAAATATGTCGCAGTATATCCTAGATACAATATATGTGTGCAGAACCAAACAGTTCTCTTGTTGCACAGGGAGAGATGGATTCAGAAGGTACAAATAATCTGGGAAGAAAAACAAAAATGCCAACAGTTTACATTCATTTCCCAGTGTTCTTTCTTTGGGTGTAGCTACTTCTGTCCATCCTTGATCAATTGAAACAAAGTTAGATCTTCTCTTTGTCAAAGAAATCCACTTCCATCAGAATATATCCTCATACAGTATCATTGTTGGAGGATATAATGATCTCCTGGTTCTGCTCGTTTCACTTAGCATCAGTTCATGTAAGTCTCTCCAAGCCTCTCTGTATTCATCCTGCTGGTCATTTCTTACAGAACAATAATATTCCATAACATTCATATGCCACAATTTACCCAACCATTCTCCAATTGAAGGGCATCCATTCATTTTCCAGTTTCTAGCCACTACAAACAGGGCTGCCACAAACATTTTGGCACATACAGGTCCCTTTCCCTTCTTTAGTATCTCTTTGGGGTATAAGCCCAGTAGTAGCACTGCTGGATCAAAGGGTATGCACAATTTGATAACTTTGGGGGCATAATTCCAGATTGCTCTCCAGAATGGTTGGATTCGTTCACAACTCCACCAACAAATGCATCAGTGCCCAGTTTTCCCGCATCCCCTCCAACATTCATCATTATTTTTTCCTGTCATCCTAGCTGATCTGACAGGTGTATAGTGGTATCTCAGAGTTGTCTTAATTTGCATTTCTCTGATCAATAGTGATTTGGAACACTTTCATGTGAGTGGTAATAGTTTCAATTTCATCATCTGAGAATTGTCTATTCATATCCTTTGACCATTTATCAATTGGAGAATGGCTTGATTTCTTATGAATTAGAGTCAATTCTCTATGTATTTTGGAAATGAGTCCTTTATCAGAACCTTTGACTGTAAAAATGTTTTCCCAGTTTATTGTTTCCCTTCTAATCTTGCCTGCATTAGTTTTGTTTGTACAAAAACTTTTCAATTTGATATAATCAAAATTTTCAATTTTGTAGTCAATAGTGATCTCTAGTTCTTCTTTGGTCATAAATTCCTTCCTCTTCCACAGGTCGAGAGGTAAACTATCCTATGTTCCTCTTATTTATAATCTCATTCTTTATGCCTAAATCATGAACCCATTTTGACCTTATCTTGGTGTACGATGTTAAGTGTGGGTCCATGCCTAGTTTCTGCCATACTAATTTCCAGTTTTCTCAGCAGTCTTTGTCAAATAATGAATTCTTATCCCAAAAGCTGGGATCTTTAGGTTTGTCAAACACACTAGATTGCTATAGTTATTGACTATTTGTCCTGTGAACCCAACCTATTCCACTGATCAACTAATGTATTTCTTAGCCAATACCAAATGGTTTTGGTGACTGCTGCTTTAGAATATAGTTTTAGATCAGGTATAGCTAGGCCACCTCTATTTGATTTTTTTTTCATTAATTCTCTTGAAATTCTCAACATTTTGTTCTTCCATATAAATTTTGTTATTTTTTCTAGTCATTAAAATAGTTTCTTGGGAGTCTGATTGGTATAGCACTAAATAAATAGATTAGTTTAGAGAGTATTGTCATCTTTATTATATTCCCTCGACCTATCCAAGAGCACTTAATATTTTTCCAATTATTTAAATCTGACTTTATTTGTGTGGAAAGTGTTTTGTAATTTTGCTCATATAATTCCTGACTTGCCTTTGGCAGATAGATTCCCAAATATTTTATGCTGTCGACAGTTATTCTGAATGGAATTTCTCTTTATATTTCTTGCTGTTGGATTTTGTTGGTGATGTGTCAGACTACCTTTGCAAAAAAGACAAAACAAAACCATACTCAAACAGAGTTGTGAAGAGTTGAGCTTGATTAAAACAAATGAACAACAACAAAAAAAATAAAATTGGGCTGACTGGAAAGCTTGATGTCAGATCGTGAAGGGTTTCTAATATCACATTAATAAACACGGAGTTTATGTTTTATTAGGTAGGTACTGGGGAAATCACTGAACACTTTTGAGCAGTGCAGTGACAGGATCAAGTCTGTCCATAAGAAGGTCTATCCAGTAAAGAAGAATGAATTGTCAGAATGAAACCAGAGTCCGGGAAACCATTTATAAAGCTACTGTAGAATCTTGATGGGAAGTAACCCCAAAGCCTGGGCTTTGATATAATAGCAGAAATGGAAAGAAAGGAACTGATACTGGACCAGAGCTGTGACTGCATTGGTATGGAATGAGGAAACTCCCTTTGCCAAGGCAAATTAGCACCTGTTTTACAACTTATAATTGCTTATAAGACTCAAAGGTTGACTCTAGTTCCAAAGCCAGTTTCTCAGTATCAGATGGAAGACCAGTTCTTTGAGATTCCAGGCCCAGCCTTCTATCTGCTGTGCCCATCATGGTGGGGTGAAGGTGGGAGGACATTATCTAGGGAGAGTTGATAACTGTCTAGATCAGTTATGGAAGACCACCCTGGCCATCATGTTATCCCTTCTGTCTGGACTGAACGTGACTATTTCTATATCTGCCCTCTGGTCTGGGTCAGGTTTCCATCTTGATTTTCTCTCTGACTTCTCAAGGGCTATCTTAGAGATTATCAGGGAATCACTTAAAAACCAACCAGGAGCTACAGGAACCATGGCCCCTAGAGCATTCTCCAACAGTCCTAGGAACACTGAAACCTTCCCCCATTTCCTTCAAAGTACAAGGCTCATTCCTACCCATTCTCTGGTAAAGTTTATTGTGAGCTTGGGCCCTAAAGAATCCATCTGAAACTTGGTTCAAATAGAAGCTATTAAAAAGGAAGGAAAAAAAAAAACCACACTATCACCCTGTATTTTCTCAGATTTGTTTTTACTTACTTTAAGAAAGTCTGGGAAAAGGCTGCCATCTGCTGTAATACATTAGCATATGGTTATTGACCAAGACAATGAAAAAGAAAAGCGAGATCTTTCATGCAAAATTAATGTATGCACAGTCCCATCTGCCTTAATTTCTCCAAAAAGGATCATAAATAAGAGGGCAAGCAAGGCAAATGGGGGGCATCCTTCTGATGCACCCTAATGGAGGGCAAAAAGCAAGCTGATCCATATGAATGAGACTGGGAGGTCCTGGTATTCCCATAACAGTCTGAATATGACAGAACATGTTTTTTCAGAGTTTTATAGTGTTTTTCAAACTAACTCACAGATCACTCATTAATGACTAAGAAAAAACAATTTCTGGGAACGCCAGCCATATTGCTTTTGGGCAGAAGCATCCTCTGTGCATTTATATTTCTCTCAGTGCCTTGAATGTTGAATTGATTTGTCAAGGAAGAAAGCACATTTTTAAAGCTTGAAAGTACAATCTGGTTCAATCCCTTAAACTGCCAGATGTGAAAACTGAGGCTAAATGGTTTGCCTGAGTTAGAGGGAGAGAACTAAAGCTCGAACTTAGGTCCCCTGACTACTAACCAGTCTAAGGGCTCCTGCCATTTTACCATCACTCCTAGTGTCATGTTGAATTGATTGTCAAGGGTAAGTGAAAAAGAGGAGAGAAAAAAATCAAGAAATTACAGTTCTCAAGACAGTATCATAAGTTCAGGACTCTTTTTTTTTTTATCCATCAGAACCTCAGCTTTCTCTTTGAAGACAGAAGTTCCCATCTTTATATTTCATTATAACTCCCATAGTATTCATAATGGGGGCAGAGTTACATCCAGTATATTCTCAATAAATGTCTCTGTTATTTAATCTGAGGATTTTTTTATTTAAAAAAATTTTTTTTATATCATTGTTACTTCTCAATTTTCCATTCCTACAAAACAGAATTTGCAAATCTTAAAGTATTATGGAAATGTTAGCTGTTTTGGTAGCGGTTAATATAATTAAAGAAAATCAATACATTGGCCTTGTCCAACAGCACTTCTCAATCTGCTCGTATAGTCTATTACCTCTCTACTGAAAGGAGATATGTTTTCTCATCATGTTATCATATCTAATCTGCCAATGCATCTTAGGGGTTCCTGGGTCTTGCTGTAAATCCCACTACAGAATTCTTAGGAATTCTGGACTTTTCCAGTTGCCCTGTTACTAAACTTTCTTATATGTGTTATCTTCTCCAATTATGGGGCAGCTGGATGGTGCAGTGGAAAGGGTTCTGGGCCTGAGGTCAGGATGACTCATTTTCCTGAGTTAAAATCTAGCCTCTGATGCCTACTCTGTGATCCTGGGCAAGTCATTTAATCCTGTTTGCCTCTGTTTCCTTATCTGTAAAATGAGCTGAAAAAGGAAATGGCAAACCACTCCAGTGTCTTTGCCAAGAAAACCCAAATAGAGTTACAAAGAGTTGGACATAACTGAAAAAAATGAACAACACCCTCATTTAGAGTGTGAGCTCATTAGAACAGAAATGTCTCTGTTTAGCACAATACTTGGCACATTGCAAGCACTTAATAAATGTTTATTTTTATCCATCCAGCTATCTACTAGAGTCAAGATTAGGCATAATAACACTGATCTGAATTCAGACATCTTATGGTCTTTTCCTTGACTTTATTGTAGTTATCATGCACACATTCTTTGGTTCTTCTATTTCTTGGCTCTGTATCAATTCATAAAAGTTTTCCAAAGTCTCATATTTGTATCATACAACACAATTATTACACCATTTTTCAATTGAAGGTGTTCAGTTTGTTTTCAGATTTTTGCTACCACAAAGAGTGATGCTTTGAATATTTAGTTTTCAATAGTCCAGCTTCTTGAATCATCCCACTGTTGAGAAGAGCCAAGTCCATCACAGTTGGTGATCACATAATCTTGTTGTACAATATTCTCCTGGTTCTGCTCACTTCACTTAGTATCAGTTCATATAAGTCTTTCCAAGCTCATTTCTGAAATCAGCCTTTTAGCCCAGCTCCACATGGGGTCTCATTACTGAATGTGTGTGTATGTGTGTGTGAGGTAAAATTATAATTTATTATCAGTAAGTGTTTGATTTGTTTACCTATTTTATATACCTATGTAACCAGGGTTATGTAAAAATTTCTCAGATGAAAAGAGGTTACAAGTGAAAAAAGTTTAAGAAGTTCTGATCTACATTAAAAAGGGAAAAGGACTCACTTGTGCAAAAAAAGTTTGTAGCACCCCTTTTTGTAGTGGCAAGAAACTGGAAACTGAGTGGATGCCCATCAATTGGAGAATGGCTAAATAAATTATGACATATGAATATTATGGAATATTATTGTTCCATCAGCAAGATGATTTCAGAGAGGCTCGAGAGATTTGATGCTTAGTGAAGTTGAAAACTATCTTTGCACGAATTTTGAAAATAAAAAGCTATTATTAAGAGAAAAAAAAGGAAGCTCTGATCTATACAATACTATAAATATCATTGCTTTCTTTAGGACAGGATGTCCACCTTTTGTGGAAAAGATCTAATGAGGTGTGAAAATTGGGGTGGGCAATCCCTTCTGCTCCAAAGTTCAGGTCCTGTGAAAAAGAATTCACAAACCCAAAATCTGTGTGGCAAAAAGGGATTTATTGGCACTGAGAAGCCATCTTGCTAGGGTAAAAGGTCCTGTTAGGAAGATAGCAAACACTGAGAAGAGAATAACTTCACCAGTGGGCATGGTCTGTTAAGACTTCTACAAAAGATATCTGGGCACGAGGCCCTATATATATTGGGGCTTGCTTTGAGCTTTGGCCCAGAGAGGGGGGCAATTACTGAGAGACTGATTTTCAATTCAATTTAAAATTGAATTAAGATTATTTAACAGGGAGTTTGAGCCACTGGGAGTTGTTTGTGGCAATTCAATGGAGGGTCATTGACCAAGATCATTGAATGAAACTACTTAACTGGGAGTTTGCAGGCTTTTCCCAAGATCTGAGAACTCCTCAAAGGGGCCTCCAAAAGATCTCAGTTTATGTCAGATCCTCTCCTTAAAGACCAACAAATTATGTGGTTCAGTTTACTTCACCTCAATTCATTAGGCATTTATTAAATACTTACTGTGTGCCAGATACTTTTCTAGGCACTAGAGATAAAAGGCAAAAATTAAATGGTCCCTATCTTGGGAGGAAACAAATCTACACAGAACAAAAAAAGGAAATGAAAAATATACGTCATATAAATACAGTCATTTTGAAAGTGGGGGTGGAGACAAAGATTAACAGCTTGAGGAATCATGAAAAGCATCTTATAGGAGATTATATTTGACTTGAAACCTTGAAGGAAAGTAGGGTTTCCACAAGGTTGTGTGAAAGCATTCTCAGAAAGAGGACAGACAAACTGTACAAAAGCCTAGAAATCAGGACATTGCATGGGGACCACATCGCAGGTGGGTTTGACTGGAATGTAGAGTCCATAAGGAAGAATAGTGGGGAATGGCTAGATTGCCAAGGGCTTTCAATGGCAAATGAATTTGATTTTTTTTTTTTAAATCGATCAATAAACATTTATTAAGCATCTACTATGTGCCAGGCATTTTTCTAGAAATGGGAATGGGGGAAGGGAGAAAAGTGACAAGAGTATCAGTGATAGTAAGAACAAAAAATCCGGTTGTTTCTCTTTTACCTTGTTTTTCTCTGGCTGGATCCTGTCACTATTCATTCACAAACTACCAGCTGCCCTTGTCTGCTGCTCCTGCATCTTTGAAAGAGCTTTTGTTTCTCAGAAAGTCATCACTAATCTTACTCTAGCTATGACAGGCCGTGTCCTGGGACGTCTGCAGCATTAAGACATCGTCAGGAAAATCATCCTTCAAGAATCTGAAACAGAAACAGAAATAGAAATAAAATAGTATATTTGCAAATTAAGATTAATAAACAACAATCTAAGGAACTATGAGTCAAAAAGATCCAAGGATTGGGATCTTCCATACAAAATCACTTTGTCAGAAAAAAAAGAAGTAAAGGAGAAATATTATTTTGTGAATGACAAAAGGGCTCTTTCCACAGAATACAGCTTCAGTTTACTGGGTTGGCTACGTTGGGCTTTTTGGGGGAGTGGAGAGGTGAGGGGAAGGGGGTGGCAGTTGGGGTTAAATGATTTGCCCAGAGTCGCACAGTTAAGACCACATTTGAATTCAGATCCTCTGACTCCAGGACCAGGGCTCTATCCACTCTACCTCTAGCTACCCCTTAGCTAGTTAGTTCTGCTCAAAACCAAACCAAAATTAACAACAACCAAAAGGGGAAAAAAAATCCTAACAACGAAAAGAAAATGACTGCATAACCTCTGGCAAACTCTTCAGGAAACTCCACTGCTCTCTCGATTCTAAAGAGCTGATGGGGCTGCCTCTTTCCACTCAGTCACTTTTTACCTGAATTGATCAGCAGGAAGGAACCATATATAAAAACAGGAAATGAAAGAAATGTTTTTTTGATGTAGTGGTAGAATATGAAAACTAAAAATTAACAGTTACCACCAACAAAATGTACACTGCTTAGCTCATTCTGGCATATTTGTTGGGTCATGTGCTTCACTAACTTCCCTGTAAGATTCCAAATTTTTCACTTTACAAATAAATACATTACCAGTATTAACCTTTTGAACTTAACAGTGTCTTAATGAGAAACCATTTCTTTTTTTTTTCATTCATTTTTTATTTTACTTTCAATTCTGAATTCTCTCCCTCTTTTTTTCTCCACGCCCAAGGCAAACAAAAAATCACAAATATACATAGTTGTGCAAAGCAAATTCCTGTGTAAGCCATGTCCAAAAAAGAAAGACAGAGAGACATAGAGAGAGAAAAAGAAAGAAACAGAGAAAGAAAAAGAAAGAAAGAGAGAAAGGAAGGAAGGAAGGAAGGAAGGAAGGAAGGAAGGAAGGAAGGAAGGAAGGAAGGAAGGAAGGAAGGAAGGAAGGAAAAAAGAAAGAAAGAGAAAAAAGAAAGAAAGAAAGGCTGCTTCTAGAGAGAGGAAAATAAATGAAAAAGTCAGACATTGTTAAGCACTGGAGGTACAAATAAAAATTATATATACCCTCTTTGAGTCATATTGCAGTCATGAGCTTATCCTAGAAAAGCTTCAGGGCTACTTAAGGTTTTAGGTGATTGTCTTACATTAAGATCTCAATTTTATTTTGTTTGTTATTTGTATTTTATATATTTCCATGTAGACATCTGACTGAGACCAGGGATTTTATTGCTAGTTTTCTTCTTACATATTGTCTTCTGCAATTTACTGATATTCTCCTTCATATATTTTACCTGCTAATAATAATGGTACTTGATGTGGCTGTTGATGTAGATGCTGTTTGTCCTTTATTCTCAAAGACAGCCTCAACCTTAGGGAGGTGATACCATGACATGGATTTCAGTGAGGGATGGTGTGCAAAGTCATCAGCTTTACCTCTTCCTCTGGAGCCATGTGGGTCCTTTTCTTTTTTTCAACTCTATTGCTTCCCATGTTGCCTAAGGAAAGGATTTGTTCTATGCATCCTTCTCTACCCATCTCTCTCTCTCTCTCTCCTCTCTCTCTCTCTCTCTCTCTCTCTCTCTCTCTCTCCTCTCTCTCTCTCTTTCTCTTCTCTCTCTCTTTCTCTCTCTGTCTGTCTCTGTCTCTCTGTCTCTCTTTCTCTTCTCTGTCTCTCTGTCTCTGTCTCTCTCTCTCTTTCTCTTCTCTCTCTCTCTCTCTCTCTCTGTCTCTGTTTCTGTCTCTGTGTCTCTCTTTCTCTTCTCTGTCTCTGTCTCTGTTTCTCTCTCTCTGTCTCTCTGTCTCTGTCTCTCTCTGTCTCTCTCTCTGTCTCTGTCTCTCTCTCTGTCTCTGTCTCTCTCTCTGTCTCTGTCTCTCTCTGTCTCTCTCTCTCTCTCTCTCTCTCTCTCTCTCTCTCTCTCTCTCTCTCTCTCTCTACACACACACACACACACACACACACACACACACACTTCACTTTTCAAACTCTCCCCCTCTCCTGGCTTCCTCACAATGCGTATAATTATATTTACTTTTTCCTCATCCTTAAAAATCTTAACCATGCTCTCACTTAAACTTATCACCCTATCATCCTATTCCTTCTTATTACTGAAAAATTACAATTGCTGCTTCCCCTTTTCAAGTCCTTGAAATTTTTAATTTCAACACAACCACTCTACTGAAACTGATCTATCCAAAGCTACTGATAAAATATTAACTACTAAATCCGATGGGCTCTGCTTAGTCTTCATCTGTTCTGTACTGATGGTTTAGGCTAAACATGGGAATAAAAGGAGACAGAGTAGGATATGAAACAGTTAACAAAATGATATTTACTTAGCTCTTCAACAAGGAGAGCCATCTAGAACACCTCAGACTGATTCAGCTGAGCGAAGTTTATGACATACTCCACCAGTCAAGCACCTGAGAGCCCCTCCAACTCCTCTTGGCTGCTGTATTCTCAGGTGATGCAAAAGTGATGTACTAGTGCCCTGAGCCAATCATGTCTTGAGGACCATCTCAATGCTTTTTAAGGAAACCAGGCAAATCTGCATGAAGGAGGAGCTAGAATATTGCTCCTATCACATTCCACTCCCTTTATACCCTAATAAGAATAGCTTTGGGAAGAGCAGTGTCCTACAAAGCACCAGACTTGCTTTCATCCCAGCTCCTGCAGCCATCACTGAGGGGATAAATTGTTGTGGAGAAACAGTTCATCTTCCTCATCACCACCAGCAATAACTTGCGGACCAACTTCTACCAACAGGCGGGTGGGCACAAGAGCCCTGGAATGGCAGCAACCCTTAGACCACTGGTCCTACTGGAGCCCAGCCCTCGGAGCAGCATCTGAGGGATTGATTCCTATGCAGAACGGGCAAATCATGCTTACTAATGGCCAACCACCTGTCACACACAGGGTAGGCAAGGCAGCTTGGCTGAAGCAGCAAGAAAGAGGGCTGCATGTACCAGGCAAGTCAACCCAACACCATCATCTTGACCAAGATCTGGATGGAGACAGTCTATGACTGAATATAAGAGCCTTTGAAATAGTGATGTTTATGTTTATATCCCAGTGTCTACAGTCTTCATCCTATGGTATAATCCTTGTGGATATGTAACCTTACAAGGACTCCTTTGGATGCTATAATCATATATAGAGAAGCCTGAAAAAGAAGGTTCTTGTTACCAAAGTCCTTGACACTGTCAAATACATCACTATCAAAAACTGATAAGATTTTTTTTTTTTTCAGTACAGATGGCATTCAGGAAAAAGCATCACCATCTGTTTTGATACTGTACTCTAAGGACCATAGGATCTTTCTATCTGATTTAAGTAAGCTTAAACTTTCCATATATGTTGTCTCCCTCATTAGAAAGAGAGCTCCTCAGAACCAGGAGATCATTGTACACGGAAACAAGATTTCATGATGATCAATTCTGACGGATGTGGCTCTTTTTTAACAATGAGATGATTCAAATCAGTTCCAATGATCTTGTGATGAAGAGAACTACTTGTACCCAGAGAGAGCACTGTGGTAGCTGATTATGGATCACAACATAACAACTTCACTCTTTTTATTGTTGTTTCCTTGCGTTTTATTTTCTTCCTCATTTTTATCCTTTTTGATCTGATTTTTCTTGTGTAGCAAGATAATTATATAAATATATACATATATATTGAGTTTAACATATATTTTTAGCATATTTGACATATATTGGATTACTTGCTATCTAGGGGAAGGGGATGGGAAAAGGGGGGGGGGAAATTGGAACACAAGATTTTGCCAGTGTTAATGTTGAAAAATTATTCATGCACATCTTTTGAAAATGAAAAACTTTTAACAAAAAAAAGAAAGTGACCTCCTTAACAGCAGGCAGGGATTGTCTTCTTCTTCTTCTTCTTCTTCTTATTATTATTATTACTTTATTTGTTCCACTGTGCTTTGCACCAAGTGCCTAATAAATGCCTTATTCACTCATTCAGGGTAGTTATTAGTCAACTCTGACCCCAAAACCTTAATATAGACAGCACTAGAGGAGGAAGAGAAAAACCAAGGAACTAGCAAAAAATAAAACGTGTCCAGATTCTAAAGGATTGACTCAATGAGGAAGAATCCCAAGAAGGGCTGAATCCCAGACCTAACCAGTCAGGTCCATGCGGACAATACTAATAGTGGGTATTTCCATGTAGATAGTTAACCATAAGAGGGATGCCACTAGGAACAGCAGGGATTTAGCAAAGATCATCTGCTTTCTACATAGTTATGCATCTTTCACCACAGAACTGTCCCATATCCAAATCCATTTAATATTCTCTGACTCGTCAGCCAGGGCTATCCCCTCCTGTGAACTGGAGAAAGATAGAAAAGCTTTGCACCACAGAAGCCCCGTTTAATGAGACACTTTCCCCTTTATTGCCAGGGGGTGGGTTCTCCCTTGACAATGCTATTGGTAGGTCCCAAATCCTCCCTGGGGAAGAGAGGTACTGTGAGCCATTACCCATTGTTACTGAGGTGGCACTGGGTCCCACCTCTCTGCCTGCTGCCCACTCCACCAGGTCCAGCTGCTACCTCCTCTGCCAGGGCAGGATGGCAATTGCCATTAAAGACCCTGAGCTAGATGGAGTGTTGCTGTAGACTATCCTTGCGGGGAAGCTGATACTGCCCCCATAACACCCCCGAATCTGTCATGCAGGTTTCTGGGGACATACTCTGTCTCTGTCCACTGGTGTTAGTACTATGAATGCTGCTAGAGACTATACACAAAACCCAGTAAAGCCAGGGTTTTTCTAGGCTTTTCCCCATGGACAAACTGTAGCTGTTTGTGCTGGGGTTGGGGAAAAAGCCTCTGCGGCTTCAGTTTTGTGCTTTTGGGGACTCTTCACTGGAAACTACAGAGAGAATTACGGTTCACAGTTCTGGGGTGAGAGTGGAAATGTTTTAAACTGATGCAGCTCTCCTGCTAACTAAATGGAATGCAATTGTCATATTGGTCTTCAATGCCAGAAATGTCCTGGGCTCCTGCAGAGAACTAAGCCAGTATCTTTTGAAATATTTTTCCCAACACCGAAGAATCAGAAGAAAATACACATGGGAAAATCACAATTGGTTTCTCAACTTCCGAATTTAAAAAATAAATAAAGAAAATAACCCTCATGTTACCCCTCAATGGCTGGCTATGTCCATATACAATTATAAGACTAAAGACTTACTGGTTCCACTGTATTATCATTTCCCAAAAAGCATTCAAAACTAAATAGTTAAAAAAAATATATGATTCCCTTCAAAAAGCTTCCCCTGAGACAACTGGGTGATGATGACTATCAAGTAGTACAGTTATCTCTCTTCCACATCAAGGGGATCAGGGATATGATGCTTCTGCAATCTGGAACATCCATGTCAAATTTTTGGCACTCCATACCAAAGATGAAGTCTGATTTATTATGGTATTAAAAGATAAAATATGTTGATATTATATAATACTATGCATAATATGCATTTCAGGGTTTCTAAACTGTTTCATCTGTTGGCCTTCACATGTTATTTGGAGCTTCTGCAAAACTACCCCCAAATTCCCATTTCATTTCTTATGCCAATGATATATCAAAGCCACCATGGAAAATTGCAATGTGAAAGGGATATCTGTACAAAGTCCCAGCAAGTCCAGAAGACAACTAGTCCTTCTGAATTTGTTCTTTTCTAATGAGAACATTTCTTTCATCATTCCTCAAAACTCAGTCCCTCCTTACTGCTTTGAAAGTAAAATGGGTTCTGAAGAGAAGTCCTAGTTAAAACTTCAAAGAAGCTTAAATTGCCATTTGCCCTCAGGAGTTTACTTTTTAATCTCTAGGAGTAGAGATAGTCTCAGAGTACACACCCACCATTTCTAGAGCTATTAGCAAAAGCACCATTTAGAAAGTGAAGGTCACTTTTAGCTCCTTCCCTTCTTCCCTTCCTCCTCCACTTCAAGGAAATCTTTTCCTCAAACTAGGGCCCGCCGGCCAGACGTGGCAGCTGAGGACGATTATCCCCCTCACCCAGGGCTATGAAGTTTCTTTATTTAAAGGCCCACAAAACAAAGTTTTTGTTTTTACTATAGTGCGGCTCTCCAACAGGCTGAGGGACTGAACTGGCCTCCTATTTAAAAAGTTTGAGGACCCTATGATCTAATCCTCAAGAATACACTATTTTGTGCTGGACTTGTCTCAGGCAAATGCCCCTAGCCTAATGGAATAAAATGAACCCTCTATAGGTTATTTAATAATTAATCAAAGAAGATTTACTTAGTCATAGAAAGAGAAGGATATTCAACAAGGACAAGCATTGAGGATACTTCAAGTTGATATAGATGAGCAAACATAATCCACCAGATTTTTATAGCTGCTTTTTACTCAGAACAGGAGAAACTAATATAGACAGTCCTTGAACTAAGCAAATCTCAGTTCCTTTTAAGGAAAACTAATCTAACTTGCATGTAGGAAGGGGGTAGGATATTGTTCCTATCACGTTGTTCTTTTGATCTGTTTCTATAGTTTGGGTTTTTTAAACTTATAACATTGACCTCCTCCTGAATGTTCCTCTTTAATTACTCTCTCTTTCTGTCTCTTCTCTTGCTACTTGCTACCTTTCTACTACATTTTTTCCAAAGTCCTTTGTTAGAGCATCATTTATTTCTCTCTCACTAAGCATAGATGGTCTCAATTTCAGCTCCCATGGCTTTAGTTACGATCTCAACGAGTATCTATTAAATGCTTCCCATGGATCAGATACCATGTTAAGTGCTTGGGATACAAAGAAAGATTAAAAACAATCCTTGACCTCTAGAATCTGTATTCTAATGAGGAAACAACATATGGATTACTATAAAGGCATAAGTAAGATATATACCGAGTGAATGGATGATAATTATAAAGAGTGGCTCAGACTCTACCTCCTTCATACAGAAGATGGACTTTGAAGTATCTTAAAGATATCTAGGGAAATCAGAAATAGAGCTGAAAAAGAGCATTCCAGATATTGGGGGAAGCTAATGCAAAAACATAGAGACGGGAGATGGGAAAAGGAAGCAAATAGTATTTATATAGAGAGTTTTCTATGTGCCAGGCACTGTGCTAAGTGCTCTTTATGCAAATATTATCTTATTTGATGGAGTGTTATGCTCAAGCAACGGCATTAAAAAAAAAAAAAAAAAAAAAAAAGCCAGAATATCTAGATAACAGATAGGAATAAAGTAAGAGAAAAATAGAAAGGTAAGAAGAAACTAGGTTAGGAAAAGCTTTAGATATCAAACAGAGGGTTTTAAATTCAAGTTTATCAAATCACTTCAATATTGTTGCCAAGAAAACTCCAAATGGGATCACACAGTTGAAATGAATGAACTACAAGTTCCCTTCCAACTTTAGACCTGTGATTTTGTTAATGTTTCCAATTCACCAAATCTGTTCAGGATCAATGATCTTGGAATCCTCAGCAGTGACCAAACCCTATCTTCTAGAATGAACCTCACAAAATAAACAATTACTTTTGTTTAACAGACAACAAAATCACCTGAATTATAAGGAAAATTCCTAGCTTAGCACAAAATATACAAACCTATCCAAAATGACTCAAAGGCAAAGAAAATGTAATTTCTAATGGTAACTTTAGAAATTGGGATTGCCATATTAAACCTGACAACTGACTTTTCTAAAATACTAATCCAGTACTGACCTCCAAGTCTAAATGTCTGCTTTTCAAACTGGTTTTTCTATTTGTCTCTGCCTTGGATTTCATAACTCCCAAAGAACCCAAATATTGACATAGATTTGGCTTTTTAGTTTTCATGTGGATGAACTCTTTTCTTTATTTAGTCATTTGAATATGACTGTTTTTCCCCCAGGAGGCATAAAATTTCCATTGGCTGTGTACAATATACAATTCATGGGTTATGTAGGGAAATTTTAAAAATACTCCAAGCTAGGTATCTTTTGACTCTAATCATATTTATAAGCTATCCATTACTTTATATACTAGTTGTACATTTAGAGAATGAAAATGAGATTAATAATAGTCAAACATTCATTATGTTAAAATAATCATATATACATGCAATATATGCATATACATATAATACATGTGTGTGTATATATATAGATACATATATATATATATCTATATATAAATACCTATACACAAATACACATAAGTGTATAAGTGCGTGTGTATATATGTGTATGTATGTATGTATATAGTGTTCCAAAAACTATGTATAGTATGATATAAAAATAGAGTTCTAGATGGACTAGCAATCAAGAA
Source organism: Sarcophilus harrisii (assembly GCF_902635505.1). Taxonomy (NCBI): domain Eukaryota; kingdom Metazoa; phylum Chordata; class Mammalia; order Dasyuromorphia; family Dasyuridae; genus Sarcophilus; species Sarcophilus harrisii. Next base: position 107,616,983 of record NC_045427.1, on the reverse strand, counting down.
AATCTGGATTCCAATCTTAAATCTATACTTGATAAGATCATAGATTTAGAATTGCAAGAGATTGTAACCAATATTGCCAACTTGCCACCCTGGCTTATTTGCTGCTATGTGTTCCTTATCCAAGTAATTATAAAAATCACTCTTCTGTCATATTAACAGAAGTTTAAGTGCTGACTCTTTCTCTGAAGAACTTTGGAACTGATTGTGAGTCATGGGAGACACTGGCACAGGACGTCCCAGCATGGTGTGCCCTCCCTCATCAGAGAAGGAGCAAAGCAGAATTAAAGTAGCTCAGAAAAACTCGAGATGTGCAGATTTAGAGAAGCTACCCCAAAGGTTCACATAGACTCTTTGTACCTGCCCTGTGATAAAGCATTCTGAACTTGTATTGGTCTGATCAACCAGAACTGGATACTCTGTAATTTAACTCTAACATATTGATGTCTTTTTGGTTCTCTTTGTCAACAAAAAATTATTAATAATAATATAAATAAATCCTTTTAGTGGGATTAGCCATCAAATGGTAATAAGCCTGTCCATTTTTTTAGTGAGGAAAGTAAGGCCCAAAGGGACTCATTATATAACTAGTAAATGTAAGAGGCAGGTTTTCTGACTCTTAGTCCAGTGCTTTATTATATCATGTTGCCATTTACTGTGTGACCACAAGCAAAGTCCCTTAGCATCTCAGGCTCCAGCAACTCTCACTAGACAGTGGAGGGAATTCACATACTGTTAAGAAACTTAGAGATCCTTGAGGTGTTGACATGAGTACAGGATTAGTTATTTTTGTTTTATCTACCTCACTGTTGCTCTCAGTGCATATCATTAAGAGTTGACCAGATAGGGATCCTCTTGTCCCTAACTTTTCCGATAATATGGACATTATTTTCATTAAAAATATTTACTAACCATCCATACACAGCTAATCGGAGGGCATTTCCTCATTTATCAATTTTCTACAACAAAGAAATCACAGGTTCAGTTCCAGATTCTATTCCCATTAATTATTCACATAATCATTCATAAGTATAGACTACTGGCAAGGGTGTTTGAGGCTCAAATGAGATAATGGATGCAAAACATTTTGCAAATCTTAAAGCATAATATAAATGCAAATTGATCATCATCATCATCATCATTAATGTTATTAGCCTCCAGTCTGGTGATAACATTAGTCTCCAGCCTCCCACTACACTCTGGTTGAGTTCAAGCAATGTTTATAAAGCAATATAAAGTGAATTGTAAATATTTAATGAGATAGGAGAGGGGAGGGGAGAATCTCTGCACACACACAAACACTTTTAAGTTTAATTTGCATTATTAACATTTCCTTCAGTCTAGATTGAAGTTATCAAACATACTGTCCTTGGGTTATATAGCTGATAACACTCTCACAGACAGTTCATGAAACATTTATTAAGCTCCTACTATGTGCCAGGTACCATGAAATTAATTTTTTTATTTTTTAATAAAATATTTTTAGTAAAATTAAAATGCAATTGAGAATTATTTAACAAAATAAATAAAGATAGTTATATATTTTAAAACTAAGCCAGAATGTGGCCTCCAGGGATTCTTATATATGAACTAGTAGAACTTTTCTATTTCATTTTGACAATATAGGTCTGGATAACCAACAAATAATAGATCATGTTCTGATTTGTAGTGACTAATGATTTCTGAGGTGTAAATACCTTTCCAAAAACTTAGCAGTACTTCTTGCAAGCTGATTTGTCCTAACTTAAACATATCACTGAACTGCTAATTCAAAGAGACCAGAAAAGAGGTTAAACTTAGATCAGTGTAAATCCTTATCTGTTTATTAATAAGTGTTAGCCACATAATCTGCGAATATGGACCACACATCATCTTCAACATTATCTACTGTTAATTTTTAATTATTCTGCAGATATTTGTGACATTGTCAATATTGTTAATCTGTCTGCTGGGTTTATTTACTCCTATGTGCTCTCTATACTGGTAATTATTACAATAATTATTTCTATCATACTAGCAGGAACTAAAATGCTCACTCTTAAGAATAATAAAAATAAATCATTTATTGGGATTAACCATCAAGGTGAAAAGTATAATTACTCATTTATTTTTTAGCCCTACTAGAGTATTTTTTCCTGATGTCCCCCTCTGTAGTTGTGAACATCACACCTTCAATTTCTACTTGTCTTCATTCTTTAGTTTTTTTTTTTTAATTAAAGTTCCCTCATCACTGTATTGTTTAGATCTATAAAAAGGAAAAACATCAGTTTTCACTGCACCCTCTGTAATTACAATTTTCAATACCTCAATCATACCCTCTATAACCCTTTTATCTTTTGCAAGCTAAATTATGACTTTGAGGTAGTTGTCTTGGTAAAACTCCAAAAGAATCCCTGAGGAAACCTGCAATTTAGGAAAAACAAAAACCTGAAAAACAAACCACTCTGAAATATTTTGTTCCAGCTGCAGATTCAGAATTTGAGAGAGAAAAGGAAGGAAGGAAGGAAGGAAGGAAGGAAGGAAGGAAGGAAGGAAGGAAGGAAAGAAAGAAGGAAGGAAGGAAAAAAGAATAAGAAAGAGACATAGAGAAGAGAAAGAAAAAGAAAAAGAGAAAGGAACAAAGAGGGAAGTACAGAGACAAAGAGAGAAAGAAAGAGAAAGGAAGAAAGAGAGAGAGAGAATTTTTATTTTTAGTTATTCAGTTGTTATGCGGTGGCTGGCAGCTGTGGTATTTTTATTCACCACTTAGAATAGAGTAACTTAAATATTAAAACATAGATATGATCCTGATGCTGAGAAATGTATGTTTTTGTGTCCCACTATTGTAAAACCCTGATCATTGAAATTTGTGTGGGGGGAGTCATGTTCTGGTTAATTGCACTTCATTTGGTGTCAATAAGAAGGCATTTTTGTTTCACCCTTGCTTCTGGAAATCTTTCAACAATGTGTCATTGTACTTCCTTACTTTATTACACACAGCATAATAATAATAGTGTAATCCCTAATGATCTTGCAGTGAATCAATCCTATTGTTCTGACCACCAATCATAATTCTAAAGAATTGTGGAAAACAAACTGAGATGAGTCTGTATCACTGTGGAAAATCTGGGAATAAATGAACTTAAATCATTTAGTTAAGTGAATTCTAAACTGGTTGAAGGTTCCCACCCAAATAAGATCAGAAGATCACAGATATAGAGCTAAAAGGGACCTATCATTTAATTTTATGGAAAAGGAAACAGAAATTTTTAAAAGTTAGGATACTAAATCCAGTCAATACATGTTTTCAAGGCAGGATTTGAACCCAGGTTTTCCAATGCTCTATTTTTTTGATTTGAATGTCTATTCTCTACATCATACTGGTTCCATAACATATGACTTAATAGTGAGCTGTCAGGTTAAAAAGAGATCTCTAAAGGAGGATCCAGGAATCTGTACTTAATCCTATAATATTTAAGTTTTTTGTTTGTTTGTTTGTTTGTTTTATCATTTATAGAATAAAGACCAAGTTTCCAAATAACATGAGGCTAGGAGGGACTGCTGTAGATAGAGGACTGAAACTCTGGATAGGAGAATCTGAGAATGCAGAGCACTTAAGGCTAATTACCCATTCCATGTGTGAGACAATGGCTCTATTAGCATATATTTGGATCATGGCTCTCCTCACCTTTAGTGCTTGTTGAATGTTTGGTAGTCAGATAATGGTAGGCAAGGATTGGAGGGTGGAGGGAGAGAAAGGAGAGAGACTTGGCTGCAGGATGAGAAGGAGAGAGGCTGGAGGAGACTCTGGACTCCAGGATCCAGGATACATCCTTGGCAAGCCTCGTGGCAGCTTGCCTGTCTCCTTCACTTCCCCCCCTAAAGACATAGGACTTTAATTTATCCTGATTCTGGCTGACTCTGAAGCCCTCCAGGGACCTAGCCCATACAGACTAGGGCTAACATACCAGACAGCTAACATACCAGATCACAAAAAAATGTTAAAAGATGTATGGCTTTTAAAAAATGGCATTTGATAGGAGGTAAATATAACGTCCTGAATTTGTAGCCAAAAACCAAAACAACAACAACAAAAACCCCACAATTACAATATATAGAAGCTGTGACTACAAGTTCAATATGAGTCAATAGTGTGATGTGGCAGCCCTAAAAGCTGATGTAATCATAGAGTGCACTAAGAGATGACCAGGATCCAGGACTAGGAACTCCATAAAAGTCCCTCTGTTCTCTGCCTCCGTCAGACGGCAGCTGGAGTACTCTGTATCTTGTTTGTATGCAATAGTTTACACTTGGTTATTTGCAGATTGTCTCTCCCCTTCCCTCCTCTCTTAGACGGCTCTTTAAGAACTCTATTTATTTGATTGTTTTTGTCTGTTTATTTATCTGGCTGGTTATCTATCTGTTCATTCATTGCTCTATTTATTTATGTCCTTATTTGTTTGCTTATTTGTTCATTCTTTAGTTCATTCATTCAATTATTTTGTCTTTCTTTGTATCCATAGTATTCAGCCCAGTGCTTGGGACATTGTTGTTCAGTTGTGTCCTGACTCTTCTGATTCCTTTTGGGATTTTCTTGGCAAAGATCCTGGAGTGGTTTGCCCTTCCTCCTCCAGCTCATTTTACATATAAAGAAACTGAGGCAAATAGGATGAAGTGACTTGCCCAGGATTATACAGATAGTAAATGTCAGAGGATAGATTTGAACTCAGGAAGATATCTTCCTGACTTCAGACCTAGTATTCTCTCACTTCACCATCTAGTTGTCTGGCAAAGAGTAAATCTTTAATAAATAAATAATTTACTTTTATATTTTTACATATATAATATATATGTATGTACATACATAGATACATACACACACATATAATATAAATAAATAAATAAAAATAAAAAGCTCTGTACTAGAGCTTTGATGTGTCCAGATCATCTAAAATGGAAGCACCTATGTGGGAAAGACCAGGGACCTGCTTCTGGGAGAAGACATTCTATGCTCCCCTTTCTCCTGGATGAGAGCAGCTTCTTCTATTGACTGCTTATCCAGAACTTGCTGCATCTTTAAAATCACGAGACTGAGACAGTCTCTTTCCAGCTACATCCAGAGTGTGTGAAAGTCCCATTCACCAAAGCAGTGAGTGCCATGAACAAGCTGGGCTGGAAGTGAGGGAGGAGGAAGGAAGGGGTGTGATAAGGCTACCTTCTCTCTTTCTCATTTAGGCCCTTTAGCAACTTAGGGTTTTAGTCTTTTCATTGTCTTTTTAAGTTCTAGATAGAGGCAGAGAGTGACTTGCACTATGGTGGCTTCGAAGCAGAATTCAACACCAGATGTTGCCATCGGCGGACCTGAGAAGGTAGGATGCCCAGGGCTCCAGCCAAGTTGGGACTTCGGACTTGGAACTTGGTGGGATGATGCTAGGAAGGAATGTAGTTAACCTCAAACCTGATTTCCTTCCCCTGTCCAATCTGAGGAGGCTCTGTAAAATAACTCCTTGGATTAGGGTGGAGAATGTTTATAATATATTTGTTCTTATTATACCTTTTAAATAAATATTCCTTTGTAAAAGCTAATCTGACTGTTAATTGTTCAAATGGAACTGAGATATCCCCAAATCAATGTAACACAATCAGAGGAAACAATAGCAAACACTAGCTGTTACCTTTAAAAGTGGGGGAGAATCAGAGGGAGAGGTGAAATTTAACACATGTGGCTGTCAGGTAGTGGAGACTAGGGTAGTCAGTGTTACACTTCTTTTCTGATTAATTGGAAATTATATTTAGGAGTGACTGATAAAAATGGAAAGGATGCTTATAAGGAACAGAGGAAGAATCTAGGTATATCTCTGTCGGATTTAATTTCATTTATGTTTAGACTGCAGAGGGAAAACTTGGATGGTGGGGGGCAAGGGATAAAATAGCTGTCATTTCAAGGGCTAAATGTAGAAAAAGGTCTGGACCAATTCTCCTTGGCTCCAGGGCATAGAGCTAGAAACCATGGGTGCTGGGATAATAAAATTGCCAAGAGGTTAATTTAAGCATGTTGAAGGGAAAACTTTTAATCATTAGAGCAATCCAGAACTATTAAATTCACTCTTCAGCTGTAATCACCACAGTAGAATAGACTATTCGACTGCCATAATATACCTGCTATCTGGCTCCCTAGGGAAAAATCCATCAGAAGTCAATTTAGTGATTGATAAGTCCTTTCCTGAAGCAGTGATATCTAGAGAAGATCTAACCACATAGCTCACCCTCCTGTTTCTGTTCACCCTCCAGTCTGCCCCACCACTACATCCTTCAAAATTTTATAGATCCATTTTGTATTTTGTTTTTCCTTATTAAAATGTAAATTCCTTGAGAATCAGAACTATCTTGTTTTCTCACTTTTGGGGGGAGTACCTCTAGAATTTAGCACTGACTTCAGCACTGAGTAAGCTCTTAAAAAGTATTTTTTATCTATCCATTTTATCTATCTATCCAGAAGTGGAATGAACTGCCTTAGGAGATAATAAGAGAATTCTCCCTTATTTGATATTTCTTTTTTATTTTATTTTATTTTATTTTATTTAATAGCCTTTTATTTACAGGATATATACATGGGTAACTTTACAGCATTAACAATTGCCAAACCTCTTGTTCCAATTTTTCACCTCTTACCCCCACCCCCTCCCCTAAATGGCAAGATGACCAGTAGATGTTAAATATATTAAAATATAACTTAGATACACAATAAGTATACATGACCAAAACGTTATTTTGCTGTACAAAAAGAATCAGACTCTGAAATATTGTACAATTAGCTTGCGAAGGAAATAAAAAATGCAGGTGTGCATAAATATAGGGATTGGGAATTCAATGTAATGGTTTTTAGTCATCTCCCAGAGTTCTTTTTCTGGGCATAGCTGGTTCAGTTCATTACTGCTCCATTAGAAATGATTTGGTTGATCTCGTTGCTGAGGATGGCCTGGTCCATCAGAACTGGTCATCATATAGTATTGTTGTTGAAGTATATAATGATCTCCTGGTCCTGCTCATTTCACTCAGCATCAGTTCGTGTAAGTCTCTTCAGGCCTTTCTGAAATTATCCTGTTGGTCATTTCTTACAGAACAGTAATATTCCATAATATTCATATACCACAATTTATTCAGCCATTCTCCAACTGATGGACATCCATTCAGTTTCCAGTTTCTAGCCACTACAAAAAGGGCTGCCACAAACATTCGTGCACATACAGGTCCCTTTCCCTTCTTTATAATCTCTTTGGGATATAATCCCAGCAGTAACACTGCTGGATCAAAGGGTATGCACAGTTTGATAACTTTTTTTTTTATTTTTTTTATTTTTTTAATTTTTTATTTAATAGCCTTTAATTTACAGGATATATATACATGGGTAACTTTACAGCATTAACAATTGCCAAACCTCTTGTTCCAATTTTTCACCTCTTACCCCCCCCCCACCCTAAATGGCAGGATGACCAGTAGATGTTAAATATATTAAAATATAACTTAGATACACAATAAGTATACATGACCACAACATTATTTTGCTGTACAAAAAGAATCAGACTCTGAATTATTGTACAATTAGCTTGTGAAGGAAATCAAAGATGCAGGTGTGCATAAATATAGGGACTGGGAATTCAATGTAATGGTTTTTAGTCATCTCCCAGAGTTTGATAACTTTTTGAGCATAGTTCCAAACTACTCTCCAGAATGGTTGGATTCGTTCACAACTCCACCAACAATGCATCAATGTCCCAGTTTTCCCGCATCCCCTCCAACAATCATCATTATTTTTTCCTGTCATCTTAGCCAATCTGACAGGTGTGTAGTGGTATCTTAGAGTTGTCTTAATTTGCATTTCTCTGATTAATAATGACTTGGAGCATCTTTTCATATGACTAGAAATAGTTTCAATTTCTTCATCTGAGAATTGTCTGTTCATATCCTTTGACCATTTTCAATTGGAGAATGGCTTGATTTTTTATAAATTAGAGTTAATTCTCTATATATTTTGGAAATGAGTCCTTTATCAGAATCTTTGACTGTAAAAATATTTTCCCAGTTTATTGCTTCCCTTCTAATCTTGTCTGCATTAGTTTTGTTTGTACAAAAACTTTTCAGTTTGGTGTAATCGAAATTTTCTATTTTGTGATCAGTAATGATCTCTAGTTCTGCTTTGGTCATAAAGACCTTCCCCTTCCACAGGTCTGAGAGGTAAACTATCCTGTGTTCCTCTAATTTATTAATAATTTCATTCTTTATGCCTAGGTCATGAACCCATTTTGACCTTATCTTGGTGTACGGCGTTAAGTATGGATCAATGCCTAGTTTCTGCCATATTAGTTTCCAATTTTCCCAGCAATTTTTATCAAACAGTAAGTTCTTATCCCAAAAGCTGGGATCTTTGGGTTTGTCAAAGACTAGGTTGCTATATTTGTTGAATGTTTTAACCCTTGAACCTAATCTATTCCACTGATCGACTAATCTATTCCTTAGCCAATACCAAATAGTTTTGGTAACTGCTGCTCTATAATATAATTTTAGATCTGGTACAGCAAAGCCACCTTCATTTGATTTTTTTTTCATTAATTCCCTTGAAATTCTTGACCTTTTGTTTTTCCATATGAACTTTGTTGTTATTTTTTCTAGGTCATTAAAATAGTTATTTGGGAGTCTGATTGGTATAGCGCTAAATAAATAGATTAGTTTAGGAAATATTGTCATCTTTATTATATTTGCTCGCCCTATCCAAGAGCATTTAATATTTTTCCAATTGGTTAGATCAGACTTAATTTGTGTGAAAAGTGGTCTGTAATTTTGCTCATAAAGTTTCTGATTTTCCCTTGGGAGATAGATTCCTAAATATTTTATATTATCAGTAGTTACTTTAAATGGAATTTCTCTTTGTAACTCTGACTGTTGGATTTTGTTAGTGATATATAAGAATGCTGATGACTTATGTGGGTTTATTTTATAACCAGCAACTTTGCTAAAGTTGTGGATTATTTCTAACAACTTTTTAGCAGAATCTCTGGGGTTCTCTAAGTATACCATCATGTCATCGGCAAAGAGTGATAATTTGGTTTCCTCATTGCCTATTCTTATTCCTTTAATCTCTTTCTCAGCTCTTATTGCTAAAGCTAGTGTTTCTAATACAATATTAAATAGTAATGGTGATAGTGGGCAACCTTGTTTCACTCCAGATCTTATTGGGAATGGTTGCAGTTTGTCTCCATTACATATGATGCTTACTGATGGTTTTAAATAGATGCTGCTGATTATTTTAAGGAAAAGTCCATTTATTCCTATACTCTCAAGTGTTTTTAATAGGAATGGATGTTGGATTTTATCAAATGCTTTTTCTGCATCTATTGAGATGATCATATGGTTTTTGTTAATTTGGTTATTAACATGGCCAATTATATTGATAGTTTTCCTAATATTGAACCAGCCCTGCATTCCTGGTATAAATCCTACTTGATCATAGTGTATTATCTTGGAGATGATTTTCTGTAGTCTTTTTGCTAATATCTTATTTAGGATTTCAGCATCAATATTCATTAGGGAGACTGGTCTATAATTTTCTTTCTCTGTTTTCAGCCTATCTGGTTTAGGTATCAGTACCATGTCTGTCTCCTAAAAGGAATTTGGTAGGACTCCTTCAAGCCTTATTTTTTCAAATAATTTATATAGCATTAGGGCCAATTGTTCTTTAAATGTTTGGTAAAATTCACATGTAAATCCATCTGGTCCTGGGGATTTTTTCTTAGGGAGTTGTTTAATTGCCTGTCCTATTTCTTTTTCTGAAATGGGACTTTTCAAGCAATTTACTTCCTCCTCTGTTAGTCTGGGAAGTCTATATTTTTGGAGGTAGTCATCCATTTCACTTAGGTTATCAAATTTATTGGCATAAAGTTGAGCAAAATAACTCCTTATTATTTCTCTAATTTCCTCTTCATTGGTGGAAAGTTCTCCTTTTCATTTTAAGACTACTAATTTCATTTTCCTCCCTCCTTTTCTAATCAGATTTACCAAAAGGCTTATCTATTTTATTGGCTTTTTCATAGAACCAACTCTTAGTTTTATTAATTAGTTCAATAGTTTTTTACTTTCAATATTTTTAATTTCTCCTTTTAATTTTAGAATTTCCAATTTAGTATTTGATTGGGGTTTTAATTTGGTCTTTTTAGTTTTTTAGTTGCAAGCCCAATTCATTAATTTTTCTTTCTCTGTTTTATTCAAGTAAGCCTCTAAGGATATAAAATTCCCTCTTATTACCGCTTTGGCTGCATCCACAAATTTTGGTATGATGTCTCATCATTGTCATTATCTTGAGTGAAATTATTAATTGTATCTATAATTTGCTGCTTCACCAATCATTCTTTAAGATGAGATTGTTTAGTTTCCAATTACTTTTTGGTCTATTTCCCCTAACTTTTTGTTGAATGTAGTTTTATTGCATCATGATCTGAAAAGAAAGCATTTACTATTTCTGCTTTCTTGCATTTAATTTTGAGGTCTTTATGTCCTAATATATGGTCAATTTTTGAATAAGTTCCATGAACTGCTGAGAAGAAAGTATATTCCTTTCTATCTCCATTCAATTTTCTCCAAAGATCCAACATACCTAATTTTTCTAATATTCTATTTACTTCTTTAATTTCTTTCTTATTTGTTTTGTGGTTTGATTTGTCTAATTCTGAGAGTGCAAGGTTGAGATCTCCTACTATTACAGTTTTGTTGTCTATTTCTTCTTGCAACTCTCTTAACTTCTCCTTTAGGAAGTTGGATGCCATACCACTTGGTGTATATATGTTTAATATTGATATTGCTTTGTTGTTTATGCTACCCTTTAGCAGGATGTAGTTTCCTTCCTTATCTCTTTTAATTAGATCAATTTTTACTTTTGCTTGATCTGAGATAAGGATGGCTACTTTTTTTGACTTCACCTGAAGCATAATAGATTTTGCTCCAGCCTTTTACCTTTACTCTATATGTATCTCCCTGCTTTAAATGTGTTTCTTGTAAACAACATATTGTAGGGTTCTGACTTTTGATCCAGTCTGCTATCTGCCTCCTCTTTATGGGGGAGTTCATCCATTCACATTTATGGTTAGAATTACTAAATCTGTATTTCCTACCATCCTAATAACCCAGATTGTGCTTTACTTATTCTTGCCTCCCCAACCCTCTTTCCCCCTTTTAAACTTATGTACCCCTCTTGTATCACGATGCTTACCCTCTTTATAATCCCTCCCCCCCCCCTTTGAGTCTTTTCCCCTTCCTTCCTTTATTACTCTTTTTCTTTTCCTTTTCCTCTCCCCGTTTTTAATGAGTGAGAGAGAATTTTCTCTAAAACAAATGTCAATTATTTTTTCTTTGAGCCAACTCTGATGAGAGTAAGATTCACACAATGTTCCTCCCCCTCTTTAAATTCCCTCAGATATAAGTTTCCTTTGCCTCTTTGTGGGATGTGGTTTCCCTCTTTTTATCCCTCCTTCCCACCTTATTCTGCCATCATCCCTTTTCCATATCTACTTCCCTTTTTTATGTTATATCAGTACAATCAAATTATACATGTATTCTTTTTTATATCCACAACAGAAATACAATTCTCAAGAGTTATTTTACCTTTTCTGCATCTCTTGAGTTCTATGGTTGGAGATCAAATTTTTTGTTTAGTTCTGGTTTTTTCTTCAGAAACAGATGGAATTCATTTGTTTCATTAAATGTCCATCTTCTTCCCTGGAAGAAAATGCTCAGCTTAGCTGGGTAGTTTATTCTTGGCTGCATCCCAAGTTCTTGTGCCTTTCGGAATATCATATTCCAGGCCCTTCTTTCCTTTAATGTAGAGGCAGCCAGATATTTCTAAGCAAAGCCTAGATGATCACCGATAAAGGCTAGTAGAAGTGATTCTTGTTCTGATACCTTCAAATATGGATTGGACCAAGTGCTCTCTTAAGTCCTTTCCAACGGAAATAACAACTAATATTTACATAATCCCTGCTATATGCAAAGCACTATGCTATGGGCTTTACAATTATTATTTCATTTGATCCTCACAACAACTCTGGGAAGTAGGTGCTATAATTGTCCCTATTTTACGGATGAGGAAACTGAGGCAAAAATAATAACTAACATTTATATAATATACTATGTCCCAAGAACTGTGCTTCACAATTATAATCTCACAACTCTGGGAAATAAGGGCTATTATTGTCTACATTTTACTGGAGAGGAAACTGAGGCAAACAGAGATTTTTTTTTTAAAGGACTTGCTGAAGGTCTCACAACTATCTATCTGAATCTGGATTTGAATTCAGATCTTCCTGATCTCAGGTCTGACTCTCTATTCACTGTTCAGTGGTGGGGAGGAGGGGAGATATCTGTGTAAGGATTCTAGGGCATACCTGTTAATGGCTTGGGAACAAAACAAAACAAAACAAAACAAAACAAAACCCTTGATGATTATTTCTTTTCTTGCTATTTCTTTGCTTCCTCCTAAAACAATGGAGGAAATCAGTGTTAATTATGATTTTATTCTAAGATGTGGGAACATATTTTATCATCACTTCTTTGAGGAGGGGGAATCCTTCAGACTTCTTCCTTTTACTCAGAGGGACCTCTTATTCTTCAAAATTTGACTTCTCTCTGTGCTCTCTATACATATCCTTTGCACTGCCAGTTCTTTCCTTTCTTCCTTCACACAATCTTTTATCTATGTCCCCTTCTCCTCATTCATATAACTCATTGCTCAAAAATATTTAGGGAAGTGTTGTTGACAGGAATCAGCACAATAGGAAAGGCATAGCATACTCAAATTTGTCAGCTTTATATTCAAGAGTCTTAAGAGTCTCAGTCAGCTAGATTTAACTTTCTTAAACCTGAGAGCAGGTATTAAAATGTAATAGCATTAGGGCCATATGGGATATAGATTTACTTGCAAATCAAATTCGGGCATCAGTGCCCAAATACTAAGCAAAATGACTTCTGAAGTATGTGTAGGATTAAAAGACACCTAGAATCAGTAAGCACCACTTTTGATATGATTATTTGCCTTAGTATCCTATAGAAAATGAATAAGACTAGCTTCTTTTGTATTTCTCTTGAAGTGAAATCAAGGCTTGTCTTTGAGATCCTTAGTATGCTCCAACTCCTCATCCCCCAATTCCACTCTCATACAGCAGCCAAAATGATTCTTTGGAGGTTTAATCTGTTACCTTTATTCACTCAGCATGACTGTTTATAGAAAAAACTCAAGAGATGGATGGTTTGAGTTTTTATCAATTGATTGAAGGTTAGTGATGGAGGTGAAGGAAGTGACATAATAATATGTGAAGTATGAACCTCATAAGTTTGTTCTGAGAAAAGCATTTGATGAACTAGAAAGTGCTGTGTGTAAAATTCATTCATCCAGCAACTATTTATTACATATTTTCCCAAAGCAAAGCACCTGTGATTAGTGATGTTGAGCAGAGCTCTCAAAGTATGGTCCATGATTCCCTTTCAAGGGATCTTTGAAGTCAAAACTCTTTTCATAAGAGTACTAAGATGTTATTTGCCTGTTAAAATACTCCTTCCTAGAATTTGTGTCCAAAGAAGAACTAGAATACAAAATGCAAATTTGTACAAAAACCAATGCAGACAAGATTAGAAGGGAAGCAGAAAATTGGGGAAAAAAAATTTATATCCAAGAGTTCTGACAAAGGCTTCATTTCTAAAATATAGAGAGAATTGACTCAAATTTATAAAAATGCAAGCCATTCTCCAATTGATAAATGGTCAAAGGATATGAACAGATAATTTTCAGATGAAGAAATTAAAACCATTTCTAGTGAAAATGCTCTAAATCACTATTGATCTAGAGAAATGCAAATTAAGACTACTCTTAGGTACTATAACATACCTCTCAAATTGGCTAAGATGACAGAAAAAGATAATGATGAATGTGGGAGAGGATGTGGGAGAATTAAACACTAATACATTGTTAGTGGAGTTGTGAACTGATCCAAACATTTCAGAGAGCAATATGGGGCTATGACCAAAGGGCTATCAGACTCTGCATACCCTTTTATCCAGCAGTGTCTCTACAGGGTCTGAATCCCAAAGAGATCTTAAAGGAGGAAAAAGGACGCAGATGTGCAAAAATGTTTGTAGCAGCCCTTTTTTTGTGAGTGGATGGATGTCCACCAAGTGGAGAATGACTGGATAAGTTATGGTATATGAATGTTATGGAATATTATTGTTTGGCAAGAAATGACCAGCAGGATGATTTCAGAGAGACCTGAAGAGACTTACATGAACTGATGCTGAGTGAAATTAGCAGGACCAGGATATCATTGTACACGGCAACAGCAAGATTATAAGATGATCAGTTCTGATGGACATGGCTCTTTTCAACAATGAGGTGATTCAGGCAGCAATGGTCTTGTAAAAGAGAGAGCAGTCTGCACCCAGAGAGATAACTGGGGACTGAGTGTGGATTAAAAAATAGTATTTTTACCTTTTTCGTTGTTTGTTTGCTTTTTGTTTTCTTTCTCATTTTTTTCCTTTTTGATTTGATTTTTCTTGAGCAGCATGATAATTGTAGAAATATGTATAGAAAAATTGCACATTTAACATATATTGGATTACTTGTCTGGGGAAGGGAATAGTGAAAGAGAAGAAGAAAAAATTTGGAAGACAAGGTTTTGCAAGGGTGAATGCTGTAAACTATCTATGCATATATTTGGAAAATAAAAAATCAAATCAAATCAAATTCTCTTCCCTTTTCAACTACCATTTGTGTGAGGTTGAATTTTCTTCAACTACTTCAATCAAAACATTGCAACAGATTGAATGCAGAAATAGATATGAAAATCCAGCTGTCTTCCATTAGTCAGACATTAAAGAAATTTGTATAAAGAGAGTAGATATAGAACTGAGTCTGAAGTCAAGAAGACTGATCTTCCTGAGTTCAAACAGACACTTACTAGACATATGATCCTGAGCAAGTCAATTAACCTTGTGTGCCTTGGTCTTCTCATCTGTAAAATGAACTAGAAAAGGAAATGGCAAATCACTCCTTTGCCAAGAAAATCCCAAAGTGGGTCATGAACATTTGGACATGAGTGAATAACAAAAAGAGATTTGTAACAAAATTTAAAAATGCTATTCTTGTTTTTGTTTTGGAAAATAGAGTTAATTTTTCATTAAAAATGATATTAACATATAATGGGCTTATTATTGTTATTTTAAAATAAATTAATACACGAATATAAATAAATAATAATAAATATTTGAGGAATATATCAGTTTTTGAGGCTGAGTAAAGTGAGCAGAACCAAGAGAACACTGTACACAGTAATGGCAAGATTATGTGATGATCAACTGTGATGGACTTGGCGCTTCTCAGCAATGTGGTGAATCAAAATAATTCTAATAGATTTGGAATGGAAAATGCTATCCATATCCAGAGAGAGAACTATGGAGATTGAATGTGGGTTCAAACACAGTATTTTCATCTTTATTTGATTGCTTTTTCTTTCTCATGATTTTTTCCCCCTTTAGTCTGATTTTTCTTGTACAATGTGACAAATATAGAAATATATTGAATAGGATTGTGCATATTTAACCTATATCAGATTGATTGCTATCTTGAGGAAAAGGAAGGTAAAGGAGGGAAGGAGAAAAATTTGGAACACAAAATCTTACCAAAAAAAAAAATGGTTTTTATTTCTAATCTGCTAACTATAGAGATAGAACCCATGAAAGCTATTCGGAAGACCCCTCAATAAATTTTAAGAGTTTAAAAGGGTTCTGAGATGAAAAAGTTTGAGAACCATTGTTGTAAACGATACAAAAATATGTAAGAAACGATCTATTAGCTGACAATTAGCAGGGGAAATGACAGAGATAATTACAGTGTAAGGTACCAAATTATAAATGCTAAAAAGTAAAGATAATAAATGCTATACGTGTTCAGACATCACTTTTGGTTGAAGGACAAATATATGAATTTTTACCAAAAAAACCAAACTTTTTTATAATCACTTTTTATTTTTCAAAATACATACAAAGATAATTTTCAACATACATCCTTGCAAAACTTTGTATGAACACATGAATTTGATGGAGATTAGATAGTAAGATGTTCCAGTAGAGGGAACTGCATGAGCAAACACGGACTTGAAAAAATGAAAGAGGAGATGATGCTGAGTAGATCAATTCCTCTGGATTCAAATACTTACAAAGGATACTAGTGGGAGGAAGCTTTATCACCAACTTTGTCACTGACAGTATGTAGAGTTAGATTTCTTTGGAGGATGAAACTGTGGTTTCCAGGAACAGGTAATTATGATAAGTAGACATTTTCTACCCCTCCACTTAAATCACAAGTTTCAGATTAGAATTACAATGGCAAGACCACTAAAATCAAATCTCACAATTATGTCTAATGCCAGTGGCAAATAACTGGGACACACTACAGCTATATTAAGGGCAGGCTAACTGTAGAATGAACAGAAGAGGCCTTACAAAATCAGACAGTGTGATGGGTAGAAGCTAGGAAGAAATAATAACTAATTCAAAGTAGATTGTATGTATTTTGAACTAGTTAAAGCCATTGACCTAAGAACCATAAATAGGTTGAGATAGTTAGGGCTTTGAACCAGGTACCAAAATTTAGAAGGTATTAATTAATAGTACTTGCAGTATTCCAGCAATGCAGAAACAACTGAGCTTAGCACTTAATGAACAAAAATAGTCAAAATAAGAAACTGCCAGATAACATAGCAGCCACACCACACTTCCCTGACTTACTGCTCCATTTTTACAGCAGTCCTCTGAATGTATTTGAGGGTATGTTTTGTTCTACTTTCTCCAGATTTTTCTTCACTACTAATCCTGGGTGCAAAAATTGCTAGTAAAGTTTTACCCAAGTCTTTTATTTGCTTACTAATCCGTTTTATGTCTCCTGCATGTTTATTTACAAAGAGAGACTCACTATTTTATTCTCCAAATTATAGTCAACTAAGAAGAGACTCCACTGGGCAGATATGTCCTTAATTTCAGTTTGCTACTTCTCTTGTGAGAAAAGATCATTTGAAATAAACACAAAAGAATAAAAATAGAACCAATAATATGTTTTAAAGCGTGGTTGTTTTTTCTTTTTATAAAATTACATGAAGAAAAACCCATAAAAAGCAAATTTTGTTTAATTCAACAAGTATTTATTGACCACCTGCTCTGTGAAGGCACTGTGAGAGAACAGGAAGTTTTCTTAGATATATTTTCTGCTCCAAAGAAGCTTATACTTTATATTTTGAACTTGTACATTCAAATGTTGAATGGATCTAGATTTTTAAAAATTAAGATATATTATGTTTTATGCTGTAGAATCATGAAGAGTAAACAAAAAAGAGCTGACCATTATCCTTGACCCCCAAGGAACTAGTGATCTTAAGGAAAAGACGACATACAAAGAATGATAATGAAAAAGATATATGTTGAATACATTGGAGGTGATTTCAGAGAAAGGGACTAACAGTGAGTGGGCTAAGAAAGTCTCTTCCAAAAGCTAAAATTTGAACTGAGCCTTGAAGGAAAGTAGGAGAAGACCATAAGGGAGAACATTCTAACCTAAAAAACATTCATTAAAAAGGTAGAAATTTGGAGCATAGAGTATAATGCTCGAGGGACAGCAAATGGTGTAGCTGGTTCTCATAATTCATGAAAGGACATAGTACATTCATAGTACATGAAAAGAAGCATAATAAGACTGCAAAGGTTGGAAACAGCCAAATTGTAAAGGGCTTTAAAAGCCTAAAGGAGAATCCTGTATTTGATCCTGGAGTTAATAGAGAGTCGCCACAATCTATTGAGAAGTGAGAAGTGACATAATTATATCTGCACTTCAGAAAAATCACTTTTAGCAGCTGAATGGAGGATGGATTGGAAAAGGGAAAGATTTGTGGAGATCAGCCAGAAGGCTATTGTCATATACAGTACAAGCAGGAAATGATAAGAGTCTGTCCTGGGTTCACAGCTATGTGAAAGGAGAGGAAAGGACAAACACAAGAGATGTTGTGAAAGCAGAAATTAAAGGAGCTGATAACATGATGGTTATATGGAGTTTTGATATAATATGATTTTGTGGTCCCCTGATTTCAGGGGGGGGGCTTCTGTTCTAATAATAAGTCAGTTGGTAACCCTAAACCTTCTGGCTTTAGAGTCTGCCTCAGGGACTTCCCACATTCCCAATCTAAGAACAACAATCTGTGTGATTTTGAATAGATCACTCCTTAGTCATCTAGCTTCCGGCCTCAGGATAATTCCATGGACTGAGACAATAGTGATTCTTTTGGTCCGTGAGAGCCAAATTCCGTAGACCCCTCCTCCTTCCTACCTATGAGCCATAGAATGAGCAAATGAATGATAGAAAGCTGGATAAATGTATCTCCTTGTTTCTGTTTTTCTGCTAATTTGTTTTGGAAATTCAACACCGGTCTATGACCCCAAACTTCTGGGGTTCCCTTCCGAACCCCTCACAGTTTCATTCCATGTATGAGTGGAGGCAAGAAAATACTTAGTGTATTGAGTGCGTTGTATTCAACAGTAAGAGGGAAATTTAGAAAGGGGGAGGGTATACAGGAGAAAGATGATGAGTTCTGTTCTGGATATGTTGTGTTTGAGATGTGTCTTGGGTATCTAATATGATGTGTATGAGACTAGAGCTCAGCAGTGTAATTGGGGCTCGCTATATAGATATGAGAATCATTCCCATGGGAGCTGATGAGATCACCATGAGCAATGGTGTAGAGGGAAAAGAGAAAATGGTCCAAGACATTTGTGGAAGATACCCTAGGATTGTCTGCATATTGTCTCCCCCATTAGAATGTGAGAGCCTTGAAGGACAAGACAATTTTTGTTTTTCTTTGAATCCCTAGCCCTTAGCACAGTGGCTGGTACCTAGTAATAGCTCAGTAAAGATGTAGTGGCTCATTTGGTGCCTAAGTATTAATGGTTGGAGAGAGATCTGTTGAGGGAAGCAGATAAGTAGACTGTTCAAAACTTCGCTTGGGGTCTACCCTTATGACAAATGAGGACCCAAGAGGCCACAGGTAGCACGAATAAATAGAAGTTTGTCTCTGGAGTCAGGAAGCAAGAGACAAATGAAAGATGGGTCTGGTCCAGATATAGTTCCTAGAGCTCTGCAAAAACCCCCGGAGAACTGAGACTTGAAGGTGGGTATCCTGGGCCTGGTCTGAGTCATAAGGCCCTTCTTTTGCTCTCTATGAAGGCTCATAAAAAAAGTTCCTGAGTCAGATGGCTCAGGATATTTACTTTCCTATGCCTCTCCACTCACAGGACTTTAGTTTTCCAGACAAAAGTGCTTCTCCCCTTTCCTATTAGAATGAAAGCTCTTTAAGGAGAGGCATCTCTTTACTTTTTATTATATTCCCAGTATTTATTTCTTTTTGCATTTTTATTGCCATGACACATTGCTTGCTGGACATAATTGTCCCTCCCCCCAATCTTTTTCACATTCAGTAAAATTATCCTACATGGTTTCTATTATAAATAATTTAGTTTTTTTCAATTTCTTTACTAGATATAGGAAATGCTTTCTATAAAATGTTTGATCTTACAAGTAGGAAAACACTTAAAATTATACATTTTAAAGGAAGTTCTTTATTCCTCAATCCATTTTCTTTTATTTGTAAGTGGATATGGGAGGGAAAAATAACAGGATCAAATACATCATTAAACGTCTTCAATTAATTTTCGTAGCAAATTTTTTCAACATCAAACACCCATCATTATGTAGAAGCAAAAGCACTGAACTGTATATAAGCAGAGAGGCTTGGCTATTGCTGGCTGTATAACCATTGACCAATTTTACCCTTCTCAGAAGATACTCCAAAAAATAAAATCATTGAACTAAATGGTCACTAAAGGCTCTTCCAGCCCTACAACAGTTATTCAAAATGTTTCTTTCCTTTCCAGCTTATTTCTATTTCATATAATGTGTTTAAAAACTAATTGGGAGGTGGGGGAGAAAAACTCCTTAAAATTAAATGAAGATTTTGGGATTTGGGAATTATGATCATTAAAAAAAAAAAGACAGTGGTTAAAGTTTATATAGTATTTTCAGTGAATGCCTAGCAATCTGTAACTGTAAAAAAACAAAACTGCAAAGTCAGGAGACCAAAATGTCCTTCTACTAGTGTGAGAATTAAATGACCTTTTACTATAAACATTTTGATAACTAAGTGGGAAAGCGAACATGTAATTGCAATCTTTTGTTATAGTTATTCTTTCATTTTGGATTACATAGTGAAATTTTCCTTGTTTTATGACTGTTCTGAATTGTTTATTCTGTATTAGTTGTGCTTGTAAAACATTTCCTCACTGCTTGAGGTTTTTTTTTGTTCTTGTTCTATTTTAAAGCATTGCATAATGTTATAAGGATCTGTATTGTCTTTCCCAGTGCATTCCTGCTGTTCTGGGTTTCCCTTCAAATGACAATTGGTGGAGAGGCACGTACAGCATCAGTTGACGTATGAGGGGATTCGTGAGAAAGTCCTTTGGAAAGATAAACTATAGCTTTTTCTGTGGGACAACTAGAGGTCCAGTGGATCCTAGGCAAACCATTTAACCATTCTCTGCCTCAGTTTCCTCAACTGTAAAATGGTAAATCTAACTTTCAGGATTGTGAGAATCAAATAAGAAGTATTTTGCATAGGGTCTGGCACATGGTAAGCATTACATACATGTTAGCTATTATTATTCATCATTTTCTGGAACTACTTTCACATATTCTGAAATAAAAGAAAGACAATAACTCAAACTATGCCATTACTATATTTGGACAGTAACTCCAAGGGCACAATAAATATATCTGGCAAAACTGAAGATTTTTGTGTAGCTAACTTCATGTCAGACAATAAATGCATCCCTTTCCCCCTCCCAGATTAAATAAGTTATCTATCTCAAAGAAAAATTTAAAAGGATGGGAACCCTTGTTATATTTCCCAGCTGGTTGTTTGTAGTGCTTTTAAGTTCAATCAATTATAAATGGGTTAGTGCAGAACCAGAAAAGAATTGGAAATCCAATGAATATTCTTGGAAAACTTATCTGTCATGGTGTTATGAAAAAAAAAATATTTGGTCCATACATATGTTCAATGAAAATTTTTCTTCTGATGCCTCTGTAACAGGGTGTTCAGATGTTCAGATCCTGAAATTCACTGGGAATTCTGGGTTGAGGGGGAGAGAAACACAGAGAGAGAAAGACACAGAGATAAAGAGATAGAGAGAGAGAGAGACAGAGAGAAGGACAGAGAAAGAGAGAGAAGAAGAAGGAGGAAGAGGAGGAGGAGAAGAAGACTTCACCTTTCTTTGCTTCAGTTTCTTCAACTGTAAAATGAGGATAATATCACCTACCTTCCACTGTTGCTATAAGAGTCAAATAAGAAAATATTTGTAAAGCTCTTACCATGTTGACTGGCACATAGTAGATATAATATGCTATTGATATTATCACTTTGATTTCAACAAAATCTTTGACAAAGACTCATGCTAATCTTATGAGCAAGAGAGATATGGGTTAGATGTGGAATATAGTAAAAACTAGCTTAATAACCAGACTCCGACAGTGGTCATTCAATGTGGACTTGTAAAGAGGTTGCTATGGACTGATCAAGTTAAGAGGACCTTGGCCCTCTGCTGGTCAACATTTTTTTTTTTTATCAATCACTTGGATAAAGTCATGTCAAGTTTTCTAAAGATATGAAGCCAAAAGAGATAGCCATTACATTGAATGAAAGAGTCTAGATTCAAAAAGTTCTTGATTGATTAGCATACTATACAAAAATTGGTTTAAAAAGATGATTATCTTGCAGAAGAGACTTGGGATGGTCATATCATATGCCTTCAATATCTAAAGACTAGTTGTGTAAAAGGGAGATTAGGTTTCTTCTGCCTTGTTCTAGAGTATATAAATAAGAGCAATGGGTATCTAAAAATAAGGTTGTTTGCTGGTATGTTTTTTTTTTTCCCCACAAACAAGAATGATCTGCAAAATACATTGAAGAATTTGCCAACATTTTTCTTTTCAGCTTTTATTGTTGAATTCTATTTAAAAAAGCAGTAATTTATTCTCTTCCATTTTTCCATTTATTTCTCCTCTGAAAAAGTTTGTGCCATAATCTAATGAATTTTCATGATCTTCTATATAAGTTTTTCAATCAGAATATCCTTTCTAGGGATTTGATAATATAGTGTTTTGTCTGCCAAGAGAACACAAGGAAAGAAAAATGAAAATTGTTTCTTTATGTGTGTGTGTGTATATTCATATGAGTCTGTGTATATTTATTCCAATCTCTTATTAAGATTTACATTAAAAGTTGCTTGGCAAACCAGTAACCCATGAAGCAATAGTCACCATCATGCCTTATTTTAAAACCTATACTTTGAATAGCATAGGTGTAAACAATATACCTTACTTGGAATATTGACCATAATGAAGCATCATATAAGTTTAAAATGGTATTAAGATTTACATTTAATTATCTGTGCCTGATTGACTTCTAATGTCATTATTTATAATTAATAGCCATTTAGACAAAGGGCTTCAGTACTTCAAAGATGTTTGTGTTTTAAAGTGGAACTTTCAAAATGTTTGTTCTTTAAATTTTTGTATTATAAATGGATCTTATCTTTATATGAAGTTCTTCATTTTTATAATCAATCATTCTGACCAACAGTATAGCAATCTGAGTGCTTCTTCCTCTTTCCACTGAATATGGTCTAAATTCAGCATCCCACAGTCATTTTTTTTTTTTTTTTTTTTTTTTTTTTTTGCTGCACTTAGAACTCCAGGATGTATATCTTGTTACATGAAAGAAAAAAGGATCATATTTCTCTCTCTCTTTTCTGACTTTATAAATAATTCAGAAAGCAACAACTTTGCATAAATGTGGTCCATTCTTGACTTAATATTTAGCTCTTCTTAGATCTATCTCAAAGAAGTTTGTGGATAGAAATACCATTCATTATTTGAAAGCCAGCAGAATTTCAATTTATTGCCAGCCTTGTTGTATTGCTAATTCATCTAAATTGAATTCAGCAAGCATTTATTAAGTGCTTGTGATATGTAATGTACTAAGCTAGATGTCTGAGATGTAAAAACAAATATGAAATTGGAATTCTAGGTTTGGAGTTCGGAAGTCCTAGGTTCAAATCCTATTTTTTTTATTTTAAAAGTTTTAATTAAAAAAAATTTCCCCCAAATACATTCATTTTTGCAAGATTTCAAGTTCCAAATTTTTCTCCTTCCCTTCCTTACTTTCCCTCCCCCAAGACAGCAAACAATCTGATATAGATTATACATTTATAATCATTTTAAACATATTTCCATATTTGTCATGTTGAACAAGAAAAATCATGCCAAAAGGGAAAAATATCATGAGATAAAAAGTGAAAAAAAAGGTGAAAATACTATGCTATATATAGTATACTATGAAAATACTATACACATTCAGCCTCCATAGTTCTCTTTCTGGATGCAGATAACATTTTACATCCTAAGTCTATTAGAATTGTCTTGAATCATTACATTGCTGAGAAGAGCTAAATCTATTATGGTTGACCATCACATAGTTTTGTTGTTACTGTGTATAATGTTCTCTCACTTCTACTCATTTCATGAATTTAGCATCAGTTCATGTAGTCTTTCCAGGTTTTTCTGAAATGAGCCTGTTCATCATTTCTTGCGGAACAATAATATTCCATTACATTCACTTACCATAACTTATTCAGCTATTCCTCGGTTGATGGGTCATCCAACTAATTTCTAATTCTTTGCCACTACAAAAAGCTGCTCCAAAGATTTTTGCACATATGGGTCGTTTTCCCTCTTTTATGATCTCTTTGGAATACAGATCCAGCAGTGACACGGCTGGTCAAAGATATTCACAGTTTTATAGCCCTTGGGCATAGTTCTAAATTACTCTCCAGAATGGTTGAATCAGTTCACAATTCTACCAACAAAAGCAGTTTTTCTATACACTCTCCAACATTTATTCTGTCATTTTAGCCAATTGGATAGGTGTAAAATAAGATCCCAGGGTTGTCTTAATTTGCATTTCTCTAATCAATAGTGATTTAAAGCATCTTTTTCCTATGACTATAATTGACTTTAATTTCTTTATCTGAAAATTGTCTGCTTCAAATCCTACTCATGAAAAATGCTATCCAACTCCAGAGAGAAAACTGATGGACTCTGAATGCAAATTGAAGCATATATATTTTTTTGCTTCTCCCCTTTTCACCCCTAGAATTGTGGCTAATGTGTAAATGTTTTGTATGACTTTATATGTTTAATGGTTATCATATTTCTTGCCTTCTCAATGGGTGGGGAAGAGGTAGAGGGAAAGAGAAAATTTGGAATTAAAAATAAAAATAAATGCCCTGCAAATTTTTCTAGGTGAACCTCATATCCTGCGTTCTATATCCCCTAGCTCTTGTTCCTTAGCTGCAACTTATGGCCTGTTTTTCTTAGTTTGCTTACCATTAGAAAAGTCACAGTAGTAACACTATATTTAAGAGTTCTTAGAGTTCTAAGAACAAACACTAAAAGAAGAAATTGAGGTTATGGGAGGAAGAAAGGAGAAGTGGAGAAATTTCAAGTTTTGGGTAAATGGGTCTGGAAGCCTGGCTGAATAGGCAACACTTTTGTTGACAGCTTAAACGCTCTATTTTTCACTTAGGGAAAAATCACAAAACCATAATGATTAGACTCACTGCAGATCTATGTTCTGTAATC
Source organism: Sarcophilus harrisii (assembly GCF_902635505.1). Taxonomy (NCBI): domain Eukaryota; kingdom Metazoa; phylum Chordata; class Mammalia; order Dasyuromorphia; family Dasyuridae; genus Sarcophilus; species Sarcophilus harrisii. The sequence goes on along the minus strand of NC_045427.1, from coordinate 107,592,178 downwards.
TCAACTAGACTCTCACTGTGGCAAGGCAATCTTTTTAAACCTCCCCATTTGTCTCACTATCTCACTAATCACTCAAACCCTCCCATAAGTGCCCACCCCCCCCGACTCTCAAATAGGTTCATATTTCACTGAAAAATAAGGTCAATCACAAAGAGATTCCTCTTCTGTCATTTCTACTATTATAATATCCCTTGTATATGGCTTTTTCTTTCCTTTGACCCTATTGCCACCTTGGTGCAGGCCTTCATCATCTCATGTTAGACTGTTGGAATGCCCTACTGGTCTCCCTGCCACAAGTATCTTCCTACTCTTGATCTTTCTATAATGTGCATCTAAACATATCAATTCCCTACTCAATAAACTCCAGTGACTCCTATCATCTCTAGGACCAAATATAAAAATCCTGTTTGACTTTTAAAGCTCTTTATAACCCCAGTCCTTTCCTACCTCTCTGGTCTTCTTACCTCTTACTCATACCCCACCTCCCCATCCTCACCCTGTGATCCAATAACATTGGTCTCCTTGCTGCTCTTTGCACAATATCCTCTGTCTTGTGACTCCTGGCATCTTTATCCCCAGTGCTTTAGCAATGTGCTCAGCATATAGTAAATACTTAAATGTTTATTGGGTAACTTCATACCCTATAAATTAGCAAAAACAACCAGAAATAATAATATTGAGGGGATGAGGGAAAAATAGGCACATTGTTGGTGCAGTTGTGAGATGGTACAAGCATTTTGCAAAGCAATTTGGAATTCTGCAAATAAAATGACTGAAATGTCCATAGCTTTTGAACCTGAGACTCCATTACTGGGCTTATAACCCAAGGAAGCCATTGAAAGAAAAAGTTTTCATCTAATTGTGAAATATTTATAACAACACTTTCTGTGATGGCTAAGAATTGGGCAGGGGGCGGGGGGTGGGGAGAAGTAGCTGCCCATTGATTAGGGAGTGTCTAAACAAATTTTGGTATATGAATGTAATGGAATATGACTGCACTATAAGAAATTATGTATGTGATGAATACAGAGAAGCATGTAAAGATCTATATGAATGACAGAGTGAAATAAGCAGAACCAATAAAACAACATACATCATAATTACAACAATGTAAATGAATAAAACAATGACACATTAAAAAATTAAAAAAAATGTAACAAAATTATAAAGAACAAGTGGCACTGGATTGAAGGGATAAGTGAAGACACATGTAACCTATCCTTTTGTACAGGTAAGAGGTCCCACAGGTGTTATTTATTTATTTATTTTGGCTTTCTCAATAAATTGATAAGTTGTGCTTTTTTCCCCCTCTCTTTCTAAAAAAAAAAAAAAAATATACTATTTATCATGGGATGGCCCTCAGAGAGGGGAACAGGGAAGAATACACGTGATGCTATGGTAATGTAAGAAATAGTAAACTTCAATAAAAATTATTTTAGGGGCAGCAAAGAGGCACCAGGGATAGTGCATTGGTCCTGGTCAGGAAGATCTGAGTTCAAATTTGACTTCAGACATTTACTAGCTGTGTAACTCTGAACAAGTCACTTAACCTTGATTGCCCCTCCCCCATTTAAAAAATGTTTACTATCTAACTGCTCTTCACAGCAAAAACTATTGTTCTTTCTATTAGAATAAAAAAGATTAAGAAGTACTAAACTAGAAAAAACAAAAAACTAACTTTCAACAAAGCAAAATTCTCAAAGTTTACAAATACTTTTTAATGGAATCTGACCATATGGAAATTTAAGGAAATTTGGAATGATAAATGGGCTATCAGATTATCTGAGTGATGCTTCTTAGAAAAAGAGAGCCTTAATTGTACACTATTTCAAAGTCGGATTCTTTTTGTACAGCAAAATAACTGTTTGGACATGTATACATATATTGTATTTAACTTATACTTTAACATATTTAACATGTATTGGTCAACCTGCCACTTGGGGGAAGGGGTGGAGGGAAGGAGGGGAAAAGTTGGAACAAAAGGTTTTGCAATTGTCAGTGCTGAAAAATTACCCATGCATATATAACTTGTAAGTAAAAAGCTATAATAAAAAAAATTATAAAAAAAAAAAAAGAAAAAGAGAGCCTTGAGCCAAGTGATTAAGATGCACCAAAGATTGTCAAGAAAGAAGTGAGCATTCCAGATAGACCAGCAGAGCTACTCAGTGACTATGTTTGTATTTTCTTTGCCAAGTAAAATGACCTTTGGACTAGAAAGGACTGAACAAAAATGACTAATAGAGAGTTGATATCCAAAATAAATAAGGAGATAGAAAGAGAATACATACTTGCCCTTGATAATTCAGGTCTCAAGACCTAGATGAACTACATCATGTGTTCTGAAAGAAAAAGAAGATGAAAATGCTAATTCTGTTAATGATACCTGAGAAAATATAGAGTACAGAAAAAGATGCTACAGGATGGAAAAGAAGGCAAATGTTATCTTAATTTCCAAAAAGAGGAAGAGAATGGAATCTAAAAACTCTAGGTCAGTGATTTTAATTCCTGGGAGAACTTTAGAATGTGTTATTAAGGAGATGGTTCATGACTATTTAGAAAAGACAGTACAAATCAAAAAAACCAATGATTTGGCTTCCTCAAGAACAGGCCACACCACACATACCTTTTCTCCTTTGTTGATGGGGTTATTAAATGTTTTTAAAGCAATGCTGTTGCTATAATCTACCTGAATTTTTAGCAAAGTATATAATACACACACACACACACACACACGCATATATACATGTATATATATGTATACATATATATAATATGCTATTCTTTTTAGAAAAGACCAAAAAGTTACATGAAGATGTAGTTAGATGGATTTAAATTTGATTTAATGGGAAAATTCAAAGATCAGTCATTAATAGTTAAATATTGCCTTTGAAGATATTTTCCAGTAATCTATGCTGGACCCTTTGTTATTTAACATTTTTATCAATGACTCCGATACTGACATAAATAACATTCTTATGATACTTCCAGATGATAAAAAGCTAGAGGGGGAGAAGTAACCCAACAAATGATGGTTAGGATTAGAAAAAAGCTATTGATAGGTTAGGAAATGGAGCTGAGACCAATAAAAAAAGAAATTTAAATGTGAGAAATGTAAAATCTTATACTTGGGTCCAAGAAATAAACTCTATAATTACAACATGAGAGAGATATGATTAGATAGTATGTTGCCTAAAAAAGATTTAATGGGCTGGAATCTTAACATGAACCAACAGTGGATATGGCAGCTAAAATAACTCATGCATTATTGGTAGAGATAGATTGTACAATGCCCTGTGCCTGCATAAGGGGTGAACAGAATTGGGGAAAACCTGAGAGAAGACAGATCTGGGCTCTTCTGCTTTCCAGTTTGGGGGCTTTTGTTTTCATCTCTGAAAGGAGGATGGGAAGGGCTCTGGGAAGAAGTTGACATAGAGGAATTGGCAATATCTATCCTGTCCCTGTACCCAATGTGCTACACTAGAGACTTTGGGAAATTCCCCCTTGGATGAGATTTGAGACTTTCTCTGGATAGAGTTATCTTGCTTCCAAAGGGAAAGCTCATTCACTTTTTGTATTGTCTGATTAATACTGTCATTTGCATTCTTTCTCAGATTTCTGTTTTGCTATCTATTTATTTAAGTGGATTTACTTGCTATTTACAATTCATTATGAAACTGGCATTAGGTGGAAATGAAGCCAAGACTTAGATATATATATAGCTTGGGGACCTCTTTTCCCTTTAAGGCAGGAATGGGAAACCTCTGGCCCTCAGGCCTTCTAAGGCCCTCGAAATCATTTGTTTAATCAATCACAGTGTGTGGTGTCCAGGAGTTGAAAGCTAGGTACATCAACCTCCCCCTGCCTGAGTTCTATATTTTGTATGGCCTGTGAAAGATGTTATAAATATCCAAATGGCTCTTGGCAGGAAAAACATCTCCCACTCCAGCATAGTGATCAAGAAAATAGCTTAGACTTAAAAATAAACTATAAGATAGATATAATTCTAGTCCAGTACTCCCTTTATCTGAGGAGAACAGAGTGACCAATGTCTTGCCCTGAGTTTCTGGCAGGAATCAAAGTCTTTCTTGAAGAAAATATGAAGAAGAGATGCTAGAAATATCTATTTTTGACTCCCTGAACGCCATATCTAGACAGATCCATGTGCACATATATAACCTATATGGGCAAAACAAAACAACACTCACATTACAAACTTTGCATAAGAACAACGAGATAGTTTTGTTCTTTGTCTTATCAGATCATAATTGTAGAACTGTGTTCAACACTGCACACCACAATTTGGGAAGGATAATAAATCAAACAATGTTCAGAAGGGAGCAACTAAAATGGCAAAAAGCCTTGAGTTTGCACCACATAATAATTAATTGTAGAAGATAACTGGAGAAGAAAAGACTCAAAGGAGATGTGATAGCTACCCGTCTTCTCATTCTTGAAATGCTGCCCCGTAGAAGAGGGAGTAAATCTTGTTTTACTTGACTCCAGAAGGCAGAATTGGGATAAATATAGGTGTGTGACAAAGAAGCCTATTTAGGATTGATGCAAGGAAAAATTGATTAACATTACAGTTATGAGAATGTGCTGCTTATGAGATAGTACCTCAGTGGAGGTTATGGGTGGCGTTCTTCAGATATGGTTAGACTAGTTGATTTCTGAGATCCTTCTAATTTTGAAATTTTATGAATTAGTGAAACTTCTCTTCATGGGACACATGGTCATCATGTACTGCAGTGTTCATGGTGAGATTGACCACTATGAAGATAACTGAAGCTTTTGTATCAGTAATTGTGATCAATAAAAATAGAGAAATCTTATGAAGAACTAGATGAAAGCTTTCAAACTAAATCTACATATTTTAATATTTGGTGACTTCAAGGAAAAGGTCGCTTTAAGGAAAAGAACAAATGTTCATTCATTTATTCAATAAGTATTTTTAAAATATCTTTGAGCAGATATTGTTCAAGATAGTGCTTTGGTTATGAGAACAATATGAAACAATTCTTTTTCTCAAGGAATTCATATTCTAATAAGGGGAAGTGATATATAAACAGAATAATTCATAAAAGATACATTGAAAGAAAATGATTATCTTCTAACAAGTAATGAATGGCTACTGATGAGAGAATCATTTCTAGTTCAGCTATGTACAAGCCAACCACTGACGTTTTAGAGCAAAAATCAAACTCAATATGAAATCTGGGAAAGTAAGATCCTCAGCATTTCTGGTCAAAACAGAAAAAAAAAAAGATGCAATCAGAATTCAAAGACCAAGTGGGACTTGCTCAGGACCTTTTATTTACTAATCAATGAGAGCCAGAGTGATTTGGGTTTTAGGCATGGTCTTTAAGAAAGAAATCTAGTCTATGAACCCTATTGGGTAAGGTTTCTGCAACCAAAATTTACATTTCTTTGAGTACCCTGGGAAGGGAAAGTAGAGGAAGGCAGGCAGGAAGAAGCCATTTAAGGTGCTATGAAGTGGGAGAGAGTATCTTATAGTGGGCTTAGTCCTGAAAAGGAGTTAGCAAGGAAAGGGTTATTTAGTTCTGTGAATAACTTCACAGATTCAAGCAATTACACTGCAGTCATAAATGAATGCATGGTTTGCATTTGGGGATACAAATCTTGTAAAGACTCAGGAGAGAGGAGGCAGAATCTATGAAGTAAAGAAAGGAACCGGGGAGGAATTTAGAGAGCTAAAGGCAGGATCTAGGAGAAGCTGGTGGAACTCACCTGCTGCTCAGACAGGTCTAAAGGTATACCAATCAAAACAGTCTCAGAAATGATTGACACCTCTCAGGATTCTATAGAAACAGAATAGTCTGGGAAAACTAGCTTCCTTTTTTGTACCCTTTTGTACACTTCGTCATGGCTGATAATAGCTGCTTGGACTCCTTCCTGATAAAGGAAGAAAATTCACATCAGAAAGAAGGAAGGAAAAAAGCAAGTCCAGTCCGCAGCGAGGCAGCTTCTACTTACCAAATCTGTTTCTCTTTCAGACCAGTGATGGCATATGAATTGGATTTCAGTGAGGAAGATCTATGCAAAGTCACCAGTCTCACTTCCTCCTCTGGAGCCATCGGGGTCCAGGATCTAGAATCAGGATGACTGGAGATGACCCTGCTAGGTCGGAACTGATTATGCATACAAAACAAAAAAGAAGAAAAAGAAAAGGGGGAAAAAAGGTTCTTTCCTTGGTAGCTTTTAAGTGAGGAAGAACTGTAAGCTGCAGATGAGTAGCCACTTTGACTTCTGTCTCTCCCTGTCCATAAATGCATTGTATTGTGTTGTGTTTTGGGTTTTGCTTTTTCCCTAATCTGCTATGACTAGAATATTAGTCATGAATCTGTGAGTTTCAAAAGCTTGGAAGGGCCACACCAAAGATCTAGGAACTGGATCCATGATAGTGTATAGGGAGATGCTACAGATGAATTGGGTGTAGAGTCAGCATAGCCTGGAAGTGTGACCTGCATAATTTAGCCCAACACTGAATCAATCAAACAACCAATAAAACTTGTGTTGTAACTAAGAGAGTGACTCACCTTTATCCATCAGCTACACCACACCTAAAAGTGAGCTTGTTGGTGGTGGTGTTTAACAGAAGCCACTTAAAATTTTGAGTCTACACTCCTACAGGGATTAAGGTACAGAAAGAAGGGAGAGTAGAGGCCACTTGAGGGAAGTATGTTTATATTTCTGTCCATACTATTCTTTCTCAGTAAATATACCTTTTTAAAAGCTAGTTGGTATTAACTGGTTAATTGATGTTGAGTACAGATCAATAGGTTAAAGCAATATTGGGATATTAATCAGAGGTTAGATGATAATAGGGAGATAACTAAATGATTCATGTTGGAAGAAACACATTGGATTGAAGTTCAAGGAAATAGTAGGAAGATATGACCCAGCTCCTTAGGATTATTCATAGATCTCTGAGAGGAAACAATTCCTCTGGGAATCTAACCCACCAGTTTGAGAATGAGCCCATAATCTATAAGGGCTATACCTGTATGGATTCTGGGATGAAACAGATTTATCAGAATTGGGTATTGCACTACTAATAATCCTAAATTTATTTCCACTTAGTGGTGCTTACTCTTAAAAAATGAAAGAATATAGGGGCTTGGGGATACAGAAGGAAAATGGAATTGATTATTTATAGGCTTTTGTGGGTCTTTTACATATTTTATACATTTTCTCTGAGGTGGAATAAAGGTTATTTTGTATTATATACATGTGTTCTTGAGTGCTTAAATGGGATATGGGAACCCTGTTACCCACATCTGGGGGGATCTAGGCAGAAGCTATTAGTTCATTCTGACTGAAACACAAAGTAATTGAAGAGATGCATAAATTAATGTTATGAAATTTTTGATCTAGCAGTCCAAGCTTTGGACTTTCATGGAGTAGATCCAGTATTGAGGGTGGCTTCCCGCCAAATGACTTAACTTTGACTTGTATTGGCCCCTCCACGATTTGCTCCTGAGAAACTTGAGAACTTAAGATAAAATTTGGGTTCTTGGCAACATCCCTCTATTGAAATCCTTCCCTTCTTGTAAGACCTCAAATTTAATAAAATCCTGATAAGGTCTGAACATTTGCCCTCCCCATTCAAGAAACATTAGTGAGTTCATACTACCCCTAGGATAAATTGTAAACTCCTCGGTTTGATCTTGGGAGCCCTTTGCAGTCTGATGCTTGCTTATCTCTCTGGTCTGATCATATATTAGTCCTGCTTATTCCTTCTAGCCTCAGTACTCGCTTTCTATACTTTCATGCCGTTTGCAGAGGCAATCCCCCATGCTTCAAATGCTCTCCCTTATCTTCAAAAGACCTTTCTTGATTCCCCCATATCTGAGCATTCTCACAGAATGGCCACATCTCCCACTTTGGAGTCTCCTGGTACCCGTGAGGAGTTGAGGCCTTTCTTCTACAATTCTATTAGCTTGAACCCTCATTCTGAATATGCTCCCCCACTTTTAGTCATTAGTGTCTAGCATTCCAGTTGCATTTAACCAAGTAACATTAATTTATTTTTACAAATTGAGATTACCTTTGAAGATATAATAAGAACAGAAGTACAGATATGTTCCCTCCCCTAATATTTCAGGGTAACTCTCCACTAGGCCACCTTAATACCTTGAGGGAATGGGTTCAGATTTAACAATTTCTACATAGCATTGGTTCCAAGTTCAGATTATAAAACTGTTGTTTGTCCTTCATTCTAAAAGAGGATCATGACATTAGGGAGGTGATGCCATGATTTGCAAGTGAATTGGGTTTAAGTAAAGAAGGGTTGTGCAAGGTCACCTGCCTCACTTTCCCCTCCAGAGCCATCTGGGTCCAGTGGCCATAGACATCAGGACAACTGAAGATGGCCCTGGATGCAGTGGGAGACCCCGGCTTTTGTAAACTAAGGTCTTCAAGAGGTCTATTGACTGAGGCCACACTCATTCAGTGATTAGGGCTGGGTAGCAATTGAGGCAAATAATCTCACTCCTCCAAAAAAAAAAAAATAATAATCAAATAAATGTGGGAGGGGAAGACCTTCAGAGTTCTTAGCCAAAGCAGAAATAAATGCTATTTACATTCAATCTGTCACTCAGAATCCAAAGTGTTTGGCCTAGGACTATTGGTTCCAAAGTGGTAGATGCTGGATGAGTCATTGTCTTGGCTGGTTACAGAATTTGCTCTATGCTCCTTTGGACACCAATGATACACTGGTTGCAAAATATCACATGGACTCAATTCTCAGACTCTAACCTTGAATGGCTTGATTTTATCAAGTTTTTTAAAATTTCATTTTCATTTTCAGTTTCTTTCCTTCTTCCGCTTCTCCCCTAACCCTCTGAGAGTTCTTCTGAATTTTCTAAACTCACAAGTTCTTAGTCTCCAGATTCTTTGCTCCAAATCAAATAAACATTGAGGCAAAGAACTAAAGCTTACCTTGTGTCAGTTAGCATTGGAGGAAGAAGGACCAAACCAAGAGAAACTGCTTGCTTATTGACTTTTGAGTGCCAGCCAATCAAAAGTGCTTTTCCATGGTTAGCAGACAGAACCAGTTACACAATTCTATGAATGTTCCTGAGTCCTGCCAAGGCAAGACACTTCTATTAGTACTTATCATTATATGTCCAGCTTCTTCTACTTGGTGAACTTTGTCAGTGGTACTCTATATCAGTCGTATTCATAAGGAGGGGCGCAGAAGTCAATATCCAGTTACATGTAATATTCTTCACTCATTGGTCAACGTGTTGGATCTCTACAGTATAAAGTGAGCAAAGACTTTCTCATTTTGTATTTATAAATCCAAACCCTAGCATAGTGTCCCACATATAGGAAGTAGTATTTAATAAAATTTGATTTTTCACCCCCAGTTAAAGGTGACCATGTTTCCTCTGAAATTCTCAGAGGCACATGGTTTGATCTCTTCTATGATTTAACATATTTGAAATATTATATTTATGTCTGATCCCATTAATTAAACCATTAAGTTAGTTCCCATAGGGCAGATAATGTGCTTTTTGTTTCTCCAGTTCCTGAAACATTGCAAAGCAGTTTGTTGAATTTATACATTTTTCTTAACTATTTTAATGAGAGCTCTTTTTTTTTTTCTCTTCATCTGTCATGAAGAGCCTATTTACCCTTTGACATATTCCCCTCCCCCCCCCCCAAACACTTTTTGCCTTCAGTTTTCCAAATGACTGTAACAGGAAGTAAAATTTATTTCAAGACTTTAAAAAAAAAAAATGACATCCCCTCTCTCCCCTCCCCCCCCAGCCTCGACTTATCATTTTCCAAGCCTGTGCAATGGAAAGGTTGAAAGCCTTAGATTCACAGGAGCCCACTCGGAATCCCAGCAGTGCTACTTATGACTTGGATGATCCTGGGTAAGCCCTTTCTCTGGGCTTCGAGGTCTGGCACAGTCAGAGGAACAAGCTGGACTAGATGACCTTTAAGATCCCTTCTTCTCTTTGATCTGTATCCTTAGGGTATCATCATTTATTCTCAAGCATTTCCTATCTGATTCCAGCCGTGGGAGGGGGCTGCCCGTTGGGATCCTCATTCCTGCCTCAGGATCGGCCTAGTTAGGCTCCTGGGATTGGGGGAGGGGAGGGGAGCTCGGAGGGTCTCCTTCTCTCTGTAAGGGACTGCTGGGATAACTGAGGGAACAGAAGGAAGCAGCCTCCCCCCTGGCTAAAGAAACTTTGAACAGTTCAGGAGGAAAAGAGGGAAAGTATTTCTTTCTTTCCAGGCCTCTCAGGCAACTTTTTTGGAGTCATTTAATATTATATTATTAGTACATTTTTGCAAGGGGTGTAACACGCCACCCATCACACGCCTGCCCCCGCAGCCGGGACCCCCGTGACTCCGCAGCATTTATAACAGCTTGGGAATTGGGGGGCAAAATGCAGACGAGCCCTGCTGGAGGGGGATGGGAGATAGGGGACCCCTAGAAGGGAGAGGAATGTCTAAACTGGACATAATTGCCACACTTTATCAGAGAGAGGCTGCCATTCGCTGCGCCCGGGCCGGCCTGGGGGGGGGGGGAACCCGGGGCTGCTGCGAGGAGAGCCAGCCCCGGCCCTCCGCCCCTCCTTTATCCCCCCTCTCGCTGCCCGGGCCTAGCAGTCCGGGCTGGCGGGGCCGGGGCCGCGGTGGATTGTGGGCTGGGGGCCGTCGCTGAGGCGGCGGTGGCGGCGGCGGCGGCGTCAGCCCGGGGCCAGGCCGGGCCGGGGCGGGCCGCGCCGGGTGTCGTGGCGGCGGGAGCTGCAGCTCCTCTGGCGGCCGGGGATGTGGGAGAGGCGGCGGCGGCAGCGGCAGCGGCGGAGGCGGCGCTGCGGACCCGCGGGGAACTGCGGCCTGACGGGACAGCCGGCAGAGACGTGAAGGAGCCGCCGAGGCCGCCCCTCAGCCGGGAGCGGAGCCGGGGCCCGGGGCTGGCCTGCGCCTCTGCGTGGAGCCCGGGCCAGCGCCGGCGCGGGGGCCGGGCCCAGGCTGAGCCCGGCTCCCGGGGCGCCGAGAGCCGGCGGCGGCGGCCCGAACCCAGCGGCAGGAGCAGCGGCGGCGACGTGGAGGTCCGGAGGCGCCCGGCCATGCGCTAGGCCTCGCCCAGGGGCGGCTGCCCGGGACCCGCAGGTACCGTACGGGGCCAGCCCCCCGATCTCGCCCGCTGGGGCGGGAGGAAAAGAGGAGGAGAAGGGCAGGAAGGGAGGGCCGGGGCTGGCTCTCCTCCCCACCCTGGGGCCCCGATACGGCCCAGTGGGTCCGCTGCCCACAGACCCTCGGGCGCAGCCTCGGGCCGGCTGCGGTCTCCCGCAGGGGCAGCCCCGTCTCAGCCCCGGCTGCTGGGCACGGGACCGCGTCTCCCCACCTCCCCCCAGGCCCTCCCCTCCCCTCCCAGGGCGCGGGGAAAGTTTAGCAGTCGTGGTTTCCTGTCACCCCGGATCGCGCCCGCCTCCCCCTCGTGGAGATGTATCCCTCCTAGCGGCTCGGAGGGGGGCACTTCCCTCTGTTTGGGGGTTCTCCTGCTCGCCGGGTGTGACCCTCCGTGCCTGCGGAGCCGCACACACTGGAGGGACCTCCTCCTTCTCCCCTGCCGGGAACCCCTGATTAGGATTCCTCCTGCCCAGTCCCGTGGTGACATTTTCTGTGTCTCGGCGGGATCGAAAGGGATGATCTCCACAATCCTGAAACACACACAAACTTTCGACTGGCTTTAAAAACATGCATCGGGATTCTCCCTCTTAAAATAGTCCAGTTTTTGTTCCTTCTTCAAATGGGTTGCCGGATTCACGATTTGTGAGATTCCGGGCACTTTAATGAGAAATGCTTACTAAGCTAATCGATTTGAATAATAAAAAAAATGTGCTTTCATTTGTCTCCTCCCGTACATATGCTCAGTAGCGATCGTGAGCTTTGTGCCGTGGATGATCGATTAATTTGTTCTGTGGATTATCGGGAGTAAGTTTTTAATGTTTTGGAGTTCCCAGTTGCAGAACAACTTTTGGATTAATGTTTCCTGAGCTGTTTGAAAAGATGGGAGATGTTTATTTTTATATCTCTGTATTGTAATTAGATTGCGGTTAACTCCTTTTTGAATGTCTCTTACACGTCAGTTTTCTTTAATCAATGTCTACTTGTGGTGGGTCCTGGTGAAAATTTCCTTTCAGTATATTTATTATTAGTAATTGTGGCTTTTAGAAATTTGTGCAACTTCACCATAATGGTCTACGTTGGATCCATACTATGAGTTATATGTGTTTGTGTATTTTTTTATTCTGATTATTTTGTGACCTTAGTTTATCTGTCTTTGAAAATATTAGTTACAGTTTTCTTTCTTTAAAAGAAAGGATAATTTTTTTTTTATGGTTCTTTTCACAAAACTTCATAGAACTACTACAAACTTAAAAGATTTTCCAAATTATTCTGTTATATCACATCTGTAGGTCACAAACAAGAAGTTTTTTCTTTCTGAAGATTTTTCACTGGTGACAGAATATTGGGTAGAAAGAATAGATTTTAAAAAGGTAATGTCTATCATCTATCTGTATACTTGTATGTTGACTTTTTATGGAAGTGTTGACTTGAATAAGAAATTACTGTCATCTTAGAAATCAAAATATAAAAAAATTTAGAGTGATATGTAGTGCTGTAACATTGAAAAAAACTATATGAAATCTTGCTTGTGGAACTAATTTTTAGTTGTTTTTTTTTTTTTTTTATTTTGTCTCATCGCTTTTAGTGATTGTCAAAGTTGGTATAAGCTAGATTTATAATGTAATGGATAGAGCTGGACTTGGAGTCTGGAAGAATTGGTTTGTATCCTCCTCCTGACATTTTTGTTAGTTGTGTCTTTGGGCCAGTCCTTTAAACTATTATTAGTCTCAGTTTCTTCATGGGTAAGATTGGGACCATAATATCTTTAGGACACCATTGTGAAGTTCAATAAAAATAATGCCTGTAAAATATTTTGCAAACTTAAAAAAATTATAGAATTTTTTTGATTTTTTTATTGTCACTAAATTTGGAAACATGAACAAATTTTTAAAATTCTGGATCCCTGAAAATGACTAATGTAAATATTGTTAGCTTAGTTTTGTTTTATTTCTAAATAAGTAGAACTTTTTTAAAAAATCATTAATATCATTTCAAAAACACATTTCAATAAAAAGTTTGGAAGATTGGAAAAATTTAGAAGTCAATTGACACTTAAAATTATAAGAGTTCAATTCACCAAAATTTATTAAGCATTTATTTGCCTGGTGCTGGTGATAATGCTGGTCCTTCCTGGAACAAGACACTTTGTCTCCCAATTCCAGGAATTTTCACTGGCCAGTCCCCCATCTCTGTAATATTCTCTCGCCTTATTGCTACCTCTTCCTGGTTTCCTTGGCTTCCCTCTTCAAGTTCCAGCTAAATCATGTTTTGTTTTGTTTTGTTTTGACGAAGTCATTTCCTAATTCCTGTTAGAGTTACTGCTTATATTGATTATTTACAATTTATCTTGTATGTAGTTTATTTGTAATTAGTTATTTGTATGTTGTCTCCTCCATGAAAATCTATTCAGCTCCTTGAAAGCTTCTTTTTGCCCCTTTTGTATCCCAATTACTTAGTCCTAGCACATAGTAGGTGCTTAATTGACTGACTCAAAGGATCTTATATCTGAAGTTTGAAAAAGGTCTTGTGCAAAAGACATTTTATTTGTCATTCCTGTTCTTTCCATAGGTAACATGACAGTATGTGATTTGGGGAATAATAATAGTGAATATTTATATAGTGTCTCCTATGTGCCAGACATCTTACAATTATCTTATTATATCCTTATATTAACTCAGAGAGGTAACTGTTGTTATTATTCCCATTTTACAGTTGAAGAAATTTGAGATTAAGTGATTAGTCCAAAGTTATGTAACTAGGTGTCTGGGGCAGGATTTTGACTTAAGTCTTTTTGACTTCAAGGCTGCTTTTAGCTATAGGTTAGATCCTTTGATTATGTTCTTGAACATGTAAAGTAGAGGTAAAAATTCACAAATTAAGATGGAATTGGAAAATGTTTTAGAAAATAAATAAAAATACCATATTTGTTGTTCATTCATATCTGACTCTTTGTGACCCCGCTTGTGGTTGTATTGGCAAGGCCAATGAAGTTGTTTGCCATTTCTTTTTTCAACTCATTTTACAAATGAGGAAATTGAGGCAAGTGACTTGCCCAGAGTCACACAGCTAGTAAGTGAGGCTAGATTTGACCTCTAGATGATGTCTTCCTAATTGCAGGCCTTGTCTACTTTGGTGCCCTATTCACTTTGCCACCTAGTTGCCCATAAAAATAATATAACAGGTTATTTGTGGTTTTCTGAGCCATTTGTTGCCAATAGGGATGTTTCTATTTGAATTTGATACCTGTGGTTTAAAGCAAAGCATCATGGTTTGCCAGCCTATTTGAGGTTGCATAATTGAATGTGGGGATCATAAAAGTATGATTTCTTATCAGTAAATATTTGATTTGTATACCTATTTTATATACTTATATCCTCAGGGTTGCATAAAAATTTCCCCAGTAAAAAAGGGTCAGGAGTGGGAAAAGTTTAAGGAGCTCTGATTTAAAGCTTAGTAAAGAAGTGAAAATTTGGGAGTTAAGTTCATTTTGGCTTTTGCATATGAAGTGCAGTGAATTTGCAGTGAAATTCTTGAATATTAAAAGCAGTTTACTAATTACTTTATCTTCAGATTACATTGGGAAGGTAGATAGACTTATTTTGCTCATACATAACATATAGAAACACAGATAAGGATCCGAAACATCCTCCTCTTTGCCATCAAAACCTCTTTTTAATGTGAGGGGGAAAGCAGGGACAGAGTGGCAGAATTTCAAATAGTGGTTGGTAAAAGCTTCATATGAAGCTTGACTTCTTTGAAAAGGGATTTCTGAAGGCTGCTAAAATACAGAAAGCCTGAAACTCCATCAACCAACACTCCCTCACGTTAGAATTTACTACTGATTTAAACTTGCAGAGCCACAATGTTTATGACCCCTTTAAAGAGATTAACCTACAAGTGTGGTACATAGTGAGCATGTTTTGTTTCTACTCATTGATACCACAGAATGGCCTTAAGGGAAGTGATAGCAGAGAACAAAATGATAAATGTGGAATTTCACAAAAAACTCACAGATTTGAAGAAATAGATGTTTAGCCAGGTCTAATGACACACCTGTAATTTTAGCTGTTGCAAAGGTTTAGGTTAGCAGATTGTTGAGCATCAGTATATAATAATACCCCAGGAGTAGAAGACCACTGGAAGGGGCAGACAGACTCAGGTATTCAATGCTTCTGTGTAAATCAGTAAGTCCTGAGATCTGAACTTGAGAAGTTGCTGCTTAAAGCCTGAGGAATATAGGGGAGACCTAGTTTTTTTTTTTTTTTTTTTCTTTTAAATAAAGGTGAAAATGCCAGTTACAACTTAATGTAAATATGAAATAGTATTTACTAGATTTTCAGAAGACTTTATTATTAATATTTAAACTTTTGTAATTGGTAATATTCTTAGAAAAAAAGAATACATCCTATGCCATAAATCCCATTCAATTATAATCTTCAGTTTTCTGGCTCAAGTACCATCCCCAGTACTTCCATAACTAAGGCTATTTATGAAACTTGTTCAGACTTGTTGAACTTATATACCTCTTCTCCCTTTACCATAGTTGTAAACAAAAGTTGACACAGTTTTGTGAAAGTTTAAAAAAAAAGTCTTTTCATTCATTAACATGATTTATCACTGACCCAGACTATTCAGAGAACCAAGAAATAAGCAAAACAGAGCTGTATGAACTGATTGTTTCCTGGGATAATTGTGGTAAGTAATAAATAAATAATCTCTGGAAAATCAGTTATTCTAGAAGGACCTGCAATATAAAAGAGTACTGGGCAGGAAGAGAGCCAATCCTGGACACACTTATCACCTGCTATGAAGCTTTAGCCAAGTCTCCAAATTTCTCTGTATCTCATATATAAGAAGAGGAGACTGGACTTTCTAAACCTCTAAAGATCTCAAAGAATATTTAAGAAAAAAAAGCAAAGATGAGGAAGTCATGCATTCCAGGTGCATGGCCTGTGTAGAGTACAGGAAAAGTGGGGAAAGGCAGGAGGGGAGAAGTGAATACTCTTGACAGCATAGGAGTGGAAAGTGAGAGTTGGAAGCTTCTTATCAAAGAACAAAAACCAAATTAAAAAATAACAGAAATAGCCAGAACAATCTTTTGGGGATGTATGTAATACCTCATAAACCCCTGTGACCAACACTGTATTGCCACACAGTAAAATACTCTTCCTAATGATGACCGGGAATCACCAGTACTTTAAAAGATATTAGACATTATCAGTTCAAGTGCTTCCTTTGGTAATATGAGTTTAGAAGGCAGTTTTATAGATAAGGTATTCTGCCAACAAATTCATGACCCTGTGGCTCAAGTGGTGATTGATAAACCTTAAGTTGGTTCTCAAACCTTAAATATAAAATCTGATTGGGGTCTGTACTCAGAACTCAGTGCCTAGTCAGACCTGCCAGAGATTGCATGCTAATTGTGTAGTCAGAAGATTTCAGTTCAAATTTTATCCCTGACATTACTTAATAGCCTGGGTAAGTCACTTAGCCTCCCTAGACCTCAATTGTCTCATTTGTAAAATGAGGATATTGTACTATATGGTCTCTTCCAGCCCTAGTTTCAAGAAGCCAGTCACCTCCATCTATAGTGGAGTAAGACTTTTTATTCAACTAAGCAAACAATTAATATATTAATTGCCAGTTATTTCCTTGTAATACAGAAGAGATAAATAGCTCCTATTCTTATTGATCTTAGAGATTTCTATTAAAAATGATTTTAAAAATTTTCATTTTTATAATTTTTTCTGTATTATTACATTTTACTTGAAGATTACACAGAAGATATGTTGATTTGTGCATATTTGGTAAACTAAATATCTGAGTAGTCTGCCTTTAGCTTGTATCCTTTTAGATGGGTCAGTGATAAATCACATTAATGAGGAAAAAGACATTTTTTAAAACTTTCACAAAATTGTGTCAACTTTTTTTTTTTTAGAACTATGGTAAAGGGAGAAGTATGAGCAGAGAATTCAACCAATTTGAACAAGTTTCTTTTTTTTTTTTTAAATATTTAAGTTTAATACATTTTATTAATGCCTTTTGTATTTATATCACAATTATTTCAGTCTCTATCCAGATTATATCCTCTCTGACAAGGAAAAACAATTAGGGAAAACATTTGATACAATGACTGTGAACAAGTTTCTTAAACCAGCCTTAGTTATGGAAGTATTGGGGATGGTACTTGAACCAGAACATTGAAGAAGTTGGATGGAATTTATGGCAAGGTTTGTATTCCTTTTTTTGTTTTGTTTTGTTTTAAAGATTTTTGGGTACTGAGAGAAATTTTTTGTAGTAGAGAATTAAATCATGGATTCAAGATAGCTTTTATGCAAGAGATTGAATGTGGTCACAAATCACTTTACTACAAAGACAATAAATGAAGTGATTCAGTGGATAGTTCTAGGTATTCAAAGTTAGGAAGACCTGCATTCAAAATCTGCCTCAGATCATTAACTGTGTAACTCTGGTCAAGTCAACCTCTTAGCCTCAGTTTTTTCATCTATAAAATGGGTATCCTAATAGCATCTACCTTATAGAGTTATTTAGACCATCAAATGAGAATATATCTTAAGTGCTTTAAAAACCTTAAAGCTAGTATATAAATACTAGCTATCCAAGTGAGATATTGTAGAATGTTAATTGTTAACATATTCTGTGTTTTGGTTATTACTTCCTTTTAGTAAATTTCTAGAAGAAAAAGAGGAAGAATCTGATCAGAATAATAATTGGTGTCAAAATAAATTGTACATTTCCTGATAGTAATATTGAGAGAGAGATACAGTTTAACTAAGATACTGAAATATTTCCTTCAAACATCTAAGATGAAAATGATTAATACTTAAGCAGATTTTTTTTTCTTATTGATGGATAGTATTCCATTACCTGGTATCAACAGTAACTCATTCATGTCTTCTCATTCTGGGAAATCTCTTATCTAGGAATTTCTCTATAAATCTTCCGCAAGGGAATTATCACTTCAAAACCCTGGAGCCCTGTCTTTGGTCGTGATAATTTTTTTTTTTTAAAAGCTTTCACTCATATAATTAGCTTGTCAATTTATTTACCAACTATAGTACAATAATTTTAGATAATGAATAATCATAACATAGTTGTCTTAGTAATGTATCATATAACTTTTGCTACTGAATATTTACCTTTCCCTTTTTGTTTAACTCAGACCATTGAAATTACTATAAAATGTACATTGGCTAAGAGTAAATTGGTTGTGATAAGCAGAAAACAACTCAGTATTGTGCTAGGAAGGAATGAAGAGAGAGGTACTGACCTTGAACACAAATTTACTGCAGATAAGCCACGAAGAAAATAATTTTTATGTGGATAATTGAGAATTTAACCTTTAATGTCTTTATTAAGACTACTGTGCCCTCTATGCTAATGTATTTCCAAGCTGAGGTGTCATTGTATTATTGGACATTTTCATTTTCCTTATTCGTGATTTGATGTTTCTGTATTTGGAAATATATCAGATATATTTACAGTCTTTCTTATTTTTTTTTTTATGTTAAAGTATAAGTTAAATACAATATATGTATACATGTCCAAACAGTTATTTTGCTGTACAAAAAGAATCAGACTTTGAAATAGTGTACAATTAACCTGTGAAGGAAATAAAAAATGCAGGTGGACATAAATAGAGGGATTGGGAATTCTATGTAGTTGTTCATAGTCATCTCCCAGAGTTTTTTCACTGGGCGTAGCTGGTTCAATTCATTACTGCTCTGTTGGAAATGATTTGGTTCATCTCATTGCTGAAGGTGGCCACATCCATCAGAATTGATCATCATATAGTACTGTTGTTGAAGTATATAATGATCTCTTGGTCCTGCTCATTTCACTCAGCATCACTTCATGTAAGTCTCTCCAGGCCTTTCTGAAATCCTTCTGCTGGTCATTTCTTACAGAACAATAATATTCCATAATATTCATATACCACAATTTATTTAGCCCTTCTCCAATTGATGGGCATCCACTCAGTTTCCAGTTTCTGGCCACTACAAAGAGAGTTGCCACAAACATTCTTGCACATACAGGTCCCTTTCCTTTCTTTAAAATGTCTTTGGGATATATTTACTTTCTTATAAAATTCAGCAGTTTTAATAACTTTATGACAGCTGATATTAATAAATTTGCAAAAAAAATTAAGGGGATTTAGATTCTAATTTCAGAAATTGGTCAATTAGCAAAGATATCCTAGAATCTAGTCTTTATCAAACATTTTTATTGCATAGGTTAGTGATTCTTAAACTTTTTGGTGTCGAGCCCTTGTCACATTCTCTTTCTTTTCCCCCCACCCCACTTAATAGTATTTTGTTTTTTACAAGATATAAAGATAACTTTCAGTATTCATTTTTTTAAGGCTTTGAATTCCTCCCCAAGACAGCAAGCAATCTAATATAGGTTATAAATGTGTAATCATTTAAAATATATTTCCATCTTTGTCATGTTGTGCATGGAAAATCAGACCAAAAGAGAAAAAAGCCATGAGATAGAAACTTTCCCACTTGTTTCTTTTTTTCAACTTGGAAATATCTAAAGGATGGTTGATATATTTGTATCATATACTATTTTTGATTGAACAAGTGTTGTTTTTTTGTGGTGAAAAATACTGGTTAATTTAAAAGATTTGTTTATTTTTTCAAAATTGAAATATCTTATGATGGTTATGTTTACTATATCAGTTTTTTAAAGTTCAAGTTAAACCATTTCGTTTCCACCTCTCTCCATTCCATTTTGTCTTTAAAAGAGACTTTGACACTTTTTTTTTTTTTTGAGGGATGTTCTTAGCTAATTCTTTAGGAGAGTAGAGATAATGGGGAAGAAGATTTAGTCTTGTTTGGTTCCAGATGGTGGGACCAATTAGAATTATAGGTATTAGAATTATTAGTATAGGTGGAATTAGAAGTATAGGTGGAAATTATAAAGAGACAGATTTTAACTTGATATAAGGATAATTTTTAAAATTAGAGTTTTCTCAAAGTTTGAATTACCTACTTTGGGAAATGACAATTTTATCTTTTTCTCATTAAAGGTTTGGAAGTGGAGGTGGGATGGCAATGTAATAGTTTGTTTTAGAGGGGATTCTTATTCAGGTTTGGGTTGAATTAGCCAGCTTCTGAAGTCTTTTCTGACTCTGAAATTCCAGGTCAGAGTTATTTGAAGGCTCTATCCTGTGGGATTATAGAATTAAGATTTATGTTATTTAAAAAACAAAGCATGTAATCTATTCTAGATAATCTCTGCTAAAGAAAAGTAAAGGTAGTAATACAAAATTCTTGATGCAATATTTGTACATCTTTGGCATGCTCCACTGCACAGTTTTCTTGCAGCAGATTTTCTTTGCTTTAAGATATGTTAAAATTAGCTGATTTGGTTTATTGGTTTTGAATTGTGACATTGCGGCCACATCTATACATCTTCCTTTTTCTATGGTGAAGGTGTTTATAGAAAACTCTTAATTTGGTCTCATAATGTTTTAAAAATAAAAGCATGTGAGAATTGGTAAAAGAGAAATAGTAGTACACTAATATATCTAATAACAGTGCAGTAGGTTTTTAAAGTCATAGCTCCAGTCTGTCTGATTTAATTCCCAGTATTGAGTAGGCAGGTAGGGAAAAACAAAACAAACTTATGCCATAATCTACTATGTATTGTTGGCTTCAGTAATCAAAAATTCTTCAGACATTTTCCTGACATTCAAAAATTACATATGTTGGGGTAGCTAGATGGCACAGTAGATAAAGCACCAGCCCTGAAATCAGGAGGACCTGAGTTCTTATTCGGCTTTAGACAATTTTTAGACACTTCCTAGCTGGGTGATCCTGGGCAAGTCACTTGGCCCCAGTTGGCTCAGAAAAAAGAAAATTATATATGTTAAAACAATAGCTATAAATGATAGAAAAAAATTAAAGCAAGTACTAATTTTTTTAAAATTAACAATAAAATTTGTGCTGATTTCAAAAGACTAATTTCTACTCAAGCCTGCTTTTTCTTTTGAATTCCAGACCTTTGACATCACACTTACCTTATTTTGAACACAACCCATACAAATTTTTCCTCAAATATAGTTTCTACAAAACCTTTTGTATGGCTTATAAGCAAACATTCAGTAAGAATAAGAAAAAATGTGACAGAGGCAAAATGTTGATAGAAATGGGAAGTCTTTATTTTAATGTAAGTACATTTTAAGTGTTTCACTGTGTTTTATATCTGTAATTATTTTTCAGTATATTTCTATATATCTTTTTCCTTTCAAAAACATCCTAATTTAAAAGCATAAGTTATATTTGGACTAATAGAAGGTTTTTATAGATATAAAGTAATGTGTCATCTCTATACATCAAGAATCTAATAAATAGCTGGATTTGGGAAATTAAAAAATAAAACAAGATAATACCTTTACCTAATCTTTATCACTAATAATTTCTATATTTTAGTGCATTTGTGATCTTATCAATATGTGTACTAACTCCAGTGATATTTATTATAAACTATCCATAACCGTGTATTCTGTGAGAATTTTCTTTGCCTTCCTCTCTCAATTCAAAAGACTCATTGTTCTGTGGTCCTCAGTTCTATTGATATTGCAAGGTTACTATTGGAGTAGGTGGGTCATCCATCAGTTAGTTTTTGCTTTTCTGTATGACTTTTTTTTCTTCTGGTCATGCAGTTTTTTGATGACATCATTTATGCCACTTGTGTACAATATGAATTTGTAGTGTACTTCAGCCTACTTGTACCTAGCAGTTCTTCATTGACCTTTTTGACTAAACTTCACCTTAACTTCTTTAAAAACTGTGGTATTCCATGACTTACCATTTACACAACAACTCCAATAGAAGAATATTTATGTTATAAATTTGGGCTTTTGTTTCAAGCATAGGACTATTAAAGTAACTGTGCTGTTTCCTGAAGATGATCCTGCTCTTCTTTTGTTCAACTCTATACATATCTCATTATTAGTGTCTGTCCAAAATATATATATATATATATTGATGGGTGAGCTCCATGGGTTGTCCATTCAACTGTATATCCATCTGTATAGATAGTTAGACTTTAACTTTTTTTGACTTAACGAATGAAATTTAGGAGGTTCTACAATGCAAACTTGGAAGAATGAGCTAAGTGGGAATAGAGCATTGCTGACATGGAGCCAGTGTGAAGGCATGGAGATGGAGGTAGAATACAGTGTAGCAAGCAACAGCAAGGAGGCTAAGAAGCCATGTCATAGAGTGCATGGAAGAAAATGTAAACATCTTGGAAAGGTAGGGCAGAGGCTGAGGGAGGAAGAACTTTAAACACCTAACCAAGAAATTTATGTGTGAAATTGGAAATGACAGAAGGCCAGTTGAACAAATTGATAACAGTCAAATCTAAACTTTTGAAAAATCACCTTCTCAGCTGAATTGAGTGGGGAAACTTGAGGTAGGAAACCAGTTGGTTGGCTATACATATTTGACTTATTTTCAGAGTTGTTTTTGCCCTTGTATATAACATGTTTTATAATCTTAAGCCTTTTTGCTCTTTTCTTCCATTTCTTTCATTCTATTGTCATGGTTTTGAGGACCTATTATTGACTATTTTTGCCACTTCTACATACTAGGACAAAGTCTCAAATAAAAATCTACTTATCTCTGAGGAAGAGGTGGCAGTGACAAGAATGCGTTATAGAGGGTGGCAAGGGGCACAGAAACAAGAGGTTAGGGAAGATTATGATACCTGAAGTATCTGCTTGTTGCACATTTTGTGTAGCATTGAATAATTACATGTTTTTACTGAAGTTTGGTGATTGGGTGTTTGCCACTCAGGAATGCCCATAATGACCAAAATGTGTTTCTGATAGTTTTCTGTGGTTATTTTGAATGGATTTGAACTAATAGATGTTAGTTGTTCATATATGAGAAATTCTATTTGCTGTATATTCAGTCTCTTCTTAATTTTCCTTGTCTTTTCCTGTTCTGCCTACTGACATATTACATATAGATTACATTGCCTCTTCTTGCATTGCTGATTTCTTTCCTTGATAATGACCTTCAGCTACCTTTCTTTTTGTGTGTGTATATGTTACTTATATTCTTTTTTTTTTAATGTAGCTTTTTATTGACAAAACATGTGCATAGGTAATTTTTCAACATTGACCCTTGCAAAAACTTCTGTTCCAACTTTTCCCCTCCTTCCCTCACTTCCCTCCCCTAGATGGCAGGTAGTCCCATACATGTTAAATCTGTTAAAGTATATGTTAAATACAATATATACATACATATTTAGACAGTTGTCTTGCTACACAAGAAAAATTGGATTTAGAAGGAAGGTAAAAATAACCTGGTAAGAAAAACAAAAATGCAAGCAAACAATAAAAGAAAAAGTGTAAATGCTACATTGTGGAAACACTCCTTTCCCAATGTTCTTTCGCTGGGTGTATCAGCTATTTTTCTAGCCTGATCTCATAGTACTCCTATGCATCTATCCTACTCTATTCAGTTTGCGGTAGTCACTATGCTCTAGGAATCCTTTGTATTTTTCTATTCCAAACTTTCATCAATTCCCTCCTTTTAGAATATTCTCTTCATTTTCCATGTTAAGATGCTATTTTTCAATAGTATTTTATTTTTCCAAATACATGTAAAGATAGTTTTCAACATTCATTTTTGTAAGTCTTTGTATTCTACTTTTTTCTCCTTCCCTCTCTTATCTTCCCCCTCCTCAAGACAGCAAATATCTGATATAGGTTAAATATGTGCAATCCTTGTAAACATATTTCCATATTTATCATATTGTACAAGAAAAATCAGACCAAAGAGAGGGGGGGAAACATGAGAAAGAAAAAAACAAAAATACTATGCTTTGATCCACATTTAGTTTCCATAGATACCTTTCTGGAAGTGATTGGCATTTGCATCTCAAGTCTACCGGAATTGCCTTGAATTACAGCATTGTTGTGAAGAGCCAAGTCCAACAATTGATCATCACATATTCTTTTTGTTACTATGTACAATGTTCTCCTGACTCTGCTCATTTCACTCAGTATCACTTCATGTAGATCTTTCCAGGCTTTTCTGAAAACATTGCTCATCATTTCTAATATGGCAGTAATATCCATCACCTTCATATACTTTTAGCCATTCCCCAAATTGATGGGCATTCACTCAGTTTCCAGTTCCTTACTACTGCAAAAAGAACTGCTACAAACATTTTTGCACATATGGTTTCTTCCCCTTTTAAAATTATTTCTTTGGGATATAGACCCCATAGTGGCACTGCTGGATCAAAGAATATGCACAGCTTGATAATTGCCTTTTGGGCATAGTTCCAGATTGTTCTCCAGAATGGTTGAATCATTTCACAATTCCACCAACAATGCATTAATGTTACAGTTTTTCTACATCCTCTCTAACATTTATCATTCTTTTCCTTAAAATGTTATTTAAAAAAATCAGCTCAAATGCTACTTATGACACTTCATTCTGAACTCCCATAATACTTTGTAATTCTTTTATAGTATTTATTATTCTGTCTTATATCAAGCAAAACATATCCATTATTTTAAAATTTGCAAAATAGTTTATCTTTTGAGCTTCATGACAACTTTTTTGTTTACATACACACACACACACACACACACACACACCCCAACTTATACACAGTTGACTTTGCTTATACTGAAATGTGGAAAGCACTGATATTGATACTTCAGCAGCATAGAAGAAAAAGAGACTATCACATAGTTAGAATAAAATAGAAGAGAATAATTGGTTAAAAGTAGGTAGCTACCAGGTGGTCTATCTCTTTCATCTCAGAAGTGGATGCTACAGGTGAACTCTGGATTTCTTACCTACCTTTTGTAGAGTAGGTGTTTAGGCTCTCTCTCTCTCCCTCTAAGAGGTATATGACCTGTGGTCTCTTATGTGATTCCCTCAGTTTAATTTGACCTTACAATTGGAGGGCTCATTTTATGTAACAAAATTTCTTTTCATAGTATTGGGCAAAGGTGATATTTTAACCCATTTTCCCAGTTCCTTTATTTTAAATGCCATGCTACCTTGTATTATTCTAAATTTTTGTGCACATAGATATAACAAAAATGATAACAAGACTGACAAAACTCTTTATGTGCTTTTACATTTGTATCACTAGAAATAGGCTAGTCATTTAGTGACATACAGAATGCCACACTAATGTCATATGTTAGCATAATGGGATTTTTTTGCTAACCCATGTGAGGTAAACCCATGTAGCGTTAATCATCATTCCATTGATGAAAAAAATTTAAAGATTAGGCATCAAGGTAACATAAAAATAAAACATCAGCACTCCTAATAGTATGTGTGAGGAATAGCATTTAGCATATTCCAAAATACAATTCTTTTTGTGACATAAAAAAACCAAAAATGGTAAAACTAGAAACCATAGAATGTTAAAGTTGGAATAGCCCAAAGACCATTTAGTCCAATTTGTGCTTAAAGAAATCCTTCTATATTGTGCCCAGTAAGTGGTCATGTAACTTTTATTGGAGATTTCCAGTGAAGGGTAACATATCACCTCATAACACAGCCAGTTTACTTTTGCATAGTTCAAAAAGATTTCTCCTGCACAAAACCTGAATTTGCTTTTGCTGGTAACTTCCACCTATTGTTTCTTCTTAATTCTTTCCTTGAGGCCAAATAGAATAATTCTGATATCTTTTTAATTTAACAGCCCTTCAATAACTGACATATTTCCCTACACCTTTCATACTTCATACTCTTCTCCCCAGTTTTCAGGCCAAACATCCTCTGTTTCTTCATGAATCTCCATTAAATAAAGTTTACTTGGTCTTTGTATAACAATGTTGATTGTTTTTAAGCTTGTCAGAATCCTTTTGAATTCTGCTTTCATCATCTAGGGTGTTGCCTAGTCTTTCCAAATTTCTGTCTGATAAGCATGATAAGCTATTGTTAGAAATGTTAAAGAAGAGAGGGCCAAGCAAAGATCCATGAGGCACTCCATTGAGGAGTTTCCATATTGACTTTGAACCATTAATTACTACTTTTCATGTTTAGTTCTGAGCCCATCTAATTGTATTATTGCTGGTTTATAATGTCTCCAGTCTTTTCCAAAAGAATAGTATAAGAAACTTTGTTACATGCTCTGCTGAAATTTAAATAAATAGTATTCTCTTGGTTTGTCAGTCCAGTAACTTTGTTAAAAAAAAAAAAAATTAAAAAAAAAGGAAATGAGGCTAGACTGGCCCAATGTGTTTTTAATAAAATCATGTTGATTTTTTTTTTGTGATTACCACTTACTCTTCTAGATATGCTCTAGAATTTTAACAGGAATAGAAATCAAGCTCATTAGCTTGTAGTTTTCAGATTCTGTTCCCTTCCCTTAAAAAAAAAAAAAAAAAGACATTTGCCTTATAAATTCCTTCTAGTTTTTAATTGATCTTTTATAGATCACTGAAGTGGCTTGTAACTGCTAGTATTTTCAGTATAAACAGATACGCTATATTTGTGTGTGTGTGTATACCATGTGTGTGTATACATGTGTGTGCATGCGCTTTATGTATATATTTATATGTTTGTCAAAGGAAATAACATATTCCCTTAATATATCCTTGTTTATGTGGATATTACCTCTGTTGTACATTTATTTCAGGCCTTTTCATTTCTAGAATTATTTTCCTTGGAAGAAAAAATTGCAAAGAAGAGCAAAGTAGGATTTGGATGGCTCTGTCTTCTCTGCTGTCAGTTCTCATAGTGTGGATGAAGTCAGAGACAGGCACCAGATTTTATCATTATAGTTTCATCAATCCTAAGCACCAATCCTAGTTCTTACTTTAAACATAGTTTTTTTTCTAATATAATCTCCTTCCCCCCAAAAGAAAAAAAAAACCCTCACTGAAAACAATAACAGAAAATAAACAAACTCCAACAGTCCTTTACTGTCATTCTTTTCTTTCCTCAACAGCCTCTTTTCATTCTCAACTTTTGTACCCACACACTATTCTTAGAATACTATTCTATTAATTGTTAATAACTTTCCTTGTTTTCATATATACATTTTTTCTAAGTTGATTGGCAAGTTTCCTATGGAGTCATGTTGATCTTTTTAGACAACACCTGATAACACAGATCAAAGGCAGACTTCACATGAAGAATTTTGTCCAGCCATTTAACCAGTCCTGCATTGGTTTAATTGCACCATTGACCTCCTTTCCCCAAGTTCTTCCCCCTAATCTTTTAATCTTTCCACAAGTATAACATTAGATATTTTATTAAACTCTTTGTTCATCTGTGTCTACAACTGATATGATTCTGCTGATCTTCTCTGATAAATTTGCTTAGTTCATCATTGTCTCTTCTGAACTTATAAGCATATATTATCATCTGTACTGAACTTAATCGGGTCGTGTCTTACATGTGTGAATTTTGTAAATGTTTTAACTTATCTAATGATAGTTTCTAGTAGATTGTTTTTTAACAGTTGGTATAAGACTATATAGCTATTATACTTGCATTCTGCAAACATTTTAATTAAAAAAATCAAGACAATACTTAGCATTTATATAGTGCTTTAAGCTTTGCATAACTCCATACAAATATTATCTCATTTGATTTTTACAATAATATTCTATCTACTATACTATCAGCTCTTCCCAGTTATAGACAAATTTTATGATTCTTGAGGAAAACTGGATAGAAATTTCTCTTTAAAATTTTTGAAGGGTGCTTCTATTAAAAAAAGAGATGAATTTGTTATATAATACATTAAATTATCTGATCTATATTTATTGTTCTTTCCTGTTTAGTTCCATTTGAGGGGTGATTTTATGCAATGGCTTCAAGCCACAGTTCTTCACCAGTGCCTCAAGCAAGTAGCAGTGATGTTTTCTTTAAAAAGGAGGTAGATTCTGCTAAACATATTCGACCTGTACAGTCACTGCCAGATGTGTGTCCCAAGGAACCCACAGGTAATGAATTCTCTTTTTAAAATAGTATAGTATAGTTAAATATGGTGAAATATCATATTTGTTTTTTTAAAAAGGGTAAATATTAGTTCCCTAAAATAGAATAATTGTGTTTTATAACTCCTTACAACTGCAGGTCCTTTACATAAAATAAGGATTTTAATTAAATAAAAGATCTTGGGCATTTTTCTGAAGACTAAGATAGAAAAATTTAGATTGTTATATACAGATTTGTTTGATCAAAATACTACTGAAAATTATTTTAGGTGGTATATGTAAAATAGAGTTTGTTATTTTTGTTTTCCAAACCATGTGTACTTGTCTCTACTTATGTACATATCATGTTTAATTTTGTTATGTAAAATTAAATTAATATTATTTCCTAAAAAAGAACTTGATAATTTTAAACTTTATTATATAAAATTAAATTCATAGTATTATTTTCTTTAAAAAAACCAAACAAACTTTTTTTTCTTTAAAAGCAATTGCAGACTGAGTTTTTTCTTTTCTGTTTTCTGCAGGTGATTCACATAGTTTATGTGACGCCCCATCTCTAGTTGCAGATCAACATAGATGGACTATTTATCATTCCAAAGTAAATCTTCCAGCAGCATTAAATGATCCTAGATTAGCAAAAAGAGAATCTGATTTCTTCACAAAAACATGGGGTCTAGACTTTGTGGACACAGAAGTCACGCCTTCATTCTACCTCCCACAAATCAGCAAAGAACATTTTGCAATGTATCAACAGGAAATCTCTCAGGTAAAATCACTTCTTGATTCTTTCTTTTTTCTTTCCTTACTTCCTTCAATTAGTCAAGATCCTTCTGCCAACTCACATGGCAAACATATACAGTCAGTCAAAACAAATTTCTACATCAGCCATCCCTCCCTCCTTCCCAGTTTGTCTTATTTTACCTGAATCCTTCACCTCTCGATATCAGGAGATGGTTAGGATGTTTGATCAATAGTCTTCTGGAATCCTGGTTGGTCATTCCACTCATAAAAGTTCAATATAAGTAATATCAACACAGTAGTTCAGCATAATTTCATCACATTTGTGTACCATGACTTGTTGATCCATTTTTAATTTATGCTCCCTTTCATAATTTCTTGTATTTCCATTAAATTAAATCCTCATCTTCCCATTCATTGCCACTTCAGAAAAAAGCTACAAATATTTTTGTACATCCTTGGAGTTTGTTTTTCTGGAGACTGATCTCATCTTAATTTACTCTGACTCTCATTCCTTATCTATTTTGGATATTTTTATTCTATTAATGGGTTTTGCTAAGTCTATAATTCTTTGTATGAATATGTTTATATAAAATATTCTTTACCAACTTTTAGTAGGACTGTTCTGTATTACATAGTTCAATATCTGAAGCATTATCCTCATTTTAATGAGAAAAAAAAATAAGGCTCCTTCCTATTTCATATAACTGTAAAGTTCACTGCAAATTTTAGTGGAGTTCTGAACAGAATCCTTTTTGATAGGTGACTTTCAACTAGTTTTGAAAATTTTCAAATTTAAATTTTGTCTAAATTTAATGTTTCACCTTAGTTCTGACATCAGTGTCTTATTGTCTTACTGTAATTAGTGTAGTTTTTTTAATATAAGATTTTTAACAGATGTCTTGCAAAAATTCTGCTTATCACAAATTTCCATCAAATATTTAAGTATATTAGTAAGCTTAATTATTCCTCTTTTTTTCTATCAGTATCATCTAAATTTTATTAATTCTTCTTTTTATTGCTGTTGTTGTTGTTTTCTGGGGGCAGGCATTTGGGGTTAAGTGTTAAGTGTCTGAGGTCTGATTTGATCTCAGATCCTCCTGACTTATATGATCATATTTTATGTTCATATTTTATATTGGAATTTGTTGTATGTGTATTTGTTAATAATGTATTTGGCTATTGACATTTAATTTTACTCTGTAGTGCTACTTTCCATGCTGAATATGCCCATAAGTAGACTTGAGTTTTCAGAGTTTTTGTTTAATGTCCTTAGATCCATGAATTGTCCCATTAACAATTAGTTAAATGAATATCTTATACCACATCTTCTTTTGTATTTCTGGGTCAATTTATGTAAACAACTTGCTGATTTTTTTCTTGAGTATTAAATTCAGATTTCACAATTATATGTTATCTGACATTTATGTAGCAGTTCTTTTATATTTCTCATCCATTCCACAATAGTTCTGGAGATAGTTGATGTTTTTACTAATGAAAATTTATAGAAAGTTTAGTTTTTTTTGCTACAGGTCATTAAATGAATTGGTGACTGATGAGAGTAGGAGCTAGAGATCTTGACTAATTGTCCAATGATTTTTCTTGTGCTAGACTACCCCTTTGTGGATAGTGCTTCAACCTTTCAGCTCCATATTGCACACATCCCCTACAGCGACAGAAGTACTAGTGGTAATTTCTGATCCTGACTTTGAGTCAGAATAAGATTTTATGCTAGCACATAGGATTCAGTGTCAACAAGTAGTTTATATCTGAATTTTATATATATATATATATATATATATATATATATATATATATATATATATATGTTTAAGATGCTGCATTTCTTTTAAAATAATCTTTTATGCTCCCTCACCAAGAATTCAGATGCATTTCTCCTTTGCCTTGCTTTTTTGTTGTTCTTTCTGTAGAATGTTAAATATGTCAAGTGGATTGACCATTAACTTGTGATCTTGCCACCAATAATAATGATAATGCACATTTATATAGTACTTTAATATATACAATATGATTTCCTTACAATTCAATTTTATAGGTAATGAAACAGAAAAATTATATTGCCCCAGGTTTGTGATAGAGGCATTATTTGAACTTAGGTCTCTAGACTTTTTGTCTAGTATTATTTCCCATGTATCACAAATAAATATACTTTTAGTTGTATTCCTAGGTGTTGGGACTAATGGAAAAATTTGGAGAATTTGGGGGGCATACTGTACCAACATATATTAAAACATTTTTATAATTTATAAACACATCTTTTGGTAGTGATGGCACAATTTTGTCTTGATTTTTTTTTTTAAATAGAGAGAGAAAATTCACGAGAGATGCAAGACTATTTGTCCTCCAAAAGATACCTTTGATAGGACTCTCTTACTTACTCCTGGTATGGTACATATTTTATTTAATATCATGTAATATAATACTTTGAGTGAAATAAGAACTTACATACATGTTTAAATAAATAAAGAATAACATTAATTTGGAGACTGTTATTGTCTCCATAAAAATAAGTGCATGTTCTACTTCATAGTAACATATTTGGTTTTTGTACTTTATTATTTTGATAATAATATAATACTTTAATAAGTATTTTTAACAAGGCCTCTTCTTTTCTTCTTTCTCCTCCTCCTTCTCTATTCTAATATGCGTGTTTGATTATATTGGCAGGGAAGAGTGTGAATAGGAAAAATAATTTTAAAAAAATTTCAGTGTTTTAATAGAAAACTATCCCTTGATAAAGGGATTCTTCATGAATTGATAAATATTTTGGACAATTTTCTTAATTCTTATATTCCTTAGATTAAAGTCTTAAAAAAATTTTTTTTTACTGTTAAATTTTGAATTTATAATTTTTAAACATAGTTTGTTGTATTTTCTGCCTTTTGTAGGATTATGTTAAAGTTCAAAGAAGTTTCTTATAACTACCAAATATACCAGATTTATTCTTACTAATGCATTATATTCAAATGATTCTTAGAAAACATTTTGCTTTGACTAGTAAAATAGACATCTAAAATACATGTTTCTTATGGCATCTGCATAGTTAATGTAATCTTGAAATATGTAATATTTCCTGTTCAGTGCTTAGTGTAGTGCTGGTCACCCAGGAACCAAAAAATGGGTGGCAAATGTACAAATGTTGAGGTGGTTATTGTGTTGTGGGTCCCTAGGTATAAGAGGTTTTGTTTAAGGATACAATGAAATAAAAGGTGTTCATCACACATTCTTTTCTTTTTCTTGCAGATAAATCCAGGACAGATCTGGAACAAGTACCTAAGGTACTTTAAAGAAAAATCTTCCTTTCTGAAGTTCAGAATTTTATTTTTCAAGAATAGCTCACCTTCTTCATAGGATCATATCTTTAAATCTAAAAGGAAAATCGGACATCATCTAGTGTAGCTTCCCCCCCCCCCCCCCCCCCTTCCCTGAACCTCTTCCCCTTCCCTTATTTTACAGATGAAGAAATTGAAGTGCAAGGAAGTTAATTGTTTTGCCATTAAGCCTAGTGAATATCAAAGTTTAGGAGTTATCTGTAGTTATTAGTTGACTTTTTTTTTTTTTAATCTCTTTATTCAGGGGAAAGTCTAGGAAGAGAATTTGAAGAGGTCCGGATAATTTTCATTTGGTGGTGGTGTCTGTGTTAGACTTGTCAGGAAAGGGAAGGACTTCGGTGCATAGTACGAGATGGGCTTGGAGGAGAAGACAAGTCGGGCATGAGAAGGGGTAGAATAAAAACCTGGGAAGTCAGTCCTATTTGGCCACAATGTAGAATATAGGAAAGGAGAGTAGATGTGATAAAACTGGAAAGGTAGGTGAGAACTAGATTGTAAAGAACTCTTAATACCAGGATGAGAAGTTCTTATTTTATTTTATAGGTAATAATAAGTAGTCACTGAATATTTTTGAATAGAAGAATGATATGATTTGAAAAATCTGTTAGGAATATTATTCTGAAAATATGATGAGGATGAATTGGAGAGGACAGAGACTTGAGGTAGAAAATATATTATGAGACTTGAGGTAGAAAGTCACTGTGAAGGTCAGGGAAGAGATAATGAGGATCTGAACTAGATAGGTCAAAATGGAAATAAGTAGATAAGTTCTGCCCCCTAAATGTATCCCTTGAGGTTCTGTCTTAGGCCTACTTCTCCTACCCCCCTTCCCCTGTGTTTTTCTCTTTGTGATCTCAGAAGCTCTCATAGGTTCAGTTTTCATCTTTATGTGGAAACTCAAAGATGTGCCAGTTGAACATTTTCAATTAGATGGCATTCATCCATTCAGTTCATTATCTGACCACCCAGCCCCAAACAACTCTTCTTCTTAACTTCTTTTTTTTCTCCCAAGTCACTTAGATTTTTAAATTCAGTGTCATCTTCAACTCTTCCCTCTCCTTTGTGTGGCCCTCACATTCAATGTGTTGCCCCAACATCTTTCATGTCAATCTCTAGTGGTCCCCACTCTAGTGAATTATTATAGTAGCAGCCCAATTAATTTTATTGCCTCATATCTTTCCCCTTTCTGATCTGTTCTCCATGTAGCTACCAAATTGGTAGTCTTTAAGCAGAGATCTGATTGTGTCATTTCCCTGATCAAGAAATTTTGAAGTAAAGCTCTTTTCTCAATATACAATAAAACACAAACCTCTTAGGACATTCAAAGCCCTCACAGATTGTCTACAGCCTTCTTTCCATACATATATTATTCCTCTTCACATATACTATTTTTCCTCATACTAGCCTACTTATTTTATATTTGTGGATTTTGTACTTGATATTTTATATGCCTCTGTACAAGCTGTTTTTTTTTGCATGGCTGTAGTGCCCTTCCTTTACCACCTCTAGTAGTGTAATCCCTAGCTCTTTCCAAAACTTAGCTCAGTTGCAAATTCCTACATGATACTTTTCCTAGTTTCCTTCAGTGGTTAGTACCTTCTTTAACAACAGTTTAAAAAAAAAAAAAAGCATTTGTTTTATATATTATTTTACCAGAATAGATTGTTTCCTGCCTATAACATGTAAAACATGTCTGTGGTCGAGAATGATTTAATTTTTTTTTTTTTAATATGAAGACCTAGCACAATGTGCTGAATAGTACTTGTTGAATGAATGAAAGAAAAGATGAATTTGATTTTGGAAAATTTAAGTTTGAAATGCCAGGAGGACATCTAGATAGAGATAGCAAAAAAGCATTTGGGAATTTGGCTAATCTTTTTCTCTTTGAGAATGCCTTTTGTCTTTTGGATACAGGTAACTCTTCATACTTTCTGATTGATTTCTCTTCTTAGCAGCCAAAAACATTCTCTAGGAGTAATGTTACAGGAAACATTAAAGAAATGGTAGGGAACCTATAATTTCCACATTGATCTCCAATACAGAGAGTGTGATCCTATCCATTCCATTGCCCCAGCTCAAGCTGGTTTGATTAGATTGTTTTGATTTGATTGTCTGTTAATTATTTGAAATCTTAAAACCACACATTTTCTTTTAATTTGCTTACTTCATTCACATGTATCTTAAAGATTTATTACTCATCCTAGTCTTATGAATGTTTGAAGGGATATGACAAGTAAAGTGCTTGGGAGAGATTGAGGTTTGTTGTTTTGTTTTTTTTTTTAGATTTTTTTGAAACCAGATTTTGCCTTGGAAGATCCCTTAACATTTAATTCAGTTTTACCATGGTCTCATTTTAACACTGCTGGGGGAAAAGGAAATCGTGATGCAGCATCCTCAAAGTTGCTTCAAGAAAAGGTAAATTCTCATTGTGAGATTATTCATTGTGACTTTTGAAAGTCATATGGAATACTCCATTTTTAAAACATGGTATGATTTCTTTGTAAGACTAAATTACTTAGTTTTAAATATTTCTTTAAATGTTTTGACCTCAATGTTGGTAATTATTAAGCCTACAACTTTTGACTAAGAAAACAATAAAATCTTCCTCCTCTAAAGTGTATAAACTATTGG
This sequence comes from Sarcophilus harrisii, assembly GCF_902635505.1. Lineage (NCBI taxonomy): Eukaryota > Metazoa > Chordata > Mammalia > Dasyuromorphia > Dasyuridae > Sarcophilus > Sarcophilus harrisii. The sequence continues at coordinate 107,557,315 of NC_045427.1, read as the reverse complement.
TGGGGAAGGAGAAAAATTTGTTGTTCAAGAATTTCTCACCTCATATTTAGAGAATTTTGATTAGAAGCTATGTAATCCATAGCATAAACATTGCTTTTTTAGTATGAGCACAATTTAGGAATTTACTTAACATTTAAAATGGCAAGTGAAACTGGACTGGATTTTGGCTCATTATCTTCTTTAAAATTACTAAAGGCAATGTAGTGTATTTTTAAAAAGTGGAATCAGGAGATTTAGATTAGAGTCTTGATTTTAACACTTAGCTATTGTCTTGGGCAAATTGTTTCCTCTTTCTCATTAGTAAAATGAGGACAGTAATACTTGTACATTCTGCCTTGTAATTGCGAGGAAAATAGTAAACTTAAGTTGCTATGTAAATCTTAATCTTTTTGGAGATTTTATTTTTTCATAAATGTCTCATTAAAGCATGAAATGGCAGTTTATAATGTTTGGTCATAATTTTCTTGTTCAGTCCACAAAAGCGATTGTTTTGAAACACTACTTTTTGTTGTTAAAATACAGTAATTTCGTTTCAGCCTTTTTTTTTTTTTTCTTTTTTTTTTTTGTTCTTAGTCTTATTGGCCATCATCTCCTCTTTAAAATTTATCGAATAAATAAATCCATGTAGAAATTTGCATATACTAATTTGATTAGATCGTACATTTTTAAGTAGTTAAAGAATTGCTTTTTGAGGTTTGGATGTTTGGGTACTTCAGAGTCATGATCATTATTTTTAGAATACATTTCTTTTAAAATTATATAAGAAGTAAAGCTCCATAGTTTGATCAGACTATAACAAAGGCATCAGTGTTTGGTCTCTATTCTTTCTCTGCATTCAGGCTGAGAACATTCATAGTGTCAGGTTGTGATTCCTTATCTGGGAAGAAAATGCGTTGCTTTACTCTCTAGTGACATCTTATGGCAGACTGAAAGTACAACCTTGACAAGCTCCCTAGTTAAGTCTGAGTTCTCCTTAATAATGAAGCACTTTTGTTGTTAGGAAGAAAAGGGGGAGAAGATCAGAAGATCCTCTTTCTCATAGACCATAATAAAGAGGTTACCTTCTCTTTACCAGCAATCCTCCTTTGAAAAAGATTAGCCCCTTTGTTATATAAATATGGAGTTTTCTAGCATAGGGTTTAGAGATGAAAGACATTTTAGAAATCTCTTCTAATCGCTTCATGTTACAGATAAGGAAATTGAGATTAGCAATTTTTTGAGATCATCCAGGCCACTGTACTGTGCTTGAATTCTCCAAAGGAAAGATAAAATCCCCTTTCATTTTTAAAAATTAATTATTTAAAAATTATAGCTTTTTATTTTCAAAATTTATGCAAATAGTTTTCAATATCCACCTTTCCAAAACCTTGTATTCTAAATATTTTTTCCCTCCCTTCTCCCTATCCCTTCCCCTGGATAGTAAGTAATCCAATATATTTAACAAACTAATTTTTAAACATCTTTGAAAGAAAATAGAAAACCATATTTAAACATTTTAACTTATATGGGGAAAATTTATAAATTTTAATTTAGGAGGTATTAATTGTGGGTGCTATTTTCATTTCCTAAAGTGATATGTCTTTAAGTAGGTTCAGGATTGTCTCAGCATTGAGAAATTTAAGAAACTAGTTGTGAACAAGAATGAAATGTGTAGGGAATATATATAATTAGGAAATAGAAAATATTGAAGTGTTCTAGCTTATGGAGATTAGAATTTATTTGGTTTTGCCAGATACTTTAGTAATTAAATTTCAGTTGTGTTTGAAATAAAATATTGAATTTTTTTATTGATTTTGGGAATATTTTTTAATTTAAAAAATTTAAAATCTGGAGTTGAAAATGAGACAAAATTTGAGCAAACCTGAAAATAAAATTAATTAAAAGAATAGAAAATTCTCTGTGATCCAAGTGATCCCTAAGGAAGAATTTATTTTTTCATTGAAAGCATTCTATATACTTATAACTGAAATGATGTTAACATGAATGAGACAGTTGGATTAATAAAGGAAGTTAATTTTTCCCCTTCTCTCCTAGAATCATTGATCTAGAGCAGCAAAGAACTTGAGAGGCCATTTAGTTCAACTCCTTATTTTACATATGAGAGAACTGAGGCTGGAGGTTAAGTGATGTTTCAGAGTCACACCCTAGTCATTCTACATTCTTTAGAGTTGGAGGACTCAATTCAGGAAACATTTAATTGTTTGCTATGTGGAAGGCACTGATAATATAAACTGGAAGCACATAGTTCTAGTGACAAATGTAAGAAATATATGTGAATGTAAGGAAGCTCAAAAGAATTAAGATATTTAGTAGAAGGAAAGATCACATCTAGCTGATGATATCTATGGGGAGGATTAGCAGAGGCTTTGTGGAGGAGGTAAAACCTAAACAGGATCTTGAAGGAAGAAAGAGATTTCAGTAAGGTGATTATTTGATGTAAAAGTCTTTCCTGTTGTAGCCTTTGTCGCTTCTTTCCTTTTCTAATCTTTGTTTCAGATCTAGATTTTACTATCTGTGTTTGTAATTGTTATATTTCTTCTATGCTCTGGGTACAAGGAGATTTTTAAAGTATTTCCTTGGTTGTGTAGCTGAAAGACTAGGTTTGTTGTTAATCCTTTATAATATCTCCATATTTTCTAACCATAGTCCATTGTAGAGAATAGCATCAAATTTAGTGTGTAACCTCTTGTTATGTACAAAACCCTGTTTCTCCATAGATGGAAGCCCTTCTTCTATGCTGTTAGTAATTCTCCTCTGCTTAATGATAAAACACAGAATTTGAGTTGGAAGGGATCTCAAGGGCAATTTAGCCCACTTCATACTTTTTTTTTTTTTAAATAAAGCTTTTTATTTCCAAAACAGATGCACTCACCCTTGTAAAATCTTGTGTTCCAGATATTTTTTTCTCCCTCTTTTCCTTCCCACCCCTTTCCTAGACAGCAAGTAATCCAATATATGTTAAACATGTGCAGTACTTCTACACATATTTCCACAATTATCATGTTGTACAAGAAAAAAAAATAAGAAAGAAAACAAAATGTAAGCAAACAACAACAGAAAGTGAAAATGCTATGTTGTGATCCACACTCAGTCCCCAAAGTCTTCTCTCTGGGTACTGATGGTTTTCTCCATCACAAGATCATTGGACTGAATCACCTCACTGTTGAAAAAAGCCACGGCCATCAGAGTTGATTATCATATAATCTTATTGTTGCTGTGTATCATGTTCTTTTGATTCCATTCACTTCACTTAACATCAGTTCATGTAAGTCTCTCCAGGCCTTTCTGAAATTATCCTGCTGGTTATTTCTTACAGAACAATAATATTCCATAACATTCACACACCACAGTTTATTCAGCCATTCTCCAATCAATGGCCATCCATTCAATTTCCAGTTTCTTGCTATTACAAAGAGGGCTGCCACAAACATTTTTACACATGTGGGTCCCTTTCCCTCCTTTTTTATCTCTTTGGGATATAAGCCCAGTAGAGACACTGTAGGATCAAAGGATATGCACAGCCTGATAGCCCTTTGAGCATAGTTCCAAATTGCTTTCCAGAATGGTTGGATTAGTTCACAACTCCATCAACAGTGTATTAGTGTCCCAATAGTCCCCACATTCCTTCCAACATTCATCATTATCTTTTCCTGTCATCTTAGCTAATTCAAGAAATATAGTGTAGTGGTACCTCAGAATTGCCTTAATTTGCATTTCTCTTATGTGATTTAGAGCATTTTTTCATATGACTAGAAATGGTTTTAATTTCTATATCTGAAAACTGTTCATATCCTTTGACCATTTATCAATTGGAGAATGCCTTGTATTCTTATAATTTTGAATCATTCTCTATATATTTTAGAAATGAGGCCTTTATCAGAACCCTTTGATGTAAAATTTTTTTTCCCAGTTTTCAGCTTTCCTTCTAATTTTGTCTTGCAGTGGTTTGTACAAAAACCTTTTAATTTAACATAATCAAAATTATCTGTTTTGCCTTCCATAATGTACTCTCGTTCTTTGGCCACAAATTTCTTCCTTCTCCACAGATCTGAGAGGTAGACTATCCTTTGTTCTTCTAATTTTCTTATAGTATCATTCTTTATATCTAAGTCATGAACCTATTTTGACCTTATCTTGGCATATAGTGTTAGGTGTTCACCTCATACTTTAACAATAGAATGTACTCAGTAAATGGTTAGCCTTGCTTGAAAACCCCTAGTGTCCACCTCTCACTCTTAATCTTTGAGAAGTTTTTCCTTGCATCAAACCTATGTTTGCTCTGTTGCATTTCACATGAATTGTTCTTACTCCTGCTCACTGAAGTAAGGCATGATAAAGCTATAGGAAGTAGCATGTTATATAATAGGAAGTATGTTAGTCAGGAAACAACTGGGTTTAAATTCTGTCTATATGGCACTTATTAGCTATGTGACCATTGGTTCAGTTAACATTATTTTGGCTCAATTTCCTTATCTGTAAAGTGGAGATAATAATAAAAACCCAGAAGGGGGCAGCTAGATGGCTCAGTGGAGTGCCGGCCCTGAAATCAAAAGGACCTGAGTTCAAATCTGGCCTCAGACACTTAACACGTCTTAGCTGTGTGACCCTGGGCAAGTCATTTAACCCCAGTTTCCTCAACAACAAGGGAAAAAACCAACCAACCAAACAAATAAAACCACCCAGAGGGTTGCAAATGAAATCATGTCTAGAAAGTATTTTGCCCATGTAAAAATCTCTGTATAAACATAATGGTAATTATATTATCCATATCTGAGCCTTTTAAATACTTACAGGACAGCTACCATGTTTTCTCCTCACTTTCGTTTTCTCTAGACTAAGCATTCCTAGTGTTTTCAATGGATTCTTATATGCCAGGAAATTAGAACCTTTGCTGTCTTGGTTATGCTTTCCTGGATGAACACCAGCTTATCAGTGTTCTTTCTAAAATGAAATTGAACCTAGACTTGAATGAATTTCTCTAGATGTGGTTTGACCAGAACAGAATACAACAGCATTGTCATCTCTCATTCTGGAAATGGTACCTTTTGTAATTCAGCCTAAAATTTCTTTAGTTTTCTTGGTTTCCACTTCTCCCTTTTGTATTATACTACTGACCACTGAAATTCCCGGATTTTTTTTGGATTAATTTCTATCTGAATTTTCCCCATCATGTATTTGTAGAAGTTATTTTTTTTTATTCCAAAACTTTGTATATCTCACTATTAATATCATCTTATTAGATTCTACTCATTATTCTAGCTTGTCAAGATCTTAATGGATGGTAATTGCCACTTAATGTGATGACTTTGCAATTTTGACAAGTGTGCCATCTATGCCTTTGTCCAAGGGATAGAAATATAAAAGAGCATGAGGACAGCTTCCTCCGAATAGAAAATGAGAAAACAGAGACTATTTGCAAGAGCTCCCTCTTCCCCTTTTTGTATCTCAAAACGCTTTGACTTTACCTTTACTTTTTTCTCTTTATGAGTCTTTAATGATGAAATAGTTCTTCTCCTTGGCAAGAAAAACTCTTTGTGCTCTTGATCCCAATATCTCCTGTTTTGTCCTAATCTTCCCTCCTCTGATCTTCAGTCTTTCCTCATATTTCTCTTGCCTCCAGACTTGCTTGTGTCTCCTCCATTCTTTTAAAAACTTTTGTAAAACCCTGCCATTCCCTCAAATATTCACCCTATATATTTTTTTGAACTTTTCACAGTCAAACTTGTAGAAAAAGCCATCTGTCTTTATTGTCTCCATTTCCTCTCACTTAATCCTTAATCCATTGTCTTTTTTTTTTTTTTTATTTCACTTCAAAACTCAACTGAAATTGCTTTCTCATTTTTTAATTTGGAATGGTCAGTTTTTCTCAAGATTCCGATCATTTCCAGCCCAATAACCAAATTGTATGAGGGAGAATGGATCCAAAATAGAATTTTTCCTGATGGTTCTTCCATATTTTGAAAGTTGAAATAATTATTTAGGCAAGTTAAGAGATAGGTTTTTCTATAGTTGGCAGTAGATATCTAAGTAATCAAAGGCTTCCATCACTAATGTAGCATATCTCTATTCTGGGTTGCCGGAACTCCTTTTTTATTTCTTCTTTTTTATCTGGGTGATCTGTAGTTTCATTCCTAGGACAATATTGTTTCTGTTCCTTCTTCTTGACCACATGTTTACCATATGTCTCACTTTCTCTATGACTATATTTTCTTAATATCCAGTGTTATTGTATGTGGGGGAAATGTTTCCCCCTCTCTTATCTTGTTTCCTTTGTATAAGACATACCTTTCCAGAATCATATTCTAGTTATAAGTCATATTTCAGTGAATAGTTTTGTGCCTCTTTACCTTATTTCATTCCTTTTGGAAGCTATATTCTGTCCATTTAGTGTAGACATCTCAGGCCTTGGATATATAGGCTCTTTTCTTAGATTTTGTCTTTTGTGAATTTTTGGGTGCCCTCTGCTGCTATTCTTTAAACATTTTTTTTAAGCACTTTAAGCACTTTCAGTGAAATGTCTTCAAAACTAAATTTTAATACCACTCTAATTTTCAATTCATTAAACCTACATTTAATCAAGTCCTTTAAGTAAAGAATTGCAATTTATAAAACATGACCTAATATATAGAATGTTGAACTGAAGAGTCTTAAAGATCTGTTCCATAGAATGCCTTGTTCAGTTGTTAGCTCTATAACCTTGGAGGAGTCACTTCACCTCAGTTTCCTCATCTGTAACATGGAGTTTATAAAAGCACCTATCGTAAATCTCTGATGCAAAAAATACATGAATTACTTTAAGAAATAATCATAATTACTTTAAGAAGTAATCATATTAAAAGAAGTTTGATTTAAATATGCTTTAAGTCTCTCTTTGGAAAGCAAATCTTCACATAAACTAGTGCTTTCCCTTGTTTCTCCCCAAAAGTGATATAGTTATTGATCACATATAAAACAAGATCACAGAAGCATTGATCTAGAACTGAAAGGCCCTTTTAAAAGGCATCTAGTCCAATACCCTTGTTTTATAGGTGATAAAACTAACTTGCCTTTGTTGTTTCTTATTTGTTTTCATTATATGATTTGTATATTTATCAGCATTTCTTATCTATGTTGTTGCTTGGTTAACTTCACATATGTACTTTTTTCCTTTAGGTTCACATTTCTAAATGTTAAAAGTTCTAAAAAGTTCTAATTTGCTTTTCCTTTTTCATGATTGATACCTCTTCCCATGTTTTAAATACAAAGAATTTTTATCATCCTTACCTGTACCTTTCTCATTTTCCCCCCCAAGCCATTGAAACTATTATTTCCAAGGTCACAGGGCTATTTTTGTGGAATGCTTCCCAAGTTTAGAGCCATTCCTAATCCTCTCCCTCCCTTTACCCCCCCCCCCCTTTTTTTTTTAAAATAGAATCATGTTAGAGGTTACTGTAGGCCTAGGGAGGAGAATGTGCAAATCCTCAAAGGCAGGAGAAAGTAGCAAAGATGACTTTGGACGTAGGTTAGTAATTCAGTCTGACTCAAGTGTGGTATATGCCACAGAAGTTATTTGAGCAGAAAAAAAAGACAAAATCAAATGATGTAATAAGATTAAGAATAAGCTAAAAGGTGGGGGAAGACTAATTAGCAAGCATTCTTAAAAATTCAGCAGCTATTAATGAGGATCTGAAGTAAGATGACAGAAATAGAGTGAAAATCAAGTGATGGATTTAAGTGATATTGCTAAGGGAGATACAGTATTACTTGGCATCTAATTGGATATGGGGGAGCTCAATGAGAACTGTAACTTTATGACTGTAGGTAATTTGGATGAAGGTAATATCACTAATCAGGTGGTAGAACTTTTTGGATATGGGCAGATGAATTCATTTTAAGATTTGCAGAAATTCTAGTTGCAAGTTAGAAATTTAAAACTGTAGTTTAATAGAGAGATATAGTTTGGAAATAGAGATTTGGGAGTCATCTTCATATTTGTAATAATTAAAACTATATGATTGGGTGAGATTGGTTCCTCCCCTCTCCCCCTGTGGCAATTAGGGTTAAGTGACTTGCCCAGAGTCACACAGCTAGGAAATGTTAAGTGTTTGAGGCCAGATTTGTACTCAGGTCCTCCTGATTTCAGGGCTGGGGCTCTATCCACTGTGCCATCTAGTTGCCCTTAGAAGTTTCTTTCTTTCATTTTTTTGGGTGGGGTAAGGGTGGGGTGAGATTGTTAAAGAAGAATACAGGTAGGTGAAAGTAGAGGACAAAATCTTGGAGGGCATAAACACTGAAGGAAGAAGAGGAGGAGAAAGAACCAAGTAGATAATAAAAGAGAAGTAGGAGGAGAATCAGTTTTGAATAATATTCCTGAAACCAAGTGGGAGAGAGTATCCAAATGCAGGAGATGATCAGTTCTGTCATATAGTAGAAAAGTTTTAGATTTAGCAATGATTGTTGGTGAGTGTGAAAGGAATATATATCTTCATTGGCATGGTGGGAACAAGATATTAATGGATAATAAGTTAGGGGTGAGATCAGTAGAAGTACAGTTCCTTTTTCTTTACCTAACTTTTTTTTTAGATCCATATTAAAAAATGCTACATTTAGGAGATTACCTGATCCAGTGCTCTTACAGATCTACCGACATAATTGTCATATCTTTTATATTAAGAAACTTGTACTTGATTGATTATAACACGTTTTTTTTTTCTTCCATTCTTAAGCTGAGCCATTATTTGGATATTGTGGAAGTAAACATTGCTCATCAGATCTCTCTACGTTCAGAAGCATTTTTTCATGCAATGACCTCTCAGCACGAATTGCAGGACTACCTCAAGAAAACTTCCAAGGCTGTAAAAATGCTTCGAGATAAAATTGCACAGATTGATAAAGTAATGTGTGAAGGATCTCTCCACATTTTAAGACTGGCACTTACCAGAAATAACTGTGTAAAAGTGTACAATAAACTGAAATTAATGGCCACTGTGCACCAGACTCAACCTACAGTACAAGTGTTGTTATCCACTTCCGAATATGTTGGAGCCTTGGACTTAATAGCAACAACCCAAGAAGTTCTACAGCAGGAACTTCAGGGCATTCATAGTTTTCGGTATGTACTAAATAATGAATTAGAAATAGTTCCATACATGATGTGTGTCAAAATGTTCATTTGAAATATATTTATAATTAAGTGGAGAGAGCTTGTTTTTTCCTGGTACTTAATAGTGTTTTCAAATTCTTAATGTTATGGTAGTAGTTGTAGTAGCAAGTTAAAAGTCCATGTATATCTCAGAGACATTTGAATAAAGGCAAAAAACTAATTGAAGAAGTTAATGAATGAGTCAGGATTTGTAGTTGATTATTTGCAGCTTTAAGAATGCAATTATATTCTATGATTTGTTAAGTTAAAGCCCTTTAAAAATCCTATTTGCTCAACTGATCAATAGGTAAAATTATCACTTCCTCAATGGAAATGAGGGTCTTGGGCAAATAAGAAAACTTTCCCCAATCTTCAGTACTATACTCTTTGTATAATTTTTCCCATGACAAATGTGTTTTCTTCATAGAAATGGTTATCAAGTGTTTTTCCCCCCAACTTCAGGGAGTCATTGTAGAGGAATCAGTAATAACCCTACTAGCTGTCACTTCTCCCTGAAGGTTTTTGCTTGTTTTCAAGGTATCAGCTAGACTATTTTGAATTAAGAATTGGTTAATTTTTGGTAGTGTTTTTCATTCTCAACTAGTTTCCTTTGCTCTTTAGTTTGATAGATCCCATTTCTTGAGGGCTATAGTATGATGCTGGAACATGACTTCCTCACACTAACAAGTACTTTTTTTTTTTATTTTTTTATTTAATAGCCTTTTATTTACAGGTTATATGTATGGGTAACTTTACAGCATTAACAATTGCCAAACCTCTCGCTAACAAGTACTTTATTTGTAATTGTCATTGATGTGTGCTCTTTAAGAGGTATAGCTTTTCTACATATCTTTGAAATAATATCCCTTGTTAAAAATCACAGTTGGGAAAAACACATTCACAGCAAAAGGGAGTAATGAGATGTAGGCATAAAATCTATCACTTAGCTGATAAAAAACTAGCTAAATATGCAGAAACCACCTCAGCCCAATTTCATATGGTCAAAGGTCATATATTCTGAATTAATCTAGTAGTAGTAGAAGTACACATGTATAACTATTTCTTTGACAAAATAAAATCATATAATAATTATTGCTTTTCCCAAGTAAGCCTACACACACACACACACACACACACACACACACACACACTCCGAATGGAAGGTAATTTCAGAGGTAAAGCACAAGAAGTGCAAAGCTTCTTGCAGCAGGTGAGATTTGAGCTGAGTCTTGAGGAAAGCTGAGAGCCAGAGGTAAGCAGGGAGAGCATTCCATGCATGGAGACAACCAGTCTGGAGTCTGGAGGTGGAGAGTTGTAAGTAAGCATTGAATGAAGGCCATGGATTGGAGTATATATTGAAGGGAGTAAAGCAGAACACCAGAAAGGGAGGAAGGGACCAGTTTGTAAAGAACTTAGACAATTTACACTTGATTCTGGAAGTAATAGAGATCCATTAGGGTTTGTTGAGGGCTGTGTGTGTGACATAGCCCTTTAAAAAGATAACTTAGGCAATTGTTGGACTAGACTGGGGAGAGATGAGACACAGAGAACAACTAGAAGGTTATGTCAGTATTCACAACATGTGATGATGAGGGCATGCACTTACTCCCCTCCTTCCACATACTTTGAGGTCCAAACTCACTGGACCACTTATAGTTCTTCAGACTTGATACTTTTATCTACCACCTGCATATCCTTACAGTGACTATCTATACTTTGTGCTTCTCTCACCTCAGCCCTTTTTTATTTAAAATCTGAGATTTTTTCAAGATTGAGTTCAGTTACCACCTTCTATGCAGAAGGCTTTTCTTCATCTTCTTAGCTACTAGTGCCTTCCTCTGCAAGGCTGTCCTCCATCTGTGCTGTATATATCTTATATTTACCAATTTATTTATATTGTCACCTCCATTAGAAGGTAAACTGCTTGAGGACAGAGGCTTTTTTTCCTTTTTTAAAATTATCTCCAGAGTTTGTATGATGTTTTTGCCACAGAGATCTTAATGAATTTTTACTGATTGATTGACTTTGTTTAATTAGGTTTTTCTAGATTATTTCAAATCTTTTTTCTTCCAAAAATGTTAGATTGAAGGCTGCAAGTCTCTCAGCAGAAATGGATTTTCAGAATGTAATGATATAGAAATGGAATAACTGGGTTTACAAGTTTACCTTATAGAAATAGTAGTATCTTTTAATGAATGTAAAGCAAGACATCATTTTATTATATTTTCCCCCTACATGCTGCAGGGAACATTATTATTATCAATCTGACTAATTCATCTTTCCTTCCTTCCTCTCTCTTCCTTTCCCTTCCTTCCTCTCTCTTACCTTCCCTCCCTCCCTTTTTTCTTTTCTTTCTTTCTTTCTTTTTTCTTTTTCTTTTTTTTTTTTTTGGCCATTAATTGGAAAAGAATCCTAACAGATTATTTATGTGATTTATTGATGGTATTGATGGCAGTCACATTCTCTTCATTTGAAACATTTTTTAACGGGAAGTAGTAATGCTTCAAGATGAATATATTATTCAGGAAAAGAAATAAAATCATCTCAGTTTATTAAGCAGGAGGCCTAAGGTTTTCTAAAATACAACTTCACTTACTTCCATGGCAGGAAAAAAGAAAAAATTACATCTGCTGTAAGGGACACATTTCAAAACTTATGCCATTCTTATTTGCTTCAGTCTGTGGAAAAAAAGTAACCCTTTTGGCTGAGACCAACTTCTTCATTTGCGATCTTGATTGCACTCCTTTCTACCCTTCCTGTCTTTCAGCTGTTCCAGAAGTTTTGTCTCCTTAGTTTTATCCTTTTGTCTTCAGTCTCTAATTATTTACTAATTCTTTCCCTATACCTTTCAGAAATTCCCTAGTCATTCTGATCTGTGTCCTCTCCTCAAAAAACTTCATTTTGATCTGACATCTAATAAATAGATCTTTCTCTTTATGTATCCCTGTTCTATACAACCTAGAGTTGAAAAAAGGATTTGTCACAGCTTTTAATACTCCATTTTCTCATCTATGAACCTTTTACAATTTGCAACTTACCATGTAATTCATTGAAATTATTTCTTCCAAGGTTACCAGAATTAGTCCAGTTTGGGATCTTAAGACACAGATATACTGGTCCACCTTGTGGTGCTTACTCTAAGATTAGCTGTGGGTCAGCCTTGGGGCAGGAAGGAGCTGTATTTCTGCTCCCTATAGACTAGCCTGTACTTATGGTCAAGTCACTTAACCTCCCAGTGCTCCCAGCCTATTTTTTTGACTCTTCAGAAAAGTTGCTAAATTGCATTAAGCTCCACTGCAGGGTAATGACCCTGATGAAATTGCAAGAAAAAAATTTATTGATAGTAGGAAAAAATACACAGATACAATAAGGAATATATCTATTGATCCATTTTTCCAGATACCCAAGTAGCAGGTCTCTAGCTCAGAACTGTAGCCTTCTTTTTTAGGGCTAGCTTGGTTTCATATTTAAGAGGACTAAGGGAAATGGAACTTTTCATATGTGATAATTGAAAGTAAACAGATTCCAAGACTTTTTAAATGTTCTGAATCATTAATAAGCCAGATAAGGATATCCTGTGTATTCTTCCTTCACTCTAGGAAAAGGGATTTAGTATGGTTAGATTATATTAATTGAGAAATATGATAACTTTTTCTCATTTCTCATCCTACTTTGTGACTTCTCTGTTTTTGACACATCATCTCTTTACAGATATATTCTTTTCCCTTTCTTTTGTGACATGTTCTCTCAGTTTTTTTTCCTAGTCTCTTTTCCTAAATTATCATTCATCTCTTGTCACTTAACTGTTTTATATTTTAACTCTCCTATCTCTACACTATCTCTTCTGGAACCTTTCAGCTGCTACTATACATTTCCTTTGAATCCAGTGTATATTGGATATAGAGTATGTATATGTATATATTTATACACATCTACACATAAATGCCCATATATAAGTGGTGTATCTACTTATATGTAGGCATATTGCTCTCCTTCCTTTATAAGCTTTATTGAGAAAAGGGACCATCATTCTTATCTTTACATCCTCAAAATCTAACAAAGTGGTGGCACATAGTAGACACTTAATAAATGTTCGTTGATTAATTTATGATGTATATTCATGATGATTCATCATGCATGTTTATATGTTATCGCAGACTTAACATATCCAGAACAGAATTCATCTTCCCTCCTAAATGTCCTCTTATTCTATATTTTCCTTTTTTTGGGGGTAGAGAGGGGCAAAGGGAAACCTTCCAGCTATCCAAGTGTTCAACTCTATATTCTTACCTCTTTTTGTGTTCTTGATCCTGTTTCCTTCTAGGCAATTATCTCCTTAGTTATTTTTTCTCATCTTCATTCTTTTATTTCTAACTTCCTACTGGACATTTCCATTTTGATGGCTATTTGGTATCTCAAACTAGATGTCTCTAAAATATCACTCATTTTTATCCCTCCTAAATTCACTCTTTCTCCAGACATTTTGTTCTTAAGTCAGCCAAGTTTACAACTTTGGAATCAGTTTTGATTACTTCTTTTACCTTGCCCCCCATAATCATCTCTTTCTGATCACCACCCTGAGGTATGTCCTAGTTACCTCACCCTACATTACTCTTAACAGAGCCTTTTAATTGTTCTTTTTACTTCCTAGCTCTACACCATTTTCCACATATCTTGCTAATTAATATTTCTAAGGTAGTGGTCTGATCATGGCATTTATGGCTTTCATACTTCTGTAATCTCTCTAGGGTGAAATCACAAACTCTTCAGCTTGGCATTAAAGGCTTCCACAATCTGATTATAAACAATAATAATAATAATAATATTAATAAAAATATTATTTCCTGTCACATATTTGATGTTTCTGGAAACTGACCTGATTTGCTTTTTCATTTCTCAATTCTTTGATTTTGCCTCAAGCTTTCCATGCCTATTAACTCTTAATTTCTTGTAAAAATTCATCCCACTTGGCATTTCCTATGCAAAGCCTTTCTTCATGTTCCCAGTTGGTAATGTTTCTACTTTTTAATTGCTTTGTCTTTATTCATCTATGCACATATGCTGCCCCTTCCTTCAAAGTAATATATAAGACACCTTCTTTTTGAATCTCCAGTGCCTAGCCTATAGTGCCTTATACATAATAGGCACCTCATTTTTTTTTTTTTTTACTTGTTTGCAGAATTAAATAGTTAGGAAAATTAAATATTTGTTGAGAAAGTTTTGCTTATTGTTTTTAGGTCTTGGACTAAAAATCCATTTTTAGGTTTTAATAAATATTTAGATAATATTTGTGTTGTTGTTGTTGTTTTTTTTTTTATAGGCACCTAGGATCACAACTTTGTGAATTAGAAAAATTGATAGATAAAATGATGATTGCAGAATTTTCTACTTATTCTCATAGTGATTTAAATAGACCACTGGAAGATGACTGTCAAATTTTAGAAGAGGTATGTATTTTAAATTATAGAAGAAAAATAGTCTTTATTCATTAACAGTTATCTTGCTTGTAACACAAATCTTCCAAATTAAGTCAAGCGAAAATTTTGTTACCTGTGCTTAATTGTTTTTACTGTATCAAAATCATAAACTAGTAGATTATAATTTTAATTTTTTTATTGACTAACTATGACCTCAGGAAGATCATTTAACCTCTCTAATTGAGTTCCTTTATCTGTAAAATTGGAGAAATAATGTCATCTATGTTTATAAGTTCTTTTTTGACCAGACCTGTGATTCTTTTGGTATAAAAGCTCCTGATAAGGAAACCATGGATGCAGACCATCAGCTATTAAACACTTTATAGCCTTAAAGAGTTTCCTAAAGTTTTGAGAAGCAAAGGGACTTTTTCATAGGAAACATAGCTAGTATGCGTCAGAGCTAGCAGTCAAATCTAGATGATTCTGATATTGATGTCCCTTGTCTTTTTACTATATCAGATTGCCTCTAATAATCTTTATAGATTATGAGAATCAAATTGCCTTGAAATGAAAAATAGTTTATAAATACAAGAAATTATCTAGTTGTTATTTCATTACTAATAATAATTCTTTTTTTTATAGACTCAGGCATATTCATAAACATCTCATTTAATAATAATTGTAATACTTTATAGTCACAAAGTTATTACAGTTATTTAGATCTTTATATACCTTATTTGATTTGGTTCTTAGTACAAGGTATGAGTCCTACAGCCTTCACTGTTTGGAATATCAGTAAGAACAGGAAAAGAACCAGGGGAGAAAAAAGACCTTGCCAGTCATCCCTAGATATCTCAGAATTAATCTATTAATCAAAAGAGAGTCCTTTAGTCCTTCACTCAAAGTCTTTACTCTTCTTTAAGATGGTTCTAAGTTTAGTTGTTGGGTTTCTTAGCCTATTACAAAGTAGAAATAGTAAGTTAGAAGAGGCACATATTATAGAGAGAGCAACAAAAGGTGATAGCAGAGCATGGAAGAGTGAAAATGAAAAGAAAAAAAAAAAACAGAAAGTGAGAGATAATGTGACCAGTTTGAATAGGACTATTTAGCCTTAGAACAATTTACTAGTTACTTGAGGGCGATACTGAATTTATATACATAATTACTATTTCATTAAATTAGGTTCAGTGTGCTTTGTTTAAATTAAGTAAAGAATGAATAAACATTTATATAGTTCCTGCTATGTACTAGGTGCTGTGCTAAGCATTTTTCAGATTTATTTCATTTGATCCTCACAGCAACCCTGAAAGGTAGGTGCTGCTATTATTCACATTTTACAGTTGAAGAAACTGAGGCAAATAGAAATTAATGAACTTGCTTGCCCTGGGTCAAACAGCTTTTAAGTGTCTAAGTTCATATTTGAACTCAGGTCTTCTTGACTCTAGACCTAGTGTTCTATTCATAGAATACCATGTTTTAGTTAGATTTTCTTCCCAAATTATTAACTTTTAAAAAGTGTTTCTCCCCCCCACCCCCCTTTTTTTTTTGTGGTGGGCGGGGTTCTTCATTTTTTATTTGGGAAAATCTCTTGTGTGAAATACTTTCTCTGATTCTATCAGGCAAATGAGGTTATTTTTGACCTCTTGTCATTGTACATGACAAGAAAGTGTTGTGTTAAGTATTTAAAATGTAATACGTGGTAAAAACAGAAAAAACAAGACAAATAAATCCATATCCAATGGATTGGGATGTCCAGTTCGGCCATCAGAGAAAGACTGAAGCTGTTCCATGGGATTTGTGATTTTTCTTGCATTTTAGAGCCATTCTTAAAAATAGTCAGACTTTATTTTGCCTCAGTTGAACTGTTTTGGTACAGTAGGACTCATCTGTGTTAAGGTGAATTCATTCAAAAAATAGAAGACAAGATTGCTAAGACTTGTTTTCTTTTTTTACTGAGTATCAGGGAATACCATTTGTTGTCTAGAGATTTGTTTTCCATATAGTCAGATCCATGCTAATGAATATTAATAACTTTGAATGAGTTGGTTTTGTCCATTGAATATTTTGAAATATAAATTATTAACATCCTTCTTTTAATAGGAAAGACTAGTATCACTTATATTTGGACTTTTAAAACAAAGAAAACTCAATTTTTTAGAAATTTATGGTGAAGAGATGATTATCACAGCAAAAAATATCATTAAACAGGTAATGATACATTTTTCTTTGAGAAATTTTTTTTTTTAATGTATGAAATGAACTGTGTATGGATTTGGATGATTGAATGCTTAACTTGCTTATCATTGCTGTTCTTTGTTCTGTTTTTTTACTTGGATTAAGTCTAATTCTCCAAGACTGAGTTTATATTTTGTGAAACGTACAAAACATTACTGAAAGATTAACTCACTGTCAGTGTATTGAACATATAGATATACATAAAGGGTTCTTATTTAAAGTGAACAAAATTTCATAGTTGTTTTTATACTTTAAATTGTCTGAAACATCTTTACTTAAAAAAAATTCCATATTCTTATCAATGTGTACAGAATTTTTTTCAGATTATGTCTGTATTTTGAGGATTGGGAAATCTTCTTACAGATGTTAGTGGTACAGTGGTATGGTACAGAGGTTGTAGCATTATCAGTAAAATCTGGCAGAATATCTGTAGTACTGAGTATCTAAAACTTCCATTCTTCAGATAAACTTTTAAATTAAGTACTTCATTTACTACAATAAGGGTATTATGAAAGATTTTTCTTTTTTTAGTTTTTTAGCCATATTTTAATCCTTATGATTATTTTGTGTTTCCTTGAATTCTTTCACCAATTTTAATAGTGTGATAAAACTACTGTGTAACTTTAGGTTTTAAACATCTTGAACAGTTTTAAGCAGTTTTACTCTAAATAATTTTTATTAACTGTGAATAAGTTATTTAGAAGATTTCTTATATTTTCATATGCCAATGAAGGAAGTGTTGTGCACTATACAGTAAAAATGAGTTATATTCTATAGGGACAAATAAGCAAATATCTTTTTTTCCTAAATTTTTCAGTGTGTGATTAATACAGTTTCACAGATAGAAGAAATAGACACAGAAGTTGTTGTAAAGTAAGTATAAATGTAGATTTGGGGATGGGATGGGGATATTAAATACCTTAAGTGCAAATTATAAAAACTATAACTCATAAGCAATTAAAGTAATATTTGTGTAATTATCAGAACAGTAAGAAAATGTATTGAAGTTAACTTCTCAGATCTGCCATGTAGTTATGAAATCATACTTTTTAATTCTGTATCACTGAATAGTGTTGAGATGACCCTGAGTTGCCAAATATTTTTTCCCAGTATTTATTTTTCATTCTTCCATCTTTTCATTCAGTTTTATCTACATTTAGAAAAGATCCTTTCCACTCCAACTAATACCATTTCAATTAGGTCCTCTATTACTTCTTATCATTGTACTTAAATGTACAGTCTTAGTTGCCATACTGCTCCTGGAGGCTTCTTCCTAACATACTATGGTCATGGCACTTTTCTACTCATGAGCTTTTCATGTGGTTTCAAGCTATTCTTTCAGCCTTAACCTCATACAGTTTCTGTTTTTGTGATCTAGTTCTCAGCCAAATTGGACAATGCCCATTCATATCTTGTTCTTCTTGTCTCTCAGTCTTTGATTTGGTAACCCTAATCTGAAAAAGGATTTTTCTCCCATCTCTTGAAGTTTGATCAAGAAAGCTCTTTATGAATCTTTTGTTATATCCTTCTCTACAAATGAAAATAAACTTTTCTAACTGAAATTCCTTAGAACATATTACCTGGACTTCTTGTTAGTACTTATGTTATCCTTTGTATTTTAATTATTTGTATACATGTAAGTGAGAACAAAATCTGTCTTGCTGTCTCAGGTCCTTTGACTTTCAACAAGCCTTTTATCATTCCTCCTTCCTGGAATCTGTAATGCCACTGTTATGTCTTATTTTTTATTTAGTTATGAACTTTTAAAACATACTGTGTACTTAACTTTTATACTTTCAATCATTTTCTGCTTAAGTATATGTGTTTTACCACCCTTCCCCCCACACCCAGTTTTTAGTTTGGCTTTGTGGCCACAATTCTTTATGCATATAATGAATATTTACACATTTATTGGATTTAATTGAATAAATTCTGAAGCTACATAGGAACTCATTTAAAATAAAAAATCTCAGAGTAAGTTTTTTTGTTTGTTTTTTTGGTTTTTTTGTTATTGAGTCCTTTCAATAGTATATGACTCTTTGTGATCTTAAAACAGTACATACATTTTTGTTAACTAACTGAAATTTTTTTAGTCCTAATAATTGGCATTGCAATAAGCATGAAATAAATGTTTTTTCATTCATGCTCCTCTATTTTTTATGGCATAACCTTCCAAGCTGCATATCATTCTGAGCTTATAAGGTGTTGATATACATCTAATTTTGGCTAAATTTCTTTCTAGTTTTCGTAGTTCTTGTCACTATACTTAAAGCAAGGAAGCATGCAGTAATGAAAAAGAATTGTAGACCAATCCAGTGTTTGTGATCCCTTTAGGGGTTTTCCTTGGCTAAGATACTGCAGTAGTTTGTCATTTCCTTCTCCAACTCATTTTACAGCTGAGGAAACTCAGGCAAACAAGGCTAAATGACTTGTTTATGGTCACTGGTAAGTGTCTGAGACCAGATTTGAATTCACTAAGATTGTTGTAACACAGTTCTCTTTTATTGTCCTGCCTTGGTTTCCTTAAATTGTCCTGCCTCAGTTTCATTAATTGGTCCTGCCTCAGTTTCCCTAATTGTTCTACCTCAATCCCCTTAGTTGCAACCCCCACTCTGATGCAGTAAGACTGGTATAACTTAGAGGTTATAAATTGTCAATGTGTAAACTCAAAAAAGGGGAATCCAGACATTCTATCTTTAACCAGACACTTTCTTACTTCCCAGTTAGTAAGAATTTATGGTCCTACCTCTCAACCTGTCAGAACAGAATTGATGGCTCGTCCCTGGAGATTCCCCCTCACTAGAGTTTGGGCTCCACCCCCCCGCCTTTCTTTAGCTACTGTGTATAAATAAGTCATTGAGAACTCAAATTGGCTTCTGGGTGCTGGATTCTTGGAGACAATAGTCTCATTCAGCCCTGGGACCAAACCATGGATCCATTTGGTCCCAGTAAATCTCTTCCTTTCAAAAAAAATTATTAAATACTCTTTAATCTCTATGTTGCCTCAGTTTCTCTGGCATTACAAAATGAGTCTTCCTGATTCCAAGCCCAGTGCTTTATCCACTGCACCATGTAGCTGCCCCATTAAAGCAAATGAGTAATCCTAATTTTATGAAGTTCCTCATTTGCTCATATAGTTTTGGATTCTGTAAATGCTTATTGTAATGCCTGGGACTAAAAATAGAACAAATGAGTTAGTTTCTGTTTCTTGTGGAAATTTTTAATTGGGGAATATTACCTAAACGAAAGTTCACTTCAGGAAAGATGGTAAAGTCCATAAATCAGCAGATCATATGGCAGTGCCTGTGAGTCTGGGATGTGCAACCCAAATATAAAACATCATGTTGGTATACTAGAGCAGGAAGATTGAAAGGCTTTGTGACTTTGATGTCACTAGAAAGTTTAGTGACATAATTCATCAAAGCAGTGTGAATGGCCATTTTACTCTTCTTGTTTGAACATATAGGGTCTGGATGAATTAGAGTCAAGGGATTGACAAAGGGAAAACAAGGGAGAAGAGAACTTTACCAGCAGTTTCTTTTTATTGGATGGCCTTGAGGAAATCTATTTGTCAAATTTGCATGGCCTAGGAGATCATGTATAAGCTCAAGAGTCTTTTCCCATAGGATAGTAAAAGAATATTAACAAAGTTCTTGAAAGAGTTGTAAACGCTTAACTTTCTGATTGTTCCAAATTATAAATAATAAAAGAATGGAAAATCACAACTTTGAAATTTTTAAAAGAAATGACAGATGGGGAAGGATTCTGGGAAACAGACACAATACATCATTGTTGGTGGGACTATGAAGAATTGGCCTAACTGTTCTGGAAATTGCATAATTTGTAATTATGCTTAAAAAGTGAGCAAATTTGACAACTTTTGACCCAGAGATGCCACTACTAGACCTAAACAAAGCAAAACAAAAAAAGACTAAAAGGTTCTATATACTTCAAAATATCCATAATGGCACTTATTGTGATATCAAAAAATTTGAGACATAGTAGATGCCCAGTGATCAGGAAATGGTTAAACAAATTGTGGAATATAAATGTAAGAAATGTACCATAATTTGTTCTAATCATTTCCTCAAAACTGATAACTGAAGAATTCAGGAAAGCTTTTCACACATATGTGAACTGATATAGAGCAAAATGAGTAAAACTAGGAGAACAACACAAAATGTAATAAGATAAATGTAAAAAAAAAATCACAAAACTGAGTTCCATGTGATTATACTGGCTGATCATGATCCTAAAGAAGAAATGAAAAAATATGCATTTCTTTATGGGTGTAGAGAATTAAATTTACTATTAGACTGGATCATTGTATTTTATATTGCTAGACTTTTTTTCTCATTAAATTATTGTTATAAAGGATAGCTAGCTGAATGAGGGAGGGAAAGACATATTTAGAAATGAAGATGAGGAATAAATAAAAAGTAATTAAAAAAATTTTTTAAGTGAAAGGAAAAAATTACCATTCCCTAAATTGGTTTGTGTTTTTGCAGACTTGCAGATCAGATGAGATTGATGAATTTTCCTCAGTGGTTTGATCTCTTAAAGGATATTTTCTCTAAGTTTACGGTGTTCCTACAGAGGGTTAAGGTAAGGCATATGTAATTATCAATGTATTCTGAAAACCTTTATATGTTAGCTTTTCAGGTACTTAATATACCATTGAATCAAACTTCTCTACTAAATCCCTAATCATGGTATGGAAGTGGCTTTAAGTTATTGAAGACTTAGCCAATAATTCTCAAGGGTCTGCCAAGTTAGGAAACTAGGCAATAAACTTACATTTGTTATTTGAAAATTGTTTTAAGCATATTTAGAAAGACTTAACACTAGAAGACTGATTATAGGTGATGATCTGTTTTTGGTTTTTAACCATAGTAACTCATGAAAACTATCTCTAGAGGGTAGAAGGATAGTAATCTGCTTTAGTGGGGAGAATAACTACCTGCACTGAGGGCATTATAAATTTTTGAAGCATTGAAATAAGGAATCATTTTTTAAACTTTTATGGAGACTTAAATATTCAATAGACATATTTGTTAATACATGCAGGTTATACTTTTGTAACATTTTTCATGTTAAATTGTTTCAAGATTTGTATATACTGAAATGAATACTTAAGAAGAATAGCTAACATTTATATAAGGGTGTTCAAAGTGCTTTACAAACATTTCATTATTAATTCAATGAGGCATGTAGCCCAAGTGGCATTGTCAGCCATTTTACGTATCAGTAAGATGAGACTAAGAGAGGTTAAATGATTCTCCCTATTGTCACATGCTCCTAAATGGAGGTTTGGAATAGGAAGGGCTCTGCTGACTACCAGCCTGGAATTCTCTTCATATATGGAAGTGCTTTATTTTCTGGCCTTGATTTTCTAATACTTTTTGGTTTTCATAGATGTCTCAAAGAGAGTAATTTGTAATGATAAAATATTGTAGTAGATAGGCAAGTCGGCAGACATTTGTAATCTTGTTACTAAAGAAGACTTCGACTCATGGCTTTTACAAGTTCAGGATGATCTGGTGTCCATAGTAGGCTTGACATCAATATGATGAGCTCTTCACAGTGGAGACCCATCTGACTCCCTAAGGAGAGGTGAACTGGTCCTGGGAGAAAAAAACAGGAGGATTGGGTCAGGCTGCTGTTTGCATCTCCAGCTCATATAAGAGAGGGAAACAGATAAGAGAGAGAAAACTTCTTTGATGATAAACAAAGAATATTTGAGTTGAAATTTAAAATAAGCCAAGAAAATTATGCTTTATATAATGTGATTGCTTGAGTTGTTAACAGATGGAAGTAAGTTTATTAACTAGTGGTGTTGGAAAAAGGCCACTCTTTTTCCCATTAAAACTAAGATGTACATGAAATGTACATTTACATGGTTGAGGAGCGACTAGAAGAGAGAATAATTTTTGTAAGTCTAGGCAACAGCAATTTGAATAGATAGTGAGGAAAAAGCAATGGCAGTTGACTAATAGATACTCAGGCTTAGGAGTTTGCCTTTGAGACCGAGTTGCACAAGGAGAAGTCCTTGTGTCATGGAGGTAAAGGACTTTTGGAAAGATGTGATTAGTCACAGTAAATAAATGTAATGCCTGCAAGCATGAGTATAGGTACTTTTTTGAGGAAGTAAGATGGATAGAGCAGTGAGAAAACAATTATATATTAGTGGTCCCTAAAGATATCAGTGTAAAACATTAAAAAATTTGCCAACTATTGTAGTTCAGAAATCAAAAAGCATATTCATTGTCTACCCTGGTAGAATGAAAAAATGGTTCAGCTCCAACTGAAAAATCAAGAACACTCAAACTTTTCAGTTTGCTTTATATAAAAAGATAGGAAAGTGTGAAATTAATTTTACTTTTAAATAATTTAATATATCTTTTTTTCGATACAATCAATTCCCCAACATTTTCCCTACTCAAAAGTGATTTTAGCCAAGAGTGTTTCTCTTATACTGTGAAGCAGAATGAAGAAAAGAGTAGTATAATATGGATTAATATAGAAAGGAAAAATACGTACATTTTGACTTTAACAATTTGATACCAACATTGTCCAGTTCAGCCTGAATTTTATTGCCTTTTATTGTCTTCATTTACAATTTTAGTTATTGTGTATATTATATTATACTATGCTTTTCTTCATTCTGCATCAGTCTGTTTAATCACTCTTAGAAAAATTTCCATCAAAGTATTTGATATCATCCCATTTCTCTCTCCTTTACTAAAAACTCAGAAAAGACCTGATATCTCTATTTTCTTACCACCTCACTTACTTTTGAACTCTAGCTTCAGATTCTATTACTCTATTGAAATTGCTCCCTCAGAGATATTTAGTGATCATGTAATGATTAATTTACATGAGCTTTTCTTGTCATCCTCTGTGTCTTGTTTGCAGTGTTAGTGTTTTAACACCGCTTCTTCCTAGATACTTCTTTCCTGGATTCCTTGATACTACACTCTATTGCTTCTCTTATCCTCCTTCTTTCTCTCTAGTTGTCTTCTTCACTGACCTCCCTCTTTCTGGGAGCAATTCAAATTCATGTCTGAAGCAGAATTTAGTGTCTTTTCTTCAAAATAGAATTCTCTGATTTCCCTATTTTTATATATTCTATACCAAGCTATTTACCAAGCTCAAAACTTAGATATTGTCTTAAATTCTTCTTAAATAACCTTCCATATTTAATCAATTACAAAGTCCTGTGAATTTTACCTTGAAAATCTCTCTCTCATCTGTCCTTTCTCCTCTTTCTTCCTTATAATACTTTCTAAGATGACAACAGTAGCTTCCTCACTATTTTGTTTCCCTCTAGGTTTCCATCCCCTGCACTATAACTTTTACATCTCTGCCAGTTTTATTTTCCTTATGATTCTACTAGAGACATATCCCAGGACTTTCTCCATTGTGGCTACCCTGTGCCAATAGCTTGATAGATGTGTAGAGGCTAAAGGAATTTGGATTTGATTCTAAGACTTGTGTGTTTGTGTTGTCTGAAGACCATCCAGTCTAAGCAAGGAAAGGTGTTCTACCAGAAGGCTGAATACCAGCAGATGAATTTTTTGGCCACAACAGGTCAAACAATGTGGAGAAAATGTTATCCCTATTAGTGAAGGAAATTTCCCAATAGTGAAATCATAGCTCTTATAAAATGTCCTTATATGCTTGCTTCTCAATTGTATCACTTATGCTCGAAACCCTCCAATGGTTTCTTATTGTCCACCAAACAAAAACCAAGAAGCTCTTTATCAATGCCTCAGAAGCCCTGGAAAAGCTATATTCCTGGCTTTCAAGCTGCCTGTTATCGTCCCTCTTCTACATTCCAGTTTGATGGTGAATTGCTGCTTAGGAACATTATTATGCTTTTTCTCAACACTGGTTCTGAAATAGCCTTTCTTGGTTGTAGCCCAACTCAAAAATGATATTGCTGAGTATACTTTATTCATAACACCATAACAACATAATTATGTTCTCATATCCTGTTTTACAGTTTATTTATGTAGTAACTGCATTTATGTAGTAAAGTAATTTATATAAGCTTAGTATGGCTAGACTGTAAGGTACATGAAAGCAGAAACTGTGGCTTAATGATTTTGATATAAACTTTTCTTTACCATGAACTAGTATGCTGCTTTGTAACTGGTAGTTACTTTTAAAATGCTGGTGAAATGAATGAATTAATTTAGAGTATCTCCAAATAGTTTGCATATAAAAATTGGACAAAACTGATGATTTCCTCACATCAATACTGAAGTGACTTATAATTATTGGAAGTAAAGAATTTCTTTAAGTTTTATTGTTTTTATTTCTACTGAATAATTCTTTTCTAAAGGCGAACAACTTCATTGTGTTTTAAAATTAAAGGAGCAAATGTAAAAAATTAGCTTTCCATCTGGTGAAGGCAGAGACACATTCATTGCTTTAGAATGTAAGAATACAGAATTTTTAAAAAACCTTTAAAATTCATTTTATGTGTTAATTATAGGCAACGTTAAATATTGTTCGAAGTGTTGTCCTCTCAGTCCTTGACAAAAATCAAAGGACTAGGGAACTGGAAGAGACTTCAGAACAGAAGAATGCCGCAAAAGACAGTTCAGTAGATACAGAGGTGGCATATTTAACCCATGAAGGTATGTTTATAAGTGATGCATTTAGTGAGGGTGAGCTACCACCTGGAATAACTGACACTACCTCTCAAAGAAATGCATCTCCGAGCAGTGAGCCCTGCAGCAGTGATTCGGTATCCGAACCAGAATGTACTACTGATTCTTCCTCCAGTAAAGAGCAAATATCTTCTCTTACACCAGGAGGTGTAGAGCTTATGTAAGTATATTGGCTATTCATAATATTGATTGTACTTTGACAAATTGTTAGCAGTTGTTCCATTTAGATACATTATTTATTGTGTTGATAGAAATATATAAAATTTAACACTGAAACTAAATTCTGTTTTAAAAAGCTAATTAATTAATTAATGCACAAAACTTTCAAAAAGAGGAAAAAAAAGATTTGAAGTCTATGAGTTTTATACTACTTAAAATATATCTTAAAACTTATTGATCATGTTCAAAATCCAAGTAGGTCTGCACTTTACTCTTAAATAAAACTAATGGCTAACAAATTATTGCCTTCAATCTACTTATACAGAAATTAGAATGTGATCTTAGTTGCCTGTCATGAGTAAGACTGCCTTCAAAAATCTCTACATTCTGTTTTAAATATATTCCAGAAGAGATAGGAGCTTGCTGCTTTTCACTGCATCTTTTCCAAAATGATTTCTTTTCTTTATTTAGGCAGCCAGCATAACAGTTTAATAGTGTTTTAAACAGTTGAAAGCAATTTTCCAGTGTTGAAATATTGTTATTTTTCCCACCAGCCTAGTGGTAAAAAGTCCAAACAAAAAGTACTTTCAAAATCACTTAGTTCAACAAGCTATATAAATTCATTTAAAACATCTTATTTTATTCTGTATTATCTTTAAGGAAATTAGGTAATTTATGATGTGCTTTACAATGTAAATGTGGAATTCATTGTTTTAGTACATTTAATGTACTAAACACTAATAGGATCAAAGCATGTAGAAAACAGAATGCTGAAAAATAGACAGAAAAGAGAGAGCTTTTTTCATGTGACAATCCTTCACACACTTAGAACAATCTTACATCTCCCCTAAGTTTTCTTTTCTCCAGAAGAGGATATCCTGAATTCTGTCAAATGACCCTCTTTTGATTAGAAATTCCTTTGACACCTTTTGCCTTACATTGCAGCTTTTCAGCATCCTTAACAGATTGTGCTCAATCAATAAGCATTTATTGAACACTTACTATATTCGAGACACTGAACAGAATGTACTTAGAATATGTCAAGCCTATAAATTTCCTGATTTGTTAATGAAATATGTTATCTGTGATGAATCCTGACCTAAGATTTCATTAGCTTTAAAAAAGAAATGCTTTTTTTGTTTGAATTTTTTTTTTCAAATGGATATCACCATTTCTCCCTTTCATACTTTTTCTACTTTCAACCTTTTTAGAAAAAAAAAAGAAAAATGAGACCACTGTAACAAACCTGTATAATCATGCAAAACAAATTGCTTCATTGGAAATGTCCAAAAAAAAAAAAATTATGCCTCAGCCTGTATTCTGATTTTGTTACCTTGTTACCTCTCTAATCAGTAGCTTGGTAGCCTGTTTCATCATTAGCACTCTAGCATAGTGATTGGTCATTTTGATGATCAGAGGAAATCTTTCAAGATTGATAGTCCTTTCAGTATTACTTTTTTTGTATCAATTGTTCTCCTGGTTTTACTCATGACACTATATCAGTTCATCTAAGTCTTACCAGATTTCCCTGAAACCATCACTTTCATCAGCTCTTACAGAACAATAGTATTACATCACTTTAATAATCTTATTTAGTCATTTCCCAGTCAAAAGGCATCTCCTCAGTTTCCATTTGTTTGCCACCATAAAAAACACTGCTATATTTTTGTACATGTGGCTCTTTTTCCTTTTTCTTTGATCTCCTTGGGGTAGAGATTTAATAGTGATATAGCTGGATCAAAATTTATGCAGTTTAATAGCTTGGGTATAGTTCCAAATTGCTTTCCAAAATGCTTAGACAAGTTCATAGCTCTAACCAGTAGTGCATTAAAATACTTATTTCCTCATTGCTCCTTCAACACTTGTCATTTTCCTTTTTTGTCATCTTTGTTCATCTGATGAATATGAAGTGCAAAATTATATTAGTTTTTCTCCAATTATTAGTGATTTGAGGCATTTTTTCCCAGTATGGCTATTGAGAGCTTGGAACTTTTTTTTTTCTATAACATGTTTGTTCATTTCCTTTGACAATTTATCAATTGTTGAATGGCTCCTCATCTTGTAAATTTGAATCTGTTTTGTGCACGCGTGTGCGCACGCACACACACACACACACACACACAAACACTATTATGTGGTCATATTTCTGCCATCCTGTACTAATGTAGTTGAATCATTGAACCCAAGTATAGAATTTTACATTTATTTATGCTGGTTACATTTTATCTTATTAGATTTGGGCCATCATTCTAGCTTATTGAGTTCTTTTTGGATTCTGTGTTGTCTGGCATTTTAGCTAACATTTACCCAGTATTCTGTCATCTTTAGATTTTATAAGTATTCTCTCTGTGTCTTCATTCAAGTCATTGATAAAACATGTTGACCCAAACTTGCCCAAAGACAGGTCCATACCATTAGAGAGCCCTCCTAGATTTTCATCAATACTTTAATCAGTACTCATAAGGTTTAATCATAGTCAGATGAACTTTGAATTGGTTGAATACTCAAATAGCATCTTTCCAACTTTTCTATGTTATAAAAATGCTTTGGTCAAATGCTTTGCTGAAATTTAGTCATAGTATATTTAAGTCACTTCCCTGATATTTCGCCTCCTCCCAAGGGAAAAAAAAAGAACTCTTTTCTTTCTAAATAACTCACAAAACATCCTTTTTAATAATTATATCCTACAGTATTGTCAAGAATCAAGGTCAAGCTCACCAGTTCATAATTTGAAGAATTCGTTTTTTTTCCTTTTGTTTTAAAATTGGAGCCTTCTGTTAATTTTGGGCTCCACTGTCTTAGTTTTCTTCCTAGCAGTCTGTTGACTCCTTAGCCTCCTTTGCTAAAATCATCATCTATGTTCCACTTCCTTTGTATGTCTTTACTGCAAATAGAACTCTTTCCTGGGCCTTGTTTTTTCTTTCATCCTCTTGTGGTGGTCTTTATCAGAGCATATTTCCAACTATAATGTTTCTTCTGAACTCTGCTCCCACATTATCAACAGTCTATAAAATAACTTTAACTCAATGTCTTAAAGACATCTCAAACTCAACATGCCTAAAACAAAACTCCTCCCCTACCCTAAGCCCTCCATCCCCAGAACCTTGCTATCTTGCTTATTTTATGGCAGGCACTTTTCATCCCTCCACTCAAATTTACAATCTCTGAGTTAGGCGTGACTCCCTCTTCCTTTTCCCATAATCAAACCCATCCAATTGGTTGCAGAGTGTTGGTTAGCTCCAGAGCCTTGTCAGTTTCACCTCCACATGCTGTGTGCCTCATATCCATTACTTTGTCTCCCTACCAATGGCCATCTGTTTCTGACCTTCGTTTCTCTTTCATCAGGACTATTACTGTATCCTACTCATTGGTCTTTCTGGCTCTTTTTTTTTTCTTTATTAATCTATACAAATTTATATCTTTAAAGCATGTCTGATTATGACGTTATCTTGTGCAAGTAGCTATTTTGTTGATTAAGTTCCAAAATCTATAGTAGAAATTATTCATAAAAGTCATACAAACCATGATACATAAGAACTTCTCCAACTCCCATTTACTTATGGAATAGCTATGCCCTTTATAACTTTTTGTGAAATTGTGAAATCATTCAACACATTTCCATATTAGACATAGTTTTCCCCCAAAAGCAAGAAAAATAAAGAGAGAAAATTTTACATCATTTTGCACTCAGAGGTCATCAATTCTCTCTCTGGAGGTAGATAGAATTTTTTCAACTTGAGTCATTTGGAATTGTCTCAGATCATTGTACAGGTGATCTTCATTACAGCATTGCTGTTACTGTGTTCAGTGTTCTGGTTCTTCTCCCTTCACTTTATATCAGTTCATATAGGTCTTGCCATATTTTTCTGAAACTATCCACCTCATCTTTTCCCATAGCATACTAGTACCCCTTCACAATCATATGCTGTGACTTGGATGACAAGCATTCCTTTGATTTCCAATTTCCAAGTTTTTGTCACCACAAAAAAGAGTTGATATAAATATTTTTGTAGATTTAAGTCCCTTTCCTTTTTTCTTTGATGTCTTTGGAATACAGACATAGTAGTGGTATTGCTGGGTTTAATTCCAAATTGTTCTTCAGAGTGGTTGTGCTAAGTTCACTATTTTACCAAGTTCATTAGTATATGTATTCCCTGCCCACCCCCCACCCCCATCCCCTTTAACATTTGTTATTTCTGAAGGATATGAGGTGGTACATTAGAGTTGTTTTTATTTCATACGATCGTAGATAGCTTGATTTTTTCTTCTGAAAACTGCCTGTTGATACCCTTTGATCATTTTATCTATTGGGAAATGGCTCATATATATATTTATCAGTTCAAAACTTACTATATATATTTGAGAAAAGACTTTAGCAGAGGAAGTTGTAAATGTTTCTGATGTTACTTCATGGTCAATGGTATCTTTTAGCATGGTGCAGTTTCTATGATCATCTCTAATTAGATTTTTTTTTTTTTTTGCTTTGTATAGATCATGATTTCTACTCCTGCCGTTTTTGTTTTTGTTTTTTTTTTTAACTATAGCTGAAATATTAGATTTTGCTCTAGTCTTTTATTTTAACTCTAGTTTTTTGTTTCAAATGTGTCTCTTATAAACAACATATTGTTGAATTCTGGTTTCTAATCTATTCTTCTGTCTGCTTCCATTTTATGGGTAAGCTCCTCCCACTCACATTCATAGTTATGATTACCTACTGAATATTTCCTTCCATCCAATTTTCTTGTTTCTTCTTCTCTCTGTCTCTGTGTCTCTCTCTGTCTCTCTCTTTCTCTCTCCTCCTCCTCCCCCCTCCCTCAAGGGTCTTTTTTGCTTCTAACCACTGCTTCCCTTAATCTGCTACCTATTTCTCCCCCCCTCCCCATTTCCCTTTTGAGTAAATTACATTTTTACATATAATTGAGTGCATGTGTATATGTATGTTTATGCATATATGTTTATGCATGTCTATAGACAGATAGATAGGTGTGGTTCAAGCATTGAAACCTTCCCACTCCTTATTTTTCCTTCACTGTCCAAGCTTTTCCTTGTGTTCCTCTTTTATATGAAGAAATTTTCCTCATTCTACCTCTTCCTTCCTCTTTCTCTTAGTGAATACCCCTTCATTTTTTGAAGATTGTTTTAATAGTCAACAGATATCCATGTCTTTTGTCTATATAAAGTTCTTTTAACTGTCCTAATAATGATGAAGTTTTTAGAATCTGTATGTGTAATTTTCCCATATAGGAATATAAACAGCCTAACTTTATTGAGACCCTTGTGATTACTCTTTCATGTTTACCTTTTTATATTTTTCTTGAATTTGGCATTTAAATGTCAAATTTCCTGTTCAGCTTTGTTCATTTTTCTAAGTCTATATTATGTGCATCTTTGTCCAACCCCTCAACTTTTGAGTATAAGCTCTTTGGGGGGTAGGTAGATGATTCATTGGATAGTGTTCTAGGCTTGGTGGTAGAAACTTGAGTTTAAATATTGATTCAGACTCTTCTTAATTTTATGTCTCTGGACAAATCATTTAACCTTCCTCAGCCTCAGTTTCCTCATCTGTAAAATGGAGATAATAATAGCACTAATGTCACAGAGTTGTTGAGTATTAAATGGGAAACACGTAAAGTTCTTTGCAAATCTTAAAATGCTATATAAATTTTAGCTTATTATTATTAAAGGTATGAATGCTTTTATTTTTCTTTAAGACCAATACCTTAAACATTGGATGGTGCTTAATAAATACTGATTGAATTCTTCCCTACTGAATCACATTTTTCTACCCTTTCATTAAATTCTCTGATGTAGATTGAGATTCCATCTCTAGATTCTCCCCTTCCCCTTTAGTTTATTCAATTCATCAAGCCCACATTAGTGTTTTCGATATTCTCAGCTGAGTACTGGGGATACAAAGGTGAAAAAAAGAAAAAGCCCCTTTCTTCCCCAGGCTTAGAGTCTTCTTAGAAAAATATGATTGTTTTGTGAGAGAGGACACTAGCATCTGATATAATTAGGAAAGATTTCATGCAGAAGGTTTTTGAGTTGACTCTTAAAGGAGAAGATTCTAAAAGAAGTGAGGAGGCAATGCATTCTAGGCATATGGAATGGCCACTGCAAAAACAGGCATATGAGAAATGAGATATGAGGTATGAGCATCAATAAGAAGAGGAGTTTGTTTAGACTAGAGTGTAGGAAGGGGAGGAATATGTAGTGAAATAGAAACGCAGGTCAGGGGCAAGTTGTGAAGGATTTTAAATTATAAGCCAGAGTAGAAAACTAACCCTCCTGTTCTTTATACCCTTTTTTTCTAGTGGGAGATATCTACATTTTATACACACATAATTTTTATTTGGCTATGAAAGAAACATATATGTAATGCATTTCCTATTCTCTGTGCTTCCTAAAATTGAGATCCATAATTTCTTTTAACTTTTGTGGTTTTTTTTTTTTTTTTTTTTTTCCTGCTATCTATGGGAGCAAAGAATTAGAGGAGGAATATGAATTCAGGGCCTGCCATTCTTGAACTAGTACTCTTTTTACTATACCACATGAATTTCTTGATTGATTTTTGGAATATAACAATAGCTTCCATCATTTCCTTGTTCTTACTTCCCTAATCTGAAATCCAGAAGCCCTCCTCCTTCCCTATCCTTTCATGCTGAAATTAAGTTTTGTTCTATGGAGCTTTGGGATATAATTGAAGTTCCTTCTATAAAGCCTTGGAAGAATAGAGATGTTAAAAATCTTACATGATTCACATATACTCTGAACACATTAAAGAGCTATTTCATCACAAATAATATTATACATATTATGTAATACAGACTTTTTCTTATTTGATTGTTAAAAACATTCTTTTTCAGAGTATGTTTGATATAAAGAAGAATGTGCCTTTTTATCTTACTTGACTTATGAATAATCTTATATTATTTTCAGGGTCAGTGAGGACATGAAGTTGACTGACTTAGAGCTGGGAAAGCTGGCAAATAGCATCCAAGAGTTGCTGTATAATGCTTCAGATATATGCCATGATCGGTCGGTCAAATTTCTTATGGCAAGAGCCAAGGTTAGCTAACTTGACTGAATTTCAGAGTTTCAAAAGCAAACCAAAACATAAAGCACTATATTAATAAATATGAGTAATCATTAGGATTGTCTATTTTAGATAACATGGGGATTTTAATTCATTGAATAAAAAAAGACCAGAATAGTCCAAATAAATAAAATGTAAAGCTTTGGGTTATTTATTATTTATTTTTTTTAAATGAGGAAAAGTCTTATTTTGAAATTTTATTGGTTATCATTTAAAATCTCTCAGAACAATTATAAATTATAAAATATTTTGATGTTTTTAAATTTGCCAAATCATTTTATTGATGAAAGTAGTGAAAAAGGGAAAATACTTTTAAAGAGTTTACCTGGATTGATATGAATTTACTTGCTAATATATTCAATTCCATATTGTTGTTTGAGTAGCTGCTATGGTCTCCTAAACTATGGAGGGGATAACAAGTTAGAAAGAATTCTTTTTCGAAGTATAACACAAGACACAAATCACAGATTATAAGGTAGGCTGTAAATACTATTGTAGAGTTACTGAGAAAGTCTTATGGGAATTCTAAGAAAGAAGAGATTGGATTTTAGTGGACAGATCTGGAAAAACTTCCTATAGGAAGGCTGCATTTGAAATTAGTCTTGGTAGGATTTTGGAGGGTCGTCTGATGAAAGAAAAGAAAAAGATGAGGAAGTTTTTAGGGACATTGCATAACTCAGTTTGGATGGAGGGCAAGAAGTGGAAGATGACTGAATCGATTAATTATAGAATTATAGTAGTTATATGTTTTTAGATTTTGACATCAAACTTATAGGTCTAGATTTTGGAGCAAAAACATATGGACGTTTTAGTTATCATTCTGAAACAGACCATTTAAAGGATTTAAAATTGTAGATATTTAGTTTTAATTTAGTAGGTTTCATAAATGAACCATGATTTGGTGCTCTGCTAATTTTCTGACAGAAGTTTTTTGTGTTACTTTGTAAATTTAGGATGGCTTTCTTGAGAAGTTGAATTCCTCTGAGTTCGTCGCGCTTTCTCGATTAATGGAAACATTTATTTTAGATACTGAACAGATCTGTGGACGAAAAAGTATGTCATTACGTGGTGCTCTTCAGAGTCAAGCTAATAAATTTGTAAATAGATTTCATGAAGAGAGAAAAACCAAACTCAGGTATTCTTAGTGTTCATTTTAATTTTTTAACAGTTAAATGGACAATCAAAATCACCTTATTTGATTTTCTGCCACAATATTTAATTATTTCTTTTATGAGTATAATCAAATTGCATGCAAGAGGAATATTCTTATACATGTCACATTAGAAACTTGCTTGATACTATCAGCTACTTTATACAAAATAAAGAAAATTAACTTTGTCATCTCTACCTGGGTTAAGAGCATATTGGAAATACAGCTTTAGAAAGGAGAGTTCTTTATTATTAAATTGCCTGTTAGAGATTCCAAATTTTTTTCCCCATCTTTCCTTACCTCCTTCCTTCCCACGAGAGCAAGCAATCTGATATAGGTTAAATATGTGCATTTCTTTTAAACATATTTCCATATTTGTCATGTTGTGCAAGGTCAAATCAAAATGGAAAAAAAACATGAGAAAGAAAAAAAAAAACACCAAGAAAACAAATAACAACAAAGATGAAAATACTATGCTTCGATCCACATTCAGTTTCCATAGTTCTCTCTCTGGATGCAGATAGCATTTTCCATCCCACTTCTGTTGGAATTGTCTTGAATCATTGCTGTTACAGGAGCCACTGTTAGTGGCTGCTGGGGATCTAAATCTGACCAGCAGACTAGATTCCTTCATGTGAGATGATGATGATGATGATGATGATGATGATACAAGGAGACTGAGAGGCAGTTGTATTCTCTGACTTCTCTCCTTTCCCTCTTGCCTCCAGTTTATTTCATTCCAATTCACAAGAAACATCTGTGTCAGTAAATTTGTTAACAGTAAAGGCTGACTTGGAACTCCTTAACTTTATTCTCAAGTGTGTTATGATTCACAGCTGTGGGATGTTGGAAACCCAATCTGCCCCTTAATAGTGCAGTTCCCTTTAACCCTTTACAGGCTTTCTGAGTGTCACACTTAGGTGTGGTCCTTAACACATTGCATTGTTGAAAAGAGCCAAGTCTATCACAGCTGATCATCAGTTTTCACATTATTGTGTATAATGTTCTCTTGGTTATGTTTGTTCACTTCACTTAGCATCAGTCCATGTAAGTCCTTCCAGGCTTTTTGGAAATCTGCCTGCTATCATTTCTTATAGAACAAAAACATTCCATAACATTCATATACCATAACTTATTCAGCCATTCTCCAACTGATGGGCATCCATCAATTTCCAATTCCTTGCCACTACAAAAAGAGCTGCTACAAACATTTTTGTGCCTGACTCACTTAATCTTTCTTAAGTTCAATTTATATCTACTTAGTTTTAATTATATTTCTATCCCAATGAAACAGAAGTTATCAAAACATTTTGAACTTTCACCTTCTCCTCCTCTCTCTTTTTTAACTTTACTTTTAATTTTTAAATAGTCTCCTGTTAGAGAATGAGCGATGGAAACAAGCTGAGGTACCTGCAGAATTCCAGGATCTTGTTGATTCCATAACAGATGGGAAGATTGCTTTACCTGAAAAAAAATGTGGAGGTATTTGCAGTCTTTCACATACCTACTGTTACTGATTTTCTTGTTCCCATTCCCCCTTATTTTTATATTGTTATTTTTGCAATGGACTCGGTGATTAACTATATTTGTCTTGAAAAGACCAGCCTAGTTAGTTGAATGCAGAGTGATAAATTTTTCTGTACAAGGCAGAGAGATCCTTTACTATGTTGTGAAGGGAATATGGTATCCACAAGTGGAGAGAATACCTTCACTGAGGAGATTTTTAAAGTTCTAAAGTATATTTGTATATGATGTTTTCAAAATCTCCTTCTACAACTAGGGATCCAGCTTATTCTATGAAATTTTTATAATTCATAAAACTTCTTGAAATAGTTTATCATGTTGGATATAATTTGTTACTTTTTTGGTTTGAATTGAAACCTCTGAATTAGTAGTTATGAACACAGAGGGATTGAATTTGTTGTGTATTTATCATGAAAAGTGAATGACTTCATTTTTTCTTTTTCCTTGAAGAACATATATCTTTATGAGAATAGAACTTCCCCCTGCTTCCTGCTTCATTTCGATATTTGTTTTTCTTTTTTTGATATTTCTCACAAAATAGTAGTAAGACCTTTCAGGGGTGAAAGGGAAAAGCCTTAGGATTACATTAGCATTTTACTACTTTCAGAGGCACTTTTCCCCACATAAAGTAACAGCACTCTGGTTGGAAAGCTATGTCTGGATTGGTTGACTAAAATATTAAATACAAGTTTTGTCTTAATCATATACAGTCATCACAAACTCCTTCTGTAAAGATTCATTGTGTCAAGAAGAGCAATGCTAGATTCTCAAAGTTTGGGTCACTAGAATACTGGTTCTCTTTGGTCAGTCTTTGAGGCACAAAAGGCCTTACTGATTGGCTCACTGGCTCACATTTGCTGCAGGCTTAAATTTTCTACCAATTTAAAGACTTCACCAGAAGTTGTGATCTGTATCTATAAAATAAGTACTGATACTGAAAAAATAAATCATAAATCCACTGAAATAAGATTTTTTTTCATTGCAGATCCTAAATTGCTACATATTTAATACCACATGCTAAAAATATATTGTTATTGTTTTAATGGAACTTATAGATAAATGTATAGTTTTTGACCAGAAGTTTGTCTGAATATATCAGTTTTGGATGTTAAGCTCTTTGTAAGCAAAGAGAATATATAACAAATTGAAATGGTAGCTCTCTGTTTTCAAAGAAAAAAGGCTTTCAGAAATGAATGGGTTTCAATCCTTAAACAGACAGTGATTTATTCAACATTTTTCCAGTTTCTTTTTGGTGGTTCTGCAATAATTAATTATTTTGTTGATAATTTCGTTTGTTTCTTTTGATTTCTATCTGTAGAGGAGAGAAAACCAGCCGACTTCCTGATAGTTGAAGGACAGCCATATGCTGTTGTTGGGTAAGTTATGCTTTTTGTGTCTGTCATTTTTATCACATTTTTAAAAACTGAAATTCTTTCCTTTTTCAAGTGTGGTAGGAATACTTGTAAAGAAAGTTCAAATTTCTTCAACTCAAATTTATTTTTCATATGTCTGTCATGGTATTGATTAATTTGTCAAATATTGTTCACATAGATATAAAATCAAATTTTAAATTTTTATTAAAATTTTTATGAAGTATCAGATAAAATAGTGTTTAAAGCTTCCCCTAAGAACACCTATGACGGCAATATTTGAGTTAAATGATTTTTTAGTAGAACAGATGTGAAAATATTTATATATTAAATTCTTGATAATATGTAACTCTTTTCAAAGTCAGAATCCACATAAATTCAAGCATAAATTGTACTACCAAGAGTAGAGTCAAAGTAAAAAGGGTTAAATGGGGCATATATTTGTATTGCCGGTGTGTATTTGTATGTATATCTCTGATTTAATATGTCCCTTATCAAGCCAAATGCATATGATTTTTGGATTTTCTTTCTTTCTTTCTTGGTATATATTTTTATATTGTATAATCTTTTTTTCCTTCTCAAATAGCATATATAATTAAAAATTATTTTAAGCATAACAACTAAAAATATATTTACTTT
The DNA here is from genome assembly GCF_902635505.1 of Sarcophilus harrisii. NCBI lineage: Eukaryota > Metazoa > Chordata > Mammalia > Dasyuromorphia > Dasyuridae > Sarcophilus > Sarcophilus harrisii. The sequence goes on along the minus strand of NC_045427.1, from coordinate 107,519,926 downwards.
AGAGAAACTGAGTAGTTGTTGAAAAATTTTAATTAAAAAAATTTGTTTTGACCTACTACTAAATTTTATTCTTTATTTTTGCATTGATGTGACTTTTCCTTTCAAATAACACTGATTTCATTTCTGGTTATTCTAAGGCTACTTATCTAGCAGTACAAATATTTTAATATTTAATATTTTTAATAACTTGTCATTATTTGTTTATATCAGGAAAATTAGATTTTTCTTTTCTTTCTTTCTTTTTTTGCTGAGGCAATTGAGGTTAAGTGACTTGCCCAGCTAGGAAGTGTTAAGTGTCTGAGGCCAGATTTGAATTCAGGGCTGATGAAATTAGATTTTTCTATTTCAGTTATCAGTAGTAACTTTAATAGTAAGTTTTGCATGGAAGAAAGATACAGATAAATTTTTTTCCCTTCCAAAATTTGTGTGTATGTTTCTTCTACATAATATTGCTACTGATTACATTAGTCCATCATTATTGTATTTTTTTTTCACAGTTGAAGATTACAGCCTCACCACATTTTAAGACACAGGTTGATTATTTACCTAATCACTAATTTTCTAGGAATGTTCCTCTCTGCATTTAGCTAGACTGGGGCTCAGAAGACAGATTGAAAAACCTTTCCAAGTTGCTGGTACCTGCTAAACCTTGGATTTTTGATTGTTTAATGTGGCTGATATATGTACCTTTTGGATGCTAAAAATTAATAAAGTGAAAGGTTGGGAAAGAGTATCACTTTTAGTACAAATTTATGTTCTTTATTGGATTTCTAATTTTATATCCTAAACTTTTGCAGTTAACTTTGCTTGTTGGGTTGTCTTTTTTCCCCTTCACAGAACAGTATTGCTATTGATAAGAATTATCCTTGAATATTGCCAGTGTGTAGATAACATCCCCTCTGTTACTACTGACATGCTTACTCGTTTGTCAGATTTATTGAAGGTATGTATGACTTTTCACATCAGTGTGGAAAAATTGTTTGAATGAATTATATATTAAGCTTTGTACTTCCTTGCTTTTGTGATCTAATTTGAGTTTTTGAATTCTAAGATGGCCTGTCAAGGTAAAGTGACTTTTTATGATCTTAGTCTTTTGACATTTAAATATAGTTGAATCACATGTTGAAAAGAAATGATTGTAAGAGAGCAGTATTTTGCCTCTCATTCACTATTGAGTGATTCTTCATCAAAAGCCATGTTAACATCCCTTGAATAACTTCAAAGTCTGAAGATTTGTTTATTAGTGAATGGATGTGATTGGGGTTACCTGAATTGTTGTCATTATGTGTATGAAAATGAAAATTAAAAAGTAATTTTATCAAAGCCAGTGAAGTGAATAAGCTGAACATGTGATGCTTTTTTTAAAAAAAAAAAATCTTTTGATTAATTTAAACTTGGAATAGCCGGATGTCATTTTGCAAAAAATATTTGCATTTTGTGTTGTACTTTGGAAAACAGGATTTTTAGAGAATGGCTAAAATTGATTTATGATTTTTAAAATGCAAATTGAAGATTTTATTTCAAAATCTGAGTTCAGAAAAGCCTTAATTGTTTTTCTTAGACTATGAATGTTAATGTTTCTTCCCTTAAATATTTTTTTGGTTTAGATATTTTTGTTTCCTTTTGGTCAATGTATAAGAAGGAAATAATTTATAAATAGTATATTTAGAAGTGATAATTTAATATCATATGTAAAATGTTTTTAATCTATACATTATGTTTTCCTTCTTCCTATCCATTAGTATTTCAATTCAAGAAGTTGCCAGTTAGTTCTTGGAGCAGGGGCTTTGCAGATCGTTGGTTTGAAAACAATAACTACAAAAAACTTAGGTATGCATATCTGCATTTTGAAATTGTAGTTTCATATTGTAAAGTTATAGCAGTGTCCCTATGTTGATTATGTTTGTATTGTATGTTGCATTTGTATAACCTTAACCATAGGTTCTTAAAGTAGTACATGAAGGAAGGATAAAAAAAACAAAGTCATTTACCAAGGGCATATCAATACAAAGCAAAACCACTCTTTTCCTCAAGGAAAGAAGAAGAGGGAGTGGTGGCCTGTGAAATGAAATGTGTTCTATCAGGATTTCCTTATTTCAACAACAATATTATATGATGATCAACTCTGATGGACCTGGCCATCCTTAGCAATGAAATGGACCAAAGCAGCTCCAATAGAGCAGTAATGAATTGAACCAGCTACACCCAGTGAAAAAACTCTCGGTGATGACTATGAACCACTACATAGAATTCCCAATCCCTCTATGTCCACCCGCATTTTTGATTTCCTTCACAGGCTAATTGTACACTATTCCAAAGTCCGATTCTTTTTGTACAGCAAAATAACTGTTAGGACATGTACACATATATTGTATTTAACTTAGACTTTAACATATTTAACATGTATTGGTCAACCTGCCATCTGGGCGAGGGGATACGGGGAAAAAAGGGAAAAGTTGGAACAAAAGGTTTGGCAATTGTCAATGCTGTAAAATTACCCATGCATATATCTTGTAAATAAAAAGCTATAATAAAAAAAATAATTAAAAGAAAAAAAAGTAGACTGTGAAGGGGGGTTGGGGGGGTGAATACTGGTGAGGAGCCAAGGTTGAAGATGGCCAGGGGGAAAGATGAGGCTGCATGGTCCAACAGAAGGCTAAGTTTTCCCAGGTATGGTAAAGGTCACCTATTTTTCATATATAATAATAAGTGAAAATTAAACAAATGGTGTAAAGTAGAGAAATATTGTTAATATTCAGGTTAAATTATTTAGAAGTTGCACTGTTTTGGAAAATATGTATAAAGTACTTAGGATGAAAGGTACGGTCTAATGACAGATGGCAGTAAATTCGTCAGTCATGATGTTAATTAACACTGATAGAAATTAGAATTGGATTATATTGGGAACATTATTTGGGGAAAGACACAATGTAATGAACTTTTCATGGTCAGATGCTTTTCTTAAATGTGGTAAAATATGTTATATTTAGCGCTGCTCTCTTCATTGAATCAGCTGGAACTTGTGTATACAATTATTGTATTTTTGCCTTATAAAAACTTATTCAATCAAAGTTGGTTATAATAACCCTTTGTTTTTTCTCTCTTTTTGTTCATTCTTTCCATATCTTACAGCCCTTTCTTCACGCTGCCTCCAGTTAATTGTGCACTACATTCCTGTGATCCGAGCTCATTTTGAAGCTCGTCTGCAGCCTAAGCAATACAGCATGCTCAGGCATTTTGATCATATCACTAAGGTAATTCTTCATGTATTATTCACTTGGGCTTATAAAATTAAATTTTTAGTTGCTAAATAGATATGCCTGGAGATTTAAAGCCCATACTTTATTTTTTCATTACAGGATTACCATGACCATATAGCAGAAATCTCAGCAAAACTTGTAGCGATTATGGATAACTTATTTGACAAACTGCTATCTAAGGTAATAATGTATGTACAAAGTAATCAAACATATTTAAAGAGCATAATAGCTTTTTAATTTAATTAGGGTTTTTGATATATAACTTGAAGATTCATAAGAAAATGTAAATTTTTTGAAGTGGCTATTTTGGGCCTAGCTATCCTAGCCAGTATTTGGTAGAATGTTATTTAGGAAAATTGGGATAGTTGTGCATCTAGGTATTTAGTAAGTTATATTCTAAAGACTTTAAAAAGCATCAGAATAGTATGCTCAAGTCCCCATGGTAGGGGAGATAATCTATTAAGAAAAAAATACAGAAAATGTCAGGGATACTGTAAGTGTTCATTAATATAGGACTTTGTATTCGTTTAGTAGGAGAAAACAAGTTTTAGTGTGAAATCTGCCATCCAGGAGTGTCCTAGAGTCAGTAGAAGTAGCAGGTAATTTAAACTTCAATAGACATTTCTTAAACTCAGTGCTCCACTGCATATGGAGCATTGTGCTAGACATTGGGTGAAATACAAGGTTTAGATAAGACATGGACAACTGTATTAGAGCTTATGAGTACAGAATAGGAATTTTAACACACGATTAGAAAACAAAGTTATTGTGTAACTGTATAAAAGATGTGTAAACCAAGGTCTGTAGTGAGGAGGGTTATGGGGGAAATTAAGAAATGCTTTCTGGAAGAGGTGACATTTGAGTTTTAAAGGAGAGGCAGGAGTTCAAGAGGTAAAAAGAGGGAAGAAGTGGGTATTGTACGTATTGGGAATATTATGAATGAAGTCACAGAGTTGGGAAATTGTGGGGTATTGCAAGCAGGGAATTTGGCTGGAAAATCGAGTGGGGAGGAGAATAAGAGAAGCCTGGAAAGACAGAATGGTACCAGAGTATGGAAGCTCTGAACCTATGCTAAGTGATGGATTTGAACTATACCAGAGAGAATCATTAAAGGTTTTTATGTAGGGGAATAGCCATATCTGTGGGTAAAGAAGATTAGTGTGGTAACATAGTGAAGTTTAGATTGGAATGAGGGAAAGAGTGGGAATAAGAAAACTTGTGAGAATGTAATCACAATACTATAGGTGACTAGTACCCAAGATATGAGCTAGGATATGGTGCTAAGAATAGAGAAGCAAGAATAGATGCTAGAGATATGCAGTGATAGAATTGTTAGGATTCTGTGTTTGATTAGATATGAGGGAGAAGAGAAAAACGATAATGATAATTATCATTTCATGTAGAAGAGACTGCATGAATGGTGATACTAGCTGACAGAAATAAGTGGCAGAGAATCAGGCTTGGGGGAGAGATACACATTGTGGTTGTTGAGCTTGACATGGCAGCATTGCACCCAGGGAGAAGTGTCCTGTGAGCAGGCTGGAACTTAAGAGAGATCAGAGCTCACTGTAGACATAAGAAACATCTGTTACAGAAGTAAGAAAGTGGAAAGGGAGAAAAGGCCCAAAGATGGTGACCCTGGGAAATAACGCCACCTTGGATAGGCAGGACGAGAATCTGCAAAGAAAAATAGGAGCCGATAGAGAATGAGGGGAACCAAGGAAAAAGAGTATCTCCAGAAGGAGAAAATGATCAGGAGGGTCAGAGGGGTCAGGGGAAGAAAAGGAGAGGGAAGTTTATGATTAAGAGGTTATTGGGGACCTTTGAAAAGGGTGGTAGGGTGCCAGGGCCAGATTGCAGAGGATTTTGGAGAGAAAATTGACACAGAAATTTTAAAAAACAGGTTCCATTGTGGAGAGGTAAAAGGCTCAAGGAAAGACTTAGATTCTAACTCTTTACATCTGACATTCGCCTACCATCTTTTTACCTTTCCCACTGAGGACTTAGTGATCTGTAAATGGGAATGAAGTGACGGCAGGGCTTTATAGGGGTTTGTAGGGTTCTCCCCTTCATCTTCTTGGTGGTGGAGCTAATTTGGCAGCTATGTGACAAAGTGAGGACTGTTGGATTGGAGTTTAGAAAGATCTGAATTCAAATCTTGCCTTAAATACTTGATGCTGTGTAATCCTGGGCAGTTACTTAGCCTTTCCAATGCTCAGTTTCCTCAATTGTAAAATGGGGATAATAAGAGCACCTGATTCACAAGATTTTTTTTTTTTTTTTATTAAAGCTTTTTATTTTCAAAACATACACATAGATAATTTTCAACATTCCCCCTTGCAAAACCTATCACAAGATTGTTGTGAGGATTAAATGAGTAGCAAATGTATAGGGCTTTGGAAATCTTAAAACACTATCTTAAATACTACTTAGTACTATTATTGTCAGTACTACTATTGCTATTACTAGTTGTAGTACCACTACACTACTCTTCCAAACCTGACATGCCATCTTCTATCATGGTGCTTTTTTATTAGCTCTTTCCCCTGTCTGGAGCATGCTTCCTTCTGACTCTTTAGAATTCCTACCTTCATACAAGAATTAGCTCAGATGCCAGGTCTTGCAAGAGGCTTCTCTGATTCTTCTAGTTATTAGGCCATTTCTTCCTGAAATTACTTTTTCTTTACTTATCTGTGTATATGCTATATCCCCATATACCTTGAAGACAGGACTTGCTTCATTTTTGTTTTTGTATTCAAAGTACCTAAGGTAGTAGTGCTGTACACATCATAGGTGATTGATTGTTGAATAGAACTGAACCATACCTTTATACTTTGAGTTATTTCCCACAGTCCATTGTTTTCATATTGCCTTTCGTCCTCCCAGTGCATCTCTGGATGTTTCCACCTCTGCTTTTAATCTCTGCCAAGTTGAAGCATTGTGGAATTTTTTTCTTTTTCCAATTTCCAGGAAATTTCATTCTGGGTTATAAGTGAACAACAGTAGCATGAGAGCATCTAACATGACTTGAAAAAGCTTCCTAGTCAGTATTTATTATTTCATCTACTTTTTTTTAAATAATAAATTTTGTATGGTTACCATTACATCACCAAAATTTCTCCTATAATCCTTCTGAGGAGCATTCCATTTAACAAAAATTTTTAAAGAAAAAAGAGGGAAAAAAATCAGGGTAACTGATCAATACATCAAAAGAAGTCGGTTATGTCCAAATTAACCCACCCATGGAACTTTTACTTCTCTAGAGAAATCATTCCCTTTCTTAAAATAGGGCAGATGGGTAAAGTCAGTACAAATATATAGAGCTATTAAAGAAATACCACAATTTCCCCCCTAATATTCCTATTCCATTATATCTATTTTTATTAGAATATAATAGATATTACATTTCACATTTTATCCAAGAATAATAATGGATGTGAGTTTGCTAGATTATTTGTTTAGTTAAAATCTTATAAATAAAGTGATCATTTAATTGAATGTGGGTATATTCTAAATGTGGCGAGTATTTGTTGACCTAAAAGTGATCATTTGGATTATCCTAGCTTGATGTCTTCAGTTTTATTGACTGCACAGTAGAATTTAGGTGGTAGCTAAAAAAGCTTAAGAAATAAAAATGAGATTTACATCATATAACAAAAGCTCTCAATTTTTTTTTTGCTCATTGTGGTATGCTTTGCTATGAGGAATCATGGCATATTGGAACAACACTTAAATTTTGGAACGGATATTTTTATTTAATTCTTTAGAGTCTGTCATGTTTCCAGATTACTACATAAGGGTAATAAACAAATTGGGTTTATTTCAGAATTAGCATTTTGTAATACATTGTAATCGGTAGATTTACATTAAAATTACTTAGAAAGTTTTATCAGCAACAACCATAATATCCAGAATTTTGTGGCATTATATTAACTTTTGAAAGTCTCTCTAAATGCCTAACTATGAAATTAGAGTTTTTCAGACCAGCAAAAAATTAATATTTAATTCAGATCTGAAAATGGGAATATTTTCCTTAGATCTCCTGCCACTCTCCTTGATTAAGAGAATAGCATTTTTTTCCACTATTTTTGGGGGGGGCTAGAAAGGAGCATTTTAACATATTTACCACATCATATTTGCAATCAGTTATTTTCTAATGTAAAATAGCATAGGATATTTGTAAGTTTTTTTTAAAGATTTGTATAGAGAGAATAAGTAGAACTAGAATTGACTCAGTGATTTCACACTAGTAAGCCTTACTAGTACTACTTACTTACTAGTAGTACTTACTAGTACTACTTACTACTTACTAGTAAGTAGTAAGTGCTTACTACTGATTACCTACTGATAATGGTTGATATTTCTATATATGCTTCTACTTTAAAATTTGCAAAGCACATTTTATGTATTATGTGGTTTGAACTTTATCACAACTCTTAGTACAGGCTGTTGTTATTCCTCTTTTGCAGATGAGGAAACTTAAGCTGAGAGAAGTGACTTATTCAGAGCTACACAGCTTAGTGTCAGAGGCAGGGCTGAAATCCAGGTCTTCCTGAGGCTCAGTCTAGGACTCTCACCCTCCTGTCATAATGCATTTGTTTCAGGAGCACAGACAATGTGCCCATCATGTACCTTAGTAAAGTAACATTGTCAGAGGATCTGAACATTTTCTTATTTTTTTCTATTGCCAGTATGAGGTGAAAGCTCCTGTTCCTTCTACTTGCTTCAGGAATATTTGTAAACAGATGGCAAAAATGCATGAAGCTATATATGAACTCCTTCCAGAGGAACAAACACAGGCAAGTTTCTGTTCCTGAAACCGCATTCATAGATGGTCAGTTGGTGCTTGCAGTCATCAAGGTATCACTATGTATCATTTTTGACCCAATTGAAACACAGTAAAAATCTCTGCTTGTTTAGTGTTAAGTTGTTTGTGTGTGACATTTTTATTTCAGCTGATGTCTTGAGTATTAGTTGACTAAAAACAAAATTTCTGAAATCAAAGTATCCCTTGATCTCACAAGTCCATAGCAATTGCAAAGGGAAGATCTTATATTAGTGTGCCGAAGTCTCAGATTGTAGGGATCACAGATTCAAAATTTTTAATCAATTCAAAAATCAGCATTGTCAGTTATTTTTCCACTGTTAGTAGAGTCAAATGAATATAGGAGAATTTGGTGCTGATATTTCTAGGCCAATTAACTCAAAATCAGTATGCTTTTTTGTTAATAATATATTCCACAAAATATAGGCAAATTGCCCATTTTATTTGAGTAGCAAAATTAGCAAAACTATTCTTTGGCAGTTTTTCACTTCCCACTTGGTATTTTCTCTTACTTCTTGGGACTCATCCCCAGATGATTGTGTCTTATATTTATTTTTTTTTATGTTTGTTTTATTTATTCGGTGTTTTTATGCTATATATTGTATGTCATTTTTATGGTAAATCCATTTAGGCTTATCTGCTCCTAAAGATCCCATGCTCATTTGAAAATTATGGGTTCTGTGGCAACTAGGTGGTGCAGTGGATAGAGCACTAGCCCTGAAGTCAGGAGGACCTGAATTCAAATCTGGCCTCAGACACTTAACATTTCCTCGCTGTGTGACCCTAGGCAAGTCACTTAACCCCAATGGCCTCAGCAAAAAAAAGAAAATTATTGGGGTTTTTTGTTCTCTTCCCAGTCTAAACTTCCATCTTCTCAATGCCTGTTGATCTCATGTTAAAGGGAAAGTAATATTGATGAGACCATATCAGTATTCTTTTTCAGATTTTTCTTCTTTTATTACTCTATTTTTACCTATGTTGATGTGGTTTCTCCTTTTTCTTTCTTTCTTTTTTTTATTGTGAACTTGATCAACACAGACATTTTCAATATATGGAGAACAAAATAATACTGCATATGAAAACATTAACATTTTTATTACATAGTTCATTTTTTAAAAAAGATATATAAAAATTTAAAAAATTTGCTCTGTGATTATCTTTTTCAGAACTTTGTTTTCTTCTATACATTTAGAAGTACTTTTTTGATTTTTTTTTTTTTTTTTGCATTTCTCCCATTACTAAATCATTACATCTCTTTCCCTTTTATGAACTATGTCTTCCCGTATAATAAATAAGTAGAATCAAGCAAAATATACTAACCAATTTTGATGCAACTTCATTTGGTAGTTTTCCTCATGTAATGGAATTGGCTTTTTAAAAACCTAGTTTATTTCTACAAAATGAATGTGTTTTTTTACCCCGGTGTCCTGGGACTCACACTGAAGTACCCAGAATGCCAGAGGGCATTTTGTACCCCTTGAAAAGCCCCTCACAACTTTTTCTTTTCTGCCTCTCCTACTTCACACACAGAGTACCTGACCATTCTGTTACTTTAGACCTGCCAGTTTTAATTGAAAGAGTATATTTGTAACTCTGTGCTTTATTTGCAGAAGCTTTTGGCTTCTTAAAATTTTTCCACCTGCAACTCCTTTTCACCTGAGAAATATTTATATGATCCTGGGTATATATAAAATAAATATACAAATCAAACATTACCTGATAGGAAATCATAAGGAAATTTATGGTATATCTGCAATTTTGCCATTTATTAAAGATGAAAACAAATTTGCATACTAATGAAATGGATGTGCTTATTTATTTTTACATAATTAGATCTTGGCTGAATCTTTGATAGCTTTTACTGTAGCTAAATTTTTCACAATGCCGACATTGAGTTATGCAGCCCTATAAGGGACTGAAACCTAGTTTCAGAAGTTTTATCTTAAGGAATGATACTTTCACCAAAGCTAGGTATTGTCAGACAGTGGCAGATTTTTATGACACATTATTGCAATTCCAAGGATTCTCCTTAGATAAAAACTACACAGTTTTTGAGTAAAGGTAAAGTACAACTCCACAAAATCCTTTTAAGAGGGAATCCTTGATCCATATGACAATACCCAAACTTTGGTTTCAGCAGTAATGTAGCATGGCTTCCTTGTAATCTTTGGTACTTTCATAATGGTTGTGTCTTTCCTTCTTCTAAACATTTACCTTTAGTGTCTAAGTGGATGGATTTTAAGTTTAAGTTAAGACATATGTATCAGAGCCCTAGTATATGAAAGGCACTGTGCTAGAAAAATCTTGTAAATAGGCCCAGAGGCATGCATAGTATATTGGAAAGAGAAAGTATGAACTTAGATGTCAGTGAAAAGCAGTGTGAAAAGGGAGAACTGGGGAATTGGGGAAATCTTTCTGGAGGAGGTAGCTCTAGAAGTAGGAGTAGAAGAACTCTGCTAAATAATTTATCTTATTAATTTTTATTATCAATTCAAACTAGATCCCAGAATACTTCTTGTAAGAGGTAGAAAGTCAGTTGGTACAAAAGCAAGTTTTCATCCTACAGAGAAGGCAATCACATTAATAGTGACAGCTGTGACAAATTTTTTAAAATTTAGTTTCATAATATGTTTTCCTTTTTAAAAAATTGAATCATTTTATTTTTCTTTTCAGGAGAATGTCAAATAACATTTTTCCTCATGTGTTTCCAGATACTGTTTTTAAGAATTAATGCAAGCTACAAAATCCACATGAAGAGACAGTTATCTCATTTAAACGTTGTTAATGATGGAGGACCTCAAAATGGGTACATTTTTTATGTATTTTCACTTCTGAATTGCTTTATTAGTTTTTCTTTTATGATTACATTTTTCCCTCCTGTAATTGTCTTGCCCAATGTCTACCCTCCACAAAAAGTCTATAAAACTTGTCATTGAACCTTAGTTTCCCTTTCCTTTAATGATATTGTCTTCAGGCAGCCAGTATCCTCCCCTCTCTATCAAAATGTGCATTTTAGAAAAGATCTAAAAGCAGTTATTTTCCTATGTAGGATAAATTTTGTTCAGCATCTTTCAATTGAATTCTGTCCTAGGAAACCTAGCCTAACATAATATTATAAAGTTATTCTGCTAAAAGCTACTTGGAAATTATTTATCCTCAACTTATCCCTAAATAGATACAGACACTATTTTTAATTGAGGTGTTTTGTGTTGAAAAGGAAGAAAGAAAAGAGAAAAATATTCTATTTCTTTATTATCAGAAAAGGAAAAAAAAAAACCCATGAGATTTCTTTATTATCAGTGTAGTTTTTGCATAAATGATCTTTGGACTGATTTTACTTACTAGATTAAAAAAAAAAATACTAATTTGGGGCTTATAAAATGTGTAATTTCCCCAAAAGGGAATAACCTAAAAACCCCTGATTCCCCATTGGGTAGGCACTTCATAACTTTTATCTCCATTAATGAAATCTGATTTGATCTTCAAGCATTGGCAAAGTTACTTCATTTATTAGCCAGTAATCTTTGTTATGAATTGATTTCTTTTGCATGTGACATCCTTGTTGCTACTTATTGTCAGTCTCTTTCTGCATATCATTCAAATGAGTCATTTCATGTCTATTAAGTTCTTAAAAGAACGTCATCTATGAAAATGTACTTTATACTCATCAAGTGTAAAGTACATCATAAACTGAGACTGAAGCAACCTTTGTCCTTTAAATGAGCCTATAAAGTATTATTTTCACTGCCTTATTTTTTGTGTATCCTATTTAAAGTAGGATATTTGTTAAATATTGGTGTTGCATCTAAAATGCATTTATTCTAGTGTTACTATCTCCCCAACAGTGTTGCAGAAGGAACATAACTAGTTATGCTAAATTGTTACCCAATTTCTGAGGTTATGTCTTCATTTTGATAATGTTTTGATCTTTTTGAATAATTGTTCACTTTAGCCAGGATACTTAGTATCCACTATATCATAAGTGTGGGAACTTCCTCCACTAATACAGATAGCAGTGGTCTGTCTAGAATTTATAGTCATTGTCCTTGAGGTATTGAGAAGCTGAACATATTTTCCTGATTTTAAGGTTTGCTGCTCTGTTTGTTACAACATGCTGCCTCTCATATAAAAAAAATCTATTGAGTAAAAAACACTTTGATATTGAAAATATCTTGAATGAGAAATATAAAGCCTTTGCTGAGCTTTGCCCCAAATTTTAAAAGTCTGTTACTTATGGTATATAGGACAAAGGCTAGAATATGTGATAACTCTTGATTATTTACTGTTCCTTTGATCCACATTATTGGGGGAGTGGGGACAAGAGGGAAGGAAGAGCCTTCAGAACCCAGGACTTCAGGACATAGCCAGTAGAACTCTAGGCTTAGGATCAGGAAGTCCTGAGTACAAACCCCAACTGTTAACACTTTTTTTTTTTTTTTTTTTTTTTTGCTTAATAGTATTTTTTTTCCTATGTAAAGATAGTTTTCAGTTATCTTTTTTTTTTTTTTTGTAAGATTTTGAGCTCCAAAGTTTTCTCCCCCAAGACATGAAGCTATGATATAGGATGGATGTGTGTGTGTGTATAGTATGTTAAACATCTCCATGTTAGTCTTGTGAAAGAAGAATCAGAAGAAGAAAAAAACTACAAAAAAACCCCCCAAAACCCAAAGTGAAAATAGTATTCTTTGATCTGTATTCAGCCTCCATAGTTCTTTCTCTGAATGTGGATGGCATTTTCCATTTCAAATCTTTTAGAATTGTCTTGGATCACTATATTGCTGACTTTTAACAATAGCTGTGTGACTGGAGCAAGCCATGTAGGTAAAAGATAGTTTTTAACATTTATTTTTAAAAATTGGGTTCCAAATTACCTCTCTTCCTTCCCCTCTTGCCTCCCTCCTTGAGAAGGCAATTTGATATAGATTATACATATGCAGTTATGCATATTAAACATGTTGTGAAAGAAAAAAGTGAAAGTAGTATCCATTGATCTCATCATGTTCATCATTGAACTCCATCAGTTCTTTCTCTGGAGGTAGATAGCATTTTTCATCTTAAGTCCTTTGGAATTGTCTTGGATCATTGTATTGCTGAGAATAGCTGCCATTTGGTTGTTGATTGTACAGTATTGCTGTTCCTGGGTACAGTAAGGTTCCATAGTAGCATCTCCTTTACAGGCTTGTTGTGAGGATCACATGGAGGTAACATGTAGTGCTCTGCAAATCTTCAAGTCTATATGGCTGCTATTATTTTAGTTGAGATAAGGTAGGAAAATGAAATTAGAGCAGCCATGATGGTCAGGAAAAGTACTGAAGGAGGGAAGTCATGGTGAGGGTTAATAATTGATTTAGAATGGTTAAGACTAGGAGAGAAGATGATAAAATTATGGTGCATTTGATCATGAAGTGCACTTGTAGTAAGATCAGGGATGTGGCCATTCTTATGCATAGCTGAAGTATTTGAGGAGATATTCAAGTATTTTAGTTCGAAGGCAGGAATTGGTGTAGAGAATAAGGCTCAATCAGGCAAGGATTGGGACTACAAATACTCCATTCTTTTCCTTGGGCAGGTGGGGAAAAAAAGAAGGGAGCTATTGTAGGAAGTAAGAAATAAGATGGTTAAGTATCTCTTTCCATTTATTTTAGAAACTTATTTCAAGACTGAATTGTTCCTGGTTTTTTTACAATAGCCTTCTCTCACATTCCCAATAAAAACACCCCAAAACTTGTTATAGACAATAGGTTCCTTTTTTGGAGACAGTGGTTCATGTATGGCTGAGTTATTACCCACCTGTAGCCACAGTTTTTACTATAGATAATTTTCTCTCACTATTTTAGTATGTACCAGTTTCTTAAGATGTTACTAGATAATTTGTCTTATGAAATCTTAATGCGTTGGGTTTGAATCCTACATAATTCACGAAACTCCGAAAGCCACAACACCAGTTTATTAGCTTCTTATTGTTTATTCATTAAATCATATCCTTCTGCCCAAAGTAAGGGCAAAAAATATGCTGTGGTCTGTCACTGTGAAGCATTTATAGGCTGTTAACATGTCATCACTTTCCCAATCCCAAAATTTTGGCGTCAACCCAAGATCAAATTTCAAATGACCCTTAAATTATTAGCCTCCATAATTTTACAGATGAGCAAAGTCATTGCCACAGAGGTTAAGCGACAGCTGGGGGAGCAGAGAACCTTCAGTCCCAATTCCAAACCTGGTGCCTTTGACTTTAAATGTCTTGCACATGAGGTCACATCACATCTTTTTCAGATACTGTGCTGAAGTATTTCATAAAGCAAAACTCACTAATAAACTTATTCATTATTTAAATATCTGGTGTGCATCTATATAGTAGCTTAACAGGATATATTTTACAAGATTTTCTAAATAAATTGGATTTTCTAAATAAACAGATGTATTTGAGTTTAGATAGCCAAGGGGTCAATTAATGTATTTAAAATAATTTTTTCTCCTTATTTTTAGGTTGGTTACAGCAGATGTAGCTTTTTACACTGGAAATCTTCAAGCCTTAAAAGGACTTAAAGATTTGGACCTAAATATGGCTGAGATCTGGGAACAGAAGAGGTGATAACATACTGGAAAACTTATTTGTCAGACCACAGGATGTATTTAAGAATTTTGATGCCTGTCTCAGATATTTAAAGCAGAGCCCAAAAGCATGTATGTGGGGGAATGGGAAGGGTGATGAAAGTATCAGTGTTGGGAACTGAATTCAGTGGGACCTGCAAGGAATGTCCTTTTTTGTGCATCCTCAGTGAGGGATAACTGATCAGGTGTCTATAACATTTTTTCATTCTCTCTGGAAACAGACTCAGGTTTCTTTGGACCAAATCCAAAAGAACACATAGCTGTAACACAGCTGTAGTTGACTAGAATGCTCTATATACCTTTATATTAAAAAATGCTTTGCATTTCTTCCAGTGCAATGAAATTCATATGGTATCCCACCTTATTTAATGATGGTACAATTTAAAATATTAAAATCTTAAGTCAACCTCTGTAGAAAATGTTTTCTCTATGAAAGTAATGCTGTTTGGAAAATTATTTTTTTACAGATCTTTCTATAAAAAAATAAACATCTTTTGATTGCTTGGATTTAGGATTCCCCTTTTTGTTTTAGTAAGCATTCATGTTTCAGGGTTTGTGTATCTCATACTTTCTCTTTATACTGCCACCCATGCTGAGTAAAGCTTTCCAGGTTATTCTGACCACTTGAAATGATAATCATTAGTGATGATTAAAGAATAAGATGTTGGCATTAATTTATGAAGCTACTAATTTAAGTACTTTTCAGTAATAGTAAGTAGGGCTGGTGTTCCATATCTGTATTTTTATATTTATAAAGCAACCTATGAAGAATTTTTTTTTGTCTTTCTCATTTTTGGCAGAGGTACAAATGCTTATTTATACAAGTCTGCCTACTTGTGAAAATAAGTTTTTATTTCAAAATTTTGTATGTTACCTAAACATTGCACACCTTGGGTTCTTAATTTTAAGTTACTTTGATGTGTGATGTCTATATACCAGAGAGAAGTAGAATTTTTTAGCATAATATAGTACAGGTTGCTATATATAAGCTATTATAGTATTGGGGAGGGGAGTGTAAGGTGATGAATGGAGTTAACTTGTTTGGAGAATTTTTTTATAAACAAACACTTTACCTTCACTATTAGAATCAGTAAGCACTCTACCAGTAACAAAGTGCCTGTGCTTCATCTCACATTAACAATCTTACCTAAACATGTCAGAGTGCCTAACCTTGTAATGATTATGTACAACCAAATGGTCTATTGCTATGTTAAGGTTTCCTCAAAGGCAAACCTGTCTTTTTTGCTTTACCATTATGAAGATGTCATCAGTTCTTAAACTGTCTAAAAAATAAAGCTATAAAAATATCAAGACTTTTAAAGACCAACTTCTTTTAATAGTTATACAGTAAGATACAGTTTAGCATTACTATGGATCTTAAAAGCACGTGGCCCAAGAACAAGCTTGGAAGAAATGGAAGTGACCATTTTAATAACAAAGAACATAGTAATTTAATGACAGACAACTTGTAGTGCCATTTGTGAGCTTTATTATTTGGCCATTCTGAGATACTCTTGATTAATCTTTTTGTCCTGAAAATTGTCAGTGTATGATTTAAAAAAAAAAAAATCCCAAACCCAAAACCATAAAGGGAGGATGCAGCAAAAGGAGGGATGGAGCAAAAGGAAGGAAAGGGGTGATGTGAAAAACATTACTTATTACTCTTTGACCCCACAGAAGATGGGGGAGGAGAGAGGAGAGAAGCATAAAGGAGCCAAATCCAATCCAATAACCGATTCCCACCAAGCAAAAATATACACACACATATACTATACACTCACTCTTGAAGAATAAACACATCCTTTGGAAGGAAATAAAACTGGCTAGTCTACATCCTCACAAAGAAACATGATGAGGTATCAATCCATTTTGTACAAAGCCAAAGCCAAAGAAAATTCTCAAAGATGCAAAAATTTAAGTACCACAATTTCAAGCCTTCCCAGTCTTTTAAATATCTATTCTGCAATAGAGAAAGATTACTTCATAAAAATGACATAATTGAAAAATTATAAATGTGCACATATGTATTGCTTCACAGCTTTATTTTTAAATTACAAGCAGTTCAAAATGACCGGAGCCAGACATGCCTCTGTTAAAAGATCTTCCAGCAGAGCCACTCCTGTGTTAAGACCAGCAATATTGCACTTCAAAGTTAATGATGTACATACAGATCTCTTCAAAGAAGAAGTATTGCTTTCAAATGTCCATCTGTGCTTTTAAATAAGAGCGTACTGCAGAAAACTCTACTTTAAAAATTAATACTTCAGGGTACAGTGAAATAGTGGATAAAGCACCTGCCTCTATTCCCAAACCTTATTGAACATTCCATTTGTGAAAAACAATTTAGCTCATAATCAATAAAACATATGGAGGCATATTTTTCTTCAGTGGTCCAAGATCCGAAGGTTACCAGATACAATTTTATTCTCTAACACAGCTCCAGGAGGGATATCAATTCTGTCACCATGGTTTGCAATGATGATAACCGTTCCCTAAATTAAGAGAAAAATAAAAAGACGGTGTTTTAAAAAATTTAAAAGACTAAAAGGCACTTTGCATGTATTTTGAAAATAAAAAGCTATTTTTTTTTTTAAGAGTAAAAGGCAGCTTCATATTTCACCCTTCAGTTAACATTGATTTATTCCATTGATTCAGCAAAACATCCCAGTCTTGGGCAGAGATCAATTAAGATGCAAATTTCATCTCCTCCCAGTAAAGTTCTAAAAGGTACATTCAGCTCATCGTTAATACAAAATTGTAAACATTACAGTAAATATTAGACTCTAATTCAGTTCTTTACATAGTTTACTATTGACATTAATCCTATTATAGCAAAATTGATTGATAGGTCAGGAATTCTCATGTCCGTTAAGAAGTTGAGGAATGGGTACAGGCCATTGGTGGCCAACCCAAGACTGCTGCTCTGGTATCTTCTTTTGTGTCTACATAATTACAGGCCTGGGGGACAGACAATGCCATGATTGCTAGATGGCCAAGAAGACCCAAGTTCAAGTTCCACCTCTGAGCTCTAAACAGTTCTCCAGACTATCTCCAATACCAGTGAGACCAATGGGTTCAGTCCCAATCCCTATAAAATTCTCCAAAACATGCATTTCTTTGGCGAGTCCAAGAGTTCCTTAATAGATGAGGAAACTAAGGCATAAAGAGACTTCTTGCTAACTGCCTAACAAGGTTATATAGTTAGAAGGAGCAAATGACCCCAAATTACTGCCTCAGACAGAACAAATGAGTCACAGACTTGGAGACAAGTGTCTGAGGCCTCCCAGTGCAATCTCATTTTACTGGGAAGGAAACTGAAGCTGGGCAGGATGATGCGACTGTCCAGGCCGCTTCTGTTGCCACTCCACTTACCTGCCTCTTGTCAGAAACTTAAGTTGTCACACTGCAAGTGCTCAAAACAGGCCTGGTGTAGTTTACATTTTCACCCAAGGAAATGCTTAAATCTTGAACAATTAAATGACTGTCAGTCCCAGAACTCAAGCCCATTTTTGATTAATTGACAAAACATCCTATCTCTTTTCTGTTTTTATATGTCATGCTGGAAACACTTGTCAAACCAAGTGAATATCACAGTATTTACTTATTATCAACATCACCTAAGACTATAGATAACTAACAAGAATTATCTAATATTTTCATGGTTCTTTATATATGAGAATGTGTGTGTGTGTGTGTGTGTGTGTCCTCACAACTCTTGAGGGAGGTGCCATCATTATCCTGTTCTACAGATGAGGAAACTGCCTGAGTTTGGCCATCTTCTTCACATCTTAACTTAAACCAAATATCTTCCCTATAATAAAACTAAATAAAAGGCAAAAAACACAAAGTCCATTTCTTCAAATTTCCCCATTACAAAACAAACAACCCCCTTCCCCCATACACTACTTTCCACTATGTTTTCCATACCTTTAATGAGACGTTCTTGCCAAATGTCACATCTCCAGACACTGTGAGATGATCCAATTCGAGCATATCTGGTATACTTTCAAACCTCCTTAGGTAATCCTGGACCTTTCACATAAGGAAAACAATTCATTTCAACAACATAAATCTATCCTAAAAGAACTTGCCGTCTATAATTGGGGATATAAGACCTAAATTCAGAGAAAGGTTACTGACAGTAACTTGGCATTTAAATGCCAAAATGATTGAGTCAAATAGCTACTGCAGGAGATAAGGAGAAACCACTGAGCAGGAAACATTTTGACTAGGAAGTCAGTCAGGTTTGCATTGGGTCTTTAAGGATGGACAAAAATAAGACAATTCAGAGGCAACATGAGTTACTGTGACTTACTATAATTTACAAGGATTAAACAATGACTTTTGATCATGCACATTAAACGTTTTGGAAATATGAAAATATCTGTCCATGAATAAACTGACTAAAGATCATACTGTAAATTAACAATGGATTTTTATTATCAAATGGCATTCTTTTACTTCTGAGAGATCCAAAAAAGAGACTATAGTCAATATTATGAATTTTGAAACAGATTTGACTCAATAGCAATAAATAAATAAAATAGTGCTGTCATTAAGATTGTGATTTTTAAAAAAAAGGTAAAGTAAAATATCTCCAAACAGCCTATCTCACCTACAAAAGTTTCTTTTCTTAAAAGGTGTTATGGTCAAGATAATTGAATTATGGAGATAAACACTTCATATTAAGTTAAAATTATACACACACACCCCTCTCTCTCTCTTTTTTTTTTTTTTTTTTGGCAATATGCAGGTTCATTCAGAGAATTAAACTGATATTTTTAAAATATTACCTTTGTAAAAGAGCTTCCTAATTTAACCAAGGGCACAGTAGGAAATTCTCGCTTTTCACTCATTGTTAAGGATCCTGCATTAAGACTGTAGAGATTTGACATTACAAGTAGAAGATCAGATGTAGTTTTAACAGGCAGAAAACGGCTTCGAGGAACATTAATGCCAAGAGAATTCTCAAAACTTTTTATAGCAGCTCCAACCGCAGTCTCCAACTGAATAACGTTTAGGCCTCCATCCAAGGTCTGAAAAAAGAAATATACTGGGCTGTACAGACTTGTCATCTTGGCTCTGAGATATTAAAAGCCCTATGAGATGGTTTAAAATAGAAATTTACTATAACTTCCTAACAGAGATGTGTGCACAATATACATGGATATCTTGACCCATTCTTGCTCACCTTTGGATTGACAATGATTTCCATATCAATGGCATTCTCCTCCTGCAGTCTCTTGACTGCTGCTAGAGAGATCCACAGATTGTTTGTGTTAAATATTTTGAATTTTGATACAGACTTGAATTCATCAACGTGGGCTTTTGGCACTTGAGCAATTTCTACCAATCTCAGTTTGCCTTCATATTGTGTAAGGGTACCACCCTAGAATGGCACAAGAAAAGAAAGTAGCATTCAGAGTTTACATACAACCCCAAATTTTTAGTTTTTATAAGTATACTACATATAAAAGAAAAGCTCTGAAAATAAAATGCAGGATTAATGAATTTCTGTATAATTCAAAGACCCACCTATTTGAAATACTCAGGAAATTATAATAGGGGACTATCATTAACATCTTATAAATCACTGTTCACCTCTACAACACCCTAAGTAAATGTTCCCCCTTCATTTTATAAATAATAAACAAAGATTAGACTATGTGCAACATAATCTTATAAACAGAAAATCAATCTGATTTCCTAATGCAAGAAAATAAATAATATATCCCCTCATTTTTACATAGTATTTAAAGTTTAAAAAGTATTTTTGTCACGACTGTAACTCAGAGAAGTTATCAGAGCTGCTCTCCCACTTCTTCAGTGCTGGTGCCAGGATCCATACCACTCTCTCCACACTACAAGCCTGGCCTCAAACAGCCTTCTGACCCTGAGAAAATCAATTCAGTTCACTGTGTCTCCCCTTCCTTATCTGCAGAATGAAGAGCTCTGGACACTGGTTGCTGAGGTCCTTTCCAGATATAGCAGGGATTTTTCCATTCATTTCATGGTACCTTCAGTACACAAATGTATTAGATGCTTAAGACCTGTTGATTGGCTGATCCTATAACTAACAGGTAGTTATGCAAAAATTTAGCTTTTGTTCATCTAGTGTCATGGCTAATCCCATCAGACCTCAACATATGTTATGTGGTTTGGACATGATTTAAAGTGATATATATTTGAATCTGGGTAACAAGTTATGCTATAACAGTATTTTATCATATAGGTTGTCTCCAACTTAAAAAAACCTGTTAAAAATTCAAAACACAGTTTTCTAAGGGAAAGTTATAGATGTTGCTTAGATTATCAACCCTACCTACAAATGTCTGTTTAATTCATAATTACCCAATTTCCAGAAAAGAAAGCTTTTGTAAATGGATATCCTTTGTTTTTTTTTACTTGTATTCTTCTCACTCATCAATTTCTTGCAATTTGGCTTCCAATTTTACAACTTACTGGAGTTGCTTTAAATTTACCAACAGATTTCTCAAGTGCCAAATCCAGTTTTTTTTTTTTTTTTTTTTTTTGTAAATCCCCATTCTTCTTAAATTCTCTGTAGTATTGGACAAAGCTGACATCTCTGACTTTGTGCTCCCTTGGTTTCCCAGTTTGGTCCTTCCCAGTCACTTTTGCTGATCATGATCCAACTCTTCTCAACACCTTCTCCACAATCAACAGATCCCCTAGATTCAATTATCTCTACGCAGATGATTCCCAGTTCTAGATCTACCCCCATTCTACTGAGCTCTATGTCCCACATCATTTCTTTGTCTCCCCAGGATCTAGCACATAGTAGGCATTTACTAAATGCCCGCTGATCGATGCTGTCTCCTAACCTGATTGGGATGCAAAAAAAAAAAAATGCAATTTTAAAATTCAAGTATGGTATCAATAAAGAATAGCACTAGATTTGCTAAGGGCTCAGTTTCTCCATCCCATTCTTTGTTGGCAAAGTCAGGGAACACAGCATGTAATACCTACCTCTTAATCTGAGACACCAAGAATGGGTGGAAGACCCCATTTTCCTTGGCTGCCTTAGAATGGGAGACTGCCCACCAATCTAGTGGTATTAAGAGGGCCTTTCTTAGTTCCACCACATAGTAAATGGTTCATGGAGGGCTCGAGGAGGGGGGGAGCTCAAAATATATCTAGCTCAACCCTTTCTTTTATTCATTAGGGAACTATGGCAGAGTGGCAGAGCCAGGGCTGAACCTGGGCCCATATTTCCTCTGTACCAAGGAAAGGAGAAAATGAGGGGAAAAAAAAAGGAGATAGGGAAGAAGAGAAGGAAGGAAGGAAGGAAAAGGGGGGAAGGAGAAAAGGAGGGTGGGGAGGAAAGATTGCTGGGTACTCCCCAATAATTTTCAGAGCCATAGCAAAATATTTTGCAATTTACCCTCATAGCCACTTAACTTCTTGCAAAAAGGCACTTTTTCAAGCACAAAGATAATTAATCTACAGAGAATCAGAGTGGTAATGATGAAAAGCACACTGGATTTGGAGTCAGAGGACCTAGATTCAAATCCTACCTTTATAAGTTGTGACCTAGAACAAATCTCTTAACCCCATTGCACCTCATCTGCAAAACTGAGGGGTCAGGGCCTGGCCAGATGGCCTGGAAAGGGTCTTCCAGCTGATCACTCCAGATCCCAGAGTCCCGTGATTCTACTGGCTAGGAATCTTTCTTCCCATGCAGCGGAGAATCTATTTGGCCACATGAGGACACTGAGCAGCCAAGGATTGCACAGCCAACATCAGTCAGAGACAGGTCTCAACCCCAGGCCATCCTGATTACCCAGCCCATTACACTACAATGCTTCTCAATTATAATCATAAGCACTCTAAAAATACAATATATATATAACAACTGTACAATTTTTAGTGGGCAAAAGGAAATAAAAATGTTAAATTATATAACCTATCAAAAGGAAATGATTTAGCAATTCCTTTTAGCTTTTACCTTTACATCTGCCCTTGTCTTGTTTGTGACTTCCATAACAAATTCACAACGTTTTCCATTGGGTGGATTCATAAGATGGTTAAGAATATACAGATCCACTGTGGCACCCAAATTGTCTATGTTCGACACAAAAATGTACTCCTTTCCCTCTCCTATAAGAGTATCAAGCAAACCAGAATTGTAGAAACTGGCATAAATGTCTCCATGACCTGGAGGATACCAAGCTTCTGTATTTTCCCCTGAGTATGAGACATCCTTTGCTACAGGCAGTAAAGATTCTTTATTAATTCTAGGGTACCTGAAAAAAAAAAAAAAAAAGACATACCTAAATAGAGCTTACCCTTAAAAGGACCATTTCTGGCAAACTTTTAAATTAAAAGTTAAATGTACTATATCCCTTTAAGAAAAATCCTTTTCCCTTTGAGAAAAAGCTAAACTTACAAAATAAGTAAATTCAGGGGAAGATAACTTTCTTTTACAAAAAGACTCACTATAGAATTTCTCTAAATACTTTTCTTTTTAATATAAAAAGCACATAAAACTGCTAAGGACACAGAAAAGAGCAGAGGATCTATTAAGGGAAAATCAAAACAATTTAGAAATGAACGCAGTAAAAATCATTGAAATAAGATCACTAGGAAAATGAATTTAGGAAAACAGATTTAGAGACCTTAGAAACACATCAATTGTATAAATTGAGGTATACTTCAATTAATATTTAAAGTTTTTTTTCTTAGAAAAACCTAAAATGCTGTAATAGTATTTTATGCCACAATGTAAGAATTTAAGAACTCCCTCAATCACCTCTTCTTTAAAGAAATTGACCAAGGGATAGAACTCCCCAGGATTTTCACCAAACTGAATTATATAATAAATGAAATGTTTTTTCAATGGACAAGGAAAAAATACACTACAAACCAAAAAATTTTCTGATCCAGTTCAGAAATTTTGTATATTTTTTCTCCAACCAATCCTCTTATATAAAGATAGACAAAATGGAAAAAATGAGAAATCTTGGTCCCAGAGTCCTAACATGGATGGCTACTTTCCGTACTGGCCAAGGCCTATTAAGTCTATTCTAGAACACATTGTCACTTAGATTTTCAGCTAAAGCATAAACTGACTTAAAAATTTACACTAAAAACAAAAGCAAATGCTTAAACTTCAATAGCAATAATCACTTCAATTTCAATATATTTCCAGATGCTCTCCTGGAATGTGATGGAGAACTATAAAATGAACAATTCCCAAATCTCTCACTTCTTACTCCAAGTTGTATATCTATAGTACCTGCTTTGATTAAAAGTGTAGATTTTCACACGGCAATGACTGTATTTCTGAAGTATTTTCTTTGTATCTTCATCAGTATTAAAAGAGTTCATCAAAACAAGAGGAACATCTGTGTTGTAAGTTTTGTTCAAGTGCTAGGAAATAAAGTATAAATGATATAAATATTATCAGCTGTACTTTTTTGCCCAGAACCTGAGAGGGGAAGAGGAGATGGAAAGGGGAAAACTTCGAAAGAACTAGCCCACTCTGGTTTTAGATATCTGAATTTACTTTCAATTTAAATTTTCATTTTGCATTTATCAGATATTCTTTGGGATTACAAAGTAAGATGCCTAAGTGTCTCTCAGCTATTAATATAAAAAGTAACCCTAACTAATACCCTTCCTTCTCCAATCCCATCACTGCATCACCTGAAACAGAGGGGCAATGGGATATAATGGAAATGGCACTGGATTGGAATCGGAGGACTTAAACTCAAATTCTAGGTCTGTGATTTACTGCCTGTATGAAACATGGGCACAAAAATGTATTCCTTTCTCTTTCCTTTAAGAGTATCAAGCAAATCAGAATTGCAGAAACTGGCATAAATGTCTCCATGACTTGGAGGATATTAAGCTTCTGTATTTTCCCCTGAGTAGGACACATCCTTTGCTACAGGCAGTAAAGAAGTTTGCAAATCTTAAAGTGACACATAAATGTCATTATTAGTAGTAGGATAGGGATTGGATCTGTGATTTCATTGATGATTTACAATTATCTGATATGAACTTCTAGGTGAAGAAATTCCTCTACTAATAAAGGTTCACTTGCACAGTGAGGAAAATCTTGAACCTAAACCTGCCTGATTTTGAAGGCAGCTCTATCAATTATGCCATACTGTGTCTTGCTACTATCATTAGGTAAATGAGATCTTTTCTCTGGGCTTAAATGTCCTCATGTGAAACATAGGAGGATTAGTCTAGATCAAGGTTTCTTAAACTTTTTCCATTTGTGACCCCTTTTTACCTGAGAAATTTTTAACATGATCCCAAGTTATATAAATACTTATAAAAAGATGTATTTTAAATAATCACACACACACACAAATTTGAAGAGACTTCTTATGGGAGTTTAAGAAGTTAGAGTCTAGATGGTCTATAAGGTCCTTTCCAACTGTAAATCTATCCTCCTAGGACCTAAAGTCTTGACACATAAATGCTGGATATTTAATGGATACATAGAAAGAGAGTAAGCCAAGAAATTCAGGAATTCTAGTGACCATATCTGAACTTAAGTGTAAAAGCTCTTGAGCTTAATTAAGAATTAAGCTAGGGGGGGCAGCCAGGCAATTACTATATTAAAATACAACAACTTATTGCCTTAACATTTATAACAAAAAAATAAAAAACACCCAACTCCAAAACAACTTTAATTTAAATTTTATTTAATGTTATCATAATTTGTTAAATATTACCTACCTCAATTTGCTGAACTGTCAAATCCAAAAAGGTGTTTTCATTCCGTACCCCAATTAGACTTTTGGGGCCTTTACAGCCCATGCTTGTTCCCAAGCCACCATTGAGTTTTACTACCACCAACTTATTCAGGACGGAAGATATATTATCTGGCAAGCCTCTGGCCTTTATCTTTTCATAAGGCTGAATCTAAAAAAGGGAAGGGGGAAACCACCAAAAAAAAAAAAAAAAAAAAAAGGATTAAAATGTCAAATAATACGATCTTCCTTGATGAGCTTCTGGTCATTTATTGCAAAGACAATAAGAGAGAGACTTCTGAGATACTTCTTGTTTTCTCTCCAGTTATATCTACATCAATCTACACTAACTCAATGTCAATTTACTTCAGGTCTGTGTCTGACTGTGTCAACACCTTGTTCAAAAACCTTTATGAAGGAATCCTATAGGGAAAAAAATCCAAACTCTTGGGCATTTAAAGTCTTCTAGACCTAATGAGGCAGCCAGTGGCTCAATAGATAGAGCACTGAACAAGGAGTCAGGAAGACCTGGAGAAGGAAATGGCCAGCCAGTCCAGTATCTTTGTTAAGAAAACCCCAGGTGGGGTCACAAAGAGTCACTTAGGACTAAACTACTATCTGAATTCCCTTTCTTTCTCTCCCCAGTCTAACTTCATTCTACTTTTTTTTATGAAAATCCATGTATATCTTGCCTTGCCTGTTCCCTCTCTGTGCACGGCTAGATTTTTCCTCCTCTCTTGCCATCTCCTCTATCCTTTCTGGATAATTGCCAGATGGAAGGGCTCCTCATTCTGGTTCTTGGTGCTTTCATCTTATTTCACCTTACATATTTATAACCACATGTTATTAAACACTCTATTAATAAGGTCCTTGAGGGCAGAAATTGTATTTTATATATAGATCCTTTTAAAATAATTGCAGCAATCCACATTTGTCCTGTATAATTTGAGTTTTTAGTTGGGGGAGAAATACTTTTCCATTAGCATCAATGATATAAAGGTATAATTCTTGGTACTATATCTTTATTAGTAAGGATAGTGTCAAAAAGGTGTGAAGATTATTTTCTTTATATATATAAGAGAGAGAATACATAAATATATCCATGCTTAACTGTAGCTTAAATGGGGGGGGGCGGGGGAGGAGGCAGAATAAAAGAGAAAAAAAAGAACAACAAAAAGTACATAGCAGAGAACAAAAGATTATCCTACAAGGAAGCAAAAAAAAAAAAAAAAAAGGATGGACAGTTATGAATATAATGTCATCAATTATATATGCTTTCTTGAAATGGAAATTTATTGTTACATGTTTTGAATTCTCCCTGATTTTTGGCTGGGCACATGCCAATTTTTTTTTCCTTTTTCTATTTTAACTTTTCTTATTTTGTTATTTCAGTTTTAAATAAATATATATATATTTTAAAGGAAAGGTCCCCAGTATTTCTTTTCACATTTGTATTTCGCTGGGGGAATAAAGATGTGAAAGCAAGGGGGTTTTGTTTCAAGGAAAATTTTAAAGTCATTAAAAGTACTACATAGCCTGTAAAAGTCTGAGCACTTCTCTGAGGCATAATTTCTGTGTCTGCCCAAGATAATATGTACTTTTGGACCAGAGGGACAGCATGTCCCTCCAACTACAGTTCACATTCATAACTTATAAGTGCAGATTCATAAAATAAATTGGCAGTTCTCTTTTCCAAGTCAGATAAGGTTTATAACAGTTCTTTCTGACTGAAAAATTAAGTATGCATGAAGTTATTATTTGCAGCTGAGCATGTTTAAGTTCTATTTCCTATAAACAATACTGATTGAGTTTCAAACACCCACTTATCAAGTTATAAGGGTTTATTTTTCCTTTGTAATTATGGCCACTGAACCAAAAATCAGTACATAAAATGTGAGAGATATTCCATTTGCAAAGCTTCATTGGAAATTAATATTTTTTTTTAAAATTATGACTGTCCCAGATAATGACAGACTCATTATACTGTAACAATGGCCCAAATTTACAACATAGCTGAACAAAGTTAGAGGTTTATTCTATAGCTATGGAACAAATTCCATGCTGGGAATGAATCAGTGATTTTAATAGAATTTGCACTGCACTCCAACCAAAGAGGCTAACTGGCAGCATCATCTCAGTAATGTCTCTCAGTGCCACATGTCCTCCAACCCATCATTCAACATAATTTATATTATTACATTTAATATTAGTGACATTTCAGTGAGATATCTACAGTGAGAAGAACTGTGAAAACATCTTTTTGTTATTTCAGTCACAAGTCTCATGCTGCCAGCTTTTGGGAGCCAAACTTGAATACTGTGTCTTTTTGTTTTATGAAGGAAAGGGTAATGGATCTTTGCCATATTCTTCCACAGAAGACTAAGTTCTATATTAAAACAGCATTCATGAGCTGAATTAAAAAGAAAGCAAAACACCCAAACCACAATTAGGATGATGGCATGCTCTACGGATATAACTGGAGTAGATGCAAATAAATTATAGTTTCCTCGACTGCTCACCAGTAATACGTAGTTAACAAGAAGTACAAATTTATAAGTCAAAAGGAAGATGGATAGTTACTTTTTAGCAGTATGTATACAAGTGTGTAAGAAAAGCTTGAGTATAAGGCACTATCTAAAAAGTCTTTACCAATGCAATATAAATTTAGTTAAAATTTTAATTTAAAAATAAACTTGGTTAAATTAGTATTTCTAAAACAAATGCACTACAGAAAAGGTCTAGAGGTAGTGTCTAAATTTAGGTCAACCATCAAAACCTTCTGAGAGATGAGTGGTAGTAGCAACAATAGCAGCAGCAACAGCCTGCTATGCAGTCTAGTTAGAAAATTACAACCTCAATGGACATCACTCAACTACATCTACATTGGAAGAAGAAAACAAATAAAACTCACAGAAAGTAAACTAGAGTTTCTTAGAAATAGAATAATATCAAACATTAAAACTACACAAAACCTATTTTCTACTTTTTAAGGTTTAAGTAATAATGGCACAGAGGATATACTACATTTCATAAAAACTTCACATGCCATAGAAATGTAAATTATATAGTATCAAAAATGACTAATTTCCTTATAGTAGGGGACATCCTTTCCCATTTAACTGATGTCCAGTTATTGGTATATGTACAAATAAGTCTTCTAGGTAATGGGTTAATATTTTGACAGTCCCTGCTCCATTTCTGAAGCTCTCTGGGAATCCCATTGAGAAACTCAATGTACTCACTGGCAGAGAAGAGACAATGTTGAGATCTTTCTTCCTCACTTAACCAACCCTTTCTTTTCCAATTAGCATTCTCTGTATCTCACACATTAGTGTAATCTAATATCAATCAAGAATAATATCTGAATGACCTAAAGCTCTATTAGACTGGGAAACTTGAAAATTCTTTGAGTATAAAAATTGAAATTACATAATTCCAAAATCCCAAAGTATCTCTTTCCTGATGAGACTCTGATGCTGTTTATATCTTTAAACAGAATCAGTGATTCCAACATAGCACTGGTTTTGTTTGTGTGAAACCTGTTTTAATTTCATGTAATCAAAATTATCCCTTTTTACTTCCCATGATCCTCTCTTGTTAGCTCATTAACTCTTTCCTTATCTATAGATCTGATAGGTTCATTTTTCCACTCTAACATCATTTTCTTATGATATCACTTTTTAACTCATTTATCCATTTTGACTTTATCTTAGTATATGGTATATGTTGACATTTGCTTAGCTTCTGCCAAACTACTCTCCAGTTTCCCCAGTAATTTTTGTCAGATGGCAAGTTCTTGCTCCCAAAGCTTGGATCTTTTGGTTTATCAATTAGATTACTATGATACTTTACTATTACATTATTGTGTACCTAATCTATTCTACTGATTCATCACTCTGTTTCTTAGCCAATACCAGACTGTTTTGATGATTACTACTTTGTTTAGTTTGAAATCTGATTATGCTAGGGGAATTTTTTAATTCAGTTATATTTTGTTTTCAGTTCTGAATTTTCTTACTCTGTAAGTAAGAAAAATAAAACTCATTATAAATTTATAGTCATACAAAACAAATTTCTGCATTTGCCAATGCCCAACTTCAGATCTCCATTTTCAAAGGGGGCCTCAGCTCAGACATCTCATTTTTCACATGGATACACTACTCTGGGACTTCTCTAGATGGCCCAGGTAGCTCATTATTAGGATAACTTCATTGTTCCGTAATATCAGCCTTGGTCTTCCACCTCATCACCACCATTTGCCTTTTTGGAAGAATTCCAAATCCCCAGGGTAAGGAGAACTGAGCTCAGATCTCTTTTTCAGTTCTGAGCTGGCTGCATTATGATGGGATTTCTGCTCCCCTCTTTAGTCCCCATAGTTCAGTTTCCTTTGGTGTTCACCTTATGGTGTTTCTCCATTGGCTGGTAAGTTCTGAAGGGCAAGGGCTGTTAGTGAATATTGACTCTGGGAAAGTCACTCCATGAGTTGGCATCATTTTACTTATCTATAAAATGGGGACAATAAGTAACACCTTCTTCCCCCGGTAGTTATGAGAATGTCAAACGACATAATACAACATGAAGCACAGACACTGACACACTTTAAAGTTAATCACAATATTGTTATTGTTATTCCTATTAAATAGTTCTACTAATAGAACAAGTACTTAACTATCTTTCCGTCCTGAAATAAAGGTATGCAGATAGGGGAAGAGCAGATAGCAGGATATGCATCAAGGTAAAAGAAAGTTCACATTTAAAATTTTCTTTACTAAAGTCCACTTCAAATTCTTAGGCATACTGGGTTTTCTACAACTATGCCATTTCCTTCTACTTCTCCCCCAACCACCAATGGTTTATTTTAACATCAGTTACAGTCACACTCTTGGCTAAGGAAAAGAACATTTTCTAACTATAGTAGAAGAGGAAAGAAAAATCATTCGGGGCTATACCATACCAGATAGTTGGTCCTTCAGAAACCCTAAAGTGTATCCATGATCCACCCTACTTTCCAGTCAGGCAACAAGTATTGATAAAGTGTTTATTCTATGCCAGGTAAAACAAAAAACCATTAACGTTTATATATATATATATATATATACACATACATACATACATATAAGATGAAAAATGAATCTCACTAAAAATACACTTAATAATTGGTGCAGGACAAGTCCCCTTCCATATGAAATTCCATATTTCTACATTTTGAATGACTGAATTTCTATGTTGAAATGTATCAGAAGTCATCTAATGAATGCTTACCTGAAAACAGATTTCCCTCTAAAATACAATCAACAAGGAACCTCCCACAATTACATGGGAGAGGAAATGCTCCTCTCCTGGATAGCTCATTTTACTTTGAAATGGTTCTCACGGTTAGAAAGCTGTTCATTCCTAAATACTGCCCATTGCTTGCTGGCCCATTCTGCTAGAACTAAGCAGAACAGAACTACCCCCTCTTCTACATAATAGCTCTTCAATTCCTTGATTGAGAAACATCAATGACTCCCTCCTATCTCTAAGATATAAAACCCTCAGTTTAGCACGTTCAGCTTTTCATAAATGGCTGTAGTCGCCTCCAGCTTTATTTCATATTATGTCCTTTCAAACAATCTACTTTTGAGTCAAGCTGGCCTAATGACTGTTCCCAGACCTGTTCTTCCTCTTCTTAATTGTCCAGGCTTTCCCTAAACCCTCTTCATCATTGCCTCTTAAGAGTCATTCATTTTTTAAGGATCATGGACCACTTTCTAATGGAAACATGAAATGGGTCTCCTGACTATTAGTACCCTCTCACACTTCAAATTTCTGTTTATACACTTGTGTATATGTTATACGAATGTTCTTTGGGGGCTGAGATTGTTTTTTGTTTAGTCTTCTAGGTCATACAGTGCCTTATACATAAAAGGCTCTTAAAAATGGATTACTGGATTAGAAATATTGGTATCACTCTCCTACCTCCAGATCTTTTCCTGCCCAGACTAAACAACCTATATTTATAGTTCCTTTTTAACAATTTTCTTATAGCATAAGCTCAAGGGTCTTCATCATCATATTTGTATTCAATGAGCCCTTCATCATCTTAGTTGTATTCAATGAGTCTACAAGCTATTATTAAGCACCTCCTAGGTAGTAAGCACCATACTAGATAGTGGAGGTAAATAAGGAATCCACAAGGAGTTTATATTCTATCTGGATCCTTTCCATTTTAACAATGAAATTACTAAAATGAACAAAACATCATACTCAAGTATACCAGGACTAATCACCACACTGTACTCCAGCAAGCTCTGCCTTTCCTAATGCAATTCTTGATTGCCACCTCATACTCCTAAATTGTAAGGAATTCATTTGGCTTATTACACCTTCACCATCCTATATTTATAAGGATATATATATATATATATATATATATATATATATAAAATATAATTTTTTATATTTATAAAATTGTTGTTATTTTTTTTTTAACCCAAATGTCATAGGTCATTGCAAAAAAAAATTTAAATATTTATTTGGAACATAATACCTTCAATTAATAATTAAATCAATAACTTAGACTGTATTAGCAAAATCTAACATTAAGATTTTATACTTGGATAAGCCTAACCTCAAAGAATCAATCAAGGTAATAATGGAGAAAAGTAATTTTAAAGAAATTTTAAAGTAATTCATGATAGAATTAAATTTAAAAATTAGCATTTGAATGTTATTATTCTTTCAATAAAGGATAAAGCAAATGATATTCTACAGATGAATTGGCTAAAATTTAGGGTTTGAGATTTTTTTGGTTGTTATAATAGTATTTATTTTCACACCATTGATACTAGGCTAAAAACGAGAAATGTTATCATATTCCATAATATTCCCCCTCATACCAACAATATGTACTGTTTGGTTACTAAAATATTTATTTTCATTTAAATTTATTTCATTTAAAAATAATAATTCTACTATAAAAAAGCCCTGCTCTTTAAGACAGAAACTTATTTATGTATCATCTTCAATATATCAAGGGTTGTGAGAAGTAAATAATTACTATGTGCTCAGGAGTCCGTTAGGTGCTCTAGAAGATACAAAAGCATCATTATCATCATCATATTTATATAGCACAGTGAAGTTTGTAAAATACTTTATGTGATCTCATGTGATCATATGGTATATGTACATGTAATATATATACATACCCTTTGGTGAAATTCATCTATGCAAAAAGCTGAAAATATTTTTTTGGCTTCTTAAGCAACATTATAAAAGAATAAGATATCCTTTTAGTAACTGAACATCAGTATTCAAAGTTACAGCAAACAGATGTAACTGACTTTTATTCTTTGGAATTACAAAGAAGCAAGAGGATAGGGGGGCTGTTTTCTGAATCCTTGTGTTCAAATCTCATCTATGATTTATATTAATTTGGGTGACAGAAAATCACAATTCGAAATTCAACTTTCTTATCAACAAAATGAGGGTAATGGTCTAAACACTATTACCTAGATTATTTACAAGACTTTTGTGAAGCTCCGATGAAATAGCAAATGAAAAGCACTTTGCAAATCTTAAAAGTATTATGTTGTCACTACTTCAAAATCATCATCTGTTTTGGGGGAGATTCTGACGTATGGGAGGAAGCATGCCTGCCCGTGGGTTCTCTGTGTTGGCTCTGCTCCCTGCTAGAGGCAGCCCAGGGAGTCAATTACCTATAAAATGACTGTTAGATTGGATGAAGATTTCTAAAATCTCTTCTACTTGATAATCTGTGAGTACTTTATGAGACAATATAGACTACTGAAGTTACAACCTCTTGGGGTCTCAGTTTCTTTGTATTCAAAAATGAAGAGACTAGCCTAGTTCATCTTCGCATTTCCTTTCAGTTCTAAAACCTGTAATTTTATGAGGAGACAGACATTCAATATTTGTACTCTGCCCACTCTGTGCTAGGTACTACCATGCCAGATTAAGCATTTTTTAAAAAATCAACATCACATCTGATCTTCACAACAATCCTGTGACATAGGCCCTATTATTACCTCTATTTTACAGATGAGAAAACTGAGGCAAACAGACAAGTAACCTGGCCCAGGGTTACAGGGTTGTTAAGTATCTGAAGTCAGATTTCAGGCAATTGATATTTAAATACAGTAAATATAACACAGTAATATTTTCCCAAGGCTTTCATTACTCACAATGCAAAAGGTCTTATAATGCTTAAACTTCCAAGTTACTATTTAGAAGAATGCCAAAATTCTCAGGGAAGTGACCAAGAGAGATAACAGGCAAGAAAGCCACATTTCAATATCTAGTTTTGGCTGTAATTCAATTGCAAGAGTAGAGTTTGCAGTGGGAGCTATTTCAAGGTAAGTTAGCTTCCATTTCAAACAAATTCTCAAAAGGAACAAAGGAATCTTTTAAAGTCCTATACAAAGTCCATGCGAGAAACTCTAAAAAAGATCTCTCACTCTCTTGAACACATACACATGGCCTATCCAAATTCTTTATATCATCCTGTCCTAAAGTCTTATTTCTGATTTGCCTTGATACAACGAAGCCCATTTCCAAAAAGGCTTTTTGAGAGTTTAAATGAGTATTTCCTTGAATGTACTGCTTTACATCAATGCTTATTAATTTGTAATTAATGCTTATTTCCTTCAGGGAAAAAAAAAAAAGCTCTAAAGAATTCTACTTCTCTGGAACACCAAAAAATGTGAAGTGGTTGGAGTTGGGGAGAGAATGCAAAAAATAAAGAAAAGATAAAATTTAGATAAATTTTTTTTTTTAAAGTAGATGAGCATAATTCATCTACCAATGCTAGGGAAGGGAGTAAGCAAGAAAGCAAAAGCAAAAACAACACAGAGGAAGCTTTTTTAAAGAATCCTAAGGAATTTAGCTAGAATATTAAAAAAAATAACATTTGGGTTCTATTTTAAGTCTAGCTCTCACACATAAGGATAGTACTGTAAATTCCAGATTGAATTTAAGGTTCTTAATAATACATTAAGAAATGTATTATTAGTTACAACTATAAACCCTCTTAATTCTATGTCAATTTTAAGTCATTTAGGATTTGCTACAAGAGGCACAGATTTAGAATATACAATGCAGTGTTCCCAAGTTACAATCTGTTCTCCCCCTCTTACTAAGTTACTGAATCTTTGTGATCTTATTTCATCTGTATAGCCAAAGGAAAATGCAAAATGAAATTGGGTTAAACTAGTCTTTAATATTCACTTACATGTCAACTAAGTACATAACATGTTCATGATGAAAAATACTTAAGATACAGTCTTAGCTCTTAAGAAACTCTTAATTTATGAAAGATAAAGTGCATACACAAACATTTATAATAGCTAACATTTATTTAGCACTTTAAGGTTTATAAAACTCTTAAGCAAATATTATTCCAGTTTGTAATAATCTCTGAGTCTCAGTTTCCTTACCTGTAAAATGGGAGTGCTAATATTCTTATTATATATATATATATATATATATATATATATATATGTGTAATATTCTTATTACATGCTTCCTAGGGTTGTTCCACAGAACTGTCCTCATAACAGCTGTAAAAGGTAGACAATAAAAATATGTCCCCCCACTTCACAAAGCAATTAAATTATATAATGAGATAATGTATGCTATACAATTTCTTAAGAATCAGGATTATGTCCTAAATGTATTTTGATGAGAGAGAAATTACTTTTAACTAGGGTTGATTAGGAAAGGTATTATGGAAACATGACGTGTAGGCTGAAAAGAGGATGAACAAGGAAAGAAAAGGTCAAGGTAGAGAAGTCACTGCAGGACAACAGTGCAGCACAGGGACAATAGCAGGTGTTCATGCACACAGAACACAGAGGAAGTATATGGAAGTATAATGATACTTGTCAGGAAACAGCAAATAGTCTAATTTAGCTTAAGGATTGGATATGTCGTGGGAAACAACATAAGGTAAGGCTAGGAAAAATAGACAAATTAGATTGGCAAAGCTTTCAATGTTAGGCTAGAGTTTGGACCTTAAGTTTTTAAGCAGGACATTTTTGCAAGATACCACATAGAGAGTGGAGGCAATGGCAGCAGTGTTCTACTGCCAATAAGATGAGAGGGGCCTATCAGACGAGGGTGGTCTCAGTGGGAATAGAAACAAAGGAGAGTTCTATTTTTACATTCACTTGATCCCTCCCAACATCCTGATAACTTTCCCTTTAATTTAAAGAGAGGTCTCAAAATGTGTTAAATCCCTCCATCATTCTACCCAAGGCTTACCGAGTCCTCTGGAGGCCTCTGGATTTTCCCCCAATCCACAGAAGGTCCTTTTTCTTGTAAGAATCTATGGAATAACTTCTGAAATCCTTCAAGATCTTTTTTAGTATGCTAAGAAAAGAAACAATTCAATGTTAGAGTAATAGGATACATGTGAAAGAAACTATAAAGCATACTGAAATGAAATTCTTTCACTTTTGGATTATAGAATACACAAATTTATACAATTTAAAGAGACCTAAAACTAAGGAATAAAATATATTTAGGGAATACAAAATTTCAATAGTTTTTCTTAATATTATATAGTATAGATACACGATTTCATTAGGTTCCCCCAAAGAATATCCACAAGTAGAATTATGATTTCCTATAAGGAACTTAACTGAATCACTAATACCATTAATTTCAGAAATTTCAAAGAGATCCTATTTAAAATTACACACATATGATATTATTAGTTCAGAAGATGGCAAGAAAAATGGAAATCAGCATAGGCACTATACACAGACACACAGACACACACAATATCAACAAAGGCAACTTATTTTCATTCAACAAATATTTTCAAAGTGGAAAAACAATGTTTAACAGAATTAAAACTAAAATTCAAAAAAAAAGAAAAAGAAAAAAGAAAAATCCAAGTTTTCCATGAAGTAGAGACACTGAGAGAAATATCTACCAGTTTAATGGCATTCCTAATATTACATTAAATGTCAAATCTCTACAATGACCAGCTTTTAAACCTAGCTGATAGAGCAGTGAAAAAGCGCTTGGTCTGGAGTCAAAAGACATGGGTTCAACATTTCCCTTTGAAACTGCCTCCCTATATAATATGACAAGTTTCTTACCCTGCTCAGGTTATAGGCCTCAGTTTTTTCTGTAGCATAAGGGACTGGACTAAATAGTATTCCAGCTCTAGGTCTAGTGTCAGTAAGAGAATGCACTTCCATGAGCACAGATAGCTATAGGTCCTCTCTGGTTCAGGAGATTATCTTTTTCATGTGCTCTGGATGAAAGAGGCCCTACTGGGCAGATAAAAGGCTCAGACCTGGGGATCCAACAAGATTTTGCAAGAGACCACATATGTGAGGTAAGGGAGAGTCAAGGATAACTGTAGGGTTGGGAATCTGGGGCTTCCTACTGTAGGGTTCTCCCTACAGAGAAATAAGGAAAAGGGGAAGGGCAAGTTTAATAAATAGGAGCAAGGAGAAAATACTCATTCCATTATAGACAAGCTGAAGGGGCTATCCAGCAGGCAGTTAATGATGCAAGATTGGATACATATTTAAATATCATTAACATCTGCAGAGAGATAATGTTTGACCCCATGGGAGCACAGAAGTAATGAAGGAGATAGATGATGATCTAATAAAGTAGAAATGGTCAAACAGGTAAGAAGAAAAGGAAGAGAGTCAAAGAAAGGAGAAGTATCCAGGAAGAGGGAGGGGTTAACAGTATAAAAAAACCATAAAGAAGTCAGGTACAATGAGACAAGAAAAAGCTGGTGGATTTAGCAATTAAGAAATTACTGGTAGCCTTGGAAAGCTTGCAAGGAGTTGAGAAATAATGAAAGACAATTCTCAGAGCCTGGCAAGGGAAGAGAAGAGATAGAAAGATGGCTGGGGACATGAAAGGCTCAAGGGAAAGTTCTTTGGACAATTTTAATAAACTTAACTCTAAAGACTAATAACAAAAGAGAAAAATTAATAGAACTGAATCTTACCCTTATTTAACAGCATATAACCAAATAAATTAACAAATAAAAACAAAATGTGTTTTCATCTTTTTCCAAGATCTTCTGAGCTAAGACAAAACATTTTTACAAAATCTAAGCATATTTATCAACAATATGAAAACAGCAGATGAAGAAAAACTGAAAATTATGACAAAGATAAAAAGCAAGCTCCAGTTTCTATGAAAATTGGAAATAATGGACTTCTGGAAAGAAAGCCTAAGCATTAAAGAATGCTTTTTGTAGAAGATGGTCTATCAGTTGGGATTTGAAGAATATCCATTACATCAGAGGGCATGAGAGAAGGTTCATATAGCACTAAAGGTATTATTTCCAGAAATAATATAACACCTTCTGGAGATTCAGGTATCTTGTAAGCACAAAGGGAAAGAATACAAAGAGATCCTTAGGAAACATAATGGAAGTCAAAGGAAGTAAGTTACCAGTATAAGCTGTCTGTGTAATCTCCCACCAAAGCTTGTCTCTCCCTACCCCCCAAAAGAGAGAAACATTTTTTTCATATATTTGCTGGTTCAAACATATAAAGTAAAAATTTGCTTGTCAATCCTAAAAAATGACAGTTGCTAAAATGCTTAACCGCTGGAGGAAAAGATATCTTAATTACTTTTACATTTCTTCAAATCTTTAACAATTTACACAGTTTCATAAAGAAATATATTCCATATTATTGTTCTGTAAGAAATGACCAGCAGGATGAATACAGAGAGGATTGGCGAGACCTACATGAACTGATGCTAAGTGAAATGAGCAGAACCAGGAGATCATTATATACCTCAACAACGATACTGTATGAAGATATATTCTGATGGAAGTGGATTTCTTCGACAAAGAGATCTAACTCAGTTTCAATTGATCAAGGATGGACAGAAGCAGCTACACGCAAAGAAAGAACACTGGGAAATGAATGCAAACTGCTTGCATTTTTGTTTTTCTTCCCAGATTATTTCTATCTTCTGAATCCAATTCTCCCTGTGCAACAAGAGAACTGTTCGGTTCTGCACACATATATTGTATCTAGAATACACTGTGACATATTTAACTTATATAGGACTGCTTGCCATCTGGGGGAGGGGGTGAAGGGAGGGGAAAAGTCGGAACAGAAGTGAGTGCAAGTTGCACTTGTTATAATGTTGTAAAAAAATAATAATGTTGTAAAAAAAAAAATTACCCAGGCATGGGCTCTGTCAATAAAAAGTTATAATTAAAAAAAAATAATTATAATTCCCCCCCCCCAAAGAAAGAAATGTATTCCATCTGGAACTATTAATTTATAAACACACTATCCAACTTTGTTTTTCCTTTATAACCTCTTATAATCTTTTGAAGCTGGATAAGAAAAGTCAACACCATCTAATATAGATGAGCCTTAGATCTACATTCTAATAGAATATAAGAATAAGGGCTTTGTATCCAGTGTAGAATAGGTATTTAACTGTTGGAGTCAGGAAATGAACCAGGGTCTTCTCACTCCAACTCTACCCTTCCATCCACCATACCACACTGCCTTTTTTACAAGTTAATTTTTAAATTGATGGAATCAGGGACACCTGAATTCTTACCTCAGATTCATTTAGTGGGGCTGTTGAAAGTATTTTCTCTAATTCCTTCTTCACTGATAATTCCAGCTCTTGTCGGATGACTTCTTGGAATTGGGAAGTACCACCTTGAGACATTGCTTTGCTAAGATCTTTAAAAAAGGAAATGAAAATTAAACAGAAATTCAAACAAATTATCTAGGTAAAAATCTCTCATTTGCTCCTAGAATGCTTGAATCAGAGTCTGTGGGAAAATTCTCAGTCCTATTCATATTCTCTTAACATTTTAATATATCATATGAAATAAAGAATTCAACTGTTTGAGACGTTATGCATAACCAGTGTGCCTACAATACCAGTGCATTAGCCAGTGGGGCCAGCATAATAGATTGAGGGTTTATCAGTGTGGTGGTACAAATGGCACTGGATTTGGTAACTGAACCAGACTTCAAATTTTAGCTTTTCTACTAGTTTGTGCCCCAAGTTCAAATCTGTCGAGGGGGCATTTCCTCAACTACAAAATAAGGGGGTTAAATTAGATCTGAGGTCCTTGACTGTTCACAATATGTGACTTTATGATCTTCATCCCAGCATTTCATTTTTACATAGTCTCATTTTCCCTATTCTTCAAAATTACAACAAACTGGAAGGATGGCCTGTAACAGATTTTTCACAAAGCAGCAATTTACTGATACCATTGGCAGGAACAAAAGATTGTCAATATTACCAGTAAAATAAATGAAAGGCCTTCTCACTTGAGGCTATCCTTTCTTTCATTTTATAGGGAGAACTTTTCATTTTTATAATCCTTGATTAAAGATAAACCCAAGAAGGGTTGTTGTCAGTTTCCATTTAGAATGCTCATTAAGGTCTCTTTGGCCTCAGTGTTTTGATGGGACAAATGGTGATGCTTACCTTCTCTCTAGTTTTCCGGTTTAATAGTCTCAGATTCCCCTTCCCAGGCTCCCTTTAAACTTCCACTACCCCCAATATTTTAAAGCAAAGGCTGAATGGCAATTTCTTGGGTATGCTGTAGAAGGGATTCCAGTTTAATTTGGGTTTGGACTGGATGGTCTCTGAAGACCCCTCCAATTGTTGTGGTTGTGGCATCACAGTGTCTATGATAGACAAGCATTGTTTTTTAAAATTATTTTATTAGGGTTTGGGTTTTTTAAATTTGGGTGTGTATGAGGCAATTGGGATTAAGTGATTTGTTCAGGGTCATACAATAACTGTTAAATCTCCAAGGCTGAATTTGAACTCAGATCCCCCTAATTTCAGGGCCCATGCTCTATACACTGTACCACTGACCTGCCCCCAACCATTGTTTTTATAAAATAGTCATATAAAAATAAACCTAATCAAAAGCAGCACATGAATGAAGAAGAACACTGGACAGGAATATATGAGTCAAATCTTTTTTATTGCAAATACATAATCTGTGCTCTTTGAGAGTAAGTGTATAAACTTTAAACAAGCAATGGTATGTGTGTTGGAACTCAAAGCAATAGTATTAAAGCAACTGTATATGGGTCTTTTAAAAAATGTACCAATCTTTTGTTTTTTTACTTTGCCTACTTCAGAATGTATCCTTCTTCCTCCAATATTCAGTATTGTATCCTTGTAATAAAGGATAACAAAAGAGAAAAACATTTAGTAAAACTAACAAACCTATCAACTGAATCTTTAAGGAGAGGTAACATCCCATCTCCACAGACCTTTCACCCATAAAAAACAAGGAAATTCATTCTTCCATCTTTTCTAGGAATAACTCTGGCCATGATAATTTCACAACATTGTTTTGTATGGCTTATTTTTTTCCTTTTATATTACTGAAGTTACTGTATACTTTTCCCCCTAGCTGTGTTAACCCTACACCAGTTCATTTAAGTTTAATCATGCTTCTTTTGAATTCTTCATATTAATATTTTCTTTTGGTTGCAGTCACATTCCAGCATTCACATACCACAATTAGCTTAGCCTTTCCCCAATTAATGAGTATATATATTATTTCCAGTTCTTTGCTTTCCATGGTTTATAAGAACCGTGTTTATTCTACTAAAATATGTATACCAAAAATAAAACAGAAACCACACATCAAAAAAAAAAAAAAAAAAAAAAAAAACCAGAACTCAGAAACACATATCTCATATTCTACTACTGCTTTTAGCAAATATGTAGGCATAACATAAATGGGTTAATTTAAACACAAAATATTCACAATAAAGTAGCTACCGGTTAAACCATTTAGTGGTGAAATGACTTAAAGGTAAAATATGATCATCTACATAGGTAAAATATAAACATTTATGACAATGTTCAGATATAAGGATTATATTCTTATAGGAAGATAAGTCCTCCTTTGATGACTCTATGCTTGTTTTCAAATTAAATATAGATACTGAGCTTCCAAAGATATGTTAAGGAGTGAAAAAAATGGCAGTTAAGATTTTATTAATGGTACTTTTCATTTTAAATTGAGTCCAGAGATAAGGAATCAAAAACATATAATCTGTTTCTTCCCAATTAAGAAGAGAGAAGATAGGAAAGGATGAGGCATTTTTAGATAAAAAAAAAAAATACTTTTTTTTTTTGTTCTTGTATTCTACCACCTAAAACAGTGCTTAGCACACAGAAGATGCTTAATCAATATTTGTTGAACTGAATTAGCTGAAAAAAGCTGAATCAGACCACTGCTGTTAATTCAATTTAAGTCCTATTAAAAAGAACACAAAAAACCTTTCCTTTAACAACCTGTTACTTTTAAGATAAAAAGGAAAGCATTCCAGCTGAATAAACTACTATCCAGAGTTCACAGAATTCTGCCTAAATTATATAACAGCAAAGTATTAAAAAACAAAATACTTAGCTTAAATATTATCTAGCCTAATATTCTAACTTGATAAATAGGGGAAACAGAGTGCCAGAGAAATTATATTATAGAAATTAAATTACCTTTAAAGATACCTACTTGTCTCTAATCCACATAATATCAAGCTACCAGCCAATAAAAATTGTAAGAAAAAATTTTCTATACAAGTATTTAAATTGCACGAGGTGTAAAGTCAGAGAGAAAACAAAGACAAAACTAATCCTGCCTTCAAGGAGTTCATACTTCAGTGGTCATTTGAGTATTACATGTTCATAAATACAAGATAACCTTGTATTTGCGGGGGGGGGGGGGGGGGGGGAAAGAGAATGAAAAGAAAGAGAAAGGCTTCAAGGAAAGTCTTGAAGAGGGTACATAATTATTAAGAGGAGGTAATGCCTTCTTGGCATGGTGGACAACTTGTGAGGATGCACAGAGATTGTTAATAACAAGAAGACTTGTTAGTCAAGTATAATGATGGAAATGGAATGTTATGACATGAAGCTGGAAAGGTGAAGATGGAACCAGAGGGTTATAAAATGAAATTTTTTTTTCATGCTGAAAGAGCCTTAAAAAGGTGTATGATTACATATGCATAAACCTTAGCAATTCTCAAAGTGCTGTTACCTTTTTTAAGTCACTGAATATCTCTAGACTGGAGAAGAAAGAAGAAAGGGAGGAATTGTAATACAGCTCCTTTCTATCCCTTTTCACCTTCGTTCATTTTCTCCTTACAACTTTAATCAGTAGTAACACTTTTTTAAAACTTAGACTTGAACGGTTTTCCTTTGGTAACTACAGAATTACTAAAAATTCAGATGGACTTATTTCTATCTCAATCTCTTTTCCTTCCCTTTCCTCTCCTCTTTCTTGATGACCTTACTGGTTCTCATGAGGTCTTCTCCAAGGTCACAAACAAAGTAAGTAGGAAGAATGCTCCAAGGCCTGGTGAACTCTAGCCCTCTCAGCAACTGCTTGT
Source organism: Sarcophilus harrisii (assembly GCF_902635505.1). NCBI lineage: Eukaryota > Metazoa > Chordata > Mammalia > Dasyuromorphia > Dasyuridae > Sarcophilus > Sarcophilus harrisii. Next base: position 107,477,109 of record NC_045427.1, on the reverse strand, counting down.
ATGCATTAAAATACTAAAGCAGTGACTCCTTGGGGATTGCTAACCAATTTTATTTAATGGCATCTTAAGCCTTTAATAATTGCCCAATCATTTTACAAATATATTTTTCTTTTGTAACAAGCAGATACATGCTTGACACATTGCAGGTTTATTCTCCAGTGATCTTGAGTTTTTTTTGGGGGGGAGAAAAAGTTAGCACTTTAGTATCATAGGCATTTAATAATTAAGTGGAAGAGATGTAAGACTGGAAGAGCTATAAAAAACTTGCTCTCTGCCCAGAAGCTACTTCTCGACATGCTTATACCCTCATTTAGTGACCCCATCACAGTTACCTAAAAAAGAAGTTTATTCTTACTGTTGTACTTCTACCCTCCATTCATCAAAGCACTCAATAAAATTATGTGCCTACTGTATAGTAATTACAGTTATTTTGTTAAGGAATGGCCTCTTAAAGAATTCCTAGAATAATATAACTGCTCTCCCCAACTTCAGCAATATGGAATTGATCCTCTTTGCTTTTGTGGAGTCAAAACTGGAAAAAGTTCATTAAGAATGAATAAAGAAACCATTAAGTAAGATTAAGGTCACTTTTGTGGGGAAGAAACAGAGAACCAGATAGGTCAAATGATGTGCCCATCATATTTAACATGTATAGGATTGCTTGCCATCTGGGGGAGGGAGGGGAAGAATTGGAACAGAAGTGAGTGTTGTATAGGATAATGTTGTAAAAAATTACCCTGGCATGGGTTCTGTCAATAAAAAGTTATTAAAAAAAAATAATGTGCCCATGGTCACACAGCTAATACAACTTATGCTAGGAGAAAGGGCCCTCTAAGCCTGATCAGTCCATTCTCTTTTGCCTATATTGGATATTTTACCTCTTATCTTTCCTTAAACCTAGCTCCAATTAATCCATTCCCTAAGAATAATTCAAAACTTTTGTTTCAAAAGCACACCCTATCAGTACATCATAGAATCAATCACAACACTTTATATCTTACAAAGTAGATTGGCCATGGTTATTGGGAATCTGGTTCACCTCATCTTGATTCTAACACAGATCCCCACACTGCCAAAAAATTATCTCCATTGTACAATTCTAATCAGTTTTAATTTCTAAAACAGTCAGCAGTTTCCTAGAGCCCCCTGAGTGAAGTTCAAATCCTTAAGCCCTTTCACAACCTGGAGGCACCACCCTACCTTTCATCTCTTTCCATATTTCTCCTCTCAATGCCCACTTTCTCCCAAGTGAGCTATTCTCTACCTCAATGACCTCTATTTTATGTTCCTTTGTTCAAGTTTTTTGCCCTCTCAGCCCATCCTCAAATGACTCACTTTCCCCTCAGTACGGACCTTCTCCCACTTCAGATGTTTGGTTTTATAAATTTCCGATGCACTTCACTCTTTGTATCTTAATTATGCTAGGTGTGTTATCTTAATAGACCACAAGCTCCAAGAAGGCAAGAATACACATTTTTCTACACTCAGTCACTCCTCCAGCTGTAAGCAATGAAGTCCTTGACTGAATACAAACTTCTTTCCATCATTTGATCCTTGCTGTCTAATCTGCACAGTTTTTATCTTCCCAAAGAAATTGTAAGGGAAAGGACTGTAGTCATTTTTCTTTGTATCCACTCAAAAGAGCAAAAGAGCCATGGCTGAAAGAGACAATGGATTGCTACGCATACACATGTGTATATTTGCATGCATATACATATATAAAACCATACTGACACATTACATACTGTACAAATGTACCAAATTATACATGTTACATGAATAAAAATTTTTTTATAGATATCCCTGCATGTTAGTGTTACACACATACAATAAAAAAATCTATTCTATCCAGGGCACAATATTGCCATCTAAGCTGCATAGAAAAATAAATAACAATCTCTTCTTTTACAATTTCATTGGGAAGATAGAAACTATGCAGATTAGACAATAAGAGCAAAAAAAAAACTCATATATTGTCAACAATTACATTAAGAGCTATACCTAGAGTATATAATGTATGAGTATACATGTGTACTAACATCAGTATCTATACATATATGTCCCCTCTCCCTTTTAATAAGCCTTACCTGAAGATAGCAAAGTGAGTTGTTCCAGTTATTAATGCTATTTGTATATAACCTGATACCTCAAAGATGCAATGTTGCCCTCCCTATCACCAATACTTATATAATTGTGGGCAAGGACTTTAGCTTCTACATCTGTATTTACCATCACGTAGCACAGGTCTGAAACACAGGAGGCTCTCACTACATGAGTGAAGACCCAATGAAAGAAAGCATGTAAAACAAAGTGTGATCTCCACAGAATTGTGTGTGTGTGTGTGTGTGTGTGTGTGTGTGTGTGTATATTTAGTTTGACACCACTACCCTCTCACAGTTCTGCAGTAAGAAGGGTTAAACTTCACAACTGCTGGTGAGGTAAGGAGTATATTATGCTCAAGATAGATGGGAAAAACTGAAACCATTAAGTGTCAGAACTAGAATTGGAAGCTAGGTCTCCTTATTCCAAACTGTTCAACAAAGAGCAATTTCTCTAATTTGAGGTAAATTGCAAATAACAAAAAACCCACAGTTTATTTCTACTTCCACAATATGTCCATCTCCCATAATCACACTTTGCTTCAAAATCAAAGAAGCAGAAGAACAGCCATGTAAATTCTCTGGATCTCAGTTTCCTCGTACATGAAATGAAGGGGTTAGAGCTGATGACCTCCGAGGTTCCTTATCTCTAGATCTATAATCTTATGATCCTTCCATCTCTTCAAGCACATCAAACATCATTAGATCTCAATACTTCAGGCAGTATTCCCTAATGCCTTGAGGAGAGCACATAAAAATCTCTAACATTTAAGATAGGGTAACAACCTTTACACTGAGAACTGGACAGGCTAAGAAGTGTTAAGTGAGATTAGAAAAAGGAAGAGAAAAATATATTTCTGCTCCCCTGATCTGTTTGTTCTGTCCTCACAACCAGATTGTGAAGAATAAGAGAGACCATACTCAGGTAGCAAAAACTGCTATACTTTGCCCTGGCAAGAAAACCCAAGAATACGATAGAAGCTAAAACATTCTTAAGGATGTTTATTAAATGAACTTGCCCTTCCAAACAACTTTTTAAAAAAATCCAATCCACAAAAAAACTTGTTAGAGTTTAAATACCCAATTATAACGAAGAAATAAAAAAATCATGCAAAAAGGTCCAGTGTCTGGAAGGCTGGAGATTTTAGAAGGGGAAAACGTGTACAACATTTCAAAAGGTCTATCAAAGAACATAAAGTTTTGTACTCTTCATTTACAGCCAAAGCTATTTGTTTACTGAGCAGAGCCAAACGTGGCACAACATAACATCCAATCAGTTGAATAAGGGGAATGAAGGGCACTGAGTTTAAGCCAGATCCAGATCCCGGGGCTCTAGAAAGGTCCCAAAAGGCCTATCAAGATATTCGGGCAACTGTTTGCTAATGGTCTAAAGCTGAAATAAGGATACTGAAATACTGCATTGGCAGAAACTATGCTTCAATACAATCTTCATCAAAGAAGCCCTCTGATAATTGATGGAGTAGAATGGTGTTTAAAATGAAAAACATACTCATAGAGGTATATTTTTTCTTATTTACAGGGATTGACTAGCTCTGATGCTTTGAAAGTTATCATAGATCTCACATGACATTTAAATAAGGTTAAGTTTACCAATAGGTTTTAGAATGTACACCATCAATATGGATGAAAATAAATTAAAATTGGCTAAGAATTTATGAACCATTTAGTAAATGAAAAATCACAAATTAAGATAAACATCATTTACTGCATTTTTTAAACCATCCTTTAAATATAAGCTGTTTTCTAAGCAAAGAAAAATTGATAAAAAGCTTTTTATGTATCACTATAAATATTTTATTACCAAGACTTAAGTATTTTTACTGTTAGCACAAATGGACCCAAAGACATTTATATTGTACACAGGACTGTAATATTTTATTTCTCTGCTTCTTTTAGAAGTTTTAAGATTCCAGATATAAGTTAACACTAATGAAGCGTCATCATAGTAAGTCCTAATACAGTACTACTATTAGAGCAGCAACTGGGAAAGGGAAAATAGGGCTGTTTGCCTAACCAATTTTTCTTTGCAGATGGCCAAGAATGCCTTGTCAGGTGCAGGGATAAGTCCCTAGATGATGCTACCATCTTTATACATATTATTTTTAAATTTAGCAGTTAATCTGCAAAAAGGAATCTTGGAGAAATACAACACCTGAAAAGGACACCAGAAGCTTTTTATGGATGAATAAAATTAAGCTTCATATTTATCTTGCTTAGGAAATGTCACCCAACATTGATGACAGCTAGGCCAGAAACTTGTTCTCTATCAGAGGCCAATGCTCCCCCTCCTGTCCCATCCATTGTTGGTTCCTGCTTTTTGTTTAGGGATAGGAACTAGTGATTCCACTGTTCTAAGAATTCACAAGTAGTGAATTCCCTCTTTATCTTCTCTGCTACTATGCTAGAGAAGTATCTCTTCAAGCAAATAGCTTTCAAGTTTTTTGGTCTCAGGGTGTTTATATGGATTTATATCAATATTTACTATAATAAAAACTAAAATATGTTAGCATTATAAAAGTTTTGATCTTTTCACCCCTCCCCTGAAGAGGTTTTGGACCACACTTGAAGGTGACTTGCCCAGGGTTTTACAGTTAGTACATATCAGAAGTTGGACTTAACTCAGGTCTTCATGGCTTTGAAGCTGGTAAGACATCCACCTACCATATCATCTAGCCTCTTACCTGTTTTTTATTCTTGAAAAATAACTGCTTTCAATAAAAACTAGTATTTTAAAAGGTGCATTGTAATCTTAAGGCCAGATATCTAAAATACTATCTTTTAATTAATTTAAATGCATTAGAAAAAAATGTTATTTTCTACATAATAGGGCAAGTACTTATACAACTATTACATTTCCACGCAACAAAGTAATACAATAGTTAATTTCTCTATTTGCTCTCAGAAATGGTCCAAAAATAGAAAAGGCATGGTAATTTTGAACACCTTAGTCTATAGCAAGAAAAAACACAAAGATTTTTGAGGAGGCAGAGTTTTCAACTCAGTATCTTCTTTCCTATGAAAAATTGGCATTTCCTAATGTCAAATTTTTAAAAGATCGTTACTAGCTGGGAAAATGTATCATTGGTGGAAGACTATGAGTATTTCAAGATAAACCATTTGCTATTCAGTTGAGCTAGTTCAGAGTTATCTACTAATCTGAAAAAGTCAAGGTGCTCTCAACCTCATTCTACCCTACATCCCCACAACATATTCTTTTAGAAAATACATAATTTATTGACTTAGAAAGGGAACAACTTTAAGTATTCTTAATTTGTATGTCTATGAACATAAATAGAAAAAAAATATTTTCACGAACTTCTAACTCAGGAGTTAGGGTCCATGAATTTTAAAAATATGCTTACATGTATACATACATCCTAGAGTTCTCACTTTACAAAAACTTGTATTTTATGCAAATTTGACTATGTAAAGAATTATAAAAATAAAAACTGCATTCAAAAAAAAAATCTGTTAATTTCACTGTATAATACTGTGCCTACTATCTCTCTATACTCCTGTCCTTTTCTGCCTCCATCCCCTCCACCCTCAGACTTCCAAATAAAAGTCAATGGACATGGAGAGAATACTGCCTGGCACTTTTTCCTGATTCCGCCCTCCACCAAGTATCTGGCCCCCAAATGTTTATCTTTTTTCCATGCCTGTGGTTTTCTGTTCAGCTTCCACACACTCCCTTTCCATCCTGTTTTTACTTCTCCCACCCTTCACTGTGCCCTAGACAGATATGCTGGCCCAGGTTCCCTCTTTCTACAGGTGTAGAGCAGAATATCTACTGACATAAATAAGAATTGCCTGTATTGTTCAGTATAATGGGTTTCCTCTGTAATTCTATTTAGCCAATTCAACAGGAATTTATTATCTACTATACCTCAAGGACAAAGATCCCAAGGGCTTAGGACACAAAGGCCCCTCCCAAATTTATTCCATGCATTAAAAAAAAATTATTCTTAGAAGTATATAGATTGCCAAAGGGATCCAGAACACAAAAAAGAACTGTTTTACATGAAATTTAGCATTTCCTTCGATTATGAATTAAACAAAACATTTTGAAAAGAAGTCTCTAGGTTTCACCAGATCACCAAAAGGGTTCATTACACACAAAAAAGGTAAAAATTTAAAAAAATAATTTTTTTTACCTCTATTAAAAAAAAAAAAAAGATATCTTAGCAAAACCCCCAAATACTCAAAGAAGTTGAGGCCAAAGTAATCAAATGATTTATGCTTTCCTTCTAAAACCCATCATTGGTCTCTAAGATCTTTACAATAAGATTTTGGTCAGTTTATATTATTTCATTCAGTAGGGAACTCCAACTGAGGGGACTCCTTCTATTGATAAAGATCAGTGGCTCAACAATATAGCACAAGAGTTGCCTGGGACAGGAAGAAGTTTAATGACTCACCAGAGTTCACAAAGATCACATATTTAAGAGATTGGTTATGAATCCAGGTCTCTCTGATTCCAAGGCCAACTTCATACATACTGTGCCATGTTGCTTTTTAATACAGAAGAGCTATCATTTTGAAGCAAATTATATTGTCATTTGAGCCCTACAACCACCCTGTAAAGTAGGTACTACAGATATCACTAACTCCCCTCCTTTTCCTCTTCAAATTCCTAACTCCCTTCTCGTTTCAGGTCAACTGCCACTTTCTATCAAGAGCTTCAAGTTGTAATTTGTTCTATACACCTCCCCCTCTAATATATTGGGCTAACATATGTACAAGTTTTTTTTTTTTATTTCATAGAATTTAAATTTTTTGAGGGCAAGAACTGTAGCAATGTACACAAAGAAGATGATTTTAATAAATCCTGATTGAATTAAATGAATCTTATTTTCCAGATGAAGGAACTAAAGCTCAAGAATATTTTAAGCAATTTGACAAGCCTTGAAACTAGGCAGCATGAAAAAGGGGATTCATTCAATCTCAAGAGTCTTCAGGTTCCTGGTTCATCACTCTTCCCATCTTGTGGAGTTACCTTCACCTATTCTTCTAAAGCCCAAAGAACTAAAATCCAAAGCCTGGCTCCTTCAATATCAAAGGCACCTCAGGTCCCCAACTTCAAAGTCTGAGTTCAAACTACCTCTTTAAGTTTATAATCCCCAAATTGGGGATAACAATGCAGAATTTCCATTTTTATCTGAAATTCCAGCAAAAACACAGTAAACTTGATTAACCCAACTTAGAAATGTGGCTAATCAAATTTTAATTAACCTAAACTTTCAACTGTGAATTTTACTTATAAAATCCATATGCATTTAATGTATTGGACTAGCTGCCATCTAGGGGAGAAGGTGGGGAAAATTTGGAATAGGTTTCATAAAGTTTATAAAGAAGCTTAAGATCACTAAGTATTACACTAAGAATCCTTTCTGTAGTGTCCTATTGAATGGCAGTTCCTCAAAAGACTAGTAATTGTAACTTCTAGAATATAGGAAGACTTAATATATCCTGGTCACTTGAAGCAAAAAACTCAACTGGGTTCTATGATTAAGGCCTAAATCATGTGGAAAAAGACACCAGGACAAAGTCAATGATGATACTCTCCTCTTATATCCTTCCTGAACCAATGCTGCTATAAAAGAGAGGCCTGTCAGAGTTAATTTGCTGTCTGTAAATCAGCTAAGCAGAGGACAACTGAAATAAGTAACAAATAGGAAGCCTCTCAACAATGCAAAAGGGGAAAAAAAGCAAGACTTACGAGCTGCTTTTCTTTTTTCTCTTCCTCAGTATTTAAGAGTATTTGAACACATTATATATTTAATAAACAAGTTATTGAATGAATTCTGTAAGCTAACAATTAATGTGCATCTTAATGACATTTGGCGTATTATAGACAAACTCCTGGATCTTTGTTTAACATATAAGATGTCTTCCAGAAAAATGTCTCCTCCCAAATGGATATTGGTTTAAATGTTTATGAAGAGTGAAAAGAATGGCTTTCACATAGTAACAACTCTTACCTTATTTGATCTATCAGTCCTTTTCTCAATCCTCACTCTCCTTGACCTGTCTGCAAAAAGCTGTGGATCACCCCTTTCTCTTTATTCAGTCTTCTAGATCCTATCCAGAGACTGCAGCTTAACCCTAGCCATCCTTCAGCGTTCTGCTCTGGGCCACCTTCTCTTCTCCCTCTATACTACTAGATCAACTTATTAGCTCCTCTGATTTAATTATCATGTTTATGCTGATGATTCTCAACTCTACTTATCTTGCCCTAACTTTTCTACTGACCTCTAATTTTTCTTCTTGAACTACCTTCAGACATCTGGGACCGGATGAAGTTGACCTTTTAAACTCAACATGTCTGAAAGACAACTATACCCTAGAAATCTTCCTAATCCCCTTTCTACTGCTGTAGGGAAGGGCAATACCATCCTCCCCATCCATGAGGCTGGCAATCTAGGAGTTCTGCATTCCGTGTCTCCCTGCTATATTTCATGTGTGGCTGAGGCCTGTCAATTTCACCTTTACATCATCTCTCTAACACAACCCCCCTCCCCCCTGTCCTGATGCTACCAGCATTCCAGTACAGGCTATAACATCACCTTATGTTTGTACCACTTCAATAATCAGCTGGTGGATCTGCCTGCTTCAAGTCTCTCCCCACTCCAAGCCATCAGGGTGGCTACTTTCCTAATACTTACCTTAGTGTCTCTACAATTTAGTAGAGGGTCTTTGAGAATCACCAAAGTTGAAAAATTCAACGCCCTTAAGTCACCATAATGATGATCCCTTGTAAACTTGGCTAGGTTGCTCATCAGACAAAAGACATACTATCTCCCACTTAGAATACCATTTGAAGACATTCCAATTTGGCAAGACCTGCCAGAGTTCCACTGGCAAAAGTTTAGAGAATTTAAGTGTTATGATCCATCAAAGTAGGAGTTTAGTGGATAAATAACTATTCTATAATAGTATTGCTAAAAATGATTCCCAATTGTTTCTTCATTCCTAACAAAAGGGAAGAGGGAATGTTGGAATTTTTCTAATTCTATAATACCAAACATTATAGTTACAAATAAGAATGAATATGGAACTTTCAAAATTTTATATCAATTAATACTTGGAAATCAGTTATTGGCTTACTGGTTATTAGTATTATAATGAAAGTATCTCTCTTATTTGATAAACTCTAATTTAATGTGTTGAATCTTTTCCATGAACTTCTAACTCCAGACTTATTTTAGAAGACTGGGCAGACAACGTAGCAAGTCTCAGAAACCATCTAAGATGACAAAAGTAGACTAGATATTTTTTCTGTTAATTCACTCTCCTTCTCTGAATCCTACTAGCAGTCTTTGAATATATTTCCTTGGATCAATTTCTGCCACCTTGGTAATGTTGCCTTTAGGTTTATCAATTTGTGAAAACAAAGTACAGAATATATTTTATTTCTGTCCCCTTCTATGCATTTAACATTGATATGTTAACTTCACATAATTTATTAAGTCCTAAAAAAATTTTAATTTCTAAACCATGTTTGTAATTTCCTAATTTTGAAATTTCTAAGGATTACCTGGGTTGTTTATCATCAAAATTTATTGAGCATTCACATTATGAAAGTGCTGGGAGACAAAGAATAAGCAATACTAAATGATGAAGCTTACAATAGCATATGCTAGTGACAACTCAGTGAAGACAGTGAAATGTTACATAAGCTCAAAATCAGTTGTTCTGAAAAGACATAGCAAAAAGAAAAAAGAAAAACAACAAAATTAGATCCTTGTTTTAGCTAAAAACAAAATCCAGTGGTGGAGTGAAATCATTAATGAATTCTATGAACGGAACTTAATGGTGAATTTATTCTTAACACCTGAAATTTGAGCCCAGTGATAAAGTTTTTAAATGTCACTTTCTGTGCAGAAGACCAAGTGTCAACTCAAGAGAAACCACTACCAAACAAGAAAGAATAAAATTAATATACAGATAATGTGTCCACAATGAAATGGACACACTATTTACTGTAAGAAGTGGAACTTATTTTGGTGCCCATAGGCACATTTATATATCATTACATATATGAATTAGTGAATAACACCTCCTTGGGAACTTATCCAAAAATAGCCCTTGAGAAGCACTGGTGAAAAGATAATTACTACTTGCATAATCAGAAGCAAGTGACTTAACCCAAATCTTTTGTTTCCTCGTGCAAAATGAGGATTAACAATTTATATTACACCTAATTTATACTTTTAGGGAAAGTCCTTTTGAAACCATAAAAGTCCAATAGAATTATTATTCTATTATTATTATTCAGAGATTTCAAGCTCTGGCCACTTCTTACCTGAACTACAGCAAAGCTTTTCTAATTGGTCTCCTTGCCTCAGGTCTCTCCTTACTCCAATTCATCTTCCATTCAGCTGCCAAGGTGATTTTCCTAAAGCCTAAGTCTCACTATGTCATCCTCTCAGCTCGAGTGCCAATAGCTTTCTATCACTTCCAGAATAAAATATAAATAAATTCCTCTACTTGGCATTTAAAGTGCTTCAAAAGGGACTCTCCTATCTTTCTGGCATTCTTACACTTTGCTTTTCTCCACAAATGCAAAAAAATGATGCAGACACATCAACAATCTACTTCCTTTTCCTTGCACAGGTTCCTATCTCATCTCCTAACAAGGTTCCTTTGCAGTGGCTATTCTTTCTGGACCCTGAACCACACTATTAGCTTCCCTGACTTCCTTCAAGGCTCAAATCAAATCTCAGGAGGCCTCTCATTGCTTTTCTCTTAGTCCCATTGCTCTTCTCCTTTCCCCTCTAAAATTGTTTCTGCCTTCTCCTTGAAATTTCTTTCTATTTCTATATAAAGCATGTTATTTTCTCCCTCCTCTTAGAATGTAAACTTCTTGAGGGCAGAGACTATTTTTGTCTTTGTAACCTTATTTTTAGTATCCAGTATCTGTCTTTAAATTTAAAAAATTATTCTACTGACTTCATTTCCCTTTTGGGACTTATAAAAATAATGGCTTTATTGACACTTAATAACTGTGTGACCTCTAGCAAATCACTTAACTTGCCTACTTCAGTTTCAACTATAAAATGTGGATAATAACAGCACTTGCTTCCCAGGATTGTCACAAGGATCTAAGGAGACGATATCTATAAATATCTTAGAATAATGCCTGGTGCATAGTAGGTGTTATATAAATGCCTGTTCCCTTCCCTCCCCTCAAGTTTCTCCTGTTTAAGATCAGAGACAGAAAACAACTACGCAAGAATTTGAAGAGTTAAAATCGACATTCTGGAAGAAAGACAACAGCCATTTTACTCAAGTCTCAAATCACAATAAGGTAAACAAGGTAAAATATGTTTTTAGAAATTTAATTACACATGACATTTCTGAGTTTAGTGATGAGGGCAGTCAGCATCCCAAATGTTTCAAATTAATAGCGAGACTAATTTCTACCTTAAAATAATTCTTAAATCAAAAATGTTTTAAATAGTTGAATTAACAAAGTGATGTGATATTTCATAAAGCTCTGATATTCTTGGGTGTGACAATTACATCACCTTCCAACAAAGTAATCATTACGAATAGCCCCCCCCCCCTTTTTTTTCCCCCTTTTTGGAGCATGTCTGTTTTTTTGGGATGTCATGTGAAGCTTGAGAAGTTGTGAACTTTAAGGCTGTCCGAAGTCTGCAAAAAATGGCAACTTTCAAATTCAGAGGTTTGCAATTAAAGGGTCTGTTTAACCTGCATCTAAAGTGTAATGAAAGCCCAGTAATAGTTTTTAAAGACAACTCTAATTTTAATTCCTATGCTACACACACCTCTCCCCAACGCACTGATTAAAAGGTTCTGTTTTGCTGAAGGACCTCCCTCTAACCATACCTACAACCCAGTGGGAAATCTTCACATTTTAAAGAAATCTTAATTAATCTTTTTATATTTCAAAGAGGAAAAATATCACAGCAATGCAGCAAAGTCATTTCTCCAGCTGAAATGACCTCCAGCTTCCATGGGCTAGTCCCTCTTTCGCAATAAACGAATCTGAAACTCACACCACGTAGACATTCAGAGTGGAAACCGACACTGCTAAACCTGAAAGAACAGTCCTTATCAAAATCCACCTGACTCCCTCATCTCTCCGGGCTCCTTTTCCCGGTCCCCTTCCGCACCCCCTCGCTGAGAATGGGGGTAAGCAGCAGCTCCCACCGCTAAAATGTTATTTTTTCCCTCCCAACAGCCACCGTCCCACGCCGCCGCAAGCGCCGCTAACCTGATTTCAAGGGAAATTAGGAGCGCCAACATTAAGAAAAGGGTGAGCTGCCAACAGTACATTCACCGGTAAGGCTAATCCATTTGCTCAGCTAAGAATTTTGCAAAAGGTAATTCCAAGGAGTTATTTCCACTTCCAAGTCGCCCACCGACCTCCCAACTGCCAGGGAAACAGCAAGCACAGTAAAAGCATTCAGCAAAAGGAACGTCTTACCTTGTACAAATATCGACATTTTTAGGATTTAATAAAATAAATACTCTGTAGTATAAATATAATTCTATGTGTATTTATATATATAAATTTTTTTTTTAACAAGTCACACTCTAGAGCAGATTTTTCTTCTTCTTCCGCTTAACAACTCGACGTGGTCCTTCCACCCACAGTTGACAACTTGGAGGAATATTAATTCAGAGCAAGGAAAAGTAAAAGAAAAAGAAAAAAGTACACCCGGGGGAATTATTCCTTTTCCACTTAAAAAAAAAAAAAAGGCAGGTCGGTGGGATGGAGCCCCCTTTTCTCAGCCCAGCCTTACGGAGCGCTCCAGAGCTAAATGAGAGGCAGCTGGAGACCCAGGTTAAAGGTAAAACCCCTCGAATTTAAATTTCATCAATGAAAGAGGCGGATCTCAGCTGGCTTCACCGCCCCTTCATCCCCCACCTCCGGAGGGTGGGATTGCAGTAGGACCGACAGCGGCTTTCTCCGTCTCCTCCCTCCCCAACCTCCGGCCAATGGGCAGGTTCCCCGGGAAACCCTCCGGTAAACAAGGCACTCAGCCCCCTCCCCAAAACCGGGTGGGGGAAGGGAGCGTGAAGGCACGTCCCGGGCATTTCCCCGGCCTACAGGGAGCGCGCGTGATCGCGGTCCCCTCCCTCGCAGCTGCGGCACCCGCCAGCCCGGGCCACTTCCGTCCCGCTCCGGGGCCTCCCCCCCGCGGGGGGAGGGGGGGCGAGGGGCGCGAGAAGCCCACGGGAACGCTGTAGGATGCGTCCCCCCCTCCGAGAAGGGGAAGAACCCAGGGAGGGGAGAGGAGGGAGGTGCAGCCCCAGAATCCCCGGCTTTCAATCTCCCTGGGCGAGGCCCCGGGCCAGCGTCAGAGGGGTTCGGGAGGGGGGCGCCGCCGGGCTCTCCAAGGACATATAAACCCTCCTCCTTCCTCGCCCAAGCCGGGCGCGGCCGCCCAGACCCACCTTCCTCTCCTCCTCAGTCCTCCGGTTTAGGAGCCGACAACGGGGCCCCGGGGAGAAGGCTCAGTACGGGCTGGGAGGACGTGTCCCCTCGGAGGCACTCTCTTCCTCCTCCTCCTCCTCCCCCCGCCCCCAAACCCAGCTTCGCGGAGCAAGCGCCACCTCCCACTCCCAATTTCGGCCGGGCAGCTGCGACGGCGACGACCCGGTACCCCTCCCTCCCGGATCCGCTCCCCCATCTCCCAAACTCCCACGCACCCCGATCCGGTCCCTGCCCCCAAGCCCCCCGATGCACTCCCCTCCCCCTCCATGCACCCTTCCCCCGCACCCCCACCTCAATGCGGAAACGTTCTGGTATCTCTAGACTGGCAGCCAGCGCCCCCCAGTCAGAAGCCAGAGCAGGCGCGGGAGCTGGCCAATGAGCGCGACGGAAGGGGCGGGAGCCCTCGCTGGAGACCTGGGGCGCTGCGCAGGCCGGGGTGGGCCAGGGGCGGGGCCTGCTCCGCCTAGGAAAGGATGGAGAATGGCTGGGGCTTCCCTGGCTCCATCCTACCAGTACTATCCAGCCCTAACCTCTCTCTTGAAACTACTGCGTGATCTTAGGCTCTAGAGCCCGGATCTCCAGACCGTCTAACTCCCCACCACCATTTTATAGATGAAGGTTAAGGTTAAGCAAGGGGCTAAAGATCACGTGAGAAACAAGGCCCAAAGGAGGGTCCCTAGGCCCGATCCCCCAAATGGCCCACTCCCCACCTGGAGGGTCTGGAGGCCCCCCTTACCGCCTGCTCCCGCCTCTTCGCCGAAGCCCCCGACATCGGCTGCGGAGAAGGAGGCCATGCTGGGAGTCCTGGAGCTCGCACTGGAGCAGCTTCTAGACTCTTCCCGGCTTCCCGCTTCCTCTTCCCGGGCGTCCAATCACTCAGCTCCTGTGTGGTCCCGTGGGAGGAGGTAGGCGCTGAGCGAAGCCCTGCCTCTGTCCCAGGGTCCAGTCCCCAGCCTCCGTGCCCCATCAGCGGCCGCCGTGCTCGCCCTTCTCATCTCTTCCCATCTCCTCTCCCTGTGGCGATTGCCGGGGAATCCTTCTTCCCACCATCCTTGACAGAGCTCTGAAAGTATCTTCAAGTCATTTCTCCGCTCAGAAATCATCAGTGGCTCTCCGTTGCTTTAGGACAAAGATCCTTAATTTTGGGTTAGATTTAAGGGCATCTGCGAAAAATTATATCTTTATTTCAGTCTAGTTGGTTTCCTTTGTAATTTTATGTGCTTTGTTTCATACATTTTTAAACATTCTTCTGAGAAAGGATCTCTAGACAATATCCATATATCTGTCTGTCTTGTTTCCCTACCTGTCTGTCTGTCCTATCTATCTTAAACATTCTTCTGAGAAAGGGTCAATAGATAAAGCCTGTGGGGAATATCTGCCTGCCTGCCTATCTATTTGCTGTCTGTCTTATCTGTCTGTTTGTCCATTTATCTAAAACATTCTTCTGAGAAAGGGCTTATAGTCAAAGCTTGTAGGGAATGTCAGTCTCTGTCTGTCTGAATGTTTGTCTGTCTATCTATCTTTGTCAATGGATGAAGCCTATAGAGACTGTCTGTCTGTCTATCCATCTATTTATCTATCTTAAAACATTTTTCTGAAAAAGGGTCAATAGACGAAGCCTATAGGCAATATCTGTCTATCTTAAACGTTCTTCTGAGAAAGGGTCTATAGACAATATCCATCTATATCTATCTGTTTAGCTAACATATTCTTCTGAGAAAGAGTTGATAAATAGAATCTTATAAGCAATAGCTATTTTAATCATATACACAGACATACACACATATTGTATAGGTAATGATTACAAAGCCCGTAGGCAATATCTAGCTATATACACCCACTCAAACAATGTGTGGACTTCGTATATTATACATTAATATATAATTATATGACATGTATAATTATGTATTTTGTATATATAGTGGACTTTGTGTATCTAGAGTACTGATAAGCTTCACATTACACACGTAGTATTCATAGGCTTTGTGATATATATACATTTATTGCTTATGGACTTTGCATGATAGATAACTTTATAAGTTAAGAACTGCAATGCAAACTATTCCGTTGACATTTTTTAATAATAGTGTTTTATTTTTCAAAATGCATGCAAAGATAGTTTTTAATATTCACTCTTGCAAAACAAAACCTTTTGTTCCAAATTTTTATCTTTCTCTCTCCCTCTCCCCTAGACAGCAAAAGTAATCCAATATAGATAAAACATATGCAGTTCTCCTAACATATATCCACATTTATCATGCTGCCCAAGAAAAATCAGATCAAAAGATGGAAAATATGAGAAAGGAAAAAAAAAAAGCACTGCTTAACATTTAAAGCCCTTCATAGTATGGTGCTGGACTAGCTTTCTTGACTTATTTCAGGTTGCCCTTTCCTTCACCTGCTAGGTTCTAGCCTAAATGACATACTTCTTGTTTCTATCTGCTCTCCTGCTGTTGCACAGGCTTACCCACCACTCTGAATGTACTCTTCCCTCTTCTCCCTCTCCTCTTAGAATCCTTTGCTTCCTTCTAGGTTCATCTTGAGAACCACTACCTATGAGAAATCTTTATAAATTCCCCTGGTTAGTATGCATGCTCTCTCTCTGTCTCTCCTATTTCTGTCTGTGAGTCACTACTCAGAGTGTACTATATTTATTAATCTGTTTAAAAGGTGTGTGTGGTTCCAATGGTCTTGTGATCAAAAAAGCCATCATCTACACTCACAGAGAGGATTGTGGGAAATGAATGTGGCTCACAACATAGCATTCTCACTCTTTTTGTTGTTTGTATTTTATTTTCTGTTGAGGTCAGGAACCGAATGTTGAGGTGTAGACCACATGTTGAGGTCTACATTTGGGGTACCTAAATGAAATTAGGGTTTAGTTAAGGTCTAGTGGCAGGTTTGGGATACAGGGAGTCAAATAGAGTTCCCCTGCAACCCCCTTGGATTCGGCGCAAGGATACGGCGGTATATGAGGTCTAGTAGCGGCGCAGATTCCCAATAAAAGCATTTATTGGCCCAGAGAGCTAGATTAATAAAAAAAAGGTTTATTACTGAGTTTAGAAGTAGGAGATAGGTGAAGGTAGAGATAAGGAGGGCACTGGACAGAGGGTCCAGTGGACAGAGGGTCCTCACATGGCGACCATGTTTGGAATCTCTGCAAAGAGGGGTTCCCAGTGTGGTCCTTTTAAGTCGGAGACTTAGCTCAAGGGGCTTTGGGGTGTAGCCCCAAAGTTGGCTCAGATCCGGGTGGGGCTGGGACAGGTCCGGACCTTCTATTGGAATTCAAAGGGACCAGGATTTGTGAGTCAAAGGGTAATTTACATTAGCTAGGGGGGTTGGGAATCAAAGATTGGAATCTTTCCCGCATCATTTTCTTCATCATTTTCTTTTCTGGTTTGATTTGATTTTTCTTGTACAGCAAGATAATTGCGTAAATATATATGCATATGTTGGATTTAACATATTTCTACCATGTTTAACATTAAAAAAAAAAGTATGTCTGCCAGTAGAATATAAGCTCCTACAAATCAGGAATTGTTTTCCCTCTAAATCTTCCTACTTTTCAGGAAGTAGACCTTGAATAAATCTTGGCTGCTCAACAGAAGTTGAGGGGGAGAACACAAAACAAAGGGGGCCGATTTTCCCCTGGATATGCAAGAAAAAGCCTGCAGCAAGAACATTTGTATTTGTAACTTGTAAAAGTGTCTCAACTTGTATGCTAGGAGAAAGAAGAATGGTTGGTTAGAGCATCTTTATCTACAAGTAACTATCCCATGATGACCTAATCACTCTAAAGAGAACACTCTCCATCACCACTGCTGGCCTGAAGAGAATGAGGAAGAGAAGAGGAGGAAAAAAGAGATAGGTGGTTCAGGACTATTAAAGAGTGCTTGCATTTTAGACTGAGAGAAAGTATGAGGGTAGTCTATTGCCCTTGACTAAGAAAGGCAAGAAGAACCAGCAATAAACAGAATTGGGCAGTAGGTCAGCCCCTATCTCTAGCCCTTCACCCTTTCTTTCAGATAACCCCTCCTGGGACACATTCATATTAACTTTTATGTCTTGCTCTCAGTTAGCTGTCACTGATTGTGACTCTGATCCGCATATTTGCATTTAAATAAGAAATTCTTACAAATTAAAAAAAAAAGAGAGAATCTGAAATGATAAAATTTCAAACACCATGACACAGGGTAAGGGAGATTTTTTTGAACCGCAGTCCTGGTCAGTGTTTGTGCCATTATGTCACATTGGAAAGGGTCCTAATCAGGGAGTCAGAACTCGGATCCAATTCCATTTCAGTAGTTACTAGTTGTGTGGGCTTGAAAAGTTATTTAAACTGCCTAAGCCTTAGGTTCTTTACCTGCAAAAAGGAACCAACAATACTTACACTATTTGCCTCACCCAGTTTTTGTGAGGCTCAAATGAGATATCTGAAGGTATATAAAGCACATTTGTTGTGTGTGTAATGAAGATTTGATAAATAAATATCAGCTATTATTCTGCTTTCCTCATAAGACCAGCCCTGCCCATGAATACGAGTAGCTGTAGCCCAGGCTTCAGATTTCACAAGACAAACAACTTGGTAAATAACACTGTCTACTCTAGGGTACAGGGAACCAAACAATAATTCCTATATGAGCCAGGAGAGTTAATTGACACTAAGCAAAGTGCCTCAGGAAATCAGGGCAGCTTCAGAAGAGTGTGACAGTTGTACTTTAACTAGGGCAAAGTGGTGAGTTGTATATAGCAAATTTAAAGTTGAGATGAAAAAAAGGGAGGCATATAATCTTTAATTTTATACTGGTAGGTGCTCTTTTTTTTTTTTCCTTCCTCTAGATCTCTGATTTCACCAGGGTATAGGCTTCCTGGATTAAAAGTTCCTCTTACCAATGCAGGTCAACAACTTATTATTTACAGAAAAAGTAAAGAAAAGAACTTGTTTGGTGTCACATGATCAGGGTTTGGCAGATTTGAACTTGAGCCCATGTTTCCCTGACCCCAATGTCTGACTGAACTAAATGGTTTCTTGCCAGAAAGGGGGGGGAATATATATATATATATATATATATATATATATATATACACGCATGTACATGTGTATGTGTGTAAATGTATAGACACACACATATATAGTAAAAAGTGTCAATGACTGATTTTTTAAAAAATAGCTACTAGAATAAACACTATAATCCAAAAGAATTATATCCCAAGAAATTCAGTTATCAATAGAATTTCTTAAATAGAACAAGAAAGCCTAAAATCAAAATCCTTCCTTTGTAATGACAAAGGAAGTTGTAAGATTTATGATATCCTACAAATGGAGAGGAGATGTCACTTGGAGCTTTCTACATCCTTTATGTATTGTGGAGGGATGTAAGTTAAAAAGAAATAATGCTAATACAATTGAAACTTGGCACGTAGCATAAAAGGGATAAACTCAAAGTGCAGAAAGAAAGATATTTTTGGATGTCAACATTGGATTCATTTTGATTGTTTCGAGTTTTTTCTTTTTTAATAGAGGTATGTGAGGTGGTGAGGATAGAAGATTAAAAATGAAGCCAGACAGAAGAACCTTTGCAACATTTTTAATTTTCAGAAAAGAATAGAAGGAATCACAGATAAGCAAGACAGCTTTGAATGCGATATGTGGAATTTATTACATATGAAAAAACTATGAAATAGATAGTCATATTTTCAAATACAGTTCTCTTTTTTCCCTGTTTTTTATATGGAAATGTTCTTTTTTTTGGGGGGGGGGGAATATTCAAGTCCAAAATTTAAAAAATAATCTCAAACCACAATGAGGACTTTGAATTAGGGAAGTATCACAATGGTTCACTCCTAACACCCAGGCCCAAGCACTGCTCATCAGACTTGGAACTATCTATAGACAAGTCTGCCCATCACTAAATAAGAACACATCTCAAGTCAAGCAAGTATACGTGCTGCCCCATAGTCCCATCTATTCCTGATTGACAACATCTAATTTCCAAACCCCCAAGTTTTGTAGTCCCTTCCTTGGGTAGGGAAGTAGGGCATCATAAGTGTCTGAGCTCATAGACTAGTTGTGTTTCCTTAGGCAAGCCACTTAACCCTGTTTGCCTCAGTTTTTTCATCTGTAAAATGAACTGGAGAAGGAAATGGCAAACTACTTGAATTCATATCTTTGTCAAGAAAACCCCAAAAGGAATCATTAAGTGTTGGACTTGACTGATATGACTTAACAAATAACTTGATGAGATTACAGAGAACAAATATTTACCTGGAGGACAGCCTTCATGGGAGTAGACCTACATCCTATTCCCTTGCTGAAAAAAATGCACTCCTCTGATTGGTCCCCAACAACTAAGAATATCTTCAAGATGACTGAGAACAAAGAAAGAGGACAAAGAGGTACAGGAAAAAGTGGTCTACAAAACAGAGGCACCAAATGTGGTCTACAAAACAGAGGCACCAAATGCTTTTGTCTCTTTTTGTCCTGAGGTTTCTCTCTCTTTACTTTTTAAACAAGTAGAGATTCCTCCCACCTAGGAATAAAAACTAGTGATTTGAAGGAGAAGAAAACTGGAGAAATTTAAAAAAGGAATTCCTGGACCTCCATTTCCTGGCTGTCTTTTTCTGACTCTGATTTCTTATTCTGAGCACAATTCAAAGGTTTGTGAGAATCCTAAGAAGAGATGTTTTCATACTTGGAGGTTACCTTGTGAATAATCCTGAATTCAAGAGTCCCAAAAATTAAGAATTGAGAGTTGGGCACCACTAGCTGCTCAGAGTGAGATTTTTTTAAAATAACATCCTTCTTGGAGGAGAAGAGGGTCCTTCAAAAAAAACTGCAGCCTACAATTGGAAGATTAAACTATGCCATGAGGAACCAAGAACTTTGGATATTGCCAACTCTCAATGATACTACTATGCATTGCTCTGATGGTGAATGTCTGAGGGAGAGTCCCCCAAAGTGTCTGTTCTTTGGGGGTGTTGTCTACCACAAAGATGTATTATGTTCCACCATACCAATGTTTTATGTTTCTATATTTGTGCATATTGTTGTTCAGTCATTTTACTCATGTTTGACTCTTTGTGACCCTATTTGGAGCTCTGTTGCAAAGATATTGCAGTAGTTTGCCATTTCCTTCTCCAGTTCATTTTATAGATGAAGAAATGAAAGCAAACATTGTTGAGTTACTTTCCCAGTGTCAGATAGCTAGTAAGTATTTCAGGTCACATTTGAATTTATATCTTATGACTCCAGCCCCAGTTCTCTATCCATTTTGTCACTTCATTGCCCCATATAATGGACCTTTGCAATTCCTTTTTGACTATACATTTTTCGGAAGAAATAAAGACTATCTTGTAGTTAATACTTGTATTGTGCATTAAGGATCTATGTGAAAATGACAACCTTGCTGAATAGCAAGGGAAAATCTAGTTACAGGTCATACTTAAACTTTAAGATTTCCCTGGAAATTCCTTCAGAGTGGGAGCAAAGAGCCAAAGTAAGAAATTTATCCCTTTGGGAATTAAATTTTAACTCAGATTTCTGTGAGCCTAGAATCCCAGGAGTTGGGAAGAAGAGTGTGAGGATATATTTAGGCTATGGATGATATTTATATCATGCCTAAATTTGCCACTTTGCACTTTCTACCCCTTGTTCCTAGTTGAAGCCTATGGGGCTAATCCTTCTAATAAGTTACAGTTACCCTTGAAACACTGGAAGAGATCAATGTCCCACCTCAAGTTTTCTCTTCTCCAGACTATAAGAAGTTCCTTTAAACAAGTTTCATATGATGTGAATACAAGGCCCTTCAAGGTTGTGGTTGTCCTTCTCTGAATATTTTCCAAGTAATTTATTTCCTTACTAAAATATGGGATTAAATACAATCCTTTGGTTCTCTAAGCTTGTGGCCTTCTGAAATTCCCAGATATTGTTCAGATAAACTTCAGAGTCCCACCATCTCCACCTTGTATTTATGAATTGATTGTTTTTAGCCCAAATACAAGACTTTACATTTGTCTTTATTACATTTCATTTATTAGATTTGGCCCAATGTTCTGATTGCAGGTCAAGATTCAAAAAAATCCGGAGTGTAAGCTCTCCCTCCCCACTCTATTTCATCTGCTAATTTGATAAACTTACCATCTATCTCTTATCCAAGTTACAGATAAACAACATGGTGCCAAACATAGATCCCTGAGGCACTTAATTGGATACATCCTGCCAAGTTAACATCAAACCATTTGTGACTACTTTTTAAATGTGAATCATGATGTAATTTCTTTTTTTAAAAATGCTTTTAACTTTTCAAAGCTCTTCTACAATGAATATCTGACTTGATCCTTGCAACAATCCAATAAGTAGATTGTTATCCCTTTTGTACAGAAACCCAGAACAGTCAAATTAACTATACTCAGTGAATTAGTGGGAGGAAAAAAGACTAGAACCTCATCAGTTCCAAATAAGATCCGTATTTTTGAAACTATGATATAACATGGAAGATCTTTTTAGAGTGGAGCATAATACATCTATCTAATATAAGTTACTCATGATTATTCCAATCATTCAATCAATTCTACATCCATCCAATTGTGTTCATATTGACCCTATATCTTTTCCTCAGAAAAAGACTTCATCATAGGTACCATTAAAATATTAGTAAACGATATTTACACTATCCTTCTGATCTACTCATAAAATAATTGTCCAAAAAAGTGAGTTAGTCTAACATAATCTAATCTTACCAAAGCCACAATATTCATTATCACTATTCTCTTTTCTAGATAGTCTAGATATATCTCTTTGATAATACATTCAACAATTTTTCCAAAAATCAAACCCAAACTTGCTGTCCTACAGTGTGCAGAACTTATCCTCTTTGCTTCCTTTACCTTTTTTTTTTCTTGTAAATTGACATGGCATTTGCTCTTCTCCAGTTCTATGACACTTCTGCTAGTTCTTTCAAAACACTAGGTCAATGGTGTCACACTCAAATAAATGCAAGGCTTTTAAATCATAAGGATTCCTGCAAGCTTCATATTGACTCAGGAAAGTATGCATAAACATTGTCTTTGCTTTATTGTATGTCTATTTTGTTAGATATTTCCCAATTATATGTTAGTTTGGTTTGGGTCTCATTCAATAGTATTATGGGCTGCACTGGTATTGTGATTGATTCCTTTGCCCTAGGATGTATTTATCTGGCTTGAGTGTCTTGAACTCATCAAATGAGCTTAATGATCTCAGATTATATCCTTGTAATCTCTGGATATCAAGTTCTTAGTCATTTTTCTTCTGTATTACACTCCTAATATCTTCCTTGGCAAAGAAAGGAATAGGGAAAAAATAATTGAGCAACTCTGTCTTTTCTCTGTCATCATATATCATCCAATCTACCCTGAATAGCTGCTTTTTTTCCCCACAAACGATGTAGCAATCCCAAAATAACCCTGTCTGTCACTTTTATCATTCCTTTTTTTAAAAATTTTTTTAGCACTCCTAACACTCCTCTTACAAGATTCTGCTGAGCTATCTTTTTGACCATTTCCAGAAGGAAAGGACCTTAGAATCATCCAATCTGATCCTTTTTATTTTTACAGATAAGGAAATTGCAGTCCATAGGGGTTAAATGACTTGCCGAAAGTCACATGGGTTGTAAGTAAGAGAAAACTAGGATTTAAGCCCAGCTTCTTTGACTCCATCACCAGCTCTTTCCATTATGCCATAGTAGTTCCTATTTTCCATTATGATTTTCAAAAGGACATTGAGAAGACTTCTGGCCAAAACCTGAAAGTCAAGTCAAGACAGGTGCCTACCAGAGGCCAACCACTGGGCTAATTGTTGACTTCCCAGTTCTCCCCTAGCTCTTGAGATAAAATATAAAATCTGCACCCCATAGAGTAATGATCAACACATTCATTGAGGAGCTAAGGAAGTGACTTCTCCAACTCTAGAATTGCAGGAAAAGTCAGCCAATAACCTACAGGTAGTAGGAAAGAAAGGCAAATCTATAGTCTCCCAAGTCAAACAGCAAAGATCCAGAGATCTGCATATATGCTGTGTCTAGAGACAGTGAGAATGGATGGTTCCTTCAAGAAAATTCCACTGTGACTATAAACTCAGAGTAGTGACCTTGAAAGGTTTGGGAAGCAGTAAAAACCAATGAGAGTGCAATAGAAACCAATGTGGTACTATCATTGTAGTTGTAGTTCAAACTAAGAAAGTTCAGAACCCCAAAGATCCAACATTCTGAACTTTAAAGATCCAAGGATGTTAAATTAACCCCCAGGAATGGAAATCATTGTAGGAGCCCAGGTGACCTGGGCCAAGACCAGTTAGGACAAACCACCCCACTTAAAAGTGTGGCAGAGAACAGAGCCTAGGGCTGACTTAAAACTTCAATTTAAGAGCTAAAGTTGAAGAGATAAGTAAACCAAAGAAAACTCTGAGTGTCATAAAAAAATTATTGCAGATAGAGCTGTATCATAGAGGCAAGAACAACTCCATATTAACTTCAAGCACAGACTCAAAGGAGAAAATGGATTTTCCATAAGAATTAAATGAATACAAGAAATAAAATGAAGTTTAAAAAATGAAAAGTTCTAGAGAAAAGAATTGGAGAGAGAATAAATAGCTTGGAAAAGAGAAAGTAGTAAATTTTACCCAAGTACAAACTCCTTGAAAAGTAGCGTAGATCAAATGGAGCCTAATAACTCCATAAAAAAGCAAGACATATTAAAACAAAATCAAAAAATAGGAAAAAAAAGATATTTGGTATCAAAAACAATTGATCTGGAAAAAAAGATCAAGGAAAGATATTTTAAGAATCACTAGACTCCCTAAAAACCAAGATTTAAAAAAATTTCTTTTATTAGAACTTACTATTTTTCAAAACATATGCATGGACAATTCTTTAACATTAGCCCTTGCAAAACCTTCTATTCCAATTTTCCCTCCTTTCCCCTATACCTTCCCCTAGATGGCAAGTAGTCCAATATATGTTAAACATGGTAGAAATAGATGTTAAATCCAATATATGCATACATATTTATGCAATTATGGTGCTGTACAAGAAAAATCAAATCAAACTAGTAAAGAAAAAAAAAAGAAGCAGGAGAATAAAATGTAAGCAAGCAACAAAGAAAAGATTAAAAATGCTATGTTGTGAGCTACATTCAGTTCCCACAGTTCTCTCAGGATATAGATCGCTCTCTTCAGACTGAACAATCTGAATTGTGAAAACCAAGATCTTTTTAAAAAAATAGAAAAAGAAAAAGCCTAGACAGTATATTGTTAAAAAATTAGAACTGCCCAGATCTATTTTAACTAAAGGGCAAAATTAAGATAGAATGAATCAATCACCTCTTAAAACAAATGCCAATAGGAAAGTGTCAGGAATATCATAGATAAAATTCTAATTTCCCTTATCAAAGAAAAAAATGCTACAAGCATCTAGAACCAAGACTGAGAATACTATATTCTAAAGAACAAAAGCAACAGGCTTACAAAAATAACTTTCCCTAGAAAGCTGAATAAAACAGCTGTAGGAGAGGAAATGGATTTTTAATGCAATAGAGAATATTCAATATTTTCTGGTGAAAATACCAAAGCTAAAGTTAACTTTTAATTCCCCAAAACAAAAATGAAGGGCAACTTAACAAAAAATGCAAATTTATTTGAGAAATTAGAAGGGACTGTATGATGATTTAGTTCTAACAGTCTAATAGGATAGAAAGAATTATGTCCCTTCAAAAGGGAATTAAATAAGAAAAACAGACATATCTATATGTAGACTTTTCTTTTCTAAGGATTTAAAACAAGAAGAAATGTAAGGGAGAGTAAAAGAAATACACTAATGGAAAAAATAGGAAGAAAAGGATGAAACTTGTTTTTCCCCATAATTAGTGTGTACAGGAAGAAGAGTATATAATCACAGAGAAAGGAGTTGGGGAACAGATCATTTTTACTTATCTGAATAGGAAAAAGGAGGGTTGAACATTATACCCCAATAGTCTGATGTAGAATACATCAAACAACAGAGAAGCAAGCAGAGATGGGAGTGAGATAGATGTTAAGAAGGAGAATATGGCTAGGGAGGGAATAATCATAAGCAAAATAAAGTACTTGATAGTGAAAGGGAAGGGGGAATTTGTTGGGGAGACAGGAGAAAATCAGAGATTTCATATCTACTAAAGTGATCATCAATTTGAGAATGGCTGGAAAAATTTTGATTGAAGATTGTAATGAAGTATTTTTATGCTGTAAGAAATAATGAAGAGAACATGTCAGATAATCCTGGGTAATATGAAGTGATACAGAATGAAGTGAGTGGAACTGGAATTTATACAAGGGTAATGGTATTCTAAAGAAAAACATTTTTGAAAGACTTCAGAACTAATTAATACAATGACCAGTTGCCTCTAGAGAATCGGTATTGAAGCTTGTTATCCCCCTCCTGACAGAGAAAATGTAAACTCAAAGGTGCAGAAAAAGATATAAATTTGTACATAGTCACTAGATGGCCTTGGTTTGCTCTACTATATTTAGTTGTTACTCTTCTCCTCACTCCTCTTTAGTTTTATTTGAAGGGGGCTGAGAAAGAGAAAGTTTAGAAATAGTGATGCCAAAAAAAAAAGTGAAGGCCATTGTAACATTTTTTAAATGCATGAAAGAGAACAGGAGGAAATTCAGAAGGAAACATAGATAAGCAGGGAAGGTTTGGAAATAACATGGAATTTATTATGGGGTTTAAAAAAAACTACATTCTCTTTTCTATATATTGTACTATATATGTGTGTGTGTGTGTGTGTGTGTGTGTGTGTGTGTGTGTGTGTATGAAAGCTTTGAGGGAAATATTTAAGTTCAAAATAATAAAAAATTTATATTGACAATTCTTTATGTCCAATAAGGACTGATTCCTGTGTTTTTTTGTTTTTTGTTTTTTTTAAGTGGATTAGTGATCTTTAATAGGATTCTCAAAGATATCTTCAAGTCCTTTTGAACAGTCCTTAACTAAGTTACATGTGTTGAACTATATACATAGAATGTATCTTTAGTATATACTGACGGAAGTTTTTTCTGATTTTTAAAATTCCTTTTATTTAATTTTTTAAGATTTGGATTCTTTAAAGGCTCTTCATTAATCATTAATATCCATTGACTGACAGTTGCAAGAATTGTGAATGGTTAGCTTAGAGAAGGCTTCTAAGGGACTTAGAAGAGACATTATGGATTGTCATGTTAAAGATTGATTAAAATTGATCTGCTTCAGAACTAGGAAAATAGCAATACATTATGATTACAACAATATAAATAGAAAGAGAGAGCAAACAAACATAAAAATAAATAACCAAGTTTATCTGGGAAATGAATTAAGAAAATTCATCTCCCTTAATGATATAGGGAATAATAGATGGGGTAACTGTTGTATAGACTGTCAGACTCAATGGATGAATGGGTAACTTTTGCTGAACTGCTTTTTAAAAAATATTTATTATAAAAGATGGCTCTCTAGGTAGGGTAGAGGAAAGAGACATTTGTAAATAAATGGGATATAAAAGCAAAAAGTATCAATAAAAAATAAAATATTTTAAAAATAATTGTTCTGCATGGGTATGGAAGGCATAATTAGGAAAACTAAGTGAAAACTGAAAAGAAAGACAAGTTTCAACTTGATATAATGAACAGCTTAGAAGTTCAGCTGTCCACTAGTGAAAGAGGCTGCCCTAGTAGATAGTGAGATCCTGTTCACTTCACCTGAAGTATTCAAGTTCAGGTGAGATAAGATACTAGAGAGAGGACTCCTATTCAAGGACAAATTGGACTAGGGAGATGGGTGGCCCCTGAAGCCTTTTCTAACGCTATGATTCTATGATCTTAATGAATTTTTTTTGGTATATGAGCAAGTTTAAAATCTGGACTGCTAAGCAATACTTTGTAAGAGTTTCATCTTCTCTGAATCCCCAAGAAATACCCTGACTTTGTTGCCTGATGTTGAGTGAGAGCAAAAAGGGGAAGGACCTATGCACCCCTGAGCATTACAGAGTCCCTAAATTTTTTGAGTCCTTACTTTACCTGCCAAAACTTGTGTGACATTGGGCAAGTCAGTTCACATGTTTGGTCCTCCATTTCCTTATCTTTAAAGTTAAGGGATTAAACTAGGTGACTTACAAATTCCCTTTCAAATCCAGAATTATGATCCATGACCTATGCCTTTGTCTATGTCTGTATGTTTGTATGTACGTATAATCTGTGTGTCTATGTGTAATATATACTTGTGTGAATGTGCAGTGTGTTTTTATACATTTTATCTCTAAATATAGGAACCATCCCTGTTTTTTTCTTTAAAAAATATCTCTTTTTCCTTGTGTGATAACTGAATTAATAAAAGTGATCCTTCCCTTCATATATATGCTCCCCAACTTTTTTTTTCTGCCAGGGAGTCCCAGAAATTTGATTAACACTTCTATTGGTTTGGTTTTCTTGTTATTCGGTTTGCCTTGCTAAAGAGGATACTTTATACCTTAATCTCTTATCCTGTTCCCTGAAAAAAACTCCTTTTTTCCTTAGTTTTTTTTTTTTTTCTAGTTACCAGTATGGTAAAATAAAATAGTAAGCAAGGCAAGGGAAGATGTAGAACCTTTGTAAATTATAATCTTTCCTTGGGCTTTAAAGATCTTTCAGGCACAACCCTCATCCTTGAATTTACCATTTATGGGCCAATTAAACTCCTATATTTCCCTCTCTGGAGAACATAGACCCTTCCCCTTATGGGTGCCCAAATTTTCTTTTCTGAACTTACAACCTTTTTATATGAGAATCTAGCAGTTGTCTTTCTTGCCTTCCTGGAGATCTTAGTGATTCAAGCCACTGGAGGCTCACACTTTCCACTTTGGATTATTTAGAACATTGTTCTCTGTTCTAATAGATTTGCCTGAACCAAATGTACTTGCCAGATAAAATATCTAGTTTTGTTCTTTAGGTGAAATTTTGACTCCTTTACCTCTTGTTCTGATCTCCCTCTTCTCTGGAAACTTTATGGTCCAAGACTATAAAGTTCTTCTTCCCTAATTTTCAAATTCTTATGCTTTTCTCAGTCTCACTGGATTAATTTAATTTTCCTTTTCTTACTCACAGATGTGTTCCATAGATGACCTCCCACAAAATCCCCATTTCTAGCATTTACCTATCTCTCAGCTCACTGGAACAGCTGAAATAATAGACACGTATTGCAAATAATGGACAACTCACAGCTTTCTCTGGTATCCTTGCTTCAACCTATTAGGAGTTGGTCAGACTTCCATATGAAGAGAGAGAGATCTCCTTATTTCTCACCTGGCTACATAACCTCGAGATTTCTCTGACCGAATTCTCCACTATGTTCCAAGAAGTCTGTTGTTAGGTTAATATCTTTAAGATCATATCAGCCTTGGTCCCCTCTTCTTACTCAGGGGTGTTTGGGGTATACCAGGAGGACCAGCACCTCTGGTATGAGGACTTGCTGAGCCCTTTTCAGGGCTGCCCATCTATCTATCTCTGGTGTCTGCCTTTCCCCACCTCTCACCTGTGGCTCCGAGAAGCTGTAGCATGTGCAGTGGCCACAACCCAGTGAACCATTTTAGCAAATGGGCTAAACCAGGTTGAGGGGAACTGCTGGGACCCAGTTGGTGACTGGGAGAGGTATCTATCCCAAGTATGTGTAGGCTTCCAGCAGGAGAATGGTGGGTGAGAGCCATTTGTTCCGATGGCTAGGAGTGAGTGCTATGGAGTGCCCTAAGAGTGTGGTGGGTCATCCACTGGCATCTTGGGGTGTCTCTAGTCAGCTTGGCTTGTATCCTGCCACAGACTTGGATGATTCTGGAAGGGAATGAGGTTGATGAGTTTGTGCAATTCTGCTTCACTTAAGTACAATTCCCTCATCATGTCATTGGTCCCCTTTGAAAATAAGGAATAAAAGCAATGTCCTCTGGCCAGGGGGCCCATAACGCCAAGTCTTCTTCTAAGGAGAGAGCTCAGCTCCACACATCTCCTCATTTTTACCAGGCTGTACTATTTTGGGACTTCTCTGACTGTCTTTTCTACAATCTCCCTCCTCACCTGCCCCTTTTCAGCTTCCCTTTTTGTGCTTCAGGCAGCTAGGTGATAATATTTTACCTTATATTATATTTATTTATATTTCACATTTTTCCTTTATTAATTATCAGCCCCTTAAAAGAGTAAATTTTGTCTTTTTCCATTCTGGTTAATATATGTTTAATATTGGTATTAATTGATTGGTTATATTATCTTTTAGCAAAATATAGTTTTCCTCTTTGTATCTTTTAACTAAGTCTATTTTGGTTGGATCTCAGGCCTTGCCTGAGATCAAGATTACTACTCTTATCTTTTTTTTTTTTTAACTTGAACTCAAGCAAAATTGATTTTTCTTCAGTCCTTATTTTTAATTCTGTGTGAATTTCTCTGTTTCAAGTGTATTTCTTGTAAACAATATATTATTTGATTCTGCTTTCCGATCCATTTTGCTTTCTTCTTCCATTTTTATGGCTGAGTTCATCCCTTTTACATTATGATTATTAATTGTATATCCCTCTTTTAAAAAATTAACTTACTTTTACAGGCATTTATTTCATTCTCCCACTATCCACTTACTGAACAATTTCTTTTTTATTGTTTTCTTTTTTTTGTTGTTATACATGTACATTAATTTTTAAAAAAAAATACACATTTCTTTATAAATCATATTGGGAGAGAAAAATCAGAACCAAAAAGGAAAAATCATGAGAGGAAAAAAAAACAGAAGAAAAAGAAAAAAAAAAGCGAACATGGCATGTGTTGATTTATATTCATTCTCCATAGTTCTCTCTATATATACAAATGGCACTTTCCATCCTAAGTTTATTGGAAATGACTTGCATTACTGAACTGCTGACAAGAAACAAGTCTTGCATATTTGATCACTGCACAGTCTTCTTGTTACTGTGTACAATGTATTCCACTTATTTTGCTTAACAACAGTTTGTGTAAATCTTTCTAGGTCTCTCTAAAATCAGCTTATTCATCATTTTTATAGAACAATAATATTCCATAACATTCATTTACCATAACTTATTCAGCCATTCTCCAATTGATGGGCATCCACTCAGTTTCCAGTTCCCCGCTATTACAAAAAGAGCTGCCACAAACATTTTTGCACATGTGGGTCCCTTTCCCTCCGTTAGTATCTCTTTGGGATATAAGCCTAGTAGAAACACTGCTGAGTCAAAGAGTATGCACAGTTTGATAGCTCTTTGGGCATACTTCCAAATTGCTCCTCAGAACTGTCTTAGTCTTATACTTTTACTTCTCATTGTTTCCCCTCCCTTCTTTATAAAGAAAAAGGGTAGTGAGAGAGGAGTGTGCTCAGAATCAGTTCCCTGGGGCCTGTGCAGTCTATTTCTATTCTCCTGCTCCTCCACTCTATCCTACAGCCCAGTCACACTTTCTTATCTTCTTAAAAGTTTCTCTTAAATCCCTCTTCATAATTCACCCTCTATGGCTGATGTTTGTTTTGTTTAGAACTAATCATTCTATTAACCTATCCCCCCCTAAATTTGCCCATACTTCTCTTCTGTTTCCCTGCTGAGTGAAATGTATTTCTGTATTCAATTATATGTGTGTTGTATATGTTAATGTGAGCATGTGTGTATGTGAATGTGTGTAGATGTGTATGTATGTTGTGCATTGTGTATGTATATGTATGTACCTGTGTATGAGTGCACGTCTCTGTGTACCTGTGTATGCATGTTTTCATGTTGTATATGTGTATTGTATATGTGTACATGATGTGTGTATGTGTCTATGTGTGTGTTTGTGTATGTGTGCATGTTGTGTATGTGATGTGTATGTATATGTGATGTATGTATGTGCATGTGTATATGTGTGTTGTGTATGTTGTATATGTATGTGTATATATGCTGCATGTGTTGTGTGTGTGTTGTGTATGTGTATATGTATGTGTATATATGCTGCATGTGTTGTGTGTGTGTTGTGTATGTGTATATATGTGATATGTGTATCTGCATGTGTATATATGTGTATATGTGTTGTGTGTTGTATATGTGATGTGTGTATATGTATGTGATGTGTGTATTTGTGTATATGTATGTGTGTATATGTGAGTATATGTGTATGTGTATGTGTGTTTTCTTCTCTCCTTTGATATGGTCAAATGAGGGAGAGAAGTTCAAGTGTTATACACTGCCATCACCCTTTCTTCCTTATTTGTATTGTGTTCTATTCTCACATCCTGATTATGTAATAGAATTTCCCCCATGTTCCATATCCCCTTTTCTACCCTAGCGTATTTTTTCCTTTATTCTTTTAAGATCACTAAAACATAACAAAACCCTCTTTCTTATAACCTCTCCTTATGACTGTGAATGATGGGGAATAATAAAGGAACACATACATTATCTCTTCATGTTAAAGAGTTGATCCTTTTTAGTCCCTTGTAATTATTCGCTGTTTTTTAAAATTTCTCTTGATTCCTGTTTTAATATTTCAAGGTTTCTACACAACTCTAGTTGTTTAGTTTGTTTGGAATATTTGGAAATCTTCTTTTTCCTTAAAGATCCTCTTTTCTTCCATTAGGATTAGGCTCAGTATTGTTGAGTAAGGTATTTTTAATTATATGCCTAAATCTTTTGCATTCTAGAACATTACATATGAAGTCCTTCACTCCATTATGGTGATGATGGCTGCTAAATCTTGTGTGAACCTGACTATGGTTACTCAGTGCTTGAATTCTTTCTTTCTCATGTGAAATATTTTCTTCTTTGACCTGGAAGGCTCTGGATTTTAGTTAATGGTTCAGAGGGTTTGTATTTTGGGAGATCTTTCATAAATAACTGATAGATTCTTTCTATTTTCACTTTGCCCTGCATGTTGTGTATAAAAGAGACTAGTTTGGCTGGCTTACAATATGTGGGAGGAGGAGGAATTGTCAGTGAGGCTAAAAAATTAAATTTGAGAAAAGTTGTGAAAGGTTTTAAAAGATAAGAGTTTGGATTTGGTTCTAGAGAAAATTATTGAGATTAGAGTGATATAGGCAAGTTCTGTGTATTATATGATTTATTGAGTATGCTACCTAGGCTTTTTTTTTGGGAGGGGCTCATGACATTCAGATATTCAGTGTTTATTAAATCATCTCTCTTAGACCTCTTTTCTTGAGACACCTTATATATATATATTTATCTTTTTCAGTTTT
The DNA here is from genome assembly GCF_902635505.1 of Sarcophilus harrisii. NCBI lineage: Eukaryota > Metazoa > Chordata > Mammalia > Dasyuromorphia > Dasyuridae > Sarcophilus > Sarcophilus harrisii. Next base: position 107,444,284 of record NC_045427.1, on the reverse strand, counting down.
TTGACTTTGTTTTAATATTTCTTATTATCTCATGAAATCATTCACTTCTATTCAATGCAGTCTAATTTTTTTTTTTAATCTGTTCTTTGGTAAGGTTATGTAGCCCTTGTGTCAAGCTATTAACTCCTTTCTAGTACTTTCTTCTGTTGGTCTCTTTTTTTCCTCCAATTTTTCCTTTAGGGTTCTTTTTTAGTTTACAAAATAATTTAAAATTCTTAAAAAAAAAAAACACTTGCTTAATCTCTAAAAGGAATTCTAGTTGAACTTATTCCCATGTTCTCTATGTCTATGTGAATGTGTTTGTTTTAAATTTTTTTTTTTTTTTGAGGTTTTACTTGTAGATGTTTTGGAATCCTTTTGTTCTTTTGTCTTAAACACCTATGGTAGCATAAATCTTTGTGACAGAGTTTTTTTTTTTCCCTTTTTCTTTTTGCTCATTCTTCTAGCACACTTCCTGACTTCAGACTTTATGTTAGGGTGAGGCTCTCTGTAATTATGAAGAAATATCTGGGCTAAGCTTGTGTCCTTTTGGATCCTACTCCTGCTGACTTGAATCCTGCTGTACTATTATTTCAGATCTCCTTGTTATAAGAATCCCTCCCCCCCCCCAGCCCCAATTTAATGAATTTGCATTCCTATTATATATACAATGCTTAGCACTTAGTAGGAGCTTAATAAATATTTGCTGAGCAATTGATTCCCCAAACTTGAGAGCTAGTAACTGTTAGAGGTAAGATTTGTAACAAAGTCTTCCAGCTTCCAAATACAAATTATCTCTCTCTTTTTTTTTAAACCAAGTCCTGGTTTAAGCAGCTATTTAATACTGTTTAGCCACCATATTACATTTTTATATTTCCTTAATGAAAACTTTCTTTCAACTAGAAGACAATGGTTACTGTCCATTTACAAGTCTTCAGTTTCTAAGCACACACTGCCTAAACCTATGTGGGAATTATGAAATGAGAAAAGAAATAAAATGTATTTTAATCTTTTTTAAATAAAAAAAAACCAGACTAAGAAAAGAGAAAAACAGAAAAAGAATACAAAACAAAAGAGAACATTGTCATATGCTCAGCAGAACATCAGGGAGGATTCAAAATATATAACAACAAATTACCAATTCAAGAAAGTATATACATTAGTAGAAGAAATTGTATTCATGATTGTCCATCTTATTTTTACTTCTTTATAAGTTTTTTTTTTTTTGTTCTCTGTTGTATATGTTTAAAAGTTTAATCTTTCCCTCCCCCCTTTTCATCCCTCCAACAGTCCTCCTAAGCAGGCTATAGTTAAGAAAAGATATATTTATATAGACATATACATTCACATATATGTATACATACCGCCTCCCCCTCATACACATATTTTTCTCATCCTTGATTCTTTGCTTTAATTCTTCTCCTTACTTGCTTTGCTATCACTTAACGTCCCATGGATCCTCTCTTATCTTCTTCCTTCATTCTTTGCTTCCATATCTGCCCATTCCTTCCTTATTTCTTTATAAATTTTGGAGGGAGCTACACCTTTCATGGTATGTATGTAACGTTGCCTATTTAACTCATCCCCGACTGAGTAGATTTTCAGAACTACTAGTCCTCCTCTTTCCTCTGATGTCTCTGTGTCTATTCTTCCTCTGCACCTCATTCCTATAACATAATTACTATTTTTACATTAACTCTGCACCAATCTTTCTTTTGAGCTATTCTGTTGTTGATGTCAGTCTTAAACATATGTTATACATATCCCACATGAAAACAACAACCACAACAACCAATTTGTCCATGTTAAGTTCCTTGAAATTGATCTTTGATATTGGCTCTTATATGTTACATTTTGTATTAAGTTGGGGTTTGATTGATAAAAAGTCCTGAAAATCTGCAAATGCAAAAAATACATTTTTTCTTCATTCAATATTATAGATAATTTTGCTGGATATATTTTTGATGGCAGGCAAAAATTTTGTATTTGATTGTCAGTAGATATAATTTCAATACCTGTGGTCTTTTGTTGTGGCTACTGCTAAGACCTATACGATACTAATCGTAGTTCCAGTTTATTTGAATTGTTGTTTTCTTCTTTGGTCTGGGGGTTTCAAAATTTGGCAATAATATTCCTGTGTGTTTTAGTAGAGGTGGTGATTGGTGAATGTTTTTCTATTTCTACTTTCCCTTCATGTTCTATCAGTCCAGGACAACTTTCTCAGATTATTTCTTGCATTATTGTGTCAAGGTTCTCTTTTTGGTTACAACTTTCAGGCAATTGAATAATTCTTATATTTTCTCTTCTTGATATGTTCTCCAGATGTGTTATTTTTCTTACGTTTCATGTTCTGTTCTATTTTCTCATTCTTTATAATCTTTGTATTTTGTTTTGTTATTTCTTGGTCCCTCATTACTTCACTAGCTTCCCCTTGCACAATTCTAATTTTCAAAGAGTTATTTTCATCTTTGAGTCTCTATATTTTCTTTTCCAATTGATTAACTTTATTTTTTTCCACAATTTTGTTTTTCTTGGATGTTTTTTTATTTATTCATTTCTTTAGTTTTTCCCTCAATATATTTCATTTGATCTTAAATTCTTTTTTGAGTTTACCACCAATAACTTTTTTATAGATAAATTCTCTTTGGGCAGGGAGCCATTTCATGTTACTTTTTGGGGTAGAAGCTTTTTTTTTTTTTTACTTTAATGTCCTTCTCCGAAGATGAGCCTTGGTCTTCTCTGTTCCCATAGTAAGTTTCTATGGTGGGGCTCTTGCTTCTTTGCCAGTTAATTATATATAAATATATTATATATTATATTATATATATTATTGTATATATACACTAATGTATATATACAATAATATATATATAATATTTTATATATATATATATATTAATGTAATCACTATTCTTTGGGTGAGAGGATAGTGCCTCTAGCTTCATTTGAGCTCTCTCCTCTGACTTGGAATCCCAAACCAAAAGCTCCCCCCTCCTGCAAGTACCTGCAGCCAGCAGCATTCCTGCCTTATTGCCTCAGCACTCAGGGGTGCTGGTTCCTTTTAGCCCAGGGCCCATCTCAGCAGCCTAGCTGGGCCTGGCATTCCTAACCAGCCCAGGTTCCCTCAGTCTTCCCAGACTGACCACAACTCCATGAGATTTCCAAGAGGTGAAAGTCTCTGTGGTTCCAGCTGATAATCCAACCCAACCCAGCTCTCCCCAAGGCTCCCCACTAGATGTTTCTGGGGAGCTAGCTCAGAAGTATTTGCACTTCACTCAGGTTAATCCCTGGCCTGGAGCCTTTCTTCAGATCTTCTGTGTTGTACCTGGAGGACCCTGTTCTGCCCCCCGTCTTGATTTTCCACTAGTCTATGTCCTGCTCTGAGGTTCAAATTATTCTATTTGTGTGGGAAATTTAGAGATCTTGAAATTTACCAACCTACTCTGCCATCTTCCCAGAATTCTCCTGTAATGTATTTTTTTTAAAGAAAACTTTTCTTTGTTTCATTTGTTTCCACACAGATCAATCAATTAAGTATTTATTAAATGTCTACTATGTGGCAAGCACTGTCAATACTGCAAATATGACTGGAACAATCCCTACTCATAAGAAGCTTACATTCTATTGGGGGAGATGAAAAGTATTCATGCATCCATATCTATCTATGTGTTTGTCTATATATTTATATTAGGTTTATATGCTTGTCATCTCCCTCAGTAGAATGAAAGGTCATACATACCCACATAAATAAAAATATGTATGAAAACATATACATATACATATATGAATACATATATACACACATATATGATACATATAATAATATATAATATAAAATATTTAAATACTTTGAATACACTTGTGGTTATTCACTTGATATTTATGAGGAGAAAGAGTATAAATATAAAGTGAATAACCACAAGTATATTCAAAGTATTTAAATATAAAGAAATTTGGTAGGGTGGGCACTAGCTATTAGGGATTTAGGAAAAGCTTTTAGCAGGAGATGGTGTATTAAGTTGAATCTTAAAGGAAAAGAGATAAAAGTGGAGGTGAGATAGAGGTATACCTCCATGAGGTGAAGGTGAGGAAGGGGGCTCATTCTAGCCTGTGAAAGAGCCAAGGTAGAGATACAGAAAAAGGGGCTAGTATATTGAATCTGTAGAGCAGAGAGACCAGTTTAGCTAAATTGCTGAGCAAAAGAGAGAAATTAATGTCTATTGTGGATTGAAAGCTAGTTTGAAGCAAGATGTCACATACAGCTTTAAAAGCTAAACAGAGGAGTTGATACTTGATTTTATAGGTAATAGGAAGTCACTGGCATAGAATAGTATGGGAATCACATAGCAGTACTAAATATAAGGAAAATAATTCTGTGACTAGAAGAAGATGAAATTGAAGTGTCTGTGATAACTACTGTGGGCACTCTTCTATAATAGGTATAGTTTTCCCAAACACTGCTAAAATGAGCAATAGGGAGCCTGTCATCATTGTTCATCCCTTTATTCTTCTCTTCTTAGTCTATAACTGATCAGATGAAAGGTATCTTGACAATAAAAAGACAGGCATTTATTAGTCAAATAAAATGTTGGTTCTTACCCAAAATGTATGGTCAAAAAAAATTGCCATCTAGATTGTAGTAGCTCTGACATTGGCTCTCAGCAGCACCCCTCGACTTCTAAGTCACCCACATTTATTACAAGTAAATTGCAACAAAACTCAAATACCTAAGGTAGAGTCCAACGAAGCAGAATAATTAGCATTTCTAAGGGGGTGGAAATGGCACTTTCACAATTATTCAGGAACTATTCATCATTCAACTTGCAAACATCCTATGCACATGGCTACTTGCATCTACCTTCCATTCTCTCCATTTCTCCTCTCCTCCAGATGGTTCAACCCCCCCTTTCACTGATCCTTTTTTTTGAATAGCAGATAAGTTAGAGAGAAAGAGAGTCCATTGTTTCTCCGACTAGAGACAATTGCCAGATACTGACTGGATCCAACAATGGTGTATTTCACTTGTGACAAAAGGTAACCAAAGAGGGTTAACTAGAAAGAAATATCAAATAATATCAGTGAGATAGATTACTAATGAATGAGGAGTCTCAAAACAAGTGAGGTTTCCAAATACTTGAGAAAGAGAAAGACTTCATTCTTTCCTGCTGCCAACACCCTGTTATTAACCAAACAGGAAGTTTGCTGAAACCAACCATGAATTTAAATTGTGACATATCCTTTCACTGAATCATAATAATTTAAAAAATATTTTTATGTCTTCTCAAGTTTAACTCAAAACAGTAGCAATAGATTTACTTGCCTGGGAATCTTGAAGAAGTAAGAGGACTGAACCATTCCAATCATTTTCAAAATAAGACATAACAGCCTTGCAAGTAGTTTTCAAAAGCCATGAGACCAAGAATGAAATTTAAGAGAGAAGGGAATAAGCATTTATTAAGAACCTACAATGTTCTAGGCATGTGCTAATCATTTTACAAAGCTTTTCTCATTTGATCCCTACAACAAACTTGGAGGCATGTGCAATAGCTCATTATTAATCCCCCTTTTACAGATGAGGAGCCTGAGGTAAGGTAGACTTTAAGTGTAGATAGTAAAACCCAAGAATTCCTGACGTCAGGTCTTTGGCTTGCTCACATTTTCTAGGTAACCCTGCCCTAGCACACCTTTAAAAGTTCCTTGGTAGTTCTTTCACTCCTCATTCTGCACTTTCCCCATACCAAGGAAATGGTAATATGTTTTGAGGTCTATCAGCTTATCAGATCTGAAAATTCACTGTACCTATCACATAGAGATTTTCACAGTGTGCCGGCCACATTATCTGTCTCCATTTGAGTATCCTGGGATAAAAAAAAGGGTAGAATTACCCTTTCTATTCATCAGCAGCACATACTACCATTAAGGATTGACAGAGCTACTGTAGATCCAGTGTAATGTGTAATTGTTGTAATTGGACCATTGGTTTAAATTTTAAAATAAAGCAGGTAAAACATTTTTTAAAATAAAGCAAAAACTTAATGAAAAGAAAGATTTTTCTATTAAACTATTTAGTGTTATATACATTGATTTTGGGGTTATTTTACTTAATTTTCAAAATCTTAAGTAGGGGCAATTTGTGTGCCCTTTTTAACCTGTGCTGGCACAGACAGAGTGGTATGGTAGAATGAGCCATGGATTTGAAGTTAGTCATTTTGGGTTCAAATCTTGATTCTGTAATGTTTCAACCTGTATGATCTTGAGCAAGTCATTTAAGCTGTTGAGTTCTCATTTTTTAACTTTGGGCAATTTACTTAATCTCTCTTGACCTCAGTTTCCTCATCTGTAAAATGAAGAAACTGGATGACTTTAGTCACCTAAAGTCCTTTTGAGGGTTAGCTCCAGGGTCTATGAGATCATCCCATCATGCATCTGTTCAAGACTTTTTCACTAGTTTTTCAAACTGCTGCAGAATGGCATCTCTACCTTTGCTCTGGTTTATTGGCTTTTAGATAATCTCTTGCTAAAATCACTAGAAAGAAAGAAAAGAAAAGGCAAAAGGTCTTTTGTTTCCTAGCATTCCTTAGGAACTAATTATATATATGTTACATTCACTACCTTTATCAAGAACTAAGAAGATTCATACCCTGGGGAACTTTCTTTGGAAAAAGTCTGAACTTTGGGGTTATTAGATACCATTAAATGAGTGACATTGTTAGAAAATTTTAAAGTAACCTGTCTTCCCCATTTTTTATAACTCCTTGATGGAAAAAGTTGAGAAATAAATCAAATTCATGTGAGCAATATTGCCATATCCTAGACTCAGTGGAGAAAAGATTATTTTATGTGACTTATTTAAGATGATCAAAAGGAATAAAGTTAAGCTACTGTGGCTTTTACTTTCTTTTTTTACTGGGTTTGTGATCTGATTGATGAAGGTATTCTTTCCACTAGTGCTTATTGCCATTAAATCCATTTCTTCTCAACCCTGGCCATTCTTCTGTGTGTCTTTCATAAATTCTCCAACGATGCTTTATCCCTGGCTCTGGTGGTCTTTCAATAAAACTTTTAATATTTTATGGAAACAAATAAAACCCTTGGCTTCCTGTCTGATATTGTTCTTTTTCATTATGTGACTAGTCCTGCTTTTCTGCTCATACATTTCTCGGATATCTTTTGTACTACTTCTTGTGTGAAAATTATAATAGTAATATTCTGTAGCTCCCTTATGCCTGCCAGGCATTTTTTCATTTCACTCTGGATCTCACCTGCAGTTTTGATCCTTTGGATGATGTACCATGATGCACCCCACCCCTCCCCCCCATACACACAGACCCTTCATTATATATATAAATTTCTTGAAGTCAGAGACTATTGATTTTATCATTTTATTCCCACACTAGTCCAAAACTCAGAATAAAGTAGGCTCTTACTAAATGTTTTCTTTTAAAAAAATAGATTTTATTGGTATGTTTAGTTTTAATGTCAGCTAGGTTTCCCTCTTTATTTCTCCCTCCTTCCAGAGACCCATCTCTCTTTTTTTTTAAATAACTTTTTATTGACAGAACATATGCCTGGGTAATTTTTTTACAACATTATCCCTTGCACTCACTTCTGTTCCAATTTTCCCTTCCCTCCCTCTACCCCCTCCCCTAGATAAGCCATCTCCTTTAACAAGATTTTCTTTTAATAACAAAAAGAAAAAAAATCAACAAAACAGTCAACATCAAGAAAAATCTGATAATCTGCAATGTTCCATACTGTTAGGTCCAATGTCAGCAAAGGAAGGGATAATGGGAGAGAGACCATCTCAATCTTTCCTTTGGGGACAAGTTTATTCTTTATGATTTTGCAGCATTTTGTCTCAATTGTTTTGTGGTAATCATTACATTTATGGATTTCTTGCCTCACTTTGTGTAAGATCATATAAATGTTTTCATGCTTCTCTGTATTGATCACAGTCTTAATTTCTTATGATTCAATAATATATATATATATATATGTATATCCATACACACACATATATACAAACAACAATAAAATACAAATCTGTCATATCCATGTGTCACAATTTGTTTAGCCATCCTCAAACTGATGGGCATTTACTTTGTTTCCAGTTCTTTGTTACAAAAAAATGTTAAATAATGCTTATTGACTGATTTTGATTAATATAAAAAGATGGATTATTGGTCCAGCTCAGGTATCATTCTTCCTCTCTAAGTGTAGATGGCTTTGCTTTTTTCAAAAAGTTTAGTCCCAAAGAGTAGAAAAGATAGAGGATGATGGCAGAGAGAAAAGGATCTAGTGAGGGTTTTTTCAGGATGGAAGAGACTTGAATATGCTTGTAAAGCAGTAGTGGATGTGCCAGTAGAGAGGGAGAGATTGAAAGTAATGAGTGAGAGTGGGAATAATAGTAGAGATAATCCATTTTAGATTTGGAAACACAGAATAGAAGGAAATCCTTTGAATAGATAAAGGGGTTAGCTTTGATAAGGAGTAAGACCATTTCCTCTGGTGAGACAAAATCTGGTGAAGGATGAGAGAAAACACCTGAGTGGTAGGAAATAAAGAAGAGGGGAGAAGAGAAAGTTCTTAGTGAATCACTTCTTTTTTTTTTTTTCCTCCTATAAAATATGAGGCAGAATTGCCTAAAAAATGTAGAGATCTATTGTGTCTACTTGTTATCATTCCTTGACCTCAATTTATATGTCACTAAGTAAAACAAACTAGTTTTAGAGGTGTCTTGTGTATGTGTAAGAGCAAATAATAGTCTTCTATTAATCAATTTTGTTAATATCAAAAGAGACATAAAATAAGGAAACCAGGTCCACAAGAGTCATTGAAAATATCCTATTTAAAGTTGAATGTAGGGTGACCTCCTGTTTCTTCCCCTCCCTGGTGATTCCTTGGGTTAGGGGAAGAGAAGTTGTGAGTAGTGGGGAGAGGGGACACCATGCTATCTCCTAAGGAAGGATTTGGGGGCTGTAGCTAGACAACTTCCACCTTCTAAGTTAGAGAGGTAGGAAAGACACCTGGAAGGAAAGAAAGCCTTTCAAATTCACCAGAACAGGGCAGAACAGAATTGGAGGCATTCCCTGGTAGGTGTACCTTTGAGTTGGAAATGGGAAGCCTGAGCTCCAGCTGTGCTTTTGTCCCTGTGTGTCCCCTTTTGTTTCTCTCTGCTTTGGTGTGCTGTCCCACTTCACCTAGGCTTCTTTTCCCCATTTCACCTTCTTCCTCTTTCCCTCTCCTTTCAACCACTCTCTTGCACTTAAAGTGCAATCTGATTTCTCTCTCGAGAAAGAAGCCATTCTTACCATTGTTAAAAAAATAAAAATAAAAAGCTTCAAGCAGCTGAACCTCTCCCTAGTTTGCTCCTGTGTATCCCTGTCTCACAGTCTCTTCTCTAGGGCTCTCAACCTGTCTCGTGTCAAACTCTGCATGTGTCCATCTATAAAAGAAAAGCCAGTTGTCCGAAGGATAGCTATTCAATGACTCCTGACCTGAACTAAGGCTTCCCCTGTCTGCTTTCTCCAGATCAATGAGCCCAGGTCAAACTGCATCAAACTCATCTTCATTTCTTTTTTTCTGAATCGGGAGGGTTGGACAGGATGATTCCAACAAATCCTGCATAAGCTCAAGAAATGCCAGTGCGGCCAGACACTAGTGCCAGGGATGTCCCAGAGCTAACCTCCCAAAGCAATTCTGTCTGAGACTCAGGAATCCATCAAGGTTCCCACTGCAAACCCAGCAGACACAGAGAACAGGAGCAGTGGCTCTTGTGTGTGTCATAATGAGCAAGATCTGATACTTGCCCAGGAATTGGTTTCCTATCTGAAGGGTGAGCCTGATGGATTTCCATTTGAGATGCAGCTCCAGGTGGTGTCGTCATGTCAGAATTGTGCCAGGCAATGGACAACAGCCACTGCTGTGTACTATTTATCACCCCTTTTCCCCTATTATCTTCAGGACTCCTGGTGGCTTAAAGCCATTAAATCTGCCCCCTCTCTCCTCCTAGCTTCGATTGATATTCTATATGGATGGCAAACATCATGACAATAGATTTGGAAAAGTCAGGAACATAGTTTGACATTAACTGCAAAAATTTAGTTGAGATATATACCCGATCTCATCACCATGGAAACCAGAATATTGGAGCAAGACTAGATTTGGAATTAGAGAGGACACTGAGGGTCTCCAGAAAGCTCTGACAAGTGCTCCAAGGATTCATGGCTTCAATGACGTTTCTTTTCTGACTCTGAGATAACCTGTAGCTGACTTCTCCCATACTCAGGGATCCCTTCCCAAGATCTCAACCCTCACCATGGGAAAATTCAGGATCCAAGAAATTCAGGTTGCTGCTAATGTCACTCACTCCCTTAGAGTATTTCTTAGGCTGCATGAATATGTTCTTTTGGCTTCTGTCCAAAAGGGAGTCTTCTTGCCTTCATAATTTTGCATGAAGCCTATCCCATATTTATGTGTTATTCCTCCCCCTCATTCATGGGCACAATTGTGTCACTCTGGGGACCTGTTCCATTGGGCAGGACTACAGAACATTGTAAAGGTAGATTAAGGAATTCTGGCTCAATTAAAGGAAATATAACCAGTGTCAACTATTCTTTGTGTGTAGCTCTTCTATTTTCTCTTCCTTCTCTAACCCATTTTCTTTCTTTCTTTCTTTTTTTTTTTTTTAATTTAATAGCCTTTTATTTACAGGATATATACATGGGTAACTTTACAGCACTAACAATTGCCAAACCTCTTGTTCCAATTTTTCACCTCTTACCCCCCCATCCCCTCCCCTAGATGGCAGGATGACCAGTAGATGTTAAATATATTAAAATATAAATTAGATACACAATAAGTATACCTGACCAAAACGTTATTTTGCTGTACAAAAAGAATCAGACTCTGAAATATTGTACAATTAGCTTGTGAAGGAAATCAAAAATGCAGGTGTGCATAAATATAGGGATTGGGAATTCAATGTAATGGTTTTTAGTCATCTCCCAGAGTTCTTTTTCTGGGCATAGCTAGTTCAGTTCATTACTGCTCCAATTAGAAATGATTTGGTTGATCTTGTTGCTGAGGATGGCCTGATCCATCAGGACTAGTCATCATCTAGTATTGTTGTTGAAGTATATAATGATCTCCTGGTCCTGCTCATTTCACTCAGCATCAGTTTGTGTAAGTCTCTCCAGGCCTTTCTGAAATTATCCTGTTGGTCATTTCTTACAGAACAGTAATATTCCATAATATTCATATACCACAATTTATTCAGCCATTCTCCAACTGATGGACATCCATTCAGTTTCCAGTTTCTAGCCACTACAAAAAGGGCTGCCACAAACATTCGTGCACATACAGGTCCCTTTCCCTTCTTTATAATCTCTTTGGGATTATAATCCCAGTAGTAACACTGCTGGATCAAAGGGTATGCACAGTTTGATAACTTTTTGAGCATAGTTCCAAACTACTCTCCAAAATGGTTGGATTCATCTAACCCATTTTCATAAAGTTCTTTAAATAAAAGAGTCCTGTATAACTTTTTTTTTTTTTAATGGGATCTGTGTCAGGGTTTGGGAATTATAAAGTCAGTTGGTCAATAAGAATTTATTAGCCACATCATGTCAGGCTCTTTGTTAAGAACTAAGGATGTAAAAAAAAAAGAAAAAAGAAAGGAAAAAAAGGTAAAGTCTGGCCCCAGACCTTAAGGAGCTCACAATTTAATAATTTCTTCTAATTATAGATATCATATAAAGAAATTAAAGGCCTAAATAAAAAAAAAGTCATTTTGAAGGAAAAAGGGAAAGGACAGGGTTGTAAGTTAGGAGGGGAATGGAAAAGGGGAAAATCTCTCTCTCTGTCTCTCTGTCTCTGTCTCTGTCTCTCTCTCTCTCTCTCTCGCGCTCTCTCTTTCTCTCTCTCTCTCTCTCTCTTTCTATATCTAAAGAGAAATTTCTAGGTCTTATATTCAGTACCTAGAATTACAACCAGTTTGATTATCCATACTCAAAGACACCCAAGCAACTTTGAAGGAATAGCAGTAAATCTTATAGTGATTAATGGCTTCCAACTTGGGAGATGTACATTTTATTATAAGAGCCTTTGTCTCTTAAAAAAAAATCTTATTTAGTTCTACTAAAAAGGTACTGGAAAGTTTTTGACATTAAAAAAAAGTTCCTTATATTTTGAAAAGATAGGGCGCCTTTGGCCTAGAAAGAAAGATATTTGACTTTCAGGGTATGCAGTCTCAAATTGTGGGTTGAAACCCCACAAAAGTTCTTAAAACTTTTCAGTCCTCATCAAAACTATTTGAGACTACTTTTAAAAAATGGGAAAAGGGGATTATGGAACAGATAAGTTAGAAACAATTGAACTAAATACCTCAGTGTTTGATAAGCCTGAAAGCATGAATTACTTGAGGAAGAACTTCCTATTTGATAACTTTGAATTTAGTCAACTTCCCACTACATCTGCTACTCCAGCCCCTTCCCAGTTTTGCTTTGATTCCTTGACTGTTTTCTCCTTCTTTCTCCTACCATTATTCCAGATCATTTTTTACACCAAAGGGATTTGAGTGGAATAAATTTATAGACAGTTGATGATCTGTACAAGATGAGGAAATTTCCACACCATAAGTTCCCAGCTCTGATGAAATCATAGGCCTGGACTCTCTAACATTGCCCTAACTCTTGCTCAGAAATTAATAAATACTTGTTGAATTGATTTGAATTACTCTCAAGATTTTATGGATACAATAACAAAATGTTCTTTAAAAAACATAATGAATTAAACAATGAATTGGAGATAGTCATTGTTTTTGGATTAGGATACTACCTAAATTAATTTGCTATATAAACTATATTAATTAAACTTATTATATACCAATATTTGCAAAAATACTAATGTACTAAATAACTTATATTTGCTATACTAATTAAACTTTATAGAGCTAGACAAAATAGTAACAAAATTAATTTGAGAATAAAAGGGCTAGAATTTCGAGAGAAATAATGAAAAAAGGAATAAAAAGGAAATAGCTCTCACATGTTTTGAATGGTATTACAAAGTAATCCTCATTAAAACTATTTGAAATTACTTAAAAAAAAATGGAAAAAGTGGATTATGGAACAGATGAATCAGAAACAATTAGACTTGATAGCCTAGTGTTTGATAAGCCTGAGAGCATTAAATTCCGTGAGGAAGAATTCCCTATTTGATAAGAACTGCTGGGAAACTGAAAAAGAGTTTGGCAGACATTGGGATTTGACCACCACCATAACATGCTGTTCTGCACAATAACCGTAGAATGGTAATGGTTATACCAAAAAAACAAACAAACAAACAAAAAAAAACCCCCAAACATTCATTATAGCCTTAACTAATGCATATAGTACTCCAAATTCTATTTCTCTTTACATTCTTTGTCATTCTATATTATATATAATGGCCATTTTTATGACTACAATAATATTTCATAGCATTGATATGCCATTGAGAGGTTGTTTTTAAGTTTTTCCATATTTACAAATAAAATGTTTTTTTTTGTAAAAATGGGTCTTTTTATCCCCGTATATAATATATTTAAAGTATATTTCTATAAGATATAAGGTAGAAGAACATGATCAATGTTTTGTTATATATATATATATATATATATATATATATATATATATGTGTTATATAGATTGCTGTCCAAAAGATATCCAAAGATATCCTAAATCTATTTATAAAGTGACACTTTACCTCTTTCCCCACAGCACAATTTTTATCATTTTTATTTGTGTAGGCTAATTTGAAGTGCATAAGGTAATTCCTTAAAAGTTTTAAAATGTATATACTTTAGGTTATTAAAAAATTCACAAAATTTTCAGGTGATTATTTATGATCTTTCTTTTTGCTTTTGTAAAATGCAATTTGTTTAACATTTTTCAGCTCAGGTGTCCTCATCCATAAGATTGAAATGGTAAGATTTCTACTACTTAAATCAGAGGATTAGCATGAAGAAAGCATTTTGTAAACCAAAAAGAGTTATGAAAATGTGAGTTTTCTTTGGCTTTATAATCATCTTCCATTTACTTATGACATTCATTTCTGGAATCCTAAATCTTTCGTTGATCTATTTAATCATATTTAAAGTCTTTTAATGCTTTTTTGCTTCTTTATATCACAGTCATACCACAATATGCCCCCTTTCCCCATGAACTTTCCTTTGATAAAAAGAAAATAATTAAACCAAAAGGGGTAGTATGTTCCTCCACCATGATTCCCTACTTCACTACCAAGAAAGAGGAAGGATGTTTTGTCATTTGTTCTCTGGAATCTAAATCATTTGTTGTAGTCAGTCTGAGCTCAGCTGCTTTTTAGTGTTTCTTTTATCTCCAATATTAGGGTTATTGTGCATATTGTTCTCAGTTTTGCTTTTTTTTTTTTTTTTTTTTTTTTTGCTTTATGGAAGTTCAAATAACTGTTCCCATAGTTCTTTGAATTCCTCCTAATCATCATTTCTTACAGCCCAGTAATATTCCATCATATGAATATTTTGCAATTTATTCAGCCTTTTCTCAGATTATGGGGCATCCTCTTTGCTTTTAGTTTTTGTCTACCACAAAAGGGTTGCTACTATTATTTTGGTATAAATACAAATTTTCTATCTTTTACCATCTTTGGGCATATGCCTCTCAGTAGTAGTATATTGCTGGGTCTAAGAATATGAGCAGCATGAATAGTACAATGGCATTTCTTCCACAATTCCAAATTGTATTTTAGAAAATCAGACCAATTTATAACTTTATCAAAAACATATTAGTTGTGAAAATAATATGATTTTACATGTATAAGAAGAGGAGGGAGGGAGAAAAATGGAAATCAAAATATTATAAAAACAAATGTTGAAAACCAATAAATGATTTTTTTAAAAAGCATATTAGTGATGATATCTTGTCTCAGTCCTTCTGGCATTGATTGTTTCTACCTTTTATCATATTAAGCTATTTCTTGTGGGTGGGTCAGCCCTTGACCTATTTTTCTAATATTTATATGGTGTCAAATAGATTTGATAGTAACCATTTTATGACATCTTTTTAGAAGAGTTAAGACTTCTTCTGCTTGGTTATAGAAGGCAGAAATAGAAACAATGGGAGAGTAATGGGGATCTGGACAATAAGGGTCCAATCCTGGGAGCATGTTGTGTGGTGAATCTCCTTCTAGAGATTTATGATGATAGAATGAAAGGGCCCACTCTCAATCTTGCTATTCATTCTATGACTGTCTCCTTAATGTGTGGTGAAAAAAGGTTTTTTGATTAGCTCCTGAGTTATAGCTTAGGAAACATTGAAAAAGCATTAACCAAATAAATTACGCTCTCTTCTCCCTCCCTTTTCTCCCCTCCCTCTCTCCTCTCCCCCCTCCTTTCCTCCCTCCTCTCTCTCTCTCTCTTTCTCTCTCTCTCTCTTTCTCTTCCTGGCTGCAAAGGAGTGAGGAGTACAAACTGCTGTGGGTTTCTAGGTGAGGAATGGTCCTTAGGTCTTACAGAACATATTACCTCACTGTTATTTTATCTGTCTCTGTGGTATTAAACCCGTCATGTTCTTAGGTGTAATATTGGAGATAGATTTGACCTTATGAGCTAGTTGATCTCTGGGATGCCTTCCAAGTCTAAAATTCTCTGAAGAGCTTGATGAAGACAAATGTTAGAGAGAGAGAGAGAGAGAGAGAGAGAGAGAGAGAGAAGGAGAGGGAGAGAGAGGGAAAGATGACATGAAAAGTATGACCATTCCTCTGCAAGTCTAAAGTAAATAAAGGCTATTTATCACAGGAATTGGGGAGGTTGATAAACTGAGGAGCTAGAGTCTTCAAATGGACAGAGAGTGTATACTTTCCTGCAGAAAGGAGAGAAACTAACCTGGAAGCCTGTAGATTATTGTGACAAAAATTTGAATAGGGAGATATAGACAGATGGAATGATCCTCAAAGGAGAAAACATTGCTAGATAATGCTGGCAAAGAAACATTGACTGAAAGTAGCAACAAGGAGCAAAAATGTATATACCTCTTCTCTTCTCGGCTCAGTGTGTCATGGAGCATGAAAGGAGCATTCAATACTGTAGAGCATAACCAAGGATTCAGTATTTTCTGGAGAGAGCCAGGTATCCATCATCATAAGAATGTTTAGTGAAGTAAAGAAGAGAGAACAAATGGGAGGTTTAAAATTCTTTTTTGATTTTTTAAATTATTCTGAACTTGATGAATCACAACATAATGAACATTTCATATACAAAGGACAAAAAATGAAGACTGAAATGAAACACCAAATGTCTGTTGTGTACAGCTTGTTTTTTTAAGTATATAATTAATTCAGCACATTAGTTCCAAAACTGTAGTGCCTGTCAGTGTTGCTCTACAAACTCTCTTCTGTTCAAAAAAAATCCTCCCCAAAATCAATCCCCAAAGCAAAACAAAACAAAACAAAAAAACCCCAACCTAATTAATGCTTTTTTCTCACCTCCTTTTTGTATCACTATCAATTTTCCATCCTGCAATAGTTTGTATTCAACAAAGTTTACAAATCTTTCATAGTTATTTTTTTTACAATGTTATTGTCATTATATAAATTGTCCTTTTGATTCTGTTCAATTTACTCTGCATCAATTGATAGATTTCCCCAATTCAATGCTTTCATAATTTCTTATAGAGGCATAATGGTAAAGAAGGAAGGAAGGAAGGAAGAAAGGAAGGAAGGAAGGAAGGAGAGAGGGAGAGAGGGAGGGGAAAAAAGAAGGAAGCAAAGAAACATTTATTAAGTATCTATTATTAGTCAGGCATTGTGCTAAAGCACTTTACAGATATTTCATTTGATCATTTTATGATTGTGAAGTAGGTGCTATTATTATTATTGCCATTTTAGAGTTGAGAAATCTAAGGCAGAAAGAAGTTAAACAACTTACTCAAAGTCATCTAGATAGTAAGTGTACAAAGCTGAGTTTGTACTCAGTTCTTCCTTATTCCAGGAGCGCTTTTCTAACCACTGCACCACTAGCTGCCTCTGTAATATTCCATTATATTCATATACCATAATTTATTCAACCATTT
Source organism: Sarcophilus harrisii (assembly GCF_902635505.1). Lineage (NCBI taxonomy): Eukaryota > Metazoa > Chordata > Mammalia > Dasyuromorphia > Dasyuridae > Sarcophilus > Sarcophilus harrisii. The sequence goes on along the minus strand of NC_045427.1, from coordinate 107,427,215 downwards.
CCCAGTTAATGAATGCCTTTATTTCAAGTTATTTGTTGCAACAAAAAGTACTGCTATTAATATTTTTGTATATATGGATCCCTTTCCTCTTTCTTTGATCTCTTTCACCTATATGTTAGTAATGATATTACTTGGCTTTAGTGATTTGGAGGGGGGGGCATAGTTCCAAACTGCTTTCCAGAATGGCAGGGTCAATTCATAGTTCCACTAAAAGTGCATCAGGGTGCCTATTCTCCTACATTCCCTAAATAGCTATTTTGGTTAGCATTCTTTATATCAGTCCTTCCAGCACTATCTTTTCTAATAGTGTGTTTGTGACTAGTAGTCTGTTTTCCAGTATCTTCCTTTCCCGGGGCAGAAATATATTGTCAGTTGAGGATAATCACCAAAATCATCTAACCAACCCATCCCTGAAGGCTGGAAAACCCTCTACTGTGTTTCTGACAGATGGGGAGAGGAGCTTAGTGCAATGGAGGTGACATTGACTCAAATCACACATCCTGGATTCAAAAAGCTGTTTCTCATGTTGACCACCTTTGTGAATGGTTAATTCATCTTAGATTACAATTTCCTCATCAGTAAAAGTTCATTGGACTGGATGTTTGCTGAGGTCCAATCTAAGTCTATGATCTGATCTAATCACCTACCCTTAGTTGAAAGAGCTTCTTTGTGATTCTTTTTTAACTAACTTAAGCCTGTTTGCCTCAGTTTCCTCCTCTGTAAAATAAGCTGGAGAAGGATATGGCTTTGCCAAGAAAACCCCAATTGGGGTCACAAAGAATTGGAGATGACTCAAAAGAATGAACAACAAAAACTAAAAATCCTACATCTCTCACCTTTTAAATAAAATGTGAGCAATTTATTATGAAGTAAATATTGTTATGAATTTAAACTTATATTTATAACTAATTAGGGTTTCTAAGAGACCTATATAGATAATAACAAAGCAGTTGCTTTTTCTTTCCATTTTCTTCAACCAATTTACTCACAAATTTCCCTATTTTATGGTTAGTCATTGCCAGTGTGTATTATGATATTCTGATTCTGTTTTCTTCACACTTTATTATTTCACCCATATTTTTGTACAATTCTTCATGTTCTTCATACTTGTCATTCTTATTTACGTCATAAGGTTCCATTTACCTTTAGTTAGCAATGTTCAGTCACTCCCCAAATACTTAATATTGTATTGAGTGCAAATTTTGGTAAATACATTTCCTTTCTAAATCTTCTGCAATCTGGCTTCTGACCTCATCATTCACTTGAGACTATCCTCATCAAAATTATCAGTGATTTCTTAATAATCAAATCTGATTTTTTTTTCTCAATAGCATTTAATATATCACTAACCACTTCTTCCTGGGTCTTCTCTACTTGCTAGGTTTTTCATAACTTTGCTTTCTTGGTTCACTTCCTTTCTGTCTGACTGCTTCTCAGTCACCTTTCCTGGACTTTCTTTCATATCACAGCCACTAAATTTGAATGTCCTTCAAGATTCTATTTTGGGTTCTCCTTTTTCTTTATATTTTCTCATCTGATCATCTTATCTGCTCCCATAGGCTTAATTTTTATCTCTTTGGATATCTCTTAGCTTTGGTATTCATTCTTAATCTCTCTCCTAAGTTCCAAAATTCTCTGTTTTATCTTTTGAATCATATGTCTCATTGGCATCTTAAGCTCAACATGTCCAAAGAGAAATCATTATTTGTCCTCCTCCCACTCTCCTCCCTCCACCCCATTTTCCCTTCTTCCAAACTTCCCTCTGTCAAAGGCACCAAGAGTGCTTCTAATCATCCAGGCTCCAAACCGCAGTGTCACTCTCACTTACTCTACCTAATCCATTGCTAAATATTGTCATTTCTATTTTCACAATATCTTTTTTATGCATCCCCTTTCCTCTAATCACACAGAATAGTGATTCAAGCTGTCATCATATCTTTCTTGACCTGTTGCAATAGCTATTTAACTGATCTCTCTGCCTCAGATCTCCCCCTACTCCCATATATCATTCACTCATCTGCCAAGATAATTTTTCTAATGTAGAGGTCTGATCATGTCACCACTCACTCCTGTGCTCAGTGAACTTGATGACTTCAGTTACTTCAGGAATCAAATATAAAGTTCTCTGTTAGACATAAAAAGCTTTTCATAATCAGACTTCTGCCTACTTTTCCAGTCTTCTTATACTTTATTTCCTTCCATGCATTCTAGGGTCCAGCCACATTATTCTACTTCCTGTTCCTCATATACTTTATATAGATATATTAATATCATATTATATTATGTTTATTACAATTGCTAGATATAATTATTATACTATAAATATATAATATAATAATATATAATATATAATAAAATAATCATATATATTATCACTTGTAATATGTACATACACTATGCAGAATATACTTTGAAAATACATTTATCTGTTTACTATAAAGTATTTTACTATATTATTTTACTATAAAATGTTTATCATAAAACATTTACATTTACTATATCTACCTATCTACCTCTCTGCTTATCTATCTATCTATCTATCATTTATCTTCTCTCTTTAACTCTCTTAGTGAGAGGTTCATTCAACAAAAGCCAAACTTGCCAATAAGTGTATATTTGTATATAAAAGTATATATATGCTATGGGCTATATATGTGTGGGTTTATGTGTATATATGTGTACATATGTGTATATAATGTGTGTACACACACATACACAAACATATATATATATATATATGTATATATATATGCCAGCTAGATGATATATTGGATAAAATGTAGTACCTGGAATAATGAAGAGTTGAGTTCAAATATAGTCTCAGATGCTTATTAGCTCTGTGACCCTGGGCAAGTCACTTAATCCTGTCTGCTTCGTTTTTTTCATCTGTAAAATGAGCCGGAGAAGTAAATGTCAAACCACTCCAATGTTTTTGTCAAGAAAACCCCAGATGGGGTCCCAAAGAGTTGGACGTGATTGAAACGACTAAAAAACAGGTTATATACCTAAAGAGTTCATATGGAGATTGGATATATAGATATAGACACATCTCCCAGGTTTTTGCTTGAACAAATTTTTTTCATGTTCGTATCTGTCATAAAATCTTGAATAAACTTAATATTTGACACATATTGTTTGAAAAGAGTCTTTGAAGCTTGATTTTCTTCTACTAAGTCAAATGCTTTTTAAAAATCAACGAACAATAAGCACAGTAAGAGCTTTTATTCTCTAGATCTCTCAAGTAGTTGTATAACTGTGAAGATGAGGCATGCTATAGAAATTCATTGGTGATATCTTGTCTTTTCCCTTCTCATATTTTTATCAAGGAAACTCTTGATATTCTTTCTTTTTCTTTTGACTTTTTAATGGTTCTTTATAGTGGAGACTTTAATTCAGCTGCAATTACTTCTGGAGTGCTGGAAAAGGATAGCAAAAGGTGCCAAGAATCCAACCCTTTCAACTTTTCTGTGCTTTGCTGAAAAAGCCTGATTAGGTTTTTGTTTGTATTCCTCTGACTTTAAAATTTGATGATGATGTTTGCTGAGTTGAGTGTAATTTTACATTTCCCTTGTTGGAATTCAGTAGAGTCTTTTTAATTTCAAAGTGGAACCTCTTTTCTATAGTGTGGGAGAAATTATATTTAATAATTTCTTGAAGCATAATGATAGGCTCTTTTATTTTTCAATGTTTTGGGGAACATTTGATAATACTAAGACTGAGTCTGTTAAATCTGGCTTATAGCCTTTATTCTTTTCCTGTGTTGCATCCAAATATTTTTCCAGTTCAATTCTTTCCTGATCTTGGTTCTTCTTATATGCTAGTGTTGCCATGCAGTTGCTGCCCCAAAATATTATTAATATTGATGTTTTGAACTCGAAATTCCTAGAAAGGGCTATGTTGAAGTTTCCAAGACCTTCTTGGGGATATTTCTAGAAAAAAATGCTGGAAAGAGAGGAATAAATAACATGCAGAGTTCCTGTGGTATGCTCTCATCTTGACACCATGTTTACTATTGACTGGTTGGGTGTGCAAACATTTGGTCCCTCTAGCTGCTCTATTGGAGACTGATAATCCACAGCATTCCCTTTGCTGAGGACAATGATCTTGTTTTGTGGTGCTGATGCGGACAGTGATGGGTGAGCTAATTCAAGTACCCCTCAGAGACTTTATCCTTGTCCTCTGCCTTTGACTCGGAGAAAGATGCTATTCTTCCAACTGAGCACCTTATCCAAGGTCTATCCATACTTTATCTTCCCCACAAGAAAGAAAATATCTAGGTAGGAAAAAACATTTTCTGTGGGTCAGAAACATGTGATCACTTAAATCCAAAGAATAATAGTACATTTCCACCCTTCTGTTATGTTCTCATTACCATATTGTCTTATTCTCTCTGATATAAAAGAAACTAATGGACATTAATCCTTGGGTAATCTATTTTAGCACCTTCGCTGGAGGTTTAGGAAAACTGGTCTGGGAAAAGTTAGAGACATATACAGTTCCTTGAGAAGAGATGGAAAAGTCATGATTTTTTTTCTCCTGGGAAAATAATTATGGTGTAACTTTATATATTCCTTAGTCCACATGAGGTTTATTTAGAGGAGATGGTGTACACAGAGAGAAGAGAGAATAATCACTTATATACACACAATAAAGAAAGTCTCTTGTACTTATAGATAATATAAACCTTTTGGGGCAGATGAGAACTGATATCCATTGAAAGGGGAGAGGGAGTGACGTCTGGCTGCAGCACCATGGAGACATACACTGTTATTCCTCTAACCCCATTTCTCTTTTCAGCAGCAGTTTATGGAGAAGAGAAAATCCTTGAATTTGTTCAACCCTGCTTCACTTAAATCCAATTCATTTGCAAGTTAAGACATCATCTTCCTGATGTTATTGGTCATTTTTAGATAATGAAGTACAAACAAAAAGAACCATAATAACAGCTAGTGGGTAAGAATGTTTGCACAGATGATTCTCCCCAGATCCTTCACTTTCCTCTAATATTAATACATATTACAATATAATAAGATTCCAATATTTCCACTGCATTTATTCTGATCTTTGTTTCCAGTAATGCTTTCATTACTCTTCTATTTTATAACTTTTTTTGCTATCTTCTCATGATATTTTAGCTACCCTTTCATCTTCCTTGAAATACTCCAGATTTTCTAGTTGTTATTAAATAATCTTAAATTCTTCCTGAGTTGTTTTTGTGTGTTTGTTTGTCTGTTTTGTATTTTTTTGTTTTTTAACCAGCATCAATATCATCCTCTCCTGGGATTTTTTTTGGGGGGGCTGAACTTGAACTTTAATTTTTTGAGGGTTTCCATTATCCCCTGAATTAATTCCTTAGGATTTCTTACTTTTTTTCTGATACTCCTTTTGTGTGCACTGTTTCTGTCATTTTCCATTTGTTCCTCTTCATATTGTTAGCCATTCCATTCACTTCCCATTCCTATGACACTCACAGTTGTCACTCTTTCCTTGCCCCTCCCAAATGACATTCAAATGTAAGTCCCAGCTATCCCAGTTTGAGCTTAAGGAAGTAATGGGTGTGGAAATTGGTAGCTGGTGTGCTATACCTGTTTGACTCGTTCTCTGGTAATCTTGATCTGGTCTCTACTTGCTTGTCTGGTAAGCCCTGTCCTAGCCTGAAGAATCAAAAACTTCCATTTCTCTAGATCCTCTCTTCTCTGAACATAGTATATTTATATTAATGTACTTCAAAAATAGAGTTATAAGGATTTCTTTTAATACCCATGAAGGGTTTTCTCCTTTATGTTCTGGGACTCTTGATCAGTCTATATCCAGGTCTTCTTTGTTTTAATCTCCAACCAATATAGCCCCTTGACAGCAATAAAATTAACAAAAACAAATTTAAATAATCAAAAATTAAAAATAAAAATGCACAAAACCATATACTTTAAAGTATTTAAAATGAACATGTAAGTTGATTTTTAATAAAAATTATGTCTATAACTTTCTTTTTTGCCTGTGTTCTCTTTTATCTTTTTCTTCTGTGTATATTATCCAGTTTTGTTTCTGTTATTATTTTTTGCATCATGTTCTCTTTCCCACTATTTCATTTGTGATCCCTAAATAATTCCAAAACATGACTAAGAATTTTATATGAAAGGACACACTATCAGATCTCAGATTGTATTATCAACCTGATTGTCAAAAATTGTCAAAAAAATCTGGCTAAGAAAGAGCGTTGGATCAGGTGTAATAAATTAGGTACATAACACAGAGTAATGATTATAGTAATCTAGTCATACCTTTACCTACAGATTCTCTTAAAAGCATTTTCCCCCCTCATTTGCACCTCTGAGCCTTTCCAAGATATCTTAAGATTTATTGGCTAGATTTCTTTCTTAAGAACCAGACCTTAAACCAAAACAATCTGATTCTAATTGGCCACCCATGGGTCCTAAATTAAGCTCCATTTGCTCATTGTTTGGGTCCAGACTGACTCATATTGAATGTTAATAGTAATCATTTCTGCTTGGGCCAGAAACCCTGAGGGTCTTCCCCTCCCAGATTTATTCATTTAATTTTTGTGGGGTGGGGAAAGGGGGTCTAGTGTAAGAGGACATTCTATGTTTCAATTGTACCTAGCCTTAATCACTGAATGGTTGTGATCTTAGTCAAATAGATCTATTAAAGATCTTAGCTTAAAATGGCCAAGCTCTCCCATTGCATCCAGGGCCAGTTCCAGTGGTCTTGATCTATATCTTGCCACAGGACCCAGATAACTCTGCAGGGAGAAGTGAGACACTTAACTTTGCATAGCTCTCCCTCATTTAAATCCAATTCACTTGCATATCATGGCATCATCTCCCTGATGTCATGGTCCTCTTTGAGAAAGGACAAATAACAACAATAGTGTTTGATAAAAAAAAAATAAAATAAAAAATCAAGCTTTGGGGATAAGAACTCACTATTTGGCAAAAACTGCTGGAAAAGCTAAAAAGCAATTTGGCAGAAAGTAGGTATAGATCACATTCTCAAATCATATGGAAGGTAGGGTAAAAATGGATTCATGATTTAGAAATAAAGGGTGATGTTATAAGCAAATTAGGGGATCATGAAATAGTTTGTCAGATTTATGGATAAGGGAAGAATTTATGATCAAATAAGAGATAGAGAGCATTATAAGATATACAATAGAGAATTTTGGTTACATTAAATTAAAAAAAAACAATATGCTAATATTAGCAGGAAAGCAAGAAACTGAGGAAAAAATTATAGCAAGTTTCTCTGAAACAAAGTTTTCTCTGAAAGATTTCATTTCTTTACTATATAGAAAACTGAGTTAAAAGTATAAGAAAACTGATAAATGCTCAAAGAATATGAATAGGCAGTTTTCAGAAGAAAAAATCAAAATTATCCAGTCAAATAAAAATGCTTTTAATTACTAATAATTAGGGAAATATAAATCAAAACAACTCTAAGGTACCGCTTTACACCTATCAGATATTATGACAAAAAAGGTGACTTGTTGCACCACAGTTCTCTTTTATTATCCTGACTCAGTTTCCCTAAATTGTCCTGCCTAGGTTTCCCTAATTGTTCCACCTCAGTTTATAATTGCTCTGCTCAATCCTGCAAAACAACCCCTTCCTTTTAATCAGAATATTTGATAAGGATAAAAGATCTTATATTTTAGAATATCAGAATGCCTCTCCCCATTCCAAGCTACTAGAATATCAGATACCATCTTATCAAGATGCCTCTGCCCATCTCCAGGGTGCCTCCCCCCATTATGTCATCCCCGTCTCCCACCCCACCCTGTCAGAGTCCCGTTCCCACTTTCAGCATCCTGACTCCACCCCTGCCTCACTCTACCCCCTGTATCTGAGCCGCATGTATATATGTCATTGAGAACTCACATTGTTTGCTGGATTCTTGGAGACGATAGTCTCATTCAGCCCTGGGACCAAACCATGGGTCCATCTGGTCCCAGTAAATCTCTCTTTCAAATAAAATATTAAATACTCTTTAATCTCTATCTTGCCTCAGTTTCTTTGGCATTACAGACTGACAAATGTTGGAAGAGATGTGGAAAAATTGGGTCACTGTGCCATTGGTAAAGTTGTGAACTAATGGAATCTTTTGGAGAGCGAAGGGTATAAAACTGCACATATTCTTTGACCTGACAATACTGTTGAGGAATGAGACACCCTAACAAAGTTTGGGAGTCCCCAGGCCAGTGTCACAGGTTTTCTGAAAGAATTCACAATTCCAGTCTCCAAGTTAAGGTTGGCAAAAGAGGGTTTATTGACACTGAGAGGTTCCCAGTGGGCTAGATCCTTATTAGGAAAGTAACAAGGAATTGAGAGACAGTTTAATTTTATTTAGTCTTCTGCATCCATGGGCTAGGGATCCATCTCCCCAAGAATTAAGGGTAGAAAGTGGTGGCCTGAAGAGTAATTTCCAGGTGAATTAAGGGTGGTGATTATTTTAGGAGTTTCCCCCCGGCTAGAAATTCAAGAGTGATCTCTGGGTGAATTAAGGGTAGGGGTTGAGTGGTGATCCAAAGCCAAAAGCTTCAGGGTTTTCTGACCCAGGCCCCCCTCTCCCTCTCCCTGCCACCTCCCAAAGATCAGGGGACCAGAATCCTATTACATCAATACCACTACTAAATCTGTATCCCAAAGAGATCAAAGAAAAATAAAAAGATCCTATATGCATAAAAATATTCATAACAATTCTTTTATGGTGGTTAAAAAAATGGAAATGGAAGGGATGCCCATCAATTAGGGAATGACTGAACAAGTGATAGTATATTATTGTATAGAAATACTATGTGTTGAAAGAAATGATCAGTAGGGTGGTTTTAGAAAACCTGGGAAGACTTGTATGAATGATGCAAAATAAAGTGGGCAGAGCCAAAAGATCACTACACACAGTAACAATAATGTACAATGATCAACTCTGAATGACTTATCTAGTCTCAGATCTAAGACAATTCTAAAGCACTTTTGATGAAAAATGTTTTCTATCTCCAGAGAAAGAACTGAGGGAATATGAATGCTGATACTTTTTCTTTTCCTTCCTTCCTTCCTTCCTTCCTTCCTTCCTTCCTTCCTTCCTTCCTTCCTTCCTTCCTTCCTTCCTTCCTTCCTTCCTTTCTTCTTTCTTTCTTTTTCTTTCTTTCTTTCTTTCTTTCTTTCTTTCTTTCTTTCTTTCTTTCTTTCTTTCTTTCTTTCTTTCTTTCTTTCTTTCTTTCTTTCTTTCTTGTCTGTGTTCTCTTTTGCAACAAGGCTAATATGGAAATAAGTTTTATTTATTGTATAATCTGTATCAAAGTATTTCCCTTTTCAAAAAGTGAAGAGGGAGAGGAGGCAACAAATTATAAAAAAATTAATGTTATTTATTTTATATGTAATTGAGAAAACTAAAATAAAAACATTCTTTTAAAAGAGAGAGGAGGTTAAAAAAAGCATTTCCCTTGATCAACAGGGAAAAGATTCTCATGATCTTTACAAAAATATAATTAAGGCACTGCCACCTACCCTATAGCATCTAACCATGCTGTTATGTTTTAAATTTGAAGACAACATGGTATAATATAAAAAGTGACAGCTTTGGAACAAAATGTCTTTGGTTCAAATCCCAGCTTTCTTACTTAAGACCCTCAATGGAGAAGTCATGACCTTTCTAGGTGTCAGTTCATTTTAAAATGATGGAGAAGGGAATTAACACTAGGTAATTTCTAAGATCCCTTCCATTTCTAAATCTGTGATTTTAAGAAGTTTTAACAATCTGCTTCTATGAAAGAATTAGAAAGCCATAAATTTTGCAATACAGTTAAAGATAATAAATAACGAACATAAATATACTTCTAAAGTACATTTTTGGACATGGTAGACATGTGAATTTGTTCTCTTTCTGCTGGGAAGATTAGGGAAGTCCCCTGGTAGGCGGTGGCAGCTAAACTGTGCTGAAGAAAGAGAATTTCAGTCAGCAGAGATAAGGAAGGAATATATTCTAAACATGCATACAGGTACAACCTCACCTTTTCAGTAGATTAGAAAGTAATGAAAAACTATGTGAATAACTTTTCCCTCTTCTTCCTCCTGAAGCTGGAAGAATCTCTCCAGACCAAGAAGATTCCAAAAAAAAAGTGAATATGGTAACATTTGTAAATGAGGGAAAGAATGAACAAGATATCTTAGGTAAGGTATCATTCCAACAGGAAGAAATATAAATATTTGCATCCTCATTCTGTAAACTTTGAGTCAAGAAGCAGGAAAGAAAAAACAAATCTTTATAGGAAATGAACTTTAAACATATGAAAGAAAAAACTCCCTCAGCTATTGAACAAGGAAGTAATCAACTGATTCTAAAGAGACTGGATGCAGTGGGGTTGGTTAACCTCAGAATTGTGCTAAACCAGCTCCTAACCTAGACTGTTGAAATTCTTAGTGTGAGCATTTATATACAGCTATGACAAATATTACAAATTAGGTTTTGATTTGTTGTTTTGTTAGTTGTCTATAGACTTAAGAAAGCGATGGAGAAAATATTAAAATTCAGATTAGACTTTAAAAAATGTGGATTTGTTTTGTTTGATTATGCATGTATATCACAATTGTGTTTTTATTTTTTATTTATATTGGTGGGAAGAGGAGTTCTAGCAATTGTATTGCCAAAAAATAAAAAGAAGAAGAAATTAAAATTAAAAAAAAAAAGAGGATTCTGAGGATTCCTAGCTTCCTCCAATTCTCAGCTTTTTTTTTTTTTTTAATGTATTATCTTTTCTCAGTATGGTGTGCCCTCAACAGAAAAGGTTCTGTGCTCTATAGACAAAGCAGGATTGAAGTAGCTCAAAAGAAACATGAGATCGGCAAAGTTAGATAATCCATCTCAATTGTTCATAGGAATTATTTGTGTCCAACCTATGGCAAAGCATTCTGAGTTTGTATTGTTCTGATCAATCATAGTAACTTGACTCTAATAGTGATGTCATTTTGGTCAAACAACAAAGAACAACTAGGAAATCTTATTTAAAAACTTTGAGTTATGGGAAATGACACTATGACTTTCACCTCTCTTTCTTTCCCTTTCCCACCCTCAACTTTTGTTCAGCTTTATTTTTTAAGAAGTTTTTTTTCCTGACATTTAGCCTAAATCTGTCTCTCTATAACTTCTATCCAATACTTCTGGTCCTGTCTTCATAGGTCAAGTGGGATAGCTCAAATTCTCCTTTTACATGACAGCTTTTTAAATCAGATATTCTGTTGTCCCCTAAATAGATTGTGGTTTAAGGTTTGTACTACTGAATTTTTATTATAAATGACCAGGTACAACATTAGTTAAATAGACTTTTGTTGACTATTGTGGGCAACAACTAGTCAATAATTAAAATACTGTTTCTGAGGAAAAAAATGGGTTCAGAATTCTGAATTTAATCTGTATCTCAAACCATTTGTGTTATAAGAGCTCTTTGTATTTTAAAAACAAAACCAAGGTACCCACTTCCTTCTCCATTGATTTAAATTAGTCAGTCACTCAGTCCATTGGAGTTTAAGTGAGTACTAAGTGACTGGCACTGTGTTAAGTGTTACATGGAAAGGAAAAACCCCCCCAAAACAAAACCAACAAAAACCAACAAAAACCAACAAAAGCCAAAAAACTAAAAATAGTCCCTGCTCTTAAGGATCTCACAGTTTAATAGGGGAGACAACAGAATAACAATTATGTGCAAACAAAAGTTATAAAGGATAAGTGAAGGATTGTTGTTAATACTACTCCTACTAATAAGCTTCTTAATTGTATCTATCCTAAATAATAATGAAAAATGTTTAAATTCAGCATATTGATTTTTTATTATACCTTTTTATTTACAAGAAATATGCATGGGTAATTTTTCAGCATTGACAATTGCAAAACTTTTTGTTCCAATTTTTTCCCTTCCTTCTCCCTACCTCTCCCCCAGAAGGCAGGTAGACCAAAACATGTTAAATATGTTAAAGTATAAGTTAAATACAATATATGTATACATGTCCAAACAATTATTTTGTTGTACAAGAAGAATCGGACTTTGAAATAGTATACAATTAGCCTGTGAAGGAAATGAAATATATATATGGTTTGCTGGTATAAGTAATCTTCAGGGAACCAGAATTGCCCCGCCCCCCCCGCCCCCGGGTTTCTGTTTCCTTTTCTTCACTCAGGTCAATTATAGTCATCAATATTTCTACTCCTTCCATTTCCTCTGTTCTCTTCCTTTCCTTCACCTAGCTGTGATTCACCTAGTCATTTCATCCTTGAGGCATCTCTACTGTACAGTCAGAATATTAGCCTCTAGGCTGCATGATTCTAGCCCACTGGACATTTCCTCATGAACATTTTTGTTCCTTGGTCTCCATGGAAAGAACCAGAGTTTGCCATTTCTTTCCAGATAAAGGAGTGAGAGTATTATTCAGGCAGAGTCACTGAAGAACCATGTCCCTCTCCTAGGAATGGACCTGATTCCTTGTGCTCATAGATATGTATATATGGTTACTGGTGATAGATTGTGTGCATTGGTGGGGAGTGGGGTGAGTGCATGTTGTTAAATGGGCATTCTAAATATTAAAAGTTCTCCAGTATTAATTCAATTAGTTTTTACTTTGTTTGGAGTTCTGTCTTCTTTCTCTTATGATTTAGCTATTATTACTCTCTAATTAAATGTATCACTCAATAAACATCTCTTAAATGCTTATTATATGCAGGCACTTTTTCTAGGTAGAGGGAAATTCCTGCTCTTAAAAAAGCTCAGAATGTAACAGGGTGGACAACTAACAAACAAAATGTACAACAAAACTATATACAGGATGAATAGGAAATGACTTAAAAAGGGAAGGCATTAAATTAATAGGGTTGGAAAGTCTTCCTTTTTTATTATAGCTTTTTATTTACAAGATATATGCATGGGTAATTTTTCAGTATTAACAATTGCAAAACCTTTTGTTCCAACTTTTCCCCTCCTTTCCCCCACCCCTTCGCCCAGATGGCAGATTGACCAATACATGTTAAATATGTTAAAGTATAAGTTAAATACAATATATGTATACATGTCCAAACAGTTATTTTGTTGTACAAAAAGAATCAGACTTTGAAATAGTGTACAATTAACTTGTGAAAGAAATCAAAAGGAAATAAAAAATGCAGGTGGACAAAGATAGAGGGATTGGGAATTCTGTGTAGTGGTTCATAGTCATCTCCCAGAGTTCTTACCCTGTGTGTAGCTGGTTCAGTTCATTACTGCTCTATTGGAACTGATTTGGTTCATCTCATTGTTGAAGAGGGCCACATCCATCAGAATTGATCATCATATAGTATTGTTGTTGAAGTATATAATGATCTTCTGGTCCTGCTCATTTCATTCAGCATCAGTTTATGTAAGTCTCTCCAGATCTTTCTGAAATCATCCTACTGGTCATTTCTTACCGAATAATAATATTCCATAATATTCATATAACATAATTTATTCAGCCATTCTCCAATTGATGGGCATTCACTTAGTTTCCAGTTTCTGGCCATTACAAAGAGGGCTGCCACAAACATTCTTGCACATACAGGTCCCTTTCCTTCTTTAAAATCTCTTTGGGATATAAGCCCAGTAGTAACACTGCTGGATCAAAGGGTATGCACAGTTTGATAACTTTTTTAGCATAGTTCCAAATTGCTCTCCAGAATGGCTGGATGTATTCACAATTCCACCAATAATGCATCAGTGTCCCTGTTTTCCCACATCCCCTCCAACATTCCACATTATCTTTCCCTGTCATTCTAGCTAATCTGAAGGTGTGTAGTGGTATCTCAGAGTTGTCTTAATTTGCATTTATCTGATTAATAATGTCTTGAAGCATCTTTTCATATGGCTAGAAATAGTTTCAATTTCTTTGTCTGAGAATTGTCTGTTCATATCCTTTGACCATTTATCAATTGGAGAATGGCTTGATTTCTTATAAATTAGAGTCCTTTATCAAAACCTTTGATTGTAAAAATGTTTTCCCAGTTTATTGCTTCCCTTCTAATCTTGTCTGCATTAGTTTTGTTTGTACAAAAACTTTTCAATTTGATATAATAAAAATTTTCTATTTTGTGATCAATAATGATCTCTAGTCCTTTTTTGGTCATAAATTCCTTCCTTCTCCACAGGTCTAAGAGGTAAACTATCCAATGTTCTTCTAATTTATTTATAATCTCATTCTTTATGCCTAGGTCATGAACCTATTTTGACCTTTTCTTGGTGTAAGGTGTTAAGTGTGGGTCAATGCCTAGTTTCTGCCATACGAATTTACAATTTTCCAAGCAGTTTTTGTCAAACAGTGAATTCTTATCCCAAAAGCTGGGGTCTTTGGGTTTGTTAAATACTAAATTATTAAAGTTATTGACTATTTTGTCCTTTGAACCTACCCTATTTCCACTGATCTATTTCTTAGCCAATACCAAATGGTTTTGGTAACTGCTGCTTCATAATATAATTTTAGATCTGGTACAGCTAGGCCACCTTCATTTGATTTTTTTTTTCATTAGTTCCCTTGAAATTCTTGACCTTTTGTTTTTCCATATGAACTTTGTTGTTATTTTTTCTAGGTCATTAAAATAGTTTTTTGGGAGTCTGATTGTTATAGTGCTAAATAAATAGATTAGTTTAGGTAGTATTGTCATTTTTATTAAATTTGTGCCTTATCCAAGAGCATTTAATATTTTTCCAGTTGGTTAGATCTGACTTTATTTGTGTGGAAAGTGTTTTGTAGTTTTGCTCATATAATTCCTGATTTTCCCTAGGCAGATAGATTCCCAAATATTTTATACTATCGGTAATTACTTTAAATGGAATTTCTCTTTGTAACTCTAACTGTTGGATTTTGTTAGTGATATATAAGAATGCTGATGACTTATGTGGGTTTATTTTGTATCTTACAACTTGCTAAAGGTGTGGATTATTTCTAATAGCTTTTTAGTAGAATCTCTGGGGTTCTCTAAGTATATCATCATATCATCAGCAAAGAGTGATAATTTGGTTTCCTCATTACCTACTCTAATTCCTTTAATCTCTTTCTCAACTCTTATTGCCAAAGCTAGCATTTCTAATACAATATTGACTAGTAATGGTGATAGTGGGCAACTTTGTTTCACTCTTGATCTTATTGGGAATGGTTCCAGTTTATCCCCATTACATATGATGCTTACTGATGATTTTAAATAGTTGCTACTGACTATTTTAGGAAAAGTCCATTTATTCTTTAATTTATCTATTAATACTCTTAAGTGTTTTAATAGGAATATTGAGATGATCATATGGTTTTTGTTAATTTGATTATTGATATGGTCAGTTATACTAATAGCTTTCTTAGTATTGAACCAGCCCTGCATTCCTGGTATAAATCCTATTCGCTCATGGTGTATTATACTGGGGATGATTTTCTGTAGTCTTTTTGCTAATATCTTATTTAAGATTTTAGCATCAATATTCATTAGGGAGATTGGTCTATAATTTTCTTTCTCTGTTTTCAACCTACCTGGTTTAGGTAGCAGTACCATGTCTGTGTCATAAAAGGAATTTGGCAGGACTCCTTCATTCCCTATTTTTTCAAATAGTTTATATAGCATTGGGGTTAATTGTTCTTTACATGTTTGGTAGAATTCAAATGTAAATCCTTCTGGTTCTGGGGATTTTTTCTTAAGGAGTTGATTAATAGCTTGTTCTATTTCTTTTTCTGAAATGGGACTATTTAAGCAATTTACTTCCTCCTTTGTTAATCTGGGAGGCCCATATTTTTGGAGGTAGTCATTCATTTCACTTATTATCAAATTTATTGGCATAAAGTTGGGCAAAGTAACTCCTTATTGTTCTAATTTCCTCTTCATTGGTGGAAAGTTCTCCCTTTTCATTTTTAAGACTAACAATTTGATTTTCCTCTTTCCTTTTTCTAATCAGATTTACCAAAGATTTATCTATTTTATTGTTATTTTTAATAAAACCAACTCAGTTTTATTTATTAATTCAATAGTGTTTTAATTTCAATATTATTAATTTCTTCTTTTAATTTTAGAATTTCAAGTTTAATATTTAATTGGGGGGTTTTAATTTGGTCTTTTTCTAGCTTTTTAAGTTGCAAGCCCAATTCATTGATCTTCTCTTTCTCTATTTTATTCAAGTAAGCCTCTAAAGCTATAAAATTTTGCCTTATTACTGCTTTGGTTGCATCCCACAAATTTTGGTATGATGTCTCATCATTGTCATTTTCTTGGGTGAAATTATTAATTGCGTTTATAATTTGCTGTTTCATCCAGTCATTCCTTAAGATGAGATTATTTAGTTTCCAATTACTTTTTGGTCTATTTACCCCTAGCTTTTTGTTGCATGTAGTTTTTATTGCATTGTGATCGGAAAAGAATGCATTTACTATTTTTGCCTTCAGCATATTGATTTTTTAAAATTTAATTTTTGTTTTCAACTTCAAATTCTCTCTCTTCTGTCTTTCCATTCATTGAGAAGACAAGAAATATGATATCCATTATACATTTGAAGTTCCAAAATATTTTTTTCCATTAGATATATTCCTGCTCTCCCCCTTCTATACTTCCCTCTCAAAGACAAGAAAAATAAAGGAAAAAAATGTGCTTCAGTCTGCATTGAGTCGATCAGTTCTTTATCTGAAGGTAGATAGCATTTTATATCATGAGTGCTTGGAGTGGTAATAGATTATTATATTGATAAGTTAAGTTTTTCATAATGATTAGCTTTACAATGTCACTGTTATTATGTAGATTTTTCTCCTGATTCTGCTCACTTCACTTTGCATCAATTCATGTAAATCAGGTCAATGTAAATTCATATAAGATTTTTCTGAAACTATTTCCTTTATCATTTTTATAGTACAATAATGTTCCATTACACTCATATACTATAACTTGTTCAGTCATTCCTCAGTTGATGGGCATCCCCTCAGTTTCCAATTCTTTGCCACCACAAAAAGAGCTGCTATAAATATTTTTGTATATATAGTCCTTTTTCCTTTTTCTTTGATCTCCTTGGGATACAGATCCAGGAACAATACTGTTGGTCAAAGGGTTTTCAAATTGTTTTTGAGAATGGTTGGACCAATTAACAACTCCATCAATAATGTATTAGAATCCCTATTTTCCATCCACCCACATATATCACTTTCCTTTTCTGTAATTTTAGAAAATCAAAGAAGTGATATCTCAAAGTTGTTTTAATTTGTACTTCTCTATTAGTGATTAAGAGCATTCTTCTCTCCTCTGCCCCATTATTGATAGCTTTAATTTCTTCTTCTGAAAACTGCTTGTTATATATTTTGACCATTATTCATTTGAGTAATGGCTCTTATATCCATAAATTTGATTCAGTTTCCTATATACTTGAGAAATTAGCCCTTATCATAGAAACATGCTATAAAATGTAAAATATTTTCCCAGTTTTCTGTTTTCCCTTTTTTTTGCTTCTTTTTCCTTTAAAAATATTTATTTTTTTAAACATTCTTTTTTTAAAAATTGAATTCTAAAGCCTTTCCCTTCCTGCTACCCCTTCCCTACCCCATGAAACAACAAACAATGTGATGTCAAATTTACATATGAAATAACACAAAATATACTTCTGTATTAACTATATCACAAAAAGCAAGAAAAACAAAGAAAGTGACAAAACTATACTTCAATTTATATTCAGAATTTATCAATTTTTTTCTCTGGGGAAGAATAGTATTTTTCTCCATGAGTCCTTTGGAATTTTCTTGGATCATCATATTGATGAGAGTAGCTAAGTCCTTCACAGTTGATCAATATTACACTTATTGTTATTGTGTACTATGATTTCTTTGTTTTGTTCATTTCATATGTCTTTCCATGTTTTTCTGAAACCATCCTGCTTATCATTTCTTGTAATACAATTATACTTCATCACAATCACATACTATAACTTGTTCAGCCATTCCTCAGTTGATAGCTGTTTCTTCAATTTCCAATCCTTTGACACCACAAGAAGAATTGCTATAATATATTTTTGTAAATATGGGTCCTTTTCCTTTTCTTTTTATCTCTTTGGAGTATAGACTAGTTATGGTATTGCTAGGTCAAATAGTTTGCATGACCCTTTGAGAATAGTTCCAAATTGTTAGAATGGTTGGACCATTTCACAACTCCACCAACAGTGCATTAATGTGCCTATTTCCCCTCATCCTTTCCAGCATTTGTCATTTCTGATAGGTATAAGATGGCATTCCAGAATTGTTTTATTTTGCATTTCTCAAATCAATAGGGATTTATAGCATTTTTTATATAGTTAAAGATGACTTTGATTTCTTCTTCTGAAAACTACTAAACCTTTAACAATTTATCAATTAGGAAATGACTTATTTTTATAAATTTGACTCAGTTTCATATATATTTGAGAAATGATGCTTTTATCAGATCACAATGTAGTTTCTGTGTATATTTTTGCCTTTGGAGAAGCTAGGTGCTATAGTGGATAAATATTTCTTTCTGAGTTAAACCTCAGACACTTACTAGCCATGTGATCAATGGAGCCACAATAGTGGAGAAAAGATAGTGATTTGCCTGAGTTCTCTGCAAACCCCTCCAAACACCAATTTCTAAAACAGCAGATCCACAAAAGTACAAGGTAAAATAATTTTTCAGTTAAAAATACCTTAGAAAATTGACAGGAAAGGTGTTTTGCCCTTGGAATGTGCACACAGGGTATAGTTCTACACCAGCACAGACTAGGTCCAACAAACCAGGAGCAGGTCTTGGGATCAGCAGTGGTAGCTATCCAAAGCTCTTGGGCTCTTTAATAGATGGTAAAGGGGTAAACAACTGATCAGAAGAGATTACAGGGCTTGCTTTGCCCATACTCAAATGGGGGCCACAGTCCTCAGTAGCAATTTCAGGATGAGGAAGAACACTAATACAGCAGAGCTTACAGCCAGAGCGGGGACCCTTATAACAATTCTAGGGCAGTACAGAGTGTTTGTGGTCATTCACAGAGCAGGGCACAGGCCAAGAAGGTAGTAAATTCACCTCTTCTTAGATCATACCACTTTGGAAGAACTGAAAACTTACAGATCCCTAGAAATATCTCTGAAAACAGTAGCACAAACTCCCTGAAGCTTGGGAATTGTAATGAGAGTCCTTACTGCATTGTGGCCACAAACTCTAGTGAGTTAGTACTCCTCACCCAGGATTGTAGCTCACCTCTGAGTATGGACAAAACAGCCCCCAGTACCATCTGTAATCTTCTGACCATTTGTTTGATCTCCTTACTATCTCTGGCCTGAAAGCTATGGAAGCCACAGCTGCTGCTGATTCAAGACCTGTTCCTGGGTTGCTGGAACCTGAGCTATGCTGGCTCACTCTATGCAGGACTATGCTAACTCTCACACTCGTGATCAGATCTTTCCTGCCAACTTCCAACTTGTCTTGCTTAGGAAAATAGTTTCAAATCATCTTTTTGTGGATGCTGCTCTAGAATTTGTTTTGAGTCGTTATTTAAAAGTATTTGGGGGAGAGCTTGGGTGAGTCCCTGTCTTTACTTTGCTATTTTGGCTCCCCCTCTCTCCCATAAGCTTTACTTAGCATTTATATAACATATTCATTTATCCTCATTTTGCTCATGATACTCTAGTGAGGTAGGTAAGGCAGACCCTGACACTTCTAGTTTATAGCTAAGGAAAAAAAAAACATAGCAAGTTTAAGCTTTTATTTAGTCCGGACTTGCTTGATTTGTTTGTCGAAGAGCTGAAACTAGAACTCATTTTTCCTTATTCCAAAAATAAGTAATGTTTTTTTTTTTCATTGCAACTTTGTGGACCCAGAATATTATTTCTTAACTATTTCATTTTCCCTGCGAAAATCTGCTTCCTTTTATCCTAACAAAATATATCACCCTTAAAAAATAAACAAACAAAACAAAATAAAACAGGGCAAAAATCTGAGTTGGTTTACAAATACTTATATCCTGTGAAGATATTCTAAATATTAAAGACTTCTACAATCTGCCCCCTCAACTAGCTTTCTAATTATTTCATTTCTTCCTTTGTGTACTTTCTGATCCTGTCAAAATGGCTTGTACTCACCTCCACCTTCCCAATGTTATTACCTTCTCTTTGAGATTACCTTCCATTGAGATGACTAAAAACCATTACATTGAATTCCCAATCCCTATATTTATGCACACCTGCATTTTTGATTTCCTTCACAAGCTAATTGTACAATATTTCAGAGTCTGATTCTTTTTGTACAGCAAAATAACGTTTTGGTCATGTATACTTATTGTGTATCTAATTTATATTTTAATATATTTAACATCTACTGGTCATCCTGCCATCTAGGGGAGGGGTGGGGGGGGGTAAGAGGTGAAAAATTGGAACAAGAGGTTTGGCAATTGTTAATGCTGTAAAGTTACCCATGCATATATCCTGTAAATAAAAGGCTATTAAATTAAAAAAAAAAGAAAAAAAAAGAGATTACCTTCCATTTATATTGCTCATGTTTTGCATATACAATTTTTTGCATATTTCCAATACTATTAGAATATGAGTTCCTTGAAGGGGACTATGTTTTTCCCTTTTTATACCCAGGACTTAGCACAGTGCTAATCACAAAATATAGTTCTAGCTTTACATAAATTTGCATTATGCAAATATACAAATTCAACTTTAGTAAAGAATTCTTAAAGGAATCTGCATTCCCAAAAAAAGATCTAAATTAACTTTACTGTACAATACTGTGTTCTTTCTCTCTCTCTCCCTCCCTTCCTTCCTCTCTCTCTCCTCTCTCTCTCTCTCTCTCTCTCTCTCTCTCTGTTCCTATCTCTTGGCTCTGCTGCATGGCCTCCCACACCTCATCAAATAAAACCAAACTCTAAAATAACACCCTCCAGGTGAAGGGGAAAAGGGATGAAGGGGTTGACCACCACTTCCTTGCCCTCAGTCAGATAGGGTCTGAGCTAGAGACCTCAGGTGCAGACAGAGAAGAGCTTCGCCACACTCTGCCTACTTGCCCCTGATTGGCTCCAGCATTTTTGTCTTCTATCAGATTTTGAGTAACATGTGTCTATCCTTGCTCCTGCTTGTAACTTGTCCTCTCCTGGCCATGTTTGTATCTGGCCACCATGTTTTTGCACTTTTTTTCCCAGTCAGGCTTGCATGTGGCTGGCCCCAGCCTATGTCTTCTTCATTTTGCTCTCACTTCTCTGTCACTAAACTTCCACAAGTGATGATCCTCTTCCCCCTTTCCTCTCTTATTTTCCAGGGCAAATTTGCATTATGTAAAAATCACTTTACTGAAATCTGTAGAATGATTCATGTAATATGAGAACTGTCTGTAGTAAGCCCTTAATGAATGCTTTGTTGGCTGACTATTGGCTGTTTCTAAGTTAGACATTTCATCATCCACTTTTCTAACTTTGTAAGCGTGGTCCCAGGTGTCTGGAACACATTTCCTCCTCCAAATCCTTTCTTGCTCCTTCAAGTTCTTTCTTCCCCTTGAAATCACTTTGAAAAAAATTCTATTTACTTATCCATACACATGTTATATTCCCAGAAAAATATAATCTCCTTGAGAACACAGAATGTTCCCTTTTTGTCTTTTTATCCCCAGTGTTTAACACAGATTTTGACATGTAGTAAGTACTTCATGCATTTTTGTTGAGTTAAATCAACAATGTAATAAATGTGGGGAATGAATGACATTAGACCATAAAAGATCAGAAGTGCGTTGTCTTCATTTTTTTCCCCAGTGAATCTGCACTAGAAGTTCAAATGAAGATAATGCTAATCATGGGACCACTGATTTGGAATTGAAAGAAATCTTAGAGATCATATATTACAACCTCCTGACATGAGAAAGCAATGATTTCTCGAAGCTCTAACAAGTCAAAAGTATAACTGGCTTTAGAACCTACTTCTTCTGCCTCTAAATAAAGCACTCTTTCTAATACTTTAATGTAAAATACAATAAATTAATTGTAGACCTGGGTATATTCTCCAATTCACATCTGGGTCTCTCCAGATAAGACTCTTGAGATGCAAGGTACTTCAGAAGCTCCTACTGATAAGTTTACATTTGCTGGTCAGATAGATGACGCAGGCAGTTTATGAGTAAGAGAGTAGCAACACATTTCTCCCTTCTACTATCTACCTGATATATTGTTGCTGAATCAATCAAGTTGGATTCTTTGTAACCCCATGAACCATGTTGTATGTGGAGTTTTCTTGGCAAAGATACTGGAGTGGTCTGCCATTTCTTCTCCAGCTCATTTTAAACACAAGGAAACTGAGACAAGCAGTTTCCTTGGATTTGTCTAGGATTTGTCCAGGGTCATACAGTTGTAAATGTCTGAGGTTGGATTTGTACTCAAATTTTCCTAACTCAGGTCCACTGTTCTGCCCATTGAACTATCTAGTTGGTTATATTCTTCAATAAATACATATATCAACAGTGAGATTGATGTAATGTGACCTTGGGGGGCTTCTGTTCAGTCAGCGGTCCTGGGTCTTCTGGCTGTGGAATCTGCTTCAGGAAACTGCCATACCAATCTGTCTGATTTTGACCACTCCTTAGCCAGATAGCTTCTGGCCTCAGGAAACCCCCATAGATCAAATGCCTGAGATAATAGTGAATAAAACCACTCCTCAATTCACTGCTGACTGGTAATCTTGTCAGTAATAATCTGATCAACTGAGAATCATTCCTCCTGGAGACCATTTTTCTTCCTACTATGAGCCATAGAATTAGCATATCTATGAATGAAAGCTGGTTAAAAATATCTCCTTTTCTTCTGTTTCTTCACTGGATTCCCTTAGAATTCAGTCTGCTTTGTAATGGCGTACCATTACTTTCAATAAAACTTTGCCCCTTGACTAGGAGATGGGTTCAAGCCTGCAAATTTTTTTTTGAGACACCTTGTGACATTGGTCTGGGACTCTTGGGCCAACCCCCTTCCCTACCTCAACAGGATGAGTGGGCCAACCATGTAGGGAGATGTCAGACATAGTGAATAGATATGGCCAGAGTATATCCATGAAAAAACAACTCGGACTTCTGTTGATGTTATCATCCTGTTTCTGCCACTGTGGTGTGCAGTCTCTGCTGTGTATATAGTGTCTGACTAATGGGTAGACAACCTTTTGGAGTTCCTTCCCACCTTAACAGCCTTTACCTTCTTCTAGTCTTGTGTAGCTACAGTTGGGCAATGTTTCTCTAATCCTGTGGTCATAATTACTTGCTACCTGAAATGGGCCAGGCAGATTTTTTGGAGCTTTTCTCTCCGTTTTCAGCTTTTGATTTCAGCTGAAATCTTTAGTATATATGCCAATTCTCCATTAAAGGAAGAATGAGCTCTCTTATTTTCTCCTCTCCTTTCCCTTCTGTATTACACTTTTGGAGACAATTGGGGGCAACTTGCCTGGGATCTCACAACTGGTGATGTCTGAGATCATACAGGAATTCAGAGACTAGATTTCAGGGTGGGTACCTAGTACCTACTAGCCCCCTTGTACTACCTAGCTGGAAGAACTCTTACTCTCCCAGTCTCTTAACTGAAAAACAAAAACAAAAACCTTAGCAACCAGCCATTCCTTCTATGAAAGGGTCTGTCTGTTCCCAAAGCTTTGGTGATGGGTGTTTCCTCTGTAGGAAAGTCCTCCACCCAGCCATTAAGCTCTTAGAAACGGAGATCAACCTTAGCTAAAGAGTGACTTCAGGCATCAAGTGTGTCTTTTGGGTCTTATTTTCCCAAAAGGAGAGAATGGCTGAAATCTTTCTCTGACTTAGGGTCAAAAACTCCTTGTAACTCCCTGTTTAAGTCCTTAATGAAAATCCTGTGACTACAAAGCCTTGTGGAGGTAGAGGGGACTGGATGGACACCTCAGCTGAAGAAACCCTATAGAATTATGTAAGACAAGTTATTATTATTTTTTTTTATAGTCCCTAAATTGTTTTTGAACTGTCTAATGTGTATCTCTCCAGAGTGGGGATACTTTGTATTTCTCTCTCTGAACACAGAGAAAGGCTTAGCTCAGTAGACATGAATAAAAGCTTGTCTAGCCTACTCTGAGCATGCACAAAAACTATAGCCTGAAGGCAAGTTCCCAGTCTTCCTCCTATCTAATAGCACTTATACTTTTAATATTTAAAAATAGCAAGAGGCCTTTCATCATAATTGCCACCTACAAAATTGTGTCCAAACAATAGATTCTGGAGCCCAGCAATTTAATAACATTCTTGCACATATTGTACTTGCCCTATGTAGTGCACATACACAGATGGGCAACAGAGATGTATTGATGACATTTTGGGCTTTCATTTTACCACATCTTTCTCAGACTTAGGAATTTCAAATCAGGGAAGGCTGGTCAGCAATTTTCAGAGAAGCAGTTAGGAGATAGCAATGAACCACTTTGATGGTAATGCTTTTTGCCAGGATTGTGTCTTGGGGCATTCTTATAAGGCCGGTGCCTGGAGTGAAAACTACTTGAGAATATAATCAAAACCATATTTTTGTATGTGTTTTGCTTTTTGCAGGAAACAGACATTAAAATAACAATAATTCAAACATTAAAATAATAATAACAATGAGAATAGCTGTACTTCCAAGTAGTTGTTTATTGGTACATCACTTAGAGAATCTTGGGTGTTTATGTCAAATGGCATGAATAGTATAACACAAGACTAATTTAGTTTGACCTCTACATTGTTAAATATGATGCTGAGGTTTAGCAAAAAGATATCCAGGCAGAGTTTCACAGAGGAGATGCCAGCCTGGCCATAAGAGTAGGCTCTCTTGCTTTTTCTTTTTCTTTATTCACTCACAAAAACATTTTGTGTTAACCTAGCATGAACTCAATATCACAATCCAAGGTACTCAAATACAAAGAATAAGTGGTATTTGGGGTTGGATCTGTCTCCAAATTACTATGACTTACTGGATATATCTGAGAGTTATCTGAGACGTAGAGGTGGCCATTCAGGATCACACACTATTATCAGAGTCAGGATTTGGACCCAGGTATTCCTAACTCCACTCTATCCCCGACACCATGTGGCTCCTAAAAAATTTAGGTTATTGTGATTTAAGTATATAAATTTAAGAAAAATTAAAAAGCCAGTGTTGGAGATATTAATAGTAGAGTAATGAGGTTTTCATTTTAATGTTTCTAATTTAAATTCATTCTTATTCAAGTGACTGTTAAGAAATGGATATTAAGTAAGATATTATACAAAGCTTATTTCATAGTTTGGAGGAGAACAGAGCAAGCTGACTCCAAGGTCACTGAGTTGTCTTTTCTCATAGCTCAACTGTAGCAATTTCAGGGTGATGGAAGCAGTATTCCTTGGGTAGCAGACCATAAAAGGGTGTATTTCTGTGGAGAGTTTAAAAACAATAATAAAACCAAAAAGTCATTCTGCTTTTTTATTATCACCACACATCAGCAATTTTAAACAATATAAGTGATAAAATCCTTTCTGAAAAAAATCTTTTGTTGATCTAAGTGCTAAACAATTGCTTTGTGACCTTAGTGGCCCACACAGGAGGACTAAGTTTATGCACCTAACTTTTAAGAATGAATTTGTAACCATTTGGAATTATTTGAGCTTGTTTGGTTCATACGCTATGTTATTACATATTCCTGCATCTAAACAGTAGATTCAAAATAAGCAATGATAGTATAGTGATTTTTAAAAGATGAAGAAATGGAACTAGAATTACTTTGTCATCCAATGTGACTACTTGTAGCATCCTTTCATGCACTTTGCCTGGAGGAAGATCTTGTGTTTCAGAGGATCATCTCTCTTTCTCTCAAGTGTTCTAGTATCATCTTCCCCTTCCCACTCCCCTAGGACATCAGGAACCCA
Source organism: Sarcophilus harrisii (assembly GCF_902635505.1). NCBI lineage: Eukaryota > Metazoa > Chordata > Mammalia > Dasyuromorphia > Dasyuridae > Sarcophilus > Sarcophilus harrisii. The sequence goes on along the minus strand of NC_045427.1, from coordinate 107,401,331 downwards.
GACCACCTCAAAGTTCAATATGGAACTCAGCAAAGAAACTACACCATGCCTGAAGGAAACTTCTTGAACGCTCATAAATAGAAGAAAAGAACTTCAAGAAGCTAGGAGCTGTGAGTTGTTCTTTTGTCACTGTGCTAAGTTTGAGCCCATTTTCCTTTAGATTTTGTATGTATATGTATGATAGATTATTGCAGACACTTGGGCTGGTAGGCAGGATGTGTACAAGGTAGCTAGGTGGCTCAGGATAGAATACCTGGCTTAGAATCTGGAAGACCTGAATTAAAATCCAACCTCAGACATTAGCTGTATGTTCTTGGGTAAGTTACTTACCCCTGTTTGCTTCAATTGCCTCATCTATAAATTGATCTGGAGCAGGAAATGACAAACTGCTCCAGTGTCTTTGCCAAGAAAACCCCAAATGGGGTCAGAAAGTGTCAGATGTGACTGTATTGAGGTGTAGGGATTTTGGGTACTGTCACAACCTGTCTCAAAAGAATTTATAAGCTTAGACTATGTCCAAATCAAGCAGCAAAGATTTTATTATTCTGTTCATAGCTGAACTAATTTCCAAAGGGGATTTTAGTCATTAACAAAGGGAAAGACACCATAACTAGGGGGAAGACACCATTTAAGGCAGCTAAGTTCCTAATGAACTCACCATTATGATGCTTAGTAAACTAGCTAACCCTAAAAGGAATTAGTAAAGAAGTAGAATATAAGTAAATTCTTCTATAGAAGGAAAAATTAATATTGGGGTTGACATCGTAATTTAGCCTTCCAATTGGATACATGTCCCAATTGGGGTCATGATCATTTATCAATGCATGGAATTCTATAAGGAATTACAAAATTATCCTGTCAATGCTCCTCCCTGCTTACCTCAGGGAGTAGCTGTGGGAATTCAATTAAGAAGGACCCATTGCAACAAAGGCCCACTTACCCCTGCCAATTGCTCCTCCCTGTGGCCCATATGGCTACCTTATTCACTCCATCAACTGAACAACAACAAACAAATGAGTACCCTCTACTCTTTTTGTGCCACCTTAGTAAATATCCTTTTTTCAAAAGCTACTTAAGACTGACTGACTAAATTGACTCTCAATTGATAATGTTGGAATGAAGCACAACTGTGAAGGCTCAGGTCAGTGGAGTTAGAGAATCACCTGTGACCTCCCAGAACCCCTGAAGGTGCAATATTGCCAGCCTAATGCTGGTTTCACAGTAGAAGTAGAGGTAGGGATAGGATTCTTAGATATTCCATGTGCTATCATCAGTTGATGGTGTGAGGGATAGATAATCCTATACAAAAATGACTACTCAGAGACCTCTGGAAGTAAAAAGCAGAAAAGCTGTTTATTTAATTAATTCTCATGAGAATGAGCAATTCCACCGCAAGGAGAGAAAGAGAGAGCGCTCACGGTAGAAGGGCTAAAGAAGGGGATAAGGTATACAGTTTTTATAGGTTTTAGATACAAACGATTACATCATGAGTTGGAGAACATTAAGAGATAGGTGCGCCCCCCCAACCCCTTAATTGAATATTATTCGTGCCAAAAACAGCAGATTCCCTAGTTCCGGGAGGAACCATACATCAAGCAACTAATTGTCCAGATGTTAGTAACTTGAATAGCAATAAATGTCATCATTTGAGGTTAAATACATATGTCTAAAATCAAAGTACATATTGGCTACCACTCAACATACTCACACAGGTCACAGAGACCTAGAGAAACTAAAATATAGAAGAGGAATTTAAACATCCTTGGAAGTTCTTCACCTTATCTTTACTACACATAGCTCCTGGAAGTTCTTCAACTACACACACACACACACACACACACACACACACACACGCACACAAAGGTATTGTTAAGATTGAGAAAGGAACCCCTAAAGACTGGTCACAGACAAGACTGGGAGGTGTCTCAAAAGAATTTACAAGCTTGAAAGCATTTCCTGATCAAGGGACAAAATTTATTGTATTTTTAATGCCATTAAAAAAGAATTTAGCAAAGTGCTAATTCTATGGCCCAGAGATAAGACCCAGGAATGGTTTTCTCCAGAATTTTGTTCTCACCATTGTCTCAGGAGTTTAGTCTGTGGGACTATGCTGAGGCCAGAAGCTATCTAACAGTTAGGAATGAAAGGGGCCTTGGGCAAATGGGCAGCTGAATCTGTAAGCCTGTTTCCCTTGCATATTTAATAGGAGCATTTTTTTGCTGTCAAAAGTCCCCTTTCTTTCCATATAGTGCCATGAGTTTGCAAAATAAGAAAAGCATATTTGGAGTCTGTATAGATGTTCACTCTCATTCCTTTCCCCATTTCCAAGAAAACTGGACCCATCTGTAAATCATTCACTAGCTGGGTTGTAATGTCACCTGACAGAGTGTTGTCAGGGAGCCAAGTGTCAGGGGCAAAGGTGTGGTGCATCCAGAGAGTTAAATTGGGGTGTCTGGTAGGAGAGCTTGATAGCTAGTAAGCCTCCCACTAGCAAGCCACTGATGCCCTTTGGCTTCCAAAATGCTCTGAACCTGATAGTGAGCTTAGAGGATTCCTCTAGAAGGGCTGTGGTAACTAGTGCTCAGGAAGCAGGGTCACCCCCAAAACACCAAGTTTCTTTGAGAAGTAAGCAAGGGATTTAGTGTTCCAGTGATCCCCAGGACTTGGCCCTGCCTTCCATCAAGGTACAGTGTAAAAAGCTTTAGGTAGATTAGTATAGCTTTCAGAATCTTAACAAACTGATAAAACTGTGTGGGCCTTTAGATAAAGAAATTTCATAGTCCTGGTTGGGGTGGGGGTTTGGAAGTTGGGGGTTTGGAAGTTAGGGGTTTGTCCAAATGTGTGTGGGCTGTCCTGGAAGCCCTGAGCTACTTCCATGTTATGGACATGACTGTCCATGTTCATTAGTGGGGGGTTATGTTCCCCTGGATTTACCCCTTCAAGGGCAAAAAGAAATCATGAGTCTTTATGCAATGGTATAAAAAAGAAAGCATCTTTAAGATCTAGAGTAGAGAACCATTATGTCCCCTGGGATACTTATATTGGGCTCATGGCTTCTATTGACCACTTGCTTTGATTATAGAAATTTGCTATAAGAGAAAAAAGCAGGGGCATGATTATAATAGCATCAAAACAGGTCCTTCAGCCTTAGCCTGAGAGCACCTACATGACAGGATAAAGTATCCTTAGATCTATTTGACAGCTGATCATGCAGTAGTAATTCCACCTCATAATCAGACTCAGGAATAATCAGGTGGGAAATAAAGAAAAGAACTGGGAAACTGAGTCAGAAGGATTCCACCTTAAACAGAGGCTAAGGTTGTCCTCCCACTCTTGCCCAGACAAGTTGTTCACCTAGACATTTCAGGAAGGCATTCTCTGAGTATTTATGGCATTTATTGATAGATTATTGATTTAATGATCAGGCAATTGAATTCAGAACTCAAAAGAATATCAGTTACAGTCCCAAGAGATTTTATCTCTAATAGCAAATTCTACCAATTGCAGCTTAGAGCTAGATACGTTATTTTAAAAGTTTATCATGACGTAAACCCATAGAAGATTTTGTTTAACATGTTTTATTTGTTTAAACTTGTCATGGTTCAAAGGAACAATCAATTTACTGAGAATCTATAAGTAAACACATTCCTTGTTTAGAAATCATAAAGCCTAAACAGACTCATTTCTCAGAAATGATGACTTTGTTTACCCTGGTGGTTTCAAGAAAACTGGCAAGCTTACAAATTAAGGAGGGTTGACAGAGACCCAGGGAAGGGGTTGAGCTTGATGTTGCCCATCCCAATTATTCTTAATGTTTTCGTAGGCTGCGCTGTTTGATACTTCCCCCTACTTTGTTAAGGAGGAAAAAGTGTTGCACACCTCATACTTGGAGATAAAGTGATAAGGCTTAACATGATGACAATAGCTTCAAGTAACATAGTTAACAATTTTTAGAATTTTCCTAATAGACAAATAGTCTTAGCTGTAGTTTTTATTCCCTTAAATAAATTTTTCTTTTGTTTTTAGGGAGAAAACAAGCCAATTCTTAAAATTGAGATAGAATAGATTTTAAAATTGAATTAACTTTAGTTAATGAGATTCCCTAGATTCTGATTAAATGTCCTAGACAAACTGAAATGCAGTTTGGCTATTTTCCAATTTATGCAAATCATTTCTCTTTTATGGGCCAGCAAAAGAGTTAAGGTGCCTGTTTTTATTGACAGGGCTCTCAGAGATCTGACTCCAGATAAGTCAACTCACAAGCAGCCTGTTTGGGTAGTGGGAGTTTTTAAAGTAATAGCAAACTGCTTTTCTGTTTTTCAAAAACCCCAAATTCTTCTGGTAACACTGTCAGTGCAAATAGATTACAATCTATGTATCTTTTTAGTGGGCTTAAATTAGAGCTCCTTTAAATTTGCTTGTACTATCATATCTCAGATAAATTTTCAAATTACACACACATAGAAATCATTTATAGAAGTCACATAAAAATTCATCAAATTATCAAATATAAAACAATTATATCCAATAAAGCAGTTAACATTCATATAGCATGTTTTATGCTAAGCACTTTTGCAATCATGTGGTCTTCACAACAACTATTATTTATCTTTACAAATCAGAAAACTGGGCAGAGATAAAGTAATTTTCTATAAATCACATAGATGATACATATCCATAATTGAAACAGAATGATGGTCTTACCAAACGCAGAGGCTGACTGGCTTTCTCATATCACACTGCCATGGTGGGTAGTTCTGGGAGAACTTCCCAGGCAGTTCCTGCATAGAACCTGCTGAAAGCTGGGATGACTAGTGCTAGGATACCTCTGCAATGGTAGGAGCAAGGGATCAGGGAATGCTGACCATGGAGCCTGACCCCTGCTCCATTCCCATTCCCATTCCCCCAAGCTGGATTGGGGAGGTGTTTTGGCAAAGTTGTATGGGGTCCCCACGGCTACTTCCCCTACTTCTACAGGCGAGGCAGAATTTGAGTTTTAACTTAATCTGAAATGAGAGAAGTTAGCAAACAGAGAAACTTGGGTTATATTGATCTTGTTAGCAATCCCCACAACTGAGATACACTCAGAACTCTGTAGAGTGGAGTGGAGAGGGTTCCTTAATATTACCTTCTGGGGTGCTTTCCCAAAGGAGCAGAAAGGAGACTCTGGACAAGATAGGAGTCAAGGAAGAGTTAACAAAAAGTTGCTATTTGCCTAATTTGTTTTTCCCTTTTCTTCCAAAGTGGGGTAAATTTCTAGAATTATTCCTAATGTTTCAGGAATTTTTCTCACTATCTTAAAATGACTAATTGCCAAACCTTTTTTTTATTGTAACTTTTTATTGACAGAACATATGCCTGGGTAATTTATTTTTACAACATTATCTCTTGTACTCACTTCTATTCCAACTTTTCCCTTCCCTCCCTCCACCTCCTCCCCTAGATAGCAGGCAGTCTTATACATGTTAAATATGTTATAGTATATCCTAGATACAATATATGTGTGCAGAATATTCTAGATACAATATATGTGTGCAGAACCGAACAGTTCTCTTGTTGCACAGGAGGAATTGGATTCAGAAGGTATAAATAACTCAGGAAGAAAAACAAAAAAGTTCACACTCATTTCCCAGTGTTCTTTCTTTGAGTGCAGCTGCTCTGTCCATCAATGATCAACTGGAATTGAATTGGATCTTCTCTTTGTTGAAGAAATCCACTTGCATCAGAATACATCCTCAGACAGTATTTTTGTTGAAGTATACAATGATCTCCTGGTTCTGATCTTTTCACTTAGCATCAGTTCATGTAAGTCTCTCCAAGCCTCTCTGTATTCATCCTGCTGGTCATTTCTTACAGAACAATAATATTCCATAACATTCATATACCACAATTTACCCAACCATTCTCCAAATGATGGATTGCCAAACTTCTTAATCATTGCTTTCAAAATTTCCCAGCTTGGCCAGAGTTGAAATCTACAGAAAAAAGTTAGACTTTAAAAAAATTTTTTCCCCAGCATTCTAACTACAGCACAGAGGTTTTTTTTTTCTTTTTCTTTTTTTTCCCCCTTCTCATTGCATTTTAAATATTCCCAGGTAACAAATCTAGCTTGCAGAACAAACATGACACACATTCTGCACAGATGCAGACACAGACAAAATGACATGAAAGAGGACTCCCTCATCTTTGCCAAAAGTCATAAAATTTTGCCAAAAGCTGTCCTATAACTCCTTGTCTTTTCTGGCATCCTAGAGAAGGTGAGAGGGGGCAAAAGTTAACTTTCTGAAAATTGCAAGAATTTCCCATTCTGGGCATCCTTAGTCAAGGAAAACTTGCTTAATATGGAACTCATGATGACCCAGACAAGCCTTTTCCCAGGGGCTTGATGTGTTCCAGCTATAGGATTATGGGAGAAAAAAAAATGTGGGGCTTACTTTGACAAGAAGGGAAGTAAGCCAGTGGAGGCCAGATTTCCCCAAAAGATCACTGTCACAAAGTATCTCAAAAGAATTTGCAGGCTTGAACCCATTTCCTGATCAAGAGGCAAAGTTTGTTGTAATTTTACAAGTGAACTAGATTCTAAGAGAGTTTAGCAAAGTGCTAAGAGAAAGGAGACTCCTTTATCCAGCTTTCTATCATTGACATGCTAATTCTATGGCCCAGAGGTAGGACTCAGGAGTGGCTGTCTCCAGAATTTGCTTCTCATTGACCAACAGATTATCACTGTTGTCTCAGGAGTTTGGTCCATGGGACAATGCTGAAGCCAGAAGTATTTGACAGTCAGCAATGAATTGAGGAATGGTCTATTCAGAATCAGCTAGATTGTTGTTCTTAGATTGATGTGGGAAGTCCCTGAGGAAGACTCCAAAGCCAGAAGGTTTAGAATTAATGATTTATTGTTAGAACAGAAGCCCCTCTAAGATCAGAAGATTTCAAAATCGTTGCTGTCTCCCCAGAAGCTATATTACGTCAGTATCACCAAGAAGATGGGTATAAAGAGAAAGAAAAAGAGGGCTAAGGACACTCTTAGGGATACTCATGGTCAATCTCTGGGAGATAGGTAATGATCCAGCAAAGGAAAAAGCCCTGGGGAAAAGAAAAGACAGATTTAATATTATTTAAGCTTAAGTTACATCTCATTCATATATTTTGTTCTTCTAATTGATGGGTAAAGAAAATAGCTCCTCCCAAAGTCTCTCTTAAGAGTGGGCTCTCAGGCCAGTCATTTCTACATTGGCAATCTGCTCAGGCTTCTTTAGACTGCACTCATCATGCTCCCAAGCCTGGGACCTTCTCCCCCACACCTGCCATGTCACCGTTCTTTTATATGTTGTCTTCTCCCATTCCATTGTAAGTGGATCACGGTTTGTTTTTGTTTTTGTTTTTCCTTAACTACCAATGCTTAGAACAGTTCCTGGCATAACACAGGGGCCTAATAAATGTTTATTGACTAATTGAGCTCTTGCCCAACACTGATTCTGGAAGTGTTCTGTACCCAAGCTGGACGGGAGCTAAAGGTCCAAATTGTAATGTGAAGAAACCTGGATCTTGCTTTTCTTAGGATTATGTTAGAATGGGGCTGACTCTCTAGTGTCTCTTAGTTCTTTCTCTATCTCTCTGTCTCTCTCTGTCTTTGTCTCTGTCTCTCCATCTCACTCTGTCTCTGTGTATGTGTGTAAGAGAAGGAAAGGGAGGAAGAGACAGACAGACAGACAGACAGACACACACACACACACACACACACACATATATATATATATATATATATATATATATATATATATAGAGAGAGAGAGAGAGAGAGAGAGAGAGAGAGAGAGAGCCCATAGTAGAGTTATATCTCTGAAAGATCATGCAAGTCTCTGGGCAAATTTAGATTCATTAGAAGGAGAGGGATCCTTTCCTTTTCAAGAGATATCACTCCTAGGGACACATCGTAAGTTTGTATAGTCTCTAGGGAGACTCACAAAAAAGAGGAGGAAAAATGTTTTAAATGTTTGATTTTATGGTTTAGATGTTAGTTTTCCATATTTTGTATTCTCCATTAGATGAAATAAAACCTGCCCTACATTCAATTCATTGTTACTGAATGACTATCTGAATATTAAGTTAATAATGTTAATTATTTCTGTTAATAAATTTCCATAAAAATAACTTCCTTTATGTAAAGTCAGATTATTTCAGATTAACCTAATTTCCTTTTTATGACAGAATTATTTTTCCAGATTGGTATGTCAGGGGGATGTTATAGAAATTAGGTACTTGACAAAATTATTCTGTTATTTTTGTGGACGGATGGAGAGATGTGGATAGAACAGAATTAGGTAGATTTAGAATTGTTGATTGACTGCTTGCAAAAAAAAATTAATATCATCTTGAAATGTCTCCAGTGCAGTGTCCCTGAGAATCTCATCCTGTACTGATGAACATTTTTCTTCATGACTTGGATAAAGACAGAGGTGTCATGCTTTTACGATGAGACAAAAACTAGGGGGAATAGCTAACAAATTGGATGATAAATTGGCAAGCTAAATATTAAGCTGGGTTTAATTAAATTAAGTTTTAAAAAATATATGTCGAGTTTTACACTCAAGTTAAAAAATATCTACTTCAGATGAGCAAGATAGGGGAGATATGGCTAGACTATAGTTCAGCTAGATGGCTCTGAGCTTCCTTCCTATTTTAAAATTCTATGATTCTTAGGCACCCCTACACTATAGGAGGATGATAAGAAAAATAGCAAAAGAAACTGGAAAGAACAAACAGACAGATAGGAAGAGATGCAGGAAAAAAAAAGCAATGTCACAGAAACACCAGGAGGAGGGAATGGGCAATGATGTTGAGTGCTGCAGAAAGGTCAAGGAAAATGAAGTCTAAGAAAAGATCCTACCTAGATTTAGCATGTAAGAGGTCATTGATGACCTTTTAGTAGATTTGAACCAAAGGAAGATGGAGGCTAAAAAAAGGCCCCTGGATTTAGTTAGTAAGACCTTTGGTAGAGTGTTAAGTTTAGAATGTGGCTCAAACAACTTTAAACCAACTAAGGCATAAAAGGGTGGTAATGAAGTGATTGTAATTTAAGAAGGCTAACAATGAACAGTTTGCCTCAAAAGAACTTGTGCTTTTTTTTTCTTTTTCTAAACTAAGACCTTAATAAGATATTGTGAAATAAGCCCAATAGGGAGCTTGACAAGGTTTAGTTTGAACTTTATTCAGAAACTTTAGAAGCTTATATTAGAAGAATAAGAAGGGTTTGTAATAGAATCTCTGCCACAATATATCACAAGCTTAGCATGTGCACACCACCTGGCAATGAAAACTTCGGTCTGGGAGCCAGCTGGCTGCTGGCATTTGTGTATGTAGTGTGTGTGTGTGTGTGTGTGTGTGTGTGTGTGACACACTCCAGTTTGGAAGTTTGTAAAATAGGTCAAATCTCAAGCTCACAAAGGGAGCTCATGATAATTTTTCTATTTAGAATACTGCCAGTTCACAGAAATCCCCCAGATTCAACTATGGGGTCCAGTAGTGGGGAAAAAAAGATGAGAACTTAGTCAATTTTTGCTTCTCTGAGATAACTGGAAACAAAACATGAATTATTAAAATTTACAGAGAATCTACTATCTCATTTTAAGGGCTAATAATTAGTCCTATCATGCCTCTGAAGATAGCTATTATTACTAATTAGCAAAAAAGGCATCTCCTTGACCCCTCAAGTTTAGTGGTAGTCATAAATGGAGAAATAGTTAGGCAACCGAGATATAGAATAAAGAACTTTTGAATAAGTTACTTACATTTTAAAAAGAATAGAATTATTTTCCCCCTTGCACAAGGTCAATTAGTCGAGTCTTAAGAGGAAAGACTAAATCTAATTCTCAATCTGGTACTCTGGAATATATGTGGGGGCTCATATAACAGATAAAATATAAAAAGAATAAATTGGAGATAAGCAATGGAGAAAATGCAGTAGAATTAAGGAAGACCTGGAAAGGTTTTTTATATAAGAAAGAACTGAAGCTAGGACTTAAAGAAAGCCAGGGAAACCAGGAGGTACAAATGAGAAAGATTATTTTAGGTAAGGAAGGACAACAAGTGAAATGCCTAGAATCTGGGAATTTCTTGATCAGAGCCTTGAATTTTGTCCTAAAGAAGAAATGGATTCTATGCAGCTGAGATGAATTCTAGACATAGAGGAGGGCCAGTATAAAAGCAAGAGGATAAAAGAGTATTTTTGTGGGAGATAAAGAGAAAAGACTAATTTTACTGACTTTTAAGAGTTCAGGAGGAGGAATAATATCCAACGAGGTGGGAAAGATGGATTACAATTAGAATAAGGTTGCAAAGCAATTTAAAAAATTAAATAAAGGGGTTTAATCCTAGAATTGATTAATTAATCCAAAGAAGTTATTTTTGATCCTAGAGAAAATTAGGATTTATTGGAGTTTATTGAATATGGCTATGACAAGGTTAGATATTCATTTAAAGAAAAGCACTTCAGTGATAGGACAGACTGAAGTGGGGAGAGAATTAAGGCAAGAAGCATAATTAGATCAATGCGATAATAAACCAGGTAAGTGGAGATGAGAGCCTAATCTGAACTTTGGTGATAATTGTATGACTCTAGAGAAGAAGTCAGATACAAGAAATACAAAAGACAGAAAAAACAGGATTTAATGACTGATTGGATGAACAAAAAAGCACCATCATTCTTATAGTCTATCAGGCTCATAACCTTGTTATTCCTGATCTTTCCTATTTCCATATCTCATTCTGCAGCAATGGAGAATACATAAAGAAAAGCATATTCCTTAAGCCAAAAGTGGTCAATCTCCAACATAAAATCATATTTCCTGTGGACCAGGTATTAATCATTAGGAAAAAGATGGAAGTTCACTTATGAGAGGCATTTCTGCAAAAATAAAAACAGAAAACATGTGAACAAAACATTGTGCTTAACAATACCTCAAACAACAGACTGGGAAAAGTAAATATTATTATCAAATGTTTAGGCGGGTTGCAATCACTTCATCCTGCTTAGCCCTCATACATTTATTTTTTAAATTTTTTTTAATTAAAGCTTTTTATTTTCAAAACATGCATGGATAATTTTTCAACATTGACCCTTACAAAACCTTGTGTTCCAAAATTTTCCCTCCTTCCTGCCCCCTCCCCAAGATGGCAAGTTATTCAATATACTTCATACATTTATTCAATCAAACAATTAAAGATTTTAGATTTAGTGCAGAAAGTTTATTCTATAATAAACTAGAATCATATTGACAGCAATTGTATTTAAATAGGCTGAAGAAACTTAAGCATTCCTTATATCAATCCCTTAGAGCTTCAGGCAAACAGAGAAGTGAATGTTTCAACTAAAATGAGAAAGAATCAATTTTTAAGGGGCAATGTAGGAACAGAGTCCTTGGTTTTGAATTTGGTCTCATCTTGACTAGAGGAAGACCTCGTAAATTTTGGTGTTCTGGAGGAAACAGAACTTATTTTACCATTGATATCCTGGCATTATCCCTGGAACAGCTGATGATAATGTTTGCTGGAAGTCAAGGAAACAGTGGGAAAAAAAATATTCTAGGTTTTTACAAAAAAAAAAAAACAAAACAAAACACCATCATATCTTTTCAAAGGGAAAATCTTTTTTTTTTTTTTTAACATTTTATTTCCCCCAATCACATATAAGGACAATTTGTAGCATTGATTTAAAAAAGTTTTTGAATTCCAAATTTCTCCCTCCTTCCCTCTCCCTCCCTGAGGCAGTAGGAAATTTGATATAGGTAATACATGTTCAATCATTCAATGTTACTATGTTAGTCATGTTATGAAAGAAGACATTCACTCTAAGGGAAAAAAAAACAAAAAAAAAATACAGGAAGTGAGAAATAGTTGCATTCATACTCTTATCAATTCTTTCTCTGGAAACTGAAAACATTTTTCATTATGAATTCTTTGGAATTGTCTTGGATCATTGTACTGCTGAGAATCACTAAGTCATTCACAGTTGATCATTGTACAGTATTGTTGTTACTTGGTACAAAATTCTCCTGGTTCTGCTCACTTCACTTTGCATTAGGCCATGTATGTCTTTCCAGGTTTTTCTGAAACCTGCCTTCTCATCATTTCTTATAGCACAGTAATATTCCATTACCATCATATAACACAACTTATTCAGTCATTTCTGAATTGATGTGCATCCCCTTGATTTCCAACTCTTAGCCACTAGAAATATAGTTGTTATAAGTATTATAGATCTTCTCTCCTGCTGCCCCTTCCCCTCCTTAATCTCTTTGGGATATAGATCTAGCAGTGGTATTACTGGATCAAAGGATATATATTTAATTTTATAGCCCTTTAAGCACAGCTCCAAATTGCTTTCCAGAATGCACCTCTACCAAACAGTGCATTAATTTCCCAATTTTTTGACTCTTCAACATTTATTATTTTCCTTTTTTGTCATATTAGTCAATCTGATAGACAAAATTAATAGAAAAAAACAACTTCAGAGTTGTTTTAATTTGCATTTCTCTAATCAATAGTGATTTAGAGCATTTTTTCCATATGATTAAATTCGCGCTTTGATTTCTTCATTTGAAAACTGCCTGTTTACATCCTTTGACTATTTATCAATTGGGGAATGACTTGTAGTCTTATAAATTTGGATCAACTTTCTATATATTTGAGAACATCTTGAGGATTCCAGTAAAAGGGTTTCTAGGAGCTATAAATTATTCCTTTTCCATACACACTGTCTAAATTTGAAACATTTGGGGGTATGCTTTGTATCAATTGTTTGTACTGTACCACTTTAATAAATATCTTTTTTTCAACCTAAAAGTTAATTTGGTCTGGTTGATTAATCATAATCAATTGGTAATTGTGGAAGAAAGCACACAGGTGGGAGTTCAACAGTCATGGCAATAGAAAGACAACTTCCCAATTCCCTCAGGGGTAACCCTAAAGAAATGTAGAAGTCACACTCTGGGAACTTACTCATCTGTGTTAATAGAATTTGGATAGTAGCTCTTGAGCTCATCTTTGATATGATAAAGATAACTTAAATGATGAAATCAATTAACTCAAGTTTGGAGGTTAAACAAAAAGTAAAAGAGAGATTAAGTAAAGCCGGAGAAGAAAGGACTAAAGATTTAAGGAATAATTAGGAAAGAATCTAGTAGCTTATCACTACTAGTAATACCAGATCATTAGAAATTAATATTCAAGCCTTTAGAGACATTTGGGAAAGACACTGAGGCTGGAAAAGGAAGGACTGGACCACACAATTTGGGATACATTAATTTGTATAACACTATTTCTGTTCAGTATGAATTAATGCAAATCAGAGCTGGAATGCTGCAATACTCCCCCCAAATATGATGAAATAAAATTTAAAATTAAATCAATATGCATCTCAAAGGGATTCTTATGTATGGATTAGTGTGCTCCCCTCCTTCACCTTAGGTGATTCTAATGGATTGAGAGGTGAAGTGACTTGCCTAGTGGAATTTGAAACCCAAATAGGAAACAGATCTGAAAAGCAAAGACATGTATGGAATCAAAATGAGAGGCTTCAACACAATTTGTTATGCGTTCAGTGTATCAAAAACAAAAGCAGAAATTGCAACCAGACTCACAGACAAAACTAAAATAAAAACTCACAGTATCAGTAAAAACAAGGAAATTGTATCTTACTTCAATGAACCATAAACAATAAGTAAAAATGTATATCAAATAATATGGCATTTGAATTCATTAAGAAGTTAATTGAATAATAAAAAGATATGGACAATAACAAAAAGATGGTAGAATTTAGCATTCCACACTTTAACTGAAAGGCTCAATTTATTTTGGGTTGGAATTGAAAATTGAATTAGAAAATTAAAGAATATTTTCTTGGTTTTTGGGGGAGGTAATATTTTTAAATTTTAAACTTAGATACAAAATGAGAAAAAATTTATTGTCTGCCATGTACCACAAGCTATAAAAGCAGATTTAATATAGAATAATACATTTCCACTTTAGGAAAATCTATATAATAAAAATTATACATTATTTTTGAAGCTGGTCAGTTCTTCCTTACGTCCTTGTAAGTTCTCTCCTGTTCTCTGCTGCATGCCTTTTACTTTATTTTTTTCTCCTTCTCCTTTCTACCTTACCCCTCCCCAAAACTATAATTATGTATGAATAAATATACATATGAATAGATATCTATAAACATACACATATATAAACCCATGCACCCATACACATTTTTGTAAGCCATACTATATTTATTTCTATCTGTCATCTGTTTCTCTGAATGTGGATAGCATCTTCCTTCATAGGTCCAAGTAGTTGAATATTTTTTCTAAATCTAGCAGCTCATCATTTCCTATGCTACAGCATTATTCCAATCCAATGACATTCTATCTGAGAGCTTGTCTATGAAAGTTTCCTCACAATTTTTTTCATTCCTTCTAATCTTGGCTACGTAGGTTTTTATTTATACAGGAAAACATTTAATTTAAAATAATCAGAATTATCATTTTTACACATCAGCAATGTTTTCCTTTATAATAAGTTTAAGGTTTGATACTGTTCCTTTACTACTTCCTTTGTGTCTTTTTTTTTCTATTCCCCTTAAAGTTTCTGATCTTTTGATCTTCCAAATGAACTTTATTATTTTTTCTAATTCAGTAAAATAATTTTTTGATTAATTTAATTGGGATGACATTGAATAAATAGATTACTTAGGTAAAATTGTCATTTAAAAATTACATTGGCTTTACCTACTCATGAACAATAAATATTACTTAAGTTTTTTAGATCTGAGTTTATATAATAAGTATTTTGTGTTCATAGAGTTTCTGTGTGTGTTTTGGCAGGTATACCCTTAAGTATTTTATACTGTTTGGGTATTTCATATGGTCTAAATTGAATATTATTGCTCATACGTGGTGTAGTTTCTTTGTTTTTCACTTTTGATTAACTCTATCTTAACTTTAATTTTGAAATCATGATTACTATTCCTGACTTTTTTACATAACAAATTTACTCCTGCCCATTATTTTATTTTTTGTGTGTATCTCTTATTTTTATATTTCCTGAAAGCATTATATTATTGAATTAAAATTTTAAATCTGCTATTCATGTCCATTTTATAGGTAAATTTGTTCCATTCACATTTTAAGGTACAATTATTTGTGTATTTTCCTCTTTCCTATTTTTCCTCACTATCCTTCTCACTCTATTTCCTCTATCTCTTCTCACTCTTCTGCTTTACTTCTATCCATTGCCTTGACCTCCTATTCCTTAATCTACCCATCCCTCTAAAAGTCCCTCCCTTATCATTTCCTACTACTATCATCTAGACCTTATTTCTTTCTGAATTTAAAAGAATATATATGTATTCCTCTTTGACCCATTTAATCCATAAGATTCTAGTACTACCCACTCTGCCTCTTATTAGCTTCTTCTAGTTATTAATTTTTCCTTTTAAACCTCATTTGTATGAAATAATTGCTCCTTTTTCTATCTCCTTACAGTTTTATTTTATTTTTTAGAATCATCCTATCCCATTCAATTAAAATCAAACCTTTCTTTCAAATTATCCAAATAATGATGACAAATATATGTGCCGCTAATATTTTCATATATATGAAGTAAACACATTAACCTTATTCAGTTCTTTATAATTGGTCTTTAATGTTTATCATGTATTTCTTCTGGATGTTATATGTCAAATTTTCTCTTAAGTTCTCAGAGTTTTGTCAAAAAAATCTGAAAATCTTTAGGATCATTAAATGTCCCCCCCCTTTTTTTTTTAAATTCAGGAATGTTGGGCAAGTTATACCTTGATTGTAACCCCAGCTCTTTTGCTCTATGGAATATAGTATTCCCACACCTATAGTCCTTCAACATAGTAGCTATTAGATCTTGTGTAATTCTTATATGGTAGCACCATAATATTTATTTATTTTTCTTGTTGCTTCCAATATTTTCTCATTAACTTGGGAACTTTGAAACTTGAGTGTGATATTCCTATAAATTTTCCTTCTGGAATCTCTTTCAGGTGGTAATCAGAGGATTTTTTCTAAATATGCTCTGCTTTCTTGTCCTAGAGTTTTAGGGCAAAAATAATTATATTTTAAAGCAGCTGATTGACTACCCTATTTCTTAGCTAGTACCAAATGGTTTTGATGACTGCTGCTTTATAATATAGTTTCAGGTCTGGCCAATTCTAGTTTTCAAGGAGTTGTTTTCTTTCTTAAATTTTTCATTCTCTATTTCAAGTAGGTTGACTTTCTTTTCATAATTTTCCTGATTTTCTTGGATTGCTCTTATTATTGTTGTCATTATTTTTGCTTATTTTCTCTCAATCTCTCTTATTTGATTTTTATAGTCCTTTTTAAATATTTCAATAGCTTTTTATTTACAAGTTATATGCATGGGTAACGTTACAACATTGACAATTGCCAAGCCTTTTCTTCCAATTTTTCCCCTCCTTCCCCCACCCCTTCCCCTAGATGGCAGGATGATCAATACACGTTAAATATATTAGAGTATACATTAAATACAAAATAAGTTCACATGTTCAAACCATTATTTTGCTGTACAAAAAGAATCAGACTCCGAAATATTGTACAATTAGCTTGTGAAGGAAATCCAAAATGCCAGCAGGCAAAAATAGAGGGATTGGGAATCGATGTAATGGTTCTTAGTCATCTCCCGAGTTCTTTCACTGGGTGTAGTTGGTTCAGTTCATTACTGCTACATTAGAACTGATTTGATTCATCTCATTGCTGAAGATGACCAGGTCCATCAGAATTGATCATCATATGGTATTGTCATTGAAGTATATAATGATCTTCTGGTCCTGCTCATTTCAGTTCATGTAAGTCTGTCCAGGTCTTTTTGAAATCATCTAAAGTCCTTTTTAAGTTCTTCCAAGAACTTGTTGTACTTAGGATTATTTGATGTTCCTCTTTAAAAAAGGAGTGGCTTTTTTAGCTCCATTTTCCTCTGAATACGAACCCAAATCTTCTCTATCCCCGTAGTAACTGTTTATGATTGGGTTCTTTCTCCTTTGCTTGCTCATCTTTATTTATTTATTTATCTTCTTTTTGTTGTTGTTGTTTGTTTGTTTGTTTTTAGCAGCTATTAGTGTTTTCAAGTTGTAGTGCTGATGTACGAGGATAATGCCCCTAGTGTCCTTTTACTGTTATTTTTGAGGTCTGTCTCAAGACCTAACGTTGGGATCTCCTTTCCACTTCTAAGTCATTGCTAGGGCCTCCAGTCCTTCTGTCCCCAAAATGATCTTGTTGGCCTTCTGATGGCTATAAGCTATAGTTGTCCTCTCTACCCTGGAATTGAAACTAGGGATTCTCTCCTTCAAATGCTCACAGCTAATAATTAGGGTCCCTGTGCCTCGCTACTGAGCTCACCATCATGTGCTAGCATAGCACAGTCCAGGGCGTGGCTGATCAGCACAGCTGTGCTTGACATCCCTTGACAATGGAAGATTCAGCCATCAGAGCCCCACACAGTTTGCAAAATCAGTTTCTAAGGTTGAGGCTGCCTCTCAACCCAGCTGCCCTTTGGGCTTGCTGTTTGTTGATTCTGCTGGGTTAGTCTAGAAGTGTTTGCACTTCACTCAGTCTGGATTCCAGTCTTTTCTGGGGTATTCAACAACTATTTTACCTCATGATTATTTTTGTTGCTCTGAAGCTATGTTCTTTTTTTGGTGGAGAAAATTTGGAGAGCCAAAAGTTTTCTGACCTACTCCACTATCTTCCCAGAATTCTTAAAGAGTATTTCTTAGCACCACATGGTGTCTTTACAAAAATAAACCATGTGCTAAGAAACTGAAATTATAGATAATTGTAAGAAAACAGTGATGTTAAATATGTCATATACTGATCACAATACAACAAAAATAGTACAACCAAATGTAGACTTAATAATTACATCTGGACAATGAGAGGATGATGTAGAAGACATAAAAATCTGAGAGATCAATGAAATTTTATTTTAAGAACAACCATGGGAAATGAACAGTAGAAGAGATTTTTTTCAAGTACTCCATCTTCCATTAAAATCTAAGCAAACTCTCTCGGTAATATTTTCAGGTCTGTTAACTTTAGTAACCTTTGAAATAGGAAATGAAATTAGTCTAGCTTGACCTGTCATTGATGAAACCATGCTGGCTCCTTGTGATCATTGCTTAATTCTCCAGATTTCCCCAAATATCCTGTTAGTAATATATTGGTAAGGGATGTATTCACAAATGATATGTTAGCATAGAATGTTCACACCCAATGATCCCTTAACAAAGTGTAAATATCTGTCTCTGATATAATTAGAGGAACAATTTGGGATTTCTGGCCCTGAAAATTAGCCACACCTTGTCAAGGTTTTAAGTAGTTAAACAGTTGGCAGTCTGGCTAAAAACTAAAGGGAGGACTGCAGAGACCAGATTTCAGTGGTAAGCTCCAAATGAGGTACATAGAAAATGAAATAGGCAGCAGGAAAAGCCCCGAGGCTGAAATTTTAGGAACAAAGCCGTGTGGGCCAATTGGGTTTGAGGAGTGATGGGACAGATATTTGCTGTATTGCACTATAGATCTCAAAGTGATAATCTTATATCTCCCTTTTGCCTTTTCAATTTTATCCCAGAAGGGCAAAACCTTTCCTGCTGGGGCAGGAAAGTTTTTATCTTTCTTTGTTTTAAATGTTTATTTTGTCTTTATAAATAAAGTTAATAGCAGGCCTTTGCTAGTTTGATTGTACTTTTTGGAAATAAGGCGATAAAGGAGTTTGTCCTTCCTGTTTTTTACCTCTTCCTTTTGTCTCCTCAACCTCCAAAAGGAGAGAAAGCTCTAACAATAGCAATATTTGTTAACTATTTACCATGTTAGTGGTAATGCTGAAGTATGTAGTCTGGGGTAAGTCTCTCGAAATGCTAGAGATAATTGCAAATCCTTTGATATAACTTCCCAGAGCAAAGGAGGAGTTAATATTGGGATACCCATAGAGACAGAATCAGTAGTAGGGCAAAGGAACAGATAGGAGTGACTAAATAATCTTACTCACCACCACACCCTACTACTGCTACATATGAATAATAATATTGTGAAATTCAAATGAGATGTTTGCAAAATTTTTAATTGTAAAGAACTATATAAATATGTGTTATTTTGCCAATAAGTAGGATTCTTATATAGAAACTATTTATCTCTACCTTGAAGCAAACAAGGTGGAAGGTCCCAAAAAGTATATATGTCATGATAAGACCTATCCCTGCCTCAGTTTCACTTAAGACTAAGACATGCACTGACCTCATGGAACTATTGAAAAAATACTTTTCACCAACACTATCTGCTCTTGCTCAAATATTTAAATTTTGTATTTGGAATTAATATTCTAGTTTGGAAGGGCATTGTTGTTTATTTTGAACCAGATGTCACAACCCTGAAGCATATGGAATTTTTTAGATGACATATAAAAGGATCAGCATATATGTAGAGTGAATGATAAAGTCTTGCAATGGCACTTTCTGAATCACCCCCCCCCCCCAAGTATCACCTGTGTGACTTTGAGTGACTCATTTACATTCCTTAGGCCTCCATTTTCTCATCTATGAAATGATGGGGCTGTATCAGATAACATTTAAGCCCTGTTCTAGCTCTAAATCTATGATCTTATCCAATCACAGTGTATCATTATGTAACTAACAGGGATGCTGATGCAATTCTCCATGTTGAATGGTGTAGTAATCCTGCTTCTAGAAAAATATAATGACATGTAATTGAAGTTCTTTGGAGAGATTTGAAACCTGTGCAAATATTATAAACTGGTTCTAATATGTTAAATGTTGTTGAATAATTCTTTTTGGGTGGGTGGGGGTGGAAATCAATTTGACTGGCTAAGTCAGAATGAATCTGAAGACAGACTTTATTACACTCAAAAGGTAGCATACCCCACTAAGAGCTGATGGAGAATGCTGTTATTCACAATTTAGCAAATGTTATTTACTTATATAAGACAAAGAAATTATATGAAACAAAGGGGGAAAAAAGTTGCTCATAACAATGCAGCTGGCCATAGAAAGAAAAATATAGTATGCTTTTTAAGGAAAATGTGTCTCATTAGCTTTAGGAGATGGATAAAAGATGGGTTCTTCTTAATAGAACTAATTTTGCTAAATCTAAAAGAACTACCCATCAGATTATATGAAGGAGGGGGACATTGTAAGGACTCTTAAATTATCTTTCTCTGTCTCTGTTTTTGTCTCTCCGTCTCTCTCTCTCTCTCCTATTAAATCTTTTTATAGCAATTAAAAGAGGAAAAGAAGACACAAAGAAATCAGTAGCTACAGTCAATTTGTATTGCAGTCCACACAGGCATTATATATAGCAAGATGGCAGATATAAACCAAAATGGAGTCAATTATAGTCTTTCAAAAATTTACTTTCAAGAGTTTATAGGAAGAGAATCCTCTAGCTAGGAGGATGGAATTGGGGAGCATTCATAAAAGCTCTACACAAGATGGACTAGCTCTTTCCTAGACAAGTTGATATAAGAGGACAAACTACTAAGGACCACTGAAGAGGGGAGGGACCTTGAGTTTTCTCTTACCTGGTAATAAAGTTGAGAACACTTGACCCAGTTGTTGCTTCTATCTCTGTTGTCCATTCTTTCCTGCTTCTGAAAGGCAATTTGATGCATAGTCTGGAACTGGAATCAAAAAGACCTGAATGTAAATCCAAACTCAAATACAAGTCATTTAAACTCTTTTTGCTTCAATTTCTATAAAATGGGGATAATAATAGCACTTACCACCCAGAGTTATGGGGAATATCAAATAATAGTTGTAATTGAATAATAATTGTAATTACTGAGATAATAATTATAAGGTGCTTAGTACAGTGCCTGGCATGCCATAGTAAGTACCTTTATAAATACTGATATTTATTATCTTCTAGGTGAAAGAAATTAGAGATTGTTATAATTTTGTGAGTTTCTAAAAGTCAAGGAAGTGAGTCAACAGGAGATCCAAGAATGGAGTTTATTGGGTTTTATGACCAGATGCTACAGTATTGATATCTTTGTGACCCTGTTGAGTGGTAATAGAGACATAGACTCAATCAGAGGTTATATCATATTTGGGTAATTGCTGTGGAGAAACTGAGCTAAGCCCGAGCCCATTCTCCTCAAAGATCAAGGTGGCTTATTTATATATCAATTTATACATCAATTCCTGATAAATGCCCAAGGAAAATATGCCTTGATAAAAGTTAGTCAATGTAATTGGATGACATTATGAGCTTTGAAAGGACAGAAGGTTTGACTTTCTATAAGCATCATAGCAGTGCCCTTGGAACAATATTAGCTGGCAGCAATGTCTACATTTGGTAGCCAAGAATAATCTAATTACACTAAGGAAAGTCAGTTTAAAGAATCTATAAGAAACCTTGTTGTTGTTTGTCCTTCTATAAGCGTCATAGCAGTGCTCTTGGAACAATATTAGCTGGCAGCAATGTCTACATTTGGTAGCCAAGAATAATCTAATTACACTAAGGAAAGTCAGTTTAAAGAATCTATAAAAAACCTTGTTTTTGTTTGTCCTTCATTTTCAAAGAAGACCAACGACATCAGAAGAGTGATGTCTTGACTTGCAAGGGAATTGAGTTTTGGCAGCTAGGTGGTTCAGTGGATGGAGCAACAGCCTTGGAGTCAAGGAGAATCTGAGTTCAAATCTGGCCTCATACACTTTTTAGCTGTGTGACTCTGGACAATTTACTTAACCCCAATAGAAGAAACCTACATTATAATTAAGAGGACTTTCATGGCAACTTCACAAAAGAGACAAATGCGACTATTTAAGACATCTCTGATCTGTGTGGTTAGGGAGATTTTACAAATTATTAATTTGTTATAAATGATATTTGGGAAGATGTTACAAATTGTTAATTTATTATGAACAATATTTGGGGAGATGTTAACTGGCAGGCTATATTGGAGGAACACATTGAATGAGGACTCATGAGTGATAATACTAAACAACCTCAGAAACATCATAGAATTCTGAGAGGAGAAAGAAGCATTCTGGAGACCTGACTTGCTAGTATGAGTACAGATCGAAATAGTGACCCTGCTAGCTGCTCAGAAATTCTTAGGAATCAATATCAAGTGCTTAATCCATTTTGAGAGCCCCAGATATACTATGGGCTAACTTTCTTTCTTTCTTTCTTTCTTTCTTTCTTTCTTTCTTTCTTTCTTTCTTTCTTTCTTTTTCTTTCTTCCTTCCTTCCTTCCTTCCTTCCTTCCTTCCTTCCTTCCTTCCTTCCTTCCTTCCTTCCTTCCTTCCTTCCTTCCTTCCTTCCTTCCTTCCTTCCTCTCTCTCTGTCTCTCTCTCTCTCTCTCTCTCTCTCTCTCTCTCTCTCTCTCTCTCTCTCTTTCTCTCCCTCTCTTTCTCTTTTTCTTTCTCAAGTTTATCTTGATTATGCTACTGTTTGGTGATTTTGGAGTTCTGTTAGATTGCCCTTACATCATCTAAGGATCTATTGGGGAAATCTGAGAGAGCCCTTTTCAGTAGGGATTCAGAGGAATTTTCCTGAATATCCAAAGAGATTAACTGTGGTATAGGGATTCTTGGAGATATTTTGTTGGTCCCTGTGTTGAAAGTGATAGATAGATTTTTGTCTAGATTCTTAGTTAGATTCCTCATGTTTTTCAGAAATTCCTGGAGAAAAATTACAGGTTTAATGGCCATCTAAGAGTATGAGTCCAGAGCAAAGAAGAGGGCAAAAATACTCCAGGCCCCTTTGGACCTAGTATTGTGTAGCAGTTGCTAGCAACTAAGTATTGCATACTCTCTCATAAGCATTAAGATTGGACTTGTTTGGCCCAGGAGGGCTCCATCTGGTCCTCTATGCAGTTTCCTGGGGACCTCTGGCTATATTGATAAAGGTTTACTGGTTGCTTCACCACCTAAAAAGTTCCATTGTTATGGAGTAGTGATTTTCAGACTTGGCAGATGTTCTATATCCTACCCTCCAGACCAGGTGCATTTCCATATAGGGATGAGGGAGGGCACTTCTATCTAAGCTAAATAGTGCTTTATCCTATGGCTAAGTAAACATTTTGTTAATTATTAAATGACCTGCAGAGATCTTATTTCCTCCTCTCCCCCCAACACTAAACTTAAACTAATAGAGGACCATCCTGAGTCAAACCTACTCATTATAATTTCCTTTCAATTGGGGAATTTCTTTGAAATAACTAAGAAAGGCACGTTATATGTCCTAGACAAATAGTAATCTCTGATAAACATTGTACATCTGCACAACTTTTTCTTTGAGGGAAATTTTGATTTTTGCCTATAATGTGGAACTGTATAAGATATATGTTGCAATGAAATTTTGAGATTCTTTCTTATATTATTCTGGTGTAGCAAGTGAAAAGGCAATTTTTATGTCTCCCTAGGATCCTAAAGGAAGACCATTTTAGATTGAAGATTTGGACAATGTGTTCAAAATATACCTTAGCTAATTTGCCAGGGATCTCAAAGTTTTGAAAAGGGGAAGAGTGTAATAGGATTAGTCAATGAGAATTGCCAAGTGAAGAGGCTAAGGTTTATGGTATGTGCAATATCTATGTGGAGTCTTCATGAGACTTGAAATGCATGATGGAAGGGGCTTTTCATCTCTGGGATGGAGACTCTCTCCCTCCCTCAGAACATGCACAGGTATTTTCCATTTCATATTCTCTCTCTCTCTCTCCCTCCACACACATACCCACACACCCCCCCAATATAATTTCCAATATATATATATATATATATATATACACATCAATATCCAATATTACTCCAAATATCCTTTCAATAGATTGCTGAGCTCAAACTGAATATGCATGAAAAAACTTCTGTTTTCTGGGCATAAGATAAGGACTGCTATAAGCTTTTGGGTTAGAGAAAAGGTAGCAGTGATGGAAATGTGAGTTTTCTGTATAGTTAGCTACTGCCTTTGTTAGGTGGATCTAATTTCAGGATTAACTATTTAAGATCCTTGGATTATTGACAGCCAGGGATTCACAGTCTCTGGTACAGGCTGGTACAATGAAGATAAACCACTGTTTCTTACCAGAATCTTAGGGTATTCAGTCTGTGTTAGTAATGCCAGGTGGCACTGGGACACTAGTTCCTTACTATCCAATAGCAGTGTCATCTATAGAACAGGATGACTCAGACATGGACAGAGAAAGTCTTGTTATCATGGGAGTCAAGAATTCAAACAAGCTCCACATCCAAGATAATAGGGAAGATGTTGTCAAGGCAGCAGCTGGATGCAGCTGTCATTGATCATGTGACAAGTCATTATTATCTAAGACTTCAGTATTCTCAGTGCACTTCAGCAAGTTTGTTGCAAAGCCCAAAGTATAGTATTTTATTAGGGACACACACATCATAGGAAAAACATATAGATCCTCTGGGAAAGTCGCCTAGTGAATCAGGGCTTTCTGATCTGTATGTACCACTTTGCTATAAGGTTTCACCTGTTACTTATTCTCTTTTATGTCAACACATTCAACTCAATAAAAGCTATATAAGTTGTACTTTAAGAGCACCCGCTCAGAAGCATGGATTCTCACTGATTTTTATAAAAAATAAATTATATTGATGTTTTTTGTTATTAAAAGTCATTTCTGGATATGCCTCTCTCTATCTCCTTATTACAAAAAACATTAAACAAAACCCAATTCCCATATAATCATCCTGGACTTCTTCTTCAGCTTGCTTTGTACTCTTGGGTTAGTAAAAAAAAAAAAAGTGGCTACTGTCTTATGTGATTACCTTTCTGTATATGTGTATGTCTAGACTGTGTCACTGTCAACTGTGCCTCAAATGTAATTGTTGTTATTGTTCATCTTTTGTTTTCAAAAAGAACTGATGATATCATGAGATGATGTATTGACTTTGAATTACTGATTGGAGTATCTCTTACTGGGCAAATCTTTGCTACATGGCATATTTAGTGTGTGTGTGTGTGTGTGTGTGTGTGTGTGTGTGTGTATGTGTATGTGGAGGGGCTTTGGGGGTAAGGATGGGGTGGAGAAAGGAGGATGGCAGAAATTTCTTCGTACCTTCTCCTCTTAAGGGGTCTCCTTTGCAAAGTTCTCCCACTTATACTCTCTTGAAATCCTTAAGGTTTAACTATTTAAAAGCCTGGCTCATCCAATGAGTTGGATGCTTTTAATTTCAACAAGAGAAAGGTATTCATGCTTCATAAAGGGAATAGGGTATGGATACATTTTTGCAATTAGTTAACTTATAACATCTTGTGATCATGGACCAGGATTTTCTTATGACCATATTAACTGAGACTGAGGTTAGGGGTACCACATTCATTACACAATTTATAGTCACGCAACAATGTATGCAACATTCTTCTCAAATATCCCATATCTCTAAGTTGAGAGAAGGAAGGTATATTTCCCCATCTGTTTGTCTTCATGCTTTTGTATGTTGCCTTCAGGCAGCCTCAGAGTCAGAAAGAAGCTAGTTTCCTCATTAGAGCTTTTGGCAGCATTAGCTGCTTCTGTGACTCTGGTAATAAGGCCAAAAAAAATTGCCTGAGGAACTAAAACCATCAAGAGAGGGTTATCTGGTCATAAAGGATGCTTTTAGGGAGGGATAACTGATTTGTTATTTCAGATGCTAGTTGGTATATTTTCTTGGTTACACTACAAAGTAATAATAACTAACATTTATATATTGCCTTAAGGTCTGCAAAGTGGTTTATATGTGTTATGTCACTTGCTCTTCACAACAACTTTGAAAGGTAAATCACTTGCCCAGTGTTACATAGCTATTCAAATACGGTATTTAAGATAAGTTTTGAACTCAAGCCTCCCTAATGTTCTACTTACTGTGCTTTCTATGTAGTACATCTGAGAAATGTTTGTCCAAAAATACTAGTCAAAAGTGATGACCTAGAATTTTACTCGGCAAATATTTCTTGAACAAATTTGTTCTCAATGAACAAAACACTGAGAACACAAAGGTTTCTGTGCTGGTCAGAAACTCTGAAGTCTTTCCTTCCCCTGAATGAATTTTTCTTTTCTTTTCTTTTTTCTTTTCCTTCCTTCCTCCCTCCCGCCCTTCCTTCCTTCTTTCCTTCCTTCTCTCCCTCCCTCCCTCTTTCTTCCCTCCCTCATTCCTTCCTTCCTTCCCTCGTTCCTTCCTTCCGTTAGGTTAAAAGAGACTTTTCTCTGCCTCATTTCTTACCTAGCCTTATTCACTGAATGGGATTTGTAGCAATCACACTGAGAACTGTTAAAGATCTTAACTTAAAAGGCCAAGAGTTTCCTCCTCTGCATCTCCAGGACTATCTCCAGTCATCCTGATATATTTCTTGCTACTGATAGCTCCAGAGGAGAAAGTGAGGCTGGTGACTTTAAACAGACCTCCCTCACTTCAGTCTAATTCAATTATATGTCACAGCATCACCTCCCTGATATTATGGTCCTCTTCAAGAATGAAGAACAAAACAATAGTGGACACACAAAAAAGCAGGGAAAAACACACCCTCCAGGAGGATACAATTGACTAGAATGATATAATTTACCTATACATATAGATAAATGCACAGTAGTTGGAGGAGGAAATGAACAACAACTGAAGGGATCACAAAAATATTTATGAGGAGATGGAATCTGAAGTGACCCTAAAAGGAACCTGGAAGAAGTGAGGAAGTAATCCAATATGGGAGGAATAGCCCCATTGAGATGGGCTCATAGACTATAAGATCATAGGACTGCAAGGGGATGTAGAAATTATCCACTTGAATTCCCTGGTTTTGTAGGTAAAGAAACTGAGACCTAGGGAAAATAAATGGTTGCCCAAAGTCAGATAAAGACAAACAGGGGAAGATATAGGATTGAAACCCCAGATCCTGACTCCAGACCTAGATCTTTTTCCACTGTCCCATTGTTGCCTCCATGAATGGAATATTGAGTTTAGGGAACAATTAATAGCCTAGTTTGGCTGAAATGAGGAGTATTTGAGAGAGAATAACATTAAATGAGGTCTATTTGAACAGTCTGTATTTTATCCTGAAGGCAAAGGGGTGCCATTGAAGATTTTTGAGCAGGGAAAATTAACTCCAGTTAAAATTCTAACCTAATGCCTCACTGTGGAGTGAAAGTGATTCTGAGTTGTTTAAGGGAACAAAGGGGATTTGGACTGGGTGATGGATAGATGGATAGACTGAATAACTACATGTGTACGTGCATATGTATGTGACTGCATGTGTGCATGTGTATATTATCTAAAGACCAGCTTAGCTAAGTTAGGAGAGCTGCTTATCACTAAAAATCTGACTGCCAAGTTAAGAATTATTCCAACCACAGTTACTCATAAAGTAAGGCAAGGGTGGGGTAAGATTTGTCCTAGAGAAGGGAACACTCACAAAGATGAAATCATAGATCATTAATGTGCTAAAATAAGGAAATGAATGTCAGAAAATGTAGTCCCACCCTAGTGCCAGACTATTCAGTATATCTCAGCATGAACACATACTTGTGTTGGGGGGTTGATTAAGTAGTATTGATTCAGGATGGATAGAAAATGTCCCGTTTGAGGTAATTTTCAAATGGTTTCATGTGCTTTCATTTCTCATTTAAACCTTTGAATTTATTTTAATCCAATGAACATTTTTTAGGCATTTACTGTGTGCAAGATACTGGGCTAATTGCTAGAGATAAAATCTTTGAGCTCAAGAAAATTTACACTCTACTAAGAGTCATCTGCTTTTGGATTAAGCATGGGAATGGGTTAGTGCCCTGGTTCCTTCCAGAGTAGGCCAGGTTTATCCTTCCTACTATCCTTCTACATGAGATGGTCACTGGTACAAGAGCAATGTAACACACACAGATAAGTAAATGCAAATAAATAATTGTAGAGACTTTCTACTAAGGAAATTCCTCCTACCGAACAGATCTACAATTGTCCTGCAATTGATAGTTTCCTTTGCCAGGTGCATTAAGAGTTTAAGTGATTTACCCAGTATAGGTCAAAGGCAGGAATTGGAATCAGATCATTTACTGACTTTAACATCTCTTTATCCACTAGGTCTTAGCTTCTTAACTGCAGGTCAGGATGCCAGATGGGGGTCTGTACCTGAAAGTGGGGTTTGTGAATTTATTATCATCAAATGTTTGATTTATTTACCTATTTTATATACCTATATGTCTGGGGTCACGTAAAGATTTCTTGGACAAAAATTGGTCATGAGTGGAAAAAATTTAAGAAGCTCAGTTCTAGGCCATTCAACCTTTCTAAATGTAACCTATATGAAAAACTAGACTAAATAATTTTTAAAAATGAATTTTGATGATATTTTTTTGTTTTCATATTTCCCACATTTTTCTCATAGCTTTCCCCCTTCCTACCTTAAGAACCATTCATTCCATATAACCAAAAAAAAAAAAAAATTAAGGGAAAAAAGAAGAGAAAAATATTAGCTAAATGGATCAATATGTAAGGAAAAGTCTAAAAAATGTATTCAGTGTTCCACACTGTGGACCACCTGCTTCTGGAAAGGAGTATGTCCTCAGCTCTACCTATGGACTTCTAGGCTTCCTTTAAATCCTAATAAAATCCCTTCCTTTATTGGAAGTCTTTCCTAATCCTCTTTAATTCTACTGGCTTCCCTCTTAATTAGTTCCTATTTATCCTGTAGATAGCTTGTGTATATGTGTATCTATCTATATTTATATAAAGAGAGATAGCATATTCTATATAATAGCATAATAATATGATAATATTTTATTTATTTTGTGTATTTAAAGATTTTATACACACACATATATCTATTTGTATATTAGCCCTCAAATCGTATCCCTTGCATTTAGCACAATACTTGGCACATAGTAGGGAGTTAATAAATGTTTATTAATTGTTTGATTTTTGGTAAAGGGAAGAGAAAATGTCTTCTTTTATATGTCTTCTTTGAGGCCATGTTTGTTCATTGCAGTTTGACAATGTTTACTTTCTATTGTTTGATGGTGGTTATTCTTTTCATTTGCCTCTGATCATTAACAACTGGAGGTATGGAATGCTCAGGGAGGAGGACCAAGAAAAGCAAGACTTGGGAATTCTAAGAAGCAGAGTCGAATTAAGGAACAGGTTTTCTGACAGTTCTCTGCAATAGGTTGTAAATTGCTGGACCCTGTAATTTCTGTCAATGGGTATATGTTTTTCTTAGGTGGGTGTGAGGAATAACCCTGAGTATTTCCAGTGATCTTGCTAGAGATACAGGGAAAGTATAGTGAAAAGAACACTAGGCTGGGATTCAGAAAAGCAGCATGGCTCAGCTACTTACTATCTCTATGTGATTACTACTGCAAGCCACTTTGAGAGTCTCAAAGGATCATAGATATAAGGATAGAAGGGGCCTGAGAGGCAATCTAGTCTAATACCCTCTTTTGATAAGTGAAGAGGTTACCTTATCTGTAAGACAAAATCTGGTTAGTTTTAGTGACTTCTAACAGTGTGATTGTATAAACCAAAGCTTCTTAAACTGTGGGTCACTACTCTATATGGGTTCACTTAACTTAATGTGGTGGCCATGAAATATCAATCAACCCTGAAAAATGTTGCACATGTTCTGTGTCCTGCAGTATCAAACGTTTCACCAAGATTTAATTCTTTATGTAAAAATAAACAAGCACATACATCTCATTAGTATACAAATTTGTTTTTGTCGTTAATAAATGGTAAAATTATGTGTATACCAAATAATTGTTTTTTTAAAAATTCTTTATGATTTATTATCAGTAAATGTTTTATTTGTAGACCTATTTTACGTACCTATATAGAAGAAGTAAAAAAATTTCTCCTGTGAAAAGGAGTTGTGAGAGGAAAAAGTTTAAAAAGTCCTGCTATAAGTCAGCCTGGGAAGAATACTTGCTCTATATTAAATACTTCCAAGGATAATTTGACAATTACAGAACCAACCAAATCATCCTTTCTGGATTCCTTTTTGATACTGATATTTTGGCTACCCCTCCTGAGGATCTGAGGACAGCAGTTTTAAGAAGCAATAATTCTTTTCATGCTTATTATCATATGGAGATAGCCTCATGAAAGGGCAGTTGCGTGCTGAATAAAATAATGTTAGCTAACTAGGGAGAATTGTTAATACATGTATGCTAGGAAATACCGTGGTACAAATAGCATGATCTCATTCCCTTTGGTTTCCCTGGCGTTTTCCCCTTTTGAGTTCTAAGGGTTGATGCTTTCCAGAACACTTTTGTGGTCATGATATCTCCTCCTGCTTGAGGCTTCTATGTTCCTTCCCTGTTTCTAATGCTAACATATCTATCACCTCCTTATGACAAGTCTCTAATGCAAGAACTGAAATCTTTTTTTGGCCTTCTGGGAACGTGCAGGCCAAGTGTGGGGTGGAGCCTGGGAACAGCTGGGCTATTTTTGAAGGAATCTAGGAATTGCTTCAGATAACAGGAACCTGGAATGGGAGTGGAGGAGGACATCCTTCTTTTTGTGCCTGGAAGGGTGTGTATTTTTCCAGATGTGAAGGCGAAACTGAGTTCCAGTTTTTTGTATGACACATCTATTTACAAGTTAAGTGTCCTAAGATCAAATTATTCTCTGAGAGAATTTGACCCTCCCCAAATAAATACATACGTACATACATAAAAGGCAGCTGGTTGAATTCATAGTTTGTTTTTCCTGGTTAGGTCTGTAAAGTTATCAACTGACTGTGCAAGAGGTGAGCCATAGCAGAGGATTATAAAAGAATAATCTAAAATGACAGGAAGAGGAGTATGACACTTGCTTGCTAGGAATGTTAGATGTATATTTTTAGAATATGTAAGTAGATCTAATTTTAAATATGTATTCAGTTTCTTGGTATAGCAATTTAAAGTCTCAGGGCTTGGATACAAGTGGGTTTTTGCCTACTAAAACAGTATCTTATGTGTAGTTCAAAATGGATGGGATTGTGAATTTTGCATATGAGGACTGTGGTAGGTGGGGAAGAATTTATTTAGGGATAACAGAGTGTAAGGAATTACAAATTTTTCACCTCCATTTGATCCATGGTACAATACTCATTTATATTTACAATGAATTTATTTGAAAATGCACATATTTTGGAATCTTGTTATTTGATATGCCTGTTTTTAATCTTAAGTATAATCTCTGGGAAAACATAGTTCATACCTACACTCATGTGTGACTGAGAGCTGAAAAAAAAGTACAAAAAACTCATGAAAATTATTTGAAGGTTTTTAGAAAGACAGGAATAACAACAGATGGTCAATCTGCAAATTATGTAACTTCACTCAATTTTACATGGGCAAATACCCAGTTTTTTGTCCCCTGGTTTAGACTAGCTGTATACTAGGAAAAAAATGATATTTTTCCTGGTTAGTATTCTACTGGTTGTGCCAAAAAAAACATACGTAATCTTCTCAGAAATTATTCCATATATTGAATATTTAATAGTAGTACATTTAGTCTCTGAAAATCAAATTACCACTTTTTCCAAGTAGCAAAACGGGAAGTAGAAGAGAAGAGGTGTCAAATTCTCCACCAACAAAAATGCCAGTACTGTAGCTCAAAATAAATGAACATATATTTGGGAAATGTTTAATAAGATAAATAAAAAATAAAATATAACATAGATAATGTTAATTTATGGTTCTCTAAATCAAAATGCTTCATCTGTTTCTATTTGAGTCGTGTTGTAATTAACACAATTAACAACAGCAGGTGGCATAGTGGATCGAATGCAGGATCTGAAGTCAGGAATACTTGAATTCAAATTTGACCTTGGGAATTTACTAAGCTGTATGATTCTGGACAAGTCATAAGATTTAGTAATATCATCTAACTCTCAAGGTTGTTATGAAGATAAAATGAGAAAATATTTGTAAAGCACTTTGCAAATCTTAGAGCACTATATAACTACTAGGGGTTGTTATTATCATTACACTCCTTTCCTGGGTTGTGCTGATTATGGGTATCTGCCAAGGTATTGCCTTGTTACCTCTTTCTTGATTTCTCTATACCCCTTCTTGATGACCTTATGAGTTACCATGGATTAGTGATTAATTTAATTTGGATTACTCCCAAATTAATTTATCCAATCCTAGACTAGTCTTGCTCCTGAATTCTAGGCTTGCAACACCAACTATCTATTGAACATTTTGAACTGAATATCTTTTAGGCAGCTCAAAAAGTCTCAAGCAGAACTTTCCTCTCAAACTTACCCTTTTTTCCTTTTTGTTTTGTTTTGTTTTGTTTTTCCCAAAATTACCACTATTGTTGCCTATCAATTGGGGAGTGGCTGAATAAGTTAGTATATGAAAGTAATGGAATATTATTGTTCTATAAGAAATGATGAGCAGGCTGATTTCAGAAAAGCCTGGAAAAGCTTACATGAACTGATAGTGAGAGAAGTGAGTAGAACCAGGGAAATATTATATACAGTAACATATGAGATTGTGTGATGATCAACTATGATAGACTTGGCTCTTCTCAGCAATATGTTTATTCAAGACAATTCCAATAGATTTGGAATGGAAAATGCCCATCCACATTCAGAAAAAGAACTGTGGAAACTGCATGTGGACCAAAGCATACTATTCCCTCCCCCCTTTTTATTTGCTTTTCCTTTCTCATGGTTTTTCCCTTTTGTTTTGATTTTTCATTCACAATATAATTAATGTGGAAATTTGTTTAAAATTATTGTAGTTGTATAACCTATATCAGATTGCTTGTTCTCTTGGGGAGGGAGAGATAAGAGAAAGAGGGAGAAAAAATTTGGAACACAAAATCTTAGAAGAATGAATGATGAAAACCATCTTTACATATAATTAAAAAAAATGCTATTGAAAAACCCTCAACAAAGTTACCACTATCCTGTAGTCATTCAACTTTGCAACCTTAATTCTCCTTTATCACTCATATCTAATGAATTGTTAGATCTTATTACTTTTGCCTCCACACCATCCTTCATATCTGTCCCTTTATTTCACCTGTATTGCCATTATGTCATCTTTTACCTCGACTATTGCAGTAACTTCCTTTTGGTCTCATCACCTTAAGTTGTTGTTGGTGTTGCTGTTGTTATTGCTTTAAGTCTATGCTTTCCAACATGCCTTCCATGTGGCTGCTAATTGCTATCCTGAAAGCATGAGTCTGACCATATCCCTCTTTTGCTCAAGAGGCAATATTGCCTCTAGGATGTTTCTTCTGTTTGACATTTAAAGTCTTTTACCATCTGACTCCTATCTTTCCAGGCTTATTGCACATTATCTCCTTTCATACTCACTATATTCTAGTTAAACTGAGTTTTTGTTCTGTCTACACAATATTCCACTCCTCATCTCCATGCTTTTGGCAAAGGATGTCCCCATACCTGGAATACACTTCTCCCTCCCCTAAGTCTTTTCAGATTCCTAGCTTTCTTCAAGACTCAGGTCAAGTGCCATCTATCTCCCCTCCCTCCCTACTAACTCAGTCACTGTTGCCTGTAATTACTTTGTCTATAATTTGTATACATTTCTCTGTTGTTACTTCTCTTTTCTTCAAATAAAATGTGAGCTCCTAGTGTCTGGGACTATGTTTATTTTATCTTTGGAACTATAGTATATAGTAAATGGTTCATAAATGCTTAGTGAATAAAAGAGTGGCTGTACCTTGTATGGGAAGAAACTATAGCCTCTGATTCCAAATTCCATGCCCTTTCCATTGTGCCCTCTTCCCTCTGGTTACTGGCTCACTCCCTGACCATGTGTATGGATCAAGAGTAATGTTTCATGTGAACAAAGTTCAGGTAGAATGCTCTTTGCTTGAATTATTGATTTGGACTCTGTGGCTTGTGTAATTTAAAATGTGCAGAGAAAGCTTAGGTAAGATTTTTCCAGAATTAGGATTTTTTTTTTTACCATCCATCATTTCTATTAATTCTCTCTAGGTAGAGAGCACCTAGGGGTATTTGCTGGAGTCCTTTTAAGCTGCATGAATTATTGCAGAGAAGGCAAAATTCACGTGAAGAGAATCACTGTTCTTTTTTGCCATGCAAGCTGCCATGGAAGAAAATCCCTGGCTGATTAATCATTTATCCTGCAGACCAGTTATTGACTTTACCATAGAAACATTGACAGAGAAACTCAGGCAAACACTTTCAGTTTTGTTTTTTTTTTAACTAATATTGCTCCCAGGACTCCCTGCACTATCTGGTTCACAGCTGCTGAAGGCCATGACCTTGGGACATACCTGTAATGTGGCAAATCTATAATATGACATATCTGTAATTTCTCAATATTCATTCATTCTCTTCAATATACATAATTGAACATGTATTACTGGACTAGGTGTTATGGAAGATACAAAGATGAATAAAATATGATCCCTGACTTCAAGAAATCCTTTAGGATTTAGCTGCTGGAAGCATTCAGTGATTGTTAGTAGTAAGGAAAATAATAGCTATCACTTACGTAGTGCTTTAAGGTTTGCCAAATACTTTACAATTATTATCTCATTTTATCCTCATGGCAACCTTGAGAGATAGGTGCTATTATTTATTATTCTCCTTTTAAGGGTGAGGAAAATGAGGCAGACGGCAGTTAAGTGACTTGCCCAGTTGGTCTTCCACTTTGTACTGTACCATATAACTTGCTTCCTTTATATAAACTATTTAATATAGTTCAAAGGGCACTAGACCAGGAAATTGGAGACTTAGCTTTAATCCTGGCTCTACTACTAGTTTGCTGTGAGGTCTTAGGGAAGTCACTTAAACAATCAAGGCAGATCTCGGTATCCTTATCTATATTATAAGATGGGCTGATTCACTAAGGTTCCTCCCAGTTTTAAATTTCCTTAATTTTAGGATGCTTCTATAATGAAAGGGGTTGTTTTTTTGACAAGTTTGTGGGTATACTGGGTGATGGGTTGAATTAATCTGATTTTTGAGGTATTAGGAAAACTCTGCTTATTTATATAGCCTTGCCTAGGATGTACAGAGATTATATGGTTATGGAAAAGGTAGGTAGCCAATACAAAATATACATTAACAGGAGAACAGGAGGCTTGCTCATTAGCTAGAGAGAGCATGGGATTGTGATTGAGCAAATGGGTTTCCACCAGCTCTTCTAAGTGTGTAAATCCCAAAACTGCATGGTTGTGTCCTGATACAGATAATGCTAATCTTGGGATAGGCCAGGCAGGAGATCAGTTATCTTTGGCAAGTATTTAAAGCCCAGAGAGAATCACAAGTCTCAGTTAGTTCTGGGAAATTTTAGTTACAGATATATTTACAACATTTATAAAAGATGTTATCCAGCTTTGGGGTTGGTAATTTTCTTTCATAGAAACTTTGAATCAACTTTGCTGCATCAAAGGGTGTAGAGATTTGGCAGGCACACACTTGGGCAAGAATATCCAGATTTCTGCTTCCTTAAGCTTAAAGGAAACTTCCGATCAAATTTTTGGGGCACATGTAGGTGAAAAACTAGAGAAAGAAAAAGTATATTCACCCTAGATATGTGGGTTTCCTGCCAAGAGTAGCAGAGGATATGGGGCAGGTGCCTTTGTGAATGAAAAGAGGGAAATCCTAGGTATGGAGCAGAGTCTCTTTGTTGAGGATAAATGTTGAGGTGGGAAGATAAGACCAAGAGAAGAACAGACATGTGAGGAGACTAATATAGAATTGACTGAGGAGATGGAAAGCAGGCAAATCCAGAAGAGACACACATTACTGTCAGCCTGAATTAGCAGCTTTGGTAGTAGTGGTAGAGGTAGGACATTTGACTCTGGGAATAACTTAGCTCTGGAACACTATATTTAGCCTACTATCCAATGACATCCTCATCCTCCATTATGCTTTTAATTACCTTAGCCTATTAAATTATTCTGAATTAATATTATCTTATAAATAAATATTCTGGCTGACTCAGGTATGGCAAATGAACAAGGAAATGGATACTTAAACACCCAAATATAGTTCACATTCTCTTTTTCTGGCATATACTTTTTTTTATAGTTTTATAGAGCTATATTCTTTTATATATACACCTAAAAAGGGGGGATAATTAGGAACAGACCGGGATACATGGAAAAACTTTCAGAAGGAATAACAAATTCACCAGTGATAAAAATTACCAATTTTCTTGAATGGGTAAGTCAACACAAACTCAACTGACCAGTTGGTCCTAGACCATCCCACTAGACTCTAGCTTCCCATCTTGGCTATCTTGCCATTAGCACTACTGCTATGCCATTTCTCCCCATCTAGAAAAGCATTTCAGGCTGAGTCAAAAAGTTCCCTGGGTAAGCTATTTGACTGCTGAGGAAGTGAGTGCAAACCAATTTCCAGAGCACCTATCATATATTTTTCAGGCAGCTATCCTGTCATCTTAATACCTACTCTGCCAGTATGATTATATCTTTTATACCTTTACTCCTTTCTTTCTCTTTTTCCTTCCCTTCACTCCTGACTTTCCAGCTCTTTCTCTCAGTAATCAGAACAATACAAGTGTTCCTGGAAAAGACTATGTCAATTGATTGTTCTGTAGATCAACTCTCCATTTAAGAGAACAGATTAAATCAGACTTCCTTCTTTCCTTCTTTTCTCCTTTCCTTCTTTCTTTCCTTTCTTCCTTCCTTCCTGTAAAAGTCAGACTTCCTCTTGCTTTTCCTTTTTTCTCTGTCTAGTCAAATGCTGTAGATATAATTTACCTATATTTCAGGAGTCAACAATAAACATTTATTAAAAACCTACTCTGTGCCAGGCATTATAGTAAGTGTGAGTGCAGAGCATGCTATTTTTGTTGACAAGATTCAGTGATGTGGGCTAGAAGAAAGTGCATTCAGAACTGGTTAAATGACTGAACCTGAGAGTCAGTTTGGGGGAATCTAGGGAATCTTAGAGATCTGGGATTTACTTTGTGGTGTTCAACCTTTTTATAAATGTCTTGGTAAAGAGGTGGATGGAATGCTTATCAAATATTTCTTTTTCTATGTTGTTTTCCCCTCTTGGATTGTAAGCATTTGGAAGGCAGGAACTACCTTTCTTTTTCTTATTTGTGTTCCCAGCACTTAATCCCAGTACTTAGCACTTAGTAGACATTTAATAATTGTTTATTGATAATTTATTGACTATTAACATTTGCAAATGACAGGAAATTGGAAGAGATAGGTTAACACTTTGCATGATAGAAATGTGATACAAAAAAATTCAGTTGCCTTAGACTACTTTGAATCAAATTTAATAATATAACATTGACTAAATGTAAAGTTTTATATTTGGATTCAAGATATCAACTTTTTGAGCACAGGGGGCTAGACAATAGTTGATTTGAAACGAACTGGGAATTTTAATGGATTGGAAATTAAATAGAAGCCAACATGGTGATGTGATGATCCAAAAGTCTAAAGTGATCATTAAGAAAAGTGTAGAATTCAGTAGTATTAGGAAGATGATAATCCCTTTGTTCTCTGCCCTAGTTAGACCATATTTGAATCATTTTATTCAATTCTAGACCACATTTTAGGAAGGTCTCTGATAAACTGGAAAGTTTTCAGAGGCAAGTCACCAGTATAGTAGAGGGTTCTGAAATTATGCCAAATGATGACCACTTCATGGAACTGGGTATATTTAGTTTGGAGAAGAAAAATCTTAGGGGAGACCTGATAGCTTTCTTCAAATATCTGAAGGGAAATAATTTGGAAGAAAGATTAGATTTATTCTGCTTGATACCAGATGGTAGAACTAGGAACAGTGGGTGGAAGTTTTGGAGAGATAAATTTAGGTTAGAAGAAACTTAGAGAAACTTCTTAACAATTAAAGCTAACCACAAGGTTAACTTGGGAAAAAATGGATTCTTTTTTCACTGGAGGTCTCCTATCAAAGGCTGGAAAACCATTGATTGGATATATTGTAGAGAGATGCTTGCTCAGGATTGGACTGTATTATCAAAATCTTATCGGTACCCTCCAAAGTTGAGATTTTATGGTTCTATTCATAGTATAAAACTTGTGTATCAATCCCTGGGTTTTTCTTTTTTCTGTTTGAAAAAGTGGAATTTGAATTGAGAAGGGAGCAACTTCAATAGGTGCTGGAAAGAATCTACTCCAGGTATCCAAGATTCAATAATCAATAGTCAGATACTCTACCATAAGTTGAAAATCACAAATAATAGATGAATTGGTTTCTGCCTTTGAGGAACTTATATTCTGTTGGGGATAAGAAAAGTAAATGTAAATGATATACAAAGTAGATACAAATTAATTACAGAGAAGGCATCAATATATTGGAGGATCAGAAGAGTCCTCATTTAGAAAATGGGACTTAAGTTGATCTTTGAAGGCAGTGAAGAATTTTAAAAGGCGGAAATGAAGGGGAAATTCATTCTAGGCATGGATAAGGAATTGGGAGATTATATCTGTTACACAGGGATCAGAAAGGAGGCAAATTTGGCTGAAACCCAAACAAATTTGAATTTTATTCCAGGGGTAGTAAGTAGAAACTTATTTTTTGGAGTATGATTAAATACTCCAAGTAGATATGCATGTGGAGCAAAAACCCTTTTAGGCTGATAGAGTCAGGAAATGGTTAAACTGAGAATAGAGACAGTGACCTTGTCAATGACTTGGTATTATCTCAATTTTTTTCTTTCACTTACTCATCAATATGATGAGAGAGGGAGAACAGATGAGATTTAAGAATTTAAAAATGAAGAATTCTGAACCTTTAGAGATTTTTGGTAATTGTTAAAAAAAATCATTCCTTGCTTTATAGCTCAGCTTTAAGAGAATTAAAGTGGAAAGTCTATAGAATAGTTACCATTTTTCTAAGATGAAATTTCTGACCCAGAGACTATATTTATGTACATATACACACATACACACATAAACACATATATACACATATGAACAACCCACACATTATATGTATGAGTGTATGTATATATGTATACATATATATATATATACAGACATATAAAATCTTAGACCCCTAAGACAAATAGAAAAATTTGTCCTATACTTTTACATAGACTAGAAATGCAAATTAACCATAATAAAGACATTTTAGTTTTCATGTGGAGAATTTAAGGACATATAGTTATCATGCTTTTTTTTTTAAATGTCAAACTGAGACTAAGTCACAATTACTAGTACTTTTTGCTACTTCCTGTGCGGTGCTTTTCTGATCTTAGTCCATTTAATTCTCCTTCTCTTCTCTCCCTCTTATACACACACTTTGGACTTATTGATCTTGACATTTTCTGCCTAACCTCTTGACTAGTGAACTTAGATTCTAAAAACTCTTTAACCTCGACCTTTTACAAAACTGACATTTCATTTTGGCACAGCATACAAAACTCCAATAAACTCAAGGCCAACCTTCATACCCTTCTTTCCCAATAATTAAGTAAAATATATTAACTTTTACACGGAATTACATTTAATAATTCTGATGGGAGATCTCTTTTCTCCAGGTATATTTCCTTCCCTCAAGACCTGTTAATTATCCTGATTCACTAATGTATGCAGGCCCCATTTTCTTATCTCACGGGGAAACCTTAAGAAAAGCCTAGAAACTAAGAAAGGAAAATTTTAACAGTGTATCTCATTCACAAAAATTACTTTGCTTTCCATAAAATAATGGGAACAGCTAACCTTTATATACCATGTAAAAGTTTGCAAAGTATCTTACATATATTGTCTTATTTCTTATAACAAACCTAGAAGGTAGAGACTTTCATGGTAATTTGCCTAGAATGAAGGATAAACCAGAAGGCAGGCTGCAAATCCAAATTTTCCTGAATATGAGACCAGTACTCTATTAATTACACGTTCATATATATGTGTGTATTATATATTTGTATATATGTCTACACACACACATATATTTTATACTTGTCAACTTTCTAACTGAAAGAAACCTTCAAAGCCTAAGAAACTATGGTTTTCAAAAATTCTGGGCCAAACGACATGAGATTGCTATTAAAATAAACTTACTCAAACTTGTAATTACGAGACCTTATATGTTATTAAAATTCTATTTGATTATTTGTTATCATGTGACAGCAGTTATACACATAATTAACCAAGTTCCATTAACATCATAATTGTCCCTGCAGTATTTTGGCACTGGTTGCTGAGCCCCATTGATGGAGAAAATTAATTGAATTGTTTCTGGGTCACAATAACAAAGAGAAGATGACATTGCTTGAATTTTTGGGAAAGTTGTTCATCTAGTTTTTCTCTCCATCACAATTTTTATTTACTTATGTTTATATAGTTTTTATTTGAAGATAAAATGTTGCAGTTCTTGTAGTTTTTATGATTTAAAAATAAAAAGTTGAGGAGTTAGGAGAAAATCTTTTCCTTAGGATGGTTATAGAATTAATTTTGTTTGTGTGCATTACATCTGTTAGGTGAATAAAGAAATGTGTTGGTTTTCATATATAAGATGTATATTATTTTATTGCTTCTAATCCATTTAGTGAAATTTACTTAATTAAAATCCGATTAGGGTCTGTTTTGCCAGGTTTTCAAGTTAAATCAAATGTCTCAGATACAGATGTCTCTAGAGTAAGGCGAATCAGAATGATGGCTCCAGGTCCTGTCCTTTGTAGGACCAACCCTGCTGGTAGAACAATGTGCATGGGTAATGAAACAAGGAGCCAGCCTACAGGGGAGAAGAAAGTGACCTAACAGCTGGTCTAAGGTTCACCTTCTGAGCTAGTAGGTAGGTACTTCATGTCCTGCAGGATGATTCATACTATAATTAGGTATTATATTTTCTCATGTTGCTGCTGAGTAGTGAATGCTGCTTTAATGAACCATGAACTCTTAGGCTACATTTGTTCAGCTCCTGGAAAGTATGGCCTACTTTTGTCAGAACAAACTGACTCAAGCATAGCCTCAGCTAGCTTATCTCAGGGTAACCAGCAATGCCTATTGATGGAGGAATCTCTTTACTTGATTCCATGACTGCTTCCCATTTCTAGCCCACAATCTCTGCTTGACCTGGAGGAGGAGGGGAGGTAGTTATGTTGTGGATGATCTGCTTATAATTATATTAACTATTCTGTATATGTGGGGATTAGGGGGGGTGAAAGGAAGAGAATGGCTAGGGACTGCTGTAGGGGTTTACCAGTAGTATCACATCCCCTCCATTCCCTGTCTGCCTTTATTTGTATAAATACACATTTGTTCCTTTCTATAGAGTGTAAACTCTTTCTTATATAAGAAAGAAGTGTAAACTTCTGTTTACAAAGGTGGAGACTTAGAAGTCAGAAGGCAAAACAGAAAACAAATCAATAGACCTGAAAAAATAATCAGGGAGGACTGGAATTACAAGGTAGAACTAAGGAAAGAGGCTGAAACATCAGAAGACAAGCTGATGGAAATGCAAAATAGAGGTACACATAGTTGAGATGACTAGAGAAAGACAGATTCTGCAGTGTATGTGGGGAGCTGAGCTTTTTGGAGTTGAGCTCTGATGCTGAGAGCTGACTAGAGAAAGCAGATAAAAGTAATAAAAATAAATAGAAAGTAGTTAGATACAAGGTAGTTTGAGAGAGAGGGTACTAGCACTTGGGACAGGATTAGGATATCTAGAAGATGATGTTTGAATTGAATTTTAAAGGAAGAGAGGGATTCTATAAAGCTGACGTGGGGGAGTAGTATATCGCTGACATGGGGAACAGCAGGCCAAAAGCATAGAAACTGGAAAAGGGGTGCTATGTGTCAGGAATAGAGAGGACAATTTTGGCAACTAGATTCTCTGTGAGAGAGTAATATGCAATGTAGTTGGAAAGAGAGATTGTGGCAAAGTGGTAAAGGGATTTAAAACTGAAAAGGAGTTTATATTTGATTCTAAAGTCATAGGGAGCTATTGGAGTTTACTGAGAAGGTTAGATCTGCACTTAAGGAAAATCAGTTCAGCAGTAACATGGAGATGGATAAGAGTGGACAGAGATGAGGCAGAGAGAACAAGTAGGAAATTATTTTAATTATCTAGGAAGAGATGGTGAAAGGCAATAGCTAGGCAAATAGAGAAAAGAGTCAGGTGTGAGAGATATTATAGAGACAGAAATAGTATGATTATACATGTATAACTTAAATTGTTTGCTAACTTGAAGAGGGGGGATGGAGAATTACAAATCTTATAAAATGAATGTTGAAAACTGTCATTACATACACTTGGAAAAAATACTATTGAAGAAAAGAGATAGAAATATCAAGATTTGGTACCTGATTGAATAAGAAAGGAGAAAGAAAGAGAGGAATCACAAATAATTTTTAGGTTATGAACCTAAGAAAATGGCAGTGCCTTTGATAGAAATAGGGAAGAAGAGGGGTTTTTAGGAAAAAGATAATAAAGTCTGTTTTGGATGGGTTAAGTTTGAGATATTTTTGGGAAATCTATTTTTAAATACCTAATAGGCAATTAGTAAAGTGGGATTGATGCTCAGGGTACAGCCCAACCCCATAAACCAAAGGAATCTCCAGTAAAACATGTCTGACAAGTGATAAAAAACACCCCCTTCTCTTTTCTAACATAGCCAGATGGATGGATGATAGATTGGAG
The DNA here is from genome assembly GCF_902635505.1 of Sarcophilus harrisii. NCBI lineage: Eukaryota > Metazoa > Chordata > Mammalia > Dasyuromorphia > Dasyuridae > Sarcophilus > Sarcophilus harrisii. The sequence goes on along the minus strand of NC_045427.1, from coordinate 107,358,708 downwards.
TAGGGACAGGCTTGCTTCCTTTGAATCTCTTCCCACTTCAATTCTTCTTTCATTCAGTCACCAAAGTGAATGTCCTTAAGTGAAAATCTTATCATGTCATCCCCAACTCAATAAACTCTAGTTGCTTCCTGTTACTTCAAGAAGATCCTCTGCTTGGCATTCAAATTCCTTCATAACTTAGCCCCTTCCTCCTTTCTATTTTTCCTATACCCTGCTCTCTGTCACATACTCTTTGATCCAGTGATACTGGCCTCCTTAATGTTTCAAGAACAAGAGTCTCCATCTCTGGGCTGTAGGCATTTTCTCTGGTAATTCCCATTGCCTGGAATCCTCTTCCTCCTTGTCTTTGCCTGCTAGATTCCTTGATTTCTTTCAAGTACCAAATATAATCTCATCTACAGGAAGTCTTTCCAAATCCCTTTTAATTCCAACACCTCCCTTCTTTTGATTAATTTCTATTTGTTATACATATAATTTATTTGTATATAATTATTTACTTGTTTTCTCCATTATATTGTGAACAGGCAGGGACTGATCTTTGGCTTTTCTTTATATTCCCAGTGCTAACCATAGCCCCATGTCACCTGGTGCATACTAGGCACTTAAATGATTACTGATTGATTAGTTGCCCAGTCTCTACTTGTAGGCCTTCCAGGAAATGAAACCTACCATATTACACCAGTAAAGAGTAATTTCCTGTTAGAATATTATCAATTTTGAAAATAGCAGAATTGGCAAAATAGAAGAGTTTAAAAAGTTCACTGAAGAAAATAATTCCTTAAAAATTAGAATTGGGAAAGTGGAAGCTAATAAACCTGAGACATCAAGAAACAACAAAATAAAGTCCAAAAGAATGAAAAAATAGAAGAAAATGTGCAATATCTCAAAGAAAAGCAACTGACATGGAAAATAGATTGAGCAGAAATAAAAATAGAATTATTGGACTACCTAAAAAGAACCTAAAAAAAGTCCAGATATCCTATTTCAAGAAAAACTGCATGTCTTAGATCCAGATGGTAAAATAGAAATTGAAAGAATCCACAGATGACCTCCTGAGATACCAAAATGAAAATTCTCAGGAATATTTCTGAGTTCAAATAAGAATTCTAAAATAATTACAAATTCCAGAGTCCCCAAAGAGAAAACATTGCAAGCAGCCAGAAAAAACCAATTCAGATAGCAAGAATAATTAACCCCGAAAAGCAGTAAAATCCTTCAGATGGAAAATGGATATTTATTTAAATACAGGACTTTCAAGCATTCCTGATAAAAAGACCAGTGCTAAATAAAAAATTTGACATTCAAAATCCAAGAGAAGTATAACAAGCTAAACATGAGAGAGTGATCAAAATTGTCTCAATAAAGTTAAACTATATATAGTCCTATATAGGAAGATGATACATGTGACTCCCAAAACTTTTTAGCATTTTTAGAGAAGTTAAGAGTCTACGTAGACAGAGCCCTTCCCCAGATAATAAATGGTCAAAGGATATGAACAGGTAGTTTTCAGAAGAAGAAATCAAAGTGATCTATAGCTATATAAAAATGCTCTAAACCACTATTGATTAGAGAGAGATGCAAATTAAAATAACCCTGAAGTATCACCTCGCCCATATCAGAAATGACAAATGCTGAAAGGAATGAATAAATGAAATATTTGGGGAGTAGTGAATTGGCAACTTGGAGCTAGGCCCAAAAGACTATAAAACTGTTTGTACAAAACTGTTTTTTTTTTTTTTGGTACAAAAACTATATATACAAAAGATATTTAGAGCATCTCTTTTTGTGGTGGCAAAGGATTGGAAATCAGGGAGGTATTCATCAAATGGGGAATGACTGGACAAGTTGGAATATATGATTGTTATGGAATACTATTGTGCTATAAGAAATGATGAGAGGGAGTGAAATGAGCAGAACCAGGAGATCATTATATACTTCAACAACAACACTATATGATGATCAATTCTGATGAACCTGGCCATCTTCAGCAATGAGATGAACTAAATCAGTTCCAATAGAGCAGGAATGAATTGAACCAGCTACAACCAGTGAAAGAACTCTGGGAGATGACTAAAAACCATTACATTGAATTCCCAATCCCTCTATTTTTGTCCACCTGCATTTTTGATTTTCTTCACAGGCTAATTGTACACTATTTCAGAGTCTGATTCTTTTTGTACAGCAAAATAATTGTTTGGACATGTATACTTATTTTGTATTTAATTTATACTTTAACATATTTAACATGTATTGGTCAACCTGCCATCTGGGGGAGGGGGGGAGGGGAAGGAGAGGAAAAATTGGAACAAAAGGTTTGGCAATTGTCAATGCTATAAAAATTACCCATGCATATAACTTCTAAATAAAAAGCTATAAAAAAAGCTAAAAAAAAAAAAAAAAAAAAGAAATGATGAGAGGGTTGCTTTCAGAAAACCCAGAAAGACTAATTAGTCTACCAATTACTTTTTTTTCTCTTCTCCTAGAAAAACTGATAGATAATTCTACCATTTATCAGTACTTTCTTTCTGCCTGCTGTTTTCATTTATAGTAAGAACATCAAGATATTTCACTTCCTCTAGTGGTATATCTGTCTGGTAATTGACTAGAGTTCTTACACTTTAGAATAGTAAAAGTTAAGTGAATGTTTACAGGTATCATGTACCCTTTAGGGGATTCCCTAAACTTATAGTTGGAGGTTGAGTCCCCCCAGGGGTTCAAAACATTTTGTGGGCTGAGCTCCTAAAATTATATAGGCCACAAGCCCTCAATGATGTGCTTAGTTTTCAATAAACAGTGAGAAGAAACAATTAGCTCAAAGCCAAATCATTTAATGAAGCTTCACAGTAAGAAAAACAGCAATTAAAGCTGTCTCCCATAAATTTGGGTTCCCTCTATCACAAACAGCATCAGTGGGAAGCATGGACACCCATAATGTTCAAGGTGGATTGATACAGAAGGCTGCTTATATTCCCAGGACTTCCAGTGATATCTTCTTGTGATGATCTCCTGCTATTTTTTGTAGCCCTGGATGATGTATGTGGCCTTGATTTTTAGCTGTTATCTCCACCATCTCCAGCTTATGAAATCTGCTGAAATCGTTTTTTGTTGTTTAAGTCAAAACTTATTAAACTGTGGATTGAGACCCCACATGGGGTCATGTAACAGAATGTAGAGATTGCAAAAAAATTGACAATAGTATAAGATTTCTGAAAGCTCTGTATCCTGCAGTATCCGTTATTCCACCAAGATTTGATTCTTTTTGTAAAAATAAACTAGCACATCCATTTCATTAGTTTGCAAAATTTGCTATCTTTAATAAATGATAAAATTATATGTGTACCAAAGAATTGTTTTAAAATAAATTTGCATATGATTTATTATCAATAAATGTTTGATACTTATTTTATATACCTATATACTCAAGGTTATATAAAAATTCCATGGGTGAAAAGGGGGGGAAACTCTAATTTAGTACTTTATACTCCACTATCTAGTTGTTTAAGAAAATTCCTATACATAGATGTCTAAAATGATGTGATTTTAGCAACCTCTAGCCCCTTTATCCCATTCTATCAGAATTAATGTGTACATAGAAGGGCACCATATAGGTCTGGAGCCTATTTTATAATGTTCTTCATTTCACGAGTGGTCCTGGCTAAAGAATTCATCACTATGTGATTAGTTTCTCCGTAATGAGTTTCCCTATATAGACTGTACAAGTCTGACCCTTGAAAAGCATACATAATTTGTTTGGGGAATGTACTTGAAATTTCTCTTGCATGGTTGAACCTGTCTGACGATGTACTCCCTGCCATAGGCCTTGAGAACCCAAGGTAATCTCCTCTGAGATTGAGAAAAGTATCAGAGAAGGACCAGACCATTAATGGGCTCTCCTTTTAGTCAAACCCTATAATTTTCTGGCTCATATAAAGAGTCATTAAGAATTCACCATAGCTGGATATGACTTTTTTCCTCACTGTGCCTGGTGATCTGGGGGATTTGCTAGCTGAAGTTGACAACATTCTTTTGGAGAGAGTTATTGAAATCCTGGGAATTGGTTCTTTTTTTTTTTTTGCTGTCTCAGCTAAGATTATAGTACCTGCCTTGAAGCAAAGCCTGAATGCTGGTTCAAAAACAAAACAGACCTTCTAGTTTCCTAAGAATTCTCAGGAATGTTGGCTCATAAAGAGCTGGAGCTACACAGGGAAGCCCTGGAGCTTTGCCTGGATTACCTGGCAGACTTCAGCAGAATGTAACTTAGCGACTGTTTCATTTCTGTTTTTGTATTTTCAGTGCCTAATACAGTGCCTGGCACCTGGTGCCTAATAATTTTCATTTACGCAATTTGTTCAGCTATTTTTTGATTGATAGACATCCACCTTGTTTCCAGTTCTTTACTATGGCAAAGAGTATTGTAAATATTTATATATATATGTCCTTTTCTATCATGGATGTTTGTTGAATTGAACTGAATCCATCACATATTACGTAAAACATGGTTCTGAAAACTAGATTCTAGTCACATTTCTGTCCTAGTTTTCTCATTTATAAAATGAAAGTCAGGAGACCTGATAATTTTTGGGTTCCACTGGGCGTATGGACTGTTGGTATGGGCAATGATATTTTGAAAAGATCACTAATCAGGAGGTCTGTAGTTTCAGTATGGGGTGAGTGAGATGGCATAGTGGGCAGAGTGCTGGAGTCAGTAAGTTCTAGCTTTGTGATCCTGGACAAGTCACTGAACTCTGCCTCAGTTTCTTCATCTGTAAAACAAGAATAATAATAGTATCTTCCAAGGTTGATATGAAGCTAACTGCTAAACACTTAGCAGAATGTTTGGCACCATATAAATATTAGCTATTATTATTATTAATTTTGGGAAAATGGATTCATTTTTCCAGAACTCAGTTTCCTCATTTGTAAAATAGTAAAAATAATATCTACCCTGCCTAATTCACAAAATCATTGTGAAACTCAGATGAGGCTCATATATCAAAAGGCTTTCAAAAATTATAAAGTACTATACAAATACAAGGTATTGTTGTTGTCACTAATCTAGAACAAAACATTTGGTCTCTCTCCCCTAATGTTTGTCTTGTATATTTGACCCAGTAATTTCATCTGCGTGTTTGATTCAGCAGATGTTTTTGTTTGTATTTATTTTTAACATTCATTAAAATTTCTTTTGAGTTCCAAATTTTCTCCCTCCCTCCAGCCACTCCTCCATTCATTGAGAAGTCAAACAATATGATATTAATTATACATGTGAAATCATGCAGTACATATTTCCATACTAGCCACAATACAAAAAAAATCCCAGAAAAATAAAGTTGAAAAAAATTATACTTCAGTTTGCATATAGAGTTCATCAGTTCTCTATGGAAGTAAATAGAATTTTTCATCGAGTCCTTGGAATTGCATTGTATTGATCAGAGCAGCCAAGTTTTTCATAGTTGATCATTGTTATGATATTGTTTCTGTGTATTTTCCTAATTTTGCTCACCTTACTTTGCATCAGTTCATATAGGGCTTTAGATATTTTTTTCTCAAACCATCCTGCTCATCATTTCTTATAGTATGATAGTATTCAGTTGCAATTATATACTTCAGCTTGTTCAACCATTCCCTAGTTGATGGGCAACCTCTTGCTTTCCAGGTCTTTGCCCCCACAAAAAGAACTGATTTAATATTTATATAAAATATATAAATATATATAAATGATATATATAAAATGTAAATAAAATATATATAAAAGGACCTACATAAAGGTCCTTTTGCTTTTCCTTCAATTTCTTTGGCATATAGACCTAGTAGGGGTATTGCTGAGTCAAAGTGTATGCACCATTTTATAGCCCTTTGAGCATAGATCATTCTGCAGAATGGTTGGACCAGTTTGCAAATCTACCAATAATGCAGTAATTAATTTTTCCATATCTCCTCCAGCATTTGCTAGTTTCCTTTTGTGTCATATTATCCAATCTCACAGGAATGAGGTAGTTTCTAAGAGTTGTTTTCTTTTACATTTCTTTAATCAATACAGCTATTCCTTTCACATGATGAGGAGTTATGCCCCTTCCCCCCATTCCCATTCCCATTCCCCATGATTTGGAAAATCTAAAAAAAATTTTGGGCCCCCCCTTCATACAAAAGATGATCTGAATTTTTTCTTTTATGGGATATTTACAATAACATTGTAAAATTTGGATTAAGTATTTGGTCATAGACTCTTGTGTCACTTGCTGGCCTTTATACGGCTTTTGCAAAACTCCTTCCAAATTCCCATTTAGTTTTTTTTTATGCCAACCTGTGACGTATTAAAACCACAATGGGGAATGTTGCAATGTAATTAGCTGTAGCTATTTAGAATATTTTTTATTGATAGCTTTGATTTCTTCTTCTGAAAACTACCTGTTCATACCATTTGACCATTTTATTAACTGGGGAATGGCTCGCATTTTTATACACTTGATTTGGTTTCCTGTATATCTGAGAAATGAGGCTTTCCTCAGAGAAACTTTCTCCTAGTTTTCTTATGAGATGGTTTTTAACAATATTTTTTCCACAGCTGTATTTTTGAAAAACCACTTTACTTAAGTTCAGTAGATTAATTCTCAAGACTCCAATTTACTGACAAAATTCCCCAAAATGAAAATATGATGGGTATGTTCTGAAAATTCCAAACAGATTTACAAAATGTCTGGTAAATGTTCAGAATTTCCTATTTTAGACTGTCAACAAGACTCCATGGAGCCCTGAACTGTTTAGTTTCCCAGAATCATGAAATCAGCATTCAGAAGCAGAATGTGGCTGAGCCCCATTTTCCCACTAGTTTCTATGTTTCAAAAAGAGGAAAGAGAGTCCTTCACGGCAAGATATATTAGTATATATATATATATATATTTTTTTTTTCCCCTCCTTTTTGGCATAGGATAACTTTTTAAGGAGGCCAAGCTCGAGAACTTCAGCTGAAAAGAGAGAAAAATTTTTTTTTCTCTTCATTTCCTTCTCCCACTAGAAATCCTATCCTCTTACCTAGATCCTTTTTCTCTTAAAAAAAGTTTTACTGCTGTCTTTTTGTTATCATCCCATTTATCATTTCCCCTTAAACTCCAACACCCTCCTCCTTCCCTTATAACCAAGAAAAACACTGAAGCAAAAACTGAGAATACAGTGAGTATATTAGCAGCTACTACCCATATTGCCTTCTTCCATACAAAAAAAACCCAAAAAACTTTTGAGCTTTGTATTTTATTTTAATGTATTTATTTGAGAGATTCTAGTTCATAAGAAGATCCTTTCTTATGCTCTTATTATTAATTAAATAGTTCCCTTTTTATCTCTGACACTACCCTAGTCCTGCTTCACAGTTATGTGAAGATAGAGGGGATTTCACAGAAAAATCAATAAGCCAGTAATGTATAAAACAATAGATTTTTTTAAATCACAGAATAGTTGAACATATAAAAAAACATGAATCAGGATCTAAAATAAACTCCCAAGGGGTAAGACTACAAAGGAGCAAGGGACTGAGGAAGGAAACAACCATGCAATGGTTGCTGGGTCTTTGGTGGGATGGCTTTCCAGTCATGTATGGTGGGAAGACCAGCTGCTTTCTTGGACTAATTCAGCAAACTCTACAAAGACTTTTCTCATCAAGATCCTTGGGCTAAAGATCACCTTCATGCTAGAAACCACCTCATGTTATGGGATCATGTAGGTCCAGGAAAAAGCATAAAAAAGCATAAAGCAGGAAAAATAAATTTTCTTACAAGGTAAGGAAATAAAGAGACGTATTTTGACCATAACATCATCACTGATACATGAAGAAGTGAAATGGTACAGTGGTTAGAATACTGGGCCAGGCCAACTTGAGTCTGAATCTGATCTCAAATTCTAACTAGGTAACTTTGGGCAAATCAGTTAACCTCAGTTTGCCTCATTTTCTTTATCTATAAAATGGGCATTACAATAGCCTCTACCTCCAGGTTGTTGTGAAGATCAAATGAGATAACAATTATAAGGCACTTATATCTGATACAGAGAAGGGGTCTATGTAAATGTTAGCTATCATTATGTTCTATTTTAATTCAGGTAATTCAGAGCATTTAGAGCTTGAAAGAACTCCAATCTATCCCATCTTTCCTCCTTTTACACATAAAGAAACCGAGTCCCCCAAAAGATGAAATCATTTGTCAGGTAATAAATAGCAGACCCAGGATTCTTTCTTTCCCAGGCCTTGGATGCCAAAGCCACAATGCTTTTTTCTACCACACCAAATTACCTTTCAAAAACAAAATAGTAAAGCAAACTCTCAGCATGCTTCCACATTGATGTACTTCCCACTGCCCTAGGACTCTGTGTACAGATTGCAACCATTTCCAAGCCCTGAGTTCCTGGAACTACTATAGTCCTACTCACATGTGTTTCATATTTAAGAGGCAGCGAGAGGAAGAAGGAGAGTAATCATTTTCTTCAATTAGAAACACACTAAAGTTCAAGGCACAGGAGAACTCATTTACATCAGCTTTGGAAATGGGCCTTCTTCTCTTAACTCTTTTAGTATTTGCTTTTTAAATATGAAGCAGGGTTGTAGCTTTGGGGGGATTTTAGTTTTCAGGTCTATAAAATGATAGCTCTTATCATACATCAGGTCTTGGATTGGATTACAGATGGCTAAATTAAGTCATCATACAGGCCACAAAATACATAAATATTGAATTTTAGGTATCTTCTTCCAGTAAAAGCTTTTGTCTTAGTTTATATGATTGGGATCCAGTCATGAAAACGAACATTGATTCCTGTGTATAAAAGTTATATGACTATATAAATAAAACTGGCACTGGGCCTAATAAGAACTAGATAACAGACTTAATGAAAATGTAATGTTACTTTTGCAGGGTACCACAAAAGTCTTTAAATTTAAAACTGAAGGCCCCCCACCTCATAGGAAGAAGGAGATAGCTTCTTATCTCATGTCTTCCATTTTCTGAACCATTGGTCCCCTGAAGGAAGAGGAAGAGGAGGAGAGTTGGTGGAGAGCAGGTCTTTTATCTCCTGTTGCTTCTGTAGCCTAATCTTTAGCCTTTAGATGGAAGAGGTAAAGTGATGAGGGCTCCCAACTGACTGTACACCCCCACCCCATTTTCAATATCCTTCGGAAGAAAAGCTGCACTTTCCAGTAAATGGTGGGAGTGCAGAGGAGGAGGGAGGGAACCTTTTTTCTGCCAAGGGCCATTTAGATATTTATAACATCATTTATGGGCCATATAAAATCATCATTTTACAGAACTCAAGAATGGGAGATTCTTGTACTTAGCTTTCAGCTAGCTCATTATTATCTGAGGTTGCCTTAGAAAATGATTTTGTGGGCCTTATGCTGGGACCAGACATTCCCTTTCCCTGCACTAAATGATAAACATATTCAAACCTGGTCATGCCCTATATATTCCAGTGATTCTGAAACCCCTGTAGGTCATCATCCAAATCCCATTCCTCATTGCCCACTTTTCAGTTCCTTATTCCCATTCTCCGTAATTCCCCCATCAAGTTCCAAACAAACATTACTCATGCCTTCCACTTTGCCCTCTGTACTATCTGTTTTATAGGCAATAACAAAGCCTCCCTGGTCATCCTTTCTAATACTGGCTGCACATTTACTCATTCTTTGCTCACTGATTGAGGTGGGAGGAATTGGGATACTTCTTTTTCCCCATTGCCACATTCCCTACTTCTATCATTCAGTGAGTTCTCCATACAATCTATATCTATCACCAATAAAAATCCTAATTGCTGTTTACCAACCCACAGGTCTCCCCCCTTCCTTAATGAGCTTGATGCCTGATTCACATTTTTTCTCTCCTCAACTCTTGCCCTCACAAGAGGATTTCAACATTCCTGCTAATTGTCATCCTGTATCTCCTCTGCCTTTTGAGGCTAAACTCCCCGAGAAGGTCAACTACAATAGTATGCCTTCATTTTCTCTCTTCTCACTTTCTTCTTGACTCCTTACAACCTGGCTTTCAGATTGTACTCTCTCCAAAACTATTAATTATCTCTTAATTGTCAAAGCCAAAGGCTTTTTAAAATCTTCTTTCTTGATTTTTCTGCATTTTTTGAAACTATTAATCACCTTCTCCTATAGATGCTCTTCTCTCTGGGTTTTTCAGATATCATCCACTCTCCTTCTCAGTCTCCTCTGCTGATTCTGCATCCAGAACATGCCCTCTAACCCCAGGTGTCCCAGAAGGTTCTATCCTTGACTTCTCTTACTTCCTTTGGTGATCTCATCAGCTCCTATGGATTTAATTACCTTCTCTAAGCTGATGATTCTCTAAGTTACCTATCCTGCTTTAACCTCTCTGCTTATCTCCAGTTTCACATTTCCAACTGCCTTTCAGACATCTCAAACTGGATGGCAGGTGGATCTTGTCACCTTAACTTGGCCTATTGCAATATCCTTGTAGGTCTATTCCATTCATTCAGCTGCCACAGTGGATCAGAGTGGGAGACAGGCAGAATTTTCCTAAAGTACAGATCCAGCAATGTTATTCCCCCCATTCAATAAACTCCTGTGGCTACCTCTCATCTCCAAAATCAAATATAAAATCTTCAGGTGTTCAAAGCCCTGTATAACCTAATCCCATTGCCTTGTGTCGGTAGAGATGGAAGTCTCACCTGCTGGCCCAGAGCAGCCTGAGTTTGGAGATCAAATGATCAGGCAGGTGCAGCAAGAGGTCTTTGTCACCTTTGGTCTGTTTGTTCTTTAATTTGCATTCTTGAATGGCCCTTCTTTTTCTTGCCTATGAAATGATGGCCGTTTAGATCTTCCAACTCTAAGTCAATAATCCTATTATCCTTCAAATATAAAGCTCCTTGAGAGCAGAGCATATTTTAGTTTGTTTTTGTAGTCCCAATACTGAGAATGCCTGGTACAAAATAGATGTTTATGTTTATATGTATGTATGTGTGCATGTAAGTAAAACCTAGCTTTAATCTATGTTCCCTCTCTCCCCAAAGAAAAATTTTAATAAATATTTAACTGAATTGATTCATATGCTTGCAGACTAGAGAGTTATTTTGTTTAAATTATAAACTTAAAAATATTTTAAAAATTAAAAAATGATTTATATAAGTCAAACTTCTTTATTTCTTGCTGCTTTTTCAGTGCTGGGGACAGTATAGGAAATGGGGCCAGAGGATGCTAATAATCACAAAGTTTTGAGACTGTCTAGATGCATGCGCTTAAGTACTAGTTCTCTGAGATCCTTGTCTAATAATCTGACTTATATTCATTTTGACATTCTCACCATAAATGAAACCAGAAGACAAAAGGAAGTTGCAGCTAAATGGAGGGATGACATTTCTAGAGAAGAATGACCTCCTTACAGAAAGGCAAATTAAAGAGTTGGCAGAGTTTGTTTTATTATTCATCCAGAGATGATAAGACATGTTTCTTGGGATAGTTAGTCATCTCATATTGTCAGACTTATGATTTGCAAACATGCAACCATAAAAATAATTGCAGTTTCTGTGCCATTATTTATTGCAAAGGATAAAGAGTAGAGAAAGTAGAGAAATTCTATAAGGAACTCAATAATGCTGTGCAAATTAAATTGACTCATACTTTAAGGTGAACATGGGTGAGGATAGCATCTACAGAGAGATAAATATGGATGTATGTATGGCTTTATACATATGAATGTATTTCTATGTTGGAAATTATCGTTAAAGAGTAAGGAATGAGAGATGCCCAAAATTTGAAGAAAATATGTAAGCCTCAAATCATGAAAACTTTTCTGATAAAAGAATTGGAGACACTGCATATAGTAGGAACTGAATAATGTCATGGAAAGCAAAATTAATTCTTTTCTTAGAAGACAGAAAATTTCCTATTACTGATGTAAAAATCATGATTCAATCATCCAACTGAAAATGGTAAGACCACCAAGCCACTAAAGATGAAAATTGATTTGAAACTAAAAGAAAGATGTGAGAGAAACATATGGTGTACAATTAAATTACCTTTAATGTTATTTATTTAAATACATTTTTAACTACCAAAATAAGAAATGGTTGGATAAAAGAACATTTCCACTGGTTATAACAATTTAAGTAATATGAATCATTTGCTATAATGTGGAAACCAAGAGTCTAAAATCTGCTTTAGTCAATAGATACTTGATTGACTTAGCAGAGAAATTTGACAGTCAAAATATATGCTTACTAAAAATGTTTTCCACTTTTATGGAGATATCCAAATGTACCAGAGATTTCTTATAGATCACAGGATCAGAGATAGAAATCTGGGAGGGACCCCAGCTGCCACTTATTTCATCTCCTCTAAGTTTACAGGTGAAAGAATTTAGACCCAAGCAAATTAAATGATGAATTTCTCAAGGTATTATGAATTCATGCTCTCTCCACAATAGTACATGATGGCATAGTCCTCCACTTTCAGATGACTCTGTATTAGCTGCATCAAGCTCTAGATAATGAATTAAGCCCAGAATTGAATATTAGGAGGGACAGTGGGCTGGGTTGCCTTCAGAAAGTTGTCCACACTATTCAATGAACCCAAGACCCTCTTTGAAGCAAAGGACAATCATGTCACAGATGAGTTGGAGTATGAAAGCCAATGCCTATAAAACTGTTATCATTAGTATTGTTGTTCTTTCCTTTATCTATTCCTTATTTTTAAAGTCAATTACTTTCATAAATAGAATAGCTTGGAATTGTTTTAATTACACATCATAAACTTTTCCTCATTTTGACTTGATATTTACTAGCAGAGATGTTTTTAGTAGTAAATGGGTAGAAGGTGAAAAGTTGGGAAGCAAAGTTAGTTATACCTTCCTTATGGGTCCCACCTTCCTATGGATGGTTTTCCTCTTCCATAACCTATATCTAAGTCCATAGCTTTTCTTTTCCAATCTTTTGCTGAGGAATAAAATAATTCCCAAGGGAATTGTCTCAGAAAGCTATTCCAGTTCATTTATTAACCCTTATCCCTTCTAGGATTGCTCCTTAGTTCTAGATATTGGTCTAGATTCATGGGTTCTGTCTGCATTGGGTCAACTATAAAATGTGAATCATTAAAATCTCCACTGTTGCTCTGAGGTCCTAATTCCATACTACGGAATGCCTTCAAGCACAAATATAATCTGCAGATTTTTCTTCTTGTGAATCTTGCAAACTTTATAGCCTCTCTCTCAGCTGTAGTTGATACCCTTTGTCTCTGACACCCATAAATCAGACATCACAATGTCTTAGAGCAGAGGTGTCAAACATATGGTGTATTATGTGAGGTCAATCCTCTGGAGTGCTGCCCAAACCAGACTAAAATGTAATTGGAAAATATTTAACATGAACAATAAAATACAATAAGGGTTTCAGTTCTCATATCCTTCCTTCCCTTCCTCCCCACCCCCAACTATTTGGAGGGGAGAATACAAAAAGATAGAGAGAGAGAGAGAGAGAGAGAGAGAGAGAGAGAGAGAGAGAGAGAAAGACAGAGAGAGACAGAGACAGAGAGAGACAGAGACAGAGAGAGTCAGAGATCTCCTACCCTTTTGGTCAATGGATCAAATTATACTGAGGATTTTATCTTGTCCTGCAGGTATCCATTTACAATTTTTATTCCAATTTTTTAGTCATCTTCAGTGGGATGGGAACATTACATTTAAATTAATTTTTATTTCTGCTTTGACAAGACAGCATCTGACTTCATTCAAAGAGTAGAATCATGAATAACTTCTAATATGAAAGGCTTCTATGTTATCTGCAAATCTTTGATCTGTCTTGTTTCTTACTCCAGAACTATATTTTCTGACAAGATGCATTTTTTTTCTGGCCTCACATATGTCACAATGGCCTTTACATTGAAATCACTGAGTATCATAATATATTGATCTGATTTGGAAAATCTTATCAGTTTCTTCATAGATTTTGTGACCTCTTTATCCCCTGTTATAAATGTTTACATGTACAATTATTTTCATTGAGGGTTTTTTTTTTTTGCCAAGACTTGCGAGTGCATTTTTTTTTCTGTGCAAAGACAAATGGGATGAACAAATAAGGAAGAAAGCCTTTGGACAAATAATAAAATGAATTCTTCTAACACATTAATTTATCACTCCTCGGAGAACCTGTAGACCATCCTTCTATATATTGGCAACTTAAAAAAAGTTATGGTTTTTTGGTTTCATTTGTAATAATAATGTCAAAATTGATATGGTTCAGTTCCTGTAGTGTTATGACTTATGTGTTGACCATTGGACAAGAATCTCACATTAAGAGAACAATAGAGAAGGAAAGGTAAATAGTACATGAATTCTGTGATTGGTAGCACCTTCAGCCTCTTTTCCTGTTTCTCTGCCAGCATTATTGCAGAATCAAAATGAATTGCACAGGCCTGAGAATTAATTTGAATTTTTCTTGGTTTCATGGGTTGCCACGACTGAAGCATTAATCACTAAATGCTTGGCCTACTATTAATGAGCCTCTCTGTATTTTTTCAGGCTAGTTCTTGAAAAGGAAGTAGTTTTTTTTTTCCTTTTTTTGCCACCACCATGTTTGAAGCCTTTCCAGTATGGGAGGAGCTGGCAGAGCTTGAATTTCTGTGACATAACCTTTGAGAACAAAGAGTAATCATTGTGCCACTTTAAGATATCAAAATAGACCTTTGTGGTACAATAACAGACTATTTATTGGGGAACAAATTATATTTTTTCATTCTTTTATTGTATTTACCAGGTGGCTTATTAGAAATGTGATGGATGGTAGTCTGGGATTCTTTGCTTTTAAAATACTTAACTATTTTGAAATATGGTGGTTCAGAAAGTTATACAGTTTGTTTAAACATCTGGTGTGAAGAGCAATGCAGTATTTCCTGATTTCATCCTGAGGTGTAACTCATGTTGAAGCCTGGGAAGATACTGTGTTTTCTTAGGGCAAACATTCATCCCCCAGATTTCTCTATGAGATTTCCGCAGGGAATGAGGTCATCCAGGTAATCATTCTAGTGCTAGAGACGGGTGAATAACATCTGGGGATTTTAGAGAGAGCAAGATTAGGAGAAGAAATGGCAGCGGGGATACCGTGCAGCCTCCTATTAATGAGGCTGACAAACCTTGGGGTGCACCCTTCTCTCCTGCCAGGGGTAGCTTTAGACTTCAATAAGGCATTGCTTAGGCAGCCCCTTGGAGCTTTGGTCCTTCTATGGTAACAGGTATTGGCTTTCAGATCTTGACTTCAGAATCCTAGAGACTCCCCAGTCTAGTTTGAGAGATGACAACATCCCAAGTATTGAGACCCAGAGCTTTTTATCTTCATCTGATGGGTGTGTTGCTAACAGAGCTTTTACTGTTTTCCTAAGATAGAATGCCATATTAATTTACCAATCCGGGGCAGTGATAAGCTGGATTTGAATCCTTTTCTCCATAAAGATTGAAGAGAGGATTGTTTACTCTTTATTTATTTTTTATTATTCATCTTAATGCATATTAAAAATTTTTTTACTTCAGCGTGATATGTGTTTGTATGTATAATTCTGACTGGCTGAGGTCCAGCAAGAAAGCATGGGCTTATGAATAAAAAATTATATAACCAAACAGGTGCTATACACCTGCCTATAGGTAAGTTTTAGGAATGCTACAGTGCTGTAGCATGTTATGACAAAACTAAGTATGCCAGATAAAATACTTTATTTTCTGAGTTTAAAAAAAGAGACTGTGTTTCATATATGCAATATATTGTGTATGCATATATACAAACATACTATGTTATATACTGGATATGATATATAATGTATTTTATTTTTTCCCTCATTACATGTTAAAATAATCTTTAACATTTATTTTTACAGTTTTGAGTTCCAAATTCTATTCCTTCCTCTACCCTCCCCTTGAGACTGTAAACAGATATAGGTTATACATGTGCAAGATATGATATATTTATCTATACATTATATAATCATAGTTAACATTTATGTAGTAATTACTATGTACTAGGCACTGTACTAAGCATTTTCCTATTATTATCCCATTTGATCCTCTCAACAACTCTGGAAGGTAGGGGCTATTATTATGTATATTTTACAGATGAGGAAACTGTGGAAAACAGAGATTAAATGGCTTGATAGGATCACTCAGCTAGTGTCAGAGGTTAGATGAACTCAGAATTTCTTGACTCCAGGTCTAGTGCTCTATCTAGTAGGCCACTTGCCTATCCTATAACATATTAATTTATTATTATTATTATTATAGAATATATTATATTATTATTATAATATTATATAATATTAACATATTAATTTATTATTGTATACACACACACACACACACACACACACACACACACATTTATCTACAGATTTTACCTTACACCTGTTTTAGATATATAATTTTTTGTTACAGGTCCTTTTTTTTCCTACTGGATCTTGTGTATTCACATTCACACACATGCACATATATGCACACACACATACACATATATTTTAAAATGTGGAACCTATCTTGGAATGCTCAACTAAAGTGAAAGACATATTAACTTTATATGTTTTCACTATCCTGAATAAAAGAAATTTTCATTTCAAAATGATATTACTTTTAGCCTAACAGATCACAGTAATCTTCCTAATTTCATTGTGTAATCCTTGCAGTGATTACAAACCCTAAAATCTCTGAATTTCTTTTAATTTTTCTGCTCTAGCCATACCCTACCTAGAGTATATATACAGTATATATACCTTAGAGCAGTGGTTCTCAAACTTTTGTTTTCAGTATCTTTATCCTATAAAAAATTATTGAGGATCTCTCCAAAGTGTTTTCGTTTATCTGGATTATATTTATAGACATTTACCATATTGGAAATAAAAACTATTTTTGAATTTGTAGACCCTCTAAAAGGGTTTCAGAGATTCCCAGGATTCTCTAGACTATACTTTGAGAAACACTGCCTTAGAGTATATATATTGCTTCAGTTTTCTCAACTGTAAAATGAACTGGAGAAAGAAATGGTAAGCTTTTCTTTGTTAAGAAAATCCCAAATGGGTCAAGAAGAGGATGATACAACTGAATATGAATATGAATACTTCATAGTGTTGTTACAACAGGAAAGCATTTTGTATGTCATAAAGTGCTGTATAAATATAGTATTATTATTTGTGGCTTTGGAGGTAATCTGAGTTCATCTTTGAGTTTAGGGTTTGTCTTCAATTCCTTAGGACTTGTTTTTCCAACCTACATCAAATACACCCCTGAAGGCCTTCTCTTAATGTAACCTATTAATTTTTGTAATGGCATAGGGAAAGGAAAGGGGAGGAATCTGTTAAGCTTTTATTGGAGCACACAGCACTATATATCATGACCCACATGTTTTCAACTCTCTTTAGTTTTGCACCCTATTGATAGAACAGATAAGGAAAATAATACTTTAAAACAAATAACAGATTCTGTTGTAAATACCTCCCTATAGTTATGGTCTCGGTCAGAGCATTGTGGGAAAAATCTTGTTTTCAAAACATAAAACACATGCTGTCAGACATGGACTCATTTATGCTAATAAAAATGTCTTGTGGTTATTTTGACAGTTCTATTTCAATAGGTCATTTATTTGTCAATTATTGTATTCTTCCATGAAGACATATTAAAAAGCTGTTCTCAAACCATTTGATTTTCTCAAATCATCAGATTGAAAACTTATAATGTCCAGGGGAGAAAACTAAAAATTAATCTATAGGCAGATTTTACTAATGAGTTTTTTTTTGCATACTTTGGTTAAGTTGAAGAAGGCAGACATCTGGGGTAGTCTAGCCTGCAGCTGGAGAGAGCTCTCTCTTAATGTAATCTATTAATTTTTGTAATGGCACTGGGAAAGGAGAGGGGAGGAATCTGTTAAACTTTTACTGAGACATACGACACAATATGTAAGGAAAACTGCATTTAAAACTTTATGAATATTGATAGAAAAGTGAAAAGTATGTATATATAATATATTTATGGGTTCTTTGAGGCTACAATATCCTTTGAAAATAATTACCTAAAAATCCCTTTGCTGCAGTTCTTAATAATGAATGAAGCCAATTCTTCAAACCAGAGAATGAAGGAAACAGCGTGTACAAGCTCATAATGGAGAGTTGGTATAACCAGGAAAGAGGCAGGGATCTGGGGAGAAGGAGGAGAAAGAAGGAATATAACCCCTTTACTTGTGGGCTCATGGAAAAACTCCCCCAGTTTTGAGGCTCTCTGTGAGTCAGCACCCACTCATAAATTGTGATTGCTTCCCTAAGCCAACCAGAAGCTCAGAGAAGCATCATTTTAAGAGTTGGAAAGACTATCTAGAGGTCACCTAACTTAACCCTTTCATTTTATAGGTGAAACTGAGGCCAAGAAAGATTGAATAATTTGTCTAAACTCCCACATGTAACAAATGCAAGAGCTATGATTCACATCCAGTCTCTCTGCTTCAAATTCATTGCTCCTTCTATTATACAATAAAAGAAAAAAGACATTTAATCAAATTAAAATTCATTGCTCCTTCCATTATACAAAAAAGAAAAAAGACATTTATCAAATGACCTAACAAATAAGATGACAAGAAGAGATGCTTCCATATACAAATTCTCACATATCCTAATATCACCAGTGGGAGACAGAGAACATAAGAATAACAGTAATAAGGACAAACATACATGTAGCATTTGGCTTTGGATATTTTATTTTGTTCCATTTGCTATTTTCTGTTACCATCTACTGGGACAGAGAGTTTAGAAAATCTCTCCCTGGCAGCTAGAGCTACAGACCTTTCAGAGCAAGCCAGAGGCTATAGGAGCTATCCTACCCAGTCAGGCAGTCAACAAAAGCCAGCAGAGCATCAGGGAGCTAAAACTGTTCATTCCACTGCCTTTATCTAGCAGTAGGTTAGACCCTTCCAATAACTGATTTGAGATTATGAAATGCTTTGTTGTTATTTTCAGTCATGTCCAACTCTGGGACCCTATTTGGGGTTTTCTTGGCAGAGATACTGGAGTAGTTTGCCATTTCCTTCTTCAGCTCATTTGACAGATGAGGAAACTGAGGCAAATAGGGTTAAGTTATTAGGAAGCTAGGAAGTTTCTGAAATCAAATTTGAACTCAGGAAGAGAGGTCTTATTAATTTCAAGTCTGTCACTCTATCCACTGCACTATCTAGCTGCCCACTTTTAATTCTCATTAAATCTAAACTTGCTATCAAGTCTTCTAAAACTCCCCCCCTTTTTTCCCAAAAAAACAAAAACAAAACTTATAGGAGTCTAGTAGGGACTGCAGAGAATTGGTATTTCTTGCTTCCAAGTTCCTCCCTGATTGGCATGCAAATGAAACTAAGAAGGAGAGCAAAAGGCTAGATGAAACAGGCAGAGAATGGGCCTCCATCCCTACTTTACATTCCTTTCTTTATTATGCGTACCTGTTTCTAATATGCATAGCTGCCAACAAATTTTCTAGCACAGACCTCCCTGTTTTCCCTATAGCAATATGAAATAATTCTTCCCCAGGTGAAAGAAAGATTCATGAAAGAGGGTTCTTTTTCTCCCTTATTTTTGTGCCAATAAATAGTTGTTGCTTAGGGTAAATGGGAATAGTAGGATCCAATATAAACATCTTGCGTCAACATTTCGCAATAATCTTCCTGCTAAAAATATTTATTTCTGAAAAGCTCAAATAAAAGGTTGAAATATCTTGTTCTTAAATAACAATACTTATAGAGCCTTTCAGAATGTTTCACTGTTTCTGTTGTAATAAAGTGGTTGAATCAATAGAATATCTTGCAAGTTAGAAAGCCATATACTTGGAACATCTTACCTTGCTTTAAGACTGCAAATTTCTCCTCAGTTTTATGACCAAGTCTATATTTTTAGTCCATCAGTTCTTCATTTGTCTTTTATTGTAACAATCTTTCAGAGACTTGCACAATTAGAACTTTTTCCAAGAGAAATATTTTAAAAAAAATAAATAAAAAACCCAATTTTGCTAAGGAGAGTTGTCAATTAAGATACAAATAGCAATCTGTAAACCCTAAGGTCCCAGGTGTGGTAGCTATTATTTAATTGTTAAATACATAGAATTATTAAGAGACAATAGGAATTGATTCTTTGCTACTGGATTTTCTTAATAACCATTACTATTCTCCCATCAGACAGCTCTCATCATGTAATGCCGGAGAAACTGAGGCAAGATAGAGATTAGAGAGCATTTAATAATTTATTTGAAAGGGAGAGATTTACTGAGACCAAATGGATCCATGGTTTGGTCCTGGGGCTGAATGAGACTATCGTCTCCTAGAATCCAGCAAACAATCTGAGTTCTCAATGACCTACATACATGTGGCCCATGCTTGGGGGTTGACTGAGGCAGGGGCGGAGTCAGGATGCTGAGAGCGGGAACAGGATTCTGACAGGGTACAATGAGCCACCAAAGATGGGATGACATAATGGGGGGAGTAACCCCAGAGATGGGGAGAGGCATCCTGAAAAGATGGGTATCTGATAGTCTGATAGCTTGGGGTGAGGAGAGGCATTCTGATGTTCTAAAATATAAGATCTTTTATCCTTGTCAAATATTCTGATTAAGAGGGAAGGGTGGTTTTGCAGGATTGAGCAGAACAATTATAAACTGAGGCAGAACAATTAGGGAAACCTAGGCAGGACAATTTAGGGAAACTGGAATCAGGATAATTTAGGAAACTGAGTCAGGACAATAAAAGAGAACTGTGGTATAACAATCAAAGGCCATTCATTTATTTTAATTGGGAATTATGTATGTAGAATTGACCAGAAGCAGAATGATGAAGTTTGTCTTTGGTATCTTTTGCTCTTATTGTCTTTGATGACTCTTTCTACTGGTACCACCTGGTAGCCTTGTGATGTCCTATGCACCTCTCTGACATTTGCCACAACAATCTAGGCAATACCCTCCATAATCTTGGCTTCTTTCTTTTTTCCTTTCTTAAACTTCTTCCTGAAGGACCTCTTCTTAGATTATTTCCTGAGGATCCTGTCAACTACTAGGTTACAATGAGAAATGATAGTCATATTCAATTCAATTCAACAGATATTCATTGAAGTCCCACAATATATATGACTAAAGGATAGAAAGATGTATGGTTTAGAGCCAGAAGAGACCTTAGAGACATTTAGCTCAACCCCTCTCATTTTGTAGATGGGGAAACTGGTACCCAGAGAGTTGTAGCTCAAGTTCAAGAATTTCATCCAAGTCTTCAAATGCAGGATTTTCTTCCACTTGCATTGTGTTATAACTCACATAACAGATAAATTGCTCTTAAAGAGGCTATAATCTAGCAGGGTCATGGAAGTAAGTAGATGTAATGAAAATTGTAATATATTTTTTAAAATGCTATGAGAAAAAGTGGAGGAGAGAAAGAATCAAACAAAGTTTCGTGGAGGAGCTAAGTCAAACATGTGTATGGAACCCATTCCTGGAAGGAAACAGCATGGGCGAAAGCTGAGGGGACAAAGTAGGATGAGACAGGGTAATAGTGAGTCAGATAAATAAATTCCTGCTAATGAGTAACTTAATGTGCTATTCCTCCCATATAGCCTAATGTCTGGTTCTTTAAATAATATTCCTTGAAAAGATGATGCAGATTTCAGGCAAATGGCAGATTAGGAGTGGAGATTTTGGAAATGAGGTAAAGTCTTTCAGACCCTCTCAAAATTATACTACATGGACAATTGTCCATGTAGTATACAACATGTAGACAACAATATGTACAAGACCAGCCCAGTATGTGTGCCCAAGCCAGACAGTATCCAATTTAAAAATGGTTTGCATTCTGAAAATAATTAATTAAATTAAATTAAAAATATTGAATGATGAGATATTATACTACTATCTTGGGGTGCAGTTTCTTTTGGGTCACATGTGTGCAAAAATGTTTGTAGAAGCCTTTTTAAAATGGCAAGAAACTGGAAAATGAGTGGATGTCCATCAGCTGGAGAATGACTGAATATATTATGGTATATCAATGTTATGGAATATTATTGTTCCATAAGAAACTATCCCCAGGATGATTTCAGAAAGGTCTAAAGAGACTTACATGAACTGATGCAAAGTGAAGTGAGTAGAACCAGAAGAACATCGTACACACCAACAGCAAGATTATATGATGATCAATTCTGGTGGACGTGTCTCTTTTCAATAGTGAGGTGATTCAGGCCTGTTCCAATGGTCTTGTGATGAAGAGAGCAATCTGTATCCAGAAAGAGGACAGTCGAAAGTGAGTGTAGACCATAACATAATATTTTCACCTTTTTTACTGTTGTTTCCTTGCATTTTGTTTTCTTTCTCATTTTTTCCTTTTTTTTAATCTGATTTTTCTTGTGTCCCATATTAATTGTGGAAATATGTATAGAAGAATTGTACATGTTTAACATATTGGATAACTTACCATCTAGGGGAAGGGGTGGGGGAAAGCGAAGAAAAAAATTTAGAACACAAGGTTTTGCAAAGGTGAGTGTTGAAAATTATCTATGCATATGTTTTGAAAATAAAAAGCTATAATTTAAAAAAAAGTTTTTCTTTGCCTTTTAAACCATTAAACTATTCACATGTAAATAGAAGCACCAACCTATATCTTTTACAAGGTTAAGCCTGTATTTTGCAAAACAGTTCATTTTTGTCTCAAACTGCTCAAATACATGACAACTGTACCGTTCATATATATGTATTTATATATATGGGTCAGAGTGAGAGTAGTACTAGTTTAGCTGGACAAACTGAGCAAAAAGTAATAATCTTTATAAATTGAGATTAATATTGTCATGGAAACATATTTTTAAAAATGCCTTTCTCTTTGTGATAGAATCAATATTTACCACAGTTAGTTTTCCCTGAAAGGCAATAAAACTGTCTGTGAGACTTTGTTGGTCTTTGTTTTTTTCCCTGGACACAGTTTCTTGATCACCTAATTGTATTAAACAAACAAACAAATAACAGCAACAATAACAGCAATAACATAAACAATCCCACTGGTGAAGTTGCAGTCTCTGATTTGGTAAATATCAGAAGACCATGTATGTCATTGTACCCTACCCCGCTAACTAACCATGTTTCCATATGAGAACAAGTCGGGGAGGTAACATGTTTATAAAAGTAAAATGCCTGTATCCTTATTACATATCCTTATTATGTTAGTGTTAAACAAACTTATTTTTGCTCATTGTTCAATGACTTATGTGTCCCATTTCATCCAAAAATCAAAATTTAGCTAACAGAAACATCTTGATTCCCCTTATTCACTGAGATCTCATTGATTCCCTCTGTAAATTCCTGTGTAGAAAGAACTCTATAGATGGACATTATTTGGCTTGGTTTCTAGGTCCCTCCTACTTTTCTATTTTGGTCTTGCTAGTCTGAAAGTCCCTGCCATGCTGGAGTCTACATACTCATTTATTTTCTTAATGTTTTTCATCCTGTCCATATTTAGCTATCATAACAAATATTCTCATAGTTGGGCATACTTTAGCCATAGTAGGGGAATAAAGGAAGCTGTGTCATCAATAAGAAGTCTGTTCCTTAAATAAAGTTGTAGTGTCTTGTTGTGTAGTCAGGTGGGCTAAATAGAGGGTTATTGAACTGGAAGGGAACTTACAAAGAATCTGCTCCAGTGTCTTCATTTTGCAGAAATGGAAACAGAGACTAAGAGGGGATAAGGGACTTATTCAAATTCCCACAAATAGTAATTAACAGAACAAGGTTTCAAGCCCAGATTTGCTCCTGTAGAATGATACTACACTGAATTCTTCTTGTGAATTCTTGAATTTCTCTTTGATCTGAACCAGTCTTGTCACCAATTCTCATTAGACCCATGTTTGAGGAACTTCTAAAGTCCTTGAGCGTTACTTACACACATAAAGGTGTTGCCTAATCTATTTTATGAATTTTTAAGTCAGTAAAGCTTTGGAATTTGGGGGGGCTGCAGTGTGAAGAATGTGAGAGTTAGAGCCATGAATATTTGGGTTTCAATTCTACCTTAGTTACTAAATGTATGATCCTGGGCATGTAATTTAATTTGTCTGAGCCTCAATTTCCTCATTTGTAAAATGGACCTAATAACGACCCCTACCTCTCAGAGTCATTATTAGGATCAAATGAGATAATGTATATAAAGCTCTTTACAAGCCTTAACATGCTATATAAATGCTTGTTGTTGTTGTTTATGTTGTTGATATTATTACTTCTTGCTTTAGGGCATGGGCATGTCCCTTGGCACTTTATTTAGATAACAAAAGATAGTTTTTGATTAAATCTAAGTAACTGGAGCTGTCCAAAAATGAATTGGTAAGTTTGGAGTTGCTTCTTGGCAATTCCCCATCCTGGGGATGGGTTTCAGTAATTGGGGCCACTCCCAAAGATGATTTGGTTGACTCATAGTCTTGCAGGAGAAGCCACCCCTTTGGGGTGCCTTGTAAAACTGAAGCAAAAACCCTACTCAGCCCTGTTTTTTATTTATTTTCTAGATCTGGAGAGAACAGCAGAAATGAAGAGAGCTGTGGCCTGGGCTTAGGAGAACTGATGCATTCACATAGTCTTTTCATCATCTTGCAGCATAAGTACAGGAGTTTGGGTTGTACCTGTTTATTTTATCCAAAGTGGGAGACCACCCACAATTTCATTCCTGAGCTCTTGTCTCTTGGTTAAACAGAAAGAGATTTCATGGATAGTATGATTCCCTAAATCTAACCAATTATCCAGAGAAAGGAGACTTCTTAGATGTTGCCAGCCTTGGGGACTGTTTCAAGAGTAATTCTCCCAAGAGTTTGGAAATCATGTTTTCTAGAGAAAAAAGGAGGGAATTCCTGAATTCTCTTACTATTTTCTTAGTGATCTTACTCATCTCTTAAGGATTGCTCACATGAGGTCTAAAGTCATGACATGGTGGGGGAAATAGACCTGTACTTTGTTCTGTGCTGATATTGTGAGTTATTCAAGACAGATATGGTCATCCTGGGCTTTTGGAGTTTTGTAATAACTATGAGAGACAGCAGTGAGTAATCAGGAGAAATTAAGAAAATTAAGAAGAAGAAAGCAAGATATTAGACTTAAAAAGATTTCTTAACAGGAAGAATCATATTGGGGATCTTCTGAAGAAAGGAGTTGATTCAGACTAGCAGAAATATATTATGGAATTAGAACAAATATCATATAAGCTTACATCTAGGCCATGGATTAGATGAGACAGAATAGAGATTTTTTTCAGTTCTATATTTTGCATATCTATGGACATCATTTGAAAGATTCTTTTGTGAAACCATTTATTCCTTTTGTACTCAATAATGGGAAGTATTTACTAATTATTCCTCATAAGGTACATAATCAATATCAAGCCCTATTCTTTGTAACCAGGAAAAGAGAAGAAACTAAGTAAATGTACATTGGCAGAATCATTGACTTTACCCTTGGAAAAAGGAATTGCTCCTTTCCAGTGCTTAGCACAGTACTTGGTGCATAGTAGGCATTCTAGTGTTTGCATGATGATTTCAGGATCCCAAAAGGAGGTTCAAGTCATTTCATTTCATAAATGCTGATTGTACATCAGGCTCTTGTCTAAGTAGGTACTGATGATATAAAGAAAGGCAAAAACACTAATATTGTAAGGTGGGGGGTGCATATTAAAATAACTAAGTATATACAAAATATCTTCATATCTATATCTGTCTCTAATAAACACCATAAATATCATTAAATATGTAAATGTATATATTTTAATATAATAATACAAAGAGAGAGAGAAAGAGAGAGAGAGAGAGAGAGAGAGAGAGAGAGAGAGAGAGAGAGAGAGAATGAGAATAAATGGAATTCAATCAAAAAAGGACCAGGAAAGGATTCTTGTTAGAGGATAACCATTAAGTTGAGTTTTAAAGAAAGCCTAAGATGTGACACTAAGGAGAAAAAATGTTCTAGGTCAGTGCAAAGTCACAGACAAAGAAGGCAGAGTGTCATGTGCAAGAAAAGCAAATATAGACCAGTATCACTGCATTATAGAGTTCATTGAAGACTGGAAGAGGAAGTCAAACCAAAATAAGTATATGCCTTTTTCCCCTAGAATATGAGCCTCACCCATTTTCACCTACAATATTTGTTTAAGAATTAATGTAATCAGTCAGCTAGCATTTATGTATGAAATACTAGGTACTAAGCATGCCACAAACCATTATTTCTTATAGATTCCACAACCTTGATAGGGGCCATCTCCAGTCATCTATCTATCTATATCAAGCTCTAACTCTTATCTCCAGTCCCACATCTCAGGTTGTCTATGGGACATTTCAAATTGGATGTCCAGTAGACTCCTTAAATTCATCATGGTTGTAAATGAACTCATTGTCTCTTCCCCCAAATTTCCTTATTATGGTCAAGGATATAACCACTCTCCAAGTCACTGAGGCTTGGAACTTAGGTGTCAATCTCAGCCTCTTTCTCATTCACCCACCTTCTGAACCATTGCAGAGGCATGTTGATTCTGCCTTCATAACATCTCTCATATATTTCCTTTTATCTGACACAGCAGCCTCTCTGACATGAGCCCCCATCACCTCATACCTGGACTATTGTAATAGTCTCTGTTTGGTTTCAGTCTCTCCCTCTCTGATTCATCATCCACTCAGCTATTAAATTGCTTTTCCTAAAACATGAGTCCATTCACATCACCCTCCTGGGCAGTAAACTCCAGAGTCTCCCTATCATATACCTCCAAGATCTAATGGAAATTCCTGTGTTTGGCTTTTAAAGCCCTTTGTATCTACTCCCAATATGGAACAGATTAAAATAATTGGGGAGAACTCTAGAATCAGATCTTCCCCCAAGATTTCAGCTGAGATCTAGAGTAAAATTCCTCCATTTCCTCCAGTTTAGGATGCATATTCCAAACCCAAATTTGCATTTCAAAATCAGATGTACTGAAATTTCAGTGGAGACATTGAACAGAAGACTTATTGTGTGAGTTTAGGGTGTTCTCTTGTTATCTCTTTTTATTTTACCCATCTGGAAATCTCTGTTTCATTTTACCCATCTGGAAAAGGAAAATTAGAGTGTCTCTTTAATCTACCTCACAAAGTTATTGTGAGGATCAAATGAAATGATAGCTAATAAAAATCACTCCATACATATTTATTAAGTGCCAGGCACTGTGCTAAGTGCATTAAGTACAAAATGCAAGGCATCATTATTGCTGTTTGAATTGTCATGAAAACCAAAGAATCCCCAAATTTAAGAGAGAAAGAATAGCATAAGCACTGACCTGGAGAAAGCTAAACCAGATTTGTGTCTACCTCACAAGTTAGTTACTACATCCCCAAGTGACCACCAGTTTCCTATATTTATTTATTTTTCCAATTAAGAATGCAAGTTATTTGACTATCTCACTTTTGTATTTTTTATTCCCAGTGTTTAACACAGAACCTGACACATTTATTGTTGTTATTGGGTCATCATAGTCATATCTGACGCTTCATGACCCCATTTGGGATTTTCTTGGCAAAACCCTGGAGTGGTTTGCCATTTCCTTCTCCAGCTCATTTTATAAATAAAGAAACTGAAGCAAACAAAGTTAAATGGTTTGCCCAAAGTCACCCAGCTAGTAAGTATCTGAGGTTAGGTTTAAACCCAGGGAGATAAATCTTCCTGACTCAGGCATTCTATCCACTGTATAACCTAACACATACTGAGTGTTTAATAAATGTTCATTCAATCATCATTTATTAAGCACCTACTATGTGCCAGATTCTGTGCTGGACCCCAGGAATACAAAGGCAAAAGCAAAATAGTTCCTACACTATTACATTATAACATGATTACAAGAGATTACATTATAACACGAAGGCAACAAGTACCAATATAAGTATCTTAAGAAGCAGATACAAGGGTAAAGACAGAGGTAGGAGATGGTGTGTGTGGTCTTGGAGAATATATAAGCCACTATGTAAAAGAATAAGATTAAATTCTCTCAGCATTATAATTAACAAGTGGTATTCCAGTCACTCCTTTAAGAATTCTAGTGATGGGATATTTACTATTTACCAAGATCTTCCATTTTCATACAGATGTTGTCCAATTGTTTCCATATGTGTTCAACTCATTGTGATCCCATTTGGGATTTTCTTGACAGAGATAGAGTGGTTTGCCATTTCCTTTTTTAGCTCATTTTACAGGTGAGGAAACTGAGGCAAACAGGGAAAAATGACTTACCCAGAGTCACACAGCTAGTAAATGTCTCAGACCAGATTCGAATTCAGGGAGATGAATATTCCTAACTCTATTTCCAACACTATCTGCTGTGCCATCTAGCTGCCCTTTCTTATAGATCCATCATATTTAAATCAGCCTATTTTCAACTTACATCCATTTCTCCCAGTTCTTCCCTCTGGATCCAAGCAAAACATATCTATCCCTTTTTTTCCACATCCAATCTTTCAAGTACTTGAAGACTCCCCCCATCTGCTCCCTAGACATTTCTTTGATTGCTGCTCACACTAAGAGATGTGACACTTCTTGACAGGAATGGTGAGATCACACTTCTGATTCACATCATTAGTTTTATAAGTTTTTCTAGTATCAATATAATCCAGAACTATTCAACCAAAAACACATTGTAGATTTTGCATGCTTTGTTTTCCTATTATTCAATGAATATATACCGAGCATTTACATACCAAGACCTGTGGTAAATTGTGGAGATACAAAGAAATGTGAAACAATTCCTTCCTTAAAGAGCTTCCATTATGATAGGAGGCAAAACATATATAGATATGTATGTGTACACATACATACAAAGGCTCACACACACATATTTATGTGTGTATATATAGCATGTATAAAATAGGGTGTTTTTTTAGAGTGTATGTGAGGGTAGCAGGGGGCAAACATAGATAAAAGGCATCAACAAACATTTTAAAAGTAAATTTTAAAAATTCCCTATTCTCAGATTTTTTTTTTGGCAAGCAGATTTAGGGTAAAAGTAGTTGTGGTTTTAAAAAGACTCAAGAGGAATAAATAATATTCTATTATTCTTTCATTGGCTCTGAAAAGGGCTCGGGGTTGAAACTGGGTATGATACAACAAAAGAGGCAGTTTGGTTTTTACCCTTAGGGAATTCATGCAACAGCTAAGAGATTATTTTTCATTAAATAAAGCCAATTGCAAAACAAAAATACCCACCTGTTGACTTAATTTATCATTTCTTCATGACTTTTAGTTTATTGGCATGAGACATGATGAAAATTAGACAGTCTGTGGCTAAATCTCTAGTATACACAGATCACTCTCCACTGGTATTCTGAAAGAGGGTATGCAATATTTTTCTGTTTGGTTAGTAGTTTCCCAGGGAGAAAGATGTTCCATCAACTTCAATTTTCTTCTTGCCTGAGGGCCTTGGATTTCCCTGATGCAACAAAGCACCTTTTTGCAGTATTTTTTTTTAAAAAAAATCTGTTAGCAATAACAAGTTGAGAACATTCATTACAATCTAGACAAGGATGTTGGCTTTTTCTCAGACATCTAATTGGAATTGCAAAGCATTTTCCACTGAAATGTTATTGGCACAATAATTTCATGAAATCAGAAAAGGAAAAAACCCAACTTGAATTTTTGCTTTTGTTTTTACTAGCCTAGCATGAGTACATGCAGTTATGATGTTGCTGGGTCAGGTCAACTTTTATTTTTCCTGTGGTTTTTCTTCCTTCAAGTACTCTCCTTCCTAAAATGTGTCCTCTAGAGTTTTTAAATTCTTTTGCAGAAACTACTCTTCTTTTCCTAATTCCCTGCCTTGGAGTATGACTCTCCAACAAGGCTGGAACTACAGCCAGGAAGTATCCTTGGGGGAACTGCTTAATTTTTGCAATTGTTTTTCCCAAACTCCTCTTCCAAGTTGATATGCACTTATAACAGCACCATTTCTGCTCAAGAATTTCCTATTGAGATGACCTAACTGGGGGAAAGAGTGTAATACAATGGATAGAGGGCTAGCCTTAGATTGAAAAAGATCTGGGTTTGAATATTGCTTCTTCTTAAAAAATTCATTTTGACATTAAATATATAACAACAAAAAAGATATTTTAATGTACACAATATAACATAAAAAGATTCACTATAAATCATTAATTTATACTTTATACTGTTCACTTAAAAAAACCTAGAAGTTCTATACTTTATTTTCAATACTACTCTGCTTTCTCTGCTTCCTTCTATCTTTTCTTTTATTCTTTGTTATGCACTTTTAATATATTTAATCTCCCTTCCCAGTGTACCCTAGAAATGACTACCATTAGACACATATGTGTCTAGACATAAATGTGTGTGTGGGTATATAAAGAATTATATAAACATACATACATACACTTTCCATTCTTCTATTTATCACTTCTTTCTCTGAAGACAGATAGTATTTTACTTCATAGATTCTTTGTAAATTATTGAGTATTTATAACATTTAAAATGACTTAATCATTCCAAATCGTTCTTAACACATTATTGCTGTTACTGTATACAATATTCTCTTGGTTCTGCTCATTTCATTCTTTGTTACTTTATGAAGTTCTTCTATATTTTTGTATAATTATTGAGCTCATCATTTCTTATAAGTATTCCATCATGATCATATAGTAAAATTTGTTTGGCCATTCCCCAATTCATATGTATCCCTAAAATTTCTATTTCCTTGCTACCACAAAGAAAACTGCTATAAATATTTTAGAATGTAAAGTTTTTTTTTCTTCCCTAAACATATTGGAAAACTGACCAAATAGTGGTGTTGCTGGTTCAAAGAGTGTAGATGTTTATTGAATCTTCCTTATGACATAGAATAATTGTATGATCCATAGAGCAATTGAGCTTTCATACTCTATGCCCCAGCTTTTTAAACTGTGGATCGTGATCCTATATGGAGGTCTCATAATTGAATGTGGGGGTCATAATACTATGATTTATTGTCAGTGTTTGATTTGTATACTTATTATGCCTGGGATTATGAAAAAATTTCTTAGGCAAAAGTAGTAAAAGTTTAAGAAATCCTGTTCTAGGCAACATTCTAAGACTATGAGTTACTGATCTAAGCAGTTGTCTCCCATGCACATATATCAACATTATTCAAGATTCTTTGAAAGTTGCAGTAAAAGATAAGTTTGTGTTGATGACTCTGATCATTAATATCTGCTAAGGCATAAACCAGGGAGATACTTGCTCACCAAATGTATTTCCCTCTGTCACAAAGGAGAGCTAGAACAGAGCCAAGTCAAAGGGATTTCATAGTGCTGATGAATTCTTCCAAATAATTCTGTCTGAAGATCGTATTGTGTTAATTATATCTAATCCTACAGAGCCATCCAAACCCTAAAAGAAATCCATGACAGGTCTAAAGGAAAGGTAATAAACACAGAACAACTGGCTGATGCAGCTGGGAATATTCCTGAGTGGCTCAGACTAGATCAAAATGTAATTGGGAAAATTTAATTAAAACTCCAACAAAATATAGATAATGTTAATATGTGATTCTCTAAGTCAACTTGCGGCTCCCTGGGATCCTTATGTATGCTTTACTGGTGCTCATTTTCTTTTCTTTTCTTTTTTAAATTTTTAAAAAATTATTTATTTATTTACAAAGCATATGCATGAATAATTTTTCCAACATTGACCCTTGCAAAACCTTTTGTTCCAAATTTTCCCCTCCTTCTCCCCATCCCCTCCCCTAGCTGGCAGGTAGTCCCATATATGTTAAATATGTTGAAATACATGTTAAATCCAACATATGTATACATGTTTATACAGTTATCTTGCTGAACAAGAAAAATCAGATCAAGAAGGAAGGAAAAGAACGAGAGAGAGAGAGAGAGAGAGAGAGAGAAAGTATAAATATTGAAATATACAAATTTGGGCATGGAACTGAACCTAAGGATGTAGACATGCAGGATAATTTTGGGAAATCAAAAAAGGATTCCAAGCTGCTCCCTAAAATAAAAAAAATTACCTTTTAATACCAATTCTGATGATGTTGTACAGGTTCAAATGATAGAACACTACAATCTCTGAAAAAAATGGACCTGAAGATCACTTAAAGATCAATGGAGAGATGCATGATGAATGTAAGCATGTTATAAGACCTTAGAAACAAGGGATTAGGTGGGAGAAGCAATATAAAGGATATTATTGGAAAAACATAGGATCAGTTAAGAAGAGGGGGGTTACTGTCCCACTGATACCTTCAAGATGTTAAAAGAACATGAAGGAGGTTCCAGGAATGTTGGGTGGACATCCCATGGTCAGTTTCTGGGATGACATGAGCTGCACAAGATGGACAAGATGGCAAATACTGCTGGTAAACTGATTTTCCTTAAATGTAGATGTGACCATGTCAGTTTCTTTCTCAATAAATTCTAGTGTCTCCTTATTGTCTCTAGGATCAAATATAAACTCTTCTGTTTGGTTTTTAAAGTCCTACCCAACTCAATTTTAATTTATCATTCTAGTCTCAGTGAATATTCTTCCCTTTCCCCAATTCTATAATCTGGCCAAATGACCATTTCTTTGTTTCTCTTACATTCTATGCTATCTCTTATTTCTATGCTTTTTTACTTACTGTCCCCCTAAGATGCAGCTCAAACAAAAACTTATATGAAGCCTTTCCTATTCCCTGATAAAGACTACCAACTCACTTTAAAACTATTTTGAATTTAGTTGCTTTGTATTTATTTGTATTATTCCTCCTTGTATTTCCTCTCTCTATGTACATAAAGAGAAGAAATTCAAGAAATAATCTGAGGTGGGTAAGAAGATTTAACTTTCGAACAAAAACTGAAAGAATAACAAAAAGTAGAAGAATTAAAAGCAAAAGATGCTAAGAAGAGGCCATTTAGAAGTGGTAAAATTAACAAATCTAGTGATAAGCAGATTTCCTTACATTAGATCAGAGAGTGGTTCTTGTTGATTCCTTTTCTGTCATCTGCGTTTCCTACTGTGACATTTGTTGCTACCTGAAGCCAAAATAAATGTCAGTTCAGACACTCTTGTACATTTTAATGAACTTTAAAAAATGTTGTAATGACTGTTTTTGTGAAAATAGGAAACACAGCAGTGGGGGCTTAAGAGGTAGATAGTAGAAGTACATTTCTTTCTTTGTCCCCATAGCACCTTTACCAAGATTACCCTAAGAATCTGAAACCACAGGTCTACGTATTTGAATTAAAGTTGGGGTAAGTTAGCCCAGAGAATAAGGGAATGAAATAAGCATTTAAGTCCTTTTACAAATAGTATCTCCTATCATTCTCACAATTGTCAGGAATAGGTGCTGTCATTATTCCCATTTTATAGTTGAGGAAACTGAGACAAACTGGAGGCCCAGAATTGTATCCACTATGCCATCTAGCTGCCTCAAGAATAGAGAGCTGGGGGTCCTCCACCATATCTGTTCTCTATATATCATATGTAATAGAGTAGTATATGCATATAATTCACAAATAAATATACACAGTAAGAGTAGCTAATATCTACATGGTTCTTTAAAATTTATAAAATACTTCACACATAGTATAATATTTCATAATATTTGTAGGAGGTAAAACCTGAAATCAGGAATTGAGTTCAAATCCAGCCCCAGATATTTACTAGCTTTGTGATCTTGGATGAGTCACTTAGCATGTCTTTGTCTCAGTTTTCTCACAAGATTTTTGTGAGGATCAAATGAGATAATTTTTTAAAAATCATTATTTATTTATTTAATATTCTTTTCTTTTTACATTTTGAGCTCCAAATTCTCTTCCTCTAATCCACTGAGAAGGCAAATGATATATCAATTATACATGTGAAATCATGCAAAACACATTTCCATATTATCTGTATTTCAAAAAAGCAAGAAAAATACTTAAAAATCAAAAAAGAAGAAAATTATACTTTAATTGGCACTCAAAGTTCATCAATTCTCTCAAATGAGAAAATACTTGTAAAAGCACTTAGCACAGTGCCTGGCACATAATAGGTGCTACACAAATGCTTATTTCTTTCTTCCCACATGGAGATTGGCTCAAAAAATTATTTTTGCTAAAAATGAATTATTAAAAAATTTAGAAATCATTGTCTTGGAGAGAGCATCCTGTCCAACACACTCATCTTCTAAATAAAGAAATTGAGGCCCAGAGAACTGAAGGGATTTGCGTAGGATCACAGAGGTGAGATAAATAGAATTCTTTGACTGAATTCATAGCTCTCTTTTCCTTCCCCTTCTTATTCCCTTTTCCTTTCTCCTTCTCCTTCCCCTTTCTCTTCTGTTTTCCATTCCCTTTCCTCTTCCCTTTCCCCTTCCCCTTCCCTCTTCTCTTCTCCTTTCCCTTTTCTCTTCCTTTCCCTTCCCATTCCCCTTCCCTTTCCCCTTCTCCTTCTTCTTCCTTTTCCCCTTCCCCTTCCCTTCTTCCCCCTTCTTCCCCTTCTTCCCCCCCCTTTTTCCTTCTCCTTCTCCTTTCCTTTCCCTTCCACTTCCTCTTTTCTTCCCCTTCCCCTTCCCCTTCCCCTCCCTTCCTCTTCTCCTTCTCCTTCCTCTCCTCTCCCTTCCTTTCCCCTCCCTTCCCTTCTACTCTTGAGTTCTTCCTTCAAGATTTGTTTGTGCAACAGGAATGTGTAGTTTTTACTGTTCCTCTTTCTCCCATTTTTTCAGTGACTCTCGGGGGAGGTGACCTCAGACATCATTTTGCTTAACCCATTCCTCAGTCCTCTCTTCAATACCCTAGCAAGTCATCAGCTAGTCTCCTCTTGAAAACCTTTGTGACTTAGAACTCATCACCTCCCAAAGAACTCACTTTTATTCTAATAGTAGGTCATTTTCCCCTTATATTTTGAAAGCTGCCACTGTGGAATTTTTACCCATTCCTCCTAGTTCTGTTCCTTTGGACTAAGCAGATGATTTGTAATTTCTCTTCCATGTGGCAGCTCTTTAGTTATGTAAAGGCAGCTATCATATGGTCCTAAAGTCTTCTTTAAATTCTTTCAACCATCCTGCATATGGCATAATAATTTTCAGTACTTTCACTATTCAGGCTTTCTTTTTCTAAACATGCTCTAGTTTGTCAATCTCTTTTTAAAATTGGGTGCCCAGAATAAACACAGTCCCTTGTTCTGGACACTGTGCATCTATTAATGCAGCAAGTGGAATTGTAGCTGCTACTGCAGAACCGACCATGGACTTCCCAAGATCATCGGGGAAAAGCAGATGCCACACAGCTCCCTGATTTGGTTGCTGCCCTCCCAGAAGCACTGCTTGGGCCACACACAATACCACCTTGAAGACAAGAGGGGGAATCTCCCAGCACGTCATAGTTGTGCTACTACAAGCTTCTTACAACCTTCCTTGGCATTCTCTTCCCACTGTCTATACTACAATGAAACTTTCACAAGGATTGAACCAGTCTGATCAGGTCCTGAAAATGGGGCATAGTTGGTTTAAATACCTATTGGGATCTCTAATGTTCATCCTCAGATGACCTTGTCCGTCTGTTCTTGTACTCATTTCATATTCCTAGACCTCCCCGGCATGCCTGTTGGTAATTGCACATTTGGACTGTCCTTAGTACTATACACATTTTATTCAACTTAATTTAATTTAATTTAGCAAAGACTTATTAAGTACTTTCTGTGTGTCAGATTGAGCTAGCTAAGTAGCTCAGAATGCCAAATCTGCAATTAGGAAGACTCATCTTGAATTCAAATTTGGCTTCAGATATTTCCTAGCTGTATGATCCTGGGCAAGCCACTTAACTCTGTTTGCCTTAATTTCCTCCTCTGTAAAATGAGATCCAGAAGGAAATTCAAACCAGTCCAATACCTCTGCCAAGAAAACTCCAAATGGGACCTTGAAGAGTTGGAGGTGATTAAAAAAACAACTGAACACTGTGTCAAATCCCCTGTAAGGTATTGGGATAGTTCTGGGACATAGTGAAAAACAACACCAAGAAAAACAACAACAAAAAAAAATCCAGAAACTAGCTCCTGCCCTCAAGGAGTTTAAATTTTATTGACTGGGAACATCTATGCAGGTACATAATATAATATATAGGGAAGGGATGCTTACTCAGTATCTTTTAGGTCCCCTGAACTGTGCTAAGTGTTTTACAAATATTATTTTATTTGATACAACAAACCTGGGAGATAGGTACTATTATGATTTCCATTTTACAGTTGGAGAAACTGAGGCAGACAAACGTTAAGTTTACACATACACACACACATACACACATACACAGAGTAAATACACAAATGCACAAATGCACAACATGGGGGCAAGTGTTTGCCACTGGGACATTCAGGTAGATTCTTCTTCCATAATTGGATACTCAAGCAGAGTACTGAATTAAATTCGAATGTAATGAATTGTTCTTCATCATTACTTCATTCGTTAAACTTTAATTAAGATGATAATCTTGTTTTCTTGACTGAGAAAGTTTTTAAATGAGAGGTTGATTAGTTCAATTATTTAAAAGATTGAGTTGGCTCCATTTCCATTTATTTATACAACAACCTTGAACTGTTTCTTTAAATTCTAAATGACCAAAAAAGGAACTTTTTTTGTTTTTCACTCCTATAAACCAGGCATTTCATTCTTGTACTAAATTGCATGTTTGGAAATCATTGCCAGGTGGATTCTATGGTAAGAAGGATAGGATAGAAAGAAACATAAAAGTTTATGAGTAAATTCCTTATTAGTTGGCTCTGAGAAATAGGTTTCCATGACATAGTCCTGTGATCTTCTTTGCCCCTCTCCCCTCCCAAAATCAAGCTGTCACAATCCCTGGAGGGTCTCTATTTGTGGGTGTTCTCTCACGTCTCTGAGTCTGTAATTTATTGCATTTTGCAGAGCCAGAAAAGAAATGGGAGGAATAATTCTCAGAGGGAAACAGTGGAGAACCCTCTAAATAATGTAATTGTAATTAAATATCTTTCCAAGAAAGCAATCACGGGTTTCATTTTATTTTTCTTCTAAAAAGTGCAAAAAGAATTGGATGATTAACCATTGTCATCGTCAGGATGTTATTCAGAAAGAGAGGGAAATGGGTTAGAGTCAGAAGAGTTACACCTGGGATATATTATGGAGACTTGACACATGCCAAATCTGCTTTATTAATCACGGAATTTTTGTCAGTGGTGGACACTAGAGCTGAACTCAATGAATACACAATTTGGGAGAAGAATACATTAAGGGAAACTATCTTTTCAAGGATTTTTAGGGAAAAGATCTTAGCTCAGCACAAATATATAAACACATTAAAAATGTCTAATTTATAGTGGAAGTAGAATCTTTGACAGTTTCAAAAATATGAAAAATGATTTTTTCCTGAGAGCAGGAAGGAAGAAGCATTAACAAATAAAGGACAAGGAAAGACTTCCTGAAAGAGATGGTACATGAACTGAATCTCAAAGGAAGCTAGGGATTCTGAGAAGTAAAGGTGAAACAAAAGTTCACCCAGGCACAGGTGACAGCTAGTACAAAGATGGGAAATGGAAAATAGAAAAATAAAGCATGTTGGCTAGAGTGTGAAGGGTTGAAACACATTGCTCCCTAGAGAAGAACAAGATTAATTCCTCTTCACAAGACAATCATTCAAATACATAAAAGCAGTTATTATGTCCCAGCTAAGCCTTCTCTTCTCCAGACTAAGCATTCCCAGTTCTTTCAAATAATACTTATACAGCATGGCCCGAATGCTCTTCACCATCTTGATGTGGTGTCCCCTCTCATCCACTGCTTCAACTCATACTCTTATTCACAGGTTGTGGTCTTTACAGGGTCACTTGACTACTACTTTTGGAATTCTAAAGGTAACCTTGAAGGCTTAACTTTCTTGTGCTGTCACTCACAAATCCCCATTTTGTGTATTCCTTTGATAATCAGCCAGATAATTGGTTGCTTGTTGCCCTTCATTCTCCAGGAGGACCAAAATGATATCACTATGTTAGAGCCAAATTGCAGTGTGTCCAAATGTTGCTGATTAGACCAGTATGAGCTCAGAATGCGCTACCACAGGTCAAGTGCAAATAATCCATGTGAACATTTGGGGTGGATTCTTTAAATTTGCAAATCTGATCTTTTTTGTTTGTTTGTTTTTTTTTGAGCTACTTAAAATTTGCTTTGGTCTTAGAACACCATGCTTTCTTTGGTGTAGCCTTGCCATGCTGAGCAATCCTTTGCCAATATCTCCTATATCATGCAATCAATTCAACTATAAAATGAGAAAAATAATAGTTATAATAACTACCTCAGGGTATTGATAAGAGTTTAAATGAGACCAGTTATGTAAAACATTTTGCACATATTAAGGTACTTTATAAATGTCAGCTCTTCCAGCTTTCAAATGCTTCCTTGGGAAACACAATTAGAAATGACAATCCTTTAGCCTACATCAAAGATAAAAGTGTAGCCTTCTGTTTAAAGTGAACTCTTAATAAAGATAAAACTCCAATAAATGTGCTATTTTAAAAACTTGATTTAATCTGATAAGCATTTATAATACATTAGACACTGTGCAAAACACTAGGAACACAAAAGCAAAGATGGAATAATTGGAATAATACCAGTCCTGAAAGAGCATATATCTGGGTGGGGAGGGACAGAGAAGGGCGGAGGAACACGTATGCAGTAAGGTAACACAATTATCTGCAGCGAGTTATTTAGTCGTTATTTGGATCTCCAAATACAAAAAGAAGAATGATAACTTTCCCAAGGTTTTCCACTCAACAGGGAATTTTAAAAATTAAATTAAATTTTATTTTCAGGTCTACATACTCTCCCTTCTATTTTTCCCTCTTCCCATTTCTACTAATTGAGAAACCAAAAACACAACAACAGTCCAAAACCAATTTCCACTTTGGTCGTGTTTTTTTTTAAAAGTCTCAATCTGTACCCCAAGTCCATAATTTCTCTACCAGGAAATAGTTAACATGTTTCATTTTGAGATTCTGAGTCCTTTAGAGCTACTGGGATATTATAAATATGAATTATATAATGTCTGTAATCAATGAATGAATTAGCATGCTCCAGGGAGAAAGATTTGAACCAAGGACAAACTACCTATTAATTAGAACCATCCAAAATTATCAAGATAAGTAGTGAGGTCCTCATCACTAGAAATATCTAAACAGAAGATAGTTGACCATTTATCCAAGATGCTCTAGAGCAGGACTTCTTTTCTCTAATATATATTTTATTTTTCTTCAATTATATTTTTAAACAGTTTTTAAAGTTTTGAGTTCTAAATTTTATTCCTCCCTCTATTCCCTTCCCTTTCCATGAGATGGTAAACAGATATAAGTTATACATGTGCAATCATGTAAAAAATTTCCATATTAGTCATTTTGTAGTTGAGTAGAGAAGACTCAAATTAAAAAAATCAAAAAAAGAGAGTGAAAGAT
Organism: Sarcophilus harrisii; assembly: GCF_902635505.1. Classification (NCBI taxonomy): domain Eukaryota; kingdom Metazoa; phylum Chordata; class Mammalia; order Dasyuromorphia; family Dasyuridae; genus Sarcophilus; species Sarcophilus harrisii. Next base: position 107,319,274 of record NC_045427.1, on the reverse strand, counting down.
AGCATGCTTCAGTCTGTATTCAAGCTATTAGCTCTTTATTTAGAGGGATAGTATGGTTCACTATCAATCCTTTTGGATTGCCTTAGAACACTGTGCTGCTTAGAATAGCTTAACCTGGGGTACATGAAGTTAATTTTTTTATTATTGTATTTTAATACCACTGGTTCCTTTGTAATCTTATATATTTTCTTTTATGCTTTTAAAAATATTATTCTGAAAAGGGGTCCAGGACCTTTACTAGACACACAAAAAAGGTTAAGATCTCTTACCTTAATGGGGAATTAGGTAGAGAATTGGGGAAGAGGGAAGCATTTATTAAACTCCTACTTAAACTCCTGCTTCAAGTGCTTTACAAATATCTCATTTTATCTCAATGGCCTTAGACAATTGTTAGCTCATTTCCATAGAATGATTCTTATTGATTAAGTTCTTTCTACATATCCAACATTCAGTTATATTCTGTGGGAAATGATATTTATGCTACATAATGTATACAATAAGGAATTAAAAATATCTTTGAGAACACATTGATTTATTCATAGATTAGTGCTTCATTACCTAAATGTTTTTATTTTAATGGTTATTTGGTTTACTTAAAAGCTGAAAAATATCAAATTTACAAATTCTGAATGTTAATATGGTTAAGATTTTAGTTTATTTTTCAAATAATTTTCCATGGCATCAAAACTGCAAGAAATGTACAAACTATCAGCTATCTAGACAATTGTACCAGCATTCTAAAACCTTTTTAAAAATCGCTTTTAGTTTTATGGAGATTACAATGCAATCTTTTTGATAAGATAGCTTGGTTTCAAGTTACTTAATCATACACATGGCCTTTCACTTAGAACTTCATCAAATGTCATCCAAGTATCCCAAAACTTAGGATTAAGCTTCTTATTCATCATTTCAGAAATAGGAAGGTGTCCCAAAAGATAACTTGCTATAAAATACAACATATCTGATTCGAGAAATTTCTTAACATCCAAAGGAACTGCAGCGTCAACAGATCCCTGTAGATAATGTCAGACAATCAGAAGAAATTACTAAATCTTTCCAACAGCTGTTCTCCCTTGCATTTCCCACAAACAGAATCAGGTGCCAGGGAGGTTCAGTCATGCTTCAGAAGCAGTAACCAAATACATTTAATTTTAAGTATGGCTCAGATGTGACACCAAAGAGTCTTTAAAGAAACAGGAGCTGACATTCTCTTCAAGGTTCAAGTCTTGCAAGCCTATGATTGGACACAATCACCCTCCCTGGGCTTTCTTAATTTAATTTTCAACTTTATCCTTAGCTAGGTACCTAAGTAACAAGACTCATGGGACAGTTTTTGTCCCTTTGTGGTTGAAGAAATATCCTTGGAATCCAAATGAACTCTGAAGCAAAGGTTCTTAATCTGGGGTCCATGGCCTTTAAAAAATTGAAAACTGTCTTCCTTTGCAATTTTGTGTTGTGTGTTTTTTTTATTTTATGCATTTAAAATATCATTCAGAGATGGGGTCCATAGATTTCATTATTCTCCAAAGCAGTCCACAACACACAAAAATGTTTAAGAGCCCCAGCTCAGAGCAACCAAGCTGGGTTAATAGCTGTCTAGAGACCAAGTCTTTTTAAATCAACATGATCCATCAAAATAAAGTTCCGAAGACTCAGATCTGACCATATCACTCTCTAAAATATAAATTTCTTATTCTGATATCAATCTGGCTTCAACCTACATGCTCAGTTTCATTTAAATTAATCTCTTTCCTGCACTCTGTGTTCCAAAGAGAAAGGAGACTATTAGCTGTTCTCTGAACAGCAAGCTGCTTTCAACCTTTCAGATCCATAAAAACTCCTCTCCCACCCACTTATACTCTCTCCCCTCCTCTCTGCTTTTCAAAATTCTTATTTTCTTTAAACCTTAGCTCTAGGTAGCCTTTCCTACTCCCCCCAGCTGAAAGAGTGCCCTCTAAATTTTCCCAGACCTGTTTGTCTGGATCTGTTCTTTGAATGGGTGACTCCCTACCTTGTAGTTTATTTATCTGCATGTAAGCCATATTCCTCTGGTACAATGTAAGGGCATGGAACGCAAGGCTTGTGATTAGCACAATCCCTGGCACAAAGAGAGCATTTAATAAGTGTTTGTTGAATTTGTTTAATGATCATTAAAAACAACATAGTGAAACACAGCAGGCAGGAGACCAGGACATGGATAACAGATATTCCATGTTTTCCCTTTCTGGTCAAATAGTAAATATGGAAAAAGTGGATAAGCTCCATTGTTAAGCAGCCAAATCTGTATTTTAATGGAAAGCAAAGGAGCATGAACATTATAACTCTACAGGAAAATGCACAGAATTTAAGAGGTAGATGATTAAAGCCGGAAAGCCACGTCCACCATTCCAAATATAACCTAAGAAGCAGAGAAAATAAATAGGCACTTAATAGACAGACTAAAACTCCCAAAAGCCTGGAGTCTTGCTAAGGTTCAGCTGTATAAAAGTACCAAAGTGAAGATTAAAGATGAATGTTATTAAAATGCAAAATAAAAGCAAAAGCAACCCCCTGAGTTCTGCTAAGGGCCCTTTTAAAGTCATTTTGGTGGGTATACCATCCCTGGTTATGTAAGATACAGAGAACAAAGCTTACTCCATGGAGTCTAATAGGCAGTATTAGTGAAGAACAGAAAAGAGAACAGGGTGAGAGATGCCTTCTTGGAAGACTAGAGAGTGCTCATTCTAAATGAGTGCATGGACTTCCTTGTATTCTGCCATTTTTTGATGGCTTTCCCAAAAGGTGACCTCTATTTCATCATTTTCAAAGGATTCGCTTAATACCGTAAAGGAATGTAGTTCCTATATGGCCTATTTATCTTGTTTCAGCCTTGAGATTGTACAGCCTGAGGCCAGCAAATAGCAAAAATCTATTTTCCAGAAGACTTTGCATTTCTGGGATTTCTGTTGACAATCTCCCATTTCTCAGTAGGAATTTTCAAACATTACAACTTTGGTCAATACATTTCCACAGTGATAGATGGCAGTAGAGAAGGAGTTGATAACAATTCCAGGACCACTGCTCTGAAAAAAGGTATTGGTGGAGGAGAAAAAAGCTTCAAAGAGCTGAGTGAAGGATAACTCCATGCAAAGTTGTGAGCTGTTGGGCTTTGTATCACTCTCAGGAGAGTCTGACCCATGTTAAGATTTAGGGCAATCCCTGGGACTGAAGGGGGACCAATCCTTCTGGAGCTAGAGGAGAAGGAGACTACAAATCAGGATTCAAGAAAACATAAACCCAAAAGACAGGTACTGGGTCAATCCTAGAGTTTCTTCTGTGTCTAAGCCCAAAGATTGGAATTAGAATCACAAACCCTGTCACAGGAAGAGAAATACAGAGAGGGAAGGCAATATTAGATCAGGAGAGGAGTTACAGGGCATGCTGGGGATGCTGGAAAGCTGTTTGTCTAAATCAGCCCTTCTTCCCAACCTTTTCTGATGACGATAGACATTCCCTTTTCCTAGTTTGAGGTGATCTATTGATATCATGGTCAAGGAATAGGACTACTATTCTCCTGTTGACTCATTCAATTTAGCCATAGATTTGGCCATCATTTCTACCTACACAGAATTCTTCCTTCCTGGAAACTTTGATGCTTTTGGGGGGATTATGTTGGTGGAACCACCAGTTCTAAAGTATATACATTGTACAGAGGGTTTCTTATTCTTTCCTCAAATCTGAATCTGTCAGTCCAATAGGCACTAAAGCTGCCCTCCCTCTTCCCCATCCCCACTACTTTTTTTTCCTTCTGTGAGTTGAGGACATCAGAACTAAAGTATTCTTGTTTCTTCACAAATGGTGATAGTGGGTAATTCAGAAGGTATAATTGGTGATCAAGGTGAACTCAGTGTAGCAAATAAAACACAGATGGATATTGTGCAACATGTTAAGACTTATTTTTTTTTAGTTCAACTAAAAATATTAAAACATAAATTATCATCCCATTATAAATTCCTATCCAGAATGACCTGAAAGAAGGAAGCCTTATCAGCACTTAATCGTACTTTTCAGAAAATAATGCCCACTATTAAAATCCTTTCCGCCCTTCCTCTTATATCTAATTCCTTTAGGAAAGTCTGTAAAAGGTCAAAAGCAAAGTTAAATCCAAAGAAAATGGAAGAATGATGGTAAACAGGCTTGGAAACTCTGGACAAGAAATATATTCTGTTTAGTTAAAAATTTGTCTAATCCTCCAAATTAGAATGAGGATAATGATCCCCCTAGGAGAAGGATAGTCTTTAAGAAGAATGACCATACAGGGACTGAATGGTTTTAGGAAAATAATTCATCAAGAATAAGTGACTACTGTTCTGGATTGATGAAGCAAAATATTAACTTTTCCCCAGCCCTGAGTTTTTAAAACTATGTTTTTTTTATCATGTTGTAAAATTGTTCTTATTTTTAAATGAATGAAAAAGTGATCCAGTGACAGTCTCCTTGCTATTCCTTGAACAAGACACACCATCTCCAGACTCCAACATTTTCATCGACTGTCCCCATGCCTGGAATTCTCTCTGCCTCATTTATTCATAGCTAGATGGTGAGACAGATAAAACACAAAGCACACCCAGGAAGACCTAAGTTTAAATTTTGCCTCAGACACTAGTTGTGTGACCCTGGGAAAGTCATTTAATCCTGTTTCCTCTACTTTCTGAACCTGTAAAATGAGCTAGGGAAGGAAATGGCAAACCACTCCGGTAACTTTGCAAAGAAAACACAAATGATGGTATCATAAAGAGTCAGATAAAATTGAAAAACAACTGAATAACAACAGCTACTCATTTTCCTTCCCTGGCTTCCTTAAAGTTTCAACTAAAGTTTCATCTTCTGCAAGAAACCATTTCTAGTCCTCTTAAATTATAGTGTCTTCTTTCTGAGACTATCCTTAAATATTACTATCTATATCTTGTTAGTACATAGTGATTTGCATATTATCTCTCTCAGTAGACTAAATTCTTGAGAGAAGGGACCCTTTCTCACCTTTCATTTTAACCGTGACTCTTAGCACAGTGCCAGGCACATAGTAGGTATTAAAATTCTAGTTGACTAACTGACTTCTAAAATCCTATGTGTTACTTTAAAATGATATTATTATCATAATAATTATAATAAATAAATAATGATAAGTTACTAAAATTATTTACAGCAGATTTGAAAATAAATCACAGAGTCGTATTAATATATTTTCTTTGTCAATATAAGAGTGAAGAGGAGATTCCCAAATTGTAGGTCATAGGACTTTCCACATGAGAAAAAGAAAAGTCCTACTATTCTTTCCTCTGGTTTCTAAGAAAGTCTGCTCTTGTAACAGTTGAAGAATGATAGCTTGGTCTCCTGTGTTCTCTAGGAATCCTGATATCTTGCAAGGACAATTGACTTCTTGAATATATGGTATTATGGCAATATAAAAGGTGTATGGAAAATCAGCCAGGATGGCCCTCACTTCCTCCAGGTAATCATTAACTATGTGAACTATGGTATGTAGGGTAAGAAGAAAAAAATTAAGGCTCAAAGTTCCACCTTATATAAAAGGGCATATGCTGGAGAGACAAGCAGATTCCATTATTGTAACAAGATCCCACAGAGAGTAAGTGTTTAGAATGGTCAAATATTCCTGATAGTGGGGTGTATGGCACTAATAATAGTATTCAGTTTATGGACTCTAGGTTTTCATTACCTCCAGGATGATAGGAAAATAAATGGATGGATGAATTTATTAAGTGCTAAATACTGTGTTAAGAGGTAAAGAAACAAATAGAAAAAATGAGATCATCCTCTCAAGGAGTTTATACTTTTAATTGAGAGACTCTGTATAAAAAAATAAACTTTAGCTAGAGCAAATATTTTGTTGTTGTTCATTCATTTATAGTTATGTCTGACTCTTTCTGATTCCATTTGAGTTTTCTTGGAAGAGATTTTGGAGTAGTTTTACATTTCCTTCTGTAGCTCATTTTACAGATGAGGAAACTGAGACAAGTGTGGTTAAATGACTTGCCCAGGGTAACACAGCTGCTAAGTATCTCAGACCAGATCTGAACTCAGGAAGAGGAATCCTTTTGATTTCAATACCTGTGCTCTACCCACTGTGACATATAGCTGTCTAATAAACAGTGAATATAGGAGGGCCCTGATAGTTCATCAGCTAGACAGATGGCAAAGCCTGAGTCCCTGGGTACATCAGTGGATTAAATGACAATTTCAGATAATCTGGATGATGTCAAAACAGGACAGATGATAAGGCTTGGTGGTAGGACTGGTGGAAGAGTGAATTTTAAAAGTATATATTAAATATTTATTACATGATAAGCCTTACTAAGTGGTGGGGAAACAAACATCAAAAAGTAAAGGACAAGTTACTGACCTTAAGGACCTTACATTACATTGGAGCACAAATAACACCAAGGGAACTGTGGTCAAGGAGAGGTAAAGTTAAAGGGATGGTAACTGGGGCTTAGAGTATTTTTGTGGACTGCCACAATCTATCCAGGCACAATGACCAAATTGATTTGATAATAGTTTATGGCAGAGACGGGGGTAAGGTGGGATGAAATGGTTGGGAAGTGAAATAGTTCTCAGCATTGTCTTGGAGATAAATACAAAAGCCATTTTTCAAGCTGATTCTTTTAATAAATGAAGCAAGCAAAGAAAGGTCCAGCTGAAAGAATTAGAGTTGATAATTCATTTCATCCAAGTGGTGAGAGCAATCATATTGCTCTTTTTGATTGACCACTGTGGATGAAATCTGGATAGCCTTGGGGTTTAAGAGAGGGGTTGAAGGTATAGCAAGGGAGGATTATAAGAAAATGGGGGTATTTTAGACAGTCAATAAGCATTTATTAAGTACCTACTATGTGCCAGGTGCTATGCTAAGTTCCGGGGATACCAAAAAAAAGACAAAAGAGAGTCTCTTTTTTTGAGGAATTCACAGTTTAATAGGAAAGATAATATATAAATAATTATATACAAACTTCATACAGGATAAATTGGAACTAATCAACAGAAGGTATTAACATTAAGGGGGACTAGGAAAGACTTTTTGTGGAAGTTAAGATTTTAGGTAGCACTTGAAGGAAGCTAAAGAAACCAGGAGACAAAGATGAAGAGGGAGATAGTTATAGGAATGGGAGACAGTTAGTGAAAAATCTCAGACATGGGAAATTCAGTATCTTATCTTAAGAAGAATAAAGAGGACAGTCATTGGTTGTAGAGTATGAAGGAGTGAGTAAGGTATAGGAAGACTGGAAAGGTAAGAAGAGCTCAGATTATGAAGGACTTTGAATGTCAAAAAGAAGATTTTGTGTGATCCTGAAGGAGATAGGCGTTATTAAATAAGAGGAGGTGACAGGATCAGACATGTGCTTTAGGGAAATCATTTGAATGAAGCATTGATTGGAATGGAAAGAGATTTGAAACAGGACCAACTATCAGCTATTTCAGTGGTCCAGATATAAGATTATGAGGGTCCATGCCAGGTTAATGGTAGTATGTGAGAAGTGAAGGTATGAATTTGAGAGATGTGACAGAGGTAAAACTGACAAGAATTGGAAATATTTTGAAAATAGAGATAAGAGAGAGAGTGAGGATTCAAAGACACTTTAGAAGCCTATAGGATGGAAATATCTTCAGCAATCTTAGAGAAATTAGTAAGAAAGAAGGGTTTAGGGAAAATATCATGAGTTCAGCTTTGGCTATATGGAACTTAAGATTTCTAAGGGTTATCCATTTTGAGATGACCAGTAAGATGATGGTCAGGAGGAAGGTAAGGACTAGATAACTGAGAAATATCAATCTCCATTTTTTCAGTCATTCGGTCATACCCAATCTTTTTGATCTTGTATGGGATTTTTTTTATTTAATAGCCTTTTATTTACAGGTTATATGCATGGATAACTTTACAGCGTTAACAATTGCCAAACCTCTTGTTCCAATTTTTCACCTCTTACCCCCCACCCCCTCCCCTAGATGGCAGGATGACCAGTAGATGTTAAATACATTAAAATATAAATTAGCTACACAATAAGTATACATGACCAAAACATTATTTTGCTGTATAAAAAGAATCAGACTCTGAAATATTGTACAATTAGCTTGTGAAGGAAATCAAAACTGCAGGTGGGCATAAATATAGGGATTGGGAATTCAATGTAATGGTTTTTAGTTATCTCCCAAAGTTCTTTCTCTGGGCATAGTTGGTTCAGTTCATTACTGCTCCATTGGAAATGATTTGGTTGATCTCGTTGCTGAGGATGGCCTGGTCCATCAGAACTGGTCATCATATAGTATTGTTGTTGAAGTATATAATGATCTCCTGGTCCTGCTCATTTCACTCAGCATCAGTTCGTGTAAGTCTCTCCAGGCCTTTCTGAAATCATCCTGTTGGTCATTTCTTACAGAACAGTAATATTCCATAATATTCATATACCACAATTTATTCAGCCATTCTCCAATTGATGGACATCCATTCAGTTTCCAGTTTCTAGCCACTACAAAAAGGGCTGCCACAAACATTCGTGCACATACAGGTCCCTTTCTTGTATGGGATTTTCTTGGCAAACATACTGAAGGGGTTTGCCATTATCTTCTCCAGGGTGTCACATTTGAGATTTTAACAAAAGGATAAACTGAGGCAGCTCTCATCTTAAGTGGTTTGAGGCAAACCAAAATGAAGTGCCTTGTAGAGAGTTAGACAGCTAGTGAGTGTCTGAGGTCACATTTGAACTCAGCTCTTCCTAACGCCAGGTCCTGAGCTCTATCCCAAGCTACCTGGCTACCTCTGAGGCAAAAGCATGGAGCACTTCACAAATTTGCATGCATAGAGATGATAATGGAGCTGATTCCACTACCATCATATAGATGGCCAGGACAGAGCCCTATGGGACTGGAGGAAGATGTAACAAAGCAGACTGAGAAGGAGTGGTCAGACAGGTAGGAGAATCAGGTTAGGGCAGTGTCATAAAATCCAGGAGAGAAGAGAATGATTAACAGTGTCAAAAGCTACAGGGAGGCCAAGAGGGATAAGGATTATAAAAAGTCATCTGATTGGTTTGGCAGCAGTTTCCTTTGAAGGTTAAGGTTGAAAACCAAAGTATAGAAAGTTAAGAAAGGAGTGAATGGAAAGAAAGTGAAGGCACTCGCTGTAGAAGCCCTTCTCCGGGAGTTTAACCACAAAAGGAAGAAGGGAAATGGGACAGTGGTAGATAGTAAGAATGGATAGATCAAATAAGAGGTTTTTGTTTTTGTTTTTTTGAGGATGGAGAAGATATGGAAATGTTTGTGGACATTAAGGATACTGCCTATAAATAGAAAGAGATTGAAGATCAATCAATGATGATAAAGGAGGCAATCTTCTGGAGAAATAAGAATGGGTTCCATTTGTACAAATAGAGAGCTGCTTTAGTAAGGAGAAGGGCTCTTTCATATGAGACATGGGTGAAAAAAGAAACTACAAATATCTTTTCTACATGGTGGGGTGTGATGTCCCATGATTTGGAAAATCTGTGTATTTTTTTTTTTGACCTCTTTGCACCAGGGAAAATATCTGAATTTTTCCTTTTTCTTTTATGAGTTACTTACAGTATTAAAAGGTAAAATATGTTGATATTATACAACATTTTATATATATTTGATCATCTTGAGTTTCTAAACTTTTTCTGTGTCACCTGCTGACCTTTGCATCCCATCTGAGGCTTCTGCAAAACTTCCAAAAATTCTCATTTAATTTCTCATGCTGACCCATGATGGGGAATGTTGTGATGTAGAAGAGATAAATGTAGTAGCAAAAATCATTTGAGTGATAAGAATTGATGAAATGGAAATAACAGAAAGTCTTTGCGAATGACCTCAAATTTTTCAGTGAAATGAGGCAGGTTTCTTTGTTGATAAAGTCTACTTGGGGGAAAAGAAGAAGGCAAGGCTTCCGAAGGGGTGAAGGGATAGTTCCTAAGGAATCCTAAATCTGCCACAAACATGATTTGAGAGTTAAGTTGTTAAAATGTACCACGAGGAGCAATGATAAATAAATCCAAAGAAAATCAGATACACTCCATTCCAGGACAAACTAAAAAAAAGACTTCCAAAATTTTATAGAAACCCCGAGGAAGTCCTGAATGGAGATAGGTAGATGGAAGATAAAGTGATGAAAAACCTAATCCCACAGGGAAATTGCATTAGCCCTCCAGTACCTAAAGAAAGAAAAAACAACTTTCAAAGACTTCAAAATTCTAATCAATGCAATCACTAATCATAATTCAGAGAACCAAAGATGAATACTCTCTCCACCTCTTGACCAAGAAGTGATGGAATTATGTTGAATGAGACATATTTTTGGGACATGACCAAGGCAGAAATTTGCTTTGCTTGACTCTGAAAAAGAAAAAAGTAAAAGCATAACCTGCAACAAATTTGCAATTGCTTGTTTAGAGAAGGTAAGAGGGAGAAAAAATAAATGGCCATTATTTGAAAAAATAATTTTAAAAAATGACCAAAAAGAGGCCCAAATTGGGAATTATTATCTAGAGTACTGTGAATAATGAAATCTAAAAATGTGAAATTAATTTGGGACACCAACTGGACGTGAGGTGACAGAGAACATAGAATCAGATAATTTTTTTCTTAGAAATAAGGTACAAAGCTTTGACTGTGGTAAGAGATCTAGCACAGAGGAAGAGAGAATTATCTTTGTTAGATGAGGGAATGTCCATGGCATCTGGTATTACTAATACTTAGGAACAAAATGGAGTTGGCAAGGATCACAACAAGCTGGCTGCTGCTTAATTGGGTTCTTGATCCAAGCAAAACTTCATCCTTGATAGACTGGTAGACCTGTGCACCTTAACGTCTCACATTACAGTATGTAACACTGCAGATAGGACCTTGTGACCTGTAGCTCTGCCATTATGACGAAGATGAAACATTACCCATCAAAGCTTACTGGAAGAGCTATACAAACATGGAACCTATCCATGATGGGACCTCAGCTGTATGGATATTATGCCATCTTTTAAATGTGGGCTGCTTGACTTGAGTAAAAGCATGGTTTCCCTGCTACTCACAGCTTAATGTTAGCAGATCTGGTCAAACTTTACAGGCTAGAAGAAGGGTCTTAATGGTTTTAATATAGAAAGATCTATTGCTATGACTCATCTATCAGTTGCTCACATTTGGTCTTTTGTGACAGCAAATCTGTTTACAGATGGTGCAGTTTAAGGAATGAATGAATGAAAGTATTTATTAATGACTATGTACCAACTCCTACGTTAAGCACTTAGGAAAACAAAGCCAATTCTGCCTTTCCAGTCTAATGGTGGTGGGGTCAGTGACAGTGTATATAGAAGAATGTTGTTATCCAGTTGTTTCAGTAATGTCTGACTTGCTATGACTTCATTTTAGGTTTTTTAAAAAATTAATTTATTATTATTATTATTATTTGTAGAAACACTAGAGGTGTTTCTTTATAGAAAGATACCTCTATAGAGGCTAGATGAGGCTTCTTCTTTGTGTTGTTTTTTCCCCAAAAATCTCACAGGCTGCTATCTCTAGACTGATCAGTGAATCTGAGTATTTTTAGGATTCCTGGAACTAGACTGATAGTATAATTAAATAGTTTGAGTATTTATACTGACCTCACAAAAACACATCATAAAAACCCTGGTAGTGGGAAGGGAGGTTTGGCTTGGGATTCAAATGGTAGCTATGGCCAGAAGCAGAATACATCTGTTCTAGGCAATGTTTCTAGCAGTTCTGAGAACAGAAGGTTTCTTTCTTTCCAAATAATGGCTGGCTTGCACAATACCAGCCAATCCATTCCCTAGCATTGCTGAGATGATGAGGGAGCATATTATATTTAGACTAAGTTCTTGATGATGTTTCCCTACTCATATCCACAAGGATTGGGTTTCCTGGGTCACAGATCCAGATTAAAGTAGGGATAAATTGATTTCTTTGATCACCTCAAGAGTGGCTCCTGATTTCTGGGTACTTGCTCCCTGGAACTAAGAATAAAGTTCGTAGGAGTCCCTAATTCCATCAAAGGTGGGACCCAGGGATTTTTCAGTGGCCTGGGATTTTTATTGAGGGTCAGAAATAAATGAACCACAGCACATGATATTAGAAGGGACTGTCTGGAGATGGGGGAAGTGGAGACATACTGTCTCTTGATGTTCAGAAATATAGGCAGATTTATCTGGGCTTCTTGCAGGTATGGTTGGTGCCTAGTTGGTGAGTATCAATGGGACCCATTGCTCTACAAGCTACTTTCACATCCCATATCCCACACAGGAGCTGATGACTACAGGTGGACAGGATAGGGTTAGGTAGGGTGAGAGTGGAAAAGAGGGACTGGGTGACAGTGGAATATAAGTCAGAGATCAGACTAGGACAGGAGTTTGGAGTTCATTGGGGCTTTTAAATATTAAGAACAGACTAGGTTCAAAGCCGAAGAGCAGAAAGAAAGAGCAGAAACTAAGTTCAAAGGTGGAGCTTTAAGCTGGAAAGGACTGTACTGTATCAGGAATAAGATTCATGGAGTTTCAGAGAGTTGAATACTGGTCTGACTCAATTTTCAGGCACAGTGACTAGAGCACTGGGTTTAGAATCAGGAAAATCTGAGTTCAAATCTGACCTTAGAAACTTACTGGTTGTGAGATCCTGGCCAAATCACTTAACTTCTGTCTCCCTAAATTTCCTTATTTGTAAAGAGGGGAAGAAGAGCACTTAACTCTCAAAGTTGCGAGGATCAAATGAATTTATAATTGTAAAGCCCTTAGCATAGTGCCTGGCACAAAGTAAACCTTTTACAAATGTTTCTTCTTTTTTCTTCTTCTTCCTCCTCCTCTTCCTCCTTCTCCTTTTCTTTCTCCTCCTCCTCTTCCTCCTTCTCTTCTTCCCCCTTCTCTACTTCCTTCTTTTCCTCCTCCTTCTCCTTCTAGATATGCATTCTTTGGGCTCATCTTGTTCTGATATATTGCTATGGTCATAGGCTTGATCTCTTATTTCTCTTCTTGATTCAACTGTACTTGCAAGACCATGGACTCTGCACAAAAATCTGCCTTGGTCAGCAAATACCTTATCTTCTTGTCAAATAAAGGTGCATGGCACTGGAAGGTAATAGTGATCTAAGGTACAGACTCATCTGTAAAACCTTATTATAAAGGAGCATAATGGAAGATTATAAGTAGCATGAACAGCAGCATCTCATGAAACAGCAGAAAATTCTTGAGTAGAAAATAACCCTGTTGAGATGGCAAAATGAGATTCAGTCAAGGAACATCATTCAAAAAGGAGAGGAAACAGAAAGGACCACAAATAGTTTTGAAGCAGAACATACATGACACATTTCTATAGAGATTTACTTTTACTAGCAACAAAAATAATGGAACCTCCACCACTGGATTTTACTACCTTGGTAGATAAACTATGCCAGGAAGTGGCAATAAAATTTCTCAATTCTTTAACAATTCTGGGGCCCCTCCTTGATTTGGATAGAGATTGTAACCTTTTCCCTCCCTTTTTGTCCCTTCATCATTAATTTACACCCTGTATCTCATTCCTGTTGACATATTACTTTCTATATCCCACCTTATTCTATTGTTATCTATGTATCATTCCCTCATTAATCTATTCTCTACCTGCCTGTCTTCTCCATCTAATTCCTCTGTGTCAGTTCTTCATCTGCACCTCGTTCATATTATTTTTACCTTTTCCTAGATAGTTTTGCTTTTTAGAGTCACATCATAATCAATTCTACCCAAATCTTTCTTTTGGACTACCCAACTATTAATGCAAATCTTAGACATATGGTTTACATTTTTATGTATAAAACATAAGTAAACTTTCTATTGAGTTCAGGTTTGTTTTAGACAAAATCCTGAAAATCTTACAGTTCATTGAATGTTCTTCCCCCCCACCCTTCATTTGATATTATACTTAATTTTCTAAGCATAACCCTAGTTCTTTTGATTGCTGATATTTAATATTCTAAGACCCGTCTTCTTTTATTTACCCTTTGATAAGTCCTGTGCAATTCTTATTGTAGCTGCAATGTATTTGAATTGTTGCTGCTTGTAAAATTTTCTCTTTCATCTGGAGGTTTCAAATTTAGCAATGATGTTCCTATATGTTTTGCTTGTAGGATCTCTTTGAGATTGTGATTGGTAGGATTTTTGTATTTCTCCTTTCCCCTCTTGTTCTATCACTTCATGTTATTTTCTTTAATTATTTTTTGTATTATTGTATCAATATACTATTGTTGCTCATAGCTGTTTGATAGTCCAATTATTCTTATGGTTTTTCTTTTTGATCTGTTCTCCAAATCTGTTGTTTTTCTTATAAAATATTTTACATTCTGTTTTATTTTTTCATTCTTTATATTCTATTTTATTATTTCTTGGTTTCTTATAGCTTCTCCTTGCCCAGTTCTAATTTTTGGAATTATTTTCATCTTTAAGACTTTGCATCTTCTTTTCTAGTTAGATAACTTTTTTCATAATCTTGCTTTTTCATTCTTTATATTTTGTTTTATGATTTCTTTGTCTCATAACTTCACTAGCTTCCTCTTGCCTAATTCTAATCTTCAATGAATCATTTTCTTCTTTAAGACTTTGGATCTCCTTTCCTAGTTGGTTGAATTTCTTTTCATAATTTTATTTTTCTTGGATTATTCTTTTTTTAAAGTTTTCCTCAATCTTTCCAATTTGATTTTTAAAGCCTTTTTTGAGTTCTTTTATAAATTCTTTTGGGGCAGCTAGCTATTTAGCATTACTCTTTGGGAATAGGGAAGGTTCTTTTTACATCTGCATCCTCCTCTGAAGATGAACTATGGGTTTCCCTATTCCCGTAGTAACTTTCTATGATTAAGTTCTTTTTTTTTAATTTTTAATAGCTTTTTATTTACAAATTATATGCATGGGTAATTTTACAGCATTGACAATTGCCAAACCTTTTGTTCCAGTTTTTCCCCTCCTTCCTCATCCCCTCCCCTAGTTGGCAGGATGACCAATACATGTTAAATATGTTAAAGTATAAATTAAATACAAAATAAGTATACATGCCCAAACCGTTATTTTGCTATACAAAAAGAATCGGAGTCTGAAATATTGTACAATTAGCCTGTGAAGGAAATCAAAAATGCAGGCAGGCAAATATATAGGGATTGGGAATTCAATGTAATGGTTATGATAAAGTTCTTTCTCCTTTGCCCATTTATTTATTTTTTAAAATAAGAATAGTGTAACCATCTCCAACCCTGAGATGAAGAGGATTATGCCTTTGGTTTTCCTTCAGCTCTCCCCTCTGGCCCAGAATCCTAAATCAAGAACTCTACCCTTTTGTAAATGCCCAAGCCAGCAGCTTCCCTGGCCCACTGCTTCTGCACTCACCAGGAGTGCTGATTTGTTTTTGAGCCAGGAGTGTGTTTTAGCCCCACAGCTTGGCTGGAATTCCTTATGAGCAGAGGTCCTCTCAATTTTCTTAGACTTAGATTCTCTGTGGTTCAGGGTGAGGCTACTTCTGAACCCAGCTAGCCTTAATCTGGAGGTATTTTTACTTAACACCAGTTAATCCTCAATTCTGGGGCCTTTCTTCGGTGGCTTCTCTGGTTATTTTAGCATAATCTCTGCTCCATCCCAAGTCTTATTTGTTTTTCACTGGTCTACATTCACCCTGAGTCACAATTCTGTTTTGTTTGTAAGAAAATCTGGAGTGCTTGGAATTTTCTGACTAAATTTTCATCTTTCCACAATCCTCTCTCTTTATAATTTTTCAAAGGTAATCCAGCCTTATTTCCTCTTCTTGCTTAATTCTTGAATCTCTTTATTGTACCTCTATACTATTTCTTCCATATATACATGCTGATGGTCCAGTAGATGGTCTATTCAAAAACTTTTTTTTTCTATTCAAAAGTTTTTCCTATGTGGATGGTCAGGTCAAATGCATTTGAATAATTATACATCTCTACTAGGAGACTTTTCAGTATTCTAATAATGGATGCTAGATGGATGAGAAACCTTTGTGGTAGGATTTTTTTTTAGTGAATCCAGAAAATCTGTCGTCAAAGAATAGCATCTTGCATTCTGTGTACCTTTGAATTATGTGACTATAAAGATGTGGTCTTCTGTAGATTATTATTTATGACAGTCTGCCTATTATCTTCATCTACGATTATTTTTATACATATATAGATTGCATGCAATAGAAAGGTGAATAGTAGATATCAATAAGTATAGCATATAGCAATGTAGATTTGAACTAAGAAAAATAGATGGGATAGTTATGTGCCCTTCTTGGAGTCTAGGTAACAGTGGATAGAAGACTTAAATTCACTTAACCTCAGATTTTTTTTTTTTGCCTCAGCTTCCTCAACTACAAAGTGAGGATAATGATAGTATCTATACTCACAACCTCTGTTTATCTTATTTTCCTCAACTGTCAAATGGGTTTACTAATAGCACCCACTTCATGGGTTGTCATGAGAATCTAATGAGATATTTGTAAAAAAGTGACAAGCCTAGTGCCTACTATATAGTAGGTATTATATATATGCTTATTCCTTTCTCTTCATCATCATCAACATTATCAACATCCTTATTAAGTGGGAGTAGGAGATAATGGAAAGTCTGAGCATTGAATTATGCTCAGGACATATCAAAAGACACAGAGAAACATCTCCAGTGTATTAGTTAGATCTTCTGTGGAGGAGTTACAGAAGAAGATGTACAAGAATCACACAGGGTTTAAAGGAATGAATTTGTTCTTATGAAAAGACTACCTATATTAGTACAATCACACTAGTATTTAATGCGTGCATTTCAAAGTATTCTAACTTTTTTACATTTTTCTACAAACCCTGCAGAGAATTGACATAAAGGAAATGTATGTGTGTACATGTGTGTATGAAAATTATCCTTTAATAATTTAGAAAATTATCTAAATGAGTATTAATGGTCAAAACAAATAGGATTGAATAACACAAAAGCCATTTGCTAGGCATTTCAGTTATATTCTAGCGTAGTGCCTTCTGCATACTAAGCATTAAGGATAAATTCTTAAAATCATTATCTACTTTGGTGAAATTAATTGGAAAATTAAAATACTTACATAGAAGAGATTTAGTTCTGCTCTCTTTTAGTTCATATAGTTATAGGATATAATTATAGATGATGAGGTATTAATGTAGTGTCAAAGTGCTAAACTGGGTGATCATTTTATAAAGTATAAAGACCACTCCAATTCAGCCAGAAGAGAGAAACATGATTGGATTAATAGCATGGGTCATATCCATAGGTGACCCTTAAGAAACTCAATTCGGTTAGTTTGAGTCAGTCAGTGCAATTTGGTAGTTATGGGGAAATAGAAAATAGAAGAGAGAGAGGTATTATTTAGGAAAGAACCCAGCTTTTTACTTGATGAGGATGGTAGAATGGGAATAGTATCCTTGGTATCTACTATTATTAGAGCTACTTTCACGAAGGCAACTTAGTAAGGAAAATCAGGTGAGACACAGTTGAGAAAACAAAAAATATATATGTATTCCAAACAGACACAGATATAGAGAAGCAATCACTTGAGTCCAGAGGCAGCTTCAAAGAACATAGCCTCTGGCAGCAAAGAAAGTCATCAGTAGACTCCAGAAAAAACTATCATTGGTGCATCCTTGGCACTGAAGTAGTAAGCTGTAGGAAGAGAATATTCTGGGATGAGCAAGACTCCAACAGAATGTTGAGCAGACACTGCCTAGTGGGGACCTTTATGAAAACTCTACCAGGAAGGAGAGGACTTTGTGAGTCAGCACAAGTGGTTTAGCTTTGATCACTTATGTTCTCCATAGAGTGCCTTATTAACACATTACTCTTATGTCCATTCTTCCCATATATGTTGTACTTGTGAGAGAGTACCCCTCAGGGTTATGAGGGGACTGATTTGAAGTGAATGTTATTAATATGACATCATAGTAAATACCTTTGCTATAAGCTAATTGTGTCTACTAGCTAGCTGTTAATGGGGGGCATACTAGTGGGGGTTTGTGAGCTATGATTTAGAAGGATAGCTCCATGGATTGTATCCTTGAAACCTGAGAATTTAATTTGCAAATCTAAGAATTCTGATTTGGGGAGTACCTCGGAGGGAGTTTTAGACTTATTGGAAGAATTAAGGCTTTTGTCAGGAAAATCCCAAGAATTCAGGAGGAAAAAAAAAACTTAATTTTGTGAATTATTTCATTTTACTAACGTAGGCCAAATATTAAAAGTAATTCTTGCAGAAAAACATGTAGTTCTTAGACTTTACAGGACATGAAGGAATTCATGACTAATTTTTGCCTTCATAATGTTTATAGAAAACTACACATTGTTCCTGCTGAGGTCAAAATCACATGGGTTTGTAACGAATAGCAGACCAAATAAAAAGTACTGATTTATCCATCAGTTTTCCTCTTTTAATTCAAATCATAAGATTATTAAAGGCTTTGTAAAGCAAGGTAAGATTAAGGCATAATTTCCTTGATTTAAAAAAAATTCCATGCCTTTCTCTTCCTCTCTTAAAATGTCTTATGAAATGAAAACAACTTTTTTTTTTTTTTTTTTTTTTTTTTTTTTTTTTTTTTTTTTTTTTTTTTTGCAGATGAGCTGTTCTTTGGCACTAACAAATAGCTTATTTCAAAGGAAGAACTTAGGAAATCATTCCTTTTGTGCCAGAACTGTGTGGGGCTGCTTCTCCTTCTCTTCATTTTGTAGGTCCCTACAGGCTATAAATTCTATTCTTTCCCCCCGGTCTCAAAAAGTGGCATTTACTTTAAAAACTTCATTCTTCTTTTCCATCAACAATAATTTTGGGATTTAGAGGCCACAAGTCTCCATAGGAATTAAAAAATGTCCCTTGCTTGATTGACAAAATATTGCCCATGTGGTTGCTATAGATTTTTTCATTTGAATGTTTTTATGATACTTCCAGCACTCCATTCTAATGACAAGATCTTACAGATTTCCAAATACTTCCTGGGGCCTAGGTTTGTTTGTTATTTTGTGAAATATATTTTTTATGCCTGAGCAAATTACAAAAATCACTTTGTTTTGACATCTTTGTTGTAACAAACTCCAGCTAAGATTCTTGGTATGTCTGGTACAATGGGAAAACAAAATAAAAAAAAACACTGAATTTTGAGTTTAGGATATCTGGTATTTAATCCTGGCTTTACTCTCTATCTGTGTAGCCATAAATAAAAATTTTAACCTCTTTCTTTCTTAGTTTTTCTTCATAAATAAAGTGAAAAGATGGTTTCAAATTGAGGGATCTATCCATGAATACCCTAATTATAGACTAATATTTGGATAATAGAGGTCTGCTATTGATTGAGAATGTAATGAATTTTTGTTTCACAGAGGTGACCAGAATTATTTCTTTAGTATTTAGTAGGGTTCTGAGAAGTAAATTATGATATTGATTAATAGCTATATTTCCTAAATGGAGAAGCAGAATGATATGGCTTCAAATGCAAGAACAATGAGGTTTAAGTCCCATCTCTGATGATTCTGGCTCTGTGATTCTAGTCAAATCACTTAATTTCACAGCAGGTTAGGCAACATTCTAACACTATAAAGTATTGCAGAGAAGGGACTCATGTGTAATTGGTGGAAAGAGTTTCTTTACTTAGGCTTCCCTAGCAGCCTGTCCTAGCCCTTGTTTCATAAATAGGATCAAATAAATGTGTTGAATGGCTTCCTTAAGTTAACAATTCAATTAGCTAATTGATATTGCTTAAACGTGTTCTCTTCTCTGATGTTGACACTATTCTGGGGCAAGCCCTCATCACCTTGCCCTTAGGCTTTTGCAATAGCTCGATGATGGATCAATTTGTCTTAGGTCTTTCCTCTTTCCAATCCAACCTACATTCCACCATGGAAGTGATTTTCCTAAAGCGCATATATGATATAATTAGACTAATATGCAAAATAAATTAGTATTTTAGTATGTTATATAGCATCTTAAAATTTTCGAAACATTTATTCAAAATAATATTTAATTTTTACAAAATTTTAGTTACTTGCATGATCATGATTAAGACACTGAAATTCTTGCTGAACTAGAATCCTTTTAGATTCTATCACCTTAATCTTCAACAACTCCCTTCCACAATTAATAAACTCAAGGGGTTCCCAGTCACTTCCAAAACCACATGCAAAATGCTCTATTTGGCATTTAAATCCCTTCATAATTTCCTATTTTTCCAACCTTCTTACACCTTACTTCCTCAAATCTTTGATTCAGTAACACTCATCTCCTAACTATTCTACCAAGACACCCCATTTCTTGAATCCAAACATTTTTTCTGGCTTCAATGCTTAGGCTTAGTGCCTGCCACACAGTAGATGCTTAATAAGTGTTGATTGATTTATTGATTATCTGTGCCCCCATCTCTAGAAAGTTTTCCTTCCTCATCTCCATCTATTGCCTTCCCTGGCTTCTTTTAAATTCTAACAAAAATACCATCCTTAAATTCCTTAAAGTCAAAGGTTCTTCTCTGCTTCTTTTATATCCCTAATGTTTAGCATGGATCCTGGCACATAACAGGTGCTTAATACATTTTTTTCACTGACATGTCAACTTTCTATTAACTAAATATTGGTGTATGTCAACTTGAGAATTGGTTGAAATTGAATTTGAAATTGAAATCTGAGTTTATCAGACACTTCATGGTGAAGATAAGGTAAGTCCATGCATAGGAACAGAGAACTCCATCCTCTGTAGCAGTTGAAAATTTACTGGAAACCTATTGTGTTCTAAGTTATTATGAGGCTCAGGAAAAAAGGGGAGAGAAGAGGGAAAAGAACAATATTTTACATTGCTGATTTGGCAAGTCTTCCTGTTCCGTTAGGCCATGTATTGTTATTAGCTTTAAGAAGTGTTATCTATTTATATCTGTTTGGGTTTGGTGGTGCTCAGATGTTTGTCAAAGCTGATGCAACTTTCTGAGAAAGATGAATATAAGATCTGCAGATAGGACAGAAAAGTTTTCACCCGGGATAAGAAAAATTCCTTTTTAGTATTGTTCTGTATGGTCCTGAGGGCCAACCTTGGTCCCCTTATCGTGTAAAAAGAGTATTTTTGGCACAAAGCAGCAACAAGATGGAAAAAGTGTGGTAAGGCACAGTCTGTTAGATAATTGCCAACAAAATAATGCTGTTCAACCAAAAAAAAATTCCATATTATAAAACTTTTATGTCTTTTGTGGACTGTTACTAAACTTTTAATAATTGAAAGACAACATCTATTTAAATATATGTGTTGTAGAGACATAGGAACCACCTCTATGTCTTACAAATCAATAGCTTTGAGATGATATAATTGGACTAATATGCATAATATATTAGTATCTAAGTATATTGGATAACATCATAAATGTTTCAAAATATTTCCTTATTCAAAATAGTATTTTATTTTGACATATTTCTAGTTAGTTGTGTGATCATGGGCAAGATCTTTAAATTCTTGTTGAACCACTTCTTTTAGATTCTCCCACTTTAATCTTCAGTGTGAAGAAATGGAAAAGTCACTAAAAAGACAAAAATAGTAGGAACAGCTAGACCACATCACATACTAGAATGTAGGCTCCTTGAGGACAGGGACTGTTTATCTTTTATGTTCAGAGCTTACCTAGTACAGTGTCAGACACCTAATTTAGATGCCTTTCTTGATTTCTCTTGCTATAATTGTCTTACAAAAAAACAAAAAAACATTTATTTTATATGTATATATTTATGTACATTTTATCACCTTTAATGTATAAGCTCCTTCAGGATGGGGACTGTTTCATTTCCAACTCTTATGCTTCCATTTCAGTCATACTCCTAATTCTCCTCACATTTTTCTCATACGAACTTTGGACTCTTTCCCTGAACCTTGAATTCTGAGTTTTTGTCTTATTGAATTAAAATGTAGAGGAAGTATATGCTATTGGCAACATGAATTTGAAAGCATCAAAGGACCAATTTTAAAGGTGTCTGAAAAAAGGCAAAATACTAAAGATTCAAAAAAGTCAGTAACAGCATTATTATTCATCTTTCACTTTTTGAAGAGAACCAATTGACTTGTGTATGAATTAGATTTAAGAAAGGCAGAGTTAACACAAAGTCTTCAGCCTCACTTCTCTTTAAGAATCACTAAAATTCAGTGACAAGAAAAAAGTCAAAACTGATGGTATTATTAGCAAAAGAAAGACAAGAGGGATGGCATAGGATCACAGATTTAGAGATATGAGATATTAAGAAATCATTTAGTCCAAGACTGTTACTTGTCAGATGAGGAAATTGAAAATAGCCACTAGGCCATGAATCTGTTTTCTTATCTCTAGATCTGAAAATGACCTGTATGATTACCAAAGGTATCCTTACTATTTTTTTCCCAGTGGAATTTCTTTTTTTTTCTTTTTTATTATAACTTTTTATATTCAAAACATATGCATGGTAATTTTTCAACTTTGACCTTTGCAAAAACTTCTGTTTCAACTTTTCCCCTCCTTCCTTCTACCTTTTCCCCTAGATGGCAGGAATTCCCATACATGTTAAATATGTTAAATAATATATATATATATATATATATATATATGTACACATATTTATACAGTCATCTTATTGCACAAGAAAGATTGGATTTAGAGAGAAGGTAAAAGTTACCTGATAAGAGAAAACAAAAATGCAAGCAAACAATAACAGAAAGAGTGGAAATGTTACATTGTGGTCCATATTCATTTCCCAGTGTTCTTTTTCTGGGTGTAGCTAGTTCTGTTCATTACTGCTCTATTGGAACTGATTTGGTTCATCTCATTGAGATGGCCACATCCATCAGAATTGATCATCATATACTATTGTTGAAGTGTATAATAATCTCCTTGTTCTGCTCCTTTCACTTAGCATCAGTTCATGTAAGTCTCTCCAGGCCTCTCTGTATTCATCCTGCTGGTCATTTTTTATAGAATAATAATATTCCATAACATTCATATACCACAATTTATTCAGCCATTCTCCAACTGATGGGCATCCCTTCAATTTTCAGTTTCTAGCCACTACGAAAAGGGCTGCCACAAACATTCTTGCACATACAGGTCCCTTTCCCTTCTTTAAGATCTCTTTGGAATACAAACTCAGTAGTAACACTGCTGGATCAAAGGGTATGCACAATTTGAAAACTTTTTGAGCATAGTTCCAAACTACTCTCCAGAATGGTTGGATTAATTCACAATTCCATCAACACTGCATCAATGTCCCAGTTTTCCCACATTCCCGTCCAACATTCGTCATTATCTTTTCCTGTCATTTTAGTCAATCTGACAGGTCTTACTATTTTTTTAAATAAAAAAGATGACTTTTGCAAATGCTTTTCTTCGACAAATTAAATATTCTCATTTATGAAAGGTAAAGAGAATACAAGGTCCCATTGTGTTCTTTGCTGATAATGATAATAAAACATTTGACTTAGAAATAATTGACTTTATAGAGAAAAACATAGCTTTAAAAAGACTCTCTTACAAGGTTATGTTTCTTGACTATGTCAACATCATAGAAGATTCTTTGAATCTTCTATAGAAGATATTTATTCTTTATAGAAGATTTTTTTGACTACAGAGACAATAATCCTCTGATTATCAATAGAAAATTAGGCATAAAACAGGACATTATTGTTGACAAAACTTTTCTCCACTGGCATGGAGGATTCCTGTGAAGAATTTAGTTAGATGGTAGGAATATAAAACCACTTGGGAAGGTTTATTTGGAACATTGTGTATCTTAACCTTTTAAAGCCTGGTTCAGATTAATTAATGTTTATGAACCATTACTGAAATCTTTCTTTTAATAAACTGACCAGTAGTTTAGTTTAAAGAAAAAGGCATTTAAGTAAACAACTTAGCAAAATAAGTGACAAAAACCCCAAAGTATATTTCAAGGTTTCAGTGATCAAAATTTATATTCCTTTGGGCAGAGCACCTGCAAGTTAAGATATGATTCCGTTTGTGGACAGAGGGAGAGGACAGAGGGAGAGATCAGGAAAGAAGGAAGGAAGGAGGGAAAGAAGAAGGGACAAAGCTATATTGCCCAACTGGAACTTGCCAGTTGGGTCCCCAATGGGGTGGCTTGTTTGTTTGTCCTTCAGTCTCAAAAAAGAATCATGACATCAGGAATGTGATGAAATGGGTTGCAAGTGAATTAATTTTAAGTGAGGAATTGCTGTATAAAATCACCAGATTCACCCTTTCCTCTGGAGCTGTCTGGTTTCTGTAGCAAGATATAGAACAGGATGACTGGAGATGACCCATGTCCCAGCTGATCTTAAGGAATAGGTTGGAGGGGCTCTCTGGTAAAGTGCTCTCAGCATCCATTCCTGTCATTGTTCAGTTTAATATATTTAATAAAAAAATCAGTGACTTGGATAGAAGTATAGACATTGTTCTTCAGAGATTTTCAAATGACAAAAAGCTAGGCAAGGATGATTGGATGATAGACTCCAGAAAAATCTTAATAGGTCAGAATATTGGTTTGAATCAAATAAAATGAAATTTAATAAGCACGAACATTTAAAATTGACTTGAATTCATGAAATCAACTTTCTAAGTATAAAATAGAGGAAGTACACCTAAACAGAAATTTGTTTGAAAGAGATCTGGAGGTTTTGGTGCCTCTATATAGGTTGTCTTCCATGGCTGAAATCCTCTCCCACCTCATTGACACCTCTTAGAATTGTAGGTTTTCTGCAAAGCACAACTGAGATGTTAGTTTCTATGGAGGACCTTTCCTGATTATCTCAATTGTGAATCCTCTTTGATATACCAGAAACTAATTTATATTTACTTGGAATAAATTTGATTTTGTGCTTATCTCTATATTTTTCTGATTACCTTCCCACTCCCCAGAATGTAAACTCCTTGAGAGAAGAAAGCTTCATTTTTACCTTTGTGCTCTCAGCATTGTGGGAAGTGGGACAAACATTGCCAGCTTCACCTAACTTCAGTTTTATTATTGGTTAGAGATTAACATGGACTACATTAGGCATCAAGGCTGTGAAAAGGAATTGAAGGCTAAATCTAAATAAAAAAAGCAAAGTAAACTCCCAGAACAGAAAACATCAGTGTTGGAAAAAACTTCAATGGCTCCCTGATGCATCTTATATCTGAAAAATAGATTCTACTGTAAACATCCCCAATAAGTGGTCATTCAACCTTTGCATGCAGTCCTCCAGAAAGAGGGAACTCTCTCCCTCCCAAAACCCATTCCACTTTTAGAATGCTCTAGTTGTTAGGAAATCATTCTTTCCCTTAAGATTAAATTTACATTTTCCATCCATTGCTCTTTTTTCTGCCCTTTGAGGATAAGTCAACCAAGAATCAATTACTTATGGTGCTAGGCACAGTTCTAAATATTGAAGATATAAAGAAAGAGCAAAATCAGACCCTGCCCTCAAAGATCTTGCATTTTAATAGTGGAGATAGGACACACATAAATTAACATATACAAAGTAAATATGAAGTAAATTGGTGGTGGCTTTAGGGAAGAAGAATTTAGTAGCTGGGGGGCAAGAGAGGAGGAAGAAATGAGAAAAACCTACAGGAGCTCAGTCTTAAAAGAAAGCCCAGACTCCTGGAAAACAAAGGAAAAAAGGAAGAATATGGCAAGCCTGGGGGAATAACCAGTGCAAAGGAAATGGAATATGGGATATTGGAAGTGAAGAACAGTAAACAGAAAAATAATCTAAGGCTAAATAGTACATGGAGAAAAATAATGTGCTAAAAAAAACATAATAGCCTTGAATGTCAGAGTAGACTCTATTCATCCTAGAGGTAATAAGAGTCATCATAGTTTATTGGGTAGATAGGTGATATGGCCAAATCTATACTTTAGGAAGACCACTCTAGCAGTTGTGTGAAGGGTAAATTAGAGTGTGGAGAGACAATCTGAATTCAAATATAGCCTCAGATACATACTAGCTGTGTGACCCTGGGCACGTCACAACCCTAATTACCTCAAAAAAAAAATCAGAGAGACAAAGAGTCTATTACAAGTATCCAGGTGAGAGAGAATGAGAACCTAAACTAGAGTGATGGCTCAGTGAGTGGAGAGAAGGGGACATAGGAGAAAGATTGTAGAAAAGAAATTGTCACTAATTAGCCACTAATTTGGATGTGTGAGATAAATGAAGAGAAGTCAAGAAAGACATAGAGATTGTAAACCTGAGTGACTAAAAGAATGATGGTGTCCTTGAGGGAAAATAAGGAAGATCAAAGACAAGTGGATTTCAGAGGGATAATAAGCTCTTTTTTTTTTTTTTTTGGACTTATTGAATTTGAGATACCAAGACTATGCTCAGTGCAAATATTCAATAGAAAGTTGGCAAAGTGGGACTAGAACTCAGGAGAGAGGATTAAGGCTGGATAAATCAATCTGCAAATTATTTGTGCAGAGATGACAATTGAACCCATGAGAGCTTATAACTAAATGAGAGCATATAGGGGAGAAGAGAAAGAGTCAGGGTGGAGCCTTGGAGGGACATACCAGATTATCAGCCATGGCCTAGATAAAGAACTAGCAAAAGAGACTGGAAAAGAAGGGTCAAATAAGTTGGATAAAAATGAGGAGAGAACAGAGTTATGAAAAATCTGGAGAAAGTGTCCAGGAAGAAAAAGTAGTCAGTAGTGTCAAATGCCTCACCTAGGTAGAAAGTTGTTGTCTGCTTCACATAAGTAATGCAAAAGGGTTCAAGCATTTATTGAGCACCTCCTATGTACTAAGCACTTGATCTCATTTGATTTTCTTGTGAAGTAGGTGCTATCATGACCCACATTTTCAATTAAGGAAACTGAGAAAAATAAACAGATTTGCTTGAGGTTATACAGTCTGAGACTGGATTGGAACTCAGGTCTTGTTGACTTCAGGCCCAGCCCTCTATCCACTCTACCACTTAGCTGGTTTTGTGGATTCTTTGAATAGAAGCAATAATAAATTATTTTCTTTTAAAAGAATTCTCTATATTGTACACAGAAGCAGCAATATTGTACAATAGTCAACTGTAAATGACTTAGCTTTTTTCCTCAGTACAATGATCCAAGACAATTCTAAAGGACTCATAATGAAAAATGCTACTCGCCTCCAGAGGCAAAACTGATAATGTCTGAATGCAGATGGAGTCATCCTAATTTTTAATTTCTTTATTTTTCTTGGGGGCTTTTTTGATCTGTGTTTTCTTTTACAACATGACTAATACGGAAATGTTTTGCATGATTGCACATGTATAATCTATATCAAAATGCTTACTATCTTGGGGAGGTGAGAGGGAAAAAAGGAGAGAGAGAATTTGGAACTTAAATTTTTTAAATGAATGTTAAAAATTATTTTTTATATATGGGAAAATAAAATATTTCCTTAAAAATTCTCTCTGACTGATCCTTCACTTTTGTGGCTCAATACTATGGTAATTCCCTTGACTCCTATTTTCATGGTTTTGGACTTGCTTATGCTGATATTTACTCTAGTATATAGAAAAACTCTACATTTTTAAATACTCACAATCTATTTTCTCTAATGGATAGTGTGATGTCATTTATATAATGAGCCTTAAACATTCTCAGATTATAAGATACTGACCCCTCTTCAGTTTTACACTGCACTTCTCTCAAATTTGATTTGTTTTTTCTTATGAGAGGCTTTATATTCCACAGTAGAGGAAGTGGTATAATGGCTGTTCTACCTTGATTCTTCTGTCGTGTTAATGCCTTTCTTTCTTTACCTGATAAAATCTGAATTCCATTGTTCATGATAGTCTCACATGCTTCTGTAGTTTCCATAATAGAATATATTTTGGGGGTTTAAAAGGAAAACCAAAGCTTTTCAGAGTTGGAAAGAACTTCAGAAACCAACTAGTGGAACCCATGAAGAATTTGTTCTGCATCATACCCCCAAAATAATCATCTAGACTTTGATAATCTCAAGTAAAGGGGAAACTACTCCCTCCCAAGGCCTCCTGGTCCATTTTTGAAGAGCTTTAAAAATTGTTAGGATTTTTGAAAATTCATTGATCCTAAATCTGTCACCTACTTATAATTTCTGGGGTCAATGACCCCCAAATCTCCTCCCTCTTCTATAAGACAATCCTTCAAATACTTCGAGACAGGTATGTCCCTCCTCATAAAATGTTCTCTTCTCTAGGCTTAACATTCCCAGGTCTTTCAACTGATGTTCACATGACACAATCTCATATTCATTGTCATCTTTCTCTGGATATTTCCTAGTTCATCACTATTGTCTAATTAAAAATTTTTTTTTCTTGATTCAAACATAATAAAAATCCCTTCTACTACAATCCTTTGGAATCCTCTGTAATTTTTTTTAAAAATTTACCAGTCAGCTATTTCCTGACCCTTTATAACACATTGCTGTGCCTTGTATTTTGTTTCCTCTGCTATTCTTGCTCACCTTTGCAATAATATTCCTGCAGAAATTCTCTAACCAGCATTTAGTATTATTAATGATCTACAGTTTCCAACAAATCCTCCTTCTTTTTAAAAATATCACAGTCCATGCTCCTTGTTTCATTGTGCCATTATACTTTTCTCTTCCCCTCCTCCCATACCCCTGAAGACATCAGCCAAAGATTTGCTTTGCTTGGACAATCTTCAAATATCTGTAGACCTTAGCCATGAGACCATGAGTCAGTCAACAAGTATTTATTAAGTACCAGGAAATGTACTAAGTTCTGAGGATACAATAAAAGTAAAAAACAAGGTCCCTACTTTCAAGGAATTAATCTTCAAATGGAGAGAACATGCAGATAAGTATATATAATCATATATACAAAAATACATATATGTGTGTGTATATGGAAGCATATTTTATGTAAGCACATAAGTATACATATGTGTACATAGAAATATATATACTTGAGATATAGAGCATATATACTAAGCATATGTGTGTGCACAGAAATAAACATATATGTACACACATGTAAATATGTACACACATAGAAATAGATATACATATATAGTGTATGTACCCACACATACATACATAGCCTTTCTAGCTATGTAAACAATCAAAGGAGACTATCTCCACCCATATGGGTAGGGGACATAAAGAGTGTCTCCATGTAAGGCAGTTACTTACATCATGGGGCTTTTCCTGGATGTGTCCAGATTGCCTAACAGGGAGACACTCTGTATGTCTCCTAGCACTCTGATTATTTACATAGCTAGAAAGGCTGTATGTTTAAAATAAGTCTGAGACAGTTTCTCTCTTTCCTGCGTTCTTTTGTGATGTATCCACAGGGTGATGATGATACATAGTATACTTATACCTCCAGTGCCTTTAACTAAAATGATGAAAAGAGAAGGACTTCTTTGCTCTCCTCTCTTCTTAAACCTGATATTGAGAATGAATGTTGAGTTGTTTCTATTGGCTCTGTGCTGTTTGTTCTTCCTAGTTTCAGGTATTTTATGAT
Source organism: Sarcophilus harrisii (assembly GCF_902635505.1). NCBI lineage: Eukaryota > Metazoa > Chordata > Mammalia > Dasyuromorphia > Dasyuridae > Sarcophilus > Sarcophilus harrisii. The sequence continues at coordinate 107,289,766 of NC_045427.1, read as the reverse complement.
AATCCCCGTTGTAATCACTGGACTAAAGAGTTTGAGCCATGGTGACCTTAGAAGCAGGATTCCAGGAAGGATGGTACAGCTAGCCAGGTCATTAGAGAAACAGAGAAAAACAAGGGAGTCTGGGATTCAACCCTAAATTGGGTTTTGGCCTTAAAACAGGAACTGTCCTCTATAAGAACTGAGATAAACTATGACCTTAATCACCTTTCCCTCCCCAGAGATTGAAGTGGTTGATACATCCAGGAAGGAGGATTAAGTTTGTATATTTTTTGTGATTATGCCTTTGAAGTAAATATTTCTTTGTAAAAGTTGATTGACTATTAGTGATTAAATAGAGCTGGGGGCATAGGGGACTGCTCCTAATCTTGGGGAAACATTACTGATGGGGGCTGGAGATATTTTCAAGGAGCCTAAATGCGATTCAATTCCTCTAGGATACCAGAGAACCCTGGGGAAGTGGCAAAAGTATATTATACACATATGTGAGACATATGTATATATGTGTGTATATACAAAACAGCAATTACAAATGCAAGCTGTTATTAACTGATTCCTCCCTTTAGCCTCTTTTTTTTTTTTGTTTGCCATGATTGTGAAGCAAGTCTCAAACACATCAGCAATAATTTCATTGTCTTTTCCACTTAAATACGCTGGCTTCTAGGGGCTTTAGAGTGAGTAAAAATACTAGTGTAGTTTCCTGGCAAATTGGCCACACCTGCTCCTATGTTTCAGCTGTTTTCCACACTATATTGTTAATGCAAGGTTGGGAACATCTATCTATCTATCTATCTATATCATGGAAAGATATTATGAACCTGAGTTCACCATAAAAAGCATAGTGGCAAATAGTTTCTTTAGATCTAGGAAGTTTTCCTCTGAAGTGAGTAGCCACTAGAAGTACTTGGGGGACATTAAAAAAGTTTGGGGAGAGGGAAGGAATCAGGTAAGAGAGACCTGTGAAAATCTGAGGTATTATTACATGGAAATCACTGTATCTCTTTGAAACTAGTTAGTAGTTCCCCATGTGAAGACCACTTCCATTTTCTAGAATTTCATCCTAACTCCCTGTTTGCCTATAGGAGAATGCCAAAACTCTAACTCGTTCTGGCTGAACTCACCCATTTCCAATTTGACATATAGATGGTGGCCTTGGAAATGGTTTTATATTTCTCTGACTAATTGGATATGCTTTTTAGAGTCATGGGAGAATATGATAACTCTGTTTAAATATAGTACAACACCCCGACTGGAAGATGACATTTATGAATCCATGGAATGTAGTGGGGAACATTGCTCCTGTCATTTCTGAAAGACTGTCTTCTACTTGTCTCTTTTGCAGATGCAGATATCTCTTTTGGTAAAGCAGGTTATAGGCATTCTGTCAATTCATCTTGAAGTGTGTAGTCTGCCTTCACTGCTCCAGTAGGTTAAATATAAGAGGCTCCTTCTGCTACAGGAAGATCTGGGTCTAATCCCACCTCTGACATTTATGAGCTTTGGAAAGGATGGGCAATTCATTTCATAGTTTTCTCATAAGCAAAATGTCTGAAAAGAATATCTGTAATACCTACTTCCCAGCTTTGTTACGAGGGTAATTTTACAGATGACACCAAGAAAATTCACTTTCTGTTTCTGTCTATCTGTTTCTCTGTGTGTGTGTATATATATACATATATATGTTACATATACATATACATATACATATACACATAAATACACACATATATTTATAATTCATTTAAAGTTTTTAACTTTGAAAACCTTAATTGAACTATAAATTCCAGCTATTACCATCATCATAATCATAATCATCATTATTATTCATTCATTCTTCAATCCTATATCTTTATAGGTTATTCTCTCATATTGGCTACCATAATTTTATCACTTTGACCTGAAATATAGTTGAACTCTTCTCACAATAGTCTCCTTTTTGTTGCGTTCAGGAAAGATAACATATCCTTTAAAAAAATTCATCCTTTCCTTTTCACATTTCAGTGACATATACACTTGCGACTTAGTTGTTCCCAATTCCCATCCATAATCATACATCTTCTATGGCAGATCTCATATATCTTTTGGACAGCTATATTATGTATTTTAAATCCCACCCCATATGGCTTTCTTCCCTCATTGAATAGTGTGAAGAGCCCCAAACCTAGTCTCTTTGCAAGCAGTACCATGTTTCTTTTACCAAAATTATATCCAGTTTTTCTTTTCTCAGAGCAGAACAGATTGTATATCTCTGATCTTCTTCATTTCCCCCATTATTTGTGTTGTATAACTTTAAGTTGTGCTTTTCCAATGTTTGTATGATTTCATTTAGTCCATCAAGGCTTCTTTTAACTTCTTTGAGAGAAGTACAGTTATCCCTTCCATATTGTAAGGGTTAGGGGCATGGCAACCCTGTACTGAGGAAAATCTGCACAAAACCTTTTGGTCTTCCATTTGTATCAAAGAAGAAATTTGATTTTTTTTCTTTTTCTTTTATGAGGTGTTTATAATACCTTATTGTAAAATTTGGGTTAAGTATTTGGTCATAGGCTCTATGTTGTCTACTGGTTTTTATATGTCATCTGTAGCTTCTACTAAACACCGCCCTCCCCCCCAATTTCCATTTAATTTCTCATTCAACCACAGTGGGAAAAGTCTACCCCTCTTGGGACCTATCCTGTTATTAGGAGAGTGTGAGAGGGGAAATATGGGAGAGTAAGCCCCAAGGGGATATATAGAATTCTTTTGTAGATATAATACTTTCATAATAAAATCCTTTGGTAAATTCTCATTATTTTCAGTTCTTAATAAATTAATCTCAGAAATTTATTGTGACCTTTCTAGCCAATCATTATTTTCCAAATAATCTGATTCACAAGAGGGGTTGAGCAGAGGCAGCCAGTGGGGTAGGGGATAAGAGTGTTAGACCTAGAGATAGTAATACTGAGTTCAAATCTAGCCTCAGACTAGCTGTGTGACCTTGGGGAAGTGACTGGGGAAAAAAAAAACAAAGAAGCATTCGGTCTGGCATCTTCTTAGTTCCTTGGATCTTTTTTTGGTGGGGAGGGGCAAGGAAAAAAGTTAGGTCGAGGGCTTCCTATTTCACCCAGGCTGGAAGTCTAATGACTATTCATGGACCCAGTCCTACTGCTAATTGGCATGGAAGTTTTGAATTGTTTTGTTTTTCTGATCTGGGTCACCCATTCCTGGGAACTTATCCATCTTAGTGCCAGACCCGACTTGTTTTAGCCATAGTACAGCTCAGAACTCCTGCACGCAAACAATGCTTCTGATTCAGCTCTGTGTGTGTGTGTGTGTGTGTGTGTGTGTATACACACAAATGTGTACATACATTATGGTACATATACACACCTAAATTCTCTCCTGAGGCCTTTTACTATTTCACTTGATCTTCACAGCAACTTGAAGTGCTTTCCCCAGTTTTTAGATGAGCAAACAGGTCAGGGCCCAGGTTCACATAACTAGTAAATGTGTGAGGCTGGATTTGAATCGTATCTTCCTGATTTTAGGCCCCAGGCTCATCTAGCCCCTAATGACAGATTGTGAACCTGAGCGATTGGGATGAAGATACATTACTAACTTGGACATTTTGAATTAGAAGCCATGTAGTATATCAGACTCAACATGTCCATAACAAAACACATTATCTTTCCCTCCAAACCCTTGTCTCTGCCCAGATTTTTATTACCTCCCAGTCGCCCAGGCTCATAATCTCACTGTCATTAGCAGCAGCTAGGTGACTCAATAGATTGAATCCAAGGCCTAGAGTTAGAAGGAGTTCAGTTCAAATCCAACCTCGGACACTTATTAGCTGGACAACTCCAGGTATGCTCTTTGCCTCAGTTTCCTTATTTATAAAATGGGGAAAATAATAGCTCTTCTCAGGTTTGAGATAGTAATTGTAAAGCACTTAACACAATGCTTCTCACCTAGTAAACTCTGTATGTGCTAGATATTATTATTATCCTCAGTACCTCACTTACACTTATGTCACATATCCAATCTGTCATCAAATCTTGCCATTTTTACTTTGAAAACTTTTCTCCTAAATAACCCTTTCTCTCTGCTGGTACTCTGGAACAGTTCCTTGTCATCTCAAACCTGGATTATTTGAATAGTATTCTGGTTGATGTGTCTACCTTGATTTTCTCCCAATTCTAAGCCATCCTCTACTTAGCACCAAAATGATTTTTTCTGAAACACAGGTCCATTAATGTGATCTCACCACTTAAATTCTGGTGGCTTCTTCAACTCTCAGGATTAAATGTGAAAACATCTGTTTGCATTTAAAGCCCTTTACAACCTCAGCCTTTCCTAACTTTCTTATACTTTCCATTCTAAAATATATATGTATATTTTGTATATATATAATCTTGTATATATATGATATATATCTTGTATATATATATATATATATATATATATATATATATATATATATATATATATTTGCTGAGCAATTAGGGTTTAGTGACTTGCCCAGGGTCACACAGCCAGGAAGTGTTAAGTATCTGAAAAGTCACATTTGAACTCAGGTCCTTCTGACTTCAGGTCGGGTGATCTATCCACTGCACCACCTAGCTGTCCTTCATTTAGTCTACTATGGAGCTAAATCACCTACTTTCTGTTCTTTTTGGTGCAGGCCATGTCCCCCAAGTCTGCAAGGCTCCCCTTCCTAATCTCTTCCTACTGCCCTCTCTGACTTCCTTTGATCCCTCAACTGAAATCCCATCTTCTTCAGGAAATCATTGCCATTTCTTTTTAATTGTAGCACTTTCCTTCATTTAAAGGCTTTCTATTTATCCTGTAAAAAACTTGGTTGTACAGATTTGTTTACTTGTTGGAGCCTCTATTAGATTATAAACTCCTTGAGGGCTAGAACTGTCTTTTGTGTCTTTTTGTATGTCCAGCACTTAATCCAGAATCAGGGATGCAATAGCCACTTAAAAAAATTCTTATTGACTGCTCTCATACATAGCACTTCATTCCCTGACTTTTTGCCTTTTCATTAGCTGTTCCTTATACCTGTAATTCTTTTTCTCTCATTCTATCTTCTGGCTTCTCTGGCTTTCCTCAAGACTCAGCTGAAAGTCTACCTTCTTTAGAAGGTCTTTCCCCAGTCTCCTTTCCCCTATCTAACTCTATCCAAAGTTCTTTCCTTTGGAAATTACCTTCTATTTACTCTATATGTACACATTTTTTGCACATTATCTACTCCAAACCTGAGTGGAGTTGGTGATGCTAGCATTGTATAGGATTTCATTTAGCATGTTCAGAGCCAACTTTTCCTGGTTTTTTAAAGCTCTTGGCAGTTTTTGGAGCCTGCTTTTGATCATATGTAATTCTTCAGTGAAAAACTTATAATTTGAGATGAGGCGTCCCTTACTGGTTTTAATGTAGAAAGAAATGGTAACTCAAGGGATGTAGAAAAGGGAATGACCTGCCCCCTCACATTCTCTTTTGGTTGTGAATCATTCCAGAACAATTTTGAACTACTTCCAGTGAGGGAACTTGGGGAAAGGAGATGGTTTACTCTGTTCTTTCCCCATTTTTTATACACACAGACACACACAGACACACACACACACACTCTCTCTCTCTCTCTCTCTCACACACACACACACACACACTCCTCCATGATGCCATGAACACATGATATCATATACTCTCTCTAGGGAAAATGAGTCTTTCATCTGTCCTTTTTCTCCTTTTCTCTCTGTTATTTTCTTTCTCCTTCCTTCCTTCTATTCTTCCTTCCAGCCTTTCTTCCTTCCTTTTTTTCCTTCCTTCATAGTGGGGAAGAAAAGATATAGAGGTATATGATATTGGGGAAGGAAAGATTTAGGAGGATAAAACAGGTGTCTTCAAGTATTTGAAGGATGTCTTATATAAAAGGGAATGGACTAGAGACAATAAAGAAATGGGTCTAAATTAAATGTAACATAACTCCCAGTTTAAATTTTCCATGAACGAGAACAAACATTAAACTTAAAAACTGCATATTTTCCTCAGAAATCTGGTCCTTAAATATTTACCATCATATCACTGTGATCCTCTCTAATTATTAGTGTTTCCCCCATATTATCTTGTATTTACTTCATATCTATTTTCTATAGACTTATGTATATACATTTTATTTCTTCCAAAAGAATGTGAAATCCTTGAGGGCAAAAATGATTTGGTTGTTTTTTTAATCCCCAATTTTTAGCATAGAGGCTAGAATATAAGAGGTACTTAATAAATGCTTGTTGCTTGCTTGATTTGGTTTGGCCAGAGCAGAGTAGTGAGTGATCGGTTATTATTCCCTTTGTTCTGACCACTATAGCTCAATACTACAAAGATCTCTAATTTTGTTAATACAGTTACTCCTTTTGCAAATGTGGACTGCAAATTCTCTCTGACTTAGGGAATGACCTTTAAGAAATGTGGCTGAAAATTTTATCACTTTGTGGCCAATTAGTAATGAGCAGCTCTTGTCCTTAAAGGTCAAATATGCAATCTGTCACCAGGTCTATGCTCAAGACCCCTGTCATAGCTTTTGAAAACTTGGGGTTCTCTCATTGCCACAATGAGATGAAATAATAAGACTTCAGTGGAGAAATACTTATATTGGCAAAATTTAGGAGAGGTTATGTAGCATGGTAAAGTGGATAGAGATTCAGCTTACAAATCAGAAGGATGAGATATAGGATGAACAATATCCTAAGACCCCCTGGTCCTCTATAAGTTAGGTACATTTTCCTTAAAAGGTGTTGTGACTATTCTTGAAAATGAGGAATCTTGTACTGGGAACTTTCTACAATGAGAAAGAAAAGAAAGAATAGAAGAAAGAGAGAGACAGAGAAAGAGAAAGACAAGAGACAGAGACAAAGACAGAGACACAGAGAGAGACAGAGACAGAGGGAGAGAGAGATAGAGAGTGAGAAAGAGTGAAAGAGAGAGACAGAGGGCGACAGAGGGAGACAGAGGAAGACAGTGGGAGACAGAGAGAGACAGAAGAAAAAAAAGAAAAGGGAGGAGAGAGAGACAGACAGATGGAAGGATAGAGGGATAGAGGGAGGGAGGGAGGAAAGAGGGAAGGAAGGAAGGAAGGAAAGAAAGAAAGAAAGAAAGAAAGAAAAAAAGAAAGAAAGAAAGAAAGAAAGAAAGAAAAAAGTAAATGGAGAGAAAATAAGAGAGAAAAAGAAAAAAGAAAGAATGGAAAGAATAATAAAAGAAAGAAATTGAGAAAAAAGAGAAAGGGAAACAAAGGAAAGATAGAAGGAAGGAAAGAAAGAGGGAAGAAAAAAGAAAGAGAGGGTATTAGTTTTTTATTTAAAAAAAACCATATGATATTATTGACCCATATGTAACTTACTGTTAACTAAAATCTCTAGATTTTTTTCTGCATGAAAATTTCTATATCTCCCTCATCATGTACTTATGTAGTTGATTTAAAAAAAAAACAATTTAAGTGTTCAGTTTTCTAATTTTTCTAAAATTTGCATGAACAAATTAGCAAATTTTTTTCAACATCAATTTGGTTAAATTGCGTGCTTTCAAGGTGAAAGTTTCTAATTGGTGAACAAAACGATGGTTGGGTACCAAAACAGCTGCTTCACATTGGGAAAGAAGGAAAAGAACTTTCATGTCCTTGTTCCCTAGCTTAGAAGGCCACTGTGCACTTCAGCTGAAGCAAATTATCCCTTGGCAATTTATGCTCTAAATCCCTGATTTGATCTCCTCTACATTTATCTGCATGCTTTCCTATTCTCTGCTTCTCTCACAGACCACATCTCTGCCACTGCCTTTTGGACATTATTGCCACTGGATTTATGACTGTACAAATTTAAGGATTTTATTTTATATTATGGGCAAGTTTCTGATTGTTTTTGTTTGCTTGTTTTTATTGGACAGTGCTTCATTCACACACACCCAAATCCTAAGATTCCCATCCAAGCAAGAGGACACCCAGATCCTCTCCTTATGGACCCAATCAGATCCAGTCCTCACTCCCGACACAGACTACATAGGACAGGATAGATACAGAATTTTATGTTTTGAAAAAATTCCATTCTGGGTTCCTGTTCTCCTAGCTTTCCAGCCAGTGGTAAAGAAAATAAATCGCTTCTCTGTCCAAATTGATTTTCAAGAGATGGTTACACATGCCCATATGTTGAGCCAGAGGTGTTCTTTCACAGTAGTCCTACAGAAGCAATGGTCCAGTGACAAGCTTCTCATTGAGTCATTTAATACAAAGAAGCTAATGTTCCTACTTATAACTTGACAGTTTGCACCAAGCTTCCTAGTGTCCTGGGTTCCTTCTGACACACGAAGCTTTTTTGTGCTGTTGTATATTTCAGTTTCCTCAAACTCACCTTTTCCCCCCTCAAGCATGCCATTAAGTTCTAGCCTTTAAAGAAATGCTTAAACTTATTCTCTAAATTGTAATACACACCCAGTTCTGATGACCTAAGTGACTATATTTTCCTACCATGCATTCAGAAGCATCTTTGTCAGTTTGCCTAAAGGTATTTTGAAGCTAAATATTTTTGGAAAGCTTTGCAGGCAAGCAACATGAAACACAGTGGGACTCATTGACTATTTAATATAGGCAGGAAGACTGGCAGATAGAGAGGCCCTTCAGGAAATAAGAGGAATGTGTCCTACAATAATACATCCATTGATGAAGCTCTTTCAAAGAGTGCACTTTTTACTAGTTGCCAGCCTAGGAATAAAAAAGAAAGTCTTTTTCTGCATGTAGGGTTCTTTTTTTTAAAGTCATTGCCTTAATGGAAAATTGAAGCAGATGAAACATGGTATTCCCAGCACATTATCTCTTATTGTGAAAGATTAATATATTCATGAACAAGTAGGGTATAATGTATTGAACTACTACATCTAAGAAAATGCTTTGGCTGTTTTTTCCCTCTATTGATAGCATCAGCATGCCCAAATTTGTTCATTTATGTAGAAATTGGGGACTGAGGTGGCACAGTAGGTAGGGTACAGAATCTTAAGTTAGGAAGTCATCTTCCTGATTTCAATACTTTTGCCTCAGTTTTTTATCTGTAAAATTAACTGGAGAAAGAAATAATAAATCATTTCAGCATCTCTGTCAAAAAAATCCCAAATGGAATCACGATGAATTAGTCACAATTGAAAATGACTGAACAATAACAATATAGAAATTACTAAAGCTAATAAGTAGGTTAAAAAAAACACATAATGAGTGTTTTCTAAAGCATGATGGTCTGTCAAAATATAATATAGTTGGTAACTCTTGGGGAATATCAAATTATCTCACAAAGGCATGAAAATAGACACTGAAGTAATATCTCTAAAGATAGAAAACACAAGAGAAAAATCCTTTCTTCCTCAGTTCTTAATTAAAATTCAAATGAAATCGTTATCATATGATCACTGTTCAGGAGTCTTTGTTCTTTTGGGAATGTTTCACAGCAAGTTTGTTATGGACAAATTGATTAAAAATTTTGTCTTAAAAAGAATCACCAAGACATTTCAGAGACAGACCAGGAGGAAGAATAGAATCCTTTAAGAACAGAACAATGCCGCAATTATCCCACCTGCAAAAAAGAGTAATTCTAGGTAAAATGGGGAAAATCCCCCTACAATATAGAAGTTCAATTCATTTATCCTTCCTATTTCAGTGTAATGGAACTGCTATCTACCAGAATTCCTCCTTCCCCCACCACATGGGTTAAGCTAGTGTTTCCCTGAAAGGCAATGAAATTTCCCAGACAGCTTGATTGACCCAAAGGACTAAGAGTTCCTTAATACATCTTCTTAGTACCCTTTGGCCAGACTGATGTAGCTTCCTGGTCAACTAAGGACATTTAAAAAGGGCTAACCATGTGAAGTCTGAGGACTTCAGACCTGGGAGATGTCCCAAATCCAAACAGCCATTACACTCTGCCCTGTCCACAGATACATTTTCATATAGAGGAGAAGTGGGCTCCCTATCCAAACTGAGTGCTAGACTGTTGTTGTTGAATGTTCTTTCTTTGGGATGGCTAAATAAACTTCCTGTTCTCAATTGTTAAGTGACCTGTGTGAGTTTCACTTTGTTCCAGTGTCGTATCTGAACCAATAGAGTACTGTTCTGAATCAGGCTTATGTACAAGGATATGCTGAAACCAGCTCATACCAGCTAATGAGAGCTGGTAAGTTTTTAGTAAGAGCATAAATCAAGGCTTAATTTCTAGATTTGCTGATTGCATAAACTTAAGGTAGTATAAGGCAGTTAGATGGTACATAAATAAGCTCATGCATTTAGAGCTGAAAAGGACCTTAAAGGTGATGGAGTCTAGTTCCTTCACTGTACTGATGAGGAAATTAGGTCTGAGAATGATTAAGTGATTTGTCCAGTGTTATATTGATGATAAATAACACAGACAGGATTTAACCCAGCTCCAAAGCCCACACACATTCTATTCCACTACATTAAAATGTCTCTCATGTGTGACTTCCTCTCCACTCACATAGCCACTGTTCCAGTTTTAGCCCTCATAGCTTCCTAATTGGTCTCTCTCTTTTTCAAGGAAAATGAGAGAAAGTAGAATCAAGGATGTCTCCAAATTGCAAAGATAAGTAACTAGGTCTTCAACTCAACTTGAGTTCCAATTAATGTTTTACCACTGCCCATCAATCGTTTCTGTCTTAATGTCTTGCCTTCCTATGTTCAAATCAAATTTGTCATTTCTTCCTTTACATCCAGGTCCTCTCCATAACTTCCTTATTTCTTTTAATGGTACCACTATTCTCCTAGTTATCCTGACTAAAAGCCTTAGAGCAATCTTTAACTCCACCTTCACCTTTACTCAGCACATTCAGTATCACCAAATGGGAAACGTGAGTAGATAATAACATCTATTGTTTCTACTTTACAGTACATATGGGGTGTTCAAGGGTGACTATCAATTCCAGTATGAAAGCCCTTGGTAGGGCTGCTTTGCATCTTTGCTGTCTATCTTGCATTCAGTTCTCACCTGTGGCTCCCAGAAGCTGTAGCAGGTGAAATGGCCACATCCCCATTAAGCATCTCTGCAGACTGGCAAAACCAGGTTGAGACTAACTGATGGGACCCTATTGGTGATTTAGGGGGTATCTACCCAAAAATTTGTGAATGCTTCACTTGGTGGAATGGATGGATGAATTTGTTCTAGTAGCCAAATGAAGCAGGGACTTAGAGCTTGGTCAGAAGCCAAGGACAGCCACTGCATTGTGGGCCACCACCAGTTAACTTGATTTTTATCTCACCATTGTATCTTAATGACTGAAAGAGAGAGAACCACAACTTTGTGTAACTCAAGTCCAATTTCCACATGAATCAAGACATCAGCCTGAGTTGTCATTGGTCTTCAAAAACAAAGGACAAACAATAGCATCTACTATTTAGGTTTGCTGGAGGAAAAACAACATTCTTTTGCACAGAGTAAAGATCTATAAGATTATTCAAGAGAAAAAGGGAGGAAAATAACCATTGTTTAGGCACCTATTTATACCAGGCACAATGCTCAGCACAATAAAAATATTTTTATTTGATCCTCACAATAACCTTGTGAGATAGGAGCTATTATATCTATTTTACGATTAAGGAAATCGAGAAAAAGACTAAATAATTTGCTCAAAGTTGTGTGTGTACTTAGTAAATGTCAGAGAGTTAGGTTTGAATTTAGGTCTTTCTGACTCCAGGCCCAACATCTCATCCATTGTGTCAGCTAGCTGATACAAGAAGGCTAAAAGGGGAGCACATAGTAGAGGATCACAGAGGAAAGCACCAAGAAGATTCAAGCAAAGTACACTCCAAGGGAAATTGATCAATGATGAGTTGACTTATTGAAGATACCTTTTAAAAAGTAGGTATTTAATGGATGTTAAATTCAATAGAATTTACTGCTTTCCAAAAGTTTCTCACTAAGGTTATTTTCTTCTCCCCTAGGATATAATTGCTTTAGAGATCTTATGACTGATCTAGCAACTGAAACCCTGCCTCTCTTTCCTACAAACAATCTAATGATGATTATTTGAATTTGTTCTTTTGAGATAGGTGGGAAACACTCGACCTAATACGAGAGATAGAATGTTTGTTTCTAGCAATGTATAATTTTGTAATCTCAGGCAGAAATCAGTACAAAGAAAAACAAATGATAAAAATCACCTTCAGCTAAATAATCTAAGTAAATTGCATCGTAATTCCATTTATGCAATGATGGCAATTTGTGTTGGATTTTGTAGAAGGTCCAGTGGTTTGGGTAGGGTAAGTAAACTTCTCTCTAGTCATCTGCCACTAGTCTAGTATATCAGATTTATTATAATGTAATCCAAACAGACCTCTTGACTTCTAATATCTCCCTTCTCCAATCCATTCTCCAGGGAACTGCCAAAATAATTTTCTAAATTACAGTTCTGACTATATCATTCCCACAACTCATGAAGCTTCAAAAACTATTGTATCTAGAATAAAATGTAAACTTCTCTTTTTGTCATTTAATCTTCCTCAATCCATCCATAGAACACCTTGTTATATTTGTTTTGCATTTGGCAGGAGTTGGAGTTGAGCTAAAGGCAGAAGCTGGCAGAGGCAAAAGACTAGCAATGAGAGCTCTTGGAATCAAAGAAAGCTAACTGGGCTATTTTGGAAGAGACAATAAAAGATTGGATTTTAACTCCTGGCTGCATTTGAGGTGACTATTACTCTGAATTGAAACTAAGGTTGACTCCAGAAAACCTCCCCAAGAAACCTGCTGTCCCAGAGAACCATCATATTTTTAGAAAAGAAGAGGACAGCCACATTATTTGGAATATGCTGGAGCCAGATTGAACCAGCTTTAAAAAGCCATTGTTAAATTTTTAGTTTGAGAATTTATTTACACCTCAGAAATTGGCAATGCCTACAAAGCAGGGAATGATTTATAGTTTTGTTGATTGTTTAGACTTAAGAAAATTTTAATAATGCAAATTAAATTTAAGAGTATGTGTGTGTGTATTTGTATGTGTACACATATATATATATAAAGTATTTTTTCCTGGAAAACCAGCTTTTTAAATATTTATCAGCATATCTTTGTATTACTTTATTAATGTTCCTTAAGCTCAATGGAAAGGTAGTCATCCTGAGACTGGAGGCATGGTGACTGATAGTAGCCTAATAACAACAACAATAATAATTGGCATTTATATGTTGCTTAAAGGTTTACAAAGCATTTCACAATTGTTATCAAATATGAACTTTATGACACACACACATACCATCCTCTTGTTTCCTTAATTCAATATTCAATTTTCTGATTCCAAGCCTTAGTATAGGTTGTTCTCCAAACTTGAAATACGTCACCTTTTCCTTTTGCCTATCTTCAGAGGTCAGTTAAGCTGTCATATTCTATTTGCAAGGGAACTTCCTCCTGTCTTGGCACAGTGCCTGGCACATGGTATGTGCTTTACAACTATTCTCCTCTACTTACCTCCTTTTTCTTTTCCTTTCCTCCCTCCCTTCCTTCCTTCCTTCCTTCCTTCCTTCCTTCCTTCCTTCCTTCCTTCCTTCCTTCCTTCCTTCCTTCCTTTCTTCTTTTCTTCCTTCCCCCAACTGTTAGTGTTCTTTCTCTTCTTAAGTGTTATATGTCCATATAAAGTAAGCTTCTTTTAGGCAGGGTCTATTAACTTTTCACCTCTATCTTTGTTTTCCCAGCACCTAGCACAATAACCTATATATGATGGACATTTAATAAATATTTATTGAATTGGATGGAATGAGTACATTTTTGTTTAAATTGAATCAAATTATGTTCTTGAATTCTACACAATGCTTGAATGACACAAAAGATGGGACAAGACACAAGATTAGAGAGCTGGCTGGGACCTTAAGTCTGACTTCTTTATCTTGAAATTTTAAAATCTGAATCTGGGCAAGGTCACATGGGCAGGGTCTGTGTAATTCAAATATTCTGACTCCCTTAGTCAGAATTTTTTCCATTACACCAGGCTGCCTTGGTTGCCTTATACAGAAAAGCATAATCAGGAGCAGCTCATTTGCCTCAGGGTTTTCTACCCTAATCTCTCTCTACTCACTTTAAACATAAGATGAAATATTACCTTGCTATTTACATTTTAGGGTGTTGGCTAATTGCTGTATCTGTCAGGGGTGCCACTGTGTGTAGAGTGTCATTAGTTGGTTTTAACCAGGGGGGATTTAGTTTAAAAATTCATGAGGTAATTTAGATATACTAGGCCCAAAAGGAATTTCTGTGGGTTATGTTAATATTTAGTTTCTATTTTATCATGGAGATCAATTTAGTGCATTTCTTAGCCTAATGATTTTGCCTCTTTTCTGTATTTTTTCCTTCTAAATTCCCTACAAAGGATTACCTTTCCTCCCCAGATTCCTCGGTAAGCATATCACATGGGACTACAGAAATATCAGAGATATTTCAAAAGAAAAGTTTTCATTTTTCACCCTCTTCTACCCTCCCTTCCTCCAGCAACATCACAATTTAGGGAAATTCTGAAAAAGTCACATTAAAATTCCAAGGTGGTTTGTTTTTTTTTTTTATTTAAATCTGAATCAGTGATTTTTTCAGAAGTAGGGAATTCCCAGTGTGATTTCTGTACTAAAGATCAGCAACTCCTCAGTAACAATTTCTTAAGAGAGTTATAGGGGAGCGTACTGTCATGCTTCCTCAAAGGAATAATAATATGACTATGAATTGGTAAATACATAAATTGGTAAATCTTAGTGTAAATTTGTTATGTTATGTAATAGAAGATAACAGTTTTTTCCTGTCTCAAATCTCACATGCTACAAAGACTAGATATGAATCTGAGTTAGGAACTTGCATCTTCTCCTGACTTCCTTATTTAATAATTAGCCCCATAATTCTTTCAAGCATTTAAACTCAAAATCTGAGTCATTTTTTACTTTCTTTGTCCCTCACCAATGATATCTAATCAGTGATCTGGTTCTTTCCATTCATACTTTTTATCAGTCTCCCCATCCATCCTGTCTTTTCTATTCCCACTGACAGTCAATCAGTTAATAAATATTTATGGAGTGCTACTATGTGTCAGGCATTGTGGTAAATATGGAGATACAAAGGAAGGCAAAAAATGTTTCCTGCTATCAAGGAATTTATAATCTGAAAAGAAAGGAAAGGGGACAAGGGGACAATACACAAAAGGAATCAGGGAATTAGGGAAAAGACAGGGAGGGAAAAGTACCTGACACTGGAGTGTGAGAGAAAAATACAGAAGAATACAGCAGGGTGGGAAATGAAGAAATGGCTGGCCTGGGTACCTTCCTTAAATGGAGCATTTCTTCTGGGAGATGCTCCCAGGAACAGAGGTTAAAGAGATCTTACAGGATGCCACAAGCTTATTTCACACTATGGGGATGGTCTTGCTTTATTTTCTAGATATTGTTACTAGAGAGTAAAAATAGGGAGAGGGAAATGTTAAAAATTCCTTTAATTCACTTCAACAGTGATTTGATAAATACTTACTCTGTGCTAGTGACCACGCCAGACAGACACAAAGTACTGATGCTGATGTCTAACAAGCTTCCAAAAGATGATTAAAAAGGTTAGGAATTTGGGTGACTGGGAACATGATGATGCCATCGACGGAAATAAGGGAACTGTTGGAGGTGGGAGTAGGACAGATATTTGTGGGAAGATGAGAAATTTACTTCTGGAAATATTCCATTTGATATATTTCTCCTGTTTTCAGTTTCTCCTCTAGCTAAGCCATCAGAATTCTGTACAGTTGCGGGCTTAAAAGTCTTACAGCTTAGTTCTTGACCATACTTCTGCCCTGCCCATGAAGCTTCAGTGGCTCCCCATTGCCCCTAGCATTTAAACAATAACAAAAATAACACTCTTTCTGTATGATATTTAAAGCCTTTCATAATATGACTCCTGTCTGATTTTTCAGAATCATTTAACATGAGCTCCTTTCATGCAATCTGTTCCAGCTAAACCAGCCTGTTTGCTGTTTCCTGAACATGGCATACCTTCTCCATCTTTTGTTCTTTGTATAGGTTATCCTGCATGCCTGGAATATTCTCTCTTTGTGTCTCTGCGTTTTCTCTCTCTGTGTCTCTGTCTCAGTCTCTGTCTCTCTGCCTATCTCTCTTTTTTTCTCTGTCTTTGTCTCTCTTTGTGTTTTCTCTATTTCTCTCTGTCTCTATCTGTCTCTGTCTCTCTGTGTTAGAATATATGGGAGTTGTTGGAATATATGGGAGGTACCTGACAATGGCTATTAGAGATCCAACCCAGACCTGCAGAATGGATCTCCTCTTGTGAGAGGATGATACAAGGAGACTGAGAGGCTGTTGTGTTTTCTGACCTCTCTCCTCTTCCCTCTGCCTCCAATTTATCTCATTCCCAGTCTGCAACATCTGTCAGCAAACGCTGCCCTGCACCTCCTTCAGATGCTGTGATCCACAGCTGTGGAGGCTCTTGGAGAATTGACCTTTCCTTAACAATTCCCGGTTTTGGGGTTTTTGCTGTTATTTCCCCTCATAGCATGGTCCATACACTGAGGAATGCAAGCAGCACTATCACTTCTGGATGATTGTAGCAGGTGTAGATCAAGGCAAACTTTCAAACAGAGAAAAGGATTGTAGTCAGAACAGGCATTTAAGTTTCTCAAAGTCTCCTGGCTTGGCCCTTTGGTGTATTGGCCCATTTAATTACTCTGACTAAAAAAGTCTTATGGGGCTCTTCTTCCTTTCCTTCCCCATGGATTACTGAAAGATCTCTGGAAGGATCCTTCTCACAAACAGCTCTGGTCTTGTAATTCTTACCCCACCTTCAGGCGCCATCTCTGTTTCTGTCTCTCTCTCTCTCTCTCTGTGTCTCTCTCTGTGTTTGTCTGTCTCTGTCTATCTGTCTGTCTGTCTGTCTGTCTCTCTCTGTATTTCTGTATGTCTCTCTCTTGCTCAGCTCCTAGGCTACCTTTTTATATGAAAAGCTTGATGCCTCAGTTGTTAATTATTTCCTCCCAAGAGATGATTTTTGATATTCTTTGTATTAATTTCTGTTTGCCACACTGCTTCCCTCCAATAGAAGAGTAAGCTCATTGAGGACAGGGAGGATTTGTTCTTGCCTTGATATCTTCAGAGCTTGCTTTTTGCATATTTAATTAATTTGCCATTCAACTTGCTTTAGTTAATCATTAAACTCTTTGAGGGTAGAGAGTGCTACTTTTTCATCTTTGTATCCCTACTTGCATACATGCAGTACTCACTTAATAAATGCTCATTGAATTGAATTAACTCAAATCTGTTATAATCTCAGGGGCCAGTTACATAGAATTACCCAATTCACAGGATGTTACTTAGACTTTAGGGTGGAATTAGAAAGGTCTCTGATTAAATGAGAATCTTCTAATTCTTGTCTCCTAACCTAGAACAACTAAATCAGCACCATTCATTCATTCACATATTAATTGAGTGCCTACTCACCAGTGCTGTTTTAGACGAAAAGGGGAAGGGGACAAACCTTTAAATAGCACCTATGTGCCAGGCACTGTGCGAATAACTTTACAAATATTATTTTATTTGATTCTCACAAGTACCTCAGAAGGTAACTGCCATTATTACTCTCATTTTAGAGTTGCGGAAACTGAGGTAGACAGGAATTAAAATACTGCTCAGGGTCATATAGCTAGATAAGTGTCTGGGGTTGGATTTGAACTCAGCTATTTTTGTCTCTGAATCCAGTGTTCTAGCCACTGTGCTACTTAGTACATGATAGCAGAAATGTAAGACAGCATAAGGATTCCTTTTAGGGCCCCTTGAAAAATTTGGGTGTATACTAGAACAAGTTCCTTCCACTGCTACTTCTTCCTCTCCCCTATTAGTTCCCTGCCTTTATGAAAATGTGTATACCTAAATATCTAGGTTGAGTCAAAACTAGGTAGGTAAACTTTGTCAGAGCTTGTACAGGCAGCCTCACTTTTATTCTCAAGTTCCTTTTCACTTAAAGAGTTTATATTCTGTTTACTGCTTGTACTTCTTATTATACTATAGAGAATTGAATGTCTATCATCCTGTGGGATTTTTTTTTCCTTCTTTGTGAAATTCTTTGACCTGTTTTTCTTGTTTACCCCACCATTTTCTATGCCATCTATCTGCTTCTTTTGGTCAAAGTGACCTTCAAGCTCTAGATTCACTTTTTTCCTTTATTGTCCATATTTTTATCCAAACTTGACACCATACTTGAGAGGTTTTCTTTCTTTGCATGAAAACAAGATCTAATCAAGTACCTTGTTAGCAGCTCTAAATTGGGACATAACTTCATTACTCTGTTAAGGTGAAAAATGATAAATATGGGACCAAGTCCAGCTCTGTAAACTGAGTTTGAGCCTGGGTCTCATAGTGGACCAACTTTGTCATGTGATTTCAGATGATCTGTAGACTGACCTTCTTTCCAAAGGTTCATCCAAGGATCTCAGCTACCAGTTACTGTTGCCTTTCTCTTAAAGAGAGAGAAGGGCAAGAAATAAAAATCTTGGGAAAGTAAGATGAAAAGATTTAAATTTAGAAACTTTTGTTTTCCTTCTTTCTTTTTTATAGTTGTTTATAAAAGGAAGAAATCTCATAATCCAGGAAGTTGGAAGGTATGTGAAAAGACTCATCAGGAAACTCATATAACTATTCAAATGAGACAACAAGGTTGTATTTTTTCAGCCCCTTTGCATAAATATCATTACAGGATGTTTATTTTTGTGTTACCTGAGCTTTAAAAGCTAGCCAATACAGCTCAGTGTATTGAATACTAGAGTGGTTATAAAGTGCTCATGAATTCAGAGATTGGTGCATCTGTCATGCTTACTCTGCTTTATGTAATTAACCCTTTTAGAAGGTGAAACACAGAGAATGCTTATATAAAGAAGGGTCAGACTTGTGTTTAAAATAATGGATTTTAAGAGTTCTCAGGCTCAGAGAAATTCTTTAATTTCCTAAAATGAGAAAGCTATAAAAGTTTAAGGGGTTGCACAATTTTTATCTCTTCTCCCCTATCTACTGAGTTCTCAATGGCTCTTAGATCTGAAGGAGAGCAAATCAAGGATGTACTAGAGCCAGCTTGGACTGGTTTGAGAGAGCTGATTATTAAAAGTTTATTGTGACCATAGTTTCCACCTCAAAATTCAGGAAATGCAACAAAACAAGGGTTTGATTTATTGTTTTTATTTTTAATGCCTGGATTTAAGAAAGCAATGGAGAAAATGCCAATAATGCAGATTGAAATGAAAAGTATATCATGGGAACATTGGTTCCCTTCCCCTTCCCCATTTCAATCCAAAAACCTATAAATAGAAGATGATGCTGGTGTAGAACACCATGCTAGATGTTGGAAAAGACAATCAATTTAATTACAACATAGCTCTCCCACTAATAAAATTTAGAGTTTAGTATAGGAATATTAGCCATATGTGTGTATATGTGTATAAGTATGTGTGTATATACAATATGCACACATACACATATATACACTTACAATACATATAATTTACACATACACGTATATATGCACACACATATATATACATATGTGATACACATGTGGACATATATAGTCACTATATTGCCTATATTGTAACTATACATACATAAATACATATATACATACATGTGCAGATGTGCATATCTGTGGGACAGTGGAAAGAGCCTTGCTTCTGCAGGATCTGACTTCAAATCCACCCTCTGACATTTACTACATATGTGACTTTGGATAAATGATTTAACCTTCATGGACCTCAGTTGCATAATCTATAAAATGGCCTGAACTTGATAGTCTCTGAAGTTCAGTCTTCTTCTATAATTCTATTTTAGTGAATCCCCTAACTCATTATTATGGGCATTTTCTTTATTTATTTAGACTGCAATCCATCCTTGTCTTCTTACCCTATGTGGGTCTTATACACATTCTCCTATATGGTCTTCACAAAGTCTTCAAAGTTGATCTCAACAACCTGGATGCCTTCCTCTATATATATGTATGCATGCATGTGTGCACATATATACATCTGTGTATATGTATGTTCCAGTGTAACATCAGCTTACTTGTCCATCAGTTATCCCCTCACTTGACACATGACCAGTTCATCTCCTTTTTGGATCATCCGTTTTTCTGATTATTGGGTGGTACAGTTGATAAAGTGCTGGGACTGGAGTCAGAAAGTCCAAATCTGACTTTA
This sequence comes from Sarcophilus harrisii, assembly GCF_902635505.1. NCBI lineage: Eukaryota > Metazoa > Chordata > Mammalia > Dasyuromorphia > Dasyuridae > Sarcophilus > Sarcophilus harrisii. The sequence continues at coordinate 107,269,555 of NC_045427.1, read as the reverse complement.
GATTCTTACTAACTGTGTGACTCTGGGTAAGTCATTTCATACCTGTTTGCCTCAGTTTACTCATCTGTAAAATGGGGATAATAACCCTTAACTCCCAGAGAATCAACTAAGATAATAATTATAAAAATACTTTGTACATTCACATAGTGCCTACATAGTAGTCTTATATAATAGATGCTGTAGAAATGTAGACTATTCCACTCCTTGCATGTAAGTCATTATTGGAGAAAGATTGTATCCAGCATGCATTCCTCCACTGACACTTTGTGTCAGTGACATCATTGATTCTTTGGAGATAAAATGCTTTTCCAGGTTTCACAAGCAATACAACACAAATGAAAAGAAATTAGCATTAAAAATATAGGTTTTTGTATCAGTGAAAAACCTCAGAAAGTAAAAAGCACTACAATTTCCCAAGTGAAATCCAAACAACTCTCTTCTTCATAGTCAATTCAGGGCCTAGCTCAAGCAGAAATAATTATCATATAATGATATATGATAATCACACTAGAAAGATATCAAAAAGCACTTTCTGGTTTCTGAGGGAGAAAACCATCTCTCAGAACCATATATCCAATTCTAATCACATTGCCAACTATGTATTAGTCACCCTCACACTATCATCCCATTGAATTTTAAAACTCAAGATATCTAAATCTTTTTTTCTTTAAAATTATCCCTTCTTCAAACTTACCTATTTCTGTTGAGGGTTTTCCATCCTCCCAATCAAATACTTTTATAATCTTAGAGTCATCTTTGATCCTTTCCCCTACTTCATCCCAGAAATCTAATCTGTTGTTAGGTCCTATCGATTTTGCCTCCATAACACTGTTTGCATCATTCCTCTTCTCTCCATTCATATGACTATTACTTTATTTCAAGTCTTCATTATCTCTTACCTGGACTAATATAATAGTCTTAATGGTCTTCTAGTTCAAGTCTTCCCTTTTTCTAGTGCATTTTTTTTCCTATTCAATTGTCGAAATCATATTTCTAAGACATGGATCTGTCATTTCCTTGTTCAGAAAACCTTCAGTGCTTCTCCACAGCCTCTAATTTCTAAAATAAAAATTAATTAATTTAGTGTTTAAGCCCCTTCAAAGTCTGATTCTAACCTTATTCCATGTTCTTCTTTTCACTCTTTATTCTAGCCAAATTGGCCTATTTACTACTTCCTTAGCTCTGTAAGTCATATCTCTGTGCCTGAACTTCGCTCTTTCATCTCTAGTTTTTTAGAATTTTTACTTTCTTTTCAGGATCATTTCAGAAATCACCTCCTTTCTGAAGCTTTCTTTGATTTAAAGGAATTAATTAGTATTCTCTAATGTCTCAAATATTCCTAGAGTGTTTTTTGACCTTTCTCTTATCCTCTTTACTCCCTACCCTGTACCCTACTTATTTGGATCCATGTTGAATTCTCCCATAGAATATAAAGCTATTTTTTTTGTTTTTATATATATTCCCAATATCTTAAATATAATATAGAAGTGTGCAATAATTTTGATATGGCTCCACTTTGTGATAACAAAGTGTGTACTTCTCCTAATATTAGGCTGATTTAGAACATCTGACCTTAACCAGATAGTTCTCTGTTAAGTTAAATTCTAAATTTTGTTGTATTTTTAATTCTTGGATTTTAAAAAATGGATATTAATTCAAAGAAATATGCAAAAGTTGTGGCTCTTGAAGAACACAATTCATTGACTGTTAGAAATATTGCAGTAATTGTTGCTCTAGTAAAGTTAGAGATTTCAAGAATTATTCAATCCTACCAGGAAACCAAACTAGTCACAACAAAGTACAAATGTAAATACAGCTGAAAACCAAGAATGACAAACTATTGATAAAAAAATACTCTAATTAACCCCTAGAAAACAAACTAAGACCTTCAAAGGGATGAGGTAACTGGAAGGGAAGTTATTGATTCCTTTAGAGAGCAGCAAATAATTCTTAAAATTAGAACAACAGTAGATTAAAAAAATCAATAATAACTATTTCTCTGAATGAAAAATGGTTGTCATGGCAAAACAATAGAAAGGCTAGAATTAAAAGTTTGAAAATGGTAATTTTCACAGATGAAACTCACTTTTTCATTTAGGGCTATCTTAAAATTTATGTCAGAAGTCTTCCAAATCTGGGTATCTCTACAAAAAATAAAGCATCCAACCCCCAAAATCTTTTGGGGAACTTCCACTTGGGCCTGGAAGTCTTGATTTCATTGAGGGGATGATGGACTCTGAAAAATATATTGTTATTCTGATAACTGCTCCAGAATTATGGAGATTCCCAAACAGTGGTGGAATACTATTATATGGCTTCACCCAATGCTACATATCATGCAAGATTGAGAAATTTATTCCAGAGCAGGAGATAACTACACTTTAGTGACCTGAGAATTCTCTTTATTTAAACCCCATTGCAAATTTTTGGTTTATAATTAAAGCTAAATTTGGAAAATGAATTATTATATGATAAAAGTGTAGTTTCACATTAAAGAACCAAAAATGTGTCAAAAACTGTGAGAACTTAGTGCCAAGGAATGTAAAACAAATCACTCCAGCAAAAGGAGAGCATATTGCATATAAAAATTGTTTAAAGTTATAGAAATTGTAAGGTTTGTTGTAAAAGTACAGAAGTATAAATATTTTTCTTTGTTCAAGTAATTCATGAACAATTGTAAATGCTTAGTAAATGTCTAATTGAATTAATTGAATTGAAGCACTTATTGTACCAAGGAGTAGGGAGATCAGGAGAAAGGCTTTAAGAAGGAAATGACATTTTCATTTATCTTTAAAGTAGGAATGAAAATTTCATAGGCAGAAAGAGGAAGGCATTCCAGGAATAGTGATTAACAGAATGAATAACAGCAACAACAGAAAAAGCACAAGGAATATTTAGAAGGGACAATTGTTTGGCTAGAATTTCAGGTGTGTAGAGGAAAGTAATAAGAGATGAACTTGCTCCAGATCTCCCTGCTCATTCTGGATTGATCTTGGGTGTCCAATGCAAGTCCCCAGACCAAGTGCCCTATTGAGAACTGTGTACTCAGGGGATATGGCAGGCCAGAAACCTACTGGTTAACAGTCTGGGGTTGGGCAAAGGAATGGGTTGATTGGATGACCTAAGTTGTGCTAAAGTGGGGAAAGGAAGAAGTAGAGGAAAGAAAATCCAAAGTTGGTGTCTGGGGCAAAGCTCAACTGGATGTGTGTGGGGGATGGGGAATTACAACTTGGCCCCAAGAAATAAAAATTGGGTCCAAAGAAGAAGAAGGAAATGTTTATTATAGTCATCTTCAATTAGTTAAAGAGTTATGAGATAGAAGATAAATTATTTGCAATCTATCTATACTGAGGTTAAAATTAAGAGAAAATTATTTTAAACTCAAGCTTAAAGTATTTAATTCAGAAATAAGCATGAACTTCTCAGGAATGAAAATTATTAATATCACCTTCTTTAGAGGTATTTTAATTCAAATTCTTATTTATAATATGGGTGACAGTAGAAAAAAACACTGACCTTAAAGTCAGAAAATTTGGATTTGAGACCTATGTATCTTCTTTTTACTGAGTTACTGGGGAGGTCATAACTCATGGAAGTTTCCATTTTTCTCTTTCTCCCATTTTTTCTCTCTAACTCTCTGTCTTTCTTTCTGTGTCTATGTTTCTTTCTCTCGAATTATACACATATGCATGTGTACTTGTGTATGTTTTCCACTCCCTTTTAATTCTAGTGCCTTCCCTCTGTTGATTACCTTCACTTTAGCCTGTATACAATTCATTTGTATATAGGAATATCACGTTGTTTCCACCATTAGAAATGGTGTAGAAATTGAGAATAGAAATTGTCTTTTACTTTTCTTTGTACCCCTAGTACTTAGCCCGGGGTCTAGGATACAGCAGGTTATTTAATAAATGTTTCTTAACTGACTGAATGATTCTGAATCTAATGTTCTTTACTTTTCTCCTACATATCTGAGGATATATAAACAGCATATATCCTGGGCAGGGACATAGGTAAATTATTCAGAGCAATCATTGTCTGACCTTGTCCCAAATGCCTTCAGAACAATGTTTCCCACAGTCTTTATAATCATAAACTTCTTAATGCAGGCTACGAATCCCTCTATCATTTGAAGCTTGTTTCCTCTTGTCATTTCCACAATGAAAAGATCACAAATAGTTCATACGATATTCCCACATGCAGGTGAAGATTGCTACTGACTTCCTTTAGCACCGTCTTTCTAAATTTCTTGTATTTTTCTTCATTGAACCTGCTTCCCAAAGCTTTTGTTGTTTTGGTTGCCTTTGTGATTTTGTGATAAATGTCGCTATTCTTCCTGGACAAGTAGCCTACTCCATCTTTAGCTCTGCCCTAAGCATGTAGGGGCTATCATACTTCTGAAAAGAAATAGTCATTTTTCTCCTGAAGATCACCAATTGCAATATTCCTTTTAATAAAAAAATGGAAAATCAATTTTCTATTGAAAATATAGTTTTGTGGAGCATGAAAGAATTTAATCCAGAGGCCTGTAACTGTCAGAGAGATGAATGGCTCACATATTTGAAGTAGCTGCCAGCAAATATGGAGAGAGTGTATCATTTATTTCTTTAGTGCACTGGCAGGCTTTTCTTTACTCATTGGACATGTTATAGGTAGCTGAGGTAGCTCTCACTGTCAGAAACTGATACCTGGCAAATTGCTAGTAGTATTTCCTCCAGGTTAGAGCTTGTAGCCTGATTGCAGGAGATGATATAGTTGAATGGGCATTCTGAGCTTAGCTGTGCTGGAAACAGAAAACTGATATATTTGCCACTTAAAAGGAGAATGTGTGACATTGATTAAATGTAGCCATCACAGACCAACTCATACTGACTGTCAAGGAAAGATGGAGAAATTTAATCTCTCAGGTGGTATGGGTTCCCTGAGGAGCTGAAATGAACATCATTACCTGCAGTGATGGTGTTTATCTGAGCACTTCCCACCTAGAAACTGATGGATATGTCACTGGATTTATGATCTCATAAATGTGGGTAAGTCCTTCCTCAGTAGAAATCACAATTCTTCCCTGTTCCATCTTATGTAATTTGCACCCATGCCTTTCTGTTAAAATGTAAGCTCTCTAAAGGCGGATATTGTCTTCTTTTTGTCTTTTTATCCTCACTACCTAGTATGATGCACATACAGGTATACAGCAAGTAATTAATAAATGCTTGTCACTTGATCCTTAATTCTTCCACAGAAGATCTACTGGCTCTATTGGAAACCTTCCGTTCTTTTATGGGTACTGGTGCAATAACTGGGCCATCAATCTATTTGCTATCCCTTCTTTTTAATTTTCTTTTAAAAAGACAAAAAAAAAAACTTGTACTTTTGTAATCACCTAAATTTCCCCTTCCCACAGAGGCTTGTTTGTTTTTTTTTAAAACAAAGCATTTTTAAAAGGCAGGAAGGAAAACAAAAGGCAGTGAAATCAATACATACACTGAAAAATCTGATATTATATGTAATATCTCCCACTTTTGCAAAGAAACGAGGATAGGTTTCTTCTCATGCAACATGTTTGCAGCCAATCTTTCTTTAGTTTCACAGTATTGAGTTTCAATTGCTTTATAGCTGTTATCTATCCTTTTTCCCACTTATATTGTAGTCATTTTGTGTGTATGTGTACACATACATATATACATATGTGTATGTATTTTTTCTGATTCGGTTTACTTCATTTTGCATTGATTTATCAAAGTTTCCCCATGCCCCTCTGCATTCATCACACTCCTCATTTTTTGACAGCACAACAATATTCCATTGTATTAATGTGTCACAATTTCTTTAACCATTCCTTAATTGATAGGGAACAGTTAAACACCTTTTGTTTATTTGGAGACTTTTTTTTTGTTAATGACCTCTTTCTTTTAATATAAGAAGCAGGGCAAATAGAGTACTAGCCTTGAAGTCAGAAGAATCTGGGTCAACATATTGTCCTTTGGCACATATTAACTTTGGATAAGTTATCTAATTTCTTGCCATCTTAGACAAATCACTGATGCTCTAAATTTTCCATCAGTATTGGTAAAGGGAGTTCTCACTACTGAAGAAATCAAAAATCTGGAACAGAAAAAACAACAAACACAAAAAAACACTTATTCAAGTCATTCCTCTCTTTCTAGGATTCTCATACTTTATTCCCTTCCATGAAGTAGGCCATCCAGTTATACCAGCTTACCTGCTGTTTCTCACACATGACACTCCATCTCCCAACCATGCACCCTTCATTCTGACCATCTCCCATGCTTGAAATGCTCTCCTTGAACCTCCCAGCTTCCCCAACTTCCCTCAAGACTCAGCTCAAAACCCTTTTCCATAGCAGACCTTTTCCAAACCCATCAAAGACTTGTCCTTTCCCTGCAAGATTATCCTTCCATTTATACTACATAAATTTTGTATGTTACATAGTTATTTGTATATTGTCTCCTGCATTTGTCATGAGCTTCTTGAGAGCAGGGCTGTGTTTTTGCCTTTCTTTGTTTTCCCAGGGCATAATACAGTGCCTGGCATGAAAGGTGCTCAATCAATCTTATTGATCAAATGATTCGATGATGATCTTTTATGCCACTTCTCCACAACAAATCATCATTTGTCACGTTCTGTGCTCTATACTCAGCCATCATGTGTCTTTCCATCGTTCATTCTCTGACCTGCAATTTTAATTCTTCCAGCAACTGAGTATTCAGCTATATGACTTAACAGGGAAAATACTGTTGTTTAAAAGATAGGCTTTTTGAATCAGGGAACAATTTAGGATGATGGAAAGCACTGTAGTATTCTTCAAATGTAATCCAGCCTATTTTTCTCCTGCTCTTTTCTAAGTGTATGTTATTGTTTATCCATAATGCTTGTCAAAAATCTATGTATTGGTAAATTTATTTGATTATCCCTTCGACTGCATGACATAATCTGGGCAATATCATTGGGAGGAGCACAGGTGGCACAGTAGATATATTACTGGATGTGATATGAAGAAAAGGATAGTTTAAATCCCTTCTCAAACACTGTTGACTTAATGATCCTGAATAAGTCACTTATCCTTTCTCTATCTTAGTTTACTCACCTTTTTACATAGGTGGTATGGTAACCATCTATGCTAATAGATGGCAATAGAACCTACTTCCCAAGATCTTTGTGAGGATAAAATGAGGTAATATTTTAAAAGTGCTACATAAATGTTAGTTATTATAATTATTATTGTTTATTTCAACTTTAAATGTTATAATGGGAAGAAAAGGTTGTTCTCTTCAAATGATTGTAGATTTCATGGGAGCCAATAGAACCACAAAAATTCTAAGAAAAATATGTGAATATATATGTATGTATGTGTATATATATATATATAACTTATAATATACACACTTACATGCACACACATATTTTATATATGCATACATATTGTATGTATGTATGTATGTTTTATGGCAAGAACCTTTCTATAGATGGGGAAAGCCTCAAATCAGCACAGTTCCCTGTGGAGGTCTTGCTGTATTCTTTCTATGAGGTGCTTCAGTCAGTGCTTATCCAGAGCCCTTTGGCTTCATCACTACACTATTATTAATCCCAAATTTAATTAAGAGTATTGTTTTAAAGAATGAGGCCATGCTTAATTCTGCAGAAAGGCTGAAAATCATTTTTCAATTAATAGAAATGAGGTTGATTTTATTCTTTTCTGGTCTAAATAAAGCTGTGACATCACTATTTTTAGGAAATTAATTACCACCTAATTTTCACTCGGGGAAACATTTGTCTGTTTTGTACAAAATATTCCTCCTACATGGGCAAAATTGCTATTGAGATCCCCCCAATTTTTCTACTGTACAAAAAGACTGAGCCTTTCAAAGCTGAGTCTGATATTCTGTTTTCTCCAAAAAAAAATGCTATCTTAAAATTTCTCTGTGTTCTCACATGAACTATGCTTATGTAGGCAATTGATTGAGTCCCTAAATTAGTGCTCAACTTAGGAGCCATTTGTCCTAAATTGCCACGAAAATGAAAAGTTCGAAAGTATTTGGAGTTCATGCTAAAAGAATAATGAACCACATATACCTGTTACTGAATACAAAAAGACAGGTATGACCTAGTGGGTAGTCTTGTAGTCAAGTGGGACCTTATAGTCCAGAAAACTTGAATTCAAATTTTATTTAGATTAGTTATCCCCTCCAGGAAAGAGTCAACAAATTTGCATCTCTGCATTGATAAAGAGGGACCCTATACTGATGAAATCACGGATGGAACAAATGCATCCCAACTAGCACCACCCTACCTTTACCCCCACCATATATTTAATTCTTGGTAATATGTGAAGTATTATTCATGATGATGCATAATGGACTTGTTTCCAGCATGGAGAAAATAGAAAAAAGAGCCCTGGACTGAGAATCGGGAACATATGGGCTTAAAACTTGTCTCAGATGCATAAGGATCATAGGGATGATGAGCCTTGAGTTGAAAGAGACTTTGGATGCCATTTGGTTCAATCAACTCATTTTATAGAAGAGGAAAATGAATACTAGAGAGGTTAGGTGAAAGTCACAAAACTGGGAATCTCTTTTTTTTTTCGCTTAATTTTTTCTTCACTTGTAAAATAAAGATGTAATAGCAATTGCTTCACAGGATTATTGTAAAAATCAAAGGAGATCATGATTATAAATTTTTGTTTTTTAGCAATCCTTAAAGAACTACAGAATTGGGAGCTATTATTATTTTCTACATAAAATCTCCACCCACTCAGGATGAGCAGTGTCCTGAAGACTTCCATATGATTTTGCTTGCTGTGTATATATATATATATATATATATATATATATATATATATATGGATATGAATTCTGTCAGAGAGAATGCTGAGCTGTGATTCTGCATATCTGCATGAGTGGAGAGGAAATTCTTCAGATAGTTGATGGTCTTTTGAAAGGTAGTCGAGAGGCAGATGGATAGAAAAAACATATAGGGATAGAAAAGGACAGAGAAAGACAGAGACATGGGGGAGGGAGGGAGGGAGAGACAGAGAGACAGAGAGACAGAGAGATAAAGACAGAGACAGACGATCAGATAGAGAAACAGAGGAAGGAGACATGAAGAGAGAGATGGGAGGGAGAGAGACAGAGACAATTAGCCAGAAAAACAGAGGAAAGCGATATGAAGAGAGAAATGGGGACAGAGAGACAGACAGAAAAAGGGAAAGAGAAAGAGAAAGAGAGAGAGAGAGAGAGAGAGAGAGAGAGAGAGAGAGAGAGAGAGAGAGAGAGAGAGAGAGAGAGAGAGAAAGCTTAGATTATTAGATTGAATGGCTATTAGTAACTTTGAGCTATAGTCATGTAGGAGAAGTAAGCCTCCAACTATGTGTCTTGATTTCATCTCATTTGTAACCCCAGAGACTGCCTATAGAGAGTACACCCTCCTTGATGAGTTTGTTGCCTTTCTTCTTAGTTGAACTGAGATTTTATTTCATTTTAATAAAGGTGAAGAGCACCTTTATTCTTGTGTATTCTTTGTTCTAATATAACCTGTATAATATCCTCAATTTCTGTTTAATGTTTTTAAGTTATTTTGATAAAGAGGTATCTGTACTATGGTGATCTTTTGTGAGACCAGTGTTTTCTGGGAGAGAGCTAAGCTGGTGATAGTAAGCTAAGCAGGGTAGCTGGTGACACAGTGGTCAGAGCTCAGGACCAGGAGTCAATAGGACTTGCATTTAGATAATTACTAGCTGTGTGACTCTGAGCAAGTTGCTTAATCCTGTTTAGTTTACCTCAATTTTCTTATTTGTAAAATGAGATGGAGAAGGAAATGGCTAACTGCTCTAGTGTCTTTGCTAAGAAAACCCCAAATGGGATCATGAAGAGTCAGACAAGACTGATATGATTGAATAACAGTAAGGTAAGGATTACTCTGTTCTACATAGTGATCAAAGAAAGTGATATTTATCTTAGACCCAAAATAATCACCAGACTGACAATATTTGAGGTACAGAGCCTTAGAATTTGATTAAGCCACTGGTAAGATTTCTGTTGAGATAATTGGTTCATTGGTAACTTTGGGTTTCTGAAGCCTAAAGAGACTGTCCAGAGCAGACATATAAATGAGTTTATGTTGGGTTAGTTGTGATATTTCAGCTGAAGCCCTCTGAGGAGCAACGCTTGGTAACTAGAAGGTATCTCCAGAGTCTTCTGGAGCACAAATGGTATTCCTGGACCACTAAAGAGATGCTGGCTTACTCTGGCTGAAGACTGAATGTTAATGTCTGAAAGCCATTTGCTAAACTTTTCTTTATATTATGGGAAAAAAAAACATACTCACCCCAATGGAGGGGACTGAAGAGAAGTTATGGAAGCAAAAATTTAGGGAGTGTTAACAGAAAAGCTGGTCAAAGTAGACATATTATCCAACAAAGTTTCTGTCAAATCTTTAATCTGTTTGATGGATACCACGGGGTATATATAGGCCTGGGACTTCAGCAGCTATTGACTTTTCAACTTCTGGGCCTGGTCCTGTTCCTTTGCTAACTTTTATTTCTTTTCAGAGTCAATGATATTCTTTTCTGACAATTTATACCCCATTCTTTTTACTGCCTGATCCACCTACCAGTTAGAAGATCTGCTCCAATATTGTTAAAGACCTTGTCAATCTGACTACCAGTATTTGGAATTTTTGTCTTTTCAGACACATTCATTTGATTGGTGGTATAAACATTCCTGCTATTCTTGCATTATGCACAGTTGCTCCAGTTTGCTTTTTATGATTCACTTCCAATCTATGCAACATTTCTTTGATGACTGAAATAAAAGAATTGAAATTATTTCAATAAAGTTTTTTTCAATTCTCAGAAGAATCAGATGAGGAAATATTTTCCTAGCAAGCTGCAATTTAATGATTCCCAATTACTTATAAGCAAAAAAAATGTTTGTAAACTTAACATTTCTATGAGAACCATAGGTTCCTTGGATGGAATATTTTATAGAAAGAGTAGAATGTCATCAAGTACAAATCAATTATCCATATATTCCAAACTCTTTCCTAAACACACTAATGAATTTACATGAACAGCAAAGGAAGACATTTGTAAACATGAATTTTTTAAATTCTTGATATCAAAGAACTTTTTATGAATGGATAATCTAAGTGGCTTGTAAAGATTATAATGATGTCCAAGCAAAGTTCCTGGATTTGAATGGAAGGGGGTTTTGAGGCTCTCACCTCAAATTTTAACTCAATTTCCTCCTTAGATATAAAGGAAGAAGGATCAAGTGCTAATTTTGGTCCGCCTGCTCCCCACACAATTGGAAATGGTAGGATCTTTTGAAAGGGGTTGGACCAAATCCTAGGGCATATTTCTGTCTCTGCCACATGTGAGTTGAGCTGTAATGATATATTTGATAGTAACTAAATCCATATATTTTATATGTATTTCAAATGTAAGTTAATTAAATTCAGCAAGTATTTATTAAATGCCTACTATATGCCAGACACTGTGAACACAAAGACTATGACAAGTAGCTCTTGCCCTCCAGGAGTGATTTCTGGAAGCTGCTGAGGTAACAAGAACACAGAGAAAGAAATACAAGATATTTTCATAACACTGACTATCCTGGCCCTCAATACCTGAAGGCTAGGTAGGTTACATTTCACACCTCCTCCAAGGTTCTCTGGTATCCTTAAAGGGGACTTCGGAGTGTTTAGGCTATCTGCCAATGACTCCATCCTCAAACTGATGGTATTCCTATAAATGTAGGAGATGAACCTTCAGCATCCCAGTTCCATTTAACCTCTTAATGGTTAGATTACCTTTTACAAAGGCATATTTACTTTAAAAAGTACAATCACAAATACATAAGCTTGCTCCCAACATATGGGGTTTAGTCTTCCAGAGAGAACTATGGAGACTGAAAGTGGATCAAACTATAATATTTTCACTTTTTGTTGTTTATTTTTTCCTTTCTTGTGTTTTTTCCCCCTTTTGATCAGATTTTCCTTGTGCAGCATGATGAATATGGGAATATGTTTAGAAGAATAGTACATGTTTAACCTATATTGGATTATTTGCTGTCTTAGGGAGGAAGGAAAGAGGAAAAGAAGAAGAAAAATTTGGAACACAAAGTTTTGCAGAGATTAATGCTGAAAACTATCTTTGCATGTATTTTGGAAAAATAAAATGGTATTTTTTTAAAAAAAGATTGTCTTAGCATGGCCCGTTTAAAAGATGCTGCCTTCTGCTAAACAGACCATCAAAAAAAGACTACACTCATCAATATGGAGGGTGTCATATCATCATATTAGGTGATCTGGGCATGTCCATGGCAAACCTTTTACATGAGCTAAATACAAAATAACTGAGGAGGGCAAACAACAGCTCTCCTTTGCAAGCATAGGAGACGGTCCTTGAGCTAAACCTCAAAGGGATCTTGGATCAAAATGTTTTATTCCTTCTTATCTCCAGGTTGGTTATAGCTCTATTTTCTCTAAGGAAATTTGTCTAAATTAATTCAGGATAATAGAAATAGTATCAATAGAGGGGCTTAGATTCCAGTAATCAAGTCCCAAGAGTAGGGAACGCTTTGCTGAGTACACATATGAAGTTTAAGGACTCACTTCTTGGCAACTAATTCACTACAAGCTATTCTAGTTCATCCACCATCCCTGATGTTTTACTGCCCGAGTTACCCATTGTCAATGATGATGCAGCAAATCTAAGCAGAGAGGGCAAAGAAGGTCAGAGGCACAGGACACTTAGGGATTTGATTCCTTCCAGTTCAATTTATTAAGCATGTACTACATGTAAAATACTGTATTAGGCACTGGGGAGAAGAACAAAAAAAAATCTAATGAATATATAGTCATAAACTAAGTCTATCTTGTGAAAAAGAAAGAGACACAGAGATACACACACACACACACACACACACACACACACACAAAGAGAGAGAGAGAAAGAGAGAGAGAGAGAGAGAAGAGAAGAGAAGGAGAGAGAGATAGAAAGAGATCTACTTGATGAATGCTGGGAAAATCCTAATGAGATAATAATGATTCACTTTGGCTTGTGGATGAAGATTTCCCTGAAATGAGCCTTTTGATCCTACTTATGCTGTAAATGGTCAGATAGAAGGAAAGATTCTGAGACTTTTAACTTAAAACATTTCCAGAAAGCACTAGTTCATAGTGGAGCTTTTATAACAATGATACATTTCTCCCAGGCCATCAGTTTAGAATGGCAGGCAGGTTAGCTGGACCCTTAAAAGTAGACTCAAACTATCCACCCATAGAAATGCCATGGTAAGAATAAGTAATAGTAAGAAGTGTAGCTAATATTGTTTTCCTTAGTTTTTCCTAATTGAGTTGATTATTATCAGAATATTTTCATTTGTTTAAAATGATATTTATAGAGCATTTGTATTACTTGAACGTAACAACAACACTATGAAGTATTAATAATTCTATTTACAGATGGGGAAACTAAGTTTCAGAAAGATTTGATGCCCATCATTACACAGCTAGTGAGTTCTAGAGATAAAATTTGAGCCCATATCATCCTGTCAAGGAATCCTGGGAAAGTCATCTGATCTGAGTTAACAATACACAGAAGTATTTCTTGACAATGTAAGTGAAAGTGGAGCTTCCTGGGTACCTCACTTCTCTAATCTGGGCTCAGGCTCTGGCTCTCCTACCACATTAAAAGTTGGAAAGAAAAATCCTTTTAGCTGGCACACAAAGTTCTTCCTCCCAGCCAACTTGAAGAGCAGGTTCTTGGTAAAGTCACAAAGCTCAAATGACTATTGAGAATGCATTTGGCCAGTTACAAGATCCTGAGTCCTTTATACCAAAATAGAAATGAGTGCATCATGACAACTTTTTTAAATCCTCAAGAGCTTGTGTTCATCTCAGTGACAGGGAAGCTGACGTGCAGAATCTTCATGTTAAAGACACAGAATGTAAAAGCATAGGAATTGTCAAGGGCAGTCAGACATGTGCCCTGGAGCCATCCAAACCAACACCTGTCTCCAGTCATGGCACCAATGGACATGTGGTAAAAGCATGTGACTGGTCTCTCTGATATCAGTCTCAAAAGGTCAGGCAGTGATGAACCTGGAAAAATCAGCTCCTTTTAATAATACTATGGCTCTGCAATGCCTGTTGCATTTTAATCTTTTAAAGGTCAATTGTTCTTTCAATCCATATCACCTTTTAGGGCATAAAATCCCATAAGTTTATTGCCTAATGTTCAAACCAGTTATTTAAAGAATTTGCATTTGAATTTAACTTTTTCAAACTTCAAGAAGAGTCCCTAGCTTCTAGGATTTTATAACTCAGTGATCATGTCACCCCCATTCTCTAAAAACATTTCCAGGATCAAATATAAAATCTTCTATTTGGTAGTCAAGCCTTTCATAAACTGCCTCCCATTTTTCCAGTTTTTTTCACAGTTTATTCTGTCTGGACCTGCTCATGGGGGGATTTCAGAACCAGCTCAAATCCTAATCATGGGTGAGGAGTGATGAGGTGAGAATGGTCAAATAGAAGTACATTTATTCAAAAATTCCTCAGCTTTATATTCCCTATGCTTACATAATACGCTTACATAACTCTAGGATATTATGCATGCAGGACCGCATAAACAACTTGCTATTATGTGCAGATGTCTCCTTGCCATGTTAGCATAACATGCTCCAAGTACGACATAGGTTGTCATACCCTCTGACCTCTCAGGAAAGTCAAGATGCCCTTAGGAGAGGATGGGGAGCCAAATCAGACAAGTGAGCAGAGTTCCACTGGATTAAAGGGTCTTATAACTCAACCAGGGTTCTCCACTATCTGTGGCCCTCTACATTATTCTCCACAACCTTCTCTTTGATCCAATGATATTGTTTCTTGCTTTTCCACAAACAAAATATGTCATCTTTCCGTTCCAGACACTATCATTGGTTGACTTTCATACTTGGAAAGCTTCCATCATCTTCATTTCCTCTTCTATCTTTCCTGGCTTCCTTTAAGTTCCAACTAAGTTACACTTTCAACAAGAAGCCTCTCCTGATCCCTCATAATTCTAGTGTCTTCCCGCTATTAATTATTTCCTATTTATCTTGACAAGGACTATTAAAACGCCAATGTTTGCTGCTAGGGTGCATCCACGAAGCTTTATGGCATTTAGGTGTTTGGTCTGCAGTAGTAAGTGACCATTTCTATTTTTGTTTTCAACTCTATCCCTCTCAAGGATGCTATGTCTGATAGTCATGGCCTATCCAGGGGTTAAATCACCCAGAATCTTGTTCTCTTTTGGTACATTAATGATGAGGATCTCTAGGTCTTTATAAAATTTTTCTTTGACCTTGATCCCACTTCATGATGGGATTAAACATACTGATGATGGTGGTAGGGCATTTTCCTACAAGTGGTAATCACTTTGTCATGAACCTGTCATTCACTCCTTTTGGGAGGTATGCAAGCCTGTTGACGAGATTAGTTTTGATTGCAAATATGCACCAGCTTCATGGCTTATTCCATCACTGCACCCACTCCAGAAAAATGTCTATCCAGCTCTGATTCTGCTAGGTTGGCTTTCATTTGACAGCCTTGTTTCACTCACTTATTTGGATGCTCTATCTATGGAGTTCTCTCACAAGAGCTGTTCATCTTTCAGATTTATTGAAATCCTTATGTTGTCCATAAGCATGAGCACATTCCATGAACCAATGGAAAGTAGAATCATCCTTTCAAATGTTTTTGTACATTTTTTGTGTGTGTTTTGACCAAGCGTGGAATCCCCACCTGCCACTGTAAACAGATCAGGACTGGGTGAAGCAGATAATTTTTAGGGCACCTTTTCTAGTCCCTTCCTCACATTGGGTGGTGAGCAGTGTAATCCTTAAAAAGGGCTGCTTAGACAGCCAGGGGGCTGCCAAATCCCATTGCTGCTCCAGGATATGCTGTGGTCTAGGCTGCTTGTGTGCAGGGCTGTGACCCAATGTATCTGCTTCTGCTGCTTCAGCACTTATTATATACATAGCTTATTTGTACATATTTGTTTACTTGTTTACCCAATGAGTTTGTGAACTCTTCCAGCATAGAAACTGTCTTTTGTCTTTCTTTATATACTCAGAGTTAAGCACAGTGCCTGATATACAGAAAGTGTTTAATAAGTGCTTATTGACTGACTGAATAAGTCACCTATGACTTTATAAACTTTTAACCACATCCTTTCTCAGATCTAGTATATCCTCTTTTTTGTTTTTGCTGTTGTTTTTTCCTCTAGAGATGCATCTACCCAATCCCAATCCCCTGACTGGCATATCTGATGAATGCCTTTATCTTGTCATAAGTATTTCCATGAACCTTCCTGATCATTTTGAATTGAAATTATTTCTCCCTCCATTCCAATCTTATTACATTGTATCTAATGCAATCTTTGTATCTTCTAAAATCATCACATACTTTCTCTGATTATACATAGTTATTTGTGCTCATGTATTATCTACTTTAATAAACTATAATTTCCTTGGGTTCTCTGGAGGTCACTTTGGAGACCTTTAAGCAGAGGCTATACAATCATTCTTAAATATACACTATCAAATGTATTGGTAGTGTATGTTATAATGGGTTTTTCTTTACTGTATGGTTGCAGAGGACCATTAAGATCTTTTCCAACACTTAAATCTTGTGATTCTGTCAATATGGACTCGATCTTATTTCCCTGGACAAGTAACTTAACTACTATCAGTTTGAGTTTCCTCATTTGTAAAATGTAGATTTAAAAAAACAACAACTAATACTTTACAGGATAAATGAAATACAATTATTATTAACAATGTGTGTGTGTGTGTGTGTATGTGTGTGTAGCACTTTAAGGTCTTTCAGCAAAAAAATTTATATTATCTTTAAAGACTCAAAGTGATTTGCACTCAAAAATGTATGGAATGAATGAATAAACTCTGACACTCCTACAGAGATAAAATAGTTTCATACTTTTGATTAAGAATTAGAATCATTGGTTCTAATAGAAAACATGATCATTTTCCTTTTTTTTTTTTTTTTTTTTTGTTTATCTAATTTTTTTTCTCCTTCCATTTTGAACTTGCTTTGTTCTTTTAAAATGTCTTCTACATTCACCTCACAGTCTACTGGAGATTTTTTTCCACCCCAGTTATTTCTGTAATATCTCAAGCTGTGTGAGTAAATTGGTTCAGCAACATTCTTTGCAATGTTTCCTCCTCATAAACTCATGTGCCTTTGTGACAATAAAAATCTGACCAGAGTCCTTGCTCACAATTGGTATGAAATTCTATAAGTTGAAAATTATAGATGAAATGTTTATTTGGGCCCTAGTTCTACTGCCCAGGATAAATACAAGACATTTATCTAATCAGGGCTAATGGTCTGATTAATGACATTACTTTCCTCCCTTCACATCTCTGGGGCACAGTTTCCAGGGCCCCTTCTTTCTCTAATGTGCTATGAGTCAGCTCAAAATGCTTCTACTTGGTGTACTGTAGAACAGCCTTCAGAGCATTCTACTCATTCCTACTAATGAGCTTAAATCTTTCCTTTCTCTGAGGCAAAATTTCTGGCATGGTATGATAAGGAGATGGTCCTACAGGGAAGTCTTGGGCTAATGCTTGGCAACATTCCAAGGGAGGCCCACTCCAAAGCTTTCTCAGGAGAGTTGCAGCTGCTCTTCATGTGATCATCATTTCCAGGAGAGCTTTACTGAACAGTGACAACTGTAGACTTGACTCTAAAAGGAATGGAATTTGTTTGGTTTTTTTGGTGGATAAATGTAGGACAGTCAGTCTGGTAGAACAATCAAAAAGTATATATAGAGTTGAGAACTATAGGTATGAAGAATAAGACCAACGGCTTAATTTCTTTTTTTTTTTTTTTATTAAAGCCTTTTATTTTCAAAACATATGCATGGATAATTTTTCAACATTAACCATTGCAAAAGCTTGTGTTCCAATTTTTCCACTTCCTTCAACAACGTCCTCCCTTAAATGGCAAGTAGTCCAATATATTTGTTAAACATGGTAGAAATATATAATAAATCCAATATATACATACACATTTATACAATTATCTTTTTACATGTTAAAATATATGTTAAATCCAATATGGTAAACATATTTATATGATTCTCTTGTTGCACAAGAAAAATCAGATCAAAAAGGAAAGAAAATAAGTAAGAAAATAAAATGAAAGCGAACAATATAAAAAAGAGTGAGAATGTTATGTTGTGATCCACATTCAGTTTCCACAGTTCTCTCTCTGGGTATAGATGGCGCTCTTCATCACAAGATCATTGGAACTGGACTCAATCATCTCATTGTTGGAAAGAGTCACATTCATCAGAATTGATCATCATATAATATTGATGTTGCCTTGTATAATGATCTCATGGTTCTGCTCATTTTACTCATCATCAGTTCATGTAAGTCTCTCCAGACCTCTCTTGAAATCATCCTGCTGGTTGTTTCTTAGAGATCAATAATATTCCATAACATTCATATACCATAACTTATTCAGCCATTCTCCAGCTGATGGATATCCACTCAGTTTCCAGTTTCTTGAAGAGCCTAATTTCTTAGACTCCTAAAAACAGTTGGTTATATGCAGAAAAATATAAACTCCTTGAGGACAGAGGCTATTTTTCATGTTTCTTTTTGTATCCCAGCACCTACTACAGTGTCTTACATCTAGTGAGCACTTAATAATTATTTGTTGAATCTATTGTGCTTAATTTATAAGCTATTAGGGTCATTATATTAATAATAGGAAACTTAAGAAGAAAGAGCTAATCCCCCTCCTTAAATAAATAACTTTCATTATAAATACCATTTTCCCAAATGGTTTTTATTAGGGTGTTTTGGGGGGCAGTAAGTGGGAGAGGGTAGTCCACTTCTTGTGTGGGGTTGGGTAGTATAGCCATACTGTTCCTTAGACTAATAATTACACAGGCAGTATAGCCTAGTGGAAAGAACTTAAGACCATAAGAACAAACAATTTAATTTTGCTATGTTGCCAACTAACTCTGATTTCAGTTGTTGTTGTTTTTTTCAGTTTGTCAGATGGAGATGAAAATACTTACCCTACTTATATAATATAGTTATTATGAAGATTAAGAGAGCAGATAAAAAGCATTTGCTACCACCTCGAGAAGACTTTGCCAGCAATTAATTCAATAGGAGCTGGAAGGCAGGGCTTATTTTCTGTTGCTGTTGTTAAGGTTTTTTTTTTTTTAAGTCATGTCTGACCCCATTTGAAATTTTCTTAGCTAAAAAAAAAAAAGTTAGCCATTTCCTTCTCCAGCTCATTTGACAGATGAGGCAAGTGAGCAAACAGAATGAAGTGACTAGCCCAGGGTCACACTGCTACTAAATGTCTGAGGCTAGATTTGAACTCAGAAAAATGATTTTTTCTGACTCCAGGCCCAGCACTCTAACCACTGAGCCACCTAGCTGCCATTTCTTCATGTACCAGAGCATAAAGACACAAAAGCAATCCTAATAACTGAATATTGCTAGTTGGGTTGAACTCCATGTTGAACCCAAACACTTTTTGCTCTCCTGGCATGAGAATTTTCTATCTGCTCCCCCTCCCATCCTCCCCAAGCCTAGACCATAACTCTTTGCTGATGGCTTTGGCACTCACCTGATGCTTCTCCTCAGGGACCTCTCCTCCTGCTCCTGGCCCCTTGGCTGACCCTCCAGTAAGTGACTTCCGGATTTATAGGACTAACGTGAGTTTCTGGCAATGTTCCTTTCCATCTGGGAAAAAGTAAAATTTGTTCCATGAGAAACATTCAGGCCTAGTCCATAGCAAGTCTCTTCCATGAGTGAGGCAAGGAAGAACAATTGTGTTGGAAAATTAAAATGACTCCCAGATCTACATACCCTGGTCAAATCTCTCTGCTGAGTTCCAGGCTCCACAGCCAGCTGGCTTTTCAATTTGTGAAGTGGAGAACCCATAAATATATCAAACTCAGCAGATCTCAAACAAGAAAGATTGACTTTCTTTGAATATTTTCTGTTTTTTTAATGCTTTCCTAAAGTATGACATCTAGGTAGTGCAGTGGATAGAACATTAGACCTGAAGACAAGCCGCTTAACCTGTTTCCCTCAGCTTCCCAAATGTAAAATGGGGATAATAACGGCATCTACCTGCAGAGTTATTATGAAGATCAAATAAGATAATATTTATGAAGCTTCAGTATAATGCCTAGCATTTAATAAGCTCTGTCTAAATGTTTATTTCCTTCCTGTCCCTCTTACTCCAAAATGTTGTACAGACACAATTATTCATTGAACTGGACATTTCCCAAAATGTGTTCTGTAGTACTCTATAGACCTCTAATAATGTGAAGTATGTTTCTCAAGGGCAGGTTCTGTCTTTGTCTCTTTTTGTATCTTCAGTGATTAATACAATGTCTAGCTTATCGTGGATGCGTAATAAGTGTTCATTGATTATATTGACATAGTTATAAAAATAAAACTTAAAAACCCAAATTCATAAATGTCAGGTCAAAAATCCCTATTGTAGATAAATATAAGAACAATAGAGAAACAACAACAACAAAAAAAAGATAGAAACCTAAACATTCTATAGCTTGTTTCCATTGATGATTTGTGTGCAAGAAGAAGAATAAGAAATATCTTTGAGGAAATATGAGACGAAAAGGACTGATCACAATCCATTGAAGAATGGAGAGTGAAGGATAATAGATAGACTTACTTAGTGCTGTCCCTGAAATATTAAAGAATTAGAAAATGGATTTCAGCATTTTCTTTAGATTCACATGGACAAAAATCATAAAGTTTGACAAGGCATGTTTGTTTTTTTTTTTGCCATCTGCACCAATGAAGGAAATGTCCATTTTGATGAGATCATGGATTCTTTGATATAAGAGATCAAAGATATCCAAAAATATCATCTAAAATAACAGAACTGCTTTATTTTATCAACATATAATAAGTATAATAAATGCTGTCTAATATATTGTAGCTATCATTTAAACACTATATAAGTGTATTTGTATAGAGATGCACACATATATCTATATAAAAATACATACATTTTATATATATACATATATAATTTTGGTATATTTTTGAATATATATTATTAAAGCATATCTAAGTAAATCAAGAATATTTTGTTGTTTTTGGAAAGATTCAACTAATTTCTTTCTTTTCATATTAAAGAAAAAATGAAAAAAAAGAGGTCTGTATTTCATGAAGGAATGATAAATGATAGAAAATAAAGTGTAAAATGAATGGGAGATGAAACTAAGGAAATTGAAAAAAAAATCTTGATTTTCCCATTTTTCCTGTCCCTCTCATTTCTTATCTCCCCTTCCCTATTTGAAATGAATTCCTTGTTTATTCTCTTATTTGTTTTCTTCATTCAGCTTTATGAATTAGAAGGAGATAAAGATTAATAAAAGAAAATTCTTAGTTGGTTGATCTTATCTGTTATTTCATCAGCATAGTAAACTGATCTTGTAGAAATTTCTTCTACTTATGCATATCAAAATCCTTCTCTAACTTTCAATGCTGGAAATTTGCCTGGGACAGAGTTTAAGTGACTGGCTATGGTCGCTTTGCTAATAAGCATCAAAGGCAACTCCTGAAACCAGGTTTTTCTGACTCCAAGGTTGGCTTCTATCTACTATATTGTGTGAAAAGTTTTCCACATCATTTACTGAATTTGGGCTTGCATATCTATAATTTGGACACAATCATTTCAACTTTAAGCTTAAAATTCTATGACTGCTTTTCTCACTGTTTCTAAAAGCTTTGCTATTAGCTTTATCTGTTTTTTCACTTTGGAGTTTCTGCTCTATTTCCTCTTTTTTATGTTTATAGAATTTTGCTTTTAATCAAACCAATTTAACCTTTAACCAGTTAAAGCTGAATTGTTTTCAGTATGATTAGTGTTTTTCATGAGTTTTCTTATCTGTAGGGTCCATAGGCTGTTATTTTAACCTTTAAAATATAGATTTTGATTGCAAACAGTCCATGTTTTTTTCTTCCCTCTATTTTAACTAATGCCAACCTTCTGGTATATTTTAACAGTCAAACTTCAGATATTTACCAAAACTTTAAAGATCCCACCATCCTAACGATAACAACAAAAAATAAAACCTTGGGAACTAAGTAAAAAGTGGCTGAATAAATCATAATATGTGAAAATGAAGTAAAATTATTTCACTGTAAGAAATTATGAATATGAAGAATTTTGGTAAGACTATAATGAATTGATGCAGAAGCAAATTAATTAATGGATATAAAGAAAACAACAGACATGAAAACAACTTTGGACAATTGAACTCTACTTGTAAAAAACCAGTCTTGGTCTTAGAGAAAACATTAAGAAGCTTATTTCTTTTCTTTTAATAGAGAGGAAAGGAACTATAGGTAAGGCATATTGCACAGGGTATGTAGATATAATGATTGATATGTGAGTTTCCTTCAACAGCTCTGTTACAAGGAAAGGTTTAATGCATGTGTTGTTTCTATTTTTGTGTGCCTCCATAATAGATTTACTATCCTACTCACTACAATGGCTTTTACTTAGTTTTTCTTCTCTCCCTCCCTGGTTTCCCCTTCCAACCTTCCACTTATCATCTTAGAACCTTGCATAATATTTCACAAAAAAAGAGTGAGGATTCACAAAGAGCTTCCTCTTATTCTTGTGGCCTTCTGCCACTATCTTCTTATCTCTAATTGAGAAAATGACTCTTATCCTTTCCAAGGCTAAGTTCTCTACATGCAAAAGTAATCCAATTCTATTCCATCTTGCCCAGGAGACTGCCTACCTAACTTTCTCACTAATCTTCAATCTCTCCCTCTCTACTGACTATTTTCCTACTGTCTACAAATCTACATATCTCTTCTGCATTCTCAAAAAAACTCTCACTTGATCCATCCATCTCCACCTGTTATTAACCTATATCTCTCTTCTCTTTTGTGGCTAAATTCCCTGAGAAGCCATCTGTAATCAATGCTTCCACTTCCTTTTCTTTCATGCTTTTCTTAATTCTATAGTCTGGCTTCTGACTTTATCATTTAACTAAAACTATTCTCTTCAAAGTTTCAAGTGAGCTCTTACTTTCTCCCCAATCTTTATCCTTATTGATATCTCTCTAGCTTTGATACTGTTTAGTACTCTTCTCTTCATTATACTCTCTTTTCTTTAGTTTCTAGATGATCATTTTGTTTCTTTTCCTGTCTGATCACTCCTCAGTCTTCTTTACAGGATCTTCATCCAGGGCACTCACGATGGTGGATGTTCCTCAGAGATATGAATTAAGCCATCTTCTCTTCTCCTAATCTATTTCATTTGGTTACTCCATCAGCTCCCATATATTCAATATCATCTCTGTGCTGACAATGTTCAGATCTACTTATCTAGTTGTAATTTCTCTCCTAACCTCTTGACTTGCATCTTTGATTGCCTTTTAGAAATCTTGAGCTGGATGTCCTAAAGACATCTTAAATTCAAATCCAATCTGAACTTATCTTTTCCTCCAAAACTTTCCCTTTTCCTGACTTCCTTATTATTGTCAAGAGTATCACCATCTCCCAGTCACCCAAGTATCATCATAGATTCTTCCCTCTTTCTCACTCTGCCTTATTCATCCATTTGTCAAATCTTGTCATTTCTACCTTTATAATATCTCATGTAGATATCTCCTTTTCTTCTCTGATAGTCACCACATGAGTTCATACCCTACCACATCATTCCTGGACTATTGTAATATTGATTAGTCTACCTAGTCTGGGTAGCTTTTTTTAGCTTTCTCCTCCTCCAGACCAGGGTTTCTTAAAATTTTTCTACTTGCGACCTTTTTTTACTTGAGAAATTTTTATGTGATCCTGCATAAATAGGTATATAAAATAGAATTACAAATCACACATTTACTGATATCAAATTATAATTTGTGACCCACTACATTCAGTTATAAGATCCCCATATAGGATTTGAACCACTCTTTAAGAAGCTGAGCTCCAGACCATCCTTTACTAAGCTGTCATGTTGAATTTTCTCAAGTACAAGTCTGACCACATCACTACCCTTATTCAATACACATCAGGGGCTCCCTTTCATCTTCATGATAAACTATTTCAAATCCTCCATTTGGTTTTTATGCCCTTCATTACCTGGCAGTCTAATGACATTGACTTCCATATTGTTCTTCACACTAGAAATTTCCTTTTCTAATGATTCATTTTCATGGGTTTTCCTCTATACCAGGAGTACTGTCTCTTTTCTCCTCTGCCTCCTGTCTTCCTTTTAGTCCCAACTAAAATAAGTCTTTTTCCCTAGTCCCTTTTAATGTTAATGCCTTCTCCATGTTGATTAGCTCCAATTTATCCTGTATACATCTTACTTTAATGTAATTATTTGTAAGTTGTTTCTTCCATTAGATAGTGAACTCCTACAAAGCAAGGACCCATTTGTTGTTGTTATTTTGGGTCTGCTGTCGCAGTTGGCTGAGTGTATGATACCTCAGATGTTATTTATAACCATATCAAAACAAAATCAAAAAGGAAAAATTCCATACTCAATCAATTTCTCAAGGCAAATGGTTTTGAATGATTTTTAATTAAATTAAAGAATTTGTCTAGTTGTTTCAGTATAGTCATGTAGTTATGGCCTTTTATACTTCTTAAAGAATATATTTTTTTATGTATGAACATATTTATACAATTCTCTTGCTGCACAAGAAAAATCAGATTAAAAAAAGTAAATGACTAAGAAAACAAAAAGCTAGCAAACAACAACAAAAAAAGTGAGAATGTTATGTTGTGATCCACAGTCAGTTCCCATAGTTCTCTCTGGATATAGATGGCTCTCTTCATTACAAGATCATTAAAACTGACTCAATCATCTCATTGTTGCAAAGAATCACATTCATCAGAATTGATCCTTGTATAGTCTTATTGTTGCCATGTACAATGATCTCCTGATTCTGTTCACTTCACTCAGCATCAGTTCATGTAAGTCTCTCCAGGCCTCTCTGAAATCATCCTGCTGGTTGTTTCTTATAGTAAAATAATATTCCATAACATTCATATACCATAACTTATTCACCCATTCTCCAACTGATGGGCATCCACTTAGTTTCCAGTTTCTTGCCAGTATGAAAAGGGCTGCCACACCTAGCTTTACCAGATCTAAAACTACATTATAAAGCAGCGATTATCAAAACCATTTGGTACTGGCTAAGAAACAGAATAGTTTAGGTTAGGTTCACAGAACAAAATAGTCAATGACTATAGTAGTCTAGTGTTTGACAAACTCAAAGACCCTAGATTTTGGGATAAGAATTCACTCTTTGACAAAAACTGCTGGGAAAATTGGAAACTAGTATGGTAGAGACTAGGCATTGACCCACACCTTACACCGTATACCAAAATAAGGTTGAAATGGGTTCATGATCTAGACATAAAGAATGATGCTATAAACAAATTAGAAGAACATAGTTTACCTCTCAGATCTGTAGAGGAGGAAGGAATTTGTGACCAAAGAAGAATTAGAGATCATTATTGATCACAAAATAAATAATTTTGATTATATTAAGTTAAAAAGTTTGTCTACAAACAAAACTAATGCAGACAAGATTAGAAGGGAAGCAATAAACTGGGAAAACATTTTTACATTCAAAGGTTCTAATAAAGGCTTCATTTCTAAAATATAGAGAGAATTAAATTTATAAGAATTCAAGCCATTCTTCAATTGATAAATGGTCAAAAGATATGAAAAGACAATTTTCAGATGAAGAAATTGAAACTATTTCTAGTTATATGAAAAGGTGCTCCAAATCACTATTGATCAGAGAAATGTGAATTAGAGCAACTCTGAGATACCACTACACACCTGTCAGAGTGACAAGATAACAGAGAAAGATAATGACAAATGTTGGAGGGATGTGGGAAAACTGGGACACTGATACATTGTTGGTGGAACTGTGAACAGATCCAACCATTCTGGAGAGCAGTTTGGAACTATGCTCAAAAAGTTATCAAACTATGCATACCCTTTGATCCAGCATGTTTCTACTGGGCTTATATCCCAAAGAGATCTTAAAGGGGATAAAGGGACCCACATGTGCAAAAAATGTCTGTGGCAGCTCTTTTTGTAGTGGCAAGAAGCTAGAAACTGAGTGGATGCCCATCAGTTGGAGAATGGCTGAATAAATTATGGTATATGAATGTTATGGAATATTATTGTTCTGTGAGAAATGACCAATAGGATGATTTCAGAGAGTCTTGGAGAGACTTATATGAACTTATGCTAAGTGAAATGAGCAGAACCAGGAGATCATTATACATGGCAACAACAAGACTATATGATGATCAATTCTGATGGAAGTGATTCTCTTCAACAATGAAATGATTCAAACCAGTTCCATTTGTTCAGTGATGAAGAAAGCCATGAATACCCATAGAGAGATCTGTGGAAACTGAGTGTGGACCACAGCATAGCATTTTCATGCTTTC
Organism: Sarcophilus harrisii; assembly: GCF_902635505.1. Classification (NCBI taxonomy): domain Eukaryota; kingdom Metazoa; phylum Chordata; class Mammalia; order Dasyuromorphia; family Dasyuridae; genus Sarcophilus; species Sarcophilus harrisii. The sequence continues at coordinate 107,243,024 of NC_045427.1, read as the reverse complement.
TGTTGATGTTTGCTGGCATTTTGTTTTCCTTCTCAGGTTTTTTTTTTCTTTCTAGATCTGATTTTTCTTGTGCAACAAGATAATTGTATAAATATGTATACATATATTGGATTTAACATATATTTTAACATATTTAACATGTATTGGACCATCTGCCATCTAGGGGAGGGATTGGGGAAATGAGGGAAAAATTTGGAACAGAAAGTTGTGCAAGGATCAATGATGAAAAATTAGACATACATATGTTTTGTAAATAAAACCTTTAATAAAAAATTTTTTTTAAAGAAAAGGGCTGCCACAAATATTTTTGTACATGTGGGTCCTTTTCCTTCCTTAAAGAATATATTGACTGTGATATACAAAGATGTATGATTTCACATGTGAGGAACTTCCCTCCCACTAAAGCTCATCTGCAGTTTTAAGGTCCAAGTACCTGTCCAACTTTAAGAGGTTACATGATTATCTTATAATCATGGAACTCTTGTAAGAATTTTCTTCCATAGAAGTGTTATTAAAACCAAGTTTTCCAACTCCTATTCCAGGACTCTTTCCACTACATAAAACTAATTCAAGATATCTAATATAATTATAAATTATTATTACCTACTCACTTTGCTCTTAAAGGAAAGCATGAGTGGTAAAAGCTTGACCTGATTTAATAGAAATTTATAAATATAGGAAGGTAAATTATATTGGAAGCATTGTAAATGAAGGAGAGACTTCATTAATTTTTATGAAAAATGATTAGCATGAATACATAAATTTAATGGAAGTAAAAATAAGCATAAAACATACTTTGGCATGTAGCGCTGGATTTGTTCAGGACACTGTACAAGCTCTAATGAAAAATCTATTAATCAATTAATGACATGTACTATAGCAGAACCCTTAACTCTGACTGGATTTGCTTTAATTAAAGTACATTGTAAGAAGTGAATCTGAAAGTTGCAAGGAAGCAAGGTTAAACCAAGTTTTAGCTCTAAAGATACACAATGATGTCTTCTGATCTCAAAGAAACTACTTATATTTTCAGAAGTTTAACCTAAATTCCAGGACTTAACACCAGTAAATGGATTAAGCAATCACTATACTATATGATTTTAAGTGGGCACAGCTATCTCCTTTACCAACCCACCAAGGCTCTATTCTCCTATATTATCTAAATTTCTCAACACTAATCTTTCCTTGAACTTAAACAATACATTTAAGCTATTAGATGAAGATGTCACCTAGATTTTCCTGTCAGACCTCTTCTTAGTCTTCTTTGTTAGGACTTCATTCCCACAAACTAGTTTTCACCCAAAGCTCTGCTCTAGCTAACTTCTTATCCTTATACTATCTTGCTTGATGATCTCATTAGTTCCTATAGAGATTATCTCTAAATCTGTATATCTAGCCCTCACTTTTCTCTTGAGCTCTAGGTTTGCATCACCAATTGCTTTTTTATTATCTCAGATAAGATGTCCTATAGGCACCTCAAACTTGCAGATAAGTCATTACCTTTTCCCCTCCTATCTCCCCTACTACAATTGAGGGAGCATCTTCCCAGTCACTCAGATTTACAATTTAAGTGTCATACTTAGCTTCTCCCTTTCACTTATTTCATATTCAATCTGTAACTGTTTTGTTTTTTTCCACTTTATCAACCTCTTTCATATGTATCCCCTTTCCTCCACTCACCCAGTTATTTTTGTTGTCCTTTACAAGACAATCTCTTGTCCATGTGCTTTTGAACATTCATTTCTACCATCAATGCTCTCCCTCCTCACTGCTTCCTTGACTCCCTTCAAATTACAATTGAGATCTCACTTTCTGTAGAAAGCTTTTCCTCTCCTAATCTCTCAAGGCCAGGGATTTTTCTTAGAGTTTATCTTCCATGTATATTGTGTTTATCTTACATATTTTCCCCCTCCCCACATTATCTTCCCCATCTGGATGTGCATTCCTTGAGGGCAAAATCTTTTTTACTTTTCTTTATTTCTTTAGTGCTTAGTATTGTGCCTGGAACAAATTCAGGCTCAGTGAAGATTAGTGGGGAAAAGAAGGCTAATAAAATCAGTGTTACTCTTCACACACATACCTATTATATATTTTTAAATAATGTTAACAATTCCTTTTAGAAATTCTTTTCAGCAATAAAGGGAAAAGACTCATTGCCTTTTCTCTTGAACTGCATATTATCCTAGTTTCAAACCAGTAGCATAAGAGCATTTAGGAATCTTAAAACAAGAATGTAAAATGGAAAGCCTCAAAACTTCTTAAGACTTCAATCTGAGATGTTCTTCTCAATACTTATTCTCTTCTAGTTTTCCATTAGGGATTTTATTATGGTCTGTTGTAGAGTATGGGTTCCCTGGAGGCCTTGGGTCAGCCAGAGTCAGGATGAATTGATATCCTTGGTCTTTAGGGGGAGAAGTGAAAGAGGTAAGAGGCAAGTGGAATTCTGGAGTCTGGAGTCACTAACTTCTCTCCTCCTTGTCCTGCTGCCAAGTAACTCTGCCTATCTTCCTCCCCCTCCAATCCTTGCCTCTGATTATCTTAACACCAAACATTCAGCAAGCACCAACAGAGAGAAGAGCCATTTATCCAAATATGTGCTAATAGAGGCTTTGTCTCACATCAAATAGGTAATTAGCTTTAAGTACTCAGTTGTCTGATTCAAGCATACCTTTTTCAGAATTTCAGCCCTCTACATCTCCTGCTTTCTTTTGTTTTAGAACATAGGTGGTCACACCCTCCCTGATTTCTCAGGAAGGTGAGAACCCCAAAAAGGTGATCACACCCTCCCTGACTTCTCAGGAAAGGAGGTAAAAACACCAAAAAGGAGATGATCACACCCTCCCTGACTTCTCAGGAGGAGAGATAAAAAACACCAAAGGGAAGTGGGGAGTCAAGCCAGATATTGTTAGCAGGTTTCTGGGATGAAGGGTCTTACTAGAAACAGGCATGCACAAACCTATCAGCATGGGCAGCATAACACAAGCACATACAATAAAGCACAGGCTATTAGTGATGACTCTTCCCACAGTCAGTGCAGGCTCAATGTAGTGTAACAAACATGAATTGTACATGCAAGTAGTGATATAACAAACAATATAAATCAACATAGTATTGTAAAAGATTTCCAGAAGTCCTAGAAGGAGAGTGTGCAAACAACAATCACACATATACCTCCTTTAGCAGCCAAGAGATAGTCCAAAACTAACTTATTGTCTATTACTTCATGTGTCAGGGAATCCAATGATCCCCAGAAGTTTTTAAAGTCCTACAACAGTCTTTTTATGTGTTAGGGAATACAATGATTCCTGCTGATTTGAAGTCTTGCAATAGTCTTATCATGTCTCAGGGATTCCAATGATTCCTGAGGGTTTTCAAGTCTTACAACAATCTTTTCATGTCTCAGAGAATCCAATGATTTCTGAGGGTTTTGAAGTCCAACAATTTTTGATGTCCATGAGTCAAATGCCATAACTGCCATGCTCTTTTAGTGGTGGGCACAATCGGTGATGGAACCATCTGATGTTTCTTGGATCTTCTCCTTCGTTTCAAGGGCCTTCTCCATCTCTCTCTGATGGACAAGGCAAATATGGCTCATTGTCACCCATTTGATTCCTTCTCCACCTGTAGAAATACAAGCAAACACTCTTCCCCAAGCAGTTAGTCTGGTCCCTTCCATTCACCACTTTCTGGGTCTCTCCACATCATCTGGCGATCATCTAAAGATAGTGGAACTGCTCACACTGGACACTGCCCTTCTAGTGGGTTATAAATCCTGTCTGCTGGAGCCAGTGCATCTTTGTCAAAAATCAAGAAGTTAATAGTCTTAAAGAGCTAAATTTAGAAATTCTCTAGGGTTACGTGTGGCTTCCCCTTTCTTTTGTTTTTGGAAGAGTGTCTTGATGTCTCCATTTCTCCTCTCTACTATTGCCTGTCCTTGAGGATTAAAAGGTATGACAATAGTGTGTAAAATCTTATACTGTGCACACAAGTGTGCAAAATGTTTAGAAGTATATGCAGGTCCATTATCTGTTTTTATTGCTTGGGGCACACACATAATTGCAAATGCTTGTATAAGGAATTCAGTGACCACTTTTCAGGTCAAGAAAGGAAAACATACACTCCTTTTAATCTAGAAATTATCAAAGATCTGAAAAAGGCTTGCACTCTTTGTGGGGCTATATCATCTTATGTTAAGTTGTTAGTACAGAATTTGGCTTATGAAATCTTAACCCCTAGTGACTGGAAATCTATAGCAAGGACATGCTCAGAACCTGGACAAAACTTGTTATGGCTTTCAGAGTATAGTGAACAGGTATAAGTTTTTATGCAGACACTTCAGTACAGATTAATTACCCCATAGCAGCATATGAGCAAATTGATTCTGCTGCTCTCAAAGCATGGGGCTTTATCCTCGGTGAACAGGACAGAGGAGAAGTCTTCATGGAAATAGCACAAAGTCCAAATGAACCCTTTGCTGATTTTGTGGGACATTTACAGACAGCTGTCATACAAACTATTGGTGAAAATGCAGCAACAGAAATTATCATAAGGCAACTTGCTAAAGAAAATGCTAATGAGATTTGTAGAAGAATTATACTAGGACTACACAAGGATACTTCTTTAGAGGAGCTCATAAGACGCTGTGCCACACTGGGTACAAATACTTTTTATACCCAGGCTCTGATGCAGACTTCCCAAGATCCGGACATGGGAAAACAGGGTCCTTTTGGCAAGGGACTTCCAGAGAGACTCGTCAATGCTTTCAATGTGGTAAAGTAGGGCATTTGAAAGCTCAATGTTGGCATAGAGACAGAGTGAGAAAACAGGATGGGAGATACAACTTTTCTTTTTTCTATAATTTGTGGGATTTTTTAAGGTCCATTGTATAAAGTTGTACATATAGAATGTTTCCTTAGAAATTGAATCAGGACCTTTATCATTGTAATATTCACATAGCTGATCTCTTACTAGTTTCCAATTATCTGCCTCTATTTCTTCTTCTTTGAAGAACCAAGGGGATGTGCATTCTAATGTATCCAAGAGTCCATCAATCCAAACCAAATTACAAGCAAACCTTGCCTCTTTATTAGTCTGAGTATGCTTCCTGTAGAGCTCCCTCAAGGTGGGGATGGGAGTGGATGTGAATCTTTTCCTAATATCTGCCATATTTCAGTTATAAAATGAAAGTTACCAGTTTAGCTATTAACAAAGTAAATTCTCTGTTTGTCTATTAAAATACTCACCCTATTTCCTGGTCATAGGGACTTCTTCAGTGAAATTAGGGTCCTTGGTCCACATTGGGTGCCAATTGTAGAGTATGGACTAGTTCCCTGGAGGCCTAGGGGTCAGCCAGAATCAGGATGAATTAAAGTCCTTGGTCATTAGGGGAAGAAGTGAAAGAGGTAGGAGGCAAGCAGAACCCTGGATTCTGGAGTCTGGAGCCACCAACTTCTCTCCTCCTCATCCTGCCACCAAGTGACTCTACTTATCTTCCTCCCCCTCCAATCCTTGCCTCTGATTATCTTAACACCAAACATTCACCAAACACCAATAGTGAGAAGAGCCATTTATCCAAATATATGCTAATAGAGTCATTGTCTCACATCAAATAGGTAATTAGCCTTAAGTGCTCAGTTGTCTGATTCAAGCATACCTTTTTGGAGTTTCAGCCCTCTGCAATCTGTGAAGAATGAAGCTGATTTGTTACAAAATAGAATTTGACCTAGGAAGTGAGGGAGAGTCCCAAGGGTTAATTCTAGACTTTTCTTGTTGTTAGCAAAGATTGAATTATCAGCAAAATTAACTGTCATCTTGGAAAGCACAAAAAATCTAGCTCTACAGTTCTGGGACATTGGATAATAAGATTTAATATTAAAGGGGACTGAAAAGCATTTTTCAAGAAAAAATTTGGCAAGGCAAAAGGATGCCATTGACTGTCAGGGGGGTCAGGTAAAGATAGGTTTTCCAAGTGGGTGACTGAGACCTATGGAAGGAGGCTTCTTGGCAAGCTGCATTAAAAGAGGAATGGCAAAGGAATTGGACTTATAAGAAAAGAATACCAAAGAACTTCTCCCAAGCTACCATTTTAGCTAGGTCTACTCCTGCTTTGAACAATTGAATCAAGTACAAAAGAAAGTGGTGGAAAAAGAAGGACCTAGAAAAAGAAGAAAAAAAAGAAATAGTTTGGGAAGTTGGATTGGATTGTTTTGTTTGTTCCTTTGTTTTCCAGAAGACCTCAAAGAAAATAGTAGAACACAATTGCTATTTGGATTTGGCAGCAACTTACTAGTTGCATGTAGAAATGTAGAAGCAGCCACAGACAAAATGGGAAAGGCAGAAAAATATTTTTTTTTTAAAAAAAAAAAGTCATACTATAGTAGTTTAGTGTTTGACAAACCAAAAGACCCCAGCTTTTGAGATAAGAACTCACTTTGACAAAAACTGCTGGGAAAATTGGAAATTAGTATGGCAGAAACTAGGCACTGACCCACACCTAACACTGTATACCAAGATAAGGTCGAAATGGGTTCATGATTTAGACATAAAGAGTGATATTATAAACAAATCAGAAGAACATAGGATAGTTGATTTCTCAGATCTGTGGAGAAGGAAGGAATTTGTGACCAAAGAAGAACTGGAGCTCATTATTGAACACAAAATAGATAATTCTGATTATAGTAAGTTAAAAAGTTTTTGTACAAACTAATGCAGAAAATATTAGAAGAAAAGCAATAAATTGGGAAAACATTTTTACATTTAAGGGTTCTGATAAAGGTCTCATTTCTAAAATATATAGAGAATTAACTCAAATTTATAAGAATTCAAGCCATTCTTTAGTTGATAAATGGTCAAAGGATATGAACAATTTTCATATGAAGAAATTAAAACCATTTCTAGTCAGATGAAAAGGTGCTTTAAATCACTATTGATCAGAGAAATGCAAATTAAGACAAACTCTGATATACCACTACATTCCTATCAGATTGGCTAAGAAAATGACAAATGTTGGAGGAGTTGTGGGAAAACTGGGACACTGATACATTGTTGGTGGAATTGTGAATGGATCCAACCATTCTAGAGAGCAATTTAGCACTATGCCTAAGGAATTATTAAACTGTGCATACCCTTTGACCCAGCAGTGTTTCTACTGGGTTTATATCTCAAAGAGATCTTAAAGGAGGGACAGGGACCTACATGTACAAAAATTTTTGTGGAAGCCCTTTTTTGTTGTGGCAAAATACTGGAAACTGAATGGATGCCCATCAATTGGAGAATGCCTGGGTAAATTGTAGTATATGAATGTTATGGAATATTATTGTTATGTAAGAAACGACCAGCAGGATGATTTCAGAGAGGCCTCAAGTGACTTACATGAACTGATGCTGAGTGAAATGAGCAGAACTAGGAGATCATCATACATGGCAACAAGAAGACTATAAGACAATCAATTCTGATGAACGTGGCTCTCTTCAGCAGTGAGATGATTCAGGCCAGTTCCAATGATCTTGTGATGAAGAAAGCCATCTGCACCCAGAGAGAGAATTGTGGGAACTGAGTGTGGATCACAACATAGCATTTTCACTCTTTCTGTTGTTGTTGGCTTACATTTTATTTTCTTTCTCAGTTTTTTTCCTTTTTGATTTGCCTTTTCTTGTGCAGCAAGATAATTGTATAAATATATATGCATATATTGGATTTAACATACATTTTTTACCATGTTTAACATACATTGGATTACTTGACATCTGGGGGGACAAGTTTGGGGGAAGGGGAGAAAATTAGAATACAAGGTTTTGCAAGGGTTAATATTGAAAAATTATCCATACATATGTTTTGAAAATAAAAAGCTTTAAAATAAAAAAAAGGTCATAAAAGCACTTTTGTTCCTTTTTCCTTAACCCCAGGCCCTGTGAAAGATCTCCCCACTCTAATTGTGCTCCAGATAGAGAAAAGTCTGTTTTGCCTATGCCATTAGCAATTCAGTAGCAGCAATTCCACAAAGATGTTCTATTCACCTCTCCTGTGCAGAATACTGAGCAGGCTCCTATTTTGTAACCTTTGCAATCTGGCTTTCAACCACAGTGGAAACTTCTTTCTCCAGAGGGATCTCTTAATTGCCAGATCTAAGGGCAACTTCTCAAACCTTATCTTTCTTGACCTCTTTACTGCTAAACACTGTTGACTACTCTTTCCCCTAGATACTCTCTCTTCTTTGGATTTGACAACACTGTTTTCTCATAGTTCTCTTATCCGTTTCTCAGCTTCTCATCCTCTGGGATGCGAAAGTGGAATCATGCTCTATATATTGTATTTCCTACTACCAGGAATATGCTAATGCCCACTCAAATAAGCTTATGAGAGCCCATTATCAGTGTGATCATCAGTGTGACTCACAAATTGATAAATGCTACAAATGAGCTCTTGATTTATTATTTTGTTGATTGTCTAGACTTAAGGAAATGATAGAGAAAACATGAATGCAGATTAAATTTATAAGTGTGTGTGCATTTTCCAGAGAACTGGTCATTAACATTTATCAGCACATTTATATATTTCATATACATTCCAAGGCACTGTCATAGGCCAGTTTCTCTCTCAACTCTCCTTTTGACATCATCAGTTTCTATATAGATTTAACTATCATCTCTCTACCGAATACGCTCAAATTATATATATATATATATATATATATATATATTCCAAGGCACTGTCATAGGCTTCTCTCTTGACTCTCCTTTTGACATCATCAGCTTCTATACTGATTTAACTATCATCTCACTACTAAAGATGCTCAGATTTAAATATATATATATATATATATATATATATATATATATATAATCTCCAGGCTAATCTCTCTTCTGAGTTCCAGTCTCACATCACCATCTGCTGGTTGGACATTTTTATCTGGCTGTCCTGTGAACACCTAAACTCATGTTCAAAATAGAACTAATTACTCCTTTTCTCACCAAAACTGAATTCATTCCTGAACTTCCATATCTCTGTTGATATCACCACCATACTTATTGTCATTCCAATTCTCAGTTACAGTATTAGGAAAAGAAGATACTCTTTTTCTCACTCTCACTCACTCTATATTTATAATGAATTCTTGAATCTTGTCATTTTAATTTCCACAATATATCTCACATCCCTCCCCTTCTCTTTATTCACTTGGTCACCATCCTGCAGGCCTTTATCACATCTTACCTGGACTATTACAGGATTATTGCAATGAGATATCCAACATTTTCCCTAATTCAAGCTTCCTCTCACTCCAAAGTGATTTCCCTAAAATTCCAGTCTGACCATTCCCTAAACTGTAGTGGCTTCCTTTTACCTCCAGAATCAGATATAAACTATGTAAGGCCTTTAAAGTTCTTTACCACCTGGGACCAAACTAGCGTTCTATCTTATTATACATACTCCCTTCCATATACATTACAATTCACCCAAATTTACCTTCTTCTTGTTTCTTATATAAGACACTCTATCTCCCATAGTTCTACATTTGTACTGAATGTACTCCTCAATGCTAATTCTTAAAATCTCTAGATTCTTTGAAATTCCTCTTAAGCACCACTTTCCAAATGGAGTCTTTACTGATCCCCTTCAACTTCTAGCACACTCCTCCTCCATTGACTTTGTAGAGGAAGTTTAAATCTTTAGAGGAAAAGATAAACAGTGCAAAAAGTAAAAGCAGTGAAACAGGGCCTTCATCATAATTCAGCATGTAGCTGTCAAAAGCTACAAAACACAATGCTTATCCAGGTCCATGATACATGATTCACATTAGAATCATGAGTGGCCAAGATTAGTACATGCAAATGACATAACCTATATAGCTATCATGGATATAATGATTTAAGTTTGCAAAGCATTTATGTATCATTTCATTTGTTATTCACAACAACCATAACTGTTATTAATAAGGTAAGTGTTATTAATATTCTCATTATAGATGTGAAACTAAGAACAGAAGAGGTTTGTTATGGGCCAGAACTCTGAATTTTCAAGGATTCTTACAAGGTGCTAACTCAATGGAATTGATAAAGACAATGATTGTTTAGCATGGTGCTTAATAAGTTCTTTAGTTCAGTACACGTACTTAGTACTTATTATAGTTCTACAAGATTCACACCTATGAGAAGATAAGCTTGGACAAACTCAGCCAGAATCAGAACTGGAAGCAGAGACCATGGTAATGGTTCTTCTGCCTCTCCAACAGAAACCGAGACACATTCAGGAGGACCTCAAGAAGCTGGCAGAGGCAGAGAACACAAAGGACTGGCTGCAGGAGCTCAGACTCTGGGAACCAAGGAGAGAGGTAGGCCTCTAAGAAAACTAGCTGAGCCCCAAGTGAAGGAGACAAGACTTTGAAAGAGATAATAAAAGATTTGGACTTTAACACCTGGCTGTACTTTGTGGTGATTATTTAACTGAAAAGAAGGCTGCCTCAGAGACCCCAAAAAAATTGAACAAGAGAACATTACAGAGGTTGAATGATTTATCCTAACAAGATGATTCAATTCCAATCCAAACTGATTGCAACTTTTGCTTTTTTTGGATTCATTTGATATAAAATTTGCTATGTAGCTCTTTGCTTTAAAAGTTTTCTTGTAAGCAATAGATTGTAGAGTTTTGTTTTTTTACCCAATTTGTCATTCTTTTTCACTTTATTGGATTGCAAAAGACATTTGCATTTAAAGTTTATGAGAACTAGATTTATGTTTTCTTACATTTGTTTCTGACATAGTTTTTTTTCTGATTTAGGATATTTTGTTCCTATATGTCTTCAAGATAATATTTTAGCACTGCAAGGTCTATATCTCAAAGAGATTATAAGAAAGGGAAAAGGGCCTACATGTGCAAAAAAAATATTTGCAGTAGATCTTATCCTGGTAGCAAAATATCAGAAATTGAAAACATGTCAATCAATTGGGGAGTGCCTGAATAAACTCTGCTATATGAATATAATGGAATACTATTGTACAATAAGAAATGATGAACAGGTGAATTTTAGAAAAACCTGGAAAGACTTTTTGCAAACCAATACAAAGTGAAATGAGAAGAACCAAGAAAACATTGTATACAACATCAGCAGCATTGTATTGTAACAGCTCAGCTCTTCTTCACAACACAATGATCCAAGACAAATATAAAGGACTCACAAAGGAATATATTATCCATAGTCAGATTAAAAAAAGAAAAGACTTATGAACTCTGAATGCAGATCAACTCATTTTTTTCCCACTTACTTTATTCTTTCTCTTGCTTTCTCCTCTCTTTTGACCTGTTTCTTCTTTCACAACAATGTTTACTATGAAAATATATTTTACATGATAGCACAGTTTAAACAAGATCAAATTTTCTACCATCTTTGGAAGAGTGGAGGGAAGGAAAGAAAAAGGGAGAAAAAATTGGAACTCAAAATCTTGTAAAAATGAATGCTATAAATTTTCTTGTCATGTATCTGGAGAAAAAGTAAAATGCTATCATATAAAAATTTAAAAATAAAAATAATATATTGTCTCTTTAGTTATTTTTGCTTGTTCTACTTTAAGGCAGTCCTATCCCCACAGACTCTCTTCTCCTCACCTACAAGACCCTCTCCCTTTACTATTTTTTCCTCTAGTTTCAGAGTTTACTTATTAATTACTTATTCTTTTTTTATTTATTCTCTCCTCCTTGTTTACTTTTTTTTTTTTTTGTTACTTATTTCTATTGGAGGGAGGGGCTATGAGGTTTAGTCCATGGTTTTCAGGCCTGTACCTCCATTATCACTTTTCCTGCTTCTTTAGCTTCTATTTTCCACCTTTATCCCCTTGTGTAATTCTAGAAAGAAATCTTTTCATGGTCCCTCTATTATTATTATTTCCTTTTTAAAGAAAAACATATCTTACTGGAGTCCATTGTTGAACACAAAATAAATAGTTTTGATTATACTAAGTTAAATTTTTTTTTTGAGAAACAAATGCATTCAAGATTAAAAGGAAAGCAATAAGCTAGGAAAGCATTTTTACATTCAAAGATTCTGAAAAGGCCTCATTTCTAAAATATATAGAGAATTAACTCAACTTTATGAGTTCAAGCCATTCTATAATTGATAAAAGGTAAAAGAATATGAACAGACAATTTTCAGATGAAGAAATTAAAACCATTTCTAGTTATATGAAAAGGTGCTCCAAATCACTATTGATCAGAGAAATGCAAATTAATACAACTCTTGAAGTAACACTACACACCTCTTAGATTGGCTAAGACGATAGGAAAAGATAATGACAAATGTTGGAGGAGATGTGGGAAAATTGGGACACTAATACATTGTTGGTGGAACTGTGAATGTATCCAACCATTCTAGAGAGCAATTTGAAACTATCACCAAAAGGTTATTAAACTGTGCACACCCTTTGATCCAGCAGTGTTTCTACTGGGCTTATATCCCAAAGAGATCTTAAAGAAGGGAAAGGGACCTACCTGTGCAAAAATATTTGTGGCAGCCCTTTTAACCAAAAGTAGTGTGTAGTGGTTAGAAACTGGAAACTGAGTAGATGCCCATTAGTTGGAGAATGGCTGAATAAGTTATGGTATGTGAATGTTATGGAATATTATTGTTCTTTAAGAGATCAGCAGCATGATTTCAGAGAGGACTGGAGAGACCTACATGAACTTATGCTAAGTGAAATGAGCAGAGCCAGGAAATCATTGTACACAGCAACAACAAGCTTATACAATGATCAATTCTGATAGAAGTGGCTCTTTTCAACAATGAGATGATTCAGACTACTTGCAGTGATTTTGTGATGAAAAGAGCCATCTACACTCAGAGAGAGGATTGTAGGAACTGAGTATGGTTCACAACATAGCATTTTCATTCTTTCTATTGTTGTTTGCTTGCATTTTATTTTCTTTCTCATTTTTTTTCATTTTTGATTTGATTTTTCTTGTGCAGCAAGATAATTGTATAAATACATATGCATATATTGGATTTAACATATATTTCTACCATGTTTAACATATATTGAATTACTTGCCATGTGGGGGAGAAAGTGGGGGGGAAAGTGGGAAAATTGGAACCCAAGGTTTTACAAGGGTTAATGTTGAAAATTATCCATGCATATGTTTTGAAAATAAAAAACTTTAATTAAAAAAAAAAACATATCTTAAAACCTTAGGTTCAGTTTCTGATGTTTAGAAGGTATGTCACATTCCCAGCCTTCTTCTAAGAAACTATAGAAGATTGAAGTCCAATAGAAATCAATCAAGTTGTGGAGAAGACCAAGAAAGAGGACTTCCCTGACTTATCTTCTCCATTAGAAATAAGATCTCTGAGGGCAAAAGCTGTCTTTGTTTTTGTTTTTGTTTTTTTATTTTCAAAACTTAGCATACTGCCTGGTACACAATAAGTAATTAATAAATGGTTTCTTTTAAATTTTATTTGCTCTCTATGAGTTTAAGTCCAGCTTTTATCATATGTTATGGGACCTACAGACAAATTATCTAATTTTCCAATACTCTAAAAATACATTTTTACAAGTTGTCGATTTCAATAGGTGGAAGGAATTTCTACACTCAGAGTGCTTTTCAGTGATGAAATCACAGGTCCTGCCCCACAAAGAAAATTGCGATTGCAACATTATTTGTCATTAGGAAATGCTGGAAGACAAAAGTGATGAGTGGAGAGTTAGGACAATAAAAACTAGCCAACATTCTCCATAAGGAAGTGTATTCTGATTAGCCATTGTAAGTATCTAGTATACTTAGAAGATACTAGCCCTTAATTAAGAGGCAGTATGATGAGGTGTATTGAGTCAGGAGGTCAGGAAGGTCTGGATTTGAATCCTTCTGCCACCAGCTATGTGACCATAAGGAAGTCACTTAATTTGGAAACTCAATTTTCTCACTTGAAAAATAAGAATTATAATACCTTTGGTAACAACCATACTGGGTCTCATAAGGCTCAAATGAGATTCAAGTATGTCAAGAATTTTGCAAGCTTTAAAGTCTTATACAAATACCAGTTATTATATATAAATTGTTTATATTATCTAAAAACACACTGATTTTATTGTAAATAATACCTCAAGCTATAGCTTAAGAAAAAAGATCCCTAAGTATATTGAACCTCTCTGTTTTGAACTTATATTTATCAAGACAGTTTGACTCTCTGAGTAGGCTTTCCTGTTGGATAGAAGAATAATGAGTTCACTGACAATTCTATTTTTGAATTGTCTTTTGTATGGTTTATCAGTCTTTTCAATTGGGTTAGTAGTTTACTTGCTTTCCTCTAGGTGATGAATAAAACTGGATTTCTGAGTGTGCAAAACCAAAGGCCAGGACCTGGCCCAAGAGAAGTCCTAACATAGCAGGGCATGTGTCCGCTTTCCATAGCAACCTACTTTAGTTGATTTCACACATTATCAAGTGATTTTGTTGCTCCATGGAGGCACCTGCTGGTCATTTTTATTTATACCTTTTGAACATTTTAGCAAAAGAAAGCCATCCTAGGGGCACTATCTCCAAACTCTTATGATACTATCCCTATATATTTATTTATGAATTGTGTACATATATTATTGTACTACCATATGGTTTACTCTATAAAATATACAAAATAGAAAGTTTAAAAGGATGAGATAAAAACAAATGATATTTCTAATTTTAAAAAAATAACACTACCAACAAACCCTTTTTATTATCACTAAAATTATGATAAAGCACTTTTAAAAAAAATAACCATCACATGGCTCTCTTTAACAATGAGATGATTCAAACCAGTTCCAATTGTTCAGTAATGAAGAGAATCAGCTAAAACCAGAGAGAGGACTATGGGAAATGAATGTGGAATACAACATAGCATTTCTATTCTTTCTGTTGTTGTTGTTTGCTTGAATTTGTGTTTTCCTTAGCAGGTTTTTTTACTTTCTCTCTAGATCTGATTTGGCTTGTGCAGCAAGATAACTGTATAAATATGTATACATATATTGGATTTAACATATACTTTAACATATTTAACATGTATTAAACTGCCTGCCATCTAGGGGAGGGAGTGGGAGGAAGGAGGGGAAAAGTTAAAACAGAAGGTTTTGCAAGGGTAAATGTTGAAAAATTGCCCATGCATATGTTTTGTAAATAAAAAGCTGTAATAAAAAAATTAAAAAATAACCATCTATTGAATGAGCTTCATTTAAAAAAAATCTTGGTTTAAATATTTGTGATACAACAATGAAAAGGTCTGGTTCCAAATTTGACTTATTTTGAGACTCACTTTTATGGGTACCTTGCTGTAGAGATGTCACAAAGAAACACAGATCAAACAAGGACACCATTGACTGTCCTTACTAAATGAAAATTATATTAAATTTTCAATTCTATTCACTGATTATTTTTGTTGCAACTTTATTGGTAAATTTTTGTTTTTATTGATAATGATTAGTTATTCTTGTAAACTTGTAAACTATTGGAAAGACTTGCATCTTTTAAAAAAAAATACTGAAGTATCTTCAGAAGTCACTAAAAACTGTTCATTTGGAATACTTGAAATGTTAGACAATTATTTCCAAGGTGTTTTTTTTTAAAGTGTGAAGGTGGAAGAATTTTTATAGCTGACACACATTGTTTTCTAAAACAAAATCTTAATTTTAAATATCTTGCTATTTGTGATGATTTCACATGCTCATTTCCTAGTTTTGATGCAATAAACACTAAGGGAAATTTTCATTTTTTAATGATAATAAAAGTAAATATGTATTTCAAATTATGTCCTTGATAACTTTGGATTTTAGGGCATCTTTTTCAGCAGATCTGATTAGATTGTCATTCTTATCTTAGAATGTGACTGATGAAGATCTCATACTATGAGCAGGAGAAAGAAAAACTTTATTTTTATTTCGTTGTTCCCTTCTGCTTGCATTATAAGCGTTATTTTCCATCTTAATTTTAGATAAAAATAAATATAAATGAAAATTCTAACATTTTCTTTCTATTACCCAATGGATCATCTTTAACACTTCCTGGATTGTACACAGCCCACTATTGGGGACCACTGTCCCAGGGCACTAATGATGCCAAATGGCACTGGCACAGCTCTTTACTTCTCTCTGTGGTGTCACATTTAAAAATTTTGAAATTGCAGAAAAGATCCTTTCATCTACTTGGAGCAGTAGAGAAGATAGGAAAAGACAGTGCAATATCTGAGAAAGAAAGAAGAAGAGAAGAGGAAATAAAAGAAGAAAAAAGAGGAAAGGAAAGAGGAGGAGAGGAAAAGGGAGGGGAGAGAGGGAAAGAAAAGAGAAGGGAAGGATGAGAAGGAAGAAGAGGAAAGAAAGGGGAAGGAGGAAAGGGGAGAAGAGAGACATACAGGCAGAAATTGAAAGAGAAAAAAAGGAAATATATCAAACAGACAAAAGAGGATAGTGGAGTTAAAGAGGGAGGAAAATAAAGACAGAGTCTTGGAGAAAAAGACCTAATTCTGACTAGCTCCTCTGCTGTTTTCCCTTGTGGGTGAATACTTGGTTGTTTCCATTTTATTTTGCCAGAAGATTTACCCATGGGGATAAAATGCCCATTGCTGCATGACAAGACTAAGGCCATTATAAGCATTTATTAGGCACCTACTATGAGTCAGTCACTTTGCTAAATTGTCAGGGAATACAAAAGAAGGAAAAAGCCAATGTCTATTCTCAAAGAAGTTCACAATTTAATGGAATTTCTAAAAAGTCTTTTTCTGATCCTTTATCATGACTCGAAGTTCAACACGGTACTTAAATGCCTTGGACAGCTCTTGCTGGTTCAACCATGTTAGAATGGCTTCATGTACAAGTCAAGTTTTCTTTCCAAGGACCAAGTGTAACAAGCATATATATTTAGTGTATATACCAGAATGTCCCATCCCTTGACTATTTTAGACTGTCTTCTGCTGCAGGTATGATTTGAGGGAAGAGAGGCTCTGTGTTTAGAATACTGGACCTGATTTTAAAAATGCCTGAGTTTCAATATCATGGCACCTGCTTCTATATGATCCTAAAAATGTCATTTACCCTTTATCTGCCTCAGTTTCCTCAGTTGTAAAATGGGAACAATAATAAAACCTACAACTCAGAGTTGTTGTCAGGATCAAATTAGATAATATGCATAAAAAACTTATTAAAATGCCTGGTACTTAATACATGTTTCTTTCCATTCTTTTGCTTCTAGCAATCACTATGTTTTGTTACTCACAAGGAGGATCATAACTACCTTTCTCCATTTGTGGATGTTTTAGGGAACACAAAGGAAAAGGAATCCACATGGGGGTAAAAGAGATGGCATGATTCAAGTGGAACACAGTTTCCCTGCTCTTCATATTTGGTCCCTGAACTATTTTTTTTTTTATCTTGAAGAACTTCTAGGGTGGCCATTCCAGTCCCTGCAGTACAGGTAACAGAGACATCACTGTGTGGACAGATGGCAGGAAACTTTAGAGATCAAACTCTTGTATTTCACTTTCATTTGCTGTTATCTTCAGCTCTTCATCATTTTTTTCTTGGACTATTACAATAGCCCTGATTATTCTCCATTCATTGAGTCTCTACCCTCCTTAATTTACTCTTCACTCAACTGCAAAAACTCAATCTGACTCTATCACTGACCCACTCAGCAATTATAAGGGCTTCCTATTATTTCCAAGACCATATATAATCTCTCTTTGACATTAAAATCTTTCCCAATCTCACTTTCCTATCTTATTGCTCATTATTTTCCTCCATGAATTTGGTGGTCCAGCCAATCTGGCATTCTTGCAGCTCCTTACCTACAACACTGCATCTCATGCCTCTATCCCATGGTGCTGTCTATCTCCCATGCCTGGAATGTGCTCTCTCCTTTCTTCCATCTCTTAAAATCTCTTATTTCCTTTAAGATTCAGCTTAATTATCACCTTCTACATCAGGATTTTTCTGATCCCTGCAGCAATTAGCAATGCTTGTCCCAAATCCACTCACTTCCCCCTAGGCTATATTGCAATTCCTTGAGGGAAGAGATTGTTTTTACTTTTGTCTAACATAGTGCCTGCTATATATGGTAGGTATTTTTGGTTAACAGACTTATTTATTGTTCCACCCACCATCCCGATTACTTCCCAGAGCAAAATATCATTCCTTGATCACCACTTCCCTATATCTATATCTCTAGATAGATAGACAGATATATAGATGTGTGTGTATGTGTGTGTGTAAGAGAGAGAGATCCTCCAATAGAAAGTAACTTCCTTAAGTCCAAAGACTCTTGTATTTTTATTTGTATAGGAAAGACATAGAATAATGCTTTGCACATATATGTTTAATAAAGATCAAATTGTGAAGCAACCCAATCTCATTCTGCTCAAACCTCGGGCATACTCTTCCACTAATAAATGGAAAGAATGGACATGAACACAGTGCAGTAATAGTAAGGCACACACTTTACTCCACAAATATCTTAATTAATCCATGCAATAGTGCTGGGAGATAGATGGAGATAGGATATATCCATTTTATAGATGGGAAAACAGACATACAGGACTTGGTGCCTTGCCCAGGGCCACACAGCTAGTAAATCTCTAAGACCAGAATTGGGCACAGATCTTCTTGAGTTCGGGCCCAGTACTATATCCATTGTACCATCTAGTTGCCTCACAGAGGAAACAAGTCATTTTTCTCATCAAAATCCTCATATTGTTCTACCCTTCCCTTTTCCTTCCCTTTCTTTCCTTCTCCTCTCTTCTCCTCTTCTCTTCTCTCCTCTCCTCCCCTCTCCTCTTTTCTTCTCTCTCTTTTAAACTTTATTTTTTTATGAAAACTTTTTATTTACAAAACATATGCATGGGTAATTTTTCAACATTGATCCTTGTAAAGCTTTCTGTTCCAAATTTTCCCCTCCTTTCCCCCTCCTCCTCCCCTAGATGGCAGGTAGTCCAATACATGTATACATATTTATATAGTTATTTTGCTACACAAGAAAAATCAAATGTAGAAAGAAAAAAAAAACCTGAGAAGGAAAACAAAATGCAAGCAAACATGAACAGAAAGCATGAAAATGCTATGTTATGGTCCACTCTCAGTTCCCACAGGCCTCTCTATGGGTGTTTATGGTTTTCTTCATCACTGAATAATTGGAACTGGTTTGCATCATCTTGTTGTTGAAGAGAGTCACATCCATCAGAATTGATCATTGTATAATCTTGTTGTTGCCATGTACAATGATCTCTTGGTTCTGCTCATTTCACTCAGCATCAGTTCATGTAAGTCTCTCCAAGCTTCTCTGTATTCATCCTGGGGGTCATTCTTACAGAACAATAATATTCCATAACATTCATATACCACAATTTATTCAGTTATTTTCCAATTGATGGGCATCCATTCATTTTCTAGTTTCTAGCCACTACAAACAGGGCTGCCACAAACATTTTGGCACATACAAGTCCCTTTCCCTTCTTTAGTATCTCTTTGGGGTATAAGCCCAGTAGTAACACTGCTGGGTCAGAGAGTATGCACAGTTTGATAACTTTTTGAGCATAGTTCCAAGTTGTTCTCCAGAATGGTTGGATTCATTCACAATTCCACCAACAATGTATCAGTATCCCAGTTTTCCTACATCCCCTCCAACATTTGTCATTATCTTTCCCTGTCATCTTAACCAATCTGACAGGTGTGTAGTGGTATCTAAGAGTTGCCTTAATTTGCATTTCTCTGATCAAAAGTGATTTGGAGCACCTTTTTATATGATAGAAATAATTTCAATTTCTTCATCTGAAAATTGTCTGTTCATATCCTTTGACCATTTATCAATTGGAGAATGTCTTGAATTCTTATAAATTTGAGGCAATTCTCTATATATTTTAGAAATGAGGCCTTTATCAGAACCTTTGAATGTAAAAATGTTTTCCCAGTTAAAAATGTTTTCCCAGTTTATTGCTTCCCTTCTAATCTTGTCTGCATTAGTTTTGTTTGTACAAAATCTTTTTAACTTAATATAATCAAAATCATCTATTTTGTGATCAATAATGATCTCTAGTTCTTCTTTAATCACAAATTCTTTCCTCCTCCACAGATCTGAGAGGTAAACTATCCTATGTTCTTCTAATTTGTTTAGAATATCATTCTTTATGTCTAGATCATGAACCCATTTTGCTCTTATCTTGGTATACAGTGTTAGGTGTGGGTCAATGCCTACTTTCTGCCTTACTAGTTTCCAATTTTCCCAGCAGCTTTTGTTAAATTGTGAGTTCTTATCCCAAAAGCTGGGGTCTTTTCTCCTCTTCTCTCTTCTCTTCTTCTATCCTCTATAGGAGAGGCTTTTCTCCAAAGCTCCAAAGCTAAATGATCATGGAGATTTGATTTGAGGGAAAAAATTGTCTCCTCTTCCACTATAGGGGCCTACTATATAACTCCTGACTTTGACTCCCCAGTAAAATGCAAAGTTCTTCTAGGACCTAAAATTCTGCAAAGTCTTGTCTAGTGTTTGCTTGTAAAATTGAGGTTTCTCTCTAATGCTAGAAATTAAAGATGTTCACACTTCATAAAGGAACTTTTGGTCTTATACTGCAAAACAGAACATCTTATTATACTTCTGTTATTGTCTCTGTTTTCTGTAATTACAGTATTTGGGGAAGCCTGGAGATGATTGTGTAAAAGGGCTTCATAAGTTCTTATTGTCACTTTCTATTGTCAATTTAATAAACCCTATGATCACAAAAACCCTGATTTCCTGTGTCATATAAATACTGGAGGTTGCATTGGACTGGGAAATTTTCCCAGAATGAGGTGGGTGTAGAGCCAGTGAGTTGCTATAATTCTTTGAAAATTCAGTTATATTTCATATTAATAAATTATTAATAATAATGATGATAACTAGCATTCATATGACACTTTAAGAGTTGCAAAGTGCTTTACAAATATTATCTCATTTGATCCTCACAATAATCTTGGGAGGTAGGTACTATTAAAATCCCCGTTTCACATTTGAGGAAACTGAGGTAGACTTACCCAGTTAAATGATTTGCCCAGGATCACACAATCACATAATCCTAGTAGAACTAAGATTTAAACTTTCTGGCTCCAAGCCCAACTCTCTGTGTACTGTACCACTTACAGTTATAGAACTTAAAATATCTTTGAGAGTTCATCAAGTAAACTATAATGAAACTGAATGATTACTATAGACATAACTATTATACACAATTGCCCAGAAATAACATTGATTCATAAAAATTCAAGAAAACTGTCTCCAAGCTATATGAAACAAAAAAAAAAAACCCTTTCAAAATATAGAAGAAATTAAAACCATGTAGAAGCAGGATGAGTTGCATATCTTCCCTGTCCCACCTGCGACTACAATAATTGCAAGGAGGTTTTCAGTGAATGTACAGAAGATAGGATTACTTCAGCTACAAAAAAAGATAATTTATTCACCTGTGTAATAGTCTGTAGGGCATTAAATATAAAAGAAGAACAGGAAGCGATTTGTTCCAAGAAAGTTTCTAACTTATCAAAGAAATTATACTAATACTGTACTCTACATTTTAGGCACAAGTTGCTCAGAAACAATTCTCATTAATTTAATGTTATTTTGAGTCCAAGCTTATGTAACTTAGAAAGAGAAAGGCCCCAGATGACATAATGTCCTCATACCTTTAGGTATGTCACTGACATAAGCCCATTTGAGGTACAGGAATCTTGAACAAGGAAAAGGTCAAAATATGATAAAAATTATTCTAGGGTTATTCAATTGTATCTAATAGAACAATGATGGTCAGTCAAATCTCCTACAATGATTTCTTTCTTTGATCACTCCCTTCAGGATAATCAAAAGGATCTCCTCTCTATCAAATACAGAGGTATAATGGTAAATATTTAACAACCAACTCCCAGGAAAAACAATAATATTTTAGGCACTCCTTCAGAATGGGGAATGGAGGCTCTGTCCTTAGGTGGGTCATGACTTTTATTCCTTCAGAGGATAGGAAAGGCAATTATTTTAACTATGTATATGATATTTCTTGTACTAAGTTTGATAACCACCTTTATATGCATTCTCTGGAATTGTTCTTTACTTTTTATACACTTTCCTAAAGGGAAGAGGCTGGAAAGGACTTTATACTAGAGAAATGTTTGGTTTTTTTAAAAAATATTTTCAGTTAAATAGGAAGTTTTTAATATGCCTCTATAAAACAAACTGAAATTTTTAATATATAATAGTAATTAACATGTACATAACTCTTTAAGGTTTGCAAAGTAATGGATATATAAATATGTATGTATACATATATGTGCATGTATATTTATGTATATGTATATACATACTTATGTATATTATATATACATATATGCATACTTATATATTATATATACACACATATGTACACATATATCAGATGCTCTTCACAGTAACCTTGTGAAATAGATGCTATTATTCCCATTTTACAAGTGAGAATATTGAAGCTGAGATAGCTTAAATAACTTGCCTAGGCTCATACAGCTAATAAACAGCTCTGTATAGTACAATACCTCCTGTGGTCCTTCATGATGCGCCTCCCTACCCCAACTCAAATTAACAGGCTAGGAATCCTGGGGGATGATTACCCCAAGCTTATGATACTCTGTCAATTTACAATCCTTAACCTATAGTTCACAAGTTCTCACTAATGTCTTTACCTCAAATCTAGTCAGTCAAAGGACACAAATGGTTCAAAGAAAAGACATTTGCTGAAATCAGATGGCAAGAACAGGGTCACAAGACATCTCTCCTGTAAATCTGAAGTTCCTTCTCCCACAAATACATAATCATTGGAAAGAATGAGCATATACAGAGTTTATAAGGAGAGAGGTACAAATAAGTGGAGAATATCTATGATAGAGATTATGATATTTAGTTGGATGAACAAACCATATGTGGTGATAGTAATATCCTAATTCCTGCTTTTAGTCAGGCTAATTTTTTCTCAAAAGGAATTTTCAAGACTTGATGACTTAGGTTGCTGACGTTACTTCTTAGTCACCTGCACACAAAACAACTATAAAGATTTCCAGCGATTCTCTAATGTTGGTGAACCACCCAGGGAAACTCAGGTAAAAGAATGGAAATTAACTCAAGAGGTCCTCTATATATTATTGCTTTGGCAAAGTAGATCTCCTTTTGTTAACTATTGAATGACATATGAGTGTTTCATTTTTTTCCTAACCTCCAAAAGAATTGGTGTGTGAGGTTAAGTTTAGAATATCATATATAGAATTTATTTGTAATTTCAATGTCTTTGATAGACATTGTAGATGGATAATGAGCTAGACCCAGAAATGAATGGGAGGAAGAGAGAGAGCTGGGTAATTCCTAGAAAATTGAGAAATGTTTTTAATGACCCCAAGCTTCTCATCAAAATAAAAATTCCTTTTTAACAACAACCTTCAGGGATGCTGTGTGAATTATGGAAAACCAAGTCTTTGAAGAATTATAGTTGAGTTGCTCAAAGCAAAGGCAAGATGCATGATATGTTGAGTAAGCTGAAACACATCACCAATGGAGAAATGCACAAAGAAAAGTGGTGTAAAGGAGGTCACTACAGAAACCTAATATAGGGAATTTACAGCAAGAAACTCTTGCTGTCAAAGCAGGTCAGTACCTTCTCTGGATTTATACTCTAAGAGAGTTATCTAGTTTGTTTAGAGGTTAAATGACTTGCCCAGGATTACACAGCAAATATTTGTCAATGGTGATGCTTGAACTCATGTCTCCCTGGCTTTAAGGACAGCCCACTACATCTGTGTAATGTCCTCAACTATAACCTAGTGGGAATCTAGTACAATGATTTCAATACTTTCATGGATTTTTTATTGCATCAGTGTGGGAACTCCCTTCAAAACTTGTCATGCAATTATGACTTTTAACATCAGCATGTCTATGTCTTCCTTTCCACAGGGGGAACTTTAGATCTTTCGATATTGCACATATGACAAGAGGGTCCCAGAAGCCCATCATAGTCAACACTCAGGTATCCAAATAGGAACATTTTTATTTACTAATTTCCTGATGCCGCTAAAAGGAGAATGGACAAGTTATGATGTTAAAGAATTCCCCTAGGGGAGCCACTGCTACTATTTAGCAACCAGTGGAATCAGGAAGATAAGGAATAATTGTTATAGGAGGGGTAGTGCATACCTGGAAACCTTGGAATAAATAGAAAATGGGTTTGAGAATTAAGGGAGGATATTGATTTGACAACCTTAAATCAGCAAGAGTTATGAATGATGGGGAGGTTCACAATTTGTATTTGTATCCAGTATAGTGGCTATCATACAGTAGGCACATAATAAAATCTTATTGATTGATTAGTTGGAAAGTTATACTCCATTAAGAGTCAAACCATTCTCTTCCCTTCCCCCTTCAAGTAAGGAATGTAATTCTAATAATAATAATAACAATAACAACAACAATAATAGCTTTTTAATAGCATTTTAAAATTTGCAAAGCAGTTAACAAAGATTATCTCATTTTATCTTCATAACAACCTTGGGTGGTAGATGCTATTGTTATCCTCATTTTATAGATCTGTAAACTGAGGAGGGCAGAGGTTAAGTGACTTGCCAGGATCACATAACTAATAAGTGTCTTCATCTTACTGTGAAGACAACACACATTTTTATTTTGTGGATCAGAGATTGTTGTTGTCCTTCACTCTGGAAGGGGATAGTTAATCAGGAAAATGATGCTATGACATGCAAGTGAATTGGATTTAAGTGAAGGAGGGCTGTGCAGCCACCAGCTTCACTTTCCTCTTCAGAACCATCTGGGTTCAATGGCAAGATATAGATCAGGACCACTGTTGCAATGGGATGCAATGGGAGTACTTGGCCCTTTTAAGCTCAGGTCTCTAAGAAGTCTAAGTCTGATCGATGTAACTAGTTATTTAGTGGGTTAAAATAAAATATGAAAGTGGAAGGATTGGGAAAGTTTAAAGTACAAATTGTGAACTTCCCCATCATTCACAGTTCCCGCTGATTCAAGGCTGTCAAAGCAACATCCTCCCTTAATTCTCAGACCCATTTTCTTTTCATTCCAAGGTTTCTTGCCAATGTCTGAATACCAATGAGTCAGACAAACTTCTTTTACTTATCTTAGCAAATGTTTTAAAGCTTCTTTCCAGAAGGGAATGCTAATAACCTAGTAATTTGTTTTTATGACTTTGTGGTGAAGTTAAGAAGTAGTTTGCAAATTGTCAACTAGGCCTTTAGCTAGGAAAGAGGAAAGAGGGTGAGTGAACAGAGTTCACATTTACCTAATAGTTTTAGTCCGAAATTGTTCTTAAGTGAGCACAGAGCACAGAGCAAGAGAAAATAAAGGGAATCAATGTTTGGTCAGCTCTTTTAAAATGCTTGTCAATGGGAGAAATGCCACACATTTAGGCAACAGTACCCAAATGTACTTTGAAGGAGACTTTGAGGTTAGCTGAGATACTTTTATTTGTCTCTGTTTACTATGAGGAAATTTAGCCAGAAAGGGGAAAAAAGGAGTTCAGTTTTTAAAGCTTTTTTTTTTTTTTTTTTTTATCTTTTTTAAGTTTTAAAGGGGAAAAAAGGACAGTTTTTTTTAAGGGGCCTAATAATCACATCAAATATAAATAGGCCAAATTCTAAGAAGGAAAGCCAAATCATTATTAATTAAATGAATATTTATTTTGGCAATGAATGAATAGGAAATCAATCTGGAAGCTGAAAAGACCTAGATACAAATATTGCCTTTGACATATATTGGTTTGTGGGCCAATGTCTCTAAGAAAGTTCCTAAGACTAAGTTGCAGAAAAAAAATACAGATTTGTATCAGTAGAAGTAATTTTCCCATTTGGGAGTTCTTTACACTAATAAAATCACAGTTCCTACCCTATTGTGGTTAGTGTGTAGGTCAAATTTAGGATACAATATGATCATACTCTTTCTCTATCTCTGTCTCTGTCTGCTGTGTGTGTGTGTGTGTGTGTGTGTGTGTGTCTGTCTGTCTGTCTTCCTCCGCCTCTGTCTCTCTCTTTCTCTCTGTCTCTGTGTCTTTCTATATCTCTGTGTCTCTGTGTTTCTCTGTGTATGTGTGTCTGTCTCTTTGTCTCTGTCTCTCCCTCCCTATCTCTCCATCTATATACAGTATATATGTGTGTGTAATGTTTATATATGACACACATATAGACATCTACAATATACTTAAATGCAATAGACAATGTTAGGAAGAGATAGATCCAAGGCTGGACTCTATCAATAATAGAGGCAATTGGGCAATTTATCTCCACAGGCTTCATCTATAAAATGAAGACAATAGCACTTTCATTGTCTAGCTCCTTGAGCTGTTATGAGGCTCTATGCAAATCTTTGAAAGTACTTGTATATCAATGAATAATAGAGCCCTTGCAATTTTACATCACTATTATTGTTAGAACATTTTATACAATCAATATGAACAATGAGATGAGAAACACAATTTTACTATTTTAAATTAAGGTAATGGTTTAAAGGAACAACTAGATGGCTCAGTGGATAAAATTCTGGGTCCTGGATGAGTTCAAAAATAGTCTGAGACACTTACTAGCTGTGTGATCCTGGGCAAGTCATTTAATTTCTCTTTGCTTTAATCCAGTGAAGAAGGAAATAGTAAACCACTTCATTATCTTTGCCAAGAAAAACCTTTGGACAGTATGGTCCATGGAGTTACAAAGAGTTGGACATAATTGGAACAACAAATAGTTTATACAAATAATACTGGTTCTTATGAAGCTCCCTTATCACCTTCATAAAGCTTTTTCAGTATGCCCATTGCTAGTGTCTCCCCTCCCCCAGTCTTCTATTTATCTTTTTTTATATTTGTATGTGGGAAAGTTGGTGGCATAGTGAGTAGAGTTCTAACCTTGAATTTGGAAATCTGAATTTAAATCTGACCTCAAACACGTGCTGTGTGACCCTGACAAGTCACTTAGCCCTGTTTATCTCAGTTTCCTTATCTGTAAAATAAGATCTAGCAGGAAATAGCAAAGCACTCCAGTGTCTTTGCCAAAAAAACTCCCCCAAATGGGGTCAGGAAGAATCAGAAAGACATGACTGAAACGATTGAACAACAGAAATATTTATATACATATATATTATTTCTTCAGATAAAACATAAACTCCTTGAGACCAGGAAATGATTGATATTTATCTTTGTAAATACAGAGCCAAGCATAATAGCAAGGAATTAATAGATGCTTATAGTTTGAGTGTGACATTATTGTTTTCCTTAATATTGATTCTGTGTAGCTCTGAATTATAACATATCAGAGGTTCATAAAATATCACATTTGGAAGGGAATTCAGGTGACATCTCTTTCAACCAATTTCTGAAGTAGGATCCATAGTAAGAGGATCACCACACTTATTTCCTTTGGAGGTGAGAAGGCAGAACGTTCCATTTTGGAGTAATTCAATTGTTAATAAGTTTTTTCTTCTAGCAAGCCAAAATTTCTGTCACTTTTATCCATTGCTCTTATGTTAAAGGAAACAATTCTACTACCTCTCCCATAGGATAGGACATAACTTTCAGAGAGGGATTCTGGTTCATGGAGGTAGAACAATATAATCATGGGTATTTCTATTGTCACATTTTTCTGAGATGGAGCAATTTTGCAGATTATGGAAGTTAAGGAACTTGATGAAGCTGAGTATTTGAGGGAATGTCACAATGTATACTGTAGCTAACAAATATGAGGATGGGGAATTATGGTGGAGAGAAACACACGAATGAGGTGAGAATCTATTGTTTTTTTTTTTTAATCGTTGTTCAGGCTTTGCCCTCAATAATAAAACAAATCCAGTAAGAGAAAATTTAAAGGAGTTTATTGTAGCACCCAAAGTGAAAAGTACAGCCAGAAACCAAATTTAGATAAATTTCACAGTAAGAGAGGACAATTCTGACAGGTACATCTTTCTAAAAGAAGATGGGCTAGGCTAGTGTCATTTCAGGGACAAGTTTACAAACTTGATAGATACACATTTCTAAAAGAAGACCCAAGTGCATCTGGCTGTTGGCATATACTACAGTCGCCCTGTGTTCAGACTGTCATGTATTGCCACCATTCTTTATGAAAGAGGAAAGGGAGAAGAGAAATGATGGGATCACTTGAATTAACTTGGCACTTTTGGCTAAATTTTGTACAAATTGAACAAACCTCAACAGAGGAGGGATTGCTGATTTATTGTGGCAGATGGAGGATCTAGCAATGGTACTTCCTTTTCCCAGTTAATTTTTCTCTTCTCCAGGCTATCCAGTCTCAGTTCCTTCAATTTTACTTATATATAACATGGTCTTTAGCCCTAGTACTAAGAAGTACTTCATCTTGCCAATATCCTTCCTAAAATGTAGTTCTCAGAGCTGAAAAACAGTATTAACCATGTAGTCCAGGGAAGAGGATATAGGTCATAATCTCCCTCATTCAGGACACTTTGCAACTATTAAAATAGCCTAAGATTGCTTTAGTTTTTACACCTTGTGTACCCAAAATGAATTTACAGGCTCATATTGAGCTTATAGTCCAATAAAATGCTAGAACTAAATTTTTCACATAAACTTTGATCTAGCTACTCTCCATTCTACCTTGTATAAATGATTTAAACTCAAATGAAAGACTATACACCTATCCTTAGTCAGTTACATTTTATGGGATCTAGTCACTTTCTCTGTACATTAAGATCTTTATGGGTCTCAATTTAATTATCTAACAGCTTGTAAGCTATTCTTTACAGTTTCATGTAACTTGCAGATTTGATGAGTCTCCAGACCTGCTCACTGGAAGATTTTGGTATCAGCCTGAAACCTGATCATGGGTGAGGAATAAAGGGACGAAACATTCAAAGATGGTCAAAACAGGAATTTGTTTATTCAAAATTCTCTCAGCCTTGTGCACCTTAATACCCTTACATAACTATAGCATACTGTGCAGGAGCTAACTATATACTATGCATGTGGGACCACATAAACAACTTGCTTGTGTGCTTTTGTGTCTCCTTGTCAGTTTAGTATTATTGTTTTAATTGCAACACATGTTGTCACATCCCCTGACTTCTCAAGAAGGCTGAGACATGCTTAGGGAGAGTGGGGAGCCAAACCAGACATGCCAGTAGGTTCCCTTGCTGGACAGGAGGGTCTTATCCCTCATCTAAATTTCCTCCAGTATCTGTGACTCTCTACAGATGAGAATGCCATAGAGGCCTTTATCCAAACCACTGATAAAAATATTGAACAGGGAAGAGTTTTATAGCCCTGCTGTAAAGGTCTTCTTCCAGGTGAACATGATTTATTAATCAATATTTTTGGTCCATTTATTTCATCAATATCTTATATTCTTACCTAAATTAGTAGATATGTTGCCAAATCTCTTACTGTTATACTATATTCTGACTAATATGGAGATATTTTTTAAAATGATTATGCATGTATAACCTATATCAGATTGTTTTCTATCCTGGAAAGGAGGAGGTAAAGAAGGAAGAAAAAATTTGAAACTCAAAATCTTACAAAAATGAATGTTGATATTTTCACACATAATTGGAAAAAAGTAAAATACTATTAAATGAAAAAAAAAGTTATACCATATTCACGGCATTCCCTGACCTTCCAGTCTAACACAGGGAGACAGGGAGGTCTTGTGCTTTCCAGAAGACAATTCAAAAATCTATAAGCTTTGGCTGACATATATACATAAAAAGCGATTTTGTAGAGAAGAAGAGTGAATTTTCAAAGAGAAATTCACTTCATCTCTCTAGATTCTACAATGCTCCTATGGATAATTTTTGGGAAGCAGAGATCCTGGAAATAGGTTTTCAGAACATAAGATCCCCAAGAAGGGCTATTTTCTAACCTTAAGTCAGAGAGTTGTCTCGGTTCACAGATTTCAAATGAACACCAGACACAGGTTACATTGTGGCAGATTTAGTGGTTTAATTGTATAAACAGGCTGATAATCTCAAGTAGCTAAACAATGAAAACCCAGATAGATGGCAACAGAGCCGATAGATACTGTTGATGAGATGGGGACCAGTAGATGGCAGCAGAGAGTAGCCAAGCATCCAGAGATTCAGACAGTGTGATGCTCCCTGGAGATGTATCACTCAGCACCAAGTGAAAATGCATGCTATGATAGAAAATGCAATGAGTGAGCAGAGATACACTGATCAGCGGGATACTGCACAGAAGCAACAATGCAAAATCATTTTTGGCTTTTTGAAAATTAAGCTACTTTCTTATCTCTAATTCACAGGATTGTAGATTTAGAATTAGAAGGTACTTAATAGACATTGAGTCTTAGGATCATAGAAACCTTAGGGGTCATTCAGTCCAGCCCTCTCATCCGAAATATGCGGAAATTGGAGATGTTGAGAGTTTGCGTGACTTGACCAAGCTCCCATAGATAGTAAATAGGAAGCAGAGTTGTACTCTGACTCCAAATCCAGCCCTGTCTCCAAACTCCAGAACCCTCAATTTGCCAATGAGGAAACAGACTGGTGGAGGTTAATTCATTTTCTCATAATCTTTAAGTCAGGATTCAACCTAAAGTCCTCTCAACTAAAAGTTTAATACTCTAATTACTACATCACCCAGCTTGTCTGGGCAATTCATGTTCCTCAGTTTCCCGTCTATAAAATGGGCATAAAGCTATCAGATATTCTTACTTGACAGGAAGGGCCTGAAATGAAGCTCAAAGGAGATAGAACAGTGGTTTGAAAATTTCGGTTACATAAATATAATTTAAACAATATTTACCACATAATAGTACTATGCACCTACTTAATACTCTGAAGGCTTGAGACTTCCTATTTGTGCCAGTGATTTAGTCAGTGGACAGGCTTGTTAACATTGAGAAAAGAGTGTTTAGTGATTTTCTCAGGCCCTTCTAACATTCCAAAGACTGGGCCTGGGGGTGGGGACAGTGGAGTTTGAAGTTCAGTTCATGACGCCAGCCTTTATCTCCTCCTGACCTCCTCCCCTTCTCACAATGCTACAACTTCATGGATGGTATCAAGTGCTTATGATTCCCACCTATAGGTCCTCCTTTCTTTTTCTGTTTTCCCAGTTCATTTCTTTTTCTTTTTCCTGTTTCCTTTGTTTTATTTCTCCTTTCTCCTCCTCCTCCTAATCCTTTTGTTTGCCAGCAATACCCCCAAGCTAGCTGAAGTAATTGCTGACCTCTGCTATTTACAGTGTTAACATAGTCCAAAGGTATCCCGATTCTTAACGTCAAAAGCCCCCTCTGACTAACTTCCTGTGTTTGATACTAATATAGGGAAGAATGTTGAGTCCTTTCTAATAACCAAAAAATCAGCAAAACTCACTTTTCTTCCTTTTTCATCATCTTATGACTTGGATTATTACAATAACCTGACTGATCTCTCTGCTTCAAGTTTTTCCCCATTCTGGTCCATCTTCTACTCAACTGTCCAAGTGAGCCTCTTAAAAGTATAGATCTGATCATACCACCCCATTCCTCAATAACCTCCAGGGTCAAATAGAAAATCAAATAGAAGGGCTTTGAAAGCCCTTCATAACCTGATTCCTTCCTGATTTTTCTTGCCTTCTTATGCTTCACTCACACACACCTACAAAGACACTGGACTTCTTGCTATACCTGGAACAATATACTCCATCTCCTGGCACCAGGCATCTTCACTGATTGTACCCCATGCTTAGAATGCTTTTCCTCTTCATTTCTACTTCCTGGCTTCCTAGATTTCCTTCAGTGCTCAGCTAAAATCCTTCCTTCTGCATGAGACCAGTCCTTTCCAATCCCCTTTAATACTAGTGCCTTCTCTCTGATTTTCTCTCCAATTTCCTTGCTTTGTTTTCCTTACTAGATCATGAGTTTCTTGAGAATTAGAACTATCTTTACCTCATCCCCAAAACTTAGTACACAGTCTTTAATAAATGTGTTTTGACTTATTTATGCCTTTTTTTTGCACACTTCCTTTCTTCCTCTTTTCTTCTTTCTTCACTCTCACACTTGCATACCTACACTACTTCAACCTTCCTCTTTCGTTTTTCTTATTATTTCTTTTGCCAAAACTGTTTCTCTTGTTGGGTGACATGAAGTCTCCCTCCACGATGATATGAATCTCCTTCCCTGATATACTTGATGCTAATTAATGTTGCCATCTTCTGTCAAATATCTTATTATTTCTGTGCTCCAGTGCAATTAAATTCTTTATTTTTAGGGTTGGCAGAGATGTAGAATCTGTATAATTACAGCCCTTACAAATTAAGTAAACCTAGGAAGGCTGAAATTCTTGAACTTTGGATTCAGTAGTGGTTGAGTACATGAAGAAATGAAGATTGAGTAATTGTAAGATCTGAAGCCCCAGAAAGTTTTCTGTACTATTATGTTACTCATTGTAAATACTGGTTTTTAAAAACCCTAATAGTACCTATGTAATATTGCTCTATATCAAAGTATAACACTTTTAGAAGTTATGCTTTTTGTTCCTGAGATATCAGAGAAAATGTGAACCTAATCTCACAAAAGACTTTAGTAAAATTCAGTAATTTATAAGTTTAAATATTGAATTCTTCAGCAAAATATTTGAAGGGCAAGTTCTCTTTTGTCCAGCAAATCCTTATGGTGTTGGATTTGCTTGGCTTGCTTTTGTAACTATATAACTATATATATATATATATATATATATGTATGTTTATTATATATATATATGACTATATATGATACATAAATAGCCTGTCTTTCCTTCTAGAAATATGATAGTGCAAGATGGAAAAATTAAAGAGGGTACAGGTCCCTGTTGGTCTGGAAAAGAAAACTTGCTTTTATAGAGGTAACCCACATAGTGACATGGGGATCATTTTGCCTGACAAATCAAGGGACAAAGTAAGGGCAATTACTATTATTAGACAAAAACTAGAAGATATTAGAGGAGGAGCCATGGTAATTGACAGACATGATTGAAAACTTCAGACCAATCCAATAATTTTATCAGTCTCTCTTCATGTTCTCCCAGTGGCTTTGCAAAGACAAAAAGACCTTTGTTATAACTACTTCAATACTTTGAACCAATTCCTGTTTCCAACCACTTTAACCATCAGCTGTTGGAAAGTAGCTGGTATCCATCCCCAAGGTACCTTGAGGGCATGCACTTAAACTGATAAAATAAAGCAAAGCAAATGAAATCAATCCTTTCTTTTTGTTCCTTTGCCATATGAATTGGATAATATTCATGTAATAAATCAAACACTGAGAAGCACTATTCTATAGATAATCCAGGCATGGTATGCTGTAGGTTTATGTTAGCTCTTTTGGTAATCTGTGCCCACCTTTATCTTCCCATTCTTTTTCCAAAAAGTCATTATAGATAATGAACATAAGCTACAACACATTTCCATGATGCCATCAATCACCAATTTTTCAGCTGGCTTCTGAAGTCTTCCATTATAGTTAAAGAAATGTTTCTAGATTTCCCCAAGAATAGTAGGGAGTTGTTGAGGTAGATTCTGTGAGAAGCTCAGCACATTTTTTTTTTAATTTAATAGCCTTTTATTTACAGGTTATATGTATGGGTAACTTTACAGCATTAACAATTGCCAAACCTCTTGTTCCAATTTTTCACCTCTTACCCCCCACCCCCTCCCCCAGATGGCAGGATGACCAGTAGATGTTAAATATATTAAAATATAAATTAGATACACAATAAGTATACATGACCAAACTGTTATTTTTCTGTACAAAAAGAATCAGACTCTGAAATATTGTACAATTAGCTTGTGAAGGAAATCAAAAATGCAGGTGGGCATAAATATAGGGATTGGGAATTCAATGTAATGGTTTTTAAGCTCAGCACATTTCACAACCTTCTCATGCAGTTAGAACATGGTTGTCTTCTTGCTGAGCTTTTATAAAAAAAAAAATTTTAATTTATGGAATAAAACAAGCATTTCCATAACATTGTATAATAAAAAATGATTGCACATGAAAATACTAATCTGTTATGTACCACTTGCTATTTCTTTTAAATATATAATAAAGTTATTACGTAAATTTCTTTTTTCCTTTTTTTCTTCTCTCCCCCTCCCACCCTAGAAATGGATACCATTAGATACAAATAGGTATATAATTGTAAAATTGTGTTTATGTGTATATATATATATATATATATATATATATATATATCAGTTCTTCCTCTGGATGCAGATAGCATCTTTCTTCATATGTCTTTTATTGTTAATTTATAAAGTCAAAGTGACTTACTCACTCAAAGTAGTCCTCAAAACAATAATGTTATAGGGATGCCCATCAGTTATACAAGTTGTGGTATATGATTGTAATGAAATATTATTGTGCTTAAGAAATGACAAGTGGGATGATTTCAGTAGAACCTGGAAAAACTGATATGAAGTAAAGTGAACAGAACCTGAACATTGTACACAGTAACAACAGCATTATGCAATGAACAATTATGAACAACTTAGCTATTCTCAGCAATACAATGATCTAAGATAATCCCAAAGGATTAATGATGAGGCATACTGCCTGACACCAGAGAAAGAACTGTCATGGTTTAAACACAGAATGAAACATGCTATTTTTCACTTTCTTTCATTTTTAAAATTTTATTCTAGTTTTTTTGTACAAAATGATTAATATGGAAATGTTTTATGTGATGAATAACTTATATCTGATTGTTTACCATCTCTGGATAGGGGAGAGGGAAGAGAGAGTGAGTGGGATAGAATTTGAAACTCAAAACTTGAAAACTTAAATTATCTTAGCATGTAGTTAGGGGAAATAACATATACATATATAAATATATGTTTAAAAACAATGTTGCTATTATTGTACACAGTGTTTTCTTGGTTTTGCGCTTTTGTTCTTCATTATTTCATACAAGTTCTTCTATGTTTTTTAAAATCAAGTTTATTTCTTATTGCACAATAGTATTCCATTATATTCATATACTACAACTTGTTCAGCCATTCCCCAGTTGATAGTAAAAAATTGGAAATTGCAGGGATGCCTATCACAAAGAGAGCTGATATAAATATTTTATACTTTTGCTTTTTCCCTAATCAACTTTGGAAATATACCTAGTAGTGGTATTGCTGGGTCAAAGGGTATAGCCAGTATAATAACTCTTTGGGCATAATTCCAGATTACTTTGCAAAAATGGTTGAATCAATTCACAATTCTACCAACAATGAATTAGTATCTCAATATTTCTACATCTTCTCTAATATTTGGCATCCCTCCTTTTTTTTTTTAGCCAATCTGATAGATGTAAAATGCTATTTCAAAGTTTTTTTTTTTAACTTTTCATTTTTTTTAATCAATAATACTTTATAGTATTTTTATATGACCATAAATTGCTTTGATTTCTTCCAGAAAAATGCCTAATCATATACTTTTGACGATTTATCAATTGGGGAAGGACTTGTATTCTTACAGACCAATCTTTCCATTTTTCTAACACTGGGCAATCATACTTCTTTGAATCCATTTCTAAGAGAATTTCAATATTCTCATGATGTTCCTTGCTAGTTAAAAAAGGATACTCCTATAGATATAGGATAATAGGTGAGTAACCACCCAGAGGTAGCATCGAAGTGGTATTATACAGACTGAAGAGAAGAATAGATATTTTTAACCTTTTCACCCCATCCTTCCCCAAGGAAGACAGACTTTAATTCCTTCCAAGAAGGGAAACAGGAGGTTGGGGCCAGAAGGAGCTGAGCTACATTTATATCTACTGATTACTTAAATATCATTATGTGATTAGATTTCTTTATCTATCTCTGGAGTAGCTTAAATTCAAATTACAAAAACAAAGGGCTTTCTTTTCTTGTGCTAATCAGTGGAGTGATCAAATGTAGCATGCACTTCCTGTCATTGAGCTTTCAGAAAAAAAATATGAATGGATGGAAGATTATAAGAAATCTTAACATAAATTCAGTGATATAAGTTTAAATTCTAAATCCTCTGATGAAAATGTCATAATAAGAAGCTCTTACCATTTAAAAATGGTCAATTAAACAGATTCCTATAGGAAGTGGTCCTATCTTTTGCCAAAAATCCCTGCACTGAACGCCCCACTTTACTGACATTTATGTCCATGAACATTTTGTTTTTAAGTTTCTGTTTTTTATAACTTTAAGTTGCAAGAGTTTTTAGTTACTGTTTATTCCTTGCTATATATGATGCTGCTATTTTCTAGTGAGCTTAGTATCAAAGGGAAAAGGGTGTGGCTAACTCAACCAATGATTATTCTTCCTACTTGACTTGGTTAGCGATAATGAGAAAATATTTTTCTACATTGCATCATAAAAGCACAACAAACATCTATGACTGTTGTCTAATACTCAGTGATCTTGGAACACATTACCTAATCACTGCTGAAAACATACCAAGGTGTCACAGGTCACTGGATGCTATTGGTCAGTAGCTGGCTGAAAGAAATCCTCTAGCACTTTAAAGTGATATATTCTCTCTCTTATTTCAGGGTCATGCTGGTCACAAATGACTTTGGTATTTCAAGGGATATCTGATGTCAACACATTGGACTTTCTTATCATGCTGGTCCACCTCTCTCAAATTCTCCTTGAGAGATCCACTCAACATGCTAAACATCTCCTTCTAAATCTTAGAGGATATTGCTTCAGTAGTTGGGCTGTCCATCTGATATTCCTTTCTCTATATGATCATCCCACCTCCCTTCCTTTTTAATCATGTCACCTTTTACATCTAAATGTACTTGTTAAGTACTTTTCATTTGACCTCTCAATTAACTCCACATTTAAACATGATCCCTTTCTCACAGAAATATCTCCTTTAATTCACAAAACAAATTAGAGGGGAAAGATATAACTCCAAAAGAAATGCAGAAATATGTTTGGGGACACAGAAGAATGATGATAGAATATTTGATTCTTTATAAACAGGTTTCTTTGAGGTTCTACCATTTATATGGTCCCATAATTGTGCTAGGTTCTGTGACATAGCACAGTGCTTTTCTAACTATCTCAGATGTCT
Organism: Sarcophilus harrisii; assembly: GCF_902635505.1. Lineage (NCBI taxonomy): Eukaryota > Metazoa > Chordata > Mammalia > Dasyuromorphia > Dasyuridae > Sarcophilus > Sarcophilus harrisii. The sequence goes on along the minus strand of NC_045427.1, from coordinate 107,205,984 downwards.
ACATCCCAAATTGCTCCAGTTCAAATTCCTTTAGCTCTTTTTGGAGCAGGAATAAGACAACATGGCTATAGCAGGGAAAAATAAAATAGCAGTTTCATCGGTTAAGGCTCTATTTAAATTTTTACTCTCAGGGAAATAATTTGCTGATTTTTAAGTAATATGGCTCATCTTCTTTGTAATCATTAATTCTTAATATGAAGTATAAAAAAAGCCAAAGCAGGTTGGAGCAGACACTCTCAGGGAAAAATGAGGTTACTGGTCTATAGCTTGCAGCCTGTACCTTTCTTATTACTGGCTGAAGATCCTGAAGATCTAAACTGCTCTGATATCTCTACTGCTCCTTTCTACAACTTTAAATAGGTCAGTTGAGGAGCACTTTGGTGGCCACTTGTCCTAGGGAACACAAACAAACAAAAATCAATGCAATACTTCTCTCTAGGGAAGTTACCATGGAGACTTGGTGGGCTGAGGGACTGTCTGTACACAGAAGTACAAAAATTACCCAGGATAACCCAATTATTCAGGGATTTTTTACTTTGGAAGGAGCTTCCCCCCCCCCCCCCCCCCCAAGGAGTAAATCCATGAAGGAAAAGGAGGAAAAGAAAAGGAGATCCACGTCCTTAATGCTTCCTCTAATCTGTCAGGGAAAGGGAATGGGACTTGGATGATTCTACACAGAAAGTACAGGTGATATATAATAGGGGAGGTGTGATGACCAGGAAAGAAGAGACATGATAAGAAAATAAACAAACAAACAAAAACAGGATTTTAAGAACAGTTAAGAATAGAAAGCAGAGTGAGATGAACTAGCAAGATCATGGTTAATAAGACTACCAGCATCAAGTCCACAGTGCTTTTCTTCTTTCTTCTTCTGTGGAGTGTCACCTTCCATTTACCTGTTGAACCATTTTACTTCTTCTTGTTACTAGTGAAGAAGATTGGTGGGATGGGAAAGAGATTCAAACACCTGGATCCAATCTTGGCTATATTTTATTTTCAGGCTAATCTGCAATGTTTGAAACCGCCACTAAAATACTTGAACACAAACAATGATTTTGTCCAAGTCTTAGAGAGCATAGTCAGAGGCTGAAAGAGGAAAAGTTTATACAAAAGAGAGTAGATATGCCCCAGTTCAGACTGAAGTAGAGGGAGTTGAATCAATTTGAGAGAAAATGTCTGAAATATTAGAAGTCTCTAAAACATCCATCACCATTTAACTGCTTTATGAACTGAGAGAAAAGAAAGAGGGTGGGGAAAGAGGAAAGGGGAAAGGCAGGGAGGAATTGGGGAGGGGAAAAGGAAAAGAGAAAGAGTTTTTTTTTTTTTGTTTGTTTTTTTTGCTGAGGTAATTGGGGTTAAGTGATTTGCCCAGGGTCACTCAGCTAGGAAATATTAAGTGTCTAAGGGTAGATTTGAACTCAGGTTCTCCTAATTTCAGGGCTGGTGTTCTATCCACTGCCCCACCTAGCTACCCCTGCTTTAGGTATTTTTTTCAGGTAAACACATACACATAGCACCCATTCAAGCCCTACCTAATTGCATCAAATAGATGTCATAGAGAGTTATAGAAAACTTGTACAATGAACCCAAGATGTCGAAGGACCATATTATCTTGGCTGAAGTAAAGACCTTTCATTTTTATTACATCTTACTCTGTAGCTACAGAATGGCACTAAATAATTTGATAAGGATACCTATCTTCTATCCCTAGAAGAAAGCCTTTACAATTTCCCCAAATATGACCATCCCCACTAGAATTCCACAGAGCCAATAATTACCTATATCACTATAGTAGAAGAGAGTTCTTTCAGCCATACCAAATGAGATTCTGAATGTCTCATAGTCTTGTCTGCTGTGCTTCATCTTACATTTCAGAACAAGGGCAGCAAATCTCAAGTATAATTATTTATGACCAAGGAGTAAAAAGTAATAAATTAATTCATGATTTTATTGTTTTTCTCTTCTTCAAACATTAGCTACTTGTTTAAATCTTAAGCAATGTAGAATACCTCTAAGCATTGCTCATCTACATACAAGGTTCAAGAGGTAAAATTTTATTGGACCTTGAAGACTGCTCTTTAATTAGGTGTGGAATTTCTTTGTAGATTAACTCTTTGACAAGTTATAAACTCCCTTTATTCTGAGCATCATTTTAATCATGAATTTTGACAGTACTTTTAAACCTACTTTATCACTTCTTGCTGTATCCTTAGCCTTGGTCTTTAAAAGAAGAGATATAGAGAACAAAGAGTAGCTATTAGAAAGGAACATAGAGAAAAGACTTATATCCCTGAACATATATATAGCCCCCATGGAATCCTTGGACTTACAAATAGCAGTAAGAGAATGATAGGAACAGTTTTTTGGCCTCATATCACATTGTTGATTTATGTTGATTTTTTTCCTAAGAAACTGATGTTCAATGGTGCTTTCTCTATCTTGTATTTGTGAATTTAATATTAGTATCAATTAGTGATATGTTTATCACTATTCATTTCTATTTTATTTGATCTGATTCAATAGTCTATCTTTATATAAAACAAACTATCTTGCGATCTTGACTGTCATATAATATGCTAATTATCTCTCCCAATTTTGTGACATATTCAAATGTGATAATATTATCTATGCTTTCATACAGGCCATTATTAAGAATATTCTACAGCACAAAACTGAGTAGGGGCAGTTAACAAATATTTTTTAATGCTCTTACTATGTGCAAGGCACAGTGTTAAGAGTTAGAGCTACAGATATGAGCAAAAAAAACAAAAACAAAAAAAGACAAGGAGCTTAAATTCTAATGGAACTAGACAACACATAAAAAGAAGTTATAAGTGCATATTTAACATGTATTGGACTACCTGCCATCTAGGGGAGGGGGTGAGGGGAAGGAGGGAAAAATTTGGAACTTTAGGTTTTGCAAGAGTCAATGTTGAAAAAATTACCCATGCATAGTTTTGTAAATAAAAAGATAAATAAATAAAATAAAATAAAATAAGAAGAAGAATAAAAGAAGTTATAACTGGAGTAGGGAAAGGATTCTGAAAGGCATGGTGTTGAGGTTCAGAAAGTAAGAAAAAGACCAGGAAGGGAATGAAGGTAGGCTGGTCTGGGGCCCTCTTCAAAATGAGGGAGAAACTCAAGCAGTCAGCGAAAGGGGCAAGAAAGACAAAATAATATTCCAGGATGGGATCAGAGGGGCCAATATATGGTCCTTGAAAGGCTTTAGGTTCTCAGGATCCAGAGCAAGACTGAGTCCGAGACATTATATTGAAATCCAGGTACCGATCACTATGACTTCCTTCCACCTTACCTTCAAGTCATTAAGTACTTCTCTATTAGTCTGATTAATCAACAAATTCCAAATCCATTTCATTATTCTATCATCTAGCCTATATTTTTTTTTATCTTTTCCATAGGAACAGTATGACAGACTTGATTAAACTTTCCTCAATTGATAAACTGTCCTTACACAGAATTTTTCTTAGCTACTAAGTTAGTAATCCTATCAAAAAAAAAAAAAAAAAAAAAGAAATCTTAATCTATTATGGCACTAGGTCTTTTTCCAGATGTTCACTAAAACAATATCTTTAATAATAAAATTCTAGAATTTGACCAGAAATCAAAGTCAGAGTTACCAACTCAGAATTTACACATTTTATTTTCTTACAATTTGTGAAATTTGGGACATTTGCCTTTCCCCAGTTCAATAATTTATCTTCCTCTTCCCACAATCTCTCAATTATCATCAAGAGTTACTAAATAATCACACCCACCATTCTATCTATTCATACAGATGTGAGCCATCTGGGCCTAGTGACTTGAATTTGTTATGATCAATTGAGGATTGTACTCTCTTACTATCTATGTATTGTTGAGAGAAAAGATAATATAGTTAGTGGACAGTCAGAAATGTTAATTTCAAGTATTGTCTGACAGCTAATCCACCTCTCTGGACCCCAAGCTCCTCAACTGTAAAATACAGATGCTTGACTCAATGACTTTTAAGGTCACTTTCAGCTCTAAATCTAAAATCTTAACGCCATTTTCATTTTATTTTATTTTTATCCCTTATTTCTGCACTTTGAAGTTCAAAGAGCATCCCTTTTGGTAGAGAAAAATAAAAGCAAGACTTTTCTCTATTGTCAAACATCATTCTGACAATATACGTGCTGAACATGCATTCATACAACCATACTCTATGGAGTAATCCAATTTCTTCTTTGATTCCACTTTTCCCCCAATGCAACTAAAAAAATAACACTCCTTTGATTGCTGTCCTTAGTTTTCAGTTCATCCTGGGTTTGGGCAGTCCTTAATTATGTACACAACTATGCTTTTTTATTTATTCTTTGTTTCCTACAGATCTTTAAAAAAAATCTAAATTGGTTGGTGAATTCTCTGTATCTCTCCATCAGTCCTTCAGACAATTTCCCTGTTTCTTTCTCATCTGAATTCTTTCTCTTTATGTCATTCTCAAGAGCTTTCTATTCCTCTTTTGCTTACTTCACTCCCCAGTAGAATTTTAATCCCTGAGATCCTACCTATTCTTACTCTGAACCCTATGAAACCTGCTCTCCTCACATTTAAGGTACCTATCAAACTCTGCTTAGCTTTTCTCTCTTCTGTCATATATTGGAAGATCAGATGGCCACTTTTCTCAATGTTCTCTTTATTTCTGTCCCATCAACCAACTTTTTCTAGCTGTCAAAAATCAGATTTAGAATAAAATTGCCTTTTCTTAGTTCCTATACCTTTTGAAAGATTAAATTACCATAAAGGCAAGTCAAGAAAGCATTAGTTTCTCTATTTTGGAAAGAAAGTAGTAGGAGGGGGAGAGAAAAGGGGAGAAAGAAAAACAGACAGAGAGGCAGAGAAAAGTCTAGATGATGTATGGATAATTAAGTTCCCATTATTCTTCCTATATTACAGAAGACCCCTAATTCATTCTTCCATGCCATGTTTATGATCTGTTTATTGGTCTTCTCACTCATTTCCTCTTCTTGTCTAGGTGGTCTAGAAAACTCTGCTAACAATTTTTTTTTCTTTTTCTGCTTCCAAAATTATCTCCACCAATGAACTTCTCCTCCTGAATTTCCTCATAAAAGCATACCTTCATAACCAGTCTTCCCCACCTTTTAAGTCTTATTTCTTTTGAAACCCATCCAGAATCATATTCCAATAAAACATGTCATTCCACCCCATCCCAGTGATATCTTTGAGGTCACTTTTGCCTTGGGGTCTCTAGGCTGTTTTATTCTCTACTTTTTTGCCCATACTCTATGCATATGTCAACAGACATTTTAATTTTAATTTGTTTCTTGTAAACTTTTGAACATATTAACTGTTATTTGTCTTATGACACTATGATATTTGGAAGTTTTCTCCATTGCACTTTCTTTTAATTTCAAAGTTCTTTTGATTAAATATTCAAGACTTCAAAAAGCAAACTTTTACCAATCCTTGTTTCACCCATGTTGCATTCATCCTCTGCCCAGGAGCTTATCATCACCACATTTTAAGCTATGGCAAATTCCCATTCTTAGATACCATATTTTTAACCAGCTTTTCACTTCCAAAATCTGCTTTTTTCTTTTGTATGCCTTTCCTTTCCTTGGTTGGTATGATGAAAACACCACCTGTTTCTCTAAGGCCTGCAGTTTCTTGCCTAAGATTTTATAATCTTTGGCAATTCTTTATAGATTTTTTTTTTTTGGCAGTATTATCTGTACCCAAGCAAATCACCAGAAAGTGGTAGTAGTCATTCATTTTGGCAAGTCTTGGAAAGATCTCTATAATGTTGGATTCATGCCTCAGGAAAACAACAGACTTTTGTATTGTTGTTATCGTGTTCATAAATAGCTATCTCAGTATCTTTCAGCAGGAAGTCATCAAACATTACAATTCTTCCTTTTCTGAGCTGTAGGAGAAGATATCTCATCTGATATTAACTTTGGAGCCACTTTGGAGCAGCTTTTCCTCAGAGCATCCTCATTTTCATGAAAAGCCTCAGATGTATTTCTTAGCTCCAAATATTCTACAATGCTTCTTCCATCTCTTCTGTTTGACATTCTTCCACTCTTCAACCTCCTGAGACAGATCATGATTCTTATTATATATCCAGGTTACTTTTTTTCCCTTGCTTTTCACTCTAAAGTTCCCCGTTTTGTTTTGATTTTTGTTGTTGTTCAGTCATTTCAGTTATATTCAACTCTTTGTGACCCTATTTGGGGTTTTCTTGGCAAAAATTCCGTAGGGGTTTTGCTAGGTCCTTCTTCAGCTCAATTAAGAGATGAGGAAATTGAGGCAAACAGGGGTAAGTGATTTATCCAGGGTCACATAGCTAGTTAGTGTCTGAAGTCAGATTTGAACTCAAGAAAATAAGTCTTCCTGACTCCAGGTCCATTTAAGGAGCATTTAATTGCCATGATAATAAGACCTGTCAGATTGGCTAAGATGACAGGAAAAGATAATGATAAATGTTGGAGGGGAAATGGGAAAACTGAGACATTGATGCATTTTTGGTTGAGTTATGAAATAATCTAACCATTCTGGAGAGCAATTTGGAACTATACCCAAAGGACTATAAAATTGTGCATGCCCTTTTTCCCAGAAGTTCCACTACTGGGTCTGTATCCCAAGGAAATCATAAAAGAGGGAAAAGGACCCAATGTGCAAAAATGTTTGTAGCAGCTCTTTTTGTGATGGCAAAGAATTGGAAAATGAGTAGATGTCCATCATTTGGGGAATGGCTGAATAAGTTTACTATATGAAAATAATGAAATATTATTGTTTTATAAAAAATGACCAAGCTGATTTTAGAAAGGTCTAGAAAGATTTATATGGATTGATGCTGAATGAAACAAGCAGAACCAGGAATACTTCCTACATAGAAACAGCAAGTTTGTGAGATGATCACCTGTGAAAGACTTGGTTCTTCTCAGCAGTTCAGTGATCCAAGACAATCCCAATAAATACCATCTACATCCAGAAAAAGAACTATGGAGACTGAATGTAAATCAACACATGTTATATTCACTTTTTTTTCTGATTTTTTTTCTCTCGTGATTTTTCCTTTTTGTTCTGATTTTTCTCTTCCAACATGAGTCATAAAGAAATGTATAAGCATAGAAAAGAACATTTTTTTTAAAAGAGTATGAATAGGTATTTTTCCAACCAAAATTCTTGTTCTGATCCTGTAAGGTAGTTACATGTTTACATGATCATGGAGGCTTCGGAAATAGCATTAGTTAAATTAACCCTAAGATTTTATCCCTTTCAGGAGAACTTTAAGGAGAGAGGAGAAGGAAACAAATTATTTATTGAGCACCTAATGTGGGTCAGACATTATGTTAAGTGCTTTACAAATATTATCTTATTTGATCTATACAATACCCTTGGAGATAGATGTGATTATTATTCCCACTTTATAGTTGAGGAAACTGAAACAGACAGAGGTTAAATGACTTGCCCAGGATTCCACACTTAAATTTGAACTCCGGTATTCTTATGATAAATAATATATCTCTTCTGTTTGACATTCTTCTGCTCTCCAGCGTCCTGAGACAGATCATAATTCTTGTTATGTCTCCAAGTTACTTTTGTACTTTGTCTATTGTGCTACTTAGCTCCCTCTAAATTAAAGGCTGTCCTGTAAATCTGAAGAACAGTATGGACACCTGGAAAGGAGAGGCTTAAAGTTTAAGAGAGAACTAGAATTCTGGAGAATTATACAAGTTTCTGTGGGCAGTCAGAACTCCAATACAGAGAAAAGGATTGTTGTGTTGATTAGGAATTTGAGTGTGTCTTTCATACTTTTTACAAGATCAAATTAAGCCTGTCCTATAGTCTGTACATTATTAGGATAAGGCATTGAATGGCAGCTAAGGGTACTTAACCTTTTCTACAACTGCAATATTATGTATGGACTTCATGAACAAAAAAAATTTGCCAATGTATAGTGAGTAGAATTACCAAGCTTGACATCAGGAAGACCTAAATTCAAATACTATCTCAAACAGTTTTCATTCGTTCCAGGAAGGTCATTTTACCTCTTGTACTCAGGTTCATCATTTGTAAAAATGGGAATAACAATAGTATCTATCTCACAAAGTTGTTATGAAGATTAAGTGAGATTATATGTGTAAAGTTTTGCAAACCTTAGAGTACTATATAAATGCTAGCCATTCTAATGCTTTTATACACAAAAATCTTCCAGAATTCAGAGAACCTAAATTAATATATTTGTAGTTCAGCAAATGTAGGCAGCATAACATTCCTTCTGTGATATTTTTGATTGAAAGAAGAAATGTGAACAGCAGCTATTTAATTTGCCATTAACCTATAAAAGACACTAGTTATATAAGTTGATTTGGAAAATATAAGTGAAATACCACTTTACCATTATTATTACATTCGGTTATACTAAAGTATCATGAGGTACTGTGGCTTGAGTGATGTTGCTGTTTTAGATAAACTAGATGATTGCAGTTAATGAGTGAAGAAGCAATTCATTTGGTACAGTTGGATTCGATTGTAAGAATAACAGAAGCAATTGGATTAACTTGTGCTACAGCCACAGAATTCTGGGGTTACAAAGACAGTGGTAACTCATCAAAAGACCACTGCCATGATTTAAGCTAATTAACTCTATTTAAGATGACTGGGAGGTAGATTCTGGATCTGGATTTGGAGTTAGAAAGACCTGAATTCTATTGTCAACTGTAAAATAGGATTAATAAGAGCACCCCCTTCCTGGGGTTATTGTGAGAATAAAATGAGATAATATTATAAAGCACTTTGAAAAACACTAAAATACTATACTAGCTAGTTTATTTTAGTTCATTTACAACTCACTGGAATTCCTGTGGGTTAATGATTTAATAGCAGGAATAATGTGGATAATAAGTAGACTCACTTTACTCTATTCCATGAAAATTTTTAAAATTTATTTTAAAATTAAAATTTTTAATTTTATTTTAATTATTTAAGAAAATCTATAAAGGATTAAAAGTATCAGTAAAGAAAGAGGAAATGTTCCTCATATATACTTAGGGAATCAATGTTCTCTATTAGTAACTAGTGGGGAAAGATTCATGCACAGAAGCAAGGAAAGTCTCTTTTGGGTGGCCAGATGGAGTGAGGGGACAATTCCACCATATTGTGCCTCTCTCTGCTTTTCTCAGCAGCCAACAAGCTTTTATATTAACTATAGAAGATAGTTATCTCTCCGTTCCTTTATTCTCAGTTCCAGAAAATTGTCTACATGGTCCTTTGTTCCCCTTTTTTTTTGTAGGCAAGCCTTCCATGTGTTTTTTCAATCTCATTTCTCTTTCTGCCATTCCTTCTTCCTGGCTCTACTGGCCTATGCTTATGATGCAATCATCTAACATTTCAGGTACCAATCTCCTGAAAAATGAAGTCTTGGTTAGATAAATTCATGTCTTATGCACAACATACTGTAGGCTTGTCCGGGCCCACCCTGTCATACCATCAATAGGTATTTGAAGATTACAAGAGATATTTGTGTAGTGGGAAAAACATTAGAACAAGAATCAGATCTGGCTCTATCACTGTCCTGTAACCTTTGATAAATTATTTATCCTCCCTTAACCTCAGTTTCCTCATCTGTAACATGGCAATAATACCATTTCTCCTTGCTGACACAGGGTTATCAGGAGAATCAGATGAAATAATGAATAACTTTCAAAAAGGTAAATTGCTAGGTAAACATATAATAATTATCCTCTATGTACTCTTTCCGTAAGTCTTTCATTTATTCTTTAAATAGAATATAATCATGTTTATAAACTGGATCACATTTTGAAAAAATTTTAAAATGGTACCTAGTTTTCTGTAGTACTATTTCAGAATCCAGAGTGCTAGATTCCAGAAATTTCATTAATGCTTTGTTCTTAAAACCTTACTTCCACAATTCCAAATGTATGGAGGATGAATCATATAGACCCTCTAGTTTCTGCTCAATCTATAAAAATAAGACTACTTATCTGCTATGTATTTCAGGGGAAACTAAGATTAAATATATGTGATAATCTTTGAATGTCTCAGGTGGAAAGCAATATTTATTATCGCTGCTGTTTGTAGGAAGTCTTGAGATCCATAGTCATAAGAGCCTTAGAACTATCTAAATTAGTGTGAGAATGACTCAGATGTCTGGTCCAAAAATAGCATGCCCATGGATACAAACTGTTCTCCTTTGTTGTTCGCCCTCTCTTTCATGCCTTCCCAAATTTATCACCCTTGAGAGATTTGGGGCAGATTGGCACAGTATTAAAAATAGTAACTTGCTTATTCATCCAAAGTGAATAAGACCTTGTAGCAGGAGAATAAAAACTAATTCTGATTTAATTCATTTTCATAGTCAGGTAGCAGTTTCTTTTCATTTAATGTTAAACTTTGTCTTGAGTTGATGCCATATATACAAGATTCTATCTGCTTTGTTAAAATATCTGAATGGTGGCTGCCAATCATTGTAAATCAATCCATTCACACACAAGGATGAGCTCAGATGGAATGTTGGCTTTAAAAACTATTTACAATATTGGGGTTATAACCCTGGACTCCATCTTCCCACAGCTTGGAACTGAGCCTTAAAATTCATTGAACCACAAAGAAGGTTGCAGGTGTGCCCACAGAATGACAATGTTATCCAGGTGAGGTGATTCCCAGGGCTGGCAAGTTTTTAAAAGTCCACAGAAGTAACATAGAGCACTGTGGAGAGTTAGTATAGCAAGGGTACAGGTTATGGTGATAGCAGGCACCAGAACAAATGTCAGTTGTGACTGGGTCATTCTGATGTTTGGCCCAGGTGTGGGCAATATGACCAACTGAGAAGGAGTGGTGAAAATGGTGGCCTGCACAGTCCAAGCCTTCTACGGATTTAAATTTAGAATTGTAGATTAATGGTTCTGAAGATACTGAAGGGCAGAACAATCAGCAAGTTACTGCTGAAGTGCTAAGTTGGCCAGACACTTAGCAACAATTAAGGTTTGTTTGCACTAATAGCAAAAGATTTTACATATATAGCCATATAATGGGTTTTAATAAAATTTCACTTACTCATTGTTTGAGTTTTGATGGCATGAGTATAAATAACAACTGTTTCTGTTCTGGCCAGAAACTCTGAGATCTTCCCCCCCTCCACGCCAAGACTGATTCTTTTGTGAAGGTAAACCTGGCCATCTTTTGCCTCAGGTCTTACCTTACTAAGGTAAATCAATGATTTATCTTAAATCACTGAATGGGTCTTGCCTCGGACAAACTGGGATTTGGGAAAGACTTTATAAAAAGGCCAAGATCTCCCACTGAATCCTGAGTTATACCCAGTCATCTTGATTTATGTCTTGCCATTGCAATCCAGTGTCTCTAGAGGAGAAAATGAGTCTACTGACTTTGCACAGCTTTTCCTCATTTAAATCCAATTCAAGTGCAAGTAAGGATATCACCCTCATGATAACATTGGTCCTCCTAGAGAACAAAGGAAAAACAACCATAACAACATGTAAATATTTATATTTATGAATAAATACATAAGTATTTTAAGTATATTTTCATTATGTAATAGGATACATTGCATGTGACTATGCATCTGATTGTCATTTACCTGATGTTTCTTTGCAAATGAACGTATCATGTATTATGTTACTCTATGCAACATATGTGTCTGATCTGCTGCATACAGCTCTAATATGGATTTCACACCTTTATCTACCTGCACATTGTCATTAATTAATGTGTGACAAAGCACTCAGTTGGTGTCCAGAAGACCTTTTCATGTCTCACCTCAGACAAGCATTAGCTCTGTGTTCCAGGGCAAGTAACAATTTATCTCCACTTCAGTTTCCACATCTGTAAAATGAGATTATAATCTATCACAGAGAATTATCGAAAGGATCAAATGATGTATATAAAGTGCTTTGCATAATTTCAAACACTACATAGATGTCACATCATTATTATTGTTGTTTTTATTGCTTTCTTCTCCTTTTGGTAGAGTTCAGATAGAAATGGTTCTATGACAGAGGTATTATTCTTTTATATTTAGTGCACTGTGAACTATTACACAGGGAAATAAAATGACTGCTTTTAGTAATTGAATTTAAGTACTGAGGTGGAAGCTCTTTACTCTTATAGCTACTCTGTAGTATGACAAGAAGATGATTTTTTTCTGTTAAGTCTGTATGTTTTGAAAGCTTGTCATCCCAAGTAGCTTGGAGATCATAGTGTTTGTTATGAAGACAACTATTAACAATGTTGCATAGCATTTCTTCAAGTATTCTCCAAAGGAGAAAAGAGTAAAGAATAATTTTTGGAGAAGAAAACACAAATTATTAACAAGAACAGAAGTTCAAATTCTCAAATAAGCAAAGAAATACCAGTCAAGACAACTATAAAATACTAAATCCCATTAAATGAGCACATATATATATATATATATACATATACATATATGTGTTATATACATACATACATACATTTGTGGTTATGTATGCATATATGTGTATATAAATGTGTGTATGCACTGTGTATTTATGTGTGTGTATGTGAGTTGATCTATCAGGACTTCAGCATTTTATTACATTATTAATATGACAATATATTTGTATAAAATTTGGGGAGAGCAAAATGGTAATGAGCATTAGAAAATTGATTATGCCCTTTGATCAGCTCAGCAGTTTGTTGCTATTCAATTGTTGCTCAGTGGTAAAACCATTTGGGGTTTTCTTGGCAGAGACACTGGAATAGTTTGCCATTTCCTTTTCCAGGTCATTTTACTTATGAGGAAATAAGGCAAACAGGGTAAAGTGATTTTCTCAGCATCATAAAGCTGCCCAGAGTCATTTTTATTCAGTCATGTCCAATTGTACTTGGTGTTTTCTTGGCAAAGATACTAAATTGTTTTGTCATTTCCTTTTCCAGCTCATTTGACAGGTGAGGCAACTGAGGAAGAAAGGGCTAAGTGACTTGCCTAAAGTCAGACAACTTGTAAGCATCTGAATTTAGGTCTTCCTGACTCAAAGCTTAGCAATCTATTCATTGCACCACCTAGCTGCTGCAACTACAGTAACTTTATCTTAAATGCATCATAAACAAGCAAGTGACTATCTACATAAAATATTTCTAACTCATTTATTTGTAAATTGAGAACATCTGGAACAAAATATTATGTTCATGATTTAATAACATATTACTATAGTGTAATGTTATTACACCAGAAAATGACAATATTAAGAATGCAAAAAAAAGAAGCAGCTAGGTGACACACTGGATAAAGCACCAGTCCTGAAGTCAGGAGGAACTGAGTTCAAATCTAATCTCAGACACTTAACACTTCCTAGCTGTGTGACACTAGGCAAGTCACTACTTAACCCCAATTGCCTCAGCAAAAAACAACAACAACAACAACAACAACAACAACAACAACAAAAAGAATGCAAGAAAAAGACACAGAAAATGATCTGCAATGATATAACCAGAAAAGAAAAACAGTATACATATTGACTTACAGCTATTTTAAAAAGTGAATTTAATTGTTCAGACCTAGATAAACTATATTCCAGCATACAGAAAGATCCAATAATTGATTACTGGAAAAATTCATTACCATTGAAAAATCTTGGAAAATTAGAAATGTTTTGTAGGACTGGAAGGAGCAAATATTGCCCCACTTAAAAAAAAAAAAAAAGGAAACAATATTGGGTATGAACATTTAGAAAAGGAAACAATGATCAGTAGGACTCTGTATGACTTTATCAATAATGTCATACATGAGTAACCTCATTTCTAACTATCTGTGGTTAGATTTGACCCAGTGCTCTATCTACTATATAGCTGCCCTTCCTAACAATTACTGTTCAAAAGCAAAAAAGAATTTTTTTCCTCATAGAAGGAGCTTAAGAAAAAGCCAGGCAATTTGTCAGGCATATTATAGAATGAATTCTTTTTCTCATACATACATAGTTAGTGATCCCTTATAATTCTGAAACACTGTGATTCTGTGGGACATAATAGCTATTTTCAAATAATTGAAGGGCTGTCATTTGGAAGAGAGATCAGACTTTTTCTCCTTGGTCTCCTGAATGTTCAAATCCTACTTCAGACAAATACACTGACTGCATACTTACAAACAAGTTCAGAACTTAGCTTATTCATCTTTAAAATGGCTACAATTATCCTTGCTTTGCTGACCTCACAAGATTTTTGTGAAGAAATCATTTTAAAAACTTTACAATAGTATAAAAATATCATTTGTTGCTTATTCTGGATCTGTAATTTTATCAGTAGAGAGAGTTACTTCTCACAATACATTTCCCTCTACAAATACAAATCTGCGCACTTATAGTCTCTGAGAAATGCCTAGTAAACTGAGAAGTTAAGTGATTTGCTAAGGATCATATTACCAGGATATGTTAGGTCAGAAATAGGACTCAAATTCAAATCTTTTCTACTCTATGGCCACCTTATTTATTCAGTCTGTCAGGGTGCTTCTCAAGTTATTATTAATTTTACTGATCTGATTTGTGGTTTATCACAGTTGATATGACTACTGAATGAGTCTTAATCTCATGTTCATTTTTCTGCTGTTGCTTAGAGTTTTTATATTAATCATTCCATAAAAATGATTGAATTAAATCAAAAAAGGAAGAACCTACCAATGACTTTTGATTCCTCTTGAAACACACACACCACCATCATAGAGATGTTAACTCCATTTTCAGGTATGGAACAATCCTAAAATGATACAAGATCATATGATATCAAGTATCAATCATCTACTCAATATTCAAACATTTGCAAATAAGTTACAATATGCATATACAATATGCAATATGCATATATGCTAAGCAATGTGTGACATAACAATATGTAAAATCATGTGTGATATATTTTGGGAGCCATACATTGTTATGAACATTCACTAATGGACTGGAGAAGAAACTTTTTTGGAGTAATTTCTAATCAGTTCAGATCAAGCTTTCTTTAGAATTTGATGAAAGGTATTTCTCTAACTTTTGGCAAGCCTAGGCCCTATTTCTGTAGGGGTGTGAAAGGAATATAGTCAAAAGGATGCTAGATTAGGAATCAAGGGACTTAGGCTGTCTCTGCCACTAACTAGCTATATGACTTCTCTGGGTCTCATTTTCTTTATCTGTAAAATGAGAAAAATTGGATAAGATGATCTCTATGTCTTCGGATTCTAAATCTATGACCCATCAGCTGGAATATTATCTTTATGTGAAACAGTATTAATTCAAGTTTGATTTTCTTGAGAGTCTCAGCATAATGTTTCTAGGAAACATTAATGTTTGAGCATATGTATGTAGATGAGGGTACACACCACAAGGTTTTCCAACATGCTCAATTTGACTTTCACTAGTCTGAACAGATGGCAATGTCTGAATGTGGAATGGAATGGGAAGGCATTTATTAAACACTTACTATGTGCCAAGTACTATGCTTAGTACTGAAGATAAAAATAGGAAAGAAAGATAAGTTCTTACTCTCAAGGTGCTCACAATCTAATTAGGAGAGACAATACATATAAAGGGGTTCAGCTGCAGGTCCGATGAAAAGACTCAGTAGTGAAATGGTAAAAAAAACAACAACAACAACAACAACAACAAAGTCCAACATAAAGTAAAAATCATAGGATCATAGATCTAAGCTAGAAAAAAACTGAAACACAATCACTTTATGCATGAGAAAACTGAAGTCCAGGGATGCTGAGTGACTCATACAAGACATTGTGGTCTTCCATAAATCACAATCATAACCTGGAGAATGTCAGTTTAAAAAATGAATTTTATTTAACAGTTAAATATTAAACATAATTTGATTTCTCTTGATCAATAATAAAAACTCTTTTCCCAGTGATTTATAGAATCTAGTTCCAGAGCAGATGATAAGACCTAAAGGATCTTAGGGAACAATTACAGGGTGGATGATAATGCACAGTGGTCTACCACCTTACTATGAAATCTCTGCACACTCTAGTGATGTCATACCCCAATCAATAAGTATTCAGAAGGGGTTGCTGTACCCAAGAAACAGAGTATAAAAGGTTATTCTAGTGGGGAGCTATTAACTGGAGAGACAACATATAGCTAGAAAGAGGCTTAATGGGAACTGAAAATAATGAGGGCTGGCCAGTGAACCAAAAGGGTCATTAGCAGCTAGTTTCTGCTAAGTCCTCAGGAGTCCATTGGGATCTTGGTAACTACAGGAAGGCTAGAGCAGGGGAAAGGTTCCTGGAGGCTTTTCCTGGTGCCTGCTCCTGTTGACTTACTGAGTAGTAAATAGAAAAAAAAGAAAATGAACACCATTAAATAAATTTTGCTGAAGTGACAATGATAGTAAAAAAAGAAATGAATGCCTTTAGGAAATCTTATGTGGATCTAAATGCTTTAAGCTCTTGTGGATTTGATCATGAGGATTTCAACTGAAAATGAAAGAGGAGGGAGAAAATTTTTCCCATATATCTGGCAAGCTAGATACCACAGAGTAATAAGTATAAGCATACCTTGGAGATATTGTAGGTTTGGTTCCAGACTACCACAATAAAGTGAATATTGCAATAAAGTGAGTCACAAGAGTTGGTTTCCTAGTGCATATAAAAATTATGTTTACAAAATACTGTAATGTATTGTGTGGATATTATTATATCTTTTAAAAATGTTCATGCCCTAATTAAAAAAAAACACTATTGCTAAAAAATACTAACTCCCACCTGATCCTTCAGTAATTCAAAATCTTTTTGCTGGTATAAGGTCTTGCCTCAATATTGAGACTGCTAATTGAGCAGGGTGGTGATTGCTAAAGACTGAGATGGTTGTGGCAATTTCTTAAATTAGGATAGCTATGTAGTTTGCCCCATCAGTTGACTCTTCCTTTCTTAGGGAACACTTAAAGGCCATTTTAAGTTATTAATTGGTCCAATTTCAATATTCTTGTGTCTCAGGAAATAGGGAAGCTCAAGGAGAGGAAGAGAGATGGTGAATAATTGATTGATGGAACAGTCAGAACTCCCACAACATTTGTTGATTAAGTTCACAATCTTATATGGGCATGATTCCTGTCTCCTCAAAACTATTACAATAGTTAATATCCAAGATCATTGAGCACCAAAACAATTATAATATAAATGAAAAAATTTGAAATATTGTGAGAATTTCCAAAATGTGGCATGGAAATGTAATGTAAGTACCTGCTATTGGAAAAATGGTGTTGATAGATTTGGTTAGTTCAGGGTTGCATAAGTCTTCAATTTGTCTTTTGTTTTCTTAAATGTTAAATCTGTGAGGCATTATGAAATGAAGTGTATTAAAATGAGAAAAACTATAGCAAGGATAGAAGAATAATAAAGAGGGCCAATAATTTCAGACAATATCTAATTCTAGAACCAGCAGCAATAAAATCTAATGACTTCAGGTATGGGGGGGTGTGTGTGTGTGTGTGTGTGTGTGTGTGTGTGTGTATGTGTGAGTGTTACCCCCTCTGGGTTCATTCCCTCAGTTATACTGATGCTTACATTTTGAGTCTCTAGAGGAATGACAGAGTTTTAAGGACAACCCTATGGATGGTTATTCTCTTAATACTATAATTCATGAGTCCCTATTAGTGTGCTTCTCTTTAGCAGCCAGACAGTAGATTAAGTTATTAGCAAAGGCAAATAGCATAGCATAAACAAATAATAAGAAAGCATTTCCTCATAACTACCACATGACATATATATATACATATATATGTATGTATATAGATATATACACATATATTCCCACATAAATATATATAAAATCCAAAGGGAATAGACATAAACTTATAATATAATGATAGTAAAACACAGGTTTAAAACGCACATAGCCAATGCGATTTACAATTTCAAAATTACAGGACCTTGATAGCATTCTTTTTTAAGATGGACTTCATTTCTGTGTTTGAAAATTAAGGTAAATTAGAGACAGCTAGATGCCACAGTAGATAGAGTACTAGCCCTGGAGTCAGGAGGACCTGAGTTCAAATATGGCCTCAGACACTTAATACTTCCTAGCTGTATGACCCTGGACAGGTCACTTAACCTCAATTGCTTCTCCTCCCAACTGCCTGCCAAAAAGAGAGAAAATTAAGGTAAATTGAGAGACAATGGTCTGCACGTTATCAATTTATTAAAGGCTAACTGTAACCAATAAATTGAATCAATATCTTTTCTCTCAATGACCAAAGACTCTGAGGTAGAGCTCACCAATCTTAATATAGTTTGGGGGAGCACAGAGTTGGGTAGGTGGGGAAGACAATATAATTGGTTATAAAGGAGACAACATCTGGAAGAGGTGACATGATTGGTTACATCAAGAAGTACCCACGTGGTATTAGTAACCATCTCTTTCTGACACAGAGGAATGCTGTTTGATTTATGCCATCCATTACCATTTTGTAGAACTTGTTAGTGGACCTGAGTTAGCAGACTCACTGGTGCCTAGAAAGAAAGGTACATTAGAGATATATGGCTTTCTTTAATGGTTCGAGGACAATTCAGGGACAATCTATCTCTTAGAAATAGCTTTAGGACTTAAAGATAACACCAGATAGATACCTTGGTATTTTTCCAGAAGCTGAAGGCATGGTAGGTAACAATTTTCCCCATTAATTACAGTTTTAACTTAACTCAGAAGGAAAGCTGAGTTCCTGAGCTCAAGTCAAGGACATGATGAAAATTCAGTTATAAAAATCCATATAGTATAAATCAACTGCACTGAAGGAATCAACACAGAAGAAATTAGATGCAACAGTAATTTTGATATTTTCATCATGAAGACCTTTTGCTGTGGGTTGTGACTTCAGTGCTGGAAAACTTACTTCATTTATTCAACTAGGCTGACTCTTCCTATGGCACAGCATCTCCACTGGACAGATCAGTCCACTACCAAGCCAGAACACAGCAGCTCTCCCAACTGTGGATCTAGCTCCTCTTCAGGTCCAGCTGCTGCCAGAAAAAATGACTGGACAGACTGCTCATCTACTGGATTCTGTACAGAAAGTAGTGTTTCTGCTGGACAATTTAATTCAATGGACTCACTGGTCTCACTCTTCAATGAACAGCTGCAGTCTTCACTACCTACATCCTCTAGTTTGGCTTGGTCTTCCAGCATTCTTTTCAATTGGAGCATTATAGCTTTAAGGTGGGAGAGGGCTAGCCCCTCAAATTCTACTTTTCTTTTGGGTTCGCTGCAAACTCCCTTTACTTATAATCAGCCAGTCACAATTCCCAGATTTCTATTGGGTTCTCATTTAAATGAGTGGTTAAGGACAAAGGTATTGAAGTACTCTATTCCCAGAAGAAAGTTCATTATCTCACTGACTTCCTCACTGGCAGTTAAACTGTTCAAAGCTTTAGATTCTTTCTAAGTTGCAAAATGCTTCCTTTACATATGAAAAGACTTTCCTTTTAAATTTCAGTGTCGCTATTTTTCCTTCTTTTGTCCTCTTAAATTTACTAAATCTAAAGGGTCAGCTTTTATAAGTTATAAGTGAACTAGAGAGTGACATGTAAGGAAGCAAATGGGAACTCAGAGGTATCACTTAAACTTGGTAGGATGATTCATGAGTATAATCTGACTTTAGAAGAGTATATCTTATTCAAAAGTGTATATTAAGTAGTACTGTACATACTCCACACTGATCAATAAGCATCTTTTAAAGCACATATTAAATATTACAATTGATCTAAGTTCTAGGAATACTTTCAAATAATGGGATATTTGGTCTTATCAATTTGAGTGTTTACCAATGGTACAGCTTGTAATACATTCATATATACTGTATTTTTCCATAAGGTCACTACAAGAAGTCTATCCAACATGCTGGGAGCCTTCCTCACTTTTTCTTGACAAGTCAAAGTTGCCAGTGGAACATTCAAATCCCTGATCCTCTCCCATCCCCATAGCCTGTCCATCATTTTTCCTATTGAACATTTCCCAATGACATCTGTTATTCCTGTTACTTAAAATTTTTCATTGGTTTTATATACACACAGACACAATAGACACACATATATAATATGAATATATTTATGTTATGAATATATGTATGTATAAGAGCCTGATGATAACCCACTATGTACATCTATGCTACTTTCACTGTTTTAGAGACTATTCCATGTCTTTCAGGCATGCAACAGCAACAAAAGATATTACTGTTAAAAAGATGGACCATTATTTTTTGTTTTTGTTTATTTTGTTTGTTTTTTCTCTTTTTAATTGCTTTGTAACTCTATAATTTTTCTTTCTTTCTTTAGGTTGTACATGTACAATAATTTTAAACTATTTCCATATGAGTTATGCTGGAAAGAAAAACGAGAACAAAAGGGATAAACCATGAGAATTTTTTAAAAATTAAAAGGTCAAAGTAATATGTTTCAATCTTCATTCAGTAGCCATAGTTCCTTTTCTGAATACAGATGACATTTTCCATCCCAAATCTATTGGAATTGCCTTGAATCACCACACTGCTGCAAAGAGCCAAGTCCGTCATAGTTAATCATCAAATAATTTTGCCACTACTATGTACAACGTTCTCCTGGTCCTGCTCATTTCACTCAGCATTAGTTCATGAAAACCTTTCCCAACTTTTCTGAAATCATCTTGCTCATCATTTCTTTTAGAACAATAGTATTCCATTATATCCATGTACCATAATTTATTCAGCCATTGCTTAGTTGTTAGGTAGCCACTCAATTTCCAATTTCTTGCCACCACAAAAAAAGAGCTGCTTTGCCGGTCCTTTTTTCCTCTTTGGGATATAGAGCCAGTAGTATGGGTCATTATTTCTTGGAGAAATTTGGAACCATTAAAGGTGTTTTTCAGTTTTCTGAAGGCAGCCAATCTCATTATCCTTCTGTTCAATTCTGGGCCCAGCTTTATACATCAAGCACTATAGATGATCCATCCAATTGTATATCATCATCTAGGTAACAGATATTGTATTTTCCCAAGTGGAGGGTCAGAGCAAATTCTTGAGTGGTTAAACATCTCTGCTAAAAAAAAAAAAAAAAAAAAAAAAAAAAAAACATGATCTTCTTTTTTATTATAGCTTTTTATTGAGAGAACATATGCATGGGTAATTTTTCAACATTGACCCTTGCAATCACTTCTGCTCCAACTTTTCCCTTCCTTCCCTCCACCTCCACCTCTAGATGGCAGGCAGTCTCATACATGTTAAACAAAAACATGATCGTCTAAGATTTGAGGAAGCCAACAGTTCATCTTCAAACAGAAGCATTTCACCATCAATGGATGGTGAATCTCTTTTCAACTAGTAATGTATCTTTTCCAACACAACAGTGAGTACATTCAGTGAATATACATCTCTTTATTTTATGCCTCATCTTTTATTTATGATGAGAGAGTCATGGAAGAATATTATCTCTGATATTATATCTTTCAAGGAATCTTGAATGATTCTGAAATATGTGTGGTGTCTTCTAACACTTTTGTGGTAGAGAAAAGCTGGCTAAACTCCTTTGCTCTATGCAATACCTTCAAGCCTAAGTTTTGCTCTACCAGATCAAAATCCTTTTCATAATTAATAATAAGCACATTTGTGGCATTTTATATTCTCTCTACACCCCAGCTTCTTACACTGTGATTTGTGATTGCATATATGCTCTTATAACTGAATGTGGGGGTTGCAAAATTATAATTTGTTTATCAGTAAATATTTGATTTGTATACCTATTTTATATACCCATGTTAGAATGACTTTATACTAGTGGGCAGCTAGGTGGCACAATGTTATAGAGTACTAAGCTTGAAGTCAAAAAGACTCATTTTCAATCTGACCTCAGACACTCATTAGCTATGGAACCCTGGGCAAGTCAGTTAATCTGTTTGCTTCAATTTCCTCATCTGTAAAATGAACTGGAGAAGGAAATGGAAAACCACTCCAGTGTCTGTCAAGAAAACCCTATATGGGTTCATGAAGAATAAAACATGACTGAAATAACTGAATGACAACAACAACAACAAAAAATGAGTTCCATTATAGAATATCACTAATTAAAGCCTGCCTATTCCCTACTAATGCCCTCACTGAATATGTACTCAATGCATGAGTATATGAATCTTAAGATTTTGTATAGATAGAAAAGTCAGTGTACTAGGTAGGAACTGTGGATGTTTTCAGTCACCTTTTCCAGTATTAATATAGTTAAAGATTTTTTTCCATATCTTTGGTATCTTGTCTTCTCCTTCATCCTTATGAATTAACTCCTCACCACCCTTACAATTTTGTCACCTCCAGCACTCATCTCCTTTCAGTACACTTGATCTGATCTAACTGCTTTCTCCATCTTTGTTCACTATTTCTACCTCATCCAAGAAGGCCAGTTTGATTAGGCTGAAGAATATGGGAAGCAATGAGGGATGATAAATCTTGGAAGCTAGATTGGACTAACTTGGGAAAGGCTTTAAAGGATAGATAAAGAAGTTGGTATTTGATCGTAAAGATGAAAAAGAGCAATTGGAGTTAATTCAGTAGGAGTCCATTTTGTCCAAATTGATGCTTTTTCATTACCACTTTGGCAGCCTTATGAAGGTTAAATTGAAGAGAGAAACATGAGACAGGAAGACTAACTGGAAGACTTTTACAATAATCCAAGCAGGAGGTGTCTTTACATCTGGGCTGGACTAGAGTAGTGGTTGCATGAATGGAGAGAAAGGGATGGATTTAAGAGATGTGGTGGAAGCAGAATCAAGCAGAGTTGGAAAAAGATATGTGGGGCAATAGAATGCCTGAGGATTGAGAATCTTAATGACTGGAATGATAATAGTACCCTCAATAGAAATCAAGAAGTTCAAAAGAAGGGAGAGTTTTGAGGGAAAGGAAAATAAATCATGTTTTGAACCTCCAACTGGTTATGTAGTTTGAAATATCCAATGAGCAGTTGGTGATTCAGGACTGGAACTCAAGAGGAAGATCTGGATTGGATACATACATATATAGAAATGATAATTAAGCCCATGGACCAGATTAGGTCAATGAGAGAGAGGATGGGCAAGAAGAAAAGAAATCTCAAGATAGAAAGAACTGTGTGTGGGGTTCCCATGCTTAGGGAATAGGACAAGGGTAATGAACCAACAAAGGAGACTGAGAAGGAACTTTCTGATAGGTAGGAGGACAACCAAGATTTCAATGTCATGAAAAAAAAAAACCAAAGGAGAAGATCTGCAAAAAAGACAGTCAATGGTTTCAAATGCTACAGAGTTCAAGAAAGATGAATTGGGGGGAGGGTGGGAAGCTTTTGAATAGCCATTTAAGTGATGAGGTTGAAAGTCAGATTGTAGTGGTTTAGAAGAAAGTTAAAGGAGAAGAAATGGAGATATTTAGTACAGGTAACATTTTCAAGGAAAAAAAGAGGGAGTGAAAGAGGATGATAGGTAGCTGAGATGGTAGGATCTGGTATGAGTTTTATGGATGGGGAAGACATGTACATATTTATAGATGGAAGAAAAAGGAGGAGGAGAAGAAGATGGGGAAGAGGAAGAAGGAAAGGAGGGAGAGGAGAGGAGGAGGTAGCAGAAGAGGAGGGGGGAAGGAGAGGAGGAGGAAGATGAGGAGGAGAAGGGGAAGGGAGAGAGAAGAAGGAAGAGGGGGAAGAGGAGGAGGGGGGAAGAGGAAGAAGAGGAGGAAAGGAGAGAAGAGGAGGAAGAGAGAGGAAAAAGAAGAAGAAAGAAGAAAAAAGAAGGAAGAAGAAGAAAAGGAAGAAGAAGAAAGAAGTGGAAGGGAAGGAAGGGAGTAAAGGAGAAAGGAAGGAAAGAGAAGACCTGGGAAACATTATAGTGTTATGCCACAGTCACCTTGAGGTCGCCCTAACTGGGTCCCAGAACCCCAGGCTATAATCATTCCCTCTTAAGCATGTGATGAGATGGGGATCTTGTACCTTTACAAGACAAAGGTCTGTTATTAGAATATCAGCAACCTCTCCAGCATCTCCCTTCATCACGCTATTCTAAGCACCTCCTCAATCAGAGTATCCCCATCCAGGTACCTCCTCCCACTATGTCATTGAACTTGGGATTCTATAAAAGATCTTCATGTAAGGACACTCGGGGGCGGGGGGAAGAATACTTAAGATGAGAATCCTACTTAATTGATTGATTTACTCTCCAATAAATTAATAATCAAATTGTACTCCAATCTCTATTCTGTCTCAGTTTTGTGGCATTACAATAGCTGCTTTCAAATATTTGAAGGGCAATCATTTGGAAGAAGAAGTTAGATGGTACAGTGGTAAAGCACTAGACATGAAATCAGGATAACCTGATTTTAATCTAGCATTTAATCTAGCATTAGAAACTTCTAACTGTGTGACCCTAGACAAGTCACTTAATTTTTATCTGCCTCAGTTTCCTCAGTTGTAAAGTGAGGATAATAATAACATCTATATCCCAAAGTAGGAGATCAAACAAGATATTTGAAAAGGATTTTTCAAACTTTAAAGTGCTATAAAATCTTAACTATTAAAATTTAGTTTTAGTATTATTGGTCTGCTTGATGCCAGAGGGAATAATTGTAACACTCTGTGATTTTGTGTGTAAGGTGTTTTTGCCATGTGTATATGATGTGGGAAAACTTACTATCTTTGATTCCCAAACCCCTCTAGTTAATGTAATTACCTTTTGACTCACAAATCCTGGTCTCTTTGAATTCCAATAGAAGATCCGGACCTGTCCAGCTCCATCCAGATCTGAGCCAACTTTGGGGCTACACCTAAAAGCCCCTCGAGCTAAGTCTCCTATTATAAAAGGACCACACTGGGAACCCCTCTTTGCAGAGATTCCAAACATGGTAGCCATGTGAGGACCCTCTGTCCACTGGACCCTCTGTCCGGTGTCCTCCTTATCTCTACCTTCACCTATCTCCTACTTCTAAACTCAATAATAAACCTCTTTTATCAATCTAGCTAATAAATGCTTTTATTGGGGACTCATGCCGCTACTAGACCTCATTTACCGCCATATCCTTGCGCCGAATCCAAGGGGGTTGCAGGGGAGTTCCGTTTGACTCCCTGTACCCCAAACCTGCCACTAGACCTCAACTAAATCCTAATTTCATTTAGGTACCCCAAATCTAGACCTCAACATTTGGTTCCCTGACCAGGAATCGAACCCTGGCCACGGCGGTGAAAGCGCCGAATCCTAGCCACTAGACCACCAGGGACCAGGATTTGTGAGTCAAAGGGTAATTACATTAACTAGAGGGGTTTGGGGATCAAAGATAGTAAATTTTCCCACATCATATAGACAGCATCATGGAAAATTTTTGACCCTAAGATGGTATGTAATTTGCCTTTTGATCAACCCACAGAGTCATGGGTATAAAAGATTTTTACAATCCAGATATCTACTTACTAGTGACAGAGCATGTTTTATCCCCTCCTTCCTAAAAGTCTATTGAATGTTAAGATTAAAAGCAAAACTATAAGGGAATTTTGGGTAATCTACCCAGCAAGTATGCAGATCCTTTCCTGCCTCTTAGTGTTCACAACAATGCCTTGAAGAATTGGCAATGTGAGGTTATATTCCATAATAGTAGAAGTTGAACCTGGCAGAAATACTTTAAGGTATCCGGAAGAACAGCTCAGCCATGTGCCCTTGGCAGATCAAATGCCCTTCCTCTGAAAACCCAGTCAGAGTCAGCTTATTTCCAACATGATTGTCACCATGGCTTTATTCTCTTTGGCTTCTAACTCTGACTTTTGGACCATCTGAAAGATTCTCTTCCTCACCCTACTCTGTTATTTTTTGCATTTGTTCTGAGTCTGCTTCCACTGTATTATTAATAATACAATAGCCAACATTTATATAGCATTTACTATGTGCCAGGTACTATGCTAAGTACTATAATTATCTTATTTTACCCTCACAACAATCCTGGGAGGTAACTGCTATTATTATTTCCATTTTGCAGATGAGGAACCTGAGGCTTGGTCAGGGTCAA
Organism: Sarcophilus harrisii; assembly: GCF_902635505.1. Classification (NCBI taxonomy): domain Eukaryota; kingdom Metazoa; phylum Chordata; class Mammalia; order Dasyuromorphia; family Dasyuridae; genus Sarcophilus; species Sarcophilus harrisii. Next base: position 107,179,971 of record NC_045427.1, on the reverse strand, counting down.
GTGGCTTGCTCAGGGTCACACAGCTAGAAAATGGCTGAGGCAAGATTTGACTCTGGTCCAGCACTCTATCCACTGCATCACTTTCAACTGGTATCCTAATCATTTCTCCAGAATATAGGTCCTCATTTATTAGCACCATACTCCCCAAGATCCACATTTCTATGCCAACTTCAGTTTGTCCTTCTTCATGACCAGTGTATTTCCAGATGCTCTCAGTCTTGGATATCTCTGGCCAGGTTGCTGCTGCTCAGTTTGACTAAAATTTTGCTGCTCTCTGCTGGCTCTTGTGAATCAAGAAATCTTCTTGGAGCATCTCAGAGATTGTCCTTGAGATCTCTGATGTTCAGTGCTAGAACCTGATAAGAAGAGCCTTCAAAATGAGGAATCCATCTGGCCCTGGGGATGGCATTAGATATTGAGCTCATCCCAAACTACAGGAAAATTAAAAACAAGATATTTTCTTCCAGCTAGGATTTGAAGATAAATAGGTAAAAACCAATCTACCACCTCACTTGTTTCCAGAATGACTCCCTTGTAGTCATAAGGTAACCAATTCATGGCAGCAGGAAGTGAGCAGTGTGCATAAAAACCAGCACCATAAATCAGAGCAGCCTTCCCCTCTACAATTCAAATACTGCCCTGAAATTTGCAGTAACTTGAGCCCTTTCATTTGGAAATCAACCTCTGGCTGGTGAAAAAGAAAGCATTTAGTTTTCAAGGAGGAAAAGTGTCAGAAGAATCTTTTGAATGTGACTTCAGTTAATAGTAGCATTCAACAGGGAAATATGTAAGAGCCTCTTGTGTCTAAAATTGCTTCCATTCTTGGATCCTACACAAAAGCTGTACTGTAAACATCCTACCCTGCAGCAGATACACTGCATTTCTTTAATGATCACTATGGCAATTCTACCACATGAATGCAGATGTCTGCACAAAATCAGACATTTCTCATTAAATAGAAGTTGCTAAAAGGCCTTACTTTACATATAGAAAACAGACTCATGGAATCTTCTAGTTGGAAGGGACCTTGCAGATCATTTAGCCCAATTTCCTTCCTAATGGATGAATCCCTCTCTATAAAATCTCCAGACAATTGATCATTCAACTTGTGGCTTGATCCATTCTCTTTTGAGTGGATTTGAAATTTGTTATAGACCTGCCTCATTCTTGTATACTTTAATGACCATCATGATAATTATGAATTTTGTGTCACAATTGGGCCTTTTAATCTCCTATCTTGTTTTTCAATCAGCCCTTAGTCCAATCATAAGATCTTAAATTTAAAGTTGGAAGGAGACCTTAAAGATCATTTAGTCCAACCCCCTCATTTTATAAATAAACATGTGAGTTCCATTAAGGAAACTTACTCAAGATGTTACATAAGATCTTACATATCTTACATAGTGTCATAGTCAAATCAAGTCAAGAAGCATTCATTGAGTGCCTATTATATACCAGATACTAGACACCATGTGAAATACTGGGGATCCCAAGAAAGATAAAAACAGCCCCTGTTTTCAAGTAGCTTACAGTCTAATAGTAGAGACAACATGTGTAAAACTGTACAAATAAGATATAAACAGGAAAATGGGAAGTACTCTCAAAGGAAAGGCATCAGCATTGAGGGAAAAGGCTTTTTACAGAAGATGATAGTGTTAATAATGGAGCCAGGGCAGCCAATGAAGATGCACCTTGGATGAACAGTAGGAAGGCCAGCAGCCTTGTATCATGAAGATATGGAGGAGAGTAAATTGTAAGAAGAGAGAAAAGGTAAGAAGAAGGCAGGAAATGAGTTTTAAGAGCCAAATAAAGAATGTTATATTTGATCCTAGAGATAACAGGAAACCACTGGAGTTAAATAAATAATAGGGGGATAAGGTTAGACCTTCCCTTTTGAAAGATCATTTTGATAGTTTAAGTGGAAGATGGATTAGAATGGAGGATTTGAACTCTAATTTCCTGACATTCTATCCACTCTGTTTTTCTTAAAATAAATTTTTTGGTTCTCAGTTCTTAAAGGAAGCAGAATGACTTCATCAGTGCTGGGTTCAAACTGGTTGTGGGCAAGATTCCATAGTTTACAATTTGATTCCAGTTGTAGTTTTATAAGATATTAGTATTCAAACTTTGCTTATTGTGGGGTAGTGATCTAAAATAAATGGAAACTTAGAATGGGTTAACAGAGTAATAAACAGATAGGATTCTGTTATACCTTGCATTTGCAGTAAGACTGGTCCTCTCAGCCCTCTGAATGTGGGGGTCATAAAAAAATAGTAAAAAGGTTTCTGAATGCAACAACCAAAAATTAATTCAAAATCAAATTTGTAATGAATCAGAGGCATTTCTGGTAGTACTTACCGGTATTACATTGAGTGATGTGATTCCAAACACACAACATGCATACTTTGCACATTGCATGCATGAACTCTGCCAGAAACACCTCAATTCAGATTCAAGATGATATTATGTAAAAATTTCCCAGGAAAAAAAGAATCATGAAGGGAAAAAGTTTAAGAAGCCCCACTGTGGAGTACAGTCTCATTGTCTATTCATGGTTATCTTTCTCCCTTATACCTGTATGAGTTTTAGAATTATATGGAAGGAGTATCTGATACCCTAAATCCAACTCTTATTTTGCAAATGAAGAAACTGAGATCAAGGAAACTAATGCTTTTATCAAGGTCACACAACTATCTTGAGACAGGATTTGAACTCAAGTCTTCCTGCCTCCAAGCAGAATGAATGTTCTATCAACTATGCTACTTTGCTACCCTATATTCTTGGACTAGAAACCAGAAGTTTAGGATATTAAATCTAAATTGTTATGTTCCTGAAGGTTTTCTTTGCATTATTGTACTTGCATTTCTCTGCCATTTCATTTAGGTATATAAATATAGTATTATATTATATATATTATATTACATAAGGTATGTAACTATTGTATTTTCTTGGTTTTGTTTTTTTCTGATTCTGTATTGGCACAAGTACAGAAAGTTTTTCCTGCAGCATAGGGCAACATAGAATTTGCAGACCTTGAGGAGTACATTTTTATATAATAATAGCTTTTTATCTTTCAAAATACATGCAAAGATAGTTTTTAACATTCACCCTTGCAAAACCTCATGTTCCATATTTTTCTAACTCCCTCCTACCTCCCTCCTCCTCTAGACAGCAAGTAATCTAATATAGGTTTAACATGTATAATTCTTCTAAATATATTTCCACATTTATCATGCTGCACAAGAAAAATCAGAAAAATATGGAATGCTTCATAAATTTGCATGTCATCCTTGGTCAGGGCCATCCTAATCTCTGTATCATTCCAATTTTAGTACATGTGCAGCTAAAGCGAGCATGAGGAGTACATTTTGACAAAGCTACAGAGCTAACTTATTCCCCTAGATAGAATTCCCCTAGATCCCCTAGATAGAATTTTTCAGAGAAATTCTATATCACCAACTATCAGTACCAGAGAAGGTTGTGAGTCTGATGAATGGAGCTGCTGGGTTTTATGATCTTTTTGAAGTAAGGAGCTGTACAATTCTAGAAGTTCTGGATAGAAGGCCTTTGGTCTCCATTTGTTGACCCTGACTTGCTCTTTTTAAGGCTTTTGTTGATGATTTCTGTAACTCTAATGACATTTTGATTTTAGCTTTCCCTTTCTTTGTGAATAAGCTCCACCCTTTCTGATACAGACTTTACTTTTTTTTAAAAATTATTATCCTCTGTGGATCTTGACAATTAAAATCTCCTTATAATCTGGTTCTAACCCATTTTTCTTGTCTTGTTATATAATGCTTCTTTTTAGGTACTCTACATTCCAGCCAAAGTATCTGTCAGGTACTCCATGGCTTTTGTTCTGTGCTCTTGCATAAGCTTTTCTCTTCTTCTCTCTCTTAACATAGAAACACATCCCTTCCTCAACTCTCCTTCTTAAAATTCCTATCCCTAACTCAGATCATAGGCCAGATTTTGATTGACTACTCCTTCTCAGTCTCCTTTGCACTTAACCCAAGATTCTGTCTTGGAAGCTTCTCTTCTATTTCTATAAACTTATCAGCACCTGGAAATTCAATTGTCCTCTATTTGCAGATGACTACAGGATCTTTCTATCTAGCCGTATTCTCTCCTAAATTCTAGTTATTTGCTTCTACCTGCCTAATGGGCATTCCAAATTATATATTTTGTATTCATTTCAAACTTATATCTCAAACTTTCTATTGGTTCTTGCTTCTTCATTCTTTTCTTTCCCTCCCTCTCTTCCTCCCTCTCCTCCCTTTCTCTCTCTCTCTCTCTCTCTCTGTCTCTCTCTCTCTCAATAGAATCTGCAGACCTTGAAGAGCACATTTTAATATAATAATAGCTTTTTAATTTTTCAAAATACATGCAAAGATAGTTTTCAACATTCAGCCTTGCAAAATCTTGTGTTCCACATTTTTTCTCCTTCCCTCCCCCACCCCTTCCCTAAACAACAAATAATCCAATATATGTTAAAATCATACTGTGCAAGAAAAATCAAATCAAAAAGGGAAAAAATGAAAAAGAAAACAAAAAGCAAGCGATAATTAAAAAAAGGTGAAAATACTACGTTTTGACCCACATTCAGTCCCCATAATCCTCTTTCTGGTTGCAGATGGTTCTCTTCCTCATGAGTCTACTGGAATTCTCCTGAATCATTTCATTGTTGAAAAGAGCCAAGTCCATCACAGCTGATCATCACATAATCTTGTTGTACAATATTCTCTTGGTTCTACTCCATTCACTTTGCATCAATTCATGTAAGTCTCTCAGGCCTTTCTGAAATCATTCTGCTGATTGTAGTGTGCTTTCTAGAGCCCCTACGCTGGGGTGTCAAAATATATTGGATCCAACTAAGTGCTAGATCTTATCATTTTTACTTCCACAGAATCTCTCACTTCCATCTCTTCTCAAATCACACAACCATCACTCTTTTCCATCTCTCATCTGAACTTTTGCAATAGCTTACTAACTCACCTCCTAGCTTCAAGTCTTTCCATACTCTCTGTCCTCTATATAATAATTAGCAGGATTTTCCTAAAAGCAACACTGACTATGTTATTCTTATTACTTTGCTACTCAATAAACTCCAGAAGTTCTCTATTGCCCTTTAGATTGAACATCTCTACTTGACTTTAAAAGCCCTTCACAAGTTGCCCCAAAGCTTGGCCACCTTTCTAAAATTGCTATGTATTTACTCCCTTTTGTGTCCTCCTCACAGCAGAGCTAAATTGGCCTTTTTACTGTTTTTCACATATATTTCCCCGCCTCCTATCTCCATGGCCTTTAACTAACTGTCCCCAAAGCCTGAAATGGATTTCCTCCTTACTTCTACCTGTTAGAATTTTTTGTTATCAAAACTCAACTAACACTGTTGCCTTTAGCATGAAAACTTTCCTATTCCCTCCTCCTCCCTCCACTCACAGTTAATGTTGCATTTATTTTGTGTCTCTTTATCTAACAATAAAGTAATTACTCCTGGGAGCACAAGGGCTAGGGTACTTCACTCCTAAGGAAAGGAGGTTCCTCATTTCTGGACCTACTTATAAGGTTCAACTGAATTCATTCCTAGGAGATGCTGGTTTCTAATGAGAGGATAACTAGGCTTCCTTTTCTCATACTCTTCATCTTATTAATTCCTCATCCTAAGGCTCTAAGGACAAATTCTATACACTTTAGGTTTGTCCAGCCAGTTTTTTCAAGAAAGAGAATTTTAAAAGTGCCCAATATATAGTATGAATTGGTTATGGGACAAATATTTTGTCCTTGCTCACAAAAGAAATGCTAAACATAAAAGATTTACTCAGAAATAGTAAGGCAAACTAAAACAAGCAGTAGTGCTAACTGTTACTATATCCATCTAAGAGGTTAATATATAAAGTTATCTAGACATTAAGCTGTTTGTAAGGCTGTTGATTAAACGCTTTCTAATTTATTCAGCTCTGTACTGCCAAAGATATTCTGAAACATGTCTGTTGATAAAATGACCATGTATGAGCCAATATATTTATCCTTCTTGAAATGATCTCCATAGGAGTAGAGATTATGTTTCACAATTCTATCTGTAAATTTAGACTCATAAATGCTTGAAGGAAAAAAAAAAATGTGGCAGAGATTTTCTGAACTTCAGCTAATGTCCTTTAACCAAAGCATAGCTCAAATATTTCTGGCCTGAGGAAAAATTTATTTTTGTCCTCAATATCCCAGCTTTGTGCCCTTTCCCTTTGTTAAGCTGTGCTTTGTCTTATCCAAAACTTCTTGAGAAAATATATGGAATATATACATATATCCATATAAATATATATATATATATATATATACATGTTTATAATTGTAGGTATATATGTATGTGTATGCATATATACACACTATATATATACATTTAAATGTATATATATATAATATGAATATAAGCATATATATTTACATATGCATATACTAATATGCTAATGACTAATAAATTCTTAGGTTCAATTAAAAAAAGTCTAAGAAAACATAAGTTCCTTGAAGGTAAAAACATTTTTTTTATCTTTGTATCAGGACCAAGTGCTCAGTGGTTTGTATATAAAAGGACAGGAATATGAACTGAGCTGTCATTTCATTGGTGTAGGAAAAAGTACTCAATGAAATCAGAAACTGCTTAGTAAGAAAATTCTTTGTACCAGTCCAAGTCACCTTCTCTGAAATTTAGTCTTAGAGAGTTATCGACAACAATGATGTCAAATTCAAATAAAATGGATCCACTAATCCATATAGTTTGAAGGTACTGTGGATAAAATGAAGGCCTAAAGTCAGGAAGTAAGGAAGTCAGGAAGGAAATATCTGGCTTCAGATATTTATTCACTGTGCCATCCTGGGCAAGTCATTTCACCTTGTGTGCCTCAATTTCCTCATTTGTAAAATGAGTGGGAGAAGTAAAAGGCAAACCATTCCAGGATATTTGTCAAGAAAACCCCAAATGGAGTCACAAAAAGTCAGACACAATTGAAAAAAGACTAAAGGATCCCTATGGGCTACATATAGCCTTTGCAAGATCACATATTAGCATCATCAATGTTCCATTGTATTTTTTTTTTTTGTTAAATATTTCCCAATTACATTTTAATCTGGCTCAGAAGTACTGTAGGCATAAGTCATCAAGACTTGCCCACGATCATTCAGACAGTATATGTCAATGATGAGACCTGAACCCAGTTCCTTCTTACTTTAAGGCTAACTCACTATCCATTATGCAAATTACTTTTTAAAAATTTAACTTAAAAGCCTAAAGCAATGATTATATGAGATTTCTGTCATCAGCTAATAGCAGATGATGGAAGCTAAGGAAGATCTGGGATAGGAAAGGACCCTTAATTCCCATCAAACAGTTGTCAACTTGCAGATTTATGGCAAGATCTGGCTCCTAGCAAAAATTATTCAGGCGAATGTTTATACTTGTCAGCTAAAAATATTCGGGGTTTGGTTTTTTGTTTTTTGGGTGTTTTTTGTTTTTTGTTTTTTGTTTTTTTTTGCCTAAAGTCTACTTAATTTCTTACTGTCAGAGAGAGTTCATGTACTTGAATTTCAAGGATGCATGAATTACACAAGTCCTGCATTCCTTAGGGGACCTTCTCTTAGTTAATACTTTCCCAGATTGACTGTTCTCATTTAAGTTAAAAAATGTCTTCAGAATTAGGACTAAAGTCCTATTTTATTTAGAACCCCAAGACATGAAATTGCTAACAGATGTCCCCCTTTAAGATTTTTAACTAAGTACTCTGTGTGTGTGTGTGTGTGTGTGTGTGTGTGTGTGTGTGTATGGCATGCATATTTGTTTATGTATTCAAAACACACTTAACATTCACTGACTGGCTTCTGAAGATTCCAGGGAGTAAAGAAATCCCTAAATGCTTATAATAAAGATGGAAAGCAAGAGACAGGAAGAGTTCAGGCAAGGAAAGTCAGATGAGAGCAATAATGACCTACTTTTCCCCACAGCAATAAGTGATTGGGACTTTCAGTTAAGTCTTCCAAAATAGAGCGATTAAAATGGAGTTTTACATCTTAGGCAAGTAACATGTCAGGGTCAGGGAGTAGGGATCAGAGAGACATTGCCTCATAGGGGTGAGGTAGAAAACCCAGGATACTAGCTCATTGCTACTGCTGGGGAGGCTGCCATGGAGGGGAAAAAAAGGACAAACAGGTTAGGGAAAGAGCTTATTTCAGGGCACCAAAGAATTTTAAAGTCAGAGAGTGTTCTCTAAATTTGGCATCCTCTAAATCTTGCATCCTGAAGTAAAGAGCTGCTTCCAGTTATGGCTCTGCCTCTACACAAGTCCTCATATCTTAAATTAGTCTCTAGGTTAGCACCATTAGATCAGAGGTCCATTAGGTCAGGACGCTAGACAAGTTGCAAAGTAATAATAATTAATAGTATTTATATGACATTTGAAGTTTTGCAAACCTCTTTACAAATATTCTTTCATTTTATTCTTCTAGCACTCCTGGAAGATAGATTATCTCCATTAAAAAAAAAAAAAAAAAAAAAAAGGCTTTATTTATTTATTTAATTTCTCCCGATTATGTGTTAAAACAATTTTAAACATTAAAAAAAAAAATTTTGAGGTCCAAATTCTATCCCTCTTCCCTCCCTGAGATGGTAAGTAATCAGATATGGGTCATACATGTGCCACCATGTAACACATTTCCATATGAATCATTTTGAAAACTTGAATAAAAGAAAAAGAATCCAAGAAAGAAAGTGAAAAATAGCAAATTTCAGTCTTTATTCAAACAATATCAATTTTTCCTTGAGAGACCCATACTATGTTTCATCATTAGTCTTTTGGGATTGTCTTGGATCATTGTATTACTTAGAATAATTAAGTCATTCACAATTCTTCATCAAACAATATTTCTTTTATGGTATACAATAGTCTCCTAGTTCTATTTACTTCACTTTGCATTAACCCATGTAAGTCTTTCCAGGTTTTTCTGAATTTATCCTACTTGTCATTTCTTATAGCACAATAATGCATCATGATCATATACCACAGTTTGTTTATCCATCCCCTAATTGATGAGCATCTTTTTGATTTTCAATTCTTAGCCATCATAAAAGTGCAGTTATAAATATTTTTGTACAAATAGGTCCTTTCCCCACTTTTGGGGGTAGGGGAATTTTTTTTTTTGAGATACAGACCCAGTAGTGACATTGCTGGATCAAGGGATATAGACAGTTTTATTGTCCTTTGGGCATATTTCCAAATCGCTCTCCAGAATGGTTGGATCAACTCATAGATCCATCAACATAGTGTCCCAGTTTTCCCACATCATCTTCAACATTTTCCCCTTTTGTCATAATAATCAATCTGATAATTGTGAAATGATGCCTCAGAGTTATTTGTTTGCATTTCCTTAATCAATAGTGATGTAGAGTATTTTTTCATATGACTATAGACAGCTTTAATTTCTTTGAAAACTTCCTCTTCATATGCTTTAAACATTTATCAATTGGTAATGATTTGTACTTTTTATAAATTTGACTCAATATATATTTGAGATATGATGCCTTTATCAAAGATACTTGTAAAATCTGCCTCTTCCCCTTTCACCTCCAGTTTTCAGCTTTCCTTTTATTTTTGATTGCATGATTTTGTTTGTGAAAAAATATTTTTTGATCATATCCAAAATTCCTTCTATCTTCTTCTCCCTCCCCCCCTCCCCCCAGCTCAGACTCACTGCAAATATATCATCTAAGGGTTGATCTAATTAAAGCAGTGAATATAAGAAGTAAATGACCCATAGTTTTATAATTTTCCTTAATGAGAAGGATAATTGTACCTTAGAGAAGTTCTTTAATCCAAATGAATCCCTAATATGTAGAAAAGAAGGAGACATTTTTGACCAAAGTATTTATGCCTATTCTTTGCTTACTTCAGGGAGCAGATGAACTTTCCCTACCCTCAACAGTACGCACACAAGGAAGTAAAATCCACTGAATAAGCATTTAAAGATCATGTGGTTACATGTCACCCTTCCCCTTTACTTTTGTAAGCAGTTCTGCAATCCCTGAGGCTCGGTAAAAAGTCACTTCTGCTGATTGCAACAGTTGTAATTAAAAACTTCAAATGGATAATCCACTCAGAAAGTAAATATAAAACCAGTATCAAGTAGGATAAATGGATAATGACTAGAATTGTTCCACTAAGGAGAAAAGGGTTATCCTTTCCACAGAATCTGTAAAATGGATAATTAAAGGACTAAAATGAATGACATTATCTCCACTATCAGATGACAATAGATTTTGGTAAAATTAGTGCCTGGATAAGAGTTGAGGAGTTATTATAATGGAAGAAAAAAAATTCACATATTTTCACATCTAGGTGGATATAAAATAAATTTTATTCCTAGATCTCACTCAGGTTTGACTAAGAGGGAGCACATTACTTAGTCTCCTGCAATTACTTGTCAATCTCCTAAGACTTCAGGGGAGTTATAATTCCCTTTTTATCCCTCTGAGTTTCTAGCATTATGAGAAGGAAACTTTTTCTTTATAGTTCACTGGTCTCATCACAAGAAGTTAGGTTCAAATACCATTTGTATCTTAGAGTTTCTTTTCCATTGTCTCATTTTATTTCTGAAGTCATCATTGTCCAACCCTAATTTACTGTGACCATAGTTCTGTGTTTTTCCTTTTCTGTATTTTCTTAGTTGTTGGGTTTGTTTCCTCATTCATGCCATCCCTGAACACTATGCACCCTTATTTTAAAAATCTTCTACCTTATAAATTACTCATTAACTAGAGTCTTCTCTCAGTGACATTAATAACCTTCTGGGAAATGTAGTCTAGAGTTTTGCCCCCCAGTGAGCAAAAATGCCACTATATCCTTTAATACAAATAAAATCTCCCCCAATGAAAAAGTTCATCTGTGGGCATATGACATTTATTAGTGGGCACAAAATAAAATCATAGCACAAGTGTAGTCACCTGGCACTTAGGTAGGTCTCCATCCATAATATTCACACTTAAGGTGCATGCAGTAGATAAGACAAATTGGATACAGTAAGCCCAAAAACATGGATTATATTTAATACTTAAACTTAGCATCACATATCAACATTGCCTACAGCGGACCAAATGAAGTTACATATTTGTAACATATTATAAACATATTATGTTCCATAAATAGGCATTGTCTAGTTACATCTTTAATTCTTTCTTTTATTAGATAGTGGGTGTTACTTTATTACCATTTTTTGTAGCTGAGAAAATTGAGATAAAGATTAAATTGCTTGTCCAAGATCACACCCCTAGTAATAAGAGTAATAAGAGTCTGAGGCTGCATTTGAACTCATCTTTTTGACCTTGGGCCCAGTGTTCTATCTATTGCTCTAGCTAACTTTCAGAATTAAAAAAATATATATTTCAGAATTGGAAGGGATCTCTCTGATCCACTCCATCCTCACCTCCCCAGCCACATCAAAATATACCTAACAAATGGTAATCCATCATCTATTCAAAGACCTCCAGTGAGGAGGAATCTATTAACTCATGAAGTTGCTAAATCCAGCTGACAATTCTAATTGTTAGGAATTTTTTTCCTGAGATCAAACCTAAATTTGCCTCCTTGTAATTTTGACCCATTGTTCCTTCTAGAGCAAAACAGAACAAGGGGCTGATCCTTCAACAAACATGTCAGCCTTTCAAATATTTGAAGACAGCTGTCTTCTTTTTTTTTTTTTTTCTATATCTAAGTCATTTAATCCAAGGATTCTTAACATGGAGTCTGCAAATTGTTTTGTTTTGTTTTGTTTTTTAATATTTTGATAACTATATTTCAATGTAGTTGATTTTATGTTATCCTGTGTTTTTTATTTTATATATTTAGGAACATTACATTGTTAAAGAGTCCATAGATAGGTTTTTACTAGACTGTCAAAAGAGCCATCTGTTTCATCTAAGTTATCAGGGTTTTGTTTTATTTTTAAATATAATCGAGCAAAATAATTTCTTATAGTTTAATTCCTTTTCAATTGTTGTGGATTTTTTTTTTGATATGAACAATTCAATATTCCTTTCTTTTTAAATCAGATTAGTTGTTTGTTTATTACTATTTTAAAATCTAGTTTTATTTACTATTATTATTTTTTTGTTTTCAGTTTTGTTCATCTTGTATTACATTGCCAAAATTCGATTTGGTGCTTAGTTGAGGGTTTTTGATTTATTGATTTTCAGTTTTTGAGTAGTATGCCCTACTACTTGATTTGTTCTTTCTTTTGTAGATGGAAGTGTTTTGTACATTTTCATCTAAGGACTTCTCATAGATTTTGGTATGTCATCTCATTCTTGTCATTTTCTTTGATGAAATTTCCTATTGTTTTTCATAATTTTTCTCTTTAACCAAATGAGATTTCTCTAGTTAATTTTAAATTAACTTCAAATATCTTATTGAAAAATAATTTTATTGCATCACAGTTAGTAAAGGATGTATTTAGTATTTTGTTTTTCTCCACTTCTTATAAAGTTTTTATGCCACAATACATGCTCATTTTTGTAAAGGTGTCATGCATGGCATTAGTGTGCCCACTAATGAATGTCATATGCCCACAGATGAACTTTTTTACTGGGGGAGATTTTATTTGTATTAAAGGATATAGTGGCATTTTTGCTCACTGCGGGGCAAAACTCTAGACTACATTTCCCAGAATGTTATTAATGTCACCGAGAGAGGACTCTAGTTAACAGGAACCATTCCTGTTCTCATTCACTAATTGCCATACTTCTACAATCCATAATTTTTCTAACATCCTATTAAGGACCTTTATTTCTTGTTTATCACTTTGTATATTTGTTTAAATCTGACAGGGTTACATTGAAGTCCCCCTTGTTATGGTTTTACTGTCTTATGCCCCATAATTTTATTTTTTTCCCTTAAGTGTTTAGATGTTTTATGTATATCATATTGTCAAAACATAAATATTCCTATATTTAAAAATGAGAATCTATTATGCTTCAAGTAAATTCTAAAAAAAAAAAAAAAAAAAAGCAGTAGCTTTCCTGCTTTTTTTTCTTCTTTATCTAATTTCATTACAGCCTTGATTGAAATTATGTTTGCTACTGTTTTGATGAAATTTTCTATTGTTTTTCATGAGATTTCTCTTCAGTCAAATTTTTAGGATTGTTATTTCTCCAGTAAATTTTTAATTCTCTAGTTAATTTGAAATTTTCTTCAAATACTTTAGTGCACTTATAACATAATGTCTGCCCTGCTCTCTAACTTTGTATTTACTTGTACATAAATATTTGTTTTAAGTGTATTTCTTATATTGCTATATTCTTCTTTCTAAACCAGTTTCCTATCCTTTTCCTTTTGACAATATTATTATTAATTAAATATAGCCCATCATATTGCTCTCTTATTTTCTCCTCTCTTTGTCTCAGTTAATGAGTTTCAATCTTTCTTTCCTTTGAATTTTTGTTTTCCTTTTTATTTTCTCTCACTCCCCCCCCCCCCCCATTTTCTATCCTTGGAGTTTATTTTTTTTTTAATTAAGACTGTTGCTGCCCTCCTCTATCTATCCTTATATGTGTTTTATTTTTTGTCACTTGGAATTTCAAGGTCCCCATTTCTTTTTTTATTTTTTATTAAAACTTTTTATTTTTTCAAAACATATATGTGGACAATTGTTCAACATTAGCCCTTGCAAAATCTTGTGTTCTAATTTTTCCCTTCTTCCCCCACACCTTCCCCTAGAAGGCAAGTAGTTCAATATATGTTAAACATGGTAGAAATATATGTTAAATCCAATATATGTATACATATTTATACAATTATCATGCCGTACAAGAAAAAAAAAAAGAAGCAAAATAAAATGCAAGCAAACAACAATAAAAAGAGTGAAAATGCTATGTTGTGGTCCACACTCAGTTCCCATGGTCCTTTCTCTGGGTGTAGATGACTCTCTTCATCACTGAACAATTGGAATTGGTTTGTTGGTCTCTTCATTGTTGAAGAGAGCCACATCCATCAGAAATGATCATTGTATAATCTTGCTGTTGCTGTATATAATGATCTCCTGGTTCTGCTCATTTCACTTAGCATCAATTCATGTAAGTCTCTCCAGGCCTGTCTGAAATCATCTTATTTATCATTTCTTATAGAACAATCATATTCCATAACATTCATATGCCATATGCCATTATTCAGCCATTCTCCAATTGATGGACATCCATTCAGTTTCCAGTTTCTTGCCACTACAAAAAGGGCTGCCACAAACATTTTTGCAAATGTGAAGCTCCCCATTTCTTAAAAATTTTAGCTGTCAAGTACTATGTGAATCTGACACTAGCTCCTTAGTACTTAAACTCTTTCTTTTTGATTGCTTGCAGTATTTTTTCCCCCTTTGACTGGAAAGTTCTGCTTGTGAGATATAATATCTTTGGAATTTTTTATTTTGGGATTTTAGAAGTTTTTTCATCATATTTTAACATTTGCCCTGTGGTTCTAGGAATCTGCACAATGATGATTTCTTGAAGCATGCTATTAGATTTTTGGTTGAGGGTTTCTTTTTTCTTTGTGATTTTTAGATAGTCTGAAGATTCTTGGATTATTTCTTCTTGACTTGTTTTAAAGGAAAGTTATCTTGATAATGTATACCTTATATTTTCTTCTTTTTTGCTCTCCAGTATTTTGATTTTTTAATATTTTTTGTGTTGTTGCCTCAAGGCAGCATTATTTTTAATTTGGACTTTTTAATCCTTAGAAAGTAAGAAATCCTAAGAAAGTTAAGACTTACCACCATTTATTCTAAGATATTATTCCTGCTTTCCAAACAATATATTCTTAGTTATTCCATTTTGTATCTCTATTTTCATTTGTTATATGTCCTCTTGAAATTCTTATATCCAGTATGTAGAGGACTGAAACTCTGACTCAGACAAGAGAGCACTTAAAGCTACCTATTCGATGTGAAATAATAGCTTTATTAGCATATATTTAGATGATGGTTATCCTCATCATTGATGTTTGCTGAGTGTTTGTAGGTGAGATAATTGTAGGCAAGGATTGGAAGGTGGAGGGAGAGAAGTCAGAGTCACTTGGAGGCAGGGCAAGGAAGAGAGAGGCTGGAGACTCTGGACTCCAGAATCCAGGATACATCTTTTGCAAGCCATGTGGCAACTTACTTGCTTCCTTCACTTCTCCCCCTAAAAACCAAAGACTTTGATTTATCCTGACTCTGACTGATCCTGAGGTCCTCCAGGAAGCTAGACCGTACTTTATATCAGTATATTTTCTTTGAGGCCCTTTTGGAATTGTTGTTGGAATTACTTTCTTCTTCAGGGCATACCCCTTGTATTCTTAATTGAAGGTATTTATTCATTGTGTTATGTGGGGGTTTTTGATGGATTTTTGTTTGTTTGTTTCTTTATTTGTTTTTTTTTTTTTATTCACTCATGTCTCCAGTTTTCCTTGTGCTTGGGTCAAACAAAACTCTTGTCTTTCTGAATGATGTGGGTAGGCCCTAGATGGCAGACTTAATTGATGGCTAAATTCAGTGATAAGGGTAGGTCTATATTTGGTAGAAATTCTTTGACCTATTCTCTGCTATGGTTCAGATTTAATATGTCTGGATGCTGGGTTAATCCTAGGATATCTGGATCCTGGAATAAGATAGGGATGTCTAGACAATGTTTGGATCTTGTCTCTTGCTATGGATGAATCTCCTTATCTGGCCTATACTGAGCACTAATCTAACTTGATTTCACTAGCTCAGTGAATCTGCTTTCTTTTCTGCTATGGACCTGAGATGTTCTGGATTTTATCTTCTACCCATCCTAGCTTGTCTTTCTTCTTTCCTCCTCAAGATTCTAGTAGTCTTTTTATGCCATTCTGGATTAGAGGAAAGAGTTTACAGAGGATTTTTTTTTTTTAATTTTCTTCATCATTTTTCCTTCTAGTGAATTTTTAGAGTTTTGCTGATTCGCTGGGGGGTGGAGGGTGGGTTCTTCTACATTAATATCTTCCCAAAATTCTCTGTCTACTTCTTTATAGTCACATAACTATCACTATAATTCATAGCTTTATCATTCTTTGCTGGGACTATTACAATTACCTCTGAATTGGTCTCCCTGACTCAATTCATCTATGCAATTCAAAAGTGATTTTCCTAAACTGCCAATCTAACCATGTTATTTCCCTATTCAGCAAGTGTCAGTGACCCCTTATTGATATTAGGATCAAATCTTATACTATCTCTATATAAAACTTTTAAATGTCCATTTTGCATATTTTATGAAGCAGATAATTATGTTAAATAATAATAGTGTATTCATGCTATACATATATATATATATAACATGTATAATTTATAAATAAGCAAATATATGGGGGTGTATACATACATATATATGTATATACACAAATATATGTACATATATATGTGTGTATATGTATATGTATGTATGTATGTATGTGTGTGTGTATGTGTGTGTGTATACACACATTGGGGTATATGCTTAGAAAATTTTAATGTTGGGGAAGGAATAAACATTTATATGCCATATGCTATGTGCCAAACCGCATTAAGCACATTTTATAAAAATTTCATTTTATTCTCACAATAATCCTATGAAATTTGTTGTTTTTATTGTTTAGTCTTCTTTTTCAATCATGTCTGACTCTTTGTGACCCCATTTAAGGTTTTTTTGGTCAAGATATTGGAGTGGTTTTTCATTTCCTTTTCTAGCTCATTTTACAAATGAGAAATTGAGGCAAACAGGGTTAAGTGACTTGTCCAGAGTCACATAGCTAATAAATGTTTGAGACCCAATTTGCACTCAGCTCCCCACTCCAAGGCAAGTACTTTATCCACTGTGCTACCTAATTGTCCCTATCCTATGATGGAGGAACTATTTTTAACCTCATTTTACAGTTGAAGAAGTGGAGGCAAACAGAAATTAAGTGAGTTACCTATTGAGGGCAGATTTGAACTCAGGTTTCCCCGATTCCAGGCTTAGTGTTTTATCTATTGTACCTCCAGTTAGATGATCAAAAATCTTTGGAAACTAGTACCCTAGATAGCTACCTGATTGCTGTGTGTATATTTGGAGATAGAAAGTAGGTATAAGTGTACAGAGTGGAGGAAAAGAGATGGTGGACATATGGTGTGGATGATACCAAAAAAAGAAAAAAAAGAATTGGGAGATGTCCAGGAATTTTATATAAATTGAATTTTATATCTTTGCTTTAGTATCCTACTTTCAGATGGTAACAACAAATTTTATTCATTACCTATAAATCCTACTATATCACATAGATTATTTTCATTAGTCATTTTGTAAAATTACATTTTTTTTTTTACTGCTTTATTAAGTGAAAGCTTTTTGGAGCAAAGCCGCAATAGATCATTTACCTGCAGCATGTCATTTTAAATAAATTCCAAACCAAATGATTTCCCTCTTCCCTTCTCTCAAGATCAATGTTAGCATTTTAAAAAGACTGCAATACTCCACATACTAAAGGACAAGGAGAATGATATAAACTAAAGCCAGCATGGATGAAGATTAGCATTTAAGGGATGAAGATGCCAGATAAACAGTGCCATTTGATGATTGCAATTAAGAGATTCAGGAGAAAAACCCCAGAAGTAACATCTGGACGATTAAATTCTTAGTCACAAATTATTGTGCTGTATTCAACTACATTGACTGTTGTTACAGAAACACAATGAAATCCATTTCTGTCTAAGTTGCAGGCCTCTACTCTGGCTATTAAATACAGATATGTACTTTCCTCCTAGGAAATGAAGCTTCATTTCTGCCTTTCCAGGCCCTGCTTTCCAACTGTGTTGGTTGAGCTTTCATTGCAAATGCTCACTTGAGTATTTGGAGAAGAATCTTTTTCTCAACAGGACTTTCTGTATCTGATCAGAAAAAAAAAAATTTATTCTGATTTCCAATTCAAAGGTGGTTGTATTTACATAAGCTTCTCTTTCATTTAAATCTGTCTTAATCCTCCTGGATTTTCTAGTTAAAATGCCAAATGTAATTTTTTTCTTTTTCTTTCTTATAAATAAAAGACACCACGTGAAGAAAGGCAGTACAAGTATAGAACTTTAACAAGTGTCTGTCCTTTTTTATGTTTTCATATTTTCTGGGTTGAAATACATGTAAGTCCAAAATGCTTTTTTTTGCATTTGAAAAGATGAGTGGGGATTTTTTTCTTATTGAAGAAATAGAAAACAAGATGATACTGTAATTTTTATCGAAAGGACAAAATGATCAGGTTACATTTCCAGAAAGCAATCCCTATGATTAGGCCATACACAAACAAAAGATAGCACAAACTGACTAGCTTGAAATTTGCTTTGGCATTTTATGTTTTCTAGTTGTCCCTTTGTCTCATGATTATTTAACCAATTCACATGATTTCAGTAAAATATTTATATGCTTTCAATTATGTGCATGAGGTTTACATACTTTGACATATTATACTTCTGTCTTTTCAAAAGATGAAGGATCCAAGTGCCCAAGAGATTCTTTGAGGGTCTGGCCCCTTTCTTCTCTTTGTCCCATTTTCTTCCTTCTACAGCCTGTCCTCAGCTTCTGTAGCTCAGAAAAGTTAAGTATTTTGCCTCTGGTCATAAAGCTAATGTCAAAGACAGGATTCCAAAATGAATCTTCTTGAAAAGTCCAATATACTAGTTATCTCTAATTCAACCTTACCTACCATTATTTCCCAACACTTACTTCCACATTCTGAACTTTCTTTAGTATGTGTAAAGTCCCAGATTCCTCCCAGTCAATCAGCCCTTCAGGGACATTATAATCTAACCATTACCAGGGCATGTTCACAGCAGTAGCTGCAAATGCCACTGGGAAAGTTATCCATCTTTTCCCAAAATATCTCACAACATCACGATTGCAGCCAAAATCCTTTCTAGGATAATAACTCTATCTAAGATAATAACTCAGGGACAAGAGGTTCATCTCCCCTTTGGATGGTGGATTCCTATCCAGGATAATGACTCAGGGACAAGAGTTTCATATCCCCTTTTTTCCTTTTGGATGAGACAGAATGAGTTGCACAAAATAAATAGGTATGTATGGGGCTCTTCTTTGCTGAACATATTTTTCTTGCAAATAGATCTGCCTTCCAAACTTCCCCACTACAGTTGAGGGTACCACAATCCTTCCAGTTGCCCAGTGTCATTTGAATCCTCACCTTATTTCCCTATCTACAGATACCAAATCAGGTCATTTCTACCTCCAAAACGCCTGTCCTCTGTTTTCTTCTCTCAACTCATATAGCCACAATCTTGTTTCATTTTAGGTCCTCATCCCCCTGTCCTATTGCATCTCTTAATTGGCTTTCCTATCTCATGTCTTTCTTCATTCTTATCTATCCTCCACTCAAATGCCAAAATGAGTTTTCGATGTTACTCTGTGACTTAATAAACTCCAGTGGCTCTCTATTGATGCCAAGTAGCATAGTGAATAGAGTATTGGCTTTGAGTGTAGGAGGGCTCAGTTCAAATTCAGCCTTAACAACACTAGTTGTGTATCACTAAGTAAATCACTTCATTTCTATCTGCCTGTTTCCTCAATTATAAAATGAGGCTAATGATAGCATCTACCTTCCTTATAAAAATGAAATTAGATTTTAATTTCTACTTTCATATAAACTTTATAATGTACATAATTATTACTATAATACTATGTCCATATCTATATAAATATATGTAGTATGATTTTTAAGTATGCACATATTTGGAGTACTTGCTCAAAAATGTTTAAGGGTGATAAGGTGCACTATCAAAATTTTGTATCACTGTGTGATAACATGCTGACTATATATTCATTTTGGTATTAGGTACCATGAGATACAAGAAGGTCCCCAGGTATCTTCAAATAGGGACCCTTTTACTTTTTAATACAAAACACACATGAAACAAGTGAATAATTTAAGAGGGTACACTTAACATGCATTATTTTGTCAGTGTGGGTCCTTTGTCCAAGTCACACACTCTTGTAGATTAGATTATTTCAGAGATTATAATCTCTGAAAGGTTGATGCTAACTTTACAAGGAAGAGCAGCACTTCTCAGTTTAGCTACCCCAGTTTTTGGATGATAGATATATGATTAGTAATGAAAGCCCTTCCATCTTGGTAGGATCTTCCAATAATGAGGCTTCAAGAATTCAGAGTTGTATTCACAGGAGTAGGACTTTAATGGAAATGCACTAAATTTCAATGTACAGTCTTTACTTGCTGAAGGTGAAAGAATTGGGAGATTAAATGAGTTATTTCAGGAAAGATTACTTAAGAAGATGTCTTGAACTGAGCCTTCTAAGATGGATAGAGAGAAACCAAGGCACAGAGACAGTAATAAACATGGAATATTTATATATGGATATAATGGAGGACATGGCATATCATTTCAGTACTTTTGCTAATAAAACCCCAAATGAACTCATGAATTGGACATTGCTGAAATTATTGAAAAAAAAAAAAAGACTGAGTGACCTATTGAGAGATGAGGGTGTATATTTTCTCTTCTTCCTCTCTCCTCTATTATCACTTGGTGATCTTATTAATTTTTCTGACTTCAATGATTATTTCTATGTAGAGGATTCCCAGATCTCTTTATGGAGTCCTAGATTCTCTCCTGAATTACATTCTGCATCACCAATGACTTTTGGGTATCTTAAATTAGTTGTCAAGCTGGTAGGCATCTAAATTCAATATGTTGAAAAGAATTCTCACCCCTTTCCTGATCTTCCCTATTACTCTCAAAGATATCCCTTTCCTCTTTTATCCAAACTTGGATACTTGGATTTTTATTCTTGCTCACTTTGCATATCCAATCTGTTACCAAATCTCTACTTATACATTTTTCTTATGTTCCCTCTTCTATTGACAAGCAAGTCTAGTTTAGACTCATCACCTCCCTTGGGTTCCTATATCAAACTCTCAGATTCATTCATTTATTTGGATTTTTTTTTTTTGGACTAGGTGAAAGAGGAGATTCTTTGCTTTATTTTCTACCTAGCCTTAATCATTGAATGGGTGCAGCCTCAATCAAACTGAGACCTGTTGAAGACCTTAGCTTAAAAAGGCCAAAATTTTCTATTTTATCTGGAGCCATCTCCAGTCGTCCTGATCTATATCTGGCTACTGGATCCAGATGGCTGTGGATGGGAAAGTGAGGCAGGTGACCTTGAACAGTCCTCTCTCACTTAAATCCAATTCACTTGCATGTCATAGCATCACCTCCCTGATGTCATGGTCCTCTTTGGGAACAAAAGACAAGCATTAGCCTTCTAATTATTCTCACTGCTTCATCTCTCTTCCCATTCAAATACATCTTCCATTCAGTTGCTTATTATTGACTTGTGGGTCACTCATCTTCCTCCTTATTCCAGTGGTTTCCTGTTATCCAAAGGATCAAAGAGAAAATCCTCTAGCTTTCAGTTTAAAGCTTTTCACAATTTGGCACCTTGGTATCTTTCTAGTCTCTTTAGGAGGGTCAACAGGCTCTAGAGTCTAGAAAATCTGATCTCAAGTCTAGCTCCAAATCCTTACCAGCTATGTGATCCTAGGTAAGTCACTTAATCTATGTACCTTAATTTCCTCAACTATAAATTGGGAATAATAACAAGTGCAGGGTTGCAAATAATAAATGAAATTATATGAAAAGAGCATAACATATAGTAAGTGCTTAATGAGCACTGCCCCCTCCCCTTGCATTTTACTTGCTTCTACTCCCCTGGGATCCAACTATACTGACCTGCTTCTAAGTTTCTCATATAGGATGTACTCCATTGCCCATCCCCTAAGATGATACTCATCTTCATCTCTAAGATTTCCCTTGTTGTGTCTCCCTGGCTCTGCTCAGATCCCATCTTCAGACGGAGGTCTATCCTAGTTCCTTCAGTTGCAAGATCCTTCTGAGATTACCATGGACCTAGTCTGTTTATCAGAATGTGAGCTCTGTAAAGGGAGGGGCTATTTTTGTATCTATGGTTACTTAGCATGGTGCGTGCCACAAATGTGCTTAATAAATGCTCATTGCTTGACAATAAATGCCAAATAGGACTTTAGAATTGATAAGGTAGATGAGGAACGTTTAATGAGTGACCAAGCCTTCTAGGATAGTTTATCCAACAGGCAGCCCATGAATCAAGGTCTGCTAAGATATTGCTACAACATCCCAAATATAAAGTAATGAGAGTGGTGGTAGAAGTGGGACTGAAGAGAGGTGCAAGAGATAATCTAAAGAATCTCTGATGAAGATTTCAAACCCAGGGGCTAGAAGAGTTGTTTTGAGTGAAATAATTTGGCCTGGATTTATCTACTATACCACAGAACCCTTTCCACCCTAGAAGCTCATTCCTCATGTTGGAAGGACTGCTCTGTCCTCTGACTGGCTGGTTCCTCCACAACCTCCATTTGAAGGAAGATGCCTTCCTTCACATATCTACTTTTTCCAGACTGCCTTCCTGACTCCTCCCACACTTTCTCTACCATATTGCTATTCCAGGCATCTTCATTTTCAACCTGCCCCCTTCTCAGTTTTTTTTTTTTTTTTAAATATTATCTACTCTTAAGTTAAGGAATTTTATAAGCTTCTTGAAGTCAGGAGGCATTTTTTCTACTTATTTGCATTTCTAGCATTAAGCATAATGCCTATCATAAGGAAGTGAGGATCAAATGAGAAAAGTTCCATGGTGTTAAAGCACTCTATGAATGTTAGCTGTAATGTTAGCACTTAATAAGCTTGATGACTTTGGTTTAGTTACATCTCATTATCTAGATAATTGAAGCAAAATTTGGGGGTTTTAACTCTTAGTTCTCCATTTCACATATATAGCTGAAAAATTAAATGAGAAAGTAGGCTGGAGCAATGCCAGCAGAAAGTGACTGCTAAAATACAATATGATTTAGCTATTGCCACCATAAAAATTCACACAAAAAAATTCCCTATTGTTGAAGGTGGTGACATGTTCTGTATCTGAGATTAGTCAACAGAGTTAAGCAATTGTATCAATGTGCATTATTCAGTAACTAGCCTACTTCCCTTGTTCTTAGAACTAGACAATTCTAAAAGCTGGGAAACAAGAGCTAATTACTGAGTTAGCTTGATTTTTGACAGTTTCTGTCACTTTCTGAGAAACATGATTTCTGGCAACATGTTGAATATGTCCTTAGGATTAGTGCAAGTTTTTACAGAATCGAATAGCACTTTTGCCTTTATCTTGAGCAAATACTCCTGGAGAAGTGGTCTTTGCGTTTTAGTTCTACAAAGGGAATGGCTATTTGCTAAAATACTGGGATGAACTGGGTCACTGTATGTCCTAGTCCCAATAGTGCATGACCGAGATTGACACCAGGAAAAAACAAAAACAAACAAAAAGTCCAACCTCCTTAGGTAATAACTATAAAGGCTGATCAGTCTTGTAAAGACTAAATAAAAATTACATGAAAACCAGGAAAATATGCAAATTTAGGGAACATCTATTAATCAGATATCCTTAAATAATGACTTGTTTCCCAAAAATTTTTATCTGAATATTTCCCTTTTAATGTTAGTTGGGCATAGGAGGCAGAGACTGGTAGTTTCTGGTAGGGCTACAGCTGCTGTGTGTGGCTGATGAACCCCTGAGACTGGGAGGGTGGAGGTGGGATGGTACTACCAGGATGCCTGAAGGGTAAATTGGTCTAGGTTGGAAATGGAGCAAGTTATCCTTCTGTGATGATTAGCAGTGTATTTGGGTGGTTACACTTCTACTCTAGATCCAACAGACGCAATCTCAAACAAACAAAAAAGCAAAAAGAAGAATTAAAATAAAATAAAATCTTCATCCTTTTCCTCTTTGTCTCTAACCCACTGGCTCAATCATCTCCTTTATAAGAAAAAAAAGTGTAAAAGATCTAATTTTAATTCACAAGACAGCCCAAATTAGAGTCGGTCATTTTTATTTAGACTTCATCACTAACATCATTTAATAACATGATGACATGGGAGGCACAAATATGTACCAAGAAGAACACAATCTTTAAATGCATGGTTTTTCATATGTAGTTTGTCAAGTACAGTATCATTATTTGGTACTAAGTTTAAAGATGACATTTATATTCTTCACTTTTTGTGTGTTTTGTAATACCATAATTTTTATCTAGTCAGGCAATGGTAAGAAATTCAAAAGCGGTCTCTTTTTCTTCTGATAATTCCTTTGCAGTGAGATCCATCTTCTCACGGGAAAAATCATTGATAGGGAGACCTTCCACAAATTTCCAGGACTTATTCTGTTAAGAGATGATGATGGCAAGTCAGTAATAGTCAATGATTATACAATATACCTCCCTCTCAGGGTTTTTATGAGGACCACATGAGATAATGTTAATAAAGCATTTAGCAGACTGCCTGGCACCCAGCAGACACATCCACATGCTTATTCCCTTCCCCTTGTTATTCTTTTGATCAGTAGTGGAACTCCCTGTGAGTAATATTCTCTAGCTAGCCTGAAGATTGATACCTGCCCTACACCTTAGAAACTAAGAGTGCTGCCTTGGACACCAAGAGCTTCCCTTCTTTGTTCAGGGTCATGAAGTAAATGTGTCAGAAGCAGGACTTGACCCCAAGAGCACTTGTGCTGTCTCCCCTCCTGAGATGTCTCTGTCTACCATCAGAGCTATGATTACGGCATAGTGGCCAGGCTGCTGGATGTGGGCATCAGTCTGGCTTTCTGGTCTAGTCACTGGACTGCTCTCAGATTCAATTTTTTCATATGGAAAATGAGGATAGTAATAGCACCCACATCACAGGATTCTAAGGGTCAAATGAGGTAAGTTTCATGGAATTAAAGCACTCTATGAATGTTAGCGGTAATTCTATCTCAGTTTTACAGACAAGGAAACGGAGTCTCTCAGGTTGTGACACAGCTAAGATCTGTGCCTCACAGGCCTGTGCTCTGCCCACCACCAGGCTGGGCTGCAGCTAAGACTTACAAACAGTACTGTTCAATAATCCTGCTGCAATTTTCAAAACTTTCAAATTTCCCTTCTCTAGATTTAAAATGGAAAAAGTCAAAATCATAGCGCAGATGTCATTTAACTAGGGACAAAAGAGAGGTTTTCTTTCTTCAAAATCACTGAACTATGTAGGCACCCTGAAGTAGGACAGTTAAATATTAAAATATGCACTGAACTCAAGTAGCATGAGGAGAAAACACTGGATTAACATTTTAAAATTTAAAATAAGTATTTACTTAAGAAATATGTACTCTCCCAACGCTAGTACTGGGACGAATTTGTTGCTACTGTTCAGACTGTGACTGTGATGTGTTGGGAGTCCTTTGAGGGAGCTGCTGAGACAGTGACATGACTCAAAGCTCTCCTGGACTGAGGACAGCCCTCTATCCACTGCACCAAGCTTCCCCTCGCTCTTCTAACTGATTTCCATGGCAGTAATAGAGGTCCCTTGGTATCAAGGCTTAATTTTGATTCACAGTCTGAGGAAAAATCTCTTTCTCAGTTAAAAAAAAAAAATAAGCCACTTCTAGTTAACTTACAACATAGTACAGAGAAACCAGCTCCAGGCCCAAGAAACTTACCTTAATGACAACAGGGAACGAGTAGAGCAAATCATCAGGGATCCCATAGGAATTGCCATCAGAGATGACTCCCATGGAAACAAACTCTCCCTGAAAACAACATGAAAATTTATTGAGATGCAGTGCTAGCTTTCCCCACCTTGAGCCTCACATACCAGTTTATTACATATGCTAATATGACTTGAAACACATTCTTTCTACCCCTATTTCTTTATTAATATATAATCCTGTGGATAATGAAAGAGTATAATATGGAATTGCTATCACTAATTGGTTACTTCTGAGAAATGCAGGTGACAAATATGCAAATAAAGAAAGGCTAACTAGTCTATGGAAATTACTCAATGATTACCTCTGGAGTTCCAAACCAGATATCTCTGACATGGTCACAGATTGCTTTGGCAGCTGACATTGCACTAGACAATTTCCGAGCCTTAATGACAGCTGCGCCACGCTGTTGAACAGTCTGTAGTAGGGAGAAAAATGGATTATTTGCTTGTGCTATTCAGATTTCCTATCTATTTAAAGCTGTCACCCACAAAGCAATGAATCAAATGTAAATAGACACTGTACTATTTAAGGAATGTTAACCAGAAGATACTTGTAAAGATAAGAATCTAGATGTCCCAAAAGAATCTAGATAAAAATCCTACCAACCACACCAAAAAGCACAAGGGTTTGTAAAATCTCATACCAATAATACAACAATAACAACTGGATCTGCCCCAGGGCACCCTCTGCCCTATTGCCTATATGTTTTATGACAACAATGTGAAAGAGTCCTGAGGCGCAGAGAGACTTGACAAGTCCTAGCAAGGTCCACCGAGTCATGATGTTCTTGTAACTGCTACAACTAACTTTGGTAATAACTGAACAGAATGGAGGCAACAGTGAAATCTCATCCATTGTGATAATATATATTTGTAATATTTCACAACTGTGAATTCAGACCAAAAGAAGATAACTCTACAGCTTAGCATGTGAATTCTTTTTTTTCCAGATATCTTGGGACCAGAAATATGATCCAAATTTTCAATGCAATCTGTCACTAAATGAAAGTCCCATGTTCTAAGAATTGGCTCCTAAGTCAACAACAACAAAAAAAAAGCATTTACTTTGTAAAATGATCTCTACCTGGGAGAAAAGAATGGGGAGGGGACACAAAAGAATTGAAGGGATCACATCCCTGCAACAAGACATTGTTACAATCTAGTCAGACAGACCCCAACACAGAGACACAGATGCGTGAGTGCGTGCACACTCACGCGGTGTCTGTCTGTCTGTCTGTCTCTCTCTCTCACACACACACACACACACACACACAACACTATGGAACACAATCAACTAATCAACAAGGGTAAACTAAGGATAAAAAACTGAAAAAATGAAGAATAAAGGATCAGAATTGCTGAGGAAAGCTTTGCCCATAATATACTTCTATTCCAGCACTGATGAGTGAAAAATAAGCTAAATACCCTTCCAATTAAATGAGTGTTCCAATGTATGGTTCATATATTTATAGTCCCCCAATTCTATGAGAGGTAAGTAAAGCATAGGAATCATGATGTATGATATTCCTCATTGGTTTGACTTACCGAGATAAAATCCCCCTTGAGCCAGCTGTCATCCTTTACAGCTTCATAAACACCAACTTCTTTCCCTTGCATGTTAACCTTAGCATGGTTAACATCTGGATACTGAGTGGAGGAGTGGTTTCCCCAGATAATGACATTCTTGACATCATTGGAGGTCAATCCAAGTCGAATAGCAATCTAATTTAATATAAAATATACATTTTAAGGAATTAAGCATTACACATATTTGGAATCTACTTCTAATAAGGACTGAAAGATTTCTGAAGTTTTGAGAGAACATGTAAGCATTTTGCTGAAATCTGAAATCTACCAGTTTTAGTTAGCAGCCTTCACTGTAAGCAGCTTGGTATGTTTTTGGTTTTTGCATAGCACTTTGAGAGATAAATTGATTTAATTAAAAAAAACTACAAGATTAGTGCAAATTCAATTCTGTTTTCTGCTTCAGTACTATACAGTAATAGTTCATAGGATCATAGAGCATACCGGTCCAAATTCATTACTTTCAGACAAAGAAATGGTTTATTCATGGTCACACAATGTAGAGACATAGTAGCCTATGGAGTGGAACTGAGAAGGCCCAGGTCAAGTTGTCCCACATCAACTATGTGACCAGGGCACTCAACCGGCACTTTGTCTAACACTGGAAAAGTTGCAGAGGTGCTGACATACTTAAGTAAAGGGTGTATGCTCAGCAGCAGTTCCTCATACCAAAGAAACCCCAGATCTAGATCCTATCTCTATCTATAATTATAGATTCTAATTCTATGAAAATAAGAACTTCACCTAGAGTGTATATAGCAAGTCAATCAGAAGACAGAAAAAGTTAAGTTCTGATACAATATACTTTAGAGCCAGTATCATGACTAGTTCAATAGGAATGCTTTGGGGACTCATAAGACTTCTTAGCCTCAGTTTCCCCATCTACAGAAGCAGAGGGCTGCTGTAGATATTTCAAAGGGCCCATCTAGCTTCAATATTCTTTGGTTTTACATTTTGAAAGTATGAGAAATCTAGTCTTTTGGAAGAATTGAAAAGACATGATTCCAATCTCCTGAAATATTTGAGCTACACTGATGGGTGTTGACGTTTAGTAAGCAGTGCAGGTACATGTTAACCAAAACGATATTGAACACAATTTTGTATTCTTGATCCTTTATTACCTGGATGCTTTCTACCTATGCTGTCTGTCTTCTTACACATTATTTCTTTCTACACATATTAAAGACCGACCACACTAAAGTATTTGCCTTTCCTCGTGTACAATATTCCCTTTCCCAAAATATCTGCCTTTGTCCAGTGTTCCTCAAAGCTCTCCCCTTTTTACCTCTTATGGAATGCCTGGTTTTTTTCTTTCCTCTCCTCCTCCTCCTCCTCCTCCTCCTCATCATCATCATCACCTTCTCCCTCCCCTCCCCTTTCAGATTTAGGGGTAAGTAATTTGCCCAGAGTCACAAAACTACTACATATCTGCTGTCTGAGGATGTATTTGAACTCAGGTCTTTCTGACTCCAGGGACCAAAATCTATCCACTCTAACACCTAGCGCCCCTCTACCTCCCAGCTTCTTTTTAAACTCTGCTCAAGTGCCCTTTGTTATACAAAGCCTTCCCCTGATTCCCTTATCCAATAAGACTGTCTTCCTCAATCACCTGGTATTGCTTCTGTATATGTTATCTCTCCTGTTAGAATTAAGCTCTGCCAGGGCAAGGCCCTGTTCATACATGTCTTAGCACAGGGCCTCGCAGGAGGAGAAGCTCTTTTAGTGCTTGTAGAGGGATTCTTCTCTTGCCTTTCCCATGTCTATTTGCTCGCATTGCTCCAAATGACTGGGAGAGTGGAAAATCAAGTCTGGTGTCTACTGTCCATATTCTGGATTCACCTTTGTTCCCTGAGATCACAAGCACAGGTAAGTCTGCAAGGACAGCAGAGGCAGGCAGGATGCTGTGAAGGGCAGGGTTTAAAAGGGCTTGCCTTGAAGGTCAACGTGAAGACACCCATTTATAGTTAACTGCTCCCTTGTCATTAGCTCACATTCATAGCTAACTGTTGGGTATTAGCAGTAAAGTAATGATGTAACTGTTACATGGACTCTGTCTAGAAGCTTCTTGGCCAAAAAAACTCCATGCTGTGACTAGGCAGCTGGCTCCTGCTGACAGCCACATGTGCGCAAACCTGTGACTCTGCTAACTACGCATACAGGCACATTCTGGAGATAGTTATTAGGTAACCAAGTCTGGAAAGTTCTTTTAATGTTGAAGCAAAGGTTTCAGTACAGTAATAGTTCATGTGAGAGAAAGGAAATGTTTTTTACTTCCCTTCTCAATGGCTTTTTGTACAATCACAGATAGACTCAGAAGGGACATGGTAGAATGAGTCTGTTCCAGTTGCCCCTTCCCCAGCATTTTACAGACGTGGAAACTGAAACATAGAGGAGTGATGTGTTTTGTCCAGGGGAATAGTTTCTAAGGAAGGATTTGAACCCAACTCTTTTTGACTCCAAGTCCAGTAGTCTATCCCCCACACTGTGCTGTTTAGAAAAATTCCTCTTGGAAAAAGAATGCTTGCATAAGTTCTGACATAATAGGATAAAGAGACATACCCCAAAAAACAGTCCCTTGTCCTAAGGTCTTATTATCCAGTGAAAGAGTACATTCTACCTCCTTTTACCCATTCTCTCAAGGTAACTAGATAGTGCACTGGACTTGGAGTCAGGAAAACCTGGGTTCAAATCTAGCCTTAGACAATGACCAACTGTATAACCTTGGACAAGTCCTTTTATCCAATAGCATGAAAGGGAAATAGGTCCTACATTATTTTCTATTTCAAAAATGAAAATTCTAAGTGTATTCAGCAGATTATGCCTGACCTATAAATCCCTTAAAAAAAAAAAAAAAAAAAAAAAAAGATCAGGGTAGGTTAGAGATGCCAATATTGATCTGGGGACAAGACCATATCAAAGGAAGAAAGCTGAGGAACTACCTGAAATGATGAGAATAAAGCACATCATAAAGAATTTCAGCTAAATTACCTAAAGAGGTAGTAAGTTACTACCATGAAAATGAACAGGCTTATTTACATATACTAAGAAAACTAGTTAGCATTAAATTAAAAAATATAGGTTGCAACATAGAAACAATGAAATACCAGAAATTTTTTTTAACTACTTGACAGTAATGACCTAGAAACGTCACAAAATATTTGGAAAGTTAATATGAAACTCTACTAATGAGATTTTCTAAATTGGAAGGAAGTTAACAAGAGAATGGTTGATGTAGTTCTCAATTCTGCTCACCTGAGACTTAGCTCGGTTGTGATCCAGGCGAGTCAAACAGCTGAAATTCTCCTTGGGTATAGAAGGGGCCATCTTAGAAGCCGTCAGGCAATTGGTGTTGGCTGGATTTCCAACCACCACAACCTGGCAAAAATGGAAAGAATAAGAGGGAAAAGTGATATTATCAATATTTTGATGATTGGAATAGCTTTCTCAGATAATAAAAGTAAACAAGATGGTACAGTGGAGAGAGTTTAGAAGATTCATCTTCCCGAGTTCAAATCTGGACTCAGATTTATTAGCTCTAAGACAATGAATAAGTCATCTAACCTATTTCTTCAGCTGTTAAAATGAAGTGGAGAAGGAAATGAAAAACCATTTCAGGAACTTTTGTCAAGAAAACCCCAAAAGGGATCATGGAGAACTGGACATGACTGAAACAAACACAAAGACTTGCAAAGGAGGCACTCAATCTACCTGTGATACAACAATAAAAAGTTCACAGAAACTAAATGAAATTGATGTGAGTTTGCTATTAGGTTTTCCCCCTGAAAACTGACTTCATTTATCAGTGCTTGGTTTGACACTCAAAAGAAGACTACTATTAATTACCAAGTTATCTTCTGGTTACTAAAGGCTGAGAACTAAGGTCAGCTTCTGGCCATTTTGTATCTCATGTCAGTGGAGAACACTTAACTATGCCTGTCATTCACCCGTCACAAAAAGTGCACTGACATACAGGAGAATCCACATCCCTAAAAGAAAAATGAATCCATGCATAAAACACCATTTCTTGTGACTATTTTACAAGAAATCAAATTATAATCGGTGAATACCTAAATAAGTATCTGGGTGCTATAAAGCCAGGACAGGAAGAGCGGAGATGAGCCTCTTAATGACAGTGCTGGTCTCTTAGTAGTCTCAATTTAATAAAGCAATCTGAAATGATACTCTTCTTTACAAGTCTGCTGCCATTTGTCCCTCCCTCACCCCCAAAGAATATTAATTACAGCCCTCAAAGAGTTAGGAAATGAGAAAAAAGAACTTTTCAGAAGTTCAAAGGAGGAATTCAGAAGGCAAATTAGCTTAATTAAATGTCATATGGAACAACTACTTTTAGTTTTTTGGGAGGAAATATTTTAATATACTTGAGACACAATGAAACTTCAAATCAGAGAGCATGCTTTGAAAAAAATAAGTTATATGAACCAGAAAGTCCTTTTTCTTGCTTTAGTAAGCAGAGTACGGCAAACTTAGCTTAATGTTTGTTTAGTGATCAAGGCTCTCACAGACCATTAGGTTAATTCCTGGACATGGCTAATGATGATGCAATGAAAGGTGTCATTTGTGTTCTCTCATGACACATCCTAGGAAAGTTACATTTTCAAACAAACAATGATGACATGTTTGCTTTCTTGAAATCTGCCACATGATTTTAAAAGACACTATACATCTCCTGGAACCTTTGTAAATGGATTTCCCCAACTTGATGAAAATCAAAGTGAAAAAGAAATAGTGTATTAAAAAAAAAATTAGAATACATTTGAATATTGCAACTGTATTTTACTAATCCACTGGGCAACATAAAGGCAAGTTGTTGGGAACATCTTCAAAAAATATTTCTATCTATTTTGCTGAAAGCAAGATGCTTCAAGCTAAAAAAAAAAAAAAAAAAAAAAAAAAAAAAAAAAAAAAAAAAAGATGCAGTCAGTCACCTTAACAGACTTTTTGGCATATTTCTCCAAAGCCTGTCCCTGGGATTTGAAAATCTTCACATTTGCCTTAAGCAAATCCTTTCTCTCCATGCCTTCCTTCCTTGGCATTGAGCCAACCAAAATTGCCACATCCAGGTCTTTGAAGGCAACCTCTTCTTTATCTGTTGCAATGACCTCTGTGAGTATGATAAAACAAAAAGGAAAGCTCATTAGAAACTAACATCTATGGGATTTTATGGGAAGAGAATCTACCCTCACTTTTGCAACACTTTCATTTTACTATCATGCACTGGTTGGCTACAGAGGGATATAAGAATATGGGGAAAAAAAGACAGGACTCAGAAAATTGGACTTTCTATCCTTAAAATTAAAAAAAAAAAAATCTTCTAATTTATGCCTTCCATCACCTTGACCTTTCACATTCTCTCTTTTCTCCTTCTCTTCCCTCATCCTCCCCACCTAGCCTTTCACTAACAATCCCTGTTTCCAAATGGAGGTATGGATATGGCAAGGGGCATGCAGGATAATCTATTGGGATATGTGAAGAAACAATTAGCACTGAAATAAATCCAAATGATCAACTAGCAGTCACTAGTACTCTTCTCCTTGGGGTGAAGATAGGGGGCCATCTTGGGCCTGCCAACTCGTTCTTCATCTTTTCATCTATCTACCTCAGCAGTTTCTGGCCTTGGCCAATCTGTCTCCCCTCTCCTACATCCTATGAAACTACAGTAGATGCCTCTTAAATCCCTCAATTCAGGCAAAAACGTTTTTTGTACTATAAATGAAATAATTTTTTTGTTTCATCTTTATTTCATTCTTTTACAGTATCTACATACAATGTTACAGTAGACTTTATGGGAGTTATGTCTGGGGCATAAGCTCAAAGAAATTTTGAGACCAATGATTTATGCTTGTTCTTTCTCCTCTCACCTCATCAATTTTTTTTAGCCTTCCTAATAACTGGTTTCTAACCACAAAATTGTACTGAAAGCATTTCCAGCAATTATCAATAATTTTGGCTGTTAATTTCAGTGGACTTGTTTCATTCTTCATACCCCTAGATTTTTCTGCTTTGATACTACTGACCACACTTTGTTCCTATGAAACCCCCTCTCCTGATTCTGACCATCCCACTCAGTCTCCTTTACTTATTTCAAATCCTGCTCCCACTCACTAAGTGTAGGTTTCCCCTAGAGCTCTCTTTTCTTCACATTCTTTTTAAACAATCTTATCAATTCCCATGAATTCAATTCAATTATTGTTATCCACATGATTTTTAAATCTATACATACATGGCACAAACTTCATTCCTGAAATCTAGCCCCTAAAGGCTCAAGGCCTAACAGACACTTCCACCTGTCAGTAGCTTAAAACTCATATGGCCAAAAATGGAATCCATTTTCTTTCCCCTCATTCCCACTCAAATGTCTTCCAGTCATCCAAGCTTAGAAACGTGGGAGGCATTTTTGCTTTCCTCTGCCCTATAAATCTAGTCAATTTAATACATAGAATATATTTTGAACTTGTTCCTTTCTCTCCAATCATGTCCAATACTCATCTGTTTCATTCCACGTTCTCTCCTTGTAAACTAACCTCAAAAACTACTGCCAAGATCCTTAAGCACAATTCTGACCCCACCAATCTTCTATTCAAATACTCTCTATCACCTCAGTGGTAAAATGTGAATTTCTTAGCCTGACACTCAAAAGCATCTACTCTGTGGTAGAGAAGCAATATGCATTTATGGTGGAAGTACCCATCTTACAAAATTAGATCCTTGAAGTATCAGAGTAAATGATATCACTTTGGCAAACATTTATAAAGCACCCATTAAAAAAACCTCTGCCTTCAAGGAGCTTACATTTATCAAAGGGATAAAGCATGTCCTCAGATAATCTGGATACAAAGGAATAAAGAAGGTAATGTCACTGACAATGGCAGAAATGAGGAGGGCAGCTTGTGCACAGAGCCAGGGGACAATGTTACAACTGGAGTACAGTTAATGCTCTAGAGCATGGGTCCTCAAACTTAAAATAGGGGGTCAGTTCACTGTCCCTCAGACTGTTGGAGGGCCAGACTATAGTAAACACAAAAACTTTGTTTTGTGGGCCTTTAAATAAAGAAACCTCATAGCCCTGGGTAAGGGGGATAAATATCCTCAGCTGTTGCATCTGGCCCGTGGGCCGTAGTTTGAGGACCCTTGCTCTAGAGTCTGGACTGACTATTGAATTTTTAAAGGAATGGTGAAATAAGGCTGGAATGATGAACCTGGAGCCATAGTGCAGAGGGTTTCTCTTCTGTCTTTGTATCCCCAGTACCTGGAAACTGATCACTGCTTAATAAACGATTAAATGGATTCTGTGGCTTTTCTTTTCTTTTCTAGCAAATGAGGGAATTCAATGATAAAATCACTCCTAGTTCTGATATTATTGATTGCTCCTATCATTGATGCATTCTGATTAGAACCCTTTAGCAGTCTGTTCATTTTGTATATAATCTAGTACTATTTTGAGATCAAACACTTTAGTAAAAAACTAAGGTAATTTGTTTTGAATTTGAATTTGTTTTGAAATAGATACAGTTCTACTACAGAGATACTTTGTGTCCAGGTACTGACCTTTCAGAAGTGGAAGAGCACAGTCTTGCAGTTCCATTACTACTCCCTCCAGCACACCCATCATGGGGGTGATATCCAGCAAGACAAGAACAAGAGCCTAGCAAACAAAAAAGAAAGTACTCTAATGTTTGTTACACTCTGGTAAAATAATGACAACAAATGTTTTTGCATACAAATTTAAGTCCTATGCTCCACACTCATCAATTTTTCTAGTTAGTCTATAATAAAGTATTCCTCAAAACAAACTTAACAGTTTAATTGGCTTAGTCCAAATACAAATATGTCATTTCACTGAATTATATAGTCATAACAATTCATAGGGTAATATCTTTGTTTCAACTATGGATAAGGACTTTTTAAAAATCTGACACAGATTGGAGGGGGCATATCTGGAGAAATGATTCAGAAAAAAAAAATCCAATGTCCAGAATCTATTAAAAACAAACAAACTTGATGTTTATTAGGTTAACAATACATATCTCCTATGGAATAATGGCTAATGGATATTAAGACAATTAATGAAGGAAAAGCACAGATCTTTATTAACAGTATGAAACTCAAACATCCTAATAATCAGAGAAATGCAAATCAGGACAATTACTTTACACCCACTAAAGTGGCAAAAATAGCAATAAAGTGATTAAAATCTCATCTTGGCAGGGTTTTGGGAGAAGCATGAATTCTGATATAGTGTTAGTGGGCTGCAGACTAGAACAAATATTTTGGAAAGTAATAAAATAATTTGCAATAAGACTTAGAAAACTGATCATACATTTTGACCAAGCTCACTTGTTGCTGAGACTGTATTCCAAAGACAACATACAAGGTTCAATCTGTGCAAAAGTATTCATATTTGCTCCATTTGCAACTGAAAGCCTAAAAACCAATTCATAGGCCCAACTATTACAGAATAACTGAAAAACATTATATGTTAATGGAATGTTATCAAGTCATAAAAAGATCCATATGAAGTAAAAAGTTATGTGAGGTGACAAAAAATAAAATTAAAACTAGACCTGCTTATTACAGTAACTACTTAAAAAGGAAAAAAGTCATGGAAGAAAAATAAGTCACAGAATTTCAAGTGGATTTTGAAAAAACAAAGAGAACTTATCACCCTATTGATTGAATTTTTTCAGTTCCAACCTAGTGAATTTAGGGAAGATTTTCCCTCTTATTTTGATTTTTTTTGGGGGGGGGGTAGTTGGGAGATTCTGAATATTATTAAATTTCAAAACTTTTTTTTTAAGATACATGTTGCTCCAGACAATAATGCAAAAGAACATTTGAGTAAAAACAGCAGAAACTCTTAATTTAGCTCTTGGGGAGAATAAAGATACTGAAATCTTAATTTGTCATGCTTCCTGTTCAATCAATGCTTTGCACTTACAATGAACTGAGTTTCTCTAAAGTCGTAAACTTATATATGCATATATATTCCAATGAAATGCTTTTGAATAGGTTTCTGGGATATACTAATGTGTGGTGATGAATTCTGAATTACAAGTTTTCCTGTAGTAGTTATTTTATCCTTTCCCAAACTCAGATGTCTTTGATGTTTTCAGAACATGGGAGGAAATGGCGTTACATGAGTGTGGTTCTGATGCATACATGTCTAGCCTTACGGTATCCCAAAAGAATTAGATTATTTAGTTCTATCCACACATATATAAGTATGCACTTTCTAGAACATGATACTTTCTGATACTTTTTCACATAGAGGTGAAATAAGTCTGTTTAGGATATACAATAACAAAGACCAAAAGTTACAATATAGGAAAACAATGTTTCATTACTCCTTGCAGTCTGAAATTTACAATGAAACACATTTACCTCCATTACAACAATATTTCAAAAGTAATTTGGCCATGAGGAGGCTAAAACATTTGTAGAAGTTACTAAACATTTTAAACTTTAGACTTGTGAACCACTCAAGGTTCCCATTTAGCAATTTTATAAAAGCAAATTCTTACCTAATGAGTGAATTAGCTGTTTTCTCTCTTATTGCTAATGCCTAATGCAAAAAGTATACACAAGGTAGGGGCAACTGGTTAATAACAATAGCTTCAATTTACATAGTCCTTTACAGTGTACATCATTATATTTCATTAGAAGGAAAGAGCAAGAGAACAGTCAGGAGACATGGGTTTTAAATCAAATCCTTACAATTTATTAACTGTAACACAGAACCAATCACTCTATTACCTTTAGACTCAGTTTTCTCACCTATAAATTGAAGTTCCTACTTATTTTACTTGGACCTCTTAGAGCTGAAACTTTAAAATCCTAAAGGGCTATATATGCCCATAAGGATTGTGTCCTCAAAAAAATTAAGGAAGAGTAAAGCCAAGTAGAAACAGTTTGATAGAACTTGATTAAATAAAATTGGTTAAGTAGTCTTACCTGGTCTTTCCCAAAGACATCTCCCTTAGCAATACTGTAAAGAAGAGAGTATGCAATTTGACCAGCTGCTCCAGTTACCAAAACTCTGACAGGTTCACCCTTAAAAAAAAAAAACAAAACCACAAATTATATTTCAGTTAATGATACTTTACCCTAGTGATACTACATATTCAATCTTTTATAACCATCATTATATACTCATATGTACAGGTATTTTATATGTCTTTGTGAGCATACATAGTAATAGATGCTATTATAATCTTAATGCTTATTAGACTGAAATTTCATTAAATATATCATGAAAGATTATATACAATTCAAAGGATTTTTAGTGGAACATTTAAGCTTTATATCACTTAATTTTCAAGCAGAATTTCTCCCATGGTAGAACAGGATACCTTCCACTTTTGTGAAAGAAGGAAAACAGACTTGCATGTTTGCTTGGAATACTATTGTAAAAAAAGTGTTAGGAAGTGGTTGCTGAAGACTTACATGGTGCTATTGCCTCCTATAGTATGATCTGAAAGCTAAAGGTTACCAGAGACAAAATTCCTACCTCTGTTACTGCACTGGAAACACTAGGTTACTTGCACAGACAGGTTTTAATGAAAATAATTCCCATTTTCTTCAATGGCTCTTATCAGTTTTCATAGGTTCAAGATTATTTATGACAATCAATTAGCTAGTAGAAATTGGATGCTGAAAACTAAATTTTGTATTTTCTCCTGATAATTTTACAGCTCAGAAAGGGATATTATCATCCCCATTTTACAGCTGAGGAATCCGAGGCAGACAGAAGTTAAAAGATTTGTCCAAGATCACATAGCTAGTGTCTGAGGCTAGATTTGAACTCAGTTCTTAATGATTCCAAGCTCAGCAATCTAGTCACTAAATCATCTAGTTGCCTCTTTGTGAAAACAGGAAAAGAACAATATTATATATAATATAAACAAACATCATCATATATAGAGATATTATCATGTAACTTAAGTCCTTATGAAAACAATCTAATATACCGTTCTTATTCAAAGATGATCCATGAATAGCCTATGTACTTCAATGTTTTTAGTAATAATCATGAATCTCTACTGATATATATTCTCTCTGGTCTGGTTCCTTTTCTGAAATAAGGCACCCATTTAGAAAAATTGTATTAGAAGTGCCATCTGTGGTCATATAACAGGGTGGCACACATAGAATCCCAAACATATTCTCATTACTATAATATTCTAACCATGGGTTGGGAAGGAGTTCTGCTCTATTCTACTTTGCTGTAAATTCTGATGGAAAGATACTGAAAATCTTAATTGTTTATGCATTTTTAAAAATGGTTCTCAAACTTATTAAAGACCAGGAATTTCTTATCTCAAATGAAAATCTAGAAAAAGACTTTTCCCTTGAATTTTCTCAGGCCTTCACACTTCCACAATAAATAAAGCAAATGATAGGTATTATATTCCTGAATAAGATACATTATACACATTAATATTAAGATACATTAATCTTTTTCAAACTGTCATCCATATTCTCACTTCCTTCCATATATCCACTTCCTAGATTGGAATCATTTGTGATTTACTCAGCACGGGGAAGCTCACTGCCCGGAGAGGGATCTCCAGAGATGAGAATTCTACAGTGATTTATTAGGTAAGTGCTAAAGTGGGGCCTAAGTTATAAAAAGAGGTAAAATAACTTGTTCCAGGTGAAAAGCTGGACGAGAGGGTAGAGTTCAAAACAGAGTCTTAACCTAATCTCTCCTTAAGCCTTCCAAATTTTGAAAAATGTGACATTTCTATTCCTGAAACAGAGTGACTATATCATTTCATTTATATTATTGGTCTCTGAATTAAGAATCTGAATCAAGCTGAATTAGGATTGAGGAATCAAGAAGAGATCTGATGGCTCTTGCCAATCTCTTGTACTTCCCTAAATGCTACATTCCAGAAAGAATTTGGGTAGAATGGAAGAGAAAAATCTAAATGATAATTTTGTGAAAATCATAATTAAGCAAACAACAAACCTCTGATAAAAAATGAAAATTGTTATTTTAAAATGTTTGTAATTAGAATAGATTTACCGTTTATGAAAATAATGATTTCTAATCTGCAACAAGTAGAAGAGGATGAGCTTAAGAGAATCATAAAGTTTCTAGTTCTGACCCCATAACTTTAATACTGGGGTGATCTTGGACAACTCAACTAATTTCTCTGGGTGTCAAATTTCCTTACCCATCAAATGATTCAATTGGACTAGATCAGTAGTCTTCAAGCTCTTTGATGTCAGGACCCCTGAGGTCTATTTAAATTATTGAGGACATCCATCCCCAAGAGCTCTTTTGTTTATGTGCTAAAAGTATTTGCCATATTAGCAATGAAAATGTTTTTGACTAGGTACCCTCTAGAAGGGATTTGAGGAGCACTAATACTG
Source organism: Sarcophilus harrisii (assembly GCF_902635505.1). Classification (NCBI taxonomy): domain Eukaryota; kingdom Metazoa; phylum Chordata; class Mammalia; order Dasyuromorphia; family Dasyuridae; genus Sarcophilus; species Sarcophilus harrisii. The sequence continues at coordinate 107,140,326 of NC_045427.1, read as the reverse complement.
GCTGGACTATATAACTTAAGAACCATCATTCCAGATGATTTCAAAGGTTCCTCTTAAAGCAAAATGGTTCTAGAATATTGAGTGTGGAGATATACACATGAATTAAAAGATTGAGAAATCTGGGATTCATGATAGAGCTTGGGCTATAACTGCTAGTAATTCAAGATTCCCAGATGAAGTGTAATTCTGCTAAAGGCAGATAGATGGCATAGAGTATAGAGGCTGAGATCTGTGGGACACTTGGGGCAGGTCACTTAATTTTAATCTCTCTTCACCTTAGTTTCCTTAATTGCAAAATGGGGAAAACACCACCTATTGTACAGGATTGTTGTGAGGATTAAATGAGATAACATTTGAAAAAGTACTAGTATAGTGCCTGGCACACAGTGGATACAGTATAAATGCTTACTGCCTTTCTCCATCAAAACTTAAAAAATGTTCACATTATGAAAGAATTAGAAGTACTCTAATGAACAGGGACTTAATGCTTATCAAGCGCCAAGTTATCCACTAAGGGTTTTTGTAGCACTTAGTTACTGAGAAACCAATCTTGATAGGTAAGGATATTATATATTTCAATAAGCAAATAAAATTTAAAAAATTATATGTTCCATTCTAACAGAGGATGAGAGCGTTAAATTATAAATTCAGACAGATTATTAGAGACTGAATAATAAAGCTAAATTTAACAAGGTCACATGCTGTGAGTATGGATCAAAACTTTAGTACTTGGCACTGAAGGGATCTGTCCTAATTCTACTTCAGACAGCTTTCTTATTTTTGTCTTTGGGCAAATTATTTTAACAGAGATACAAGTATATTTCAGTATGAAAAAAACCCTAGAGATCATATGGTATAACTTTTTTTACAGATATGAAACTACTTGTTCAAGGTCACAGAATTAGATAGAGGATCTTTTATTCTGAGAGATCATTTATTTTAACCCCTTTAATTTTATAGGTGAGGTAACAGGGTTAACAGGGATGGCTGTTTTAACACAGCTTGGGTAGGTGGCAGAGCAAGGATTTGAACTTATATTCTTTGCATCTTCACCTAGGACTCTTTTCCTCTGTCACACACCAGCAAGAACAAGAATGAAGCAGAGCCAGGTCTCAAATCTAGAACCTCTAAATAACTCCGAATCTGGTAGTCTCTCAAATGTCACTTAGTTTAACCTCCTCTTTTTACAAACTGGTAAAATGAGGCTCCAAGAAGTTGCATAAGACTATACTGGGATACTAGAATGAGGAGTCAAATGCTTACTGGTTGATACTTATTAGTCATTCAAAAACTGGTTTGAATAAAAAAGTTGGGTCAAATTTATTTACTCTGAATGTTTCACCATTTTCAGAAAATTCTAATATCTGATTTTTCATTTCCTGCATAATTTCATGGTATATCAATTCCTCTTTCTGATTTAGGCAATTGAAAGTGACCGTTTACAAAATATTTGACAATCTGTTGGCTTAAAAAATTTTTATGACAAATTTCAGTTTTCAAGGCGAGTATGGCTAAGAATTGGTAACAAAATTGACCATATGCTCTTGTTTAATATCATTTTTCTTAAAAAATAGGGATCCAAGCTGCATTTGAACAATTTAATAATAATGCACAGTAAAATTTCCATTGTTGTCACTTCAAAATAGTTTGAGTTCTTAGTTATAAAACCAAATAGAAAGATCTTTTAATCTTTCCATTAATCCAATTTGATAAAATATAACATATACAATATATTCCCAATTTGACAAAAGTTGTATAAGTACTATCATAAGTTTTGAAGAAAAAGTAAAATAAGATTAAAAAAAGAAAACAGAGTTGATATTCTTTTCATTTTCTTTTGGTCAGTAGCAGAACACAGCACAAATAATAGTAATCTATCTGGGCATTCTTCCATGATTTAAATTAAGAATGCCTTTCTGTATTTAGCATGGAACTCATGACCTTCCTTGGAATGTAGGCAATATTCATTTTTGTTTTTATAAAAATATATCCTTAAGGACAGGTTTGTGGCCCCTGAAGCTAACAGGCCAACAATGTGTTCCTATGATAAATATCCCTTTCTTCCCAATTATCTTCAGGTTTTCTTTGAAAGTACCCAAAACAACAAGCAATTTCATTTGTACTTTCTTTCATCTTACTCCTTTTCTGTTTGAGCCACAAATAGGTACCAACAACACATTTCCTCTTTAAATAAATTCAATTATGAATTGTGTACAAAACTTGTTTGGTTCCTTTTTTTCCACTAAGTTCTCTTCATGCATTATCTTGAACTGCACAATTAAATCATGTGAGATCTAGCTACAGTTCTGAAAATTACCCATTTTCCACAGTATTTTTGTGGGGGGTATAGAATATAGTATGGATTTGGAGTTAAAGGATTCTGGGTTCAAATCCCAGATCTGATACTTAGATGATCTTAAGCAAATCACTTTACTTCCTTAGTCTCTGTTTCCATCTTAAATTGAAGAGAGTTAAACTACATTTTGACGGTCCTTTCAACTATATTTTCTTTGCTTTATCTCTGCACCAGAATGACCTTCAAGGAATTAAACACTGCATTGTTCCACTGATATATTTGCAAGGAATTAGGTTAATAAATTTCTGTATATTTAGATTTTTTTGTACTTATAAAAGGACCCTAGCGATTGGAATCTTTCAATTCCAAAGGAATTGTCTTTTCTTTTCCTTTTCTTCTATTAAAATAAAAATATCATTTGCACAACAGTTTTCTTCAGTCTTGAGTACCAGACCAAAGAGTAAGTCTGTCATTAGTAGCTATATGACCTTGGGATAAGTTACAAAATCACCCTCAAGTTTTCTCATCTATAAAATGAATAGTTAAATAATCACTAAAATCCCCATTATTCTCAAATTTTATAATTCTATATTACTTGACAATAAAAATTATTTCTATAATAAATTCCTTCAATCAATTACTGAAATGAATATCACCATATCAATCACTTAGGATGTTCAATCTGACAATGGAAGTAGGAATTTTAGGTTTAGTTCTATAACTAATATCAGGAACTCCATTTTCTGTTAGGACTCCATCACCCAGAGGAGCATGCAGATCAGACGACGTCAGACTAACATCGACTCCTTCCCCGCCCTTTGTCCTTCCATCAGAAGAAACCACAGCTCAAGATCTTGTAAGATTAGAGGGCATCGAATTTAAAACATGTTTCTTCCAGATTTGTAACAAACGGGTCGTCGACAGCATATGTATCTCCTCCTTAGAAAGTGATATTAAGAATCCAATACATGTCCTAGACTTATACAAATTAAGACACCGGAACATAATTCTGGTTACATTTGTGAAATCAGATATGGCTGAACGTTTCCACCCACAAATGTAGATCTTAATTTGGGGCACCTGGAAGCGCCACTTTCACAACCACTTTCTCAGTTTGTGAAGCCAAAGATTTCCCACAGGAACAGACTCCCTCGCCTTTATCAAAATTACAGAAATAAAATAAAACTATAAGAGTAAAGGACACGGGCAAATCTTCCCTTTTGGCAGGCTGGATTTTTAAACTGTGTCCAAAGGGTGGGGTTTGGTAGCATAACCTTCAGTCATTTCTTGTAGATCATCACTGCAGTATCCTAAGACGAATGAAAATGCACACCTGGTGGGAAGGGGTCCCAGGTAACGAGAGAGTCCCTCACCCCGAGAAGCCTTCCTCCAGGTGTGTGTATGGGAAATCCTTTCTCAAGCATAGCCATTTAAATGGTCTTAAGAAAATGACCTCAAGATCTCCAAGGTTTAAGCTTCCGAGGTGGGGAAAAGAGCAGAGACCTTGCACAGCTGTCTCCCCCCTGCTTATGTTTCAAGGCCAACCAGGCCTGAAGCGCCGCTATCAGTAATACTAAGAGCTAACAGGGGAGGCCAAGGGCCTGGACACTTACCATGTCTGAAGCTGGACAACTTCGGCGACCGACGGCTAGACTAACCTACTGCCAACCACACGGGTCACCTCTAACTGCAGCTGCACGCAAGCAAGAGGACAAGAAATATTAGCCGGAAGGAGGAGCGAATCCCAGTTGCCAGGGCCTCTGGGTGTGTAGTTTTTCGCTATCTTTATGCTGTCCCAGTCCGGTAGCATTTCATTTAGCTTTCGGACTACAATTCCCGAAAGGCATAGCGCTTATATTTTGGCTGTTCTACCTGCGCTGTTCATTTCAGAGCCAAATAGTCCCCCCCTGTGGGTTTCCTTGATTGGAGGGAGCCAACAAGCGGATGGATTGAGTCGGAGGATTTAGAGGACGCCTTGATGGCACTCAGCAATTGGCGGGAAGAAGGGAGGTGGGTAAAAAAGGGAGGGAGTGACAGCCCCTTTGGCGACGCGGTGTCCTGCGAATCGTTTAGGACACTTTCTTCTCTGGAGGTTATGTGTGGGCTTCCGCTGCGCCAAGCACACTCAACCCGGAAACTCATCTTTTGGTGCCGAGCGGTCAAACATTGGAGTGGGCGGACAGCTACAGGAGGGTTGGGGGGAGGGGAGGTAGGGTCGGGCTTGTCTGGTTGCTAAGCGACGGGGCGGCGGGAGAGCTTGTTGGATTCTAGGTACCAGCGGGAAGCGGTGGCTACGTCATTCTCCCCTGCGCCCTTTCCGGCTCTGTGATTGGAAGAAACTCTAAAAGCCCTTCGTCTTGGGAGCCTCTTCCCTGCTGGAAGCAAGGGGGGACGTAGGGGAGGGTGCAGCCCCCTGTAACTGATTAGTGTCGAGGAGGAGGGGAGGAAGTGTGCGGGATCTGGTTTTCTGAGGCAAGTCCAGGGAAACAGGGCCCCAGCACCTCCCTCAACTCCGGGGACAGGTAAGCAAGTGCGAGGACCCTCCTCGTGGGCTGCCTCTGATTCTTTATCCTCCCCTTTTCTGTCTGGTTGGTCTTGGCCCAGCCAAGAGATTTCTAGCTCCCAGATGGCAAAGGAGCCCTTGGCGACATTAATAAATGCTGTTTGACTTAACTGACTGATCTTGCTGCTTCCCCAGAGCCCTGCGCAACCCCATTTCTCAGCCCAACTGAGCGTGAAGAGGTGTCAGCTTGCCCTTCCCGGAGATTGTGTCAAAATAGAGGGAATTTAGAAATTCGATCTAGACCTAGAAGTTATCCCTACAACTTTCCCACCTCACGTGTGTCTCAGCCCTCTCTAACTTCAACCATTAACTTTAACATCCTCGTCAGTCTAGTTCTTAGGATCAGCACTACGACTCTAGGCTTCCCCACAATGAATTTGCCCATTCTAGGTACCCTCGGCCTCTTCTCATAGAGAAGGGAAGGGTTTTCTTGACTACTTTAAAAATTCTCCCCTGCAAAAAATAATCAAGTGAGACGTCTTCTTGAGACGAGAATGAGAGGAAACAGTAAAAGTTTGAGTTAGTTGAGATTAGTTTTAGTTAACTAATACCTTAAAATTTCATTTAGAAGTGATGCTGTCCAAAAGGATATCTGCACTATATGAACATCTTTCATGAGGATCCTTGGAGAAGGAAATGTTAGCAGCTATGTGGCAAAACTGAACAAAAATGCTCACGTTATCTAAAACATTTGTAAACTTTTGATTTTCCAATTTCAACTGGAAAAGAAACTAAAAGCGGTAACTACTGATTTCTTCTCCTTTAATACTGTTATTTGTATTGTATGAAAACGAAAAGTGCTTATTTTCTCACCTGCTAATGAAACGACTGATTTTATTGTAGTGGGAAATATTGGAAGTGACATTTAAACAGAGGATTTAAGCTCAATTTAAATTTATAAATATCTATACATTTTCTTAGCTCTCAAAATGTTTGCTTGATGTGATGTTTAGCGTTCTTTCTTTATATAATTTACAATTTTATTTTTATGGTATTTTCCTTACTACTAGCTAAATTATTTGGTGAACTTTTAGTTGATACACATTTCTACGTTATATTTCTTGCATGCATATTACATTAATATGTAAAGTTAAAAAGGTAATAGAAAATAATCAATTAAATCTCTCAGAGACTTGTGAAGTTGTTTTAGTGGTTTAAAAAAATCTTATTAGTTAACTTGATAAGACTCAAAAACTCCTTTTCATGTGATTTTGATTCTCCCTTCTCATTTACCCATTTTATATCTCTCACTTATGTCATCTCTCTTATTCTCCTGCAGCCCTTCTTAGGGATCATTTTCTGTTTGTTTCTCACATAAGAACTTGTTATGTGTATATTACCCATTCTCCTTTTTCTTCTACTTTCCCTTTCTCCATCAAATGAGCAGTGCCTTCTACTATGCTTTTATTGTTATCAGGCAATCTTTATACAATTTCTTAATTAATTTACTATACCATAAGCCACTCCCTCTCTCTCTCTCTCTCTGTCTCTCTGAAAATTTGAGGCCATTCACAGAGATCTCTCTTTACATTACCCATATGCCTTTTGCCACAATCTCCTCCATCCCTGTTTCACATGGAGGAGTTCTCTTAGCCAATGTAAACCCCATTATATACTCATGCATAGATGATCCCATTCCATTTTGTTTTCATCAGCAGATTGCTCCTTCTGTTATCCCAATTCTTAGGTATCTTCAGTCTCTCCCAGTCTAGTGACTGCTTCCTTTGCTTACTGATATGCTTATGTCTTCAAATCTTCAAAAATCCACTTGATCTATCTATCATCACTAACTTATCCCTTAGTTGTACTTCCTTTTGTGAGTAAATTCTTTGAGAACACCGTGTGTAACAGTTGTCTCTATTTCTATTCCTCTCTTTAATGCTCTATAAATCTGGTTTCCAGCCTTTTTCATTCAATTGAAACTATTCCCTCAAAAGTTACTAAAGATCTCTAATTGCTAACTTTAAAGGCTTTTAAAAATACTCATCATTTTTGACCACTCTCTAGTCTTTGACATTTGATCACTATCTTATATCTAGGTTTTCAAAATATTGCTTTATCTTGCTTTTTTCCTACTTATCTGACTGCTTCTTTTCAGTTTCCTTTGCTGGATCTTCATCCAGGTTATGATCACCAACAATCAGTGTCCCACAGGGCTCTGCCCTTGACTCATTTTATTTTTCTCTCTATTCTAGGGGCAAGAGACTTTTTTTTCTGCCAAGGGCTATTTGGATCCTTATACCATCATTTGCAGGTCATACAAAATCATTAACTAATAGAACTCAAGTAAGTGGGAGGTTGTTGTACCTGAATTTCAGCTTATCGTCATCTGTGATTGCTTTAGAAAATGATTTCAAAAGTCTTATGCATCCCACAAACCAAACATTGCCCATCTCTGTTCTATACTGTAACTTGTCAAAAACACCCACAAGTATGGTTTTAAGTATTATTCCTATGTTAATGTTTCTTATATCTATTGATTCAGCTCTCATCTTTTTTCTAACCTCCAGACTTAAATATAGTTTCTTATTAAACATGGAGAGCTAGATATCCAATTAAATTCAATATATCCAAAACTGAACTTATTTTTCTCCCCCCTTTTCAAATTTCCATGTTTTTGTTGAAACCATCCCCTTCTTTTTTCAATCACTCAAGCTTACAACCTCAGATATCCTTGATTCTTCACTCAACTCTTCCCCCTCCCATATCCAATCTGTTGCCAAGTCCTGTCAGCTTTATTTTAGCAACATCTTTTGAATACATCCCCATCTCTCCTTTGACACAAGTGCAGATCTTTATCCCCTCACCTGGTGATGAAGAACCTGCCTCTAGTCTCCTTATTCTAGCTCATCTCTAGCTCATTGATCAGAGCCCTTAAAAGTTTGTTTTTCTTCACAATGGCACAGCAAAAAAAAAAAAAAAAAAAAAAAAAAAAAAAAAAAAAAAAAGAAATGCAAAAAAAAAAATAAAAAAAAAAAAAAAAAAAAAAAAAAAAAAAAAAAAAAAAAAAAAAAAAAAAAAAAAAAAAAAAGGAATTAAATTTATCAATTAGATCACCAGAGACCTTGGGGAGAACAGTTTCACTTAAAAGTTAGGAGTGTTAATGGTGGTATGGAAGGCAGATTCCAGACAGTTATGGAGAATAGTAGTGGAAGCATCAAAAGTTATTGATTCTTTATTTTTAAATTAATGCCCTTTTGTTTATATTCCTGTTACTTCCCAGTGACTCCCTCCTCCACTCCAAATATAATCTTCCTTTGAAATAAATGAAGACAGTCAAACAAATTAAATCTACAAATTACATGTCTGAAAAAATATATGTATATATATATATATATGCCTGTAGTGTACCCCCTCTCTACAGAGCAATAGAAAGCATGATCGACCATCAATCCTCTGAATTTACATGTTTTCTATGAAGTATATGAGAAAAATGGGAAGGAAGATGGATCTAGTAGAAGATTCAAGGGAAGTCTCTTTTCTTCTTTTTTTTTAAATGAATCGGGAGACATGAGAATGGGTGTAAGCAAATAGGAAGGATCAGATAGAAAGAAAGTAATTTAGGATACTTGAGAGAGGAGATGAATTCTAGAGTAAGATTCAAAAAGGGAAGGGAAAGAATTTGTAGTTAGAGGGGTTATCTTCAATAAGAAATAGGGATACTTGGTCTTTGACCAAAAGGGAAGGAAAAGGGAGTAAGGGATAATACTGTGAAATTTAAGGACTGTGGCTGATGTATGTTACTTCAAATGGCCTCAATATCAGTGACATAGAAGTTAAATAATTTGTTGTAAGTGGAGGGATTGAGAGTTTATGTGGGTCAACTGGGGAAAAAAGATTTTGAATAGTCATGGAAAATAAGAGCAAAAATCAAAGATTCCCCAGTTGGGAGGGATCCATCATCTAATCTGACTCATACCAAACAAGCGTCTCCTGTCCAGCACATTGACAAATTTTTTTTTACATTTTCATTAAAATGTTCCACAAAAGGTAATCCTCTGTCTCCTGAAGGAGCCCATTATGTTCTTCTGTCCTTGGCATCTACTTTTGTCCTTTACAGTCAAACAGAAAAGTTTTAATTTTTATTTTGCATGACATTTCTTCAGATATTTAAAGGCAGCTATTTATTAGCCCCCAAGACATTTTCTCTACGTAAACATCTTTATTTCTTTACCTGATTCCCAATTTTCCCCATCATGCTAGACATCTAGATAGAATAAAAGGATTGTTGAGCAGCATTAAGGGCCCAATTGATTTTGTGAATGTGAAGCTATCTTACATGGGCCTTCCTTAAGCCAGTCCTTTGTTCATTTACTTAATTTACATTCCACATTAGGATGAAATGAAAGACACAGATTATTTAGCAATTAGCAGAAGTAAGTAATTTTGGCCATTTCATAGAAAGGATATTCAATAAAACTATCATTGCAGCACCTACTTTGGGTAGACCCAGGTCTTATTCACCTTCAAAAGGTAATTTGGCTGGTTAGGAGGACAGAATGGGGTAACCCACTTGGCCTTAGGATATCTGCTCAGTCTGAAGGACATTATTCTATATGGGTATTTCTATGCCTTTAAGCAACCAGGAAACCATGTAATACATGCAGAGACTACCAGGAAGATATAAGAGAAGCATAGTTTGAAGCTTAGCTAATGAATCAATTAAATCCAGAGGATATCTTTGTCTTACCTGCCAGGCAAAGTTAGCCCAATCCATGTAGAAGAAAGGGAGAACCCTGAGAGTTAGTGGTCCTGTCATAGAAACCTTTAAAGCTCCTAATGTGGAGTCATTCAACAAATACCCTAATCTCTGAAGAATCATTATTGACTCCCAAAGTAATGAAGAGACACACTAAATATTTATCTTGGATGTACTTCTTGTACTTATGTCATTAGCACTTTCTTGAATTGATATCTATATTAATAAATACTAAAAAATAGTATATTGATACTATATTACTAAAAATTCTGAAGAAGTGGTGTAAAAATTATCAAAAAAATTTATTGGAAAGGGCAGTGAGCACTATTCATGTATTGGGGCAGCCCCAAGTGCTGCATTGCTATCTGTGAGATTTTTTAAACCTAGAGGATGGTCTAAGCATATTGCATAGATTTTCTCTTTTCCCTTCCAAATTAAACATGGGCATTTATTTAGGGGAGGGGTGTTGTACCTTTCAGGCCTCCTCCATATGAGAGGGACAACCCAGCAGAATGAGGCAAGGGTTTATATAGAAAAGGAAAAGTTTAAAAAAAAAATAAAAAAGGAGAATTGGGCAGAGTAGAAAAATAGAATATTAGGAGATTTTGATTGGACAATCTCAGATAAGGTATGCATGGAAAAAAATTAAAGGCCTTTTTGTTCTAATGAGGTAAAAGGTAAAGGGATTTTTTGTTCTAATAAAATCCATGAGAGAGAGAAAGTGACAGGATTATTGGCATTGGGACAACTACTAAGAGTCCATTATTTCCTACTTAAAAAACTGGGACCCAAATTAATTTGGGGCTAGGAATGAAGGTCTCCTTTTCCATAACTGCTTCAACCTGATAAAGGACAGAAAGGCTCTGCCTGTCCCAGTCATGACAGGGGAGAGCAGAACCCAGTTAGGGATGCTTCTTCCACAGGCTGAGGTATGGTTGATATGCTTTCTGTAAAGCCATTTGGAATCTGATTAAGGCTAGTCTGGAAGACATAAATCTTATTAAAATGAAATAAAGTTACCAAAAGCAGAATAACAATTAGTAAAGATGACAGGATAGAAGATCCCCAGGAGCTTGTCCCCAACTTTTTGACAGTAGCTGCTGATGAAGATCAAGCATCAACCTTTTCTAGGAATCGGTCAGCCTGTAGTTCAACTTGATGTGCAGACCTTCTTTAGAGGGAAGAAAGTAGTCCAAAGCAATGCATTTATCTAGAACTACAATGGCCAAGGAGTGAAGGGACATTTGGAGGTCTTTGATGGACTAATTGTTTGGGGGAATTCCTCAAAGTCTTGGGTAAGAATAGTGATAACACCATTAAGTTCCCAATAACCAAAATTGGGAACAAGGAAGGTTGCCACTCTTCCCCAAGAACTGTCAAAAAAGTTGTATTTCCCATCGTACTTGTGAGGGACAGACACGTTATAGATAGGATACTGGATTGGGGTAGATTGATTAATAAGGACTGCTCAGTGAGCATTTAAAAAGTTGCCTGACATAAGGAACCATGAGCCATAGGACAGAAGAGTACATTTAATGGAATAGTTATAAATTCAAGAAAATGCTAATGACATAAGTGCAAGAAGTACATCCAAGATAGGTGGAATTAAAAGAGAAATGTTGGGGTTACAACAACAATAAACTTAGAAATATACTCTTAAATGAATACTTCTGTTTTCAAATGTATTATTCATTTTATAATAATGCACTCTTGAAGAAAGGAATAATAGTAATCCTATATGTTAAAACATCTTATCTTTTTTTCTTATTAAGCTCAAACACTAGATGAACATTAAGATGTGATACTCAGACAAAGAACAGAAAGATCATAAGTATAGTAGACCAATCAAAATTTAATTATTTGGGAAGATCCCTTGATTAATCGATAGGGAAAAGAGTAAACAAATTAGTTAAAGACTCCTTTAAAGAGAAAATTCGATTGTATTTAGAATGAAGGGAATCTTAGAGATCAAGTCCAAGCTTCTTCCTTTACAGATGAGGGAACTGAGGCCCAGACAACTTTTCCAGGACATACAGAAAAGAAGTGATAAAGAGAATATTTTAGCCTTGGTCTGACTCCAAAGCCCATGTTTCTTTAGATTGAAACATATTTTCTCAAATGTAGAGGCTACTAGCCCCTTCAAATATTAGATATTTAAAAAAATAAACAGGTACTTTAGCAAAGGGGAACAATCGACTTTAGATTTCCCCTTAAAGAAGAAATAACCCTAGACACTGGCAAAGATTCTTTTGATGGTAGAAACAAATGGTAACTTACTAGTCAGTTCCTTACCTTGGACCTCTTTATCATATATGTAAATTTGCATTTCCAACAAATAATGTATCATTCTCTTTAACTCATTTCAGCAAATATCAAGCATCTACTATAGGCTGGGACTTATTGCAGAAACAAAAATAAATCATTTATTTGTAAAAAAATTTACAAAAATTTACATTTTGCTTGGTATACTCCAGGAACAGAGAAGTAAATGCAAGGGAATTTGAGGTGGGAAGGAAGCATTCAGGGTAGCAAGGAAGACTGAGCTTGGTACTGAACTCTTTGAGAAAGGAGGGAAAGTGGTCTGGATCCTGGTAGATTATAACAACAGGGATCTGGCCAAAGATAGTGAGCTTCAAATGAAGAGTGTTAAGTGATGGCAATGAGGAGCAAGATATACACCTACTTTCCTGAAACAGGATAATTAGAGAGTATAAGAAAAAAGCATATTCTCTACTGGTTTTAGAGAGAATAAGAGTTTCATGAGTATCAGAAGAATATGAAAGGAAAGATTCTGGCATAAAGGGGAGTTCATTAATAATAGAATGGCGTTTCTAGACAGCACAACTGAAGGGTAGGACAGGGGAGAATAGGCATTGGAGAGTGAAGTATATAGGCCTTTAAAATAGCAGGAAGTAGAAACATGTTTTTGTCTTGCCTTTGAATCACAGGGCATGGGGAGGATGGGGTAAAGATTTATCAGCCATAGGGAAAAGTAAATATTATTTATTTGCACCTCTCATCCTCTACAGTCCTTTGTTGGCAGAATCTGGTGTCTGTGCTGGGTCAGCAGAGTCAGTTTGTTTTCTTTTTAAACACCAGATTGCTGGGGATATCAGCAGTAAGGGAGGTCAGTATAGACACTTGAGTCAATAAGTAATGTAGTCCTCAAGTTCCTGACAAAACTCATGCTCAATTCTAGTCCCTTTGCCTTTTCTCAAGATGTCTGGGAAATAGTAATGTTCGGTCACTGTTACTTATTTCAGTGGATTTCACCTTGTTCAAGTGGATGTCATTTTGTAATGTAATTTATAATCTAACATGAAAATACAATTATAATGAAGTCAATCTAAAGCACAGTTGTTTCTGAGCATGCTGCTCAATTTTTAACTAAATAAAACTTCCCTAAAAATCTGTATAGAAAAGTTTTAATTTAAAAAAATACAGTATATGGTTTAATTATATGAAGAATTGGATTTTTATGTTACATGAAGAATTTTAAATTTAATTATACTGTACTTTAAGAAAATACACATGAATGTTTTCCTCCAGAAGCATACTACTTAAAAAAAAAAAAGGTTGCTGAATGAATTAAAGGCAGCCTTAATAATATACTGTAATGTCCTATAATCCTTCCAGCTTTAAAATGCCCAGAGTGTCATTAACTAACATTCTGCTCCAGTTATTTGAAACTTAATGCTTCTTTAATATTCTCTGTTGGAAATTGTTAGAATGGCATGTCAAATATTTCCTGCAATTTGAGTTAAAGATGACCTAATAGTGCTGAGCCAGGCAGAATTTTTGAAGTATATCTCCAAAGATGTCATAATGATTTAATGTCTTGTTGATTTTTGCTTAAACAAAAATTAATTCTTGCATGAATTCAAGTATCACCTAGGGATTCAAACTCTATAGTGAAATTGCAATGAAATATTTTATTTTACATTCCATTAGCCCTTGCTTCAAGTAGAATTATTGGTATGGCCAGCCACCTACCTATATAATATATACAGGCCCACTTACACATACATATTACTTGAGAAGGACAACATAAATCCATATGAATATCTTATCTAGTATAATGATTACTATTTCCCATTGTCAGGAGAGATTAGGATCTGCCCTATCATAATGATACAACATAGATAACTTTTGATTATCAGACACAATAAAGGGGTAGGGACAGGAGAGAAATATGGGAAAAATGGGAAATAGCTGACATGAATCTGTCAAGATTAGGCATGATATTGAAGTAGATTTAACCTAGAGTGCAGGGACAGAACTAGGACTCAACAAGGGGTAAATGGGAACAGGAATTCCTGTGGACAGAGCGTAGGGACAACTGAGTCAAGGGTTATGAGGATTGAAAAGAAAATAGTTTTAATCTGAGGCCAAAAAGTAAAGAGTACCCCTGAAATACATAGAAAACAGAATTCTGTTTCTTTGAAGACAGGGAATTAAGAGAGAATTTCACTTGGGTGTAGGGATGGATGTTGAACCAGAAGATATACTATTTTCCCCTTTCCTATCTCTTCTGTCATGCCATTCCCCCAAAGGGAAAGAAATAAGCATTTATTAAGCTCCTATTATGTGCTAGATGCTAATTATTTTTACTAATGTTTTTTCTAATATACAACAGTTTATTATTATTAACATTAACTAATTTCTAATATCTCATTTGATCCTCCCAACTCTGGGAGGTAAGTTCTATTATTACTGCACTACCTCTAGCTCCCATTTCCCTTTTTATAGTTGAGGAAATTTAGATATGCAGAAGTTAAGTGATTGTAAGAATTTGAGGTTGAATTTGAACTCAGGCCTTCCAGACTCCAGACCTAGTGTTAAATCCATTGTCCCACCTCCCTACCTGCTTCAGAGCTGGGAGTATATGTTGTTGGGATTGGGAGAGAGACACAGTTTCCTTTTTTTTTTTTTTTTTTTTTTTAAATACCCAGGCCAGTGATAGAAAATTGCCTAAGAAAAGTGGTAGTGGGAACTTAGTCAGAGAAGCCTTCATTTTAGGGATAGCCCATTTTATTATGAGTCTTTAGGAAGAATTGGAATAATTTAAGTAAAAAAGCATTTATTAAGCACCTATTATAGAATGGACACTGTGCTAAACTCCAAGAATACAAAGAAAGACAATATAAAACAAAACAAAAAACCCAGTGATTTTCCTCAAGGAGCTTACTTAATAGTGGAGACAACATATAAACAATTATGTAAAAACCAAGAAATATACTAAATAAGTTGGAGATAATGTCGAAAGAAAGGTACCAAATGAAGGAGGACTGGGAGAGATTTATTTCAGAAGCATGGTATAGTAAATACTGCAGATCTTGTTGTCATTTTAACAAGGGTAAACTTAATTGACTAAGGTCATATCTAAATTAGATCACAGCAGGAACTTAAATTAGAATTTTTGAGTTCAAATCTAGTGTTTTTGATATATCTCACTTTTTATACTTTGCTCATAATAGTGCCCTGAAATCAAATATGTACAGGCAAAGAAATGAATGTCACCAAAATTCTCAAATCTATCTTCAATACTTTTACAATTATCATTTACTGGATTGAACTCATCCTGAGATATATGAAAACAGCATTCCACAAAAGAAAAGAGTATCCCTTGCTGTATAATTCACCTTACCTCGATTGGTTATGTAAACTGTTCACTAGAGAATTGTATTTTTCATTTCCCTTGCACAGTATAACATGACTAAATGTTTATGTTCATTAGATAGCATGGGTTATATCTGTTCCATCAAACTAAAGAACATTTACATGTACATATCTAAAATAAATGGAAAACTAAATCTCTCAAACATCTAACATGGAATATAAAGGAAAAAATGTATAGGTTTAGAGAAAGGATGAAGGTTCAGTATTATTCCTGTGAGATAAATTTAACTAAATAAAACTTCCCTAAAAATCTGTATAGAAAAGTTTTAATTTTAAAAAATACAGTATATGGTTTTTTAGGTAACAAGAGGTGTGATTTTTCTCATCTTAAATGTTCTCCAAACAAAAACTTTCTGATCACAACTTGTCCATTTATTTTGTTTGTTTGTTTGTTTTTTGAGAGACAATTAGGATTAAGTGACTTGACTAGTGTCATACAGCTAGGAAGTATTATGTGTTTGAAGTCGGATTTGAACTCACATCCTCCTGACTCCAGGGCCAGTGCTCAATCCAAATATGTTTTAAATACAAAAGAGAAAGTCTGCTTAGAGAAAATGGACCATAGAAAAAAAGCAGCGGGGACTTGAAGAGATAGGAGACTAGCTCAAATGTTTGAAATAAAATATCTGCCACAAAAATCTCATTGAATTAAATGTCAGGGAAAGCACTGGCTACAAGTATTTCTCTTTTTTGTCTAGCTTGTACAAAGGATGTAACACTATCTAGAGGACTTTTGTAGAACTGATGTAATGACTTTGTAATTAGCCAATAAAAAATGCATGAATAGGATTATTTGACCCACAAGTTAACCACAAAAACCTTTTAGTATTAAGCTGAAGAAGAAATTATTAAAATCTCCTTCAGGTATTTTCATATGAAATCATTCAAAAATACAAATTACAAACTTGATGATGTTAAAATATCTAATTTCCTTACTGGCAGTTAAAATTTAAAAAATAAGATGTGACTAGAAAAAGTAAGAGAATAATTAGAGATTAAAGCCACAATATTAATGAGAAGGATGGCCACTTTAATATCCTCACATAACTGAGCTATATTGTATAATATAATATATCCATTAACATGGTTCACTGAACGGTGAACTTATTTGGGTAAGGTAAAATCAAGTCAAGATAACTCCCTCTAACTCTCTTTCCACCTACCTGAAAGAAAACAAACTTTTTTAGAAAGCAGAATGTTATTTTGAAGTAATATAAATATTACAATCTTATTTAATATTTTGCCCAAATTCTGGTAAAGGAATATTTGAAAATATAAATAATTGAAGAGTATACATTCTCTCCTAATCAGAGAGGCATATCTTATTTTAAAATTCTACAAAGTGGGGAAGAAAGAAAGGCAATTCAGCAAAATTAACATCATTCAAATTTAATAATGTATGCTATACATCCACAGTTCCCCCCACTTTCCTAAAGAACAGTGATGCATTCTCATGCTTCTTTCTGACTGAGATAGGTCATTATATTCAACTTAAATGTTTTTATTTTCCTTCCATTTAAGTTATTTGCCATGTCACTATTTTCTTTCTAATTCTTCATTTTACACTTTTTTGTTTCCTTGCTTTTATGATTTTCTCTTCTACACCTATCTCCTTTCTCTATCATCTCAAGGGAGAGACAGGACCCCAGCATGTGCCACTTTGGTTAAACTGTCACCTCTCTGTAAACCCCGGTGAATACAGTTGGAGCTCCTGTGCCAAAAAGACCTAGTAATAGTAGCATCCTCCTCTCCTTACTAGGCAGCCAATCCTACTTCCAACCAATCCTTTTATTAAACCCCTATCTACCCCACAGTTATGATCTAGGGGAAAAAAAAACCTCTGTGGAGAGGGAGCCCAGCATCTCCAATATCACTAAGCCTACCATCACCCTAAATATCAAAAGCAACCAATTATCAGTCAATGGTTAGGTAAGCTTGTGAACTTCTAAAATAGAAGTTGCCTTACAATCCTTGTACAGGGAGGCAACACTTATGGAGACTTGGCCCTGGTGGTTTACAGTAGCTGATTTCTCAATAGCCACAGATATTGACGACTCAAAAAAGAGAGTTCTCATCCTCTATGTCTTGGACATTGTAAAATGACTCAAAATCCGAATTTTTTTTTTATTATTATACTTGCTTTACCATTACATTCTAAGAACTAGTGGCCTTTTCAGTATATGTAGTTGAAACCTCCTGTGTGTGTTATCTCCCCTTTATTAGGCAGAATGTGAGCTCTGTGAGAGGAGGAACTACTGAATTGAAAATTTATAAATTTATGGAAAGGAGATAGTAGACCTGGTTCTTTGGGTACTATCCAGGAAAGACCATAGCTGGTTGTGGGAAACAGATCAGCAGTCATATTTTAGTAAGCATAGAAGCTGTGGGGGCAAGTAGCACAGAAAATAGAAATAGTGAAAGGTGTACAGAGTCAGATGGCATGAGTTCAGGTGATGCTATAGTGAAGGAAAGCAGGCAGAAATGTGGAAAACAATGAGAATGAAGAAGAGAGGCAAAGTATCATGGAACTGTGAATTCAAGTTGGGAGCATTTAGCTCCAGAGGAGATGGAAGCTGACTGGGGGGGAGGGGCAGGAGTTGGAGGTCTCAATTCAAAAGGGTTTTCAGAGGAACAGACTCTTATTTGCACTACCTTGGGGGTTAGTTAATTAACATATCCAAATCATCTGGTAAAACTTGAAAGTTAACATGTCTACATGTTAACTCAAAATTATCAGCAACTTTTGGTAGTCTGCTGTTACTGCAGCTATCTGGATCTTGTCTGAGACTTATATATCACACTGACAACAGCAACCAGATGGCTTCTACTGATTTGGCGCTTACTACCAGGATATGAACTTTGGTTACTATATGATATCATTGATAAGTTACCCTTTGATCTTTGGGATGGTTTGTACTGACTTATAGGTTCCCCTTTGCAACTGTATTTCTTCTATTGTCCTTTTATACTGGCTACTTAAAAACATACTGCACTGACTAGAAGAAGTGGTGATGTCAGGGGAACCAGAACAAGATACAATTTTAATATACTTTGCTGTTTATAGTTTCTTTGTTTAAGACAGTTCTTTGCATGAAGCAATCACTTTTTAATAAAAGCTTTTTATTTTATTTTTTCCAAATACTATAAGCATTTAGTTTATTTCCCATTCACCAGTCCCATTTCCCATTTGAAAAAAAGACAAAACTTGTAACAAACGTGCATAGTCAAACAAAACATTCTCACTGCCAGTTGTCCAAATTTCTCATTCTGCACCCTGAATCTGTCACCCCTTAGGGAGAGATAGCATATTTCATTATTGGACCTCTGAAATCAAGGTTGATATTGATTAGAGGTTTTAAGTCTTTCAAACTTATCTTCACAATGTTGTTGGTTTTACATAAATTGTTCTTTTGCTTAATGCTTACTTCACTCATCAGTTCATACAGATATTCATATGTGAAAACATTCCTTTTCATCATTTCTTAAGACATAATAGTATTCCATTACATGCACATACCATTATTTATTCAGCCCTTGTCCAATTAGTTTCTAGTTTTTCACTATTAAAAAAGGAGATACAATTTTTTTTTTCTACAGATGGTTCTTTTCCTTTTTTCTTTGGTCATTTATTTTAAAAGGTATGCCCTGTTTAATAACTTTTTATACATAGTTTCAAATTATATTTCCAATTTAAATGGGCTTGTCAAGAGTGCATTAATGAGTCTGCTTCCTCCCCTGCCCCTCCCTCCCCCCAGATCACTGAAATTTATCATTTTCTTTTTGGTCAGTTTTGCCAATGTGACAGGTATGAAAGATTCTCGGAGTTGCTTTAATTGCATTTTTCTACTTATTAGTGACCTGAAGGATATGTTCACATGGCTAATTGATATTTTAGATTTCTTCTTTTGAAAATTGTCTGAACAGGAGCATGGCTCTTACTATAAGTTTGAATCTGATCCTTATATATCTTAGAAATGATAGCTTCATGAAAGAAACTTTTAAAGATTTTTTGAATCCTTTGTCCCTAACTACTAGTGCCACACCCCAAATTTCATTGTGTTTATTTTATATCTATGCTGTACATACTTATATGTACAGCATATTGTGTTTCTGAATGTATTGTAAGGTCCAGAAAGGCGCGGGATATTTCATTTTGTTTGTATCCCTAGCACCCAGCACAGTGCTAGAGACCAAGAAGGTATTTGATAAATGTTTGTTGATTGAATAATTAAACAAAACAGCTCTGTCTAATGTGAAATATGAAAACCTGAGAATTATTGACTGTTTTTAATTAAAGAAATTGCATATCTTAATCTCCAGTCTCTAAGTGGTGGGATGAACTGGAAGGATGTTTCATGTACTCAAAATATATTGAAATTTGGCTAAATTCAAGTAAATAGTAAATTCTAAATATGATTAATAAATGCTTGGTGATTGACTCATTCATTCATTGGAATGAAAAGATTTCAAGCAAAAATAAGAAAAATATATATAGGGGTTATAATGCTTCTTTAAATAGCCAACTCCTTAAGTTCATTTAAAATAGGATTCAAGTTAAATAATTTGTTATATCTGAAAACTTTTTAAAATATTGCTGTTATCTAAAGTGAGATATTCCTGTACTGAAAACTGAAATTAATGGAATTAAGATCTCATTAGTATTGGCATTTTCTCTACTCATGAAAATCACAACCCATTCATACCTTATTTATCTATTCAGATTTTTACCTATATTTATCTCTTTAGAATATCTTTACACTCCTTCCAGCTCTTTTTTGCATTTTGTTGGAATCAGTATAGTTTTGTGCCATCTGTTATTCTTCATTTTGCTATTATCACCAATCCCATTATCTCTTCTGATAATAAAATTTTCCAGTCAATCATACATAAAACTTATGTGCCAAAATATTAATTGCAAATAAGAATTAGTCTTACAATGTTTGTTGAATACTTGTTGTATTTGGAACAATGACAGGTAATATTTTTTCCTTTTCTTTCTTCTTACTGACCCACAGGAAAAAAAATCACTCAGGGTCCACATAAATATAAAACAATTTGAATTATGATTCATATTATTATTTAGAAAGAAGTATAAAATAAATTATTTAGAAAGAATTAAAAACTCATTTGAGTTTATTTCCTGTTCCCGTATGTTTTTAATGGATAAAAAACATATTAGGAACAGCAAACAAACTCAAATAAATAAAACAAAAAACATATATGAGACCTCTGACCAAGTAAGAATGATAGAGGCCAAAAAGAGAGGAAACTGCCTTGAGAAATAAGGTATGAAATGGAAGAGTGACAAAGAAAGGGAGAAATACAGATAGATGATCAGGAATAGATTAAAAACCTGTATCTATACATAGTATAATTAGGACAACAGTATGGGGGAAAATTTTGATAAACGAAGCTGTAGTCAAGCTATAACAACTTCCATTCTAAAATGTATTATTAAGGTGATAGTTTGTGCTCACCTAGAAAAGGAAATGACCAGAGAGATCCTACATGCCTTTGTTAAGAACAGATCATGCCAGATAAACCTAACTTCCTTTCTGTATGAGTCTGATAACTTGTTAGATCAGTGGGTGTGCTAATTTAGTTTTTATGAATTTTTGCCAAAACTTTTGACATTGTTTCATACAATTGTAGAAACAAAGGAAAAAGAGGCATAAGTCAACAGTAAAATGAAGTCTATTCAGGACTTTTTTGTTTGATCCACAGAGTATTCATTAATAATTTGATGCCAAAATGGAAGGTCATCTCCAATGCAGTGCCCCAGGAATCTTTGTTTGAACCATTGTTATTTCACATTTTTTTCCTAATGACTTGCATTAAGATTTAAATAGCATGCTTGTCAAATTTTCAAATGTCACAAAGCTGTGAGGAAAAATTAACATACTAGGTGACAGAACTGGGATCCCAAATGATCTTGACAGGCTGAAACATTGAGTAGAATCTAATAAGATAAACATTTTTAGGGATAAATGTAAAGAATTACATTTGGATTTAAAAAAAAATGTTTTACAAATTCACAATTTGGCAGGTGTGACTAGACAGCTTTTCATCTGGAGGAAAAAAAAAACACAACCAAAATCTTGGATTAGTTTTCTTTTAGCTTGATGTAACATAACATGGCAACATATATACATGTGACATATGATACAGCTACATTAAAAAAGGGCATAGTGCCCAGGACTAGGGAGGATGATTGTACCACTATGCTCTCTGCTAGTCAGGACAGAACTGGAGTTTGTTGTATAATTCTAAACTATAATGGATGATTTGTGTTGGACTATTGTTGGACATCAGAATGCAAAACTTTGCAACTTGGGTGGAAGATACAAGGAAACAAATTTAGGTTTGATATAGAGAAGAATTTAATAACAATTTAGAACTATCTCAAGGTAGATTTCCAAAAAAGATAGTGGGTTCCCCCAGTTTTTCAAAAGTTGCTCATCATGTATGTGATAGAAAGAATTCTTATTCTAGTATGGTTTGGACTCAGTGGTTTCTGCAGTTTTGTTTCCCCCCCCCCCCCCCCAGTTCTGCAGTTCTCTTAAAGGTTTGCAGCTTAACATTTCCCTGGAGCCAAACTTAGATCTTTTACAAAATGTGATTTGTAATTTCTTAGGTTGATTGTTGCCTATTTTGAATTATTGCTGTTTAATATCGCTGAAATACAAATAACTACTTGTTTAAAGGACAGTATTCAAGTGATAGATTCCATGTATAATTTTAAGCATTTAAATACATTGACATTTCCCAGTATAGCATATGATTGGGATTAGGACTGTTTCTATTTGCTCTCTGAATGCTCAACAAATATTTGATATTTGTATAAAAATACTATTCATCTTATCTCAACTAAATTTATTTTAATTTTTAGGAGATGCTAAGGATTGTAAAAATTATTTATTTTTAACTGAGTAATTTAATTAGTTTTAAATATTGAAGCACAGCATTTATCTGTAACCTAATTTTTTTGTTCAAGTTTGTATTTTTTCATTGAGTGCTTTTGATTGAGTCCTTATAACAGTTTCTTGTGAATAATGTGTTAAAATTTTTAAAGCAATTTTCTTAAAGTGATCCTGAATTTACAGATGAAGAACTCAAGTTTTCTGACTTGCAGGATTCTACAACTGTTGAGGGCCTGAATTATTATCCCCTATTAACAGATGAAGAACTCAAGTTTCCTGACTTGCAGGGTTGCACAACTGTTGAGGGCCTGAAGTCATTCAATGTCAAGGACTGTGCCAGCCTTGGAAGAGTCAAATCTATGTCTCCTGGGTCCAATTCCACTGTTCTTTCCATTTTAACACACCATTATTCTTTCTTTGAATATATATAAATCTTTTGGACCTATCGGTCTTCTTAATCAGATAGTTGAAATAGGGGAAGTTGAGGGAAAGTTAAGATTTTTTTTGGAATTTGTTACTGGAAGCCCTAAATCTCTTCAATTCCATTTTTTTTTACTTTTATCTCTGATTATAAATCTGAAATTTTTTCCACTTCTCTGTTTCTCTCATGTCAGATACTGAACTTTTAGGCTGAATTTCCATGTGTTATAAAAATATCTTTATTTCAACATACACAGGAATTACACAGGGTAGTTTTAAAATCCTTGTACAACTTTGAACGTAACTTTAAATAATAGATAAGCACGTTGTAAGTGCCAGAGAAACCTGAAGTTTTCAGTTTTGAAATAAAAGTTTGATTTTTTAGAGCTTTATCATAATGACAATCATTTATCAAACCATTTTCAAACTGATTTTCTAACTTCTTTTATGACTTGTTGAAAAAAAACTTTTTTTTTTTTTGGTTTGAATGAACTTTGTATCACAGCAAGTTCTGGCTGGCCAACCCTTTATGAGAAAGAGATAATTCTATTCAAATTGAGGAGTATTTCATGAAGTTTTGGTTTAACCTTGGACAAATATTTAGAAGAAAAAAAAATTTCCCCTTTGGTAAGAATAGGTATAAAAACATGACATATATCTAAAAACTCCTGCTATATAAAATTACTAAACAGTGTTATTACTAGGGAATTTTTAGTAACAGATTTCTTTGCCAAGCTATTGCTGAAAATAAATGTTTGACTGAATTAGAGAACCCACCAAGAGCTTAAAAAAGAACAAGTTAGTATTCAAAAGTCATAACTGGGTAAATATAAACTAAAATTAATTGTAAAAAATTGTAGTTATTTCTGATTACTTTAACAGTATGTTAAAAGGGTAAGACAAATATATACTTATAAAAAAAAGAAAAATAATACAACACATCACATTTTTTTAACATAGAGTTGAAATGCAAAACACTAGTATACCCATTTTATTTTTGAATTCCATATTCAAATGTTCTAATCTCATAAGTTTTTGTTTTTTTTAATTTTGCACTTAACAAAATGCCCAGCATTTTCATATACATAATAGAACATTATAGAATTCTATATGGAATCAAGAATCTTCATGGTTCTTGATTTTCAAAAATTATGTAATCAATTTTACACATTGCTTTTTTTTTTTTTTTTTTTTTTTTGCTGAGGCAAGTGGGGTTAAGTGACTTCCCTAGGGACCCACAGCTGAGAAGTGTTAAGTGTCTGAGGTCAGATTTGAACTCCTCCTGACTTCAGGGCCAGCACTCTATCCATTGCCCCATAGCTATATATATGTATAGGGATACATTGCTTTTATAACTATTTTGTTCTCTCTGAACTTCTTTTTGTTCTTTTTTGTTGATTTAAAATGTTTCAACAATCCTCTTTTACTTGACATAACTATTGTCAACCTCTTTCTTACCCTTACCACCATTAAAAACCAAAAAAAAGGCAAGTTAAAAAACCCCTTTTGTAATACATAAGCATAGTTTAAAAAAAACAAAACAAAACAACAATCTATTCATTGGTCCTGCCAAAAAATGTATTTCTCTTTTTGCATCTTGTGTCTATCACTTTTCTCTCTGGAGGTGGTTGACATGCTTCATCATAGATTCTTTCTGGGGTCATTGGTTATTGAAGTAATCAGAGTTTTTAAATATCTCCAAGAATTTTCTTTGCAGTACTGCCATCTTTGAATGAGAATAATTGCTGTCCTTCTCACTCCTCTCTTTATCAGATCATGCTGCCCAGTATTCTTTAAAATGGTCACCTTTGTCTTTTCTTATAATACAATAATATCCAGACAAATTAATATGTCTCAATTTGTTCAGACATTCACTAATTGTTTAAGAAGCAACCTAAGATTCTTCTATTCTAGGTCTAAGATTTCCTTTGAATCCTCCTCACATCAGGTTTGGATTGCAGTTATTCTCTCTTCAGTATTATTTCCCCCTCCTTCCCAGTCCTCTCCTTAATTTCCTTCCCAGCTCTGCTTGTTTTCCTGTTGAGTTGGGTACATTTTTTAATTTTTTGTGTGTCTGTATGTTTATCTTCTACCCTCCTTTGTGTTATGAGAATGCACCACAGTTATGTGAAATACCAAATTCTGTCCCTTTCTTCCTCATTTATACACTAGTATCTTCCTTCTTTTGCCTTTCTTCTCTTTCTTCTTTTTAAACCCTAAGAAGAGAATCAATATACCTGCAAAATCTTCATTCTTTTTATTTAACTCCTTCAATATCTTCTGAAGACATTAAGGTTCTGGAAAGGATACATTCCTTCTCTTTCTATTAAATATTAGCTCCACATCATTAAATAGCCCCTTCCAGTTCCTGAAAGATTTACCTTTAATTTTCTCTGTCATCTTGTGTTTGTATTTCAAAATTCCTACTTAGCTCTAGTTTTTTTCATCTGAAATGTTTGACAATCATCTATTTCACTAACAATCCACTTTCTTGTCTTGTAGGATTATACTCAGTTTTGAAAAGAAAGCTATTTTTGGATGTAAATATATTTTTGCCTCTCGGAACATTTTTTAAATTACATAATCTCCTCTAGTTTTAAGTAGAAGCTGCCAGCTCTTGTGTGATCTTGACTGTGGTTTCTTGGTATGTGAACTGCTTCTTTCTGGGTGCTTGTACTGTTTTTTTCTCAAAAGGAAAAAGCTCTTGATTTTTGCTCAGGCATTCCTGGGACTTTTATGCTAAGTACTTAAAGGCATTCTGCTAAGTGCTTAAATCATAAAACCAGGTAAGACCTCAAGAAAGTTGCAATTTAATAGGAGAAACAACATTGGGATTTTATTGAGTAGAAATGTATCATGTTTAAACCTGTGCTTTAGAAAAATTACTTTGGTGGCTAAATGGAGGTTGGATTGGAATGGGGAACAGTTATGAAAGACCACTCATGAAATAATGAGGACTTGAACCAAAGTGGTAAGTGTCAGAGGGCAGAAGGAGGTATATTGGAGAAATGATATACAGGTGAAATTGATAGGCCTTGGTGAATGTGGGGGGTGAGAGATGGTGAAGAGATGAGGTCAAATGAGATCAAGGTTTCAGAGAAAATAGGAAGATGATATTGTCCTCAATAGAAAAGTTAGGAAGAGAAAGGGGATGGTTTAGGGGAAAGGACAAGTTCAATTTTGGACATGATGAGTTGATATCTATTGGACATTCACTTTGACTTGCCTGAAAGGCAATTGGATATGTAAGATTGGAGGTCATATGAGGAGTTAGGGAAGCATTAGGTAGATTTGAGAATCTGACATGATAATTAAATCTGTGGGAGCTAATGTTAACAGACTGTAGAAAAAGTAGAGGAGAAGGTCCAGGACCCAGTTAGCAAAGACTAAGGGGGGAGTAATCAACTAGGTAGGAGAAGAATCCAGCAGCATGTGGATCAATTTCTAAAAACTTTCAGAATTACTATGGTCATAAAATCATACTTTAATGATATTATCTGTGTACACGACAAACTTCTGTAGTTGACTATAGTCCCAAGACTCTATTTAATGAAAATCATGTTTCTCATTTATACTTCTGTACATTTTTATAAAGAGAAATATTACAAAAATATTAAATGCTCATTGGATTGTATTTTTAAGAGCCTTAAAGAAATGTAGAAACCCCTGTAAACATTTTTGCATTCACTCTAAATACTGAATATTTTTAGAGAATTTATTGCAAAATTATATGCTTTCTAATACCCATGATATATTGATATCAGACCTGTCAGTTAGTTTTGAATGATGCTTTATCCCAAGGCCAGGCTTTGCCCTTTGATGTGCTTTTGGGTGGACTGGTCATCACTTCTTCTGGTCTTATGCTGATTCATTGGGTTCCTGTGATTATTTCCACCCCCCAACCTTAAGCCACTCTTGAACCTTAAGTATTGGATCTCCAGGGCCCTTCTGTCTTCTCAGTATAGGTTGTTAGGGACCTCAGAGTACTAGACCTGAGGTTATTAGGTTTCAACCTTGCTATACCAGACTGGTTGATGTTTGTTGCTGATCTCTAGGTATGCTGGGGCTTTCTCAGGATATCCCTCTATCATTGTGGCCTCTATGCATAATACTTTTCACCTTCCCAGGAATCTTTTATCAGGCTAAGAAACTGCTTTTCTGGTGGTCCCATTTCTGATTGCCCTTGGAATTCCAGATGACTTTTAGTACAGTTTGGTTCTAGAAGTAGTCACTGTAATTTCTCATTGAATTTTTAAAATTAGTTTTTGTGGACTTGGGTTTTGCTGGAGTTGGCATGTGGAAACTGAACAGTTTGCCTCCTGACAAAGAGTTGTATTTTCAGGAAGTCCCAAAGATGTTCTCTTTGTAGCCTATCAAATCATTTTTTTTGTCCATTGTATATGTCAAAGCCAATTTTGAAAATTGCTGTGTATTTGACTAAGGAGATTTTTTTAAAAAAATGTATTTATTTATTTAAAACTCAAATACAAAATAGAAAAAGACAGAAAAAGAAAAAAAAACATTGTTATGCTCACAGCAGAACTTGAGAGGATTCAAAATATATAACAATAAATTTCCATTTCAAGAAAGGATATATAATAATAGAAGACATTGTATTCAGAACTGTCCATCTTTGCTTCCTTGTAGGTTTTCCTTCGTTTTCTGCTGTGCACTTCTTTATTCTTTTTCTGCCTTTCTTCCCCTCCACCCCCCAACAGGATACAATTGAGCACAGATATATTTGTGTAAACATGTGTATATAACGATTTATTTATGTATGTATAAATATATACACAATATAGATATCTATTCACATACATACATATATACACTCATATATATAGCTAAAACAATATTAATATGACTGACATATAGTATAGATTTTTCTTTTGATTGAATGTTTTTAAAGTGTGACTTTGTCTGAAATCAGCGATTACTATCCCTACTTTTTTTTCCCTAATAAATTTGACTTCTGATCATTGTTACTGTGTTAGTTTATGTTTTGTTCTATCTCTGCTAACTCTTCTACTTTACTCCTATCTGCCAGCTTGCCTTGCTATTATTTAAACTCTTCTCTCTTCAAGGATCCCTCCCTTATACCTTTCTCTACCTTTTTGCCCTCCTTTTTAATCCCACTCCCATTAATCTACACACCATTCTGTATATACTATTTCCTCATTCCATTACTAATATGAGAAGGATTTCAGAATTACTAGCTCTCCTCCCCCATCAAATTGCTCTGTGTTAAGTGATTTATGCAGGATTATATAGCTAGTAAGTGTCTGAGGCTAGCTTTGAACTCAGGAAGAGGAGTCTTCCTGATTTCAGTCCAAGCGCTCTATCTACTTTGCCACCTACCTTAATTTAAAAAAAAAAAAAAGGGAAAAGACTATGCTTTGATACACATTCAGCCTCCAGAGTTCTCTCTCTGAATGTGAATGGCTCTTTCCATCATAAGTCTATTGGAATTGCCTTGAATCACTTCATTGCTGAAAAGAGCCAAGTCCATCACAATTGATCATTATATTAATCTTGTTTTTGCTACATACAATGTTCTTTTGGTTCTGCTCATTTCACTTAGCATCAGTTCATGTAAGTCTTTCCAGGTTTTTTTGAAATCAGCCTGTTTATCATTTCTTATAGAATAATAGTATTCCATTACATTCATATACCATAACCTATTTAGCCATTCCCCAACTGATGGGCATCAGTAAGTTTCCAATTCCTTGCCACTACAAAAAGGGCTGCTACAAATATTTTTGTACATGTGGATTCTTTTCCCTTTTATCTCTTTGGGATAAAGACCCAGTAGAGACACTGCTGGATCAAAGGATATGTACAGTTTGGGCAGTTTTCTTTCATGATTTTTAAATATATAAAATATCCATGCCCCTTTTTTGGACATGGATTTTAAATGATTTCTTCTAAATCTGGATTTTAGGTCAGTTGTTTTTAATATGAACTAATCTACCATTTTTTCTATTTTTTTTTTTTTTTTAGTTTTTCTATTTGGATTATAATATTTCTTGTTGTTTCATGGAGCCATTAACTTCTATTTAGTCTATTCTTATTTTCAAGGCATCGATTACTTAAGTAAGATTTTGTTCTTCTTATACTAAGCTATTAATTTTCCTTTTTGTGTCTTTAGAAGTCTGCATTCAGAAACTTTTTACTGTTGCCAAATATTTCACTACCCCCAAGTTCAGT
This sequence comes from Sarcophilus harrisii, assembly GCF_902635505.1. Lineage (NCBI taxonomy): Eukaryota > Metazoa > Chordata > Mammalia > Dasyuromorphia > Dasyuridae > Sarcophilus > Sarcophilus harrisii. Next base: position 107,111,542 of record NC_045427.1, on the reverse strand, counting down.
TATATGACTGTATGTGATATCATGACCTACAGTTTAAGAAGCTTTGATCTAGGGCATGATCTGATTTACTTCCTTCCTATACTGACCTTTGTAAGTTCTAGACCTTGATTTACAACTGGTATTCTTGTCCCATGAGTAGATTTCTAGTACATAGGTGCTGGCCTCTATTTTCAACAGATATTTGGAAGGCTTTATAGGTTTAGAATAATATTGCTATAGGCCAGACCTTAATCCACTCCCCTTGCCTTTTTCTTCCTTCCCTAGGAAGAGTCAAAGATACAACTTCAGCTTAGTACAAATAGAACCCTAGTCTGTGCCCATTGGTTGAATTTAGCAACCTGGTCAGAAGTTAGAGTGACAGAGCTGCCTGCCACTACCTGTCTGTGCTTTTGAGTTTAAGTCCCAGTCCCACTGAAGCAGAGCTGCTTGCTGGCCCCTGTTCCAACTGTTCTTTCTTTATTCAGTTGCCTGTAAACTGAATTTGTGATCTTGGGTTGGAAAAGTAAACTGCTGTGGTATATATATATATATATATATATATATATATATATATATATATATATATATACACTTGGTTTGGCACCCTTCTTGGATATTTTTTGGATTAGTTGTTGGAAGAGATGGGCAGTATTGCTTCCTCCCATTTTACCATCTTTACCTGAGTCTCCCCTCAATTTACAGATAGGGAAATTGAGGGCTAGAGAGGTTAAGTGAATTGGTCCTGGTCGCACAGATAGTAGTAAGTGGTAGAGCTAAGATTTGGCCGCCTGACATCTGATTTCAAATCCAGTGCTCCACATTAATCTTTCACTCTTATTCAATGTTATGGAAGAGAATATACCACGAACTTCCCAGCATACACACACGTGTATACACACACACACACACACACTTTTAAATTATGTAATCACTATTTAATTAACTTAATTACACAATACAAAACAATGTGTATAAATAATTTAGTAAGCGAATATTATAATGTTGAAATATTTCAGGTGACATTACTAGGAACTACAGAAGCTTAGATTATTTAGGAGATATGCTCTAGAGGCTGCTTGTTTAGTCCACATAATTCCTTCTTATAGGTGGAGAGCCTATTACTCCTCCATTAGTGGACAGTTTTAGAATATATTTTCCCATGAGTAGGGACTGTATAGTCTTCACATACCACTCCTTTTACTAAGTACTATCTCAGACCTGTTTTCTTCTCTGTGTGAGCTTCATTTACAGATATAGCTCTCAACCCTTCCACACCTTAGACTGTATAATGAATTTCTGTGGGCAAAAAATAATAAATAAACCAATGCCTCAGATAGCCTTTATGAGCTCTGGGTCCCGAGTCCTCAAATGACAGACATTAATTTCTTTCCTTGACCCTTATTCAAATCATTTTATACTTCATAGGATGCATCAAAGTTTATATTCCACTGGCATTCTATTAAAAAATTCATGGTCACTTTTATCCTATGATGAGGCATCAGAAGAGAACATTAGTGCGGGAATTTGTTTTTATATATTTTCAAAATCTGAAAAGCGAAAAAAGACTTTATGAAACAATGCAAAAATATTAAAATTTTGCTTAAAGTTAGCTGAACCAGAAGGAATCCTAGGGATTGGTTATCTTGTCCACATTTTCAGTTCACAGGGAAAGTGACTCTTTTGAACTCAGAGTGAGTCAGTATTTGAATCCAGGTCTTCTGACTCCAAAGCCAAAGTTCTTCTAACTGTATCATGCTGCCTTTCCATCTATTCTATATTACAAAACCAAACAAATTTAGAGTTGGAAAGCATTTATCAGTTGTCTAGCACAATCTGTTCTTGAAAAGGAATCCCTTCTATAACATATTAAATGATCATCCCATTCTACTAAGTTTTTTTTTTACATGCATGCGTGTGTGTGTGTGTGTGTGTGTGTGTGTGTGTGTGTGCTTTAATTTTTGGCTTCGATTTGTTATTTGTTAGAGGGGGTTCTTGGTGAAGAAACTCCCAGTATAAATGCAGGTCAATAATGTTGACAACCCCTGTCTGCACCTTACCCTTGGCTGCTCTGTCATGGTCAACATGTTGCACCTGAACTCAGCTGTGCTGACTCTGAGGTTGACCTTCTATTCAATAGCCCATGCTACTTCTCAGTCCATCCCACTTTTTGAATGATATAATTATTAGGAAGGTTTTTATTTTTCTTTAATTTTTTAAAATTAAATTTGCCTCTGCAACATCTATGAACTAGAGAGCCCCTAATTATATCATCTGGGGTCAAAATAACAAATTATATGTCTCTTCTATGTGAGGACCCTTGAATACTATTCAAATATTTGAAGACTATTAAAAAAGAGCAGGATGAAATACTCTGTGATTTGCTAAAGTTTGGGTAAAACTATGTAGCATTGCTTGACCTAATTGTTTATTAACATTATTTCAAAGAAGGAAATGAGGTGAATCTGGCAAAATATGTTCTAGATGAAGTGGGGTAGACTCTTTAGGATAATTTGGAACTTTTATAAATCCATTAACAATCTCTTCAGTGTCCCATTTTGAAAGTTTCCTAGAAATTTAAGTCAAGTTCAATGGCCTGTAGTTGCATATTTTGTTTTCTTCATAGAAAAAGGTATAATACTTGCCCTTTTACAGTTCTGTGGTATTTTGCCCATTCTCCAAAGTCTTTAAGATATAATTGATAGCTGCTCAGCAGTGGTCCAGATAAAGAAACTGAAACCCGGAAAGAATAAGGTCTTGCCCAAACTAATTGGCAGCAGCAGGATTAAAAAACCCGTTTCCTGGCTTCTTTTCCAGGGCTTTTTCTGACTTTTTTAGGTTTAAATTATATAGTATAACACTATAATAGAAACCTTTCATAATTTACAATAAGTATGAAGTTCTCTCAACAATTATAAGCTGCTGCTTTCTCCCCCTTTTTGCTATGGTAGTAGAGTTCTCATAAAACAACAGATAACTTTTCCAATTTAAGTTTTAGAAATATACAGAAGAGGTTATTCTACAGCCTCTCTTAGTAGCCATAACCAATGTTTAACAATTATTTTTTTGAGGGAAACATTTTTCTTTCATTCATCTAGGTTTATACTTCAAAGTCTTTGATGACTCCTCACTTTAGGTCATCCTACCTATCTAGTCTAATGTATTCTTCCTACATAATAGTTCTCCTATCTGTACCTTTCTCTCAACTCACAGAACTGTCACCATAATTCCAACCCTCATCACTTCTTGATTAAAGAATATATTACAATATCTTCATTGGTTATTTTCCCTGCCTCAGATCTCTCTTAAACAGGTTACTCCCATGCCTGGATTTGATTATAACCATACCTCTATCTTGTCGCTTCCTTTCTAGGTCCTCGCAAGTATCACCTTTTTTACATAAGAACTTTTCTGATTCCCATAAGTATTAATGCCTAATATCCCATCCCCCATTCCCTTATATCTATTTTGTTTTTATCTATTTATAATAACTTTAAAATTCATGTATAATAATTATACAATAATACAATAACAATTCCTCAATAAAATGTAATTTCCTTAAAGGCAAATATTATTTTATTTTTATTGCAAATTTTCCATCACTTACTATGATTTTAATGTCTACGATGATATATGTTATTATTGAGTGATTGATTAAATGTTCTTCCATTTTGTCTAATCTAATTCTTTTATAGTTCATTTTAATATTTTTTATTTTCTGCTACCACATTTAAATTTGCAAACAGCTATATGCCATTTTCTATTCAATCTAACAAATATTTATTAGGTATCTAGTGTGTGTGTGTGTGTGTGTGTGTGTGTGTGTGACCTCCTTTGGAACTTCTTTATCAACTCCTATTTCCACAATCAGAGATCAGCTGGTTACTATTTCTTTCTAAGTTCAAAGAGGTGTTTTTGAGGGACTTGGCTTCTAGGAGTGCTACTCATATTTACGCATCAATTAAATTTCCTATAATATCAGTAAGCCAGATTTCTTTTTGGTATTAGAAAGAGTATTTACCAAAGTAGTTTTATAGCAAGAATGAGAATTTAAAATATTTCCCTTAAGAATGTATTTGTTAAGTGTCATTGCTCATCTTATCAAAAAGACAACTTAAAGGAATAGAAAAAAAGAGAGGATTACCCATATTTAGTCTTAAAGTTACAACATAAAGATAGTGGATTCCAAAAAAGAAGACTAGCAGTTTAAACACCTTGGCATTTATGGAAGACAAAACCTAAGACACAAACCATAGCAAAGCTCAAGGCCTCAAGTATTCATAGACAATTATCCAAAGTTTAGGCCAACTAAGGAGAAAAACTCAAGATCCTAAAGTAGAGAGATGGAATTGATTTGTTTGTTATCACTGAGACTTAGGAGAATGGAGCCCATAAATAGACCATGACTGTGAATTTGTATGGTTTATTCAAAAGCAACAGAATAGTTGGTAGAAGTCAGAGAATGGGATAGTATTGCACATTAAGAACATATACTCATATGAAGGAATCTAGGAACTTAGAGGGGTGGGAGGAAACATGATGGAGTATTTGAGTGGAATTCAGGAAATAGATCACAATTCTGACACAAAGCTATGCTACAATAGTTTGTAGGATTTCATTTATTCATATACCTGCCAGAGCTTCTTCTCTGCCAAAAATGAATCAATTAATAACTTTGTGGCCTTTCTTAGTGATAATGAAGACTCTTAGGTCAGTTAGTCATTTATTGTTATCTCCAGTTGTCCTGATCTATATCTTATCACTGGATCCAGATAGCTCTGCAAGGGTAAGTGAGGCAGGTGACCTTGCACAGTCCTCCCTCACTTCAATCCTACTCAAATATTTGCACATCATGGCACTACCTCCCTGATGTCACATTCCTCTTTGAGAAAGAAGAACAAAGAAGAAGTGCTTACTGTGTTCCTACTATATTCTAAGTATTAGGAATACAAAAATACACCATACTTTCAATGATCTCAAACTCTACTGGGCAGAGAATATATAAATAATTATGTAAAAACAAACTACAGGATAAATTCCTATGTGGGGGAAAAAGTGACCTGGTGAATAAAACATGGAAATAACACGTAAGCTACATGTTATAGTGGAGAGGAAGACCTGAGTTCAAATCCTGCCTTAAAAACTTAATAGTTGTGTGATCCTGGACTAAGCACTTAACTTCTCTCTGCCTATTTTCTCATATGTAAAATGAGTATAATAGGATCTACCTGTCAGAGCTGAGAGAATTAAATAGCATATGTACAGCACTTCGTAAAACTTTAAGTGCTATATGTTAGCTATTATTACAATTATTATATATAATTTTATTTCATAAAGTTGCATATAATTACATCATTAATAACAGTAATTTCATCCATCAAAAGGTGGAAGATCCAACAAGAGGAAATTCTATTCTGGATCTGATTCTTATGAATAGGGAGGAAATAGTTGCTTAGGAGGAAGGGGTTTCCATTTATTCATTCAATCACCTATAGAATTGGGAATAATTTGAATAGTGAGGAAAGCTAAATTCATTAGAACTAATAAGATCACTGAAAGAGGGTGTAGAGAAGAAAGAGGACCCATGATAGAGGCTTGGGGAAGATCTATAGTTAGTGGAGAGTATAATATGGGTGCTGGATCAGCAAAAGAAACTAAAAAGTTAGTCATACAGAAGAACTAGGAAAGATTATTTTCCTAGAGGCCAAAGAATAAGAGAATATCTAGGCCAAAAGATGGAGAGAAGTCAAGGAGGAAAGACTGAGTAAAAACCTTTGGATATATCAGTTATCCAGTGTCTTTGTTTACTTTTGAGAAAGCAATTTCTTTAGAATGGTAGGTTTGAATGTCAGGTTATCAGAACTTTAAAAATGAGTGAGTTTTGAGGAAATGGTGGCAGTGATTGTCAATGGTTCTTTCTAGGTATCTGATAGTATTTGAAAAGAGATTAGGATGATCAATAGAAGTTTAAGTAAAACAAGGTTTGTTTTTCAAAAAATATTAAAACTAACTTTTTTATTCCCTAGGTCACTTTTTCCCCCACATAGGAAATAGAAGAAATAATACAAGATAAGAATTGTGGGGATCATCAGTAGTACATATATAAAATTAGCTTATGTAGCCTGAAGAGAGGCTTATTTGTGACAGGAAATCTATGTAATGTTCATAAACCAATTTATATGTCAGCAACATTTATAAAATCAGAATACGTGTTACAGGCTTAATAACTACAGCAGATTTTAAAAACAAAAATCTATAGTCAGGAAAATAATATTACAACTTACTTTTTATAATTTCACAAACTAATATCATACTTACTTAATCAGAATCATTCCCAAATATATTATAACTTTTTAGTCTAGATCAGGACAGGGTAATAGGATTGGTTTTATATACACCAAATTATTTTTCTTCCTTACTCACTTGAAGAAGGTGATAATTTGTGTGCCTCATCAGAAGTTTTTAGGTGACAAAATTAATACCTGCCTTTACTAATACCCCTTTTGTTGTACAAGAAAAACGTTATAGAAGAGGATGTACCTCAGTTAATCAACAATGGAGATAGCAGTAGTTTATAACTGTAACCCTAAGATAAATCAGATCATAGATCTAATTAAAACTACTTAAATGAATTCTTTTGATCTTAGAAAAGTAGTGTTTTGTTCCCTCATAAGATCTGATATTTATTACAAAAATCAGGCATGACTAATTTAAGAAGGGTTTTGAGGAACTAGAGGTCTCTGCCAGAAGCTTCAACTTTAAATATGTTGCCTGAAAAATTTCCCCCAATGTTGATTGTAAGTATAACAGGGCAAGAAAAGTTCAGAAAAGTAAATGTGATATCCCTATTTTTTAATTAGTAAAGAATTCTTTCCCCACCTCCTTCTCCCCTTGGAAAGAAAAAGAAAAACCCCAAATCCCTAACAAATATGCATAGTCAATAAAACACGGTTTTACACTGACCATGCAAAAATGTGTTCTGTATCTTAGATCCATTGCCTCTCTGCCAGAAAGTGGGTAACATTCTTTATCAGAAATCTTTTGGAATTGTGCTTGGTCATTGCATTGATCAGAGCTCTGAAGTCATTCAAAATTTTTTGTCTTTACAATATTTTTGGTATTGTATAAATTATTTTCTTGGTTTTGTTCACTTCACTCTATAGAGCACATACAGGTTTTTCATACTCAAATGTTTATGCGTGTATTTTTCCTTCTTTGATGTCTTGAGATAAAAAAAAAATAAAGTCCAGATACCCCCCCAACTGCCCTTACTTCTTTCTCTTTGGTAGGACAAGTTCCTACTTATATCCCCATATCTGGTGAAATAACCAACCCCCTTTTCTCCCTTTCCTCCTCATTATATTCCTTTCCTGTACTCTTTTAAGATATCAAAACAAAACCATTTGCTGGCCTTCTGTCTTAACTCCCTCTTTGACCTCTGATGATGTTAGGGTTTTGAGGGGACATATATACCTTCTCCCCATGTTAGAATGTCAACAATTTATCATTATGATTGCTATCTTTATGACTACTTCCTCATATTTATCTTTCAATGTTTCACTTGGCTTCTGTGTTTGTATTTTGAAGTTTCTACTCAGTTCCTGGCTTTACTTTCTCCCCTTTGTTCATTCTTCCCCACCCTCATAAGATTATACTCAGTTTTGCTGGGTTGTAAACTTATGTTTCTGCCTTCTGGAATATCACACTCTAAGTTCTCCACTTCTTTATTGTTGTGACTATTAAATCTTGTGTGATCTTCCTTGATACTTGGATTCTTTCTGTTTGCAGTATTTTTCTTTGACCTGGAAACTCTAGATTTTGGCTAGAATGATCCTGGGAATTTTTATTTTGGAGTTTCAGGAGATAACATATGGATTTTTGTTATTTTTCAATTAGTCTTCTGATTCTAAGAGATACAAACAAATTTGTTCACTTTTAAAAAATATCATATCTAGGTCCTTTTTTAAAGTTATGGCTTTTATATCTTCAAACAATTTTAAATTATATCTCCTATAGCTTTTTCCATGTCAATTTTTATGAGATAATGCATACTATCTTCTATTTTATTTTCAGTCTTTAGTTTTTGTGTTAATGTTTATTATTCTTTCATTGAATCACTAACTTCTATTTGGTTAATTTTAATTTTCAAGAAATCTATTGTTTGGGTGATATTTTGTATATAATATGCCAACCTTTTCTTCTCTTTCCAATTATTTCTTCCATAGTTCATATTTCCTTTTTTTTCTGAGGCAATTGGGTTAAGTGATTGCCCAGGGTCACACAGCTAGGGAGTATTAAGCCTCTAAGAGCAGATTTGAACTCAGGTCCTCCTGACTTCAGAGCCGCTTCTCTATTCATTGTGTCATCTAGCTGCCCCAATAGTTCATATTTCTTTACCAAATTTTTTTTCATTTCTTTTTCAGTTGTTTAGTACTCTCATTTTATTTGTGAAATTCAGTATTTCTTTTTTAATTAAAACAAAACAAAATCCTATTGTTTCATCTCTTTTAGAAACTCAAATTGAAATTGTATTCATGCTGTATTTCTTAGCAGTTTTACTTGTAAATATTTTGGAAGCATCCTTTTCTTTTGGGTTTGTGATTTCAGTAATTTTGTCACCATAATAATTCTTTATAGTGGTAATTCTTTTTTGTTTGCTTATTCATCTAATCTTACTTCCTAATTTCAGACTTTGTCTAAGTGCCAGATGTTTCACATTTCTGGAAAGACTATCTGGGCCATATTTTATCCTGTTTTATGTCTTCTTGGGTTCTGCTGCTGCATTATCAGGTATTGAGTACTATCTTATTCCAGGATCTCAGGGCAGCTCAAATTGGGGATCTGCCAGCCTTCAGGGCATTGTAAGCAGTCTGATCTTGGACAAAATCTGAATACTGCCCTCCTGATCAGAACTCTGCAAGTTCTGATCTGGGTTTTGGTTTTAGCAACACAATTGTGGACTTGTCTCTGATTGGAACTTAAGTGGACTGCTGTTAGATTCAGCCACCATCAACTCAAATCAGAAAGAGTTGCAGGTTCAACGTGACAGGACCATGGACTCCTTTTTGTCCAGGGTTTCCCTTCCAGTTATTGCACTGCTTATTTTATATGGAATGGAGGCTAGATCTGAGATACTGTTCACTTTCAAGGGTTCGAATCACACAGCTGTGGCTTACTTTTGTATTTACTCCTTGTCTAGAACATGGTCTAGGGATCTTGAGCACTTCTTGCCCTAGGCTGCCATTCTTAGGTGCAGGTCACTTCATCAGTCTATTCGGGATATTTGATTCAGTTGTGGGCAGTAACAGTACTCATACTCCTATTTCTCTTCCTTGTTGCTCTTCTCTGTTATTCGGGGATCTCTTCTTGCCTTGGTATATAGTAACTGGCAAGTACTTGTTAGGGCTCTGAATTGGAATGTTCTGTGACTCTATTATCAGAGTCTCTCAATCTGTGTCCATATGGTGTCCCCAGCTATAAAAAATGACTTACTATGATTTTTTCGGGGTGGATTTTCTGATTAGAAAAGAGTCTAGTAAAAATGTTTGATCTTTGTGGAATAGGTGTAGGGAAAGAGCTTGGGTGTCCTGCTTTCTTTTACTCCCTCATCTTGACTGTCTGTCTCTCTCTCCAATTTCTGTTTATGTAAACATGGTCAAATTTCTCTGAATAGCTGAAATTTTCAGAATGAAGAACATAGAACCAATTTCAGTGTGCTTTGTGGATGTTCGTCTTTGTGATATTGAATGAGAATGAGGTAGTGATACTGAGCACGAAATATGGAGTTAGAGGGCCTGGGTTAAAATATCAGGTAGCTTCTTCCTATCTATGTGACCTGAGACAAACAAACAGCCTGGGTCTCAATCATCACATCTGAAAAATGAGGAGATTGTATTCAATGATCTCTGAGTTTCCTTTCAGCCTTAAATCCGTGATCCTGATTGTTCTCATCTGAAGTAGAAAAAAATTATTTCTATGTTCATGAGCCAGTTTTGAAAGCAGTGACTCTTGCTTTCTGTAGCTTTAGAACCCTACCCTATTTCTAGTGCGAAATGAACTTTTCTGTCATTCTGAGTTAGCCTTTCTTGCTCAAATCACTGTTGATGCACAAAAGAGCTAAAATTTTGTAATCTCTCTTGACTCTGAGCCCAATTAGAAATTAACTTAGAAAGTAAAGAGGTACCTCTAGTACATGTTTAGTATGTACCACCCTGATGCTATGTATCATGTTAATCACCATCATTAATTTTTCTTTTTTTGAAAAAGGAGTTTATCTCCCTTTTGTACCTTATTATTCAATAAGTCAAATCTAATTAATAATATAAACACTTACTATGTGTTTGACATTATGCAAAAATTCCAAGTCAATTTAATGAAGGAAGTTCCAGTCATCAATCCATCAGCAATCATTTATTAAATACCTATTGTGTGCTAAACACTTTGGTTCAAAGGCAAAACAATGAAACAGTATTACCCTTGAGGAGTTTACATTCTATCAGAAGTGATAATATATATACATGCTTCATGTTTGTTTATTTCAGGCATCATGTTTCTATCCTTTGTAATCTATATTCCACACGACTGCTAAATTGATACCTAAAACACAGATGGGACCACATCACTCTTTTGCTCAAAAAACTTCCCTGGCTTCCCGTTGCCTTCCTAATAAACTGTAAATTTCACTTTTTGGCCTTTAAAGTCCTTCATAATCTGACTCTAAGCCATCTTTTGAGTTTTATTTACTGTTATTATCTTGCATAACTCAACTTTCAAGCAAAATTGGACTTTGCCTGCTCCCCATTTAAGATAGTACAGCTACTATTTTTATCTATTAGTACAAGCTATCTGTCTCCAAAAAGAGGAAGGTATTCTTTCTTCACTTCCATCACCTCTTAGATTTTTTTTCAAAGCTAAATGAAACCTCTTATTTCCACAGGTTTAAAGTACAAACTCCTGTATTTTAAAACCCTTTATGATTTGGCTTCAATCTATCTTTCCAAACATATTTTATGTTTGGTCACAATTAAGATATGGAATTATAGATTGAGACCTCTAAGCAATCTGAGTGGTCATCTAGTCCAAACTCCCTTCCATTTCCCAGAGGAAGAAACTTGGACGGAGAGATGTTAGCTAACCCAAGGTCAGACTTCAAATGGTTTGGTCTAGATGGCCACTTTCTTACCTTCAAATGGTCCACAGTTAATCTAATAATTCTCAAGAGTGAAGGTAAGGAAGAACAACATTCCAGAAATTGGAGGGAAACTGTACCCCCCAACATGGGAAATAAATATCATATATGGGAAGAGGAATATGGCTGCAATAACATGTATAAGGAGGAATAACATAAAATATGTCTGGAAAGGTAGATTAAAGCCAAATCATAAAGGATTTTAAATATAGGAATTTGTTTATTTGGTTTTTTTTGATTATTGTCTCTGTCATTCCTCATAGGCAGGGACTTTCTTTTACCTTTCTTTGTATTTCCAGCATATAGCACAATAACTGGTGTTTAAGTAGGTATTTAATAAATAGTTCTTTAAAAAAACTAATATTTTAGCTGGGCTTGTAAAAAGACCATTTTTTGCCTCATTTCTTACCCAGTCTTAATCACTGAATGGGTGGTTGCCTCAGTCAAATTGAGACCTATTAAAGACCTTAGAGTAATAGGGTTAATGCCCACTGCATCCATCCAGGGTGTCCTGATCTATATCTGGCCACTGACCCCAAATAGTCCATAGGAGAGAGTGAAGTTGGTGACTCTGCACAGCCCTCCCTCACTCAAATGCAGTTTACTTCCACATCATGGAATCACATCCCTGAAGGGATGTCCTTAAGAAGGAAGGATAAACAACGTCGACCCATTGACTGAATAATTCCTATGTTTACACAATTCGAGGCAATAGAGTATAAAATCCTTAGGGACAAAGACTTTTTCATTTTTGCCTTTGTGTCTCTGGGACCTAGCTTAGTAGCCACTTAGCAAGTATTTGTTGAATTAAGAGAACAGAGTCTTATACAAACAGAGTAAGCCATGTCTAGCATATAACTAGACAGCCAGTGAAATTGTCAATAGCAATAGAATATAGAGACTAAATATGACTATAACTACCTCCTTGTATACTGCAAAAGCTGATGTTATATATCATTTTTCTAAGAGACAGGGAAAAAATTATATTGACAGTAAGCATGAATTCAATACTTCCTATTTGCCAGACACAAATATAAGGAGATATACCTTGCCTTCAAGGAGTTTACATTGTAGTGGGGACAATACATAAAAGAAAGATAAAAAATATAAGGGTGGGAAAGATGGAGGAACCTAGTGTTAGAGTATCATAGAGAAAGGCCACAGTGCAGCTGGGAGAGGAATGAGACATGGTCTACCTTTGCACCTTCCCTCTTGCTTTTTTGGGAGGAGCCCTCTAATCAGAGGGACATGCTATATAAGTTCATGATTCTTGCAATGTATGCAATTCAGAGATGGAATGAGCTTCATCTCTGAGCTTCATTTATATAGTGTAGCCAATTTGCTGTTTATTTACACAATATTCCATTTCCTATCTCTGTTTTTGCATCAACTGTTCCCTGTGCTCACACCTCCATATTCTAGATTCCCTTTTATGGCTTAATAATGTCCAACTCTTCATGACCCCATTTAGGGTTTTCTTGGTAAAGATACTGGAATTTTTTTTGCCACTTCTCCAGCTCATTTTACAAATAAAGAAACTGAGATAACAAGGTTAAGTGACTTGTCTAGGGTTAGGTAGATTTGAACTCAGAAAGATAAATTTTTTTTGACTAGAGGCTTGCTAATCTGCTGCACTATCTGATTGAATCTGTGCTTAATGATTGATTGATTTGTGACCTGGGTAAATCTCCTAACCTCCCCAGTCCTCTATTTCATGTCTGTAAGAGAAAAGCTTGTACTATGTGATCTTGATATTCTTTTCAGTTCTAAATCCATGGTTTTACCATCATGTCAGTTTCTAGACAAGAAAACAAAATTCTCTGCTTTTAAGGGGTTTGATGAAATCATGGAATTTCAGAGCTAGAAAGGACTTTTTAAAGATTTGAAATTTAAATTTTTAAGGATTAAAGATTCTAAATAAAGATTAAAGTTATTTGGATGAAAAAAAAAATCCTATCTAGAGAGAATGCAAGATTTTCCTAAAGTCATATATCAAGGGAGATAGTAGCTAGACCAGGGTTAGAACCCAGGTCCTGTTCAGCTCACTTCTGAAGACCCATGTTCAGTTCTGAATATTCCATTTTAGGAAGGACATTGAAAAACTGTAAGACGTTCAGGGTATTAAGCTAAGATAATTAGGAGGCTGGAGACATGACAAGGCTCTGTTGAAGGGAGTGGAGGTATTTAATGTTCAGAAGAGAAGACATGGGTACAAACAGTAATTATTTTCATATATCATAAAGGCCGTCAGGAAGAAGAGGGATTACATTTGTTCCTAGGGAGCACAATAAGGACTATTGAGTATAATTTTCTAGAGGCAGATTTCAGCCAGAAAGAAGGAAAAAAAAACCCCAAACTTTTTACAACTATAGCTGTCTAGAGATTTCTAAAAATGTGCTACTCTGGAAAGTATTGAAGTCTCCCATTGCTGGAGCTATTTAAACTGTTTGACCACATATTAATGATGTAGAGGGTTGAGATGTTAGTGATATGGTTTACAATGTGGAGTTTAGCATCAAATGATGTGGTTTGGTAAGTGAAGAATTCACAATGGCCATTCTCTTTGGCAAAAAAAAAAAAAAAAAAAAAAAAAGATTTATTTAGGAGACTAGGTTACACATATACTTTAACATATTTAACATGTATTGTTCTACCTGCCATCTAGGGGAAAGGGTGGGTGGAAAGAGGGGAAAAGTTGGAACTGAAGATTTTGCAAGAGTCAGTGCTGAAAAATTACCCATGCATATGTCTTATAAATAAAAAGCTATAATAAAAAATATTCTGAAAAAAAAATAGGTTACAGACAAAATGAAGGGATACAATAGACACTGGGAATGGTAAATATGAAATAGAGTTGGAAGAGCATAATTATTAATGATGGAAAGGTCAAGTTCCCCAGTGGAACTTGCCATTTCCCAGGAGCAAGGAAGCACCCCATGAAGTTGGAGTATGCCCTTAGTCCTGAAAGGGATATAGCACTCCAAAAGAGCTAGCTGTGAGAAGTGGAACTGAGAAGCATAGTGGAATTAAGAGAGATACCATGTGGTATGGAGGAAGGGGAAGAGGAAAGTCACCATAGGATAGCCCATAAATAGATTTTAGAGGGAAAATTTAGCCTCAAGGACATGACTGAGATTTCTGACAGGGCATGGCAAACTGAGATTGCTCAATACCTCTACAGAGGGTGGTTTCAGGAATTTGACATAATTTGGATTTTAGACTGAATGACCTCTCCAGAGGGTGGGACTCTTAACAGCCTTCTCCCTGCCTGCCTCAGGATCAGTTCCTCTGCTAACCACACCTAACACTGAAGACCTCATCACTAGTTCAGATATAAGTTTAACTCAGTGACCCCCATTTATCTTTTCTGAGGTTTTATAATTCTAATGAGAGATTTCCAAAATTTGTATATATATATATATATATATATATATATATGTAGCTGTTGTCATTTTTATTATTATTAAGTTACTTAATTAATAATTAACTTTTATCCTTTTTTTCTTTCAAAATTTCAATAGTATTTTATTTTCCAAATACATGTAAAGGTAGTTTTCAATATTCATTTTTATAAAACTTTGTGTTCCAAATTTTTCTCCCTCCCTCCCTCCCTTACTTTTCCCCTCTCTAGGATACAATAATCTGATATAGCTTAAATAGTTGTAATTCTTATAAACATATTTCCACATATCATGTTATAAAAAAAAAATCAGACCAAAAGGGAAAAAAATAAAAAAAAAACCCAAAGTGAAAATACTATGCTTCAATCCATATTCAGTCTTCATAGTTCTTTCTTAGGATGCAGATGGTATTTTCCATCCCAAGTCTATTGGAATTATCTTGAATCATCACATTATAGAGAAGAGCTAAATATATCACAGTTATTCATCCCATAATCTTGTCATTACTGTATATAATGTTCTCTTGATTCTGCTTACTTCACTCAGCATCAGTTCTTGTAAGTCTTTCCAGACTTTTCTAAAATTAGCCTGCTTATCATTTCTTTTTTTTTTTTAATGGTATTTTGTTTTTCCAAACACATGAAAAGATAGTTTTCAACATTTACCTTCACAAAACTTTGTGTTCCAGATTTTTCTCCCTCTCCTCTGCCCTCCTCTCTTCCCCAAACAGCAAGCAATATATAGATTAAATGTATACAGTTCTTCTAAATGTGTTTCCATATTTGTCATGTTAAGCCAAAAAAAAAAAAAAAAAAACAGATCAAAAGGGGAAAAAACACGAGAAAGAAAAAAAAAAAAAGCCCAAACAAACAAAACAAACATGATGAAAATACTACGCTTTGAGCCCCATTTAGTTTTTATATTTCTCTCTCTGCATGTGGAATGGTATTTCCCATCACAAATCCTTGAATCACCTCATTGTTGAATAATCACAATTGATTATCACATAATCTTGTTTTTACAGTATACAATGTTCTCTTGATCTGCTCACTTCACTTAATATCAGCTCAAGTAAGTCTTTGCAGGCTTTTTCTGAAATCATTCTGCTGATTGTTTCTTATTTAACAATAATATTCCATTGTATTCATCTATCATAACTTATTCAGCCCATTGATGGGCATTTGCTCAATTTCCAGTTCCTTGCCACTACTAAAAAGAATACTACAAACTTTTTTGCACATGTAGGTCCCTTTTCTTCTTTTATGGTCTCTTTGGAATACAGATCCAGTAGTGACATGGCTATATTAAAGGGTATGTACAGTAATTCTAATTAGTTTTTAATCCCTTCTATCAATTGAATATATGTGTTTGTGTGTGTGTGTGTGTGTGTGTGTGTGTGTGTGTGTGTGTGTAAACATAGTCAGGAAAGGACATAGTCACTATTTTTTAATATCTGCGCTTGCTGGGTTTTTGAATATATTTTCTGAGCTTGTCTCTTGAAAGCAGATACTTTACATTTCTTTGATTTTTTTAATCTTTTGCTCTTATTTCTTGTCTTATGGAGACATTGAGTTCTGCTTACTTCAGTCAATTTTCAGTTATTCTCCTACTTGGATAAGATTTTATAACTTTGGTTCTAAGCTTTTTATTTTCCTATTTTTTCCCTTACAGGACTTTTGTTTTACTTATAGTTTCATTTTAAATACCTTTCTTCATTTCTTCCTTCCATTCTTAGATTCTCCCTTTTTTCTTTTCCTTGGAGACTTGTATTTTTGTAGTTATTCTCTTCTAATAGATTGACCTTTTGGATTTCTTTTAAACAGTATCATTTCTTCATTGTGTTCTATGTCCCATTCCCTTGCCCTCCACTCCTTTATTCTCTTATCCTTAGTTATCCCCTTATTCTTAGTTCCTCATTCCCTATTTTGTACTAGGACTAGACTTCATTCTTCCTGCACTCTTCAGGGCATAATTGTACCCTGCTATTTGGTCCTTTTTTCTGATTTACAAAGCTACTGTTCTAGAATTTCAATTCCTTTGGTTAATCTCAGCTCAAACAAGTACTGTAAGTTTTAGGCACTACAGAAATATCACTGGGTCATAGACTTATAAAATCTGTGAAGTATTCTAGTAGGAGCACTGTGGGCTATCAGGTTCTTTGGAATGTTTCTAGATGAAGTTCTGTAAGATAGTCTTTCCTATAACATTCTTTGTAAGAATGAAGCTTCAGGCCTGTTTTCCTGAACTCTCATTTGCTTGACTGTGTGCAGAAACCCACTTCTACCAGTTGGTGAGAGTTGATTGTTAAGTTTTCAAAATGAGCATTTCACAACATGGAAATTTTCAAAAACTACAAATCAAAGATTGATTTATTGTTTTATTGATTTTCTAGACTTCAGAAAATGATGGAGAAAATGTCAACTATATGAATCCAATTTAAAAGTATGTTGTATATACATATATATATATATAAGAGGAGGCAAAAAATTTTAAATTATTTTTTTCTGCTTTTGAAATTTCAAAAGAATTTAATACTTGTGACTAGGAAGAATGAGCATTGACCAGACTGGCTCCATTCTCTCTGAAAGGTGGTTTGTTCTTTCTCTAGATTCAGCAAAAATAAAAGTAAGATTCTGAGCTTCCAGAATGAATACAGATAAAATAAGTGTCGTTGGTAGATGGTGCCTTATTTCTGACCTTATACTTAAAGAAAAGTCCTTCAGTTTCAGATACATCCTGAGGCAATAATGAACTCAGTTATCATACATGGCAATAGGGTCTAGATTGTGATAGGACTATGCAAGGATTACATTGGAAAATCAGTAAATTTTGTCATGGAACCTTTACTTTCTCTTTATTTTAATGTACCCTTTCTCTAAGGTCATAAGATCTTATATGTAGAGATGAGAGCAATTTTAGAGGCCATTTAGTCCAGATTCTTCCCTCTACTGACAGACTCAGAAAGATTATGTGACTAGATCTCATTGTGGAATAGCCAAGATTTGAAATAAAATCCTTTTACTCCAAAAACAGTAGTTTAAATTGTACCACAATTTCCTGAGATCTGAGAAAATTATCTGAGAAGCAGAAAGACTAATGGATTGGAAAATCAAAAAACTGAGTTCGATTTCCATTTCTGCCATTTATACCTTAAGGACCTGGCCAAATCATTTGAATCTCTGGGACCCATTTTTCTACTGTAAAAAGTTGGCTTTAGGCCAGATGTTATCTTTTGCCTTTCTAAATCTATGAAAAAGTTTATTCACACTAGCATGTTAAGTGATGAGGTCCTGAATGGTGTTTTGGACAGAGAGACTAAAGAATTGATCCCTGAAGCAAACAGGGAGAAGTTACTGATAGAGATCAGTTTAATTCCATGGTCCCACTCTTTGGGGAGGTCATCCAGCCAGTCTGAATTCCCAGATTTATTTATTTATTTAGATTTTTGGGACTAGGTGAAAGAGGAGATTTTTTGCCTCCACAGCTATCTAGCTTTAATCATTGAATGGGTGTGGCCTCAGTCACACTGAGACCTCTTGAAGACTTTAGGCAAAGATCTCCCTTTGAATCCAGGGCCATCTCCAGCTTTCTTGATGTATAGCTTGCCACTGTATCCAGACAGCTATGGAGGGGAAAGTGATGTAGGTGACTTTGCCCAACCCTCCTTCAATTCAATCCAATTTACTTGCATGTCATGGCATCATCTCCCTGATGCCACGGTTCTCTTCCAGAATGAAGGACAAACAACAAAATAAATTTATGTGTATAAAATTGGGAGGATTCTGGTTAACATTTACTAGCACATGTTTATATGGCAGTGTTCTTCCAGTGTTCTTGAGATTTCTGGTTATCATTTTGTGAGCTGGATCAAAAAGCTTATTGTTGTTTTTCTTTAGATTTTTTTTTTCCTGAAGCAATTGGGGTTAAGTGACTTGCCCAGGGTCACACAGCTAGGAAGTATTAAGTGTCTGAGACCAAATTTGAACTCAGGTCCTCCTGACTTCAAGGTTGGTTTTCTATCTGCTGTGTCACCTAGCTGCCCCTTACTTTAGATTTCTTGATCAGTATTTGACCTGGTATGCTTTTTTGGAGATAGTGTTTCCTCTTTCACCTTTCATACTGCCACCTTAACTAGAAATTCCTGATAAAATTTTATAAACAGGCTTATATTCTAAACTAGCATTGTCCTAGGGTGCTATGTATTTTTTCGCTTGGCAAGGAAATCAAGTGTTTGTTGACTAAAACACTTTTAAAGTTTTTAGTTTCATTTTTTCTGGCAGCTAATTTATATCAGTTAAACTGTATCCATTTGTTGCAATGGGTATCAATGTCCTTTCTTCCACCCATTTTCCATTTTCCAGCATTACTACCTTGTTTAAATAGATCAGGTTGTTAGAGTTGAAGAATTTAAAAAATCTTCTAGTTTTATTTTAATTTTGATCTTTCTCTAAGATGCCAATGGTCTTGACTCTGTACAACTGGCTGATTTTAGCATTGTTCATATTAATAACGAGTGTGTGTCTGTATGGTGAAGTATCTTAAATTGTCCTTTTGCTTGCCACATCTATTTCCTTTCCATACAAAATATTCATGAGTTACAAATGTGAGGCTTCTATATAGTCTACAACTCTTTGACATTTCTAATTCCTTCCTTCTGAACCATTTTTTTGAGTATCTCACATTTGCTCCTCTTTATCTGAAAGCCACCAAGTTTTAAAGAATATATATGTTAAGTTCTTAATGAGTTCTTCATGGAATTTTTCATTTTTTCATTCCCTGTAGCTGCTATTAATTTATCACCTGCATTTATTTCATTGTAGTCTTTTTTGCAAATACTTATCATGAGCATCGTAATGTAACATGATCAAATAGGCCATGAATTAGTTACTCTTTCATGTTGCCTTTGGTAGTACAATAATTACCAGCTTTATTATTTGCTTCTACAAGAAGAACCTGTGAATCTGCTTTCATCTACTTGTAACTTATTTATTTCATGATTACTTTTATAATGAAATTGCCAAGATTGATATGACTCAGTTCTCCAATGATATGTACAATCATTAGGCTTAAACAAGGTTCTCATATTTAAAGTACCAAAAGTTAAGTTGACCTTTATCTCAACGCTGAATAGTTCATAGTATCCTCTTTCTGCTTTTTTGCCACTCTGTCATTGTTACCAGAGAAATGAAAAGTGATATAACAAAACTAAGCACCATTTTATATTTTTCACTGTCACATGGATTGCCATGACCAAAAAAATTTTTGCTGTTGCCAGGATAAACTTAATTTCAGAAAATATACCCAGTCTGTTTCTGGGACCATACAAAGTCATTCCAGCATAGTAGAACCTTTAAGAGATTATCTTCAAATAATATGGACTTTAAGACCCTGAGGTTGCCTCCATGCCATGATTGTGCATCAAAACAAGATGTTGTAAGGTATAGTTTTAACTCATTATAAATTATTTAAATTATTAATATAATTTTTTTTCAAAATTGGAACCCACAGATAGGACCAATTCATAATATTTGAAAAATGTATAAATCATGCATTATCAACTAGATCATTATTGAAATGTTCATTTCCTATTTTTCTTGAATGGTAATTAAAAAATAATGAATAACAATATTTCATATGGACACTAGGTGGTGCAATTGTGTAAATACTGCACAACTAGTGCACATTTTGTACGTCAAAATGTGATTTTAAATTTAATGTTTTAGGAAAGTATTTCTAGGAATTAATGGCAATTTTCCTGAAATATTACAATAAGAAAAATAAATCATATGAGTTTTTGTTGGTAATTCAAATATAGAAAGTGTGGCAATTTTGATTATGTTGAGGTTTCACAGTACTTATAAATTGAGTATTCTGCATGTTTAAATAAAATAAATTATATTGGCAAAAAATTCAAGTCATCGTCTTTAAGCATTTTCAAGCATATCAAACATTTCCCACAATATTTTCTTCATGAATAGAAATAAGTAGGCTGCTTTTTCAGCATTTCAAATATATCCTAAAATTTCTTTAGATTAAAGCAATTATCTGTAATACTATATTTCTTATAGTTGAGAGAGTTGTTTGGTAAAAACTGGAAATGTAACTTTTTTCTTTTGGCAGAGGTAAGATATTATCCTTTTGTGTCTTTGTCTATTTTATCAAAACTTTCATTCCTGTCAAAGCTTAGGAAATTAAAATGATTAAATAGCTACAGTTTTAGTAATGAAACATAATTAGTCGTGGGATACTTGAATATTAAAATAAAAGAAGAGAAAAAGAAGAAAAGATTTCTGAGAATGTAAACTTTGTTTTGGAGTACTATTGAACACTGGATAGTCAGGATAAATTTCTTTTTTTCTATCAAAAGAATTTTTTCTTGTTAAGAATGACAAAGGCAAACAATGATCAACACATTCATAAGTTTTCAATATTATTTTATTTTATTGCTCCAACATTTATATAAAAATTTGACAAAGATCATTTTAGCATATTTTTGCCTATGTATTCTGATACTTTCAGTGTTTGCAAAATATTCTTTCTTTCATTTTATCTCAAAAGCATTGCAATTCAAAATCTTAAACTTTGTCTAAAAATAGTTTTGACTGCAGATAAATTAGCATATCCCTATATGGACAAGTTAACATTAAATCTTCAATACCTTCAAACTATACTAAAACTTTTGGGACTACTGTACTGTACTTTAATCACTTTAAACTTTACTAAGACTTCTGGGATCCTCTGTATACTCTGAATTCAGAGCTTTTTTAATAGTGAAAGTACATAAGATCATGTTAATGTTATGCCAAATTCCTATAGGCATACTTTTTTGTAACATATTTTTCTATACTTATGCTTTATAGATTTTTAACAGAATTGATTTTGATTGTTTTTGCTTTTAATGTTGAACCATCCGAAAACCAAATAGATGAGGAATAATTCTTGCCCAGATTTCATTTCAAGTTGTATTTGGATAGTCTGTGGAACTTGTCCAACAATAGAATATACGTGTGTGTGTGTGTGTGTGTGTGTGTGTGTGTGTATTGCTTTTAGAGTACAAAGTACTTTTATTGACCCCAAACTTCCTGTAAAATCAAAGACCCATCTTATCAAGATAAATATTTTATTGTCATTACTGTATGATAAGAAGAACTAACGACGAGCATAATCGAAGGCAATGGAAAGGCACATATTGTTTGTATGCAGGGTGCCACATAGAATCAATATGGAACTCCAAAGAAGAACAGGAATATAACAAAAAGAGAACATAATCTGGTCATGTGGTGAAAGAAAGGGATGACAGATGGCCACTCGAGTACCACACTGATATCTTCATGTGTTGGGAGAAAGTGAGGAAGGAAGGCTTATAGCATTCTAAGTGCCCTGTTGGGAGGACATGGATAGACAATCACATGGGATGGGCAGGTTATGATCTGCATTATTTGAGTGAATGACCAAATGGATGAAATCATAGATCCTTCTGAAGATTTACTTGTTGATGTTCTGCCATTTCTTTTAAGTTCTCTGTTGTGCTGGAACATTGAAAGACTGTGTGTAGTAGGACTGACAATTCTTTTTTTTCTTTATTTTACTTTTTTGTATGCCATTTTGTTTATTCAATTTTCTAACCTCCTTTAAATTAGATTAACTAAAGACTGCTTGATTCTGTTATTCTTTTTGAATAGTTTTTAGTTCTGTTTTCAATTCCATAGTCTTGATTTCTAAATTATTTATTTCTCCACAAATTTTCAAGATGACAAATCTTATAGATATTTGAAATTTTTATTGTTTTATTTTCTAATTTTCCAATTTGTAAATTACTATATCATCATGGCCTTTTCCTTTTTTGTCTGTGTTTGTTCTCAGTAATTTCATTTTTCCTTTGAAGATTACTTTAACTATATCTCAGAAATTTTTGTATTTTTAAAGCATTTAAAAATTTTAAATTTTTTATTATGATAATATATTATTAATCTTATTATCATCCTCTTATTAACTTTCTTTGATTTGTTCCTTCACTCATTTAGGTTGTCATTATTAAGTCTGTTTATATGTGTATCTTTTGCTTGCATTTTCTGAATTGATTGATGTTTTAGACTACATTTTGTGTCTTCCTATTTTTCATGGAGTAAAATGATTACTTCTAACCTTTGTGGAAATGTTCTTCAGTAGGAGCTCGAAACACTGTAATGAAATTCCTTCATTCTAATCTCTTGGTTACAGTTCTCCCTCTCCTTTGCTATTGTGGGAAATACTGAAAAGTTGGGTTTCCACAGAGTGTTTCAAGCTTCAAGATAGTGTAAGATAGTGGGTACCAGTGACCAAGAGGTTTTCAGATTGTGAGAAGTTAAAGAAAGTTAAGATTCCACAGAACAATTAAGAGATCAATAGAAGCCTTGAGCAACCAAGAAATTGGGGAGCTAGGAAGGCACAGATGGATTCAATCTTGTGGTTTTGAGAAAACTACAAACTTCAGATAGTAACTCATTCAGCCCAAACTAAATAGGATCAATGATCTGTCTTGATCAAATCACTATTGCACCTGCTTAGTAGGCTAATTGAATATCAACACACTCCATAGGAGAAGTTTTCCACTATTTTTGAACATGTGATATATGATGAGAAAAGGAAAACATGTTTATACATATTTAGGGGAAATATAGTGGGCATATCAGGAAGATTGTAACACAAAAGAGAATGGACCAACCTGGTCTCTGAGGGGACAGACTGCACCAAACTAACAAATATAAAGCTTCTCCTCCTTCTGTGCTCAGAATTCCCTCTTTCTAAAGAGGAGTGGAGCTCACTTCTGTCCAGAAACGTTCAGACGATTCCTTAAGATTCTTTAATAAAATTTTCCCTAATTTCTGACTTATTTATTCCTGATTTCTTTTATAATTATTTGTCTTTCTCTTTAAGACATTTAGGAGCTTTTCTTTTGTTTAGGAAGCCTACAGGACCATGGCTTTCATTAGACACCACTGGTTTACCTCCCTTAGGAGTATGTTATTTGCCAAGTTAGCTTTATATTTTCTTTGACATCTTACTAATCCTTGTTTTTTTTTTTTCAGATCCCTTCTGCTGATTTATCTGCTTGTGCACTGCAATTTTCTTGAATTTTTTTCTCTGATATCTTTGGTATTTTATAGTGATTCCCTCTTTAAAGCCTGTGAATAGAACTCTGAAACTGGTTGCAAGGCTGACTCAGCTTCCTCAAGTTAGAGAATATATGGTTTGCTAGTATAAGTAATCTTCAGGGAACCAGAATTGGTCCCCCACTGGGTTTCTGTTTCCTTTTCTTCACTCAGATCAATTATAGTCATCCATATTTCTACTCCTTCTATTTCCTTCCTCTGTTCTCTTCCTTTCCTTCACCTAGCTGTGATTCACTTAGTCATTTCATCCTTGAGGCATCTCTACTGTGCAGTCAAAATATTAGCCTCTAGGCTGCATGTTTGTAGCCCATTGGACATTTCCTCATGAACATTTTTGTTCCTTAGTCTCCATGGAAAGAACCAAAGTTTTCCATTTCTTTCCAGATAAAGGAGTGAGTGTATTATTCAGGCAGAGTCACTGAAGAACCATGTCCCTCTCTTAGGAATGGGCCTGATTTTTTGTGCTCACAGACACGTATATATGGTTACTGGTGATAATTTGTGTGGGTAGGTGGGGAGTGGGGTGAGAGTGCATGTTGTTAAATGGGCATTCTAAATATTAAAAGTTCTCCAGTATTAATTCAATTAGTTTTTACTTTGTTTGGAGTTCTGTCTTCTTTCTCTTATGATTTAGCTATAATTATTCTCTAAGCAAATGCATCACTCAATAAACATCTATTAAATGCTTATTATATGCAGGCACTTTTCTAGGTAGAGGGAAATTCCTGCTCTTATAAAGCTCAGAATGTAATAGGGTAGACAACAAACAAACAAAATGTACAACAAAACTATATACAGGGTGAATAGGAAATGACTTAAAAAGGGAAGGCACTAAATTAATAGGGTTGGAAAGTCTTCCTTTTTTATTATAGCGTTTTATTTAGAAGATATATGCATGGGTAATTTTTCAGTACTGACAATTGCAAAATCTTTTATTCCAACTTTTCCCCTCCTTCCCCCTACCCCTTCCCCCAGATGGCAGGTTGACCAATACATGTTAAATATGTTTAAAGTATAAGTTAAATACAATATATGTATATATGTCCAAACAGTTATTTTGTTGTACAAAAAGAATCAGACTTTGAAATAGTGTACAATTAGCCTGTGAAGGAAATAAAAAATGCAGGTGGACAAAGATAGAGGGATTGGGAATTCTATGTAGTGGTTCATAGTCATCTCCCAGAGTTCTTTCCCTGGGTGTAGCTGGTTCAGTTCATTACTGCTCTATTGGAACTAATTTGGTTCATCTCATTGTTGAAGAGGGCCACTTCCATCAGAATTGATCATCATATAGTATTGTTGTTGAAGTATATAAGGATCTTCTGGTCCTGTTCATTTCACTCAGCATCAGTTCATGTAAGTCTCTCCAGACCATTCTGAAATCATCCTGCTGGTCATTTCTTACCAAATAATAATATTCCATAATATTAACATACCACAATTTATTCAGCCATTCTCCAATTGATGGGCATTCACTTAGTTTCCAGTTTCTGGCCATTACAAAGAAGGCTGCCACAAACATTCTTGCACATACAGGTCCCTTCCCTTCTTTAAAATCTCTTTGGGATATAAGCCCAGTAGTAACACTACTGGATCAAAGGGTATGCACAGTTTGATAACTTTTTTGAGCATAGTTCCAAATTGCTCTCCAGAATGGCTGGATGTATTCACAATTCCACCAACAATGTATCAGTGTCCCAGTTTTCCCACATCCCCTCCAACATTCCGCATTATCTTTCCCTGTCATTCTAGCCAATCTGAAGATGTATAGCAGTATCTCAGAGTTGTCTTTATTTGCATTTCTCTGATGAATAATGTCGTGGAGCATCTTTTCATAAGGCTAGAAATAGTTTCAATTTCTTTGTCTGAGAATTGTCTGTTCATATCCTTTGACCATTTTATCAACTGGAGAATGGCTTGATTTCTTATAAATTAGAATCAATTCTCTATATATTTTGGAAATGAGACCTTTATCAGAACCTTTGACTGTAAAAATGTTTTCCCAGTTTATTGCTTCCCTTCTAATCTTGTCTGCATTAGTTTTGTTTGCATAACAACTTTTCAATTTGATACAATCAAAATTTTCTATTTTGTGATCAATAATGATCTCTAGTTCTTCTTTGGTCATAAATTCCTTCCTCTTCTACAGGTCTGAGAGGTAAACTATCCTATGTTCTTCTAATTTATTTATAATCTCACTCTTTATGCCTAGGTCATGAATCCATTTTGACCTTATCTTGGTGTATGGTGTTAAGTGTGGGTCAATGCCTAGTTTCTGCCATACTAGTTTCCAATTTTCCCAGCAATTTTTGTCAAACAGTGAGTTTTTATCCCAAAAGCTGGGGTTTGTCAAATACTAGATTATTAAAGTTATTGGCTTTTTTGTCCTTTGAACCTAACCTATTCCATCGATCAACTAGTTTATTTCTTAGTCAATACCAAATGTTTTTTGGTAACCACTGCTTTATAATATAGTTTAAGATCCGGTACAGCTAGGCCACCTTCACTTGATTTTTTTTTTCATTAATTCCCTTGAAATTCTTGATCTTTTGTTTTTCCATATGAACTTTGTTGTTATTTTTTCTAGGTTATTAAAATAGTTTTTTGGGAGTCTGATTGGTATAGCGCTAAATAAATAGATCAGTTTAGGTAGTATTATCATCTTTATTATATTTGCTCACCCTATCCAAGAGCATTTAATATTTTCCCAATTGGTTAGATCTGACTTAATTTGTATAGAAAGTGTTTTGTAGTTTTGCTCATATATTTTCTGATTTTTCCTTGGCTGATAGATAGATTTCTAAATTTTTTATATTATTGGTAGTTACTTTAAATGGAATTTCTCTTTGTAACTCTAACTGTTGGATTTTGTTAGTGATGTATAAGAATGCTGATGACTTATGTGGGTTTATTTTGTATCCTGAAACTTTGCTAAAGGTGTGGACTATTTCTAATAGCTTTTTAATAGAATCTCTGAGGTTATCTAAGTATACCATCACATCATCAGCAAAGAGTGATAGTTTGGTTTCCTCATTACTTACTCTAATTCCTTTAATCTCTTTCTCAACTCTTACTGCCAAAGCTAGCATTTCTGATATAATAATAATGGTGATAGTGGGCAACCTTGTTTCACTCCTGATCTTATTGGGAATGGTTCCAGTTTAACCCCATTACATATGATGTTTAGGATGGTTTTAAAAAGATACTACTGATTATTTTAAGGAAAAGACTATTTATTCCTATACTCTCAAGTGTTTTTAATAGGAATGGATGTTGGATTTTATCAAATGCTTTTTCTGCATCTATTGAAATTATTATATGGTTTTTGTTGATTTGGTTATTAATATGATAAATTATACTAATAGTTTTCCTAATATTGAATCAACCCTGCATTCCTGGTATAAATCCTATTTGATCATGGTGTATTATCCTGGCAACGATTTACTGTAGTCTTTTTGCTAATATCTTATTTAAGATTTTAGCATCAATATTCATTAGGAAGATTGGTCTATAATTTTTTTTCTCTGTTTTCAACCTACCTGGTTTGGGTGTCAGTCATTAGGAAGATTGGTCTATAATTTTTTTTCTCTGTTTTCAACCTACCTGGTTTGGGTGTCAGTAACATGTCTGTGTCATAAATGGAATTTGGTAGGACTCCTTCATTCCCTATTTTTTCAAATAGTTTATATAGCATTGAGGCTAATTGTTCTTTAAATGTTTGGTAGAATTCACATGTTTGTCAAATTTATTGGCATAAAGTTGGGCAAAGTAACTCATTATTACTCTAATTTCCTCTTCATTGGTGGAAAGTTCTCCCTTTTCATTTTTAAGACTAACAATTTGATTTTCCTCTTTCCTTTTTCTAATCAGATTTACCAAAGGTTTATCTATTTTATTGGTTTTATCATAAAACCAACTCTTAGTTTTATTTATTTATTCAATAGTTTTTTATTTTCAATATTATTAATTTCTCCTTTTAATTTTAGAATTTCAAGTTTAGTATTTGATTGGGGGGGTTTTAATTTGGTCTTTTTCTAGCTTTTTAAGTTGCAAGCCTAATTCATTGATCTTCTCTTTCTCTATTTTATTCAAGTAAGTCTCTAAAGATATAAAATGGGAAAGTCTTCCTTTAGAAGACGAGGTTTTAATTGGGACTTGAAAGAAGCTAAGGAAGATCGAAGACAGATGAGGAGGGAAAGCATTCCAGGCAAACAAGGCAGCCAGAGAAAGTGTGTGAACCCGACAGGAGAGGATATGGAGTCATTGGATTTTATTGAGTAGAGGGGCAACATGATTAGCTCTGCACTTAAGGCAGATCACTCTGGCTAAAAGGAGAATGGATTGGAATAGAGAAAGATTTGAGGCAGACAGATTCACCATCACACTAACAATCCAAGTGTGAAATAATGAGGAATTGGACCAGTGACTGCTATAGGAGAGAAGGGGGTATATTCAAGAAATGTTATGAAGGTGAAATCAATAGTTCTTGACAATAGCTTGTATGTGGATGATGAGAAAAGGTAAGTAGTTGATGACAGCACCTAGGTTTTGAATCTGGGGGACTGAGAAGACAAAGATATTGCCCTTAATGGGATTGTAATAAGGAAATTTATATGGGAGCAAGGAGAGGGTTTTGGGGAAAGACAATGAGTTCAGTTCTGGGTATGTTGAATTTGAAATGCAAGACTGGGGGTTAGCAGAGAAGTTAGAGGAGGATAGCTAGATTTGAGAATCATCAGCATAGAGATGATGATTATGATTCCTAATTCTTTTCTGGAGCCGAAGGTTGAAGATGTTTTGAGAAAATTAATACTTGCTATCTTGCTGATTCCATGACTTCTCAATTGTTTATAAATATAATGCTCTAGCATGCAATTCATTTCTTTGATGGCATCATTATTTATTACCAACTAGTAAGTCAGTATCTTCAAGACACAAATGTTTGCAAAGCTTTTTTAGTTTAAAAGCAGTATGTCCGAGATTATAGTTGGTAAATCTTCCTTCTTCATTTCAATGATTCATAAAATATAAGATGAGATTTGTGAATGATGGGAAATTTAGGTCAATCTATAAACTCCTCAGTTCAGAATATCATTTGATAATTAGATGGCAATAGGAAAATTCAGCATCTCCTTAATCCATATTTTCTCTAACTAATTTAACCATTGAATCCTTTTGGCCTTAAAATATCCATGTCATCCATAATATCTGATCTGTAAGTAACTAATACCTCCAGAATGAAATTCTGGAGAAACACAGACAAAATTAAACTTATTTTTATACCAAAAATTGCTATATATAATTTCATTTCATTACTACAGGGAACTCTTGTGAAGACGTTCCCTCTAACAATGAAGTTCTGCATCTATTCCATGGCTAACATTCCTTTTGTGTAACTTTTTTTTAATTAAAACTTTTCATCTGCTATGGTGAATTAAAAGATTATTGATACTGTTTTCTGGCATGCTATCTAAATGTATTTGATGTACCAGTAAAGACCATGTAGCCTTGATCCAGCAGAAGTTAAAATATCCAGAAATAGTATTGGGAAAAGGAGGCCAGTTCAAGGAAAAAAGGTCATTCTGGATTCTGAGAAGGGAAAGGGAAAGGAAAGGAATAAGTGTTTATTTAACACCTGCTATGTGCCAGGCATTATGCTAAACACTTTAAAAATTGCCATTTGATCTTCACAATAGTGCTTTAAGGGAAGTGCTCTTCATTATTATTTTTCTCATTTTGTAGTTGAAAAAACTGAAATAAACAGAAGTTGTGACTTAAAATTTATATACAATTTACAAAGTAAGGGTCACACTCTTTGTATTTATTTAAATTGCATTATATTTAAATGTTAATTCTTCCTATTTCAGACTTGGCAGTTAGTTGACCACATCACCAACTACCTACAATGACAGTGATGTCCTCATTATTCCTTACATATCTAATAATCCCCTTACATATTGAATTCCTTATATACCTATTCTATATATCTAATAATCTATATGTCTAATATTGATATCATATATATATATAATCTTGGTATTAAATCTTTGTATCTAATTTTGGTATTAAATCTATATAGCTAACCTTGGTATTAAATCTATATAGCTAATATTGGTATTAAATCTATATATCTAATATTGGTATTAAAAAGATAGAAGGATGTTTTAAATGATAAACTCAGCAAGAAAAAGGAAAGGCATCTTCACCTTGATTGAATGGAATGTGCCTAAGGAGCAATCCTCAGAATCTATGTTCAAAAATCTAGGAAGAATTCTTTTATCAGTGATCAAAAACCTCAGAAACCATCTGAAAGGATTTCTGGTCAATGATATCATGACAGAGTCCGGCAATCTGTATGTGTCACCTATCATTTTGATACTGAACAGAGGCAAGTTCAATTTTCTAAGAACCTAAAAGAGAGAGCCATAATTGGGTGTGTGTGTGTTTTAGTTTTGTACTTAACATGTATGTGTCTCTGTACCGATGGCTCCTTTCTCCGTTGTTGAATTTCTCTGAGAGCCTCTTTTATGAAGAAGGACCCAGACCAGCCACATTTTGTTGTCTGGACTTTACCACTATGTTTCAGCTATCTTTTCTTTCTGCTCCTGTGGCCCTCTTCTTTTTACTAGTGAGTTCTAACCAGATCCTTCATTTTAAGGAAAAACCCCATACCATACCACCACTCAGGTACCTCTTCCCCTTTAGCTCCCTGTTATTTTCTGTAAACTCCTTAGGGGGCAGTGACTTTTGGCTTGCATCTGTATCCCCAACCCTTAATGTAATGTATGATGCTTATTAAGTACATAATAAAAAAGTCAGGATGACTGATGATGGCCTCTGATGCAGAGGATGACCTTGGCTTCCTTGGGGTCTGGCCTCTTTTAGCCTTCTTCATGGCTGGTGGAACAAATGGTTCTCATCTACCCATTCTGCCAGGGGATGTCTTCTCCCCAGCTCGCTGACAGATTTAAGCCTGTAGTTATTCTCATCATGATTTAATCCTTTTGCTGAGATGGTTTATCAGGGTATGGCCACTGTGCATGATATAGCCACAGGTCAGAATTGGGTAATGATAGACAACAAAATGGCTGGATAAGCAGCCCCTAAAAGGGGTGCCACCATCTTTAAATACATATTTATGTTTATATAATTATATAAATGTATATGTATACGTATAAATATATAGAAGTATTCTTCAAGATTTTTATTCTTATAGGCATTAGTTTAACTTTAAACAAATTGGCTCAGTTTTTAGTCTGGCGTTATTGCATACTACATTCATACTTCAAACTTTTTAGTTCATATATATGGTCTCAAGAATGGAATCCTCACATTTGATATGCTCTGTTAAATGTATTGTTCATTTAAATCCCATCAAAGATATTGCTATGTAGGCATTTATTTTGGATAATCTCTTTAATGAACATAACAGTCTTTTAGCTACCTAAAAGATTATTTGAATGTAGGGAGATAAATATATGTTAATAACATTATTTGAAAATAGAAATCTTGGTTTCTTCAGGCTCAAGAGAAAGAATATAGGCATCTGTACACCTATATTTAAAATATATATGAAATCTTATGATTAGTATATATCATATATATGATATATTTAGTATGCAATCATATATGTTAGCATAGAGTATTCATTAATGGTAATGGGATTTCTATGGCTAATTCCTTTTTTTTTTTATTTTATTTTATTTTATTTTTTTTATTTATTCAATAGCCTTTAATTTACAGGATATATACATGGGTAACTTTACAGCATTAACAATTGCCAAACCTCTTGTTCCAATTCTTCACCTCCTACCCCCCCCCAAGGTGTGCATAAATATAGGGACTGGGAATTCAATGTAATGGTTTTTAGTCATCTCCCAGAGTTCTTTTTCTGGGTATAGCTAGTTCAGTTCATTACTGCTCCATTAGAAATGATTTGGTTGATCTCGTTGCTGAGGATGGCCTGATCCATCAGGACTGGTCATCATCTAGTATTGTTGTTGAAGTATATAATGATCTCCTGGTCCCTGCTCATTTCACTTAGCATCAGTTCGTGTAAGTCTCTCCAGGCCTTTCTGAAATCATCCTGTTGGTCATTTCTTACAGAACAGTAATATTCCATAATTTTCATATACCACAATTCTATGGCTAATTCCTTACATGCTGACTGAAAATTTAGCCCCAAAATATTTGAAAGTGATATCAAAATATAAGTTGGTCTTTAAGTCTCATTCCATGTTAACTAGCCTTTGCCATTGGCTTAACTGAATACCATGGTAATATACTTAATAAAATACTGGGATTCTTGGATGTAAAAATGAAAAAAAGTTACTCTTTTACATTTACTTAGAAGTATAAGTTTAGAATATGTTTGAAGGAAGAATTTAGAATCTTTTAAAAACATTTAAAAATACCTTTTTGATGTTTAAAACCTAGTATATAACTTCTAAAAATGGAAGTTATGGGGAGAAAGGATTGTCTGTGAGTTGGTTTAGCATCATTGTACTTATAACTTCCTATGGGAATTCTAAGAACTTTTATGTTGCTAAAATGAAATGAAAAAGCAATATTTCTTTAAAACACTATCCATGTAATAGGTATTGATGAAACTAATATTTATTGTTGATTTCATAATATTTCAGTATATTATACTGGAAAGGAAAATTTTGTTATGAAGTATTTTCATGCACATTTAAAATCTATAATATCTCTAAGGGATTATTAAATCCATTTAAGCTTAATATAACATTTTGAACTCAAGGAGACCAATTTTAAAGTGAAATAGAGTATTTAGTCAAATATTGGCATTAGAAAATTGTCTCATTGCTTCTCTCTCTTAATATATACAATTTATAACTATAAATTATATATATATATATATATATATATATATATATGCCTTTCCTGTTTAACTTTAGGTTTTTTTTTTATTACTGAAAGGGTACATATGCAGTAGCTGAGAAGTCATTCTTTAACCCAACAGAAGATGTTCTGTACTAACATATTTCTTATTTTCCTTGAAATTCTTAGAGGTTAGCATAGCAACTCCATAATTGCCTGCTAAGTTGATCACAGTAGATTTTATTGGTTTAATTTCATGACAAAATAGTTTATTTTTAATACTACTTTCAATCACAAAACTCAAACTGCATGATTTAATAACACTTAACTTGTTTTAATAAATTCTTTTAATTTAATAAATCCTTTCTCATTATTATTTCTTGAATAAAGTGATAATTCTAATTTTCTAAACTATTTTTGAGTGAATTACTATTAGACTAGTTTTATCTTTTCATTTAGCCACTTAGCATTGGCCACCATTTGATGATTTTATTTTTTGCGTACAGAACTTTTAAAGGCCATTTAATTATTAGTAAGATGAAGGTGCCCATAATGGTGAAATCATGAATCCAGATGATATTGAGTATTCATTTAAAAAAAGCACTTTCTCCAAAAGCAAACTATGTAACTGCTCTTAGAAATTTTTAAAATAATTCATGTCAAATAATTTATTCCTTTAAAATTTTTTTGTATGAACAATGTTCTTACTATAGAAAATGTTTTCTTTTTGTGTTAATACTTCAGTGATTTGCAAAATAGAAATTAATATCTAAAGGGAAAAAGATATATTTATATATCCATATGAAGCAAACTTTAATTGCTGATATAGAATGGTGATGACTGCAAATTAAATTCATTGAATGAAAATTAAATTTTCTTTTTTTAATATGTTCACTTTTTAAAAAACTTAGAAAATACATCCACATTTAATGATTTAAACTGTCATTTAATAAGGATTTGTAAAATGTATTACTTTGATATCCTTTTCCTTCTTTTATTCTCTTTTTTTTACATCCTTTTCACTGTCCACCAATTTTCTTCAATCCAAAATAAAAGCATTTCCTATATCAAATAAGTGTAGGCAAACAAAATCAATCAGTACACTTAATATGTTTGAAAATGTTACATCTCATGCTATTTCACTTTTCCAAGAGGGGAGAAACAGGTTTCATCATCAGTCATCTGAATTCAATTGGTCATTGCATTGATCAGAGTTCTGAAATCTTTCACACTTGTTTTCCATTATGTGATCGTACTGTTTTCCTACTTCTGCTTAATTTACTCTGCATCAGTCCATACAAGTATTCTTGGGTTTCCATTAATCTGTTTCTATTTCTCTTTTATTGTGGTATAATAATAGTGCATTCCATACCATAATGTGTTCAGCCATTCCTTGATTAATGATATTCATCTTCGTATAAGTTTTTTGTTACAACAAAAAGTTCTGCTATAGTTTTCACCTACGGAACTTTTACTTCTATTTTTTTTTAACTTCATTGGAGTATGTGTCTAATAATAGGATCACAGATACAAAAGTTTCCTGCAGTGTAGTGGCTTTTGATTATTCTAAATTGCTCTCCAGAATCAGACCAATTCACAGTTCTACCAGCAGTGCATTAGTTTGCCCATCTTCCCACAGTTCTTCCAACAATGGCCATAATTTTCTCTTTTGTTATCTGTCATTCAGATCAACCAGCAAGAATTTATTAAGTCCCTAATCTAGGCCATTCACTGCATTAGGTATTAGGGATACAAAGACAAGAAAATACAAAATTTGCTTCTTTTAAAGAGCTTACATTTTTTTGAAGGGGGAAATGACACATATGTATAGCAGGACATACCGAATAACTATATGCAGAATAAAACTAAGATAAATACAAGGCAGTTTAATGTGATGTAATCAGGGAAGATAGACATTAGCAGTTAGGAGAATCAGGGAAGATATCGTAGAAGGTGGTGCTTGAAATTGATCTTGAACAAAGTGAGAGACTATGAAGTATGGATGAAGAGAAAATGCATTCTGTGATTATGGATCATTAGTGCAAAGGCTTGCTGATAAAGGAGATGGGATACCATGTGTGAAAAACTAGTGGTTACTCAGTTTAGATAGGTTGTGTTTCAGGAAAAAGAATAATTGATAAATAATAAAATAAAATAAATAATAAATAATATCCTGGAAACATAGATTGGGGCTAGGTTTGAAAGACTTTAAAAGTCAAGCAGAAGAATATATATTACATCCTAGAGGCAATAAAGAATAATTGGAATTTATTGATTAAGAAAATGACATTGGTAAACTTGCAATTAAGAAAACTTTTACATAGATGTACATGATAGATTGGAGTGAGGAGAGATTTGAGGCAAAGAGAAAAATTAGGAGATCGTTGAAATAGGGTGACAGGTGTTAAAGGGATGAACTAATCAACTATTTAGTATAAGTAGAAAGGGACAAATGTGAAAGATATTGTGGGAGTAAATCATTTGGGATGAATGAGAGTGAAGAATCAAAGATGACAAAGGAGTTATGAATGTGGGAGACCAGAAAGATGATGGTGGCTTTAACAGTAATAGGCAGATAAGAAGGTTTGGGGAAGGAGATAATTAATTCTGTTTTGGACATATTGAATTTGACATGTCTCTGTGATGTCCACTTTGAACTAAAAAGGTCCACTTTGTCTAAAAGGTAGTTAGTGATGTGGGACAAGCACTCAGAAAGGAGTTTAAAGCTGGATATATAGATCTGCAAGTCATCTGCATTGAAATAATTAAGCTCAGAGAAGCTAATGAAGTCATCAAGTGAGAAAATATAAAGAGAGAAGAGAAGAAGCTCCACGATGGGTTTGGGATCAACATATGGATAATTCAGCCAAAGAGATTGTGAAGAAGTCAATATTTAGGTATTTAAGTAAGCTAGAAGAGTATTGTTATGACAATACAGAGAGGAGAAAGAGGGCATTTTCAGCCAATGTCAAATATAGAAGAGCAATCAAGTAGTATGAGAACTAAGAAAAGCCATCAGATTTGTCTGTTAGGAGATTGTTGATAACTAAGAAGGGAGCAGTTTCAGTTGAGCAATGAAGTCAGAAGCAAGATTGCAAAGAGTGAATACTGTGAAGGCAATTCATGTAGTCAGTTGTATCAAGTTTAACTGAGAAATGGAGGCAAGATAAAAGATGGTAACTAGAGAGTATATTAGAGTTTGGTGAAGGATTTTAAGGATGGGAAACGAGCATGTTTAAAGTAAGCAGGGAAGAAACCAATGGGGAGGAACCAAAAGAGAGTGAGATTAAAGATTAAAGAAAGAGAGAATGATTGAGAGCAATCTGCTGGGCATCAAAATAACATTTGAAGGTTGGCCCTTGGCAAGAAGAAAGGCCATTTTATTATCAGAAATTTGAGGAAAAGAGAGAAGATATGATGTAGAGGGATTTTGAAATGAAGAAAAGGGGAGAAGATGAACTCACTTTTCCAGTATAATAAGGTGTGAGGTGAGATTTCAGTTGTTTTATTTGCAAATAATTTGGAACATTTTTCATGTGGTTGTTAATAATTTGTATTTCTTATTTTGAACAGAATACATTCCTATTGAATTTAATTTGATTGATGAAATACTTAACAAAACAAAATAATGTGTTCAGAAGTAGCTTGTGAATTGAGGGCAGGAGAGATAGCAGTCTGAAAGCAGGGATGGGGAGAGGGGAGGAACTATCTTTGCAAAAGATGCATTCCTAAACTAAAAAATCACAGACATTCCAGGATTGGAGAAAATTGATAGGATTATCAAATTCCCCTTTCCCCTAGATTTCCTGAGCAACAAAGAAACAGGATATGCCAGAGAGTGTGGAGAAGGCAGGAGGGGAAAAGAGTGAGTATTGGAGTGCCCCTTGTATTCCAAGTAAAAAGTCTGCTCCTAACTCTGCTCTTGGGACCAATCTTGACTGGGCAGAAAGTAGAAAGAAGAGGTGATATACACATACATATCTGTGTACACGCACAGATAGACACACACATATATCCTTATATGAAAAGGTTCACAGGAAGAATCTTGAGGAACAGGTGCATTAAAATATCAGGAACAGAATGAGGATTGAATAAAAGATAGAGAGAAAGAGAAGTTAGAGAAATTAAAGGTATTGTAGAAGTCAAGGAAGGGGAAAGTATCTGGAAAAAGAGGGTAATCAATAGTTGTTAGAAATTCAGTATGATGAGAAAAGAAAATAGAAGGAAAAAGAAGGGAACAACCATTTATTAAACAATTACTATGTCAGGTATTGTACTAAGTGCTTTACAAATATATCTCATTTGATCTTTATAACAATTCTGTGAGATTTTTATTATTATTCATTTATTTCAGTCGTTTTTGATACTTCATCGTCCCATTTGGAGTCTTCTTGGCAAAGATAGTGGAACAGTTTGCCATTTCCATTTCTCTAGCTCATTCTTGCAGGTGAGGAACCTGAGGTAAACAAGGTGAAGTGATTTGCTCAGGGTCACACAGATAGTAAGTGTCTGAGGCCAGATTTGAACTCAAAAAAATGAGTCTTTCTGACTCCAGGCCTGGCACTCTATCTACTGTGCTTCTTAGTTGCCCTAGAGAGGTAGCTGCTGTTATTATTCCCATTTTATGTATGAGGAAACTGAAGCAGACAAAGTTAGGTGATTTGCATACAAAAAGTCAATGTTTGGAAGGTTGGTTTTGGAACTCAGGTCTTCTTGAGTGGAGGTCTAACACATTATACACTGACTATATCTGACTGAGTGGGGGGTGGGGAGAGATAGTCAGTTGGCAAGAGCAATAGATAACCAGCAAATAGCCTGTGTGTTTCACATGGAGAAAGAACTAGAGGATAACCCCCACTCTGTTGAGTCTACCCACTTATGGAAGACTTATAGAAGTTCTTAAACAAAAGGATAAGAGGCCATGGATGGATTTTGATTGGTATTGATAGTCTTCAATGTTAGGTATGGTTAGCAGAGGAATTGATCCTGAGGCAGGCAGGGAGAAGGTTCTGATGGAGATCAGTTCAACTCCATGGTCCCACCCTCTGGGGAGGTCTTCCAGTCTGAAATCAAGGTTATATCAAACTCTTGAGACCCACCTGTAGAGAGTTAGAACTCTGAAAAGGTATATTTGAATCTAAGGCTGCAAAACACTTAAGGTTAATTACCTACTCAGTGTGAGATAATAGTTCTATATACATATGGTGATGTGATGGCTCTCTTCATGATTGGTGCTTGCTAAATGTGTTGTGATGAGGTAATCAGAGGCAAGGATTGGAGGGCTGAGGGAGAGAATCAGACTCTCTCTGCCCCAGCATACCGAGGAGAGAAAACTTCAGGTTCCAGAGCACAGGATTCATCTTTGGCAAACTGTGTTAGCTTGCCTGCCTCCACTTCTTCTCCTAACGACCAAGGACTTTGACTGATCTTGACTGGGACTGATCCTGAGGCCCTCCAGAAAGCTAGCCAGGACATTAGACCACCCTCTGTAGAGATCTCAGCAGTCTCTCATCTTGCCATTCCCTGTCAGAAATCATACTCTGAGGCTAAATTTTTCCTATAAAATCTGTTCCCTATAAAATCTATCATGGCTGCTGTCTTTTTTTTTTGGGGGGGGGGGGTCAGCTGTCATAGAATTCTGCCTCATGGTGCCTTTCTCCTTTCTCTTCCCCCATACCACAAGGTATCTCCCCTAACTCTACTATGCTTCTCAAGCCTACTTCTCCTCCTTACAGTTAACTAACTCTTTTAGTGTAATGTTTTCTCTAAGATGTAATGTTCTCTGTTGAGGTTTTCTTGGGGTCTCTGGAGGCAGCCTTCCTTTCAGTTCAGTAATCACCATGAGTGCAGCCAGGTGTTAAAGTCCAAATCCTTTATTGGCTCCTTCAAAGTCTTATATCCTTCAGTGGGGCTCAGCTAGTTTTCTGGAGCCTTCCAGAGTCTTGGTTTCAGTGGAGAAGCGAAGGAGGAGAGCCATCCACTATGGTGGTGTGAGAAGGGATAAATCTGTAAGAGTCCAAGAGTTTGTGCTCCAGCCTTCAGCCTCCAGCCTTCTGTCCACTTCTCTCTTTGGCCCCCAGAGCTTCTAGCTTATATGCCCCACACTGAGTACAAACCAATCATTATATCACTAGGAAACTATTATTTGTTGTAGGATTAAATCAATGCTAAACTAGATTTAACCAATGTCTCCTCAGTTCCACTTAGTACCTTGTTTCAAGTTCTGACCATAACATCTTCTTGTAGGATTAAATCAATCATACTGAACCATGCTAAATTAGTTAAATATTGTCTCTATCAATTCCACTGACTTAGTACCTTGTAAGAATCCTTTGTTTCAAGTGCAGAGTTCTGGCCCATAACAACTAAGTCCCTTTTAGGATTTAACTAAGGGCATACCCCAACCTCATGGTGTGCTTCCTTTCTACTAGATAATTGTGAGTTCCACTGAGAAACTTGTCTTTCATATGCTCTCCCACTCTATTTCATATTTACCATTTCCAATGTCTATTGTATCCCTTCATTTTTCCTGTAACCTGTTCCCCTAAATAAACCTACCTTTTGCCAAAGAGAATGGCCATTGTGAATTCTTCACATGATAGAACTACAACTTTTGGTACTGCCATCATTTGGTGACAAATCCCACATCATAGATTACGTCAGTGTCATTGGAGCGATTACCTGTATCAGTGATGGCAAAGACCTATTAAATACTGAAGCACCTTGCTCTCAATCACAGTCATTCACAATTGTTGTAAGGAAGCAATAGAATTCAAAGTGGGTCTGTAGAAATAGCCTTCTGTTCATACCAAAGTGCTACCCGCTTTGTGTTGTCTTTACTTTTATTAGATTTTTCCTTTACCTGTGCTTTCTACAATGCTTTATTTATTAGCGTGCTATTATTTAAAAATACTGTGGTCAGAGTTCTCAGTGCCATGGAGACTGAGTATTGTGTTGTCTAGATCCAATAAATACATAAACAATAAATAAATATCCAATAGCAAACTTACATTCAGCGAAAAACATTTAAATCCAAGATGTACTTTTTTTGTAGAATGGGGGTAGATAGATACTATCCTTTAAGATTCTGTTCACTTTATAATATTTCACATACTTCAGGCTCACCAAGACACAATCCTCCAGGCAGTTCAGTGGTTTAATCATCACCTGATGAAATGGTGTGGATTTTATTATGGGCTTCATTTTCCTGAGAAATATGAGAAGTAGAATAGTTTGTTCATTTAGTATGCCAGGTATTTATGTAGCACTAGGCAATGCCTGTTCTGTCAAGCCTCATCTCATTCCTTGGGGAAAAAATCCTTTATCTTCAAACTATAAATTCTACAAATTCTTATTTAGAAATTTGATTTATCCATCAACATTATTTAGTACCCATTGTTTGCATAGGTCTTAAGTAGAATAATGATATATTACAAAAGCAAACAATTCTTGTCTTCAAGATATGTTTAATCAAAAAGACATGCTGGAAAATGAACTTTAGGGGAAAAAATAACAAAAAAGCAAAATATAGCTAATGACAAATATTTGCAACAGTTAAGAACAATGGTATACCAAGTACTTTTAGCTGGCTATAACTAGTGCTTACTATGTGTCAAGCTCTGTGCTAAATGGCTTACCATTATTCTTTCATCTTAGCTTCACAAACTTCTCTAGGATATAGATGCCATTGTTTTTCCCATTTTATAGAAGAGGAAACAAGGAAATAGTTTAAGTGATTTGCTCAGGGTCACAAAGCTATTAAGTGTCTGAGGTCAGATTTGAACTCTCTTCTTGAGTTTAGAATATGATCAAAACAAGCTTTCTAAAAGGAACTGTCAAGAGTCCAACAAGGGAGGGGATGTTTGGAAAGGGGAGGAACAATTGGTAAATTGCATGCAAATATTTATTAGTTGTTTTATTGGATATGGAATTTTCTTGAGTGATATATATTTTCAGGTTGTCCCCTGACCTTCAGCTCCTGCTTTGAATTTAGAGATCTAACCCAACTAACATTCCCTTACTTCCTCACCCATGACATCCCCATGCTTTGCTCCCCATGTCCAGATGTACTCCTTTCTCCACGCTACCTCATAGAGTCCTTCTCTTCCTTTAGGATACAGCTTAAGTGGTACCTTCAGTATGGAGTCTTGACTGATCCCTCCCTAGCCACTCTTTTTTAACCTCTTGGCACATTTGTTTTTTGTTTGTTTGTTTGTTTGTTTGTTTGTTTTTTTATTATAGTAACTTTTTATTGACAAAATCCATTCCTGGGTAATTTTTTTTTTTGCAACATTATCCCTTCTGTTCTGATTGTTCCCTCCCACCCTCCACCCCCTCCCCTAGATGGCAAGCAGTCCTATATATGTTGAATATGTCCTAGTATATCCTAGATACAATGTATGTGTGCAGATCCAAACAGTTTTCTTGTTGCACAGGGAGAATTGGATTCAGAAGGTAGAAGTAACCCAGGAAGAAAAACAAAAATGCAAACAGTTTACATTCATTTCCCAGTGTTTTTTTTTTTCCTTTGGGTGTAGCTGCTTCTGTCCATCATTGATCAATTGAAACTGAATTAGGTCTTTGTCAAAGAAATCCGCTTCCATGAAATTGCATCTTCATACAGTATCGTTGTTGACGTATATAATGATCTCTTGGTTCTGCTCATTTCACTTAGCATCAGTTCATATAATTCTCTCCAAGCTTCTCTGTATTCATCTTGCTGGTCATTTCTTACAACAATAATATTCAATAACATTCATATACCACAATTTACCCAACCATTCTCCAATTGATCAGTTTCCAGCTTCTAGCCACTACAAACAGGGCTGCCACAAACATTTTGGCACATACAGGTCCCTTTCCCTTCTTTAGTATCTCCTTGGGGTATAAGCCCAGTAGAAACACTGCTGGGTCAAAGGGTATGCACAGTTTGATAACTTTTTGGGCATAATTCCATATTGCTCTCCAGAATGGTTGGATTCGTTCACAGCTCCACCAACAATGTATCAGTGTCCCAGTTTTCCCACATCCCCTCCAACACTCATCATTATTTTTTCCTGTCATCTTAGCCAATCTGACAGGTGTGTAGTGGTATCTCAGAGTTGTCTTAATTTGCATTTCTCTGATTAATAATGATTTGGAACACTCTTTCATATGAGTGGTAATGATTTTAATTTCATCATCTGAAAATTGTCTGTTCATATCCTTTGACCATTTATCAATTGGAGAATGGCTTGGTTTCTTATAAATTAAAGTCAGCTCTCTATACATTTTGGAAATGAGGCCTTTATCAGAACCTTTAACTGTGAAAATGTTTTCCCAGTTTGTTGCTTCCCTTCTAATCTTGTTTACATTAGTTTTGTTTGTACAGAAGCTTTTTAATTTGATGTAATCAAAATTTTCTATTTTGTGATCAATAATGGTCTCTAGTTCGTCTTTAGTCACAAATTTTTTCCCCTTCCACAAGTCTGAGAGATAAACTATCCTATGTTCCTCCAATTTGTTTATAATCTCGTTCTTTATGTCTAAATCATGGACCCATTTTGATCTTATCTTGGTATATGGTGTTAAGTGTGGGTCCATCTTGGCACATTTGTTAACTTTGCACTTATGCTGTATATATTTTTAGATGCACTTGTATATATAAGCTTAGAATATCAGCTGTTTGCCAGTAGCAGTGGTTTCATTCTTTGTACTCTTATCCCCAGCACCTCGCACAGAACTATAACAGGTGCTTCATAAATACCCCAATGATTGATTGACTCCTTCCACGTACTTTTGTTCCTCCTCATGAACGATTAATGGATTTGTTAACAGGATCTGTTGTCAGTTCAAGAATGTGAGTTTTACCCTGAAGACTGTAGGTGTTGGTAAATGTCAGCTGTTTATCAGATGCAAAGAATGAAATCAAGGAAGTAGATTGCAATACAGCCTTCTACAATAAAATGAAACTGAAATTTAATAGAATGACATTTTTCATATAACTCAAGATCATTTGTGTTTCCTGATTTAGGGTTTATGTCAATGTTATCTTTTTAATCATAATTAATATTTATATAACACTTCAAGGCTTACAAAACATCTCACATACATTATCCAATTTGATTCTTATGCAAACACTATGAAGGAAGTACAATTAGTATTATTATCATCTCCATTTTATAGAAGAGGAAATTGAGACTCACTGATCTATAACATTAGCAATGTCAGAGTCAGGATCTGAATCGAGGTTTCTCCTGAGTACAGTTCTAACACTTTTCACTATAGTATCCTGTAACTATATTTTTCATTTATTCCTCAACCAAATGGCTTCATATTATTTCTTATGGGATTCAGGAGTGCCAGTTTTTTTCTTTTATTTGAACAAATGAGAATTTGGTTGTCATCTTAGCTTTGGGTATCATTTTATATTTATTTCTAAAACCAATTTAATTCGTATTGGGTTATCTCTGACACCTAGAGTAAGATATAGTTCTTAATTTGCTCAAATATATGAAGAAATGTTTGAGTCAAATTTCCCTTTAAACACTTTAATTAGAATTTTATGATGCATTTAAGTATATATTAGGATAAGAGGAGTAGCAGCTTTAAATAGACCACTTTTAAAAGATAATTTTTAAAAAATGATTATTTGGAATTTAAAAAAAGACTTGGTTATCAGTTTAGAATAATACTTTCTAATAAAAAGTAGACTAATTACAAAATTTCCTTAAATACAGGAACTTTATTCTATATTATACTTTGATACTATATAATATAGCAGGATTGGGTTTGGGAGCAATACTACTACTCTGTAGCTTCTTTTAATAAATGTTTTTATTTGGGATTTTGTACCTCATTTATAAATGATAGATTTATTCTATACTTAAATATCTGATTTATGGTTTAGCTTTTGTATTATGGACCTTTCAATCTGTGACATAGTCAACTTTTCATTAAAGGTACTTCATCAAAGTATAATACAATTGTGGAGAGAAGCTTGATTTCTTGTGATTATATTTGTATACGATATTTCTCAAATCATTAAGTAGGTAACATTAAAATTCAATGTAACTTATTTCTGCCATAAGAATAAATATGCTATTTTATCTTTGGAAATTCTAGCTCTAAGGTGATTATCCCAGCTCCAACTTGCACTAACGTGACAGGTCACTAGAGCTCAGCTGCTATGTCCCCTCTTAAGTCTAAGGAGTTTCCTAGAGGGGTTGGGAATGTCTTTTCTAGAACTATAAGTCACAAGCCTCTTCCTATATGTTATTTGCCCTTATTATCAGTTGATATCTCTCAACCAGACATAATTAGCTTTAAGAAAGCAGTATTTAGGTGGTACAAATATATACCCATAAAATCTATGACCTCTATAGAGTATAGAGGGAAAGGGGTTCAAGCTCAGGGAATGTGAGCTTATCCTCATCTTTACAAAAAGGTTTTGTCAGTTATTTTGCTGAAATCAAGGTTTTTCCCCAGTTATTCCCATTGTCTATCAGCCTAGTAGTTATCTCAAAAGTAGAAATTAGGTTAATTGGATATTATTTATTCTTAATAATTTATGCTAATATTTAGTGCTATAGAGTTATTTCTATAGAACTGCAAACTGTCTCTTCCTAAATCTGGAGATTTTCCAAGTGTCAATATGAAGTTTATAACTCAATATTTTCATGAATTTACTATTTCCTTTTTTTAAAAATGGAAATTATATTTGCTCAATCATATCTATTAGATTTTTTTCATTCCTTTGGAATCTCAGTGGATTATCCTGGGGATTTGAACCTATATGATGTGACTAGGGTTCTTTTGTAATTTTCTCTGTCTTGGCTCTGAATTCCCTCTTGATAATGTCCATTCTATGTTCACAGTATGAAGGTAATTTTCTTTGTTAGAGAAGTAACCAGAAGGATTTATACATTATTATTAATATTATTATTTTTAGAGCTGAGATTTGACATTAATAGTTATATCTCCTGAATTTTGACAGTTGACCTCTGCCCCAACCATTTTTATTACTTCCAAACATTAATTGTATTCAAGTTCAAGACTGAACTTTTTCTATTGCTTTAGTCTTTTTGACACTATTCTTAGTTCTTGCCAGATTTCTAAAATTCACCCACAATTATCTAGCCTCTTCTGTATTTAAAAATATAACAAAAAATATCAAGTATACACAGTCAAGAAAAACCAATTTCCACATTGGCCATATTAAAAAAAAAACATGCATTTTATTCTAAACTCTGAATCCAGGAGGCGGTTGGTATGCTTTTTAATCAGTCCTCTG
The DNA here is from genome assembly GCF_902635505.1 of Sarcophilus harrisii. Lineage (NCBI taxonomy): Eukaryota > Metazoa > Chordata > Mammalia > Dasyuromorphia > Dasyuridae > Sarcophilus > Sarcophilus harrisii. Next base: position 107,066,713 of record NC_045427.1, on the reverse strand, counting down.
GAATTGTGGTTGCTGTTGCACAGATCCGAGTTCTTATGGTTTTCAAACTTATTGTTTTATAAATTTTTCTCCTGCTTCTGTCTAGGAAACTGCATCATTTCATACAAACCCATTAGAATATAAGCTTCTTGAGGGCCCCTGGCACATAGTGGGCATGTAATAAACATTCATTTGTTGATTGAAATCTTTTTAGATTTCTCTAAAACCATGCCCTTCATCTTTAGTATAACAGCATATATAAGTAATGTATAAGTGAATATATGCCTATTGGGAATGTAAGTTCCCAAATAAATGTATGTGATCAGAAAAGTGTAGAGACCATTCTTTTGGAACACACTTCAGTAGCATCTAACTAAATCTTTCACCACTTATAAGCACCAAACCATAAGATGACAGGTTTATCTTTCTTCCTTGCCTTTGCATCTATTTCTAATACTCCTGCATCACCATATTAGAACATATGTTTTTGCTCCTCTTCTTCATTTATTTCAACTGATGTCAGCATCAAAGGAGACAAAGTACATAAAGGTCTCTGTAAACCACTATATAAACAACAACTACCTTTTTAGTATTGCCCAATATTGGACAGTAATAACGATGTTACAAAATGGTTTTTTTTCCTTTTGAGGTAAATTTCCATATTACCTCCAGGAATGTGGTAGAAGCAAAAATAATACAGAAATGCTCTTAGTTAATTTATAAACCTGTCATTTGATATTACTAGACTGGGAAAATAGAATTGCCAGGCTTTTTAAAAATTTTAATTACTTGCCTAGAACCAAAGTGTTCTTTTTTCTTTCTGGAAAATGGAAAAAAAAAAAAGATCTAGAAATGGTAGAATAGTTTTCACTTTAATCATCTTTGGAATAAAAACTTGGCAATCTATAACATCAAAGAGGCTAGTTAGAGTCTTTTCTCCTAAACTGTATGCATTTCCTCCAGACAAAAAAGACTTTTATCATTATTTAAATAAGAAATGAAAAGATACATAATTCTAGAATTTCCATTTACCTGTTTCCTAAAACTCAAACTTAGACCTACAAAATAAAATGTCAGATCCCTAACTAGCAATGTCTAATTAGAATAAAATATAATTTAGAAAGTCTTTGGACTTGGTCTTACAACCACACATACAATGGCAGGTTGAGAGTACTGAGAACATAGCCAACAAGATCTCCCCCTTAAAGATTCTAGGAGTATGCTTGATGTATAGTGAGGTATATTTTCCCCAAAATCAGTTATCAGTGATTAGTATACTAATATACAACCAATTAACTCCAATTAACTTTCAAAATGGGATATTTACTAAGAAGATATAGTATGAATGGAAGAATAAACAAATCCCCGTAAACTAGGAGGCCCTTTGGGAGAATAGCTCAAATCTAAAATGTTTGCTACTAAACATTGCCTCTACCAAGTACCTTTTCTGGCATGAATGGTTGTTCTTTCCATGTTCATTGTTTAGCCAGTCTCCAGTCATTGAGCATCTACTTTCTTTCCAATTCTTTATCACAGAAATATTGCTATAAATATTTTGGTACATATCACGTGAAATAGAGTTGGGTGATTTGGTTGATTTTTCCCTACCTTATACGAATGTATGTTTTTAAAGATAAAACTTTTCCTCAGATGACTGCTATAGTTGTGCAAATTTTTTTTTCTCTCTCATTTCTCATTCGTTTTCCTCACACAAAACAACTCAACTCCACACTCCAGCATTTTCACCGTTTGTCCTCTCCACAAATACTTTCCCTCCTTATCTCTACCTCCTGCCTTCCATCAAGTCCCAGCCAAAGTCCCATCTTCTTTAAGAAGTCTTTTCCGATATCCTTAATGCTAGTGCAAGCCTTCTGTTTATTGATTTCATTTAATACTGTGTATGTGTATTTATATTCCCTGTCACCTTGTATTCCAATTTAGATTATAAATTTTTCAAGGACATGGACTATTTTTTGCCTTTCTTTGTATCCCCAATGCTTACCACAATTACTGGCACATATTAGGCACTTTAAAATGCTTATTGACTAACTTTCTATGATGTGTTCTTTGATCCACCCATTCATTAACATTGTCAAAGTTCTAGGTCAGTATCTTTTGCTTGGGTTAATTAATTGTTATTTTTATTGCATTATAGTTTGTAAAAGGTGTGCTTAGTAATTCTGCTTTTTATGTTTATTAAATATACATGTCCTGTCTTATAGATGTACTGCTGATAGCTGTCCTACTGGCAGGCATCAGGATGATGGAAATGACTGATCCAATACAAGTAAAAGAGTTATAAAAGAATAAATTTATAAAACATATAAGAATACAATTGTCAAACACATAACAAAGTTTTATGATGGTATTTCTGGTGCTGATTCAATCAAGCCCCAAGGTCTTGTCTTATCACTTTCTTTGTAGAAAAGATACCAGATGAGACCTGGATAGAGTTAAAAATTTGTCAAACTGAAGAAAACAGGACTCTAACTTAGTGATTGTTTTGTATAGGGTCAAGTGTGTCCTTAGGGAATCTTAAATTAGCCTTCTGTTAGGCATGAAACTGGAATACTCTGCCTAACGAAGTGGCAAAGGTTATTATATATCAGAATCCCCTAGCTCTCCATTGGCCTATAGACCAATCTATTCTATTGATGAGAGACTTGTCCCCTGAAGTTCTTTTTTTAAAAAAGATTTTATTTTTAATTTGGGGAACAAAACAAGCATTTCTATAAGATGCTATAATAAAAAAAAAGATGATTACACATGAAACTGCAAATTTACCAAGTATAATTTTCTATTCCATCCAAATATACAACCAAATTACCATGTAAATTTCTTTCCCCACTCTCTCCTGCATTAGAAATGGCAACCAAATGGTTACTTATATATATATGTATCAATATGTATATATATATACACATACATATATATGAAAAATTATTCCCTACATATTTTTCAGTTCTTTTTCTGATGCAGATAGCATCTTTACATTTCTTCATATGTTCTTTATTTTTAATTTATTTATATATAATAGTCAAAATGACTTATTCACTCAGAATTGTTCTTAAAACAATATTATTGTTGCTGCATACAGTGTTCTCTTGGTTCTCCCTCCTTTGTCCTCTATCATTTTGTAGAAGTCTTTCCATGCCTTTCTACAGTCAAAGAGCTGATCATTTTTTATAGCACAGTAGAATTCCATCACAATCATTTACCACAACTTGTTCAGAAACTTTCTCTACCCTTCCAGAAATAGTTTCCTCTTCAATCCAGATAAGAATAAGATTCCAACATTACCAGTCCTCCATCCCCACTTGTTTCATGGACAACTCAGCCCCAACCCTGCTTTCAAATGATGATAATTTTAAGAATACTAATAACATTTTCATATATATGTAATATATATATAAATTATATAAAATGTATATATGTGTATATGTGTATCTGTGTATAATTAGTAAACAGATTAAACTTAATGAATGAATGCCTTATAGTCTTTAATGTTTTCCTTATATTTCTTCTCTATCTTTTACCTCAAATTTTCTAATGAGTTCTCATCTTTCTGTTACAAATACTTGAAAGTCTTTCAGTTCATCAATGTCCATTTTTTCCCCACTAAAGATTGTACTCAATTTTGCTCAATAAATTGTTCTTGAAAGTAACCCCAGAGGTTTTGCTCTCTGAAATATAATGTTCTGAGACCTGCAGTCTTTTAGAGTAGAAGCTGCTGGGTATTTTAAAATCCAGACTATATTTCCACAGTATTTAAATTGGTTTTTCCCTGTTCCTTGCATTATTTTCTCCTTAATTAGGAAGTTTGAAAATTGGTTATGACATTTGTTTAGGTGGAAAACAGTAGATTTTTTTTCTATTTCTACTTTACCCTCTTGTTCTAGAACTTCAGGACAATTTTCCTTAATAATTTCTTGTAATATTGTAAGCAGATTTTTTTAAAAAAAAAATCTTAACTTTCAGATAGTCAGACAATTCTTATGTTGTCTCTTCTCTCTGTTTTCCAGATCAATTGTTTTTTCTAATGAAATGTTTCAGTTTCTCTTCTATTTCTCCTAGTTTTATTATTGCTTGGTGTTTTAAAATGTCATTCAGTTTTTCTTGACCAATTGTAATTTTCAAGAAGTTATTTTCTTCCTCAATATTTTTATCTTCTTTTTTCAATTGGTTACCTTCCACCCCCCAATAATTTTTTTGGATTGCTTTTATTCCACCTCCCCCCAATTTTTCCTGGATTTCTCTTATTTGATTTTTAAATTCCTCTTTAAATTCTTTCGAGATCTTTTTTCGGGCTTGTGACTATTTGCTTACTTTTTGAAGTAGGAGTGACATGGGGAGTTAGATATCCTCTCTCCTGGGATGGGTTGCTATGTATATAGGGTAGTTAAACCCTTTTACTAAGATTAGTTCCTAATATACAAAATTCCTCCAGATAAAACCCATTATTTGGTCCCAGTCTCTTCTTACATGCACACCCACACCCACACATCTTTTCCCATGAGAATATTCATTAATAGAACCTTTCTTTTCACCTTCTGTGGTAATGATACCTTTCTCCCACCCCCATCTCCCCACATATAATCTCCCCTTTTCCATTGTTTTTATCTTATTCTGGCACATGAAACCCCTTGCTGAAAAAAAGGTAGAAATTTTTGTCCTTTTATTATTCACATTTGGATTTCTTAGGAGTGCATCACCTCCTTCTGTCTTTCATCTCTCTTTTTCAACTCATTGATCTTATCACTCTCAATCCCTCTCACAAAGACATCAATTTATTTATGAGGAGTCTAGGATTTAGTTCATGGGATTTTTATTCAGTTCTCATCTTTACTTCTCTAGTTCTTTTTTTCCTTAAATTAAATTTCCTTAAATTTTTCTTAAATATTTATTTCTGAAGTTCACTTTTATTCTTAGAGCACCCTTTTTTCTTTCTCCTATTCCACAATCAAATTTTTTTTAAATAGCAATTTATAAACATGAGATTTTATTTCATTGTTTATTCTTTTCTTGATAATTTTCTTGTTTAGCTTCTTTTATTTGAAGTCTTTAGAAGTTAGACCATCTATTTACCTCTACTTTTACTAAATATCATTTTTTAAAAGTGATCTTAACTGAGCTTCAAAGAATAAAATTTTTTGGTAATTTTTGTTATTAATTGATTTCTTTTGTTTTCTGGAATATGCTACTCTATTCTTTCCTGAAATTTCTTGTGAATGGAGAACAAGCTTGCATTGTTTAACTTGCCTTTCCTTTATATTTGATGATCTTTCCCCAACTGCTTGAAAAATGTATTGTTTTTGAAATCGTTGAATTATTAAATTTAAACACTATATGCTTTGAAGTTTGAAACTTTGTTTTTGTTTTTGTTTTTTTTGGTTGGAAATCTACAGATTCTTTGTTGATCTATCCTTTGCATAAACATATCCATACTTATACTCTGACCTTTTAAACACTTTTCTCATATTATTTTCTGAATTGTGATAGTCCTACTTTTTAAATTTTCCATTTCCCACCCTGGAAAACATATGCTTCATGATGTATTTAGGAATTCTAGTCTTAAATGTCAGTTGTTTTTGCTTATATAGAGTTCATATGTTCTTTTAACATTATTGATTTTAGTTTTTTTCCTGTTCGTTTTTCTTCCATTTTGTATTTTAAAGCTGTGAATAGTGCTCTCTCTCTCTCATAGATTCTACCTCTTTGGAGAGATTCTTATCATTTTTTTTCTGTTCTGATATTTATATTTGTATTAAAATTTTTAATGATTATTTTTGATTCTTATATCTTTTATGTTTCCTCTCTCTTTCCTCTCTCCTGCCCCTTACCCCTCCCCAAGATGACAGTCTGATATAGATTACACATGTGTAATCATGTTAAATATATTTCTATATTAGTCATGTTGTTAAAAAAAAATCAGAACAAGAGAGGAAAATACCAAGAAAACAAAACAAAACAAAAACAAAAAATAGTATGCTTCAATTTGCATTCAAATTCCATAGTTTTTTTTTTCTGGCTGAGGATAGCATTTTCCATCATTAGACTTTTAGACTTAGATCATTGTATTGCTGAAAAGAGCAAAAATCTATCAGAATTAATTATCTGCACCATGTTGCTATTACTGCATACAATGTTCTCTTGATTCTGTTCACTCAGCATAACTTCATGCAAGTCTTCAAGTTTTTCTGAAATCAGACCGCTCATCATTTCTTATAGAACAATAGGATTCCATTACAATCATATACCATGATCTGTTCAGCCATTCCCCATTTAGGCATCTCCTTGATTTCTAATTCTTTGCCACCACAAAGAAAGCTGTTATAAACATTTTTTGCATATGTGTATCCTTTTCCATTTTTTTATGATCTCTTTTGGATAAAGAGCTAGTAGAGATATTGTAGGGTCAGGGTATGCATAGTTATAGCCCTTTGGACATAGCTCCAGAGTCATTGGATCAGTTTACAACTTTGAATTTTTCCATATTGCCTCCAACATTTATCACCTTTTCTTGTTACCTTCACCAATCTGATGTTTTGAGTTGGTACCTCAGAGTTGTTTTAATTTGCATTTCTCTAATCAATATGATTTAGAACATTTTTTTTCATATGTAATTTCTTCATCTGAAAACAGTCTGCTAATATCCTTTGACCACTTATGAATTGGGGAATGACTTGTTTTCTTATAAATTTGACTTAGTTCTCTACATATTTTGGAAATGAAGCCTTTAAAGAAATACTGGCTATAAAAAATGTTTCCCAGCTTGCTCCTTCTCTTCTAATCTTGATTGCATTGGCTTTTTTTTTTTTTTTTTTTTTTTGGTGCAACAAACATTTTAATTTAATGTAATCAAAATCATTCATCTTACATGTCATACTGTTCTCTATCTCCTGTTTGGTCATAAATCCTTCCCTTCTTCATAGATTGGACAGGTAAACTATTTCTTGTTTTCCTAATTTGCTTATGGTATTATCCTTTATGTCTAAGTCATATACCCATTTTGACCTTATCTTGGTATAGGGTGTCAGATGTTGGTCAATGCCTGGTTTCTGCCATGCTATTTTCCAGTTTTCCTAGCAGTTTTTGTCAAATGGTGAGTTCTTATCTCAGAAACTGAGTCTTTGGGTTTATCAAGTAGTAGATTACTATAATTATTGACTATTGTATTCTAAAGAAAATGTGGGAGAGGAAATGTGTTAGAATTGACTACCAAACTGAAAGTCTACAGAATCATTGTGCTGACCTCACTGTTGTATGCCTGGACAGTATACCGTTGTTATGCCAAGAAACTCTATCACTTCCATTTGAATAATCTTAGAGAAGATTTTGAAGTTCACCTGGCAGGATAAGATATCAGACATTAAGGTTCTTTCTTGAGTAAATTGCTGAACATTCCTTCATATATTTTTTCAAATAATTTATATGATATTGGAATGAATCATTTTTTAAATGTTTGATAGAATTCATTTGTAAATCCATTTAGCCTTGGAGTTGTTTTTTTTTTTTTTTTTTTTTTTTTTTTTAAGAGAGTCCTGTTCTGTTAATCTGGGCAATTTATATTTTTGTAAATATTCATTCATTTCACTTAGATTGTTATATTTATTGGCATATAATTGGGCAAAATAGTCCCAATTATTGTTTTAATTTCCTCTTTATTGGTGGTGAATTCACCCTTTTTATTTTTGATTCCCTAATTTGGTTTTCTTTTTTTTTTTTTAAATCAAATTAACCAAAGGTTTATCTATCTTATTAGGTTTTCCCCATAAAACTACGTCTTAGTTTTATTTATTTGTTCAATAATTTTCCTTTCTTTAGTTATATTCATATCTTCTTTGATTTTCAAAATTTTTAATTTGGTATTTTATTGCAGGTTTTTAATCTGTTCTTTTTCTAGCTCTTTAAATTGCATGCCCATTTCATTGATCTTCTCTTTCTCTATTTTATTCATATAAATATTTAAAGATATAAAATTTCCCCTAAGAACTTCTTTGGTTTCATTTTACATGTTTTGATATGTAGTCTCAATATTGTCAATCTCTTTGATGAAATTATTGATTGTTTCTATGATTTGTTCTTTGACTCACTCATTATTTAAGATTAGAATGTTTAATTTCCAATTATTTTTATTCTTTTTTCCCCAAGTCCTTTATTGCATATAATTTTTATTGCATCATAATCTGAAAAGGATGCATTTAATATTTCTGTCTTTATTTGATTATGATGTTTTTATGCTCTAATGAATGATTAATTTTTGTGTAGGTACCATGTATCACTGAGAAAAAGGTATATTCTTTTCTATTCAAATTCATTTTTCTCCAGAGGTCCATCATATCCAAATTTTCTAAGATTCCATTTCCTTCTTAACTTTTTTCTTGTTTGTTTTGTGGTTAGATTTATCTAATTCTGAGAAAGGGAGATTGAAGTCTTCCATTAGCATAGTTTTGCTATTCATTTCTTTCTGGAACTGCCTTAATTTCTCTAAGAATTTGGATGCTACACCACTTGGTACATATACATGTAATGTTGATATTACTTCATTTCATTCCTCTGACTTGGTGTTTTGATCTTCTCTGTCACCATAGTAGTTTTTTATTGTTAAAGTTCTTTTTGTGTCTTGCTTATTTTTTTCTTTGTTTGTTTGTTTCTTTTCTTTTTGCCTATTTTGTGGCTTTTAGAGGCAAGCTCTGCTCTTTGAGCACAGGGGATGCTGTCCCAAGATGCTTGTACAGCTTTGAGCTCTGGGGACTTTGAGCTTTGGCTTTCAGCACAGGGGTCTCTTGTGTTTGGTGACTCACCCACAGCACTAGTACCAATTATTGTTGCCTGGTTTCCAGGGTTGGCAGTTTGCCTTCTGTCCTGGAGATGGAGGCTCCACCACTGATCTGCTGTGCTAATGTTTTACAAAGGCAGGACTAGGGGTTTCTGTTACTGATCTGTGCTGAGATTAAGACCCTCCCATTTGTTTGAACACCATCTGCACTGTGCTGCACTCCCTTTCCACCCAAATGAAACTGACCTTTCCTGAAGTCTTTTCAAGCTATGTTGACTTGGATTTCTTTTTAGGTTCTGTCATTACAGAATCTGTTCAAAGGTTTTGTTTCATGTCATTTCTAAAGGAAACTGGGGAGAGCTTAAGCAACTTCTTAGATTTTTCTCTGCCATCTTCTAAACTCTGTTATTTGTATTTCTAAACTTTTCATTGACAATTCTTATTTCTTATCTGAATTCATTCTTAATTTACTTAAGTATTTTAGTTCTCTTTTGTGCTCTCCATTTTGAAGTTTTTTTGATGTTGTTCTATGATCTCTAGGGATTCATAAGTAAGTATTCTCTATCTTTCTGTGTTAATTTTCCTTAATTTAATATTTGTTCAAAAGACTTTTATTTCTCTTTAATATTTTACTCATTTTTATTTCTGCACTTATGGCCTTTTTTGTTGGTTTGTCTGTTGGTGAGTTTTTATTGATTCTTGATTTCTTGAATTTTTTATCTTTCAGCTTTTTAGTTGTTATTGACATTACTGACCTTTGAGAATGCATTCTTCAGGTTCTGCCCCTCCTGTTGAGGTACAGACTACTGTGGCTGTCTTGCCATTAGGTTATGAGAGAAAGCTAGACTTAGGCCCCTACTTCCAGAGGGACAGAACTTGATCCAAACTAGGTTTTCAGTCCCCTTTCCTCTCAGCCTAACACAGTTATTCTCTGTTCTGTGATTTTGAGTACCACATAATACATCTTGTGTTCTAGCAGAATATTTTAGTCCCTTTTCTCCTTCCCTTTGAATGGCTAATCAGAATCAGTGTCTGAGACTTCTTACAGGATTTGGAGAATAGGACTTAGGATGTTACTGGAGTAGTCTCATAGCCAGATCTGCATCAATAACCATACTATTTTTGCTTATTATCACTTTAGTAAGTACATGGTCATTTAAGAGGAAGCAGATCACTATGAGACTTCTTAAGCATTAAAATCTTCCAGCATTAATTCATAAACGTTTTTATTTTTTGTCTGGGGATCTTTCTCTTTATCTTGAGGATTTATTTATTTATAATTTATTGTATCTTTTGCATAACCCTTTTTTTTTTAGAGATTTTGGGTTTGGAGAAGTTTACAGAAAACAATTATTTTGTTATCTTGCTGGATTGTTGTTATTTACTATTAGTTGAGGAACAAACCCCTTAACTTCTCCAGGATTCTTGATTATTCACCTTCAAAAATCAAGGGTTGGATAAGATCACTTTCCAAGATCCATTTCAGTTCTAAAATCTATGACACTTTGAAGGAATTGTGATCATATTGAAATTGGAGAAGAAATAGATTTAGGAGGGATAAGAAAAAGTGAGAAATAGAAGATAGGAGTATAATTAAACAGGATGAAATAGAAGGTTGCACCTTTTAAAAACTTAGCCAAATGAGTATAAACTAGTGCAGATGTATTGGGTGTAAACCTATTTGGGGAGCAAGAGGATGGAGGTTATAAGTAATTTACTAACTTTTGCATTTATTTCCTATGTTATTGTTAAGTAACCCAGATCTAAAGAAAGGAATAATATAAAGGGATATGTGGTGCAGAGGAAAGAGAATAAATTTAGACAAAGTACAGACAGAAGATATTTTTCTTTAAGATAAGAGATAAAACAAAGACTATTGTTTTTCTACCTTTAAAAGTGATGGTTTCTTTTTCACAATGCCTACATGATATAAAAATGCCTTTCTAAGCATTGACATGTGAAATGCAATAGAATTTGAGATATAAAACTAAAGATGATTGTAATTAAGTTTTTTTTTTCATGTTTTGAGAGGAATACTATCTTTCTTGAGCAAGATCTGCTTTCTTGACCTATCTGCGATAGGTAACTCAATGAATAGAATACCAGGCTGATGTTAGGAAGACTCATCTTCCTGAGCTGAGCTGTGGCCTCAGACACTAAGTGTATGACTGGGCAAGTCACTTGACTCTGTTTGCCTGAGCTCCTCTTCTGTAAAATGAGTTGGAGAAAGAAATGGCAAAGCATTGCAGTGTCTTTGCCAAAGAAACCCCAAGTGGAGTTATAAAGAGCCAGACAATTATTAAAAAACAATTGAACAACAATAAAAATCTTTCTTTCTATTTGTTCTTGCTCATTTTACAGTGGTCTTTGATTTCTATTCTTTTACCTTCTTTTTAAAAGTAGTTCTAAATTGGCAATAAATTCCTACATTTAAACATTGCTCCAGGTTTTGACTTTTTCTTTTCTTCTAAATTGTTCAGGAATAATTTGTGAAATTCATTGTTTTTATTTTTTCTTCAAAATAACTTTTTCCTTTTGTATATTTGTGTAGGAATGGCATTAATCCATATTTGTGATTTTTTAAAATCTAGATTTCATAATTATAGTATCGACCTTTCTAATTTTCCTGTCATTTCATTACTATGATTGATACCCTTTTTTTAAAAATCAAAGAAAATTAAATCTTCTTTAGAGAATCTCTCACCCCTTTTTTGAATATTATAAAGATACTACTAATGAATAAAAGCTTTTTGTTTTTTATGCAATCATATGTTGGGGAGAGGACGAAGAAGGCTGAGGCAAAGCTGTTGAAGTTCTTTCATATGATACTGGGAGAAAAGAGGTTTCTTTGTATTAGTGGAATACTGTGTATCATAAAATATTTAAAATGAATATCAGCAAACAAGATGTTCAAATTAACAAGAAACTAGAAAATGACTATGCAAAGGTCAGTACTGATCTTCAAATAATAGTGAAATTTAATTGGTTGTATGAAATATGTAGAAAGAAGAAGTAGGCCACATTTATAGGCATCATTGATAAATTGTTTAAATGTCAGAACTACTTACAGTACAGAAAATTATGTTAAATTTGTTGGATATATTTAGCTAAATGAGCTTAATAGTTTCAATTATGCCCTGGCAAATTGTTTTTCCAGTTTTAAGTACAAAAAGAGATTTATAAAAGATTTTGACAAAATTAATTTCAAAAAACTTAGGGATTTATACTTTAAAATGATGAGTATGGTAAATATTTAATTTGCAAATCTTTATAATTTTATTTTTCATTTTAATCACATATTGTGCAGATTCTTCAAGTGTAGTTATCTGTAGTTTATTGCTTCTTTCAGACATAGTATTACCATGACTATTTTTTTCTATCTATATCAATTATTATATTATCTCCTTAAGGCAAGCAGCCTTAGATGTCCATGACACTTCAATGAAGCATTAGCTGTGGAGATGAAATTAGGTTAAATTAAGTTCAGAATGCTTTCCAAGTAATGGTTTTACACAATTTTAAGGGAAAATGACTTTTAGCTACCTCACTTCATTCCCTTTCCTCCCTTTGTCCACTGTTCACTTTTAAATGATTCTCTAAGCATTTTATTAATAGTTTTTCAAGTAACAATATTTTTATTAGCATATCCTTTCTATTACCCTCCCCTGTCTATTTGAATGAATAGAGAAAGAAATAATCCTACAAATCAAATCCCTCAATACATAGCTACATAATCCAGCAAAACAATTTCTCATATTAGCCACGTTCAAAAATGTGTATCTCCTACATTTTAAGTATATCATCTTTGTCAAAAAATTTTAATGTTTTTCTCTATGGTGTTATTATTATAATATAAATTATTTTCCTAGTTCTGCTCACTTCACTCTGCATCAGTTTGTTCTGAAATTCTGCCTAGTTTCCTCTGAAATAATTAATTCTATTATTTCTTATGAAAATAATATTCCATTGTATTCACCTGCCATTGCCCAATAAGAGGATACCTCCTTAGTTTCCATTTTTTGGGCTACATTGAAAAGAGCTGATTTATTTTTGTATTTATAAAATCCTCTTTTTTTTTATTTCTTTAGGGTATAGGCCTAGGTCTAGAAATCAATATTTTCTGGGGTATAATTGGGTCAAAGAATATACATTGTTTGGAAACTTTATGGGCATAGTTCCATGTTGCTTTTCAGAATGGCTAGGCCAGATCACTGCTCCATCAAAAGTGCCTTAGCGTATCTGTTTCCCCACAATTCCAACATATGTCATTTTTCCTTTCTTGTCATGTTTGCAGTCTGTATGTAATGGAACCTCAAAGTTGTTTTACTGTGCATTTCTCTGGATTATTAATGGGTTAGAGCATTTTTAATGTGAATTTTAATATATTGGATTTTCTACTTTGAAAATTGCCTGTTCATAGTCTTTTACCATGTATATATTGGGAAACAGCTTCTAGTCACATAATCTAAATCAGTTCATATTTTAGATGAAACTTTTATCAGAGAAATTATTTTTCCCCCAGTTACCTGTTTCTTGTCTAATTATTACTATATTAGATGGATTTACACAAAACTATTCTAATACATAAATACAGTTTTTCATTATATCTTGTGTGATCCTCCTCTCTTATGTGTGCTCAATCATAACTTCCACTACTCATGAATCTGAAAGGCAATTTATTCCTTGCTCATCTAATTAGTTTCAAAATGTAACCTTTTATATCTTGGTCATTTATCTATTTAGAGCTTATCTTGATGTGTGGTTGATGTATTGTCCTAAACCAATTTCTACTATACCATTTTTCAGTCTCCTAGAAATTGTGTTTTTTCCCTCAATCAGCCATTCTTCTAGTAACTGGGATCTTTGAGTTTATCAAACATTATGCTACTGTGTTTATTTTCTGCTATATGTTATATACTTAATCTATTCCTCCATCCTATTCCATTCTCTAAATAATTTAATTGTAGTATAATTTGAAATCTGGAACTTCATAAGAGTTCATCTTCTCACATTTAAAATTTTTTCATTATTTTCTTTGAGTTGTTTGACCTTTGTTTCTCCATATGAATTTTACATTTGTCTAAGTTTATAAAATCTTTCTTAAAATTCTTTAAAGGCATCTTTAAGGTTTTTAAGAATACTGTAACTTTACAAAAATATTTTTAAACTGCCTTCAGACACAGAAATTTTTACTAACTTTATAACATTTTGTGCCTCTTAAAATTGATTTTTGTGTCTCAAAATTTGTTTTAAAAGATTGTACCTTAATAGTTTAGCTTAATATTGCCAAATTTACATATCCAGTTTCAAACCAATCAACCTAACAAAGGATTACTTTTACAGGACTGTAACAAAATGCAGGAAGTGGTAATGAAGAGGGTTTAGAAGCTGAAAATATGCCCCCAAACCATAATCAGTAAAAATATTTAGTTCTGAATTTGAATACTCTCCAGACTCAAAATCTGTAACCTTGAGCAAATAACTTAAGGTTTCTTTAGCCTCAGTTTCCTCATCTGCAAAATGAGAATCATAATAAAACTTAACATACATTGTTGTTAGGCTTAAATAAGAGATAACATGTAAAATATTTTGCAAACTCTATATAAATGCTATCTGTAAGTATTATTAATAGTGGTTAAAAATAGAGAAGTTGATCCGTGAAATAGATTAGGTACATGACTTACAGAAACATACAAACATAGCAGCACAGAATTCAAAACCTCATGAAGATGTCATACTGGAATGGAATGATATCATAAATGGAATCACTTTTGACAAAAACTTCTGCGAAAACAAAAAAGCAGTTTGGCAGATATTAAATTTAGGCTAGTATTTCACACAACATAGCAAGATAAACATAAATAGATACATGATCTAGACATAAAATATCACATTAAAAACAAAATAAAGGAGCAAGAGAAGTGGCTTATTTGTTTATTTATTTAAAATCTTCTTTTTGATTTCCCATATTTAATTAGTTCCTACATTATGTCAACTTTTCCTTTTAAAAGTCAGGTTCATTCCTTCCTTTCCATTGTGACTACTTGTGTCTTTGTTTACTTTTGTTTACCTCTCCACTAGATTATTTAATTGAACTCCCTACCTTCAGTTTTTCCTTTCCCTAATTCATAGTCAATGCTAAATTAATCTTTCCAAAGAAATTATTGCTAGACAATTTTAAAAAATCATCTTCTTCATACTGTGTTGAAGTTAGAACTTAATGTCAACATTCATCTACTGTAAGGCTCTCATTTCATATATGAAATATCTAAAGCCTAGAAAAGTGAAATTACTTGCTTGACTTCACACAAGTAGATGGGGATGGCAGGGAGAGGAAGAGAGTAAGAAGGAGAGAGAGAGAAAGAAAGAGAGACAGAGGGAGAGAATGAGAGAGCCACAGAGAGAGAATAAGAGAGACAGACATGTTCAGAAACAGAGAGACAGATAGAGAGACAGAGAGAGGCAGCATGCAGATACATTCTCTGCATCCCATTCTCCTGCCATTTTGAACTTCCCTTTATGCAATTCTTCTACCAACAGAATGTAAATTTCTTGAGAGAAGAGCTTATCTTTCTTGTATTTGGAACCTAAGCGCTTAATAGAGTGGTGCTATATATAAAATATTTAATAAATGCTTACTATATGAAGCACTTTAATAAATATATCTGAAAACAACTGTGATTTTGTAACTGTGATCATTGAAAATGTCTTGAGAAGATAGAAGTGACTGATGAGAGGAATAGCATGTATTTTCAGACCTTTGCCAGTATGTGAATTTGTAACATGGAGGACTTTGTTACAAGAAAGATTTAATCTTTCTTTTTTAATTGGACAGAGGTAGAGTTAAGAGGAATGTAAAAAGGATAATGATAGTGAGTAGGGAGTAATAGTGATAGTGAGTGATAGTCTTCCTAAAAAGCAGCAACAACAAAAAAGGAAGCAAGAACGAATGTTAATGAAATATTAAAAAAAATAAACAGAAGAGAGCAAAAGGAAGTTCAGAAGAGTACAAAAACAAGAAAAGCAATATTTGAGCTACCATGTTAAATTTGAACTACACACACAAAAAAGTTGGTGGGGAAAAAACTATACATAACCGAAATTCAGAGCTTGGTATAAAATCCCCCTTTGGATTTGTATGTTGATGATGAAACGTTGGTGTTTGATATTTATTAAATTCCTAAAAGAAAGAAAAATTATCAGTTATTAAAATCTGTAGCTCATTTTGTTTCAGTTCCTGTCCTTGTATCTGAATCTGTTTCTTTTTGTTCTTTTTCTTTCTCCAATAGCAGTATCAACAGGTGTGGGACAGGATAGGATCTTATGCTGTTGAGTTATCACTTCTTTTCTTTGTAAGCCAAAATACCATGGAACAAACCCAGAGAAATGGGAATTAACTTTGTTATCAATTGGATTGAAACTCATTTGTGGGTTTTGCCTTTGGGAAAAGAGGATGTAGAGATCACTTTAAGAATTGAACGGGAAGTTTCAATCCCAGGAAACCTCTTTGCAGGCTGCTTTTGCCTGGAGGGTGAAGGTGGAAATCACTGAGTTGTTTTCAGTAATTGTTTGTCAGAACTTTCAGTGTTTCATTCCATTGAAATTGGCCTGATATATTTTTTATGTTTAACTGTCAGATGAATCTGATGCACAAATATCATCATGTCATTCTACTAAAAAATCCTCATTGGCTTCCAAGTGCATGTTTAGTCAAACACTTTTACCTGACATACTAGGTCCTTCAAAATCAGATGCCAGCATGTCTTTCTAGCCTGATTTTATTCTACTCTCTTTTTTGTACGATCTTTAAACATATCCTGCATTTGCTTTTATTCATACTGTTTGTCTAGGCCCAAGGTATCTTTTCCATTTTCATCTCTTAGATTCCTACTCTTCTTTAAAGTAAAAAAAAAAAAATCACCATTATCCTACATCATCAGTAATCATTTGTTTTTCATTGAGCCCCATATGACATTATGGTTTGCACTTTTCTAATGTAGTTAATTATATTACTTTAGTAGATCTTTGATCTTGTCCACATTGTTATTTCATCCAACAAAGCAGATTGAAACTTATTCATATCTGTCCAATCTGTATGACTTTTTCCTTCTTGTCCTCCCCTAATTTCTCTCTATAAATTCAACAAAAGACACTTTGGATCTAGACAGCCTAATAAATAGGATTCTCCTTTAAGCCCTGTCAGACAATCACTCTATCTATCTATCTATCTAAATCTATCCATCTACCTATATCTATCTCTTACAAAAGAGATAGATAGTTATGTCATATATAATTAGCCTATCTTTTAAAAATTCAAATATTTCTTTCATTTTTTCTTTATGTCATCTCTTACTTGTAACATTAATGTTTTAACAATATATTATGCCTATCCTTGCTCATCATCCACATCTTAATTGCTTTTTTGGCTGAACCTCAACATTTGCTTCTTTAGAAGCAGTAATGTTATATGAATCATAATAACTCCCTTGATTGAATTTTAACAAAAAAGGTAAACTGAAATAGGTAACATATTTTTAGCAAGGAATGCTACCTTTCAATAAATAGGTCAATAGATTCCCTCCATTAATACAAATACCCCAAGCATAAAAACAGCTTCCCTTTTATAGGTTTAAAGGCATATAGAACAAAGAACAGAATAGAGTAGATTACATCATGGAGTTAAGGGCAATAAGCTTGGTTAAAGAGACAAAAGAAACTGAGCTGGGATACAGAGAAAACATGATTTATTGGAAATTTGTTATTGGAGGCTATCAATGATATCCTCCTCCTCCCTCCCTGCTCCAGGAGACTAAGAAATGATCTTTCATTAAATCCAAGTGACTCAGACTTTTGGACAACAAACTAGATCATCTTGAAGGCCTGGCAGAGTAAAGATATTTGAGGGCCCAAATATATGATATACACATAGGTGACACTTTTGGAAGAACCTTTTAAGAAGTTTTGTTCTAAGGAATCAAAAAAATTTATTTATAATCAACTAACAGTATAGTGGGATCTTACATTCTCTGCATCTTTGGCCAGTTGTGTGATGGAAAAAAATGTGATGTAATAAAGACTATTTCTCTTTAAAAACCTTTGTTTACTAATTTATAATACCTTAATGAAGAATGCATCTGATGTATTATTCTCACAAAATATTTTTGTAGATGTTCAAGTAGACTTATGGATTGGAAGTTAATAGTGCTCTCTTTTTTTGTGGTTGTTTGGTTTTTTGTTGTTAATAATAAGTTGTGAAATTTTGTCCATCTAATTGGTATTTTCCTGTGTACTTCAGAAATTCTGGGAAAAAATCTCTTAATTCCCTCAAAATTGTGTCATGTCTAGCACAAAGCTGTTTGATATATAGTAGACATTGTCCAATGATTTTCCCAAAATTTATCTTAAGTGCCATTTCCACTTCCACATCAGAGCTGTGATGTAAAAATCCAAATGTGGTGACTTCATTGTTCTTGATATTGAAAAGAGTTTGTTATAAAAATTTGGGGGACTCTTTTCCAGCTTCCATCTGTTTACTTTTCTCCTTTTTTTTTTCTACCTTAAAAATCTTCATAATAACTTTGCTTAACTCTTTCATCATACTAATTTTTTCTTTACTGCTGTTTTTTTTAAATAAGGTGATAATCTAGTCATTTTTCATAATATTTACAAATTCAATTATATACAGAATATTATGTAGCTGTTGCTAAGTGCAACACCTTCCATTTCTTTTCTCAAGAGATATTTATGGTGCACAAACTTAAGGTTTCTGTGTAGTCTACAAGTCTTTGTCTTCTTTCATTTCTTACTCCTGAACTCTTTCTCCTTCCCACTCCAACTGTCTCTATCTCTCTCTGAATGACACCCAAAGATATATATATATATATATATATATATATATATATATATATATACATACATATGTGCATGTATGTATTTATATTTACCATTCTCACTCATAGTTGGCTTTGTACTAAAATGAGTAAATATCAAAATATATTTTAGCTTAATTTGGAAGGCTTTATCAAGTTCTTCACATAATTTTTCTACTTTATCTGCAATAGACATTGGCATATAATATATGATTATTTTCATGGTTGTCTTTTTGTGATTACTTAGGATAAGCATTACAATACATGTCCAAATGTCAAATAAAATATTTCTTGTTGCCTTTGTATGTATGATGAAACCAGCTCTACTAACTTCTTTATTTGCTTCTCTAAAGAAAAGTGAGTCATCTTTCCATTTATTTGCAACTCCATTTTGGGTTTTTTATTTGTTTTTGTTTATAGGGAGAATGCCAAGAATGATATGTACATAGTTCCTCTAAGAATCTTACATTTAAAGTAACAACAATGAAGTTAATAGTTATAATCTGAAAACTATGATTCTTTCTTTTTATCACTGCTACCATTACACAGAAAGGGAAGGAAGGCACATAGGGTTGGGGGCAATATTTTACTTTTCCCCACATGGATTGCCAAGAATTCATCACCAACTAGATATCTCAGTGTTGATAAATATCTTCATTCCTATCAAGACTATTTCTTGGAAAGCAAACATAATTTGTTGCTCTATTATTCCTAATTTTTCGAGCATAGAAGAATCTGTCAATATCTTCATTTCACTATTATAGCCTTTTAAAACTTCCACCTGGAGGTTTTAAACTATAGTAGTTAATTTGTGTTTGTCACTAATCAGTCTTTCTTAAAAGGTTTTAAACTATAGTAGTTAATTTGTGCTTATCACTCATCAGTCTTTCGGATCATAGATAGGTTTTGGTGCTGGAAAGGACATTAGAAATTCCTGAGTACAATCCATAGATTTTCAAATGAAAAAAATTGAATTGCTTAGTTTTGTTTTCTAAAAAAAGCAGTTTTCCAGAGTTTTAATCATTTAATCAACTCCTTAAAGCCCTAAAAGACAACATATTTAAGATTTTAACATTCAAAATAGTGTTTTGTAATGAACATAGATTACACCTTTAAATGAGATCTTATTGAAAGGAGGAAAAATAATATCCATATTGTCCTAATTCCATGAATTAATGTA
Source organism: Sarcophilus harrisii (assembly GCF_902635505.1). NCBI lineage: Eukaryota > Metazoa > Chordata > Mammalia > Dasyuromorphia > Dasyuridae > Sarcophilus > Sarcophilus harrisii. The sequence goes on along the minus strand of NC_045427.1, from coordinate 107,046,906 downwards.
AGATCTCTCTAATGCACAATCACAGAGAATTCAGATAACAATGCACCTCCTTGAAGAGTTCTAAAGTTTCTCCATTTCTTTCCCCACAAAATTGGGACATTGGAATCTGGGATTTCTCAAAAGTCCTGGATTCTAAAGCTGTCATCAGTTATTTTATTGAGTATAAACCTTTGAGACTTTTAAAATGTAATAATTAGATTTAAAAAATTTTTAAATTATATTTTACTTTTCCAAATACATGCAAAGGTAGTTTTCTTTCTTTTTTTTTTAATTTAATTTTATTTTATTTAATAGCCTTTTATTTACAGGTTATATGTATGGGTAACTTTACAGCATTAACAATTGCCAAACCTCTTGTTCCAATTTTTCACCTCTTACCCCTCACCCCCTCCCCCAGGTGGCAGGATGACCAGTAGATGTATATACTTGTGTATAAGTATACATAACATAAGTATACATGACAATATATGTATACTTTGGTCATGTATACTTATACAAGTATGCTTAATCAGACTCTGAAATATTGTACAATTAGCTTGTGAAGGAAATAAAAAATGCAGGTGGGCATAAATATAGGGATTGGGAGTTCAATGTAATGGTTTTTAGTCATCTCCCAGAGTTCTTTCTCTGGGCATAGCTGGTTCAGTTCATTACTGCTTCATTGGAAATGATTTGGTTGATCTCATTGCTGAGGATGGCCAGGTCCATCAGAACTGGTCATCATATAGTATTGTTGTTGAAGTATATAATGATCTCTTGGTCCTGCTCATTTCACTCAGCATCAGTTCATGTAAGTCTCTCCAGGCCTTTCTGAAATCATCCTGTTGGTCATTTCTTACAGAACAATAATATTCCATAACATTCATATACCACAATTTATTCAGCCATTCTCCAACTGATGGACATCCATTCAGTTTCCAATTTCTAGCCACTACAAAGAGGGCTGCCACAAACATTCGTGCACATACAGGTCCCTTTCCCTTCTTTAGTATCTCTTTGGGATATAAGCCCAGTGGTAACACTGCTGGATCAAAGGGTATGCACAGTTTGATAACTTTTTGAGCATAGTTCCAAACTACTCTCCAGAATGGTTGGATTCGTTCACAACTCCACCAACAATGCATCAATGTCCCAGTTTTCCCACATCCCCTCCAACAATCATCATTATTTTTTCCTGTCATCTTAGCCAATCTGACAGGTGTGTAGTGGTATCTTAGAGTTGTCTTAATTTGCATTTCTCTGATTAATAATGACTTGGAGCATCTTTTCATATGACTAGAAATAGTTTCAATTTCTTCATCTGAGAATTGTCTGTTCATATCCTTTGACCATTTTTCAATTGGAGAATGGCTTGATTTTTTATAAATTAGAGTTAATTCTCTATATATTTTGGAAATGAGGCCTTTATCAGAACCGCAAAGGTAGTTTTCAACATTCACTTTTGCAAAATCTTGTGTTCCAAATTTTTCTTCCTCTTTTCTTCCTTCTCCCCTCCAAGACAACAAGCAATCCAATATAGGTTAAACATGTGCATTTCTTCTAAAGGTATCTCCATATTTGTCATGCTGCACAAGAAAAATCAGATCATAGGGGGAAAAATATTGAATATAATTTTTATTGCATTGTGGTTTGAAAAGGAAGCATTTACTTTTTCTGCCTTTTTGCATTTGATTGTGAGGTTTTTATGCCCTAATGCATGGTCAATTTTTGTGCAGGGTCTATGCATTGCTAAGAAAAAGGTTTATTCCTTTCTGTCCTTCTTCAGTTTTCTCCAAAAATCTATTATATCTAGATTTTTTAGGATCCTATTAACCTCTCTAGTTTCTTTCATGTTTACTTTGTGGTTAGATTTGTCTGGTTCTGAGAGAGGAAGGTTGAGATTCCCTACTAGAATAGTTTTGCTGTCTTTTTCTTCCTATAACTGGCTTAAAATCTTCTCTAAGGATTTGCCTGCTCCATCATTTAGTGCATATACATTTAGTATCATTACTAGCTCATTATTTACAGTACCCTTTATAAAGATGTACTTTCCTTCCTTATCTCTTTTAATAAGATCTATTTTTACTTATGATTTATCTGAGATCAGAATTGCTAACCCTGCTTTTTTTTTTTAACTTCACCTGAAGCATAATAAATATTGTTCCAGCCTTTAATCTTTACTCTGTGTGTGTCTCTCTGTGTCATATGTGTTTCTTGTAAACCAACATATGGTAGAATTTTATTTTTTACTCCACTTTGCATTTGTTTCCATTTTGTGGAAGAGTTAACCCCATTCACATTAGCAGTTATGATTACCAGATCTTTATTTCCCTCCATCCTATTTTCTCTCCTATATATACTTTTATTCTCTCTTTCCACCCTGTCCTTAGATGTATTTTTTTTTACCCACCCCACCAACTACTTTATCTCCTATCACTTCTCTCCCATTCTCTTACTAGTTATTTTTTTTACCCACTCCACCTTATGTTCTATTAACCTTCCTTCCTTCTCTTACCTTTTTCCTAGTGTTTCTGCCCTCCCTTCTATCCTATCCCTCTCTTTTCTTTTCCTTTTTCTCCTCCTACTTCTTTATAGGGTTAGATAAACTTCTATATCCAACTTAATGATTAACAAGTTTATTTTTTAAGGAGTTGTTTTCTCCAGTCAATTTCTGTGCTGTCTTTTCCAAACAGTTGGATTTCCCCTCCCAACTTTCATAACTTTCCTGCATAGCTTTCATTTATTTTCCCCATTTTTTTCCTGTTTCTCTTTCATGATCCATTTTTAGACTCTCCCAAGATAACCTTTTGAACTGGAGACCAATACATATCTCCTTTTGAGGCTTCACCTGAAGGCATTTTGTCTTTGCTATCCTCTTCTGGGTTTATGTTCTGATCTTCCCTGTCTCCATAGTAGCTCTTTATAGTCAGAGCTCTTTTTGCTTTCTTCCTCATTTTTAAAGGTTGAGTCTTTTCCTATGACACAGAAGAGATTGTCCCAAGCTTCTTCTGGAAGAAAATAGAGATTTCTTCATGAATGTGCTGGGATCAGTGATGCTTTCTTACTGCATTGTCTGGGCCTGTTGTGTTGAGGTTTGGGGGTTCACAATTTTCTTTCTGTAGTTGCGTTGGAGATTTTACAGCTGGTCTGGCGATCTACTGGCTTTCTAAACCAGGACAGAGTAGCCAATGCTGACATATTTTGGCGAAGAACCTCTAGAACAGCTAGATTACCCATGCCAGCCCTTCTTGGCCATGCTTTCATTGGGCCATGTTCCCTTTGCCCATTTGAGACAGACCATCCTGAAATTCTTCCAAAAGATATTAAACTGGAAAATTAGTACACTCTGGATTTTGTGGATTCTGTTACTCCAAAATCTGTTCAGAGGCTTGTACTAGTGCTGATCTAGGGAAACTGGGGAGACCTCAGGCAATGTCCTGTCTACTTTCCACCATCTTGGCTCTACGTCCTTCCCCTCCTCCCCCCACCCAGGATTTAGTTTTTTTAAAACAATTAAAAAATAATATGACATAATATTTTAGTATTTTTATTCCCATTCTTTGTCTATTTTTAAAATCTCTACTCTCATATTTTCAAACCATTCTATCCACCTTTTTATAAATTCATTAATTGGGTATATATTATTATGACACATCTCTGAGAAGAAGGACAAGTTATATTATGAAGAAAACTGCAAACAATTGGGCAACAGTACACATTTCTGCAAACTCTGCTAATGTTCTAATTATGAATCATGTGTATTGTTCTTATTATGGGAAATGCACATTTGATTCAAAGCCATTGAATGGTGAAGCATTTTTACTTGCTTATTTTGTTAATGGAGACACACCCTCTCTATGGAACCACTCATCTAATTCCCTCCTACCCCCCCCCCCCACAACAGAATGCAAAACCTAACCTTTCTCTGAAACTCCTCTATTCTTTTTCAAAACAAGCACTTATCCACTAACACAATATTGGATATTACAAGCTCAGTCTTGACTTCTTTCTTCAGGCAAGTTTTCAAACTAGGAAATTGCCAGCATTCTTTTAAACTGATGTTAGTCCATTAACAAGGTAAAGGACATATCAAGTTTTTGGGGGTTTTTTTCAAAGTACTTATTATAGTTTATTGAATGATAAGTTATTTGATACCTGGGAAGGGTATTGATTTGGCCCTTTGACTCCCTTGCTGTGAAGTGGACATAATTATTCCCTACTCTGTCTCTTTATACAACTTTATTGGTAGATACTTAAAGATGGCATGATGGCAAATTGCTGGTATTGGAGCCAGGAGAGGATTCCATTTCATTCCTTCTCCACTAGTTATTAGAAGCATAATCATAGGTAGGCCACTTAAATTCTGAGCCTCATTTTTCTTATTTATAAGAAAAGGGAACTGATATGTCATATTTATCTTATAGGTACACTGTCAAAATCAGATTAGGTGGACTGTATGCCCATTGTTTAGCAAATCTTAAAAGCATTGTATAAATGTCAGTTAATATGACAATTACTTGGATGGATATATGGTCTCATTGGTCTGGACACTCCCTCTTTAATAATACAGATTGCAACTAAAATGTTCAAGTCTTGCCACATTCTCCCAGTGCATTCTGTGCACTCAGGAAGGGCCTTCTTTTGGATATCTTGTCATAGTACAGATAACAGTGAGCCAAAAGATTGACTTTTGATTATGAATAAATGCTTGAACATTTATTAATTGCCTACTTTTTTCATGGCACTGTGGTAGATACAAAGACATTTTGTATTATAAATTGTAAATCAATAAAAACAGTCCTTTCTTTCAAGGAATTTATAATCTAATAGGTGGATAAAACAGATATAAGTAGAATGACTAAGAAATGAAATTTTAATCTGGGCAGTGAAGGGATTATACATGGTAGCAAAGCACAATATGCCATCTTATCCTTTTGAGAAATAACAGTAATGTTGAATTGATTATTATTTACAGATTAAGAGGAATAAGTGGAAAGTATATCTGGGAAGGGGATAGGCTGGTAACAAGATAGATGGCAAGATGTCTCCTTTGGATTAATTTTTGGTGTCCTGGGAGAGGATGGTATGGGATTTTATTCCTTGAACATGTTCTTTTCTGGTCATATATCATTTAGTTAAAATTATTTATACTGCTTCTCCTGCACAGCTCTTTGTTAGTAATGTGTTATAGCCTGATGATAATGATGATGATGATGATCATAGTTAGCATTTATATAGTTCTTACTATGTGCCTGTTACTGTGCTTAATGCTGTTAAATTTAAAAAACAAAACAAAACCCTATGACCTGTAAAAACAGAAGGAACTCTAGATCCAAAAAAGGGAATCTGGAATGAACCAGAGTCCCATCATATTTTACAAAAATTATAAATGCATTTATTGCCTGAGAAGGAGTTTGCAAGCTTGAACAGTGAGTCAAGATCCATGTCTGTTTGAGGGAGAGTTGGAAAGAGTGAGGTATTTGTACTTCTGAAGGAAAGGAAGGCAGGGAATTAGGAAGAAAGACAGGAATTGGACAAGTCCTAGAAAGAAATGTGGCAAGAAATTCCCAAGAAATGGAAGCAATCCAGGAATACTGTTTGTATTATTGCTAATTATTACTAGATCAATAAGGTTATAGAATAAGAAAATAAATGTCTTTTTTGCTTGAAGTATAGTTCTTCATACAATTATTGTATAATTCTTCTGTACAATTACTACTGTAATGGTGAAGTATAATGAATCTTTGAATTTTGATTCAGAGATTTTAATCTGCTAATGATTTAGTCATTTCCATACCTTAAGATTCTAGGATCTTTCCTTTTCATTATAAATATCTGTATTGCTTGAAGTTACTGTTACTCTGAAGAAAGAAAGAGTGTGGGTAACAATGCATAGTACACAAAAATTTCTTATTCTCATAACAAAACATGGATGAATGTTTTGACAAATTGCTTAACAAAAATAGGAGTTAGAATTAAAAAGACTTAGGATTTCAGAAATTAGCTTCCAGATGATTTTTAGATGTTCCTATATCCTATAGTTCTCTTTCCAACCATAGAGGCACATATACTTCATGAAGATAGATGGTTTTGATTGGTTGGTGAGTAGAAAAATTACTTTAACTTTGCCTTCCCATTTGTAGCCTATGCCATTTTCTTCCTTCTTTGAAGTCCTGTACTGAATCATTTTCTCTTGTTTTATGTGTGTTTTATATTTCCCATTAGACGGTGATCTTTTAGAAACTATCAGAGCCCATCTCCATTTCTGTGCTTTCACACAAGCTTTCACCCCATTCTGGGGTGGGATGCATTTTATCCTGACCTCTTTGCATTTCTATCTTCCTGTGACATTCAACTTAGTGTAACTTACTCTAGGTACCTTCCATGATCCTCATTGGTAATGCTTATTCCTTCCTTTGCTCACTTTTTATTTCCTCACTTGGGCTCTACTTCTACACGTTTAGTAGACTGTCAGCTCCTTGAGATTAAAGATTATCTTCACATTTTTCTTTGTATCTACTGTGCCTCAAATAGCTCTTTGCCTGTAATTAGCATTTAACAAATGTTCAAGTAAAATGAATGGATAATTATTTTATATGGTACATAGTGGATTGTGCAATACATATTCATTTGATCAAATGAGTTAATTGGTGTAAAATGACTTTGAAAGTATACAGATGTGACTTCAAAGTAAAATGACTAGTCATAAAATAAACAGGAAAAAACCCTTATCAAACAAGAAATGGCATCAGATGACTGCTAACACCTTTAAAATAGTCACCTAGGAAGTTAAAATTTATTCCAAAAGCACTGCTATTTTCTCAAAATATATTTTGGAACGTTTTTTTTTTTTTGAAATTGTGTATGGTGTGGTGTATATAGTTTCATCTGTTTTCAAAAGTCACATACAATCAGGTCTAGTAAAGTGAATGATCAAGCTTAGAAATGCCATTTTTTTTGTGAGAGAGAGACAGACAGACAGAGAAAGCAAGAGAAAGACAGAAAGACACAGAGAGAAAGAGAAAGAGACAGAGAAACAAAGACAAAGAAAGAGACAAAGATAAAGACTGAGAGAGACAAAGAGAAATATAACTACAAATTTCTTTTTCTAATTTTTATTCTGAACTTAAACACCAAATAAAATGTGTACTTATCTATGTAGCAGATCCAAAAAAGGGATTATACATGAAATTGTGATTCTCTGTTACATACAACTTGCTTTTCTTTTAAAATTTATAAATTCAAATATTATAAATTTAACATGTTACTTTCAAAGAACTGTTAATTAACTATTCTTTCTGGTTTTCTTTCTGTTCTCTTCTCTGTCGATTTTCATCTTTTATTTTGTTAATGTAATTATCAATTTATTTTTAACATTAATTTGTTGAGTTCCTAATTCTGTCTTTCACTTTCTCTACCTCACCCATTGTGAAGTGAAGAAATATAATATAAATTATACATGTGAAATCATGTATAATATAGTTCTGTATTAGCCATGTTGAAAAAATTTAAAGGAAAATAATGGAAATAAAAATATATGCTTCAATTTGCATTTAGACTGTAAATCCTTTCTCTGGAAGCAGATAGCATTTTTCATCATAAATCCTTTGGAATTGTCTTTAATCATTGTATTACTCAGAATAGCTAAATCATTCACAGTTGATCATCATACAATATTGATATAACTTTGTAAAATGCTTTCCTAGTTCTGCTAATTTTACTTTTCATAACTTCATAGATATCTTCCCAGGTATTTCTGAAACCTTCCTCCTTGTCATTTCTTATAGTACAGCAGTATGCTATCACAACCATATACTGCAACTTGTTTTGCATTCTCCAATTGATGGAACATCCCTTTGATTTCTAATTCTTTCTCATCACACAAAGAACTGATATAAATATTTTTGTACAAATACAACAAAACACCATTTTCCTTTTTTTTCTTTAATATTTTTGGGATACAAGCTTAGTAATGGTATTACTAGGTCAGAGTTCATAATTTTACAATCCTTTGGGCATGGTTACAAATTGCCCTTCAGAAAGGTTGGATCAGTTCACAACTCCACCAACAATATACCAATGTCCTACTTCCCTTCTAATATTTGTCATTTTCCTTTTCTATCATGTTAGACAATCTGATAGGTGGGAGGTCAATAGTGATTTAGAATATTTTTTTTTCATGTGTCAATAGATGGCTTTGATTTCTTTATCTGAAAACCATTCATATCATTTGACCATTGTTGGCACATTTATCTTTTTCATTTTTGATACTGGTAATTAGGTTTTCTTTCTTTCATTAAAAAAAAAATCAAATTAACCAATAGCTTATCTATTTTTTTCTCATAAAAGCAGCTCTTCCTTTTATTAGTTCAATGATTTGCGTTCTTTCAGTTTTATTTCATTTTGCTAAGGCATTTTGGGTTGACTTGCCTAGGGTCACACAGCTAGAAAATGTTAAGTGTCTGAGTTCACATTTGAACTCAGATCCTCCTGACATCAGGGCTGGTGTTCTATCCACTGCACCCACCTAGCTATCCCCTACTTTCAGTTTTATTAATCTCTTTTGATTTCCAGGATTTTCCTCAAAGATCTGTTTTTTCTGCTAACTACTGTCTGTCTTAAACTTCTCCCATTTCTACCAGCCCCTGCTCCCATCTCTTATCCCCTTTCCCTCCTATTTCCCTAGTGAGTAATACATATTTCAATCCCCATTTGAGTGTACGTTATTCCTTCTTTGAGTCAGTTCCAGTGAGAGTAAGTTTTAAACATTGCCTGCTACTTTCTCCATTTTTTTCCTCTCCTAAAAAAGTTCTTTCTTGCATGCCTCTTTTATGTGAAGTAGTACTTTAGAGTTGTTTTAATTTCCATTCTCTACGCTATAGTAATTTAGACCATTTTCCCCACAGGATTATAGATAATTTGGACTTTATCTGAAAATTGCTTGTTTGTATCATTTGACCATTTATCAAATTTGCTATAATGAATTTTTCTTGAGTCTTCTGCTTTTCTTTTAATCTTGGCATCATTGATTTGTTAGGGAGCATTACAGGATAAAATGGATACTTCTGATTATGTTAAATTTAAAAGATTTTGCACAATCTCTTTTTTTGGTTATAAATTTTTCCTTTATCCAAAGATCTAACAGGTGAATGTATTGAGAATAAGCTAAATCATTTCCAGTCCCTCTGTTTTTAATCTACTTGCATTTTTTATTTCCTTCTCAGGTTATTTTTACATTATTTCTAAGTGTGATTTTTCTTGTGCAGCAAAATAATTGTATGGATATGTATACATATATTGTATTTAACATATACTTTAACATATTTAACATGTATTGGTCTACCTGATATCTAGGAGAGGGGGTGGGGGCAAGAACGGAAAGTTTTGCAATTGTCAATGCTGAAATATTACCCATGCATCTCTCTCTCTCTCTCTCTCTCTCTCTCTCTCTATGTATATATATATATATATGTATATATATATATATGTATATATATATATATATAAAATAAAAAGCTATGATAAAAAAGAGAATAAGTTAAATCCTTTTTTTTCCTAGTTTTTTTTTTTTAGTTCCATGGCCAATTTGTGTGTATATATACTTTCTCTCTTTTATTGATATATGTTTAAAGGGATATTAAATTTCCCTTAAGTATTGCTTTGGCTGATCACATAGAAACTGGTATGTTGTCTCACTGTTATCATTCTCTTTAATGAAAGTGTTGCTTATTTCTGTGATTTCTTCTTTAATCCACTCATTCTTTAGGCTTGATTATGTCATTTAGTTATCAATTATTTTAAAATATGTGCTTAAAATTAAGCCTTTTATTGGATTTGATGGTTATGGAAGGGATGAATTTAATGCTGCTACTTTTCTGCATTGGTTTGTGAAGTTTTTATGCCCTAACTATATGATCAATTTTTGTGAAGATGTCATGTACAAGACAAAGTACATTCCTTTCCATTTATATTCAGCTTCCTACATAGTTCTATCATATCTAAGTTTTCTGAAATTCTGTTCATTTCTATTTGACTTCTTATTTATTTTATGGTTTGATTTATCCAGTTCTGAGAGGGTAAATTTGAGATACCTTACTAGTATAGTTTTACTGTCTAGTTCTTCCTGTAGTTCATTTAACTTTTCCTTTAAGAAATTGAAAAATATGACAGTTGTTACATGTTGTTCTTAGTATGTGTTTAGTATTGATATTCCTTCATTATCTATTATGCCTGTTAGCAAAATGGTAATCTCCCCATTTCTTTTTTATTTAAATCTGGTTTTTTGCTTTTTTTAATCTGATTTCATAATTACCGTCTCTGCCTTATTTACTTCAGTTATGGCATAATAGATTCTGCTCTAGCCCTTTATTTTAATTTTGTTTATGTCTTTCCATTTCAAGTGTGTTTCTTGTAAACAGTATATTGTTAGATTGTTGTTTCTATCATCCTGCCATATAGGAATAGTAAAGTTTCAGTTTAACTTTATTGAGTCTCTTAGGATTACCCTTTTATATTTATATTTTACGCTTTTCTTGAGTCTTGTGTTTGAATGATAATTTTCTATTGCCTTAGTCTTTTGATCAGGAATACTTGAAAATTCTGTATTTTGTTAAATGGATGTTTTTCCTCCTGAAGAATTACACCTAGTTTAGGTTATTCTTGGTTTTAATCCTAGCTCCTTTGACTTCCAGAATATCATTTTTCAACCCTTTGCTCTTTTAAGGTGAAAACCACTAAATCTTGTGTTATTCTGACTGTGACGCAATGACATTTGAATTGTTCCTGGTTCTTGTAGTATTTTCTCCCTGACCTGAGAGTGCCGAAATTTGGTTATAATATTCCTGGAAATGTATATTTTGGGAACTTTTTCAGAAAGCTATTAGTAGATTCTTTCAATTTCTATTTTACTTTCTGGTTCTAGGATATCAGGGCAGTTTTCCTCAATAATTTCTTGAAATATGATGACCAGGATTTTTTTCTTTTTGATCATATCTTTCAGGTAATTCAATTGTTCTTAAATTGGATATATTCTCCTTCTGGATATATTCTCTAGGCCAGTTATTTTTCTGATGAGATGGTTCAAATTTTCTTCTAATTTTTCATTCTCTAGACTTTTTAAAAATTATTTTTTGAAGCTTCACAGAGTCATTAGCTTCCATTTGCCCAAATCTAATTTTTAAAGAATTATTTTCTTTAGAAAGATTTTGTACCTAGTTTTCCCTTTAGTCAATTCTGGTTTTTAAGGATGTTTTTCATCAATGGATTTTTATGCCTCTTTTGCCATTTGAACAATTTTGTTTTTTACATTTTAAAAGAATTTTTGTGACTTTTACCTTGACTCTTTTTTCTTAATTTTCTTGAAATACTTTCATTTCTTTTCTCAAGTTTTCTTCTATCTCTAATATTTAATTTAAAAAATCTTTTCAGAGTTTTTTCAGGAATTTTTGTTGGGCTTGTTTCCAATACATATTTTTTTTCTTTGAAGTTTTTTTTTTTTTAAATGACTATTTTGATACCATTGTCTTCTCCTGAATTTGTATCTTGTTCTTCTGTTACTGTAATAGCTTTTTATGGTAAAGTTCTTTTTTGTTGTTGTTTGCTCATTTTCCAGCCTACTTATTTTTTTTTAAACTATGTTAAAGTTGGGTTCTGCTCCTAAATTATAGGGGGGCACTGTTCCAGTTTCAGATTTTTTGTACTGCCTTTTTGAGAACTAGTTTCGGGGGTCTGTAAGTTTTCAATATTTCTGAGATGGTAAGATCCAAGGAGAGGTGTGGTTACTGCTTGCTTGGCCTGTATTTGGTCTTTACGCAAGAAAGAACCTTGTTCCCCTATAGTCACTAATGCCAGTGCTCCTCAGCCCTAGAATTGTAACCAGATCTCCTGCTCTCCTGTAACCACAAGTTGTAGTGTTTCTCTGCCCTAACCTGTAATCTGATAGGGAATACCAGGCAATTCAACAAGACCAAAGGGTATGTGCAATTGAAAGAATTTTTGGACACAGTTCAAAATTGTTCACCAGAGATATTTCACAGCTCTATCAACTGTGCATTAATGTTCCTGTTTTCCTTTGAGTTCCAATTTTCTAGTTTTGGCATTCTCACCAATTTGATGAGTGTAAGATAGGACATCAGGGTTGCTGTAATTTGCATTTCTCTAATTATTGATTTTGAAGCATTTTTATATGGTTATTGATAATTTGGATTTATTTCTTTGTGTTACCCAAGATGCCCTTCATGTGTCCCTCTAATGCTTGTTTAAGCCAAAATGTGGTGTTCTCTTCTTTTGTATAATATATTGGTTCTCTGGGAGCAGGTTTCTTAGGGAGGTTTTCTGGAGGCAGCCTTATTTCGATCAATAATCACCTCAAATACAGCCAGGAGTTAAAATCCAATCTTTTATTGTCTCTTCCAAAATAGCCCGGTAAGCTTTCCTTGGTTCTGACAACTCTTGTTGCTAATCCTTTGCCTCTGCTAGCTTCTGCCTCTAGCTCAACTCTGACTCCTGGCTTCTCAATCCCCTCAACTAATTGACTTCGGGCTTTCAATCTCTTCAACTCTCTCTTCACTGACTTGTGGCTCTCAATATCTTCAACTGACCCTTCAACAATCATTTTCATGATATCATTCTATTTCTCAGGTTTCTTCAGGCAGCAAGACATATTCAAAACAGATGCATTGGGAGTGGCACATGGAAAACCATTCCTGTGAGTTTCTCATTCAGTTCAGGGATGATTTTGTCTACAGCCTCAGCAGCACCAGTGGAAGCTGAGATGATGTTTTGGGTAACACCACACCTGTCACACCATAACTTTCCAGAGGGATAATCTACCCTCTTCTGGGTAACAGTAATAATATGAACTGTGGTCATGAGTCCTTTCAAATGCCAAAGTTGTTAAGAAAGACCTTAGTCAGGAGGGCCAATCAATGGTAGTCCAGGAAGCATTACTAACGAATTCAAAAGGATTATCCTATTTCTCCTGATCTTCTCTCTTTATTAACATAGGTCTATTCACAGAAGGGACAGAGATAATGATACCCTTGGTTTAGCTCTACCTTTCAAGTGAGCACCAACTTTTTCCATGGTGGTAAAGACACCATTGGACTCTATTACATACTTGACTCTAGAATGTCCCAATTTAACACTGGTGAGATCATGCTCTTAGAGGAGAGTAATGGCTTTTTCATTGATCCAACTTTCCATTCTCATAAATGACAGTGCCCTCAAATTTTCCATTATGAAATCATATTGAAAAACATAAACAATGTACTTTAGGTCAACGAGGGGATCATTTATGGCCACATTGTCTATTCTACCTGAGATGAATGCAGTTCTGATCACCAGGCACAAATCTATTAACTGTGACCCTCATCATTTTGTCTCTGAGATATGGCTGCAATAATAGTTCTTGGCGCTAAATTTGAGAGAAAAGCTAAGCGCCCAGCCCTTCCTTTTACCATGAAGAAGGGGTTTTTACCTTCCTTCCCATTACTACTAACTTTTGACCAACTGCTATTGATAGGAGTAGAAACACTTTCCAAACAGACCTCTGGTCATGCTTCCAGTCTAGCCATCCTCCCAGAAAACAACACATGGAGAGATTAACCTGGCCAATAAATCCTTCTGTGAGCACTATTGCCAGAATTATTGAAGACCCAGAAAAGTCCTGCTACCAATTTAACTCTGCCAAATAGCTCAACATCAGAAACTGATATGATTTTAACAATGGGTATTTCATCAATATCATTAAAGATGCATTGCCATCTCCTTTGAGTGATATCATAAAGATCAGGGAACCTTTCCATCTGTTTTCAAGCTATATGGCTTTTTTCCTCCATTAGAATGTAAGCTTCTCAACAGTAGGGGTTATCTTGACTTTTCTATTTTTGTTCCTAATGCTTGGCACAATGCTTTACACATGGCAAAAATTTAATTAAGTGTATTTTCATTTATTTCTTTATTGATCAACCTCTCTTGGATAATCTATCTTCTAAAATTTTGAAACATTATTTTCTCTTGGTTCTCCTACAAGTTTGACTAATCTTTAGTTTACTTTACTTGTACTACCACCTACCCCAACTTGCTTTGAGTGTACCCCAAAGCTTTATCTGTCTATATATATCTCTCTCTCTCCTGCCTTTGTCTTTCTTTTGAGTTCAGCTATTACCCTATTAATTGCCTACTAAGCATTTCAAACTGTATGTACCATAGATATCTCAAACTCTATATGTTCATCCGTATAATAAAGAGCAAAAATTAAAAGTTAAATAAAATTAATCAACAAATCAAAAAAGTATGATGTTGTGTGCAGTGTTCCACAACCATTATTCCCCAACCTCTTCAAAGAAAGAGCAGTGCCTTTTCTTTATGACCAAACTTAGTAGTATTAATTTTGTAGCTTTAAGTTTTCATTATTTTAACATTAATATCCTTTAATCTCAGGTTTGCAATCACTCTAACCTAGAAGCCACACAGTTGCCAAAAAAGCTATTTTTAAGTGCAAATCTGACTATAGCCTTCTCATCAATAAATGTGGCACACTCCTTATCACCCCTGGAATTATATATAAAATTTCTTTGGCACTTGAAGCCTTTTGCAACTTGGCCCCAAGCTACCTTTTTTATTCTTATTAGGCATTGGTCCTGTTCTCCTTTCCATACTCCATCAATATTTAGTAAAACTCCTCTTTTCTGTTTCCAAGATACCGTATTGCTATCTCTCTGTTTTTGTACTGGCTACCTCTTTTTGGCACATATTCTTTCTTCAGTACTACCTTTTAGATTTTCTCAGAGCCTTCAAGATTTAGCTCAAAGACCACCTTCTACATGAAAACCGTTCTTGGTTTCTCCAATTGATAGTTCTCTCCCCACACTCCTACCTTTCATTTAGTTTGTGTATACTTGTATGTGCATATTTTCTTCTCTTCCTGCCCCCTTAGAATAGAAACTCTTTGAGAATACGATTCATTTCAATATTTATATTTGTATACTCGGAGCCTCACACTGTGCCGGGCATATTCTATATATTTAATACATGCTTAAGAATAAAACTAAAAGAAAACTATCCTTCAAGAACTTTGACCAACATATTTTTGGGGGGAAATAATTCTTTTTCTTATAAAATTGAATCTATTCCTTATATATCTTGTAAATGTGACTCTTTGTAGAAAAATCAATGCAAAATTTTCCCATTCAATTGTTTTCCAATTTTAACTGTATTTGTTCTTGTATAGAAACTTTAAAATTTTGTTATCTAAATTATGTGTTTTATCTTCTGTGATCCTCTTTATCCTTTGGTCATGAACTCTTCTCATAACCACAATGCTCTTCTAATTTGTTTATGATGTGGCTCCTCTCACTTCATTTTTAAAAAATCTAAGCCATATTTGAAACTTGTTTTGGTATATAATATGTAGAAGCAGCTAGGTGGTACAGTGAATAGAACTCTGGGTCCAAGATCTGAGTTCAAATGTGGCTTTTTAACTAACTGTGTGACCCTGGGCAAGTCATTTATCTCTGTCTTTCTAAGTCAAAAATGGGGACAATAATAATAATAATAATAAGTATTTATGTAGTCCTATTATGTACCAAGCAAATAGCACCCCAAAATGGTTGTGAGGATCAAATGAGATAATATCTGTAAGACACTTAGCACAGTGCCTGGGACATAGTAGATGCTTAATAAATACTTGTTCCCTTTCCTTCTTATCTATATTATCTCTTTATATGTTGTGAGATACATTCATATATGGCTTGAAATGATGTTCTATGCCTAATTTCAGTGAGATAATTTTTCAGTTTTCCCATGAGTTTCTGTTGAACAGTGAATCCTTATCCCAGTAGCTGCATACTTTAAGTTAACTGAACACTATATTACTGTGATCATTTGCTTAGTTTATTAGGTATCTATTCTGTTCCACTGATCATCCTCTATTTTTTAACCAATGCCAAATGATTTCTAATGATTATTGCTTTGCAATATAGTTTGACATCTGGTATGGTAGGCTCCCTTTTATCTCAGTTTTTTCATGATTTTCCTTGAGAGCTTTGACTTTTCTCCAGGGTATTTCATCGTCATTTTTTTTAAAGCTCTATAAATGAATCTTTGATAGTCTGGTAATTGATTTAGTGAATAAATTAATTTGTGTTATTAATTTTATTAAATTGTAATGGCCCACCTTGAGCAATTAATTTTTCCAATTATTTTGATTTATTTTTATATCGATAGGGAGCATATAGTTACTTTTATATAGCTCTTGTGTATTGTGATAGACAAATTTCCAAATATTTTGTATATTGTATAGTTATTTGGAATGGAATTTCTCTTTCTACCTATGTCTCCTAGATTTTATTACTAATATATAGCTATGCTGATGATTTATGTAAAACTCTGAAACTCTGCTAAAGTTATTCTTTTATTTAATTTTTTAGGTAATCTCTTGTAGATTTCATCTAGAGAATACAAAAGAGGTTAATTAAAAAAATAATTCTCTAGACAAAACCATAATGTCATATGGAAAAAGTGATAATTTTGTCTCTTCTTTGCTTACATTTATTTATTTCCTAAATTTTTTTCTTTCCAATTGATAGTATTAGCAATTTTTAGCACTATGACAAATAGTAAATAAAATAAAATAACATTATGATAAATAGCAATGATAAATAAAATGATAAAGTGCAACTTTATTTTTGATTTTCTAGAAAAGCCTCTAATATTTTTTCATTACATAAAATGTTGGCTCTTAGTTTTTCATAGCTATTACTTGTCACATTAAGGGTCTGTATGGTCCTATGCTTTTTAGTATTTTAACAGAAATGGACATTAAATTTTTGTCAAAAGTCTTTTCAGTATCTTTGGATCTAACTTTATGGGTTTTATTATTTTTGTTATTAATTAATATTTTCTTATTCTCTTCCCACCCCTTGAGAGTTCATTATGATTTGTTCAATTTATTTTCCTGATATTGTATTATTTACATGTTTTCTTATTTTGTTATTCTGAATATTTTAGTAGTATTTAGCAGAATACCTTGAGAATTAGTAAATTCATCTTGACTTGATTTGTTGACTTGTAAATATCTACCCATTTCTTCTAAATTATTAGGGTTTTTTTGGCATATGATTGTGTAAAATATTTTCTAATAGTTTTCTTTAATGCCCAAAAGGTTATAAAACTTATGCATATTTTTGACCTCTCAATACCACTATTAGTTCTATATCCCAAAAGAGATTTTTTTTAACAAAGGAAAAGGACCTATATGTATAAAAATATTTATAGCAACTCTTTTCATGAAGCAAAGAATTGGAAGTTGATGAGATGTCCATAATTGGTGAATGGCTGAACAAACTGTAGTATGTGATTATGATGGAATACTATTGTACTATAAGAAATGATGAGCAAGATTTTCTCAGAAAAATCTGGAAAGATGTGAACTGATGCAAGATGCAATGTACTGTGTATGAAGTAATAGCAATATTGTAAAATGATTAGCTGTGAATAACAGCTATTTTTAGCTACGTTATGATTCAAGACAATTCTGAAGGACTTATGATATACATGTTACCCATCCTTAGAGAAATAAGTGATTCTGTCTGCATACAAATTGAAGCATAGTTTTTAAAATTTACTTTTTTGAGGGTTTTTTTAATGTTTCTTTTGAAATATGACTATTATGGAAATGTTTTGCATAAACTACATATGTATAACCTATATTGAATCCCTTGCCTTCTCAATGAAGAATGTGGAAGAAAGGGAGAGAACTTAAACACAAAAGCTTTTAAAATGAATATTTAAATTGTTTTTACATGTAACTGGGGGAAATATTAAATAATTTTTTTAAATAAAAAATTTTGATAGTCTATCTTCTCCTATCCTATTCTTTCAATTAGACTAGCTAACTTTATTAAATTAAAAAAAACTAAATTGTAGTTTTTATTTTCCTTTACAAATTCAGCAAAGTTTTTATTTTGTTCTGTTTTGCTTTGCTTGTAATTTTGTCAATTTGTTTTCATTTTCAAAATTTCTTATTTGGCATTTATTTGGGCTTTTAATTTTTTTAGTGTTTTTAATTGTGCTCCTAATTTTTTTATCTATTATTGTTCTATTTGCAGATGGATAAGTTTAGCTAAATACTTTACTTTAGCTAAATCCCATAAGTTTTGATACTTTGTTTCATAGTTGCCATTTTATTCTACAAAATTTTTGTTTGTGATTTGTTCTTTGATGCATCATTTTTTAGAATTATATTATTTATTCCCTAGTTAATTTAAACATTTACTAAATGATCCTTTAACATAATTTTGTTGTAGTATGGTTAATAAAGGAGATGTTTAGTGTTGAATTTGAGCCACATAGTGTTTTTTTTAACACGATTTAAAGCATAATATATAATTTGCTCCAGTGAACTTTTTAACTGTGAATTTTTACATTTTAAATGTGTTTCTTACAAACATGCATTCGGATATTCTTTTCTATTTTGTGGTTAAATTAATTCCATTTACCTTCACAGTTTTGATTGTTAGTTGTTCATTCCCCTTCATTCTGTCTTATGCTTTTTCCTTTTCTTTGCTTCACTTCTCCCTCTTTACAAAGAAAATGCTAACGAAAGAAGGAATTTACTTAATACTAGTGATCTATAATTGAAAAAGTCTCCCCCTTCCCCACTCTTCCACTTGCCTCAACCTTGATCATAAGTTTTTATTTTTATTTGATTCCTTCCTTTAATTTCTCCTTCACAATTAATCTTCAACAATGAGGTTTATTTTGCTTAGTTATCTTGCACCTATTCTCCTCTTCCTTCTAAATCCCTTCCTATTTTCTTGTACTTGCCTATTTATGTGGAGCATAATGCTTTTCTTTATCATGTTTTTTGGTGTGTAGGTGTATGTGTTTGTGATTGTGTGTATGTGAGTTTAATCTTCTTTTGATTCTGATGAAACTGAAGTTAATAAAGTACCATCTTTTCCTATTTGTATGATCATCATTACAAGCACTATATGTAAGGAAGTAAATGCCTCCCATTTCTCCTCCTTTTCCACTTAGTATCCCTTTCTCTCAATTTCTTCTCCTAAAACCACCAAAGTGAACAAACTCTTCTGTATTTACTTTCCTTTCTTAACTTTTCAAATAATTAGAATTCTGAGAGAACAGCTTTTTTCCCTTATTAAACTCCAAACAATTTATCATCATATATTCCCTTCCAGCTGCTCAAATGTATCTATTGTCCTGTGTTTCTCTTGACTCCTGAATTTCAAAGTTTATACTCAGTTCTGGACTTTTCATTGTCATTGAGTTGTTTCAATCTTGTCAAGTCTCTTCGTGACCCTTTTTTATAGTAGCAGTTTTCTGTTATTGTGTGAGTCTGACTGTTGTTCCTTAGTACTTACACTTATTTTTGGATGTTTGAAGAATTTCTTTTTTAATCTGGAAGATCTGGATTCTGGATTATGATGCTCCTTGGAATTTTAATTTTGAAGTTTCTTTCATGATGTGATTAGTACATTTTTTTCTATTTTCATTTTACCTTGGCAGTTTTCATTTAAAAATCCTTCAAATACATTAGCCAGGCTTTATTTTTGATCATGATTTTCAGAGTTCAGTTGAATATTTTTCTTTTTCTTTCTTCATGGGTTATCAGTGTCTTATTCATTATGCACAATGATCCTTTAATTTCTTTGATGTACTCAGCACAGCTAAAAAAAATACAAAAAAAACCACTTGATTTTGTTGTCCTTAATATTCATCCTTTTCTGAGATTTACAGCCACTAAAAGTATTCTAAAGGAACAATGCCAATGTTCTGTATTCATTATTTTGTTTTCACATACTCCTGTTTTCCTCTTCTATATTTGTCTTTTAGAAAATCTGAGATAGTCACTGAACTTGTGAAGACACACCCCTTTGTTTGGATAGCTAACCCTTTTCTTCCTTCTCAGAATTGAAAGTTTGTATAATGAGATTTTCATTCTTGAGAGCTTCCCATCCTTCTTGGACTGTCCTTATAGAGATTTGTGCCATAAAATCTTTAGGATCTTTTTTTTTTTTTTTGAAATCTATTCAAACTTGGAGTACATGTCATACTCTGCCTAATTTTCTTCTTTTATTCTATTGCCTTTATTTCTAACATAAAGTAGTTGAGTTTTACTCATAATTTCTACTTTCAACACTATTTTCCCCAATTGTTTAGAACCAAATAAAAATAATTTTCCTTTATATATTCTTCTACATTTTAAAGAATGGAACTGCCAGTTAGAGAAGTCAGTAGCTGCTCCGCCATGACCAGCAGGAGAGCCAAACAGATATCTAGATGGTTGAGAGTTTCCATTATTACCGAATTATGCTTCTGGGCCAGGTGGTGATGTGTTATCCAAGCTCTTCACTGTTTCCTTTTTCTGACTGGGTGGTCAGGTATTCCATGGTGATATTGATTCCTTTTCTTCTCTATTGATCCTTGCTCAAATGCTTTGGACCTACTCAGGGACTAATTTGGAGTCCTTTGTTTCATTTCTTCTATTCATTTGCACATCAATAAGTTATTTAATTTCTTATGAGAATTCAATGTTCATTGAATTGAAATGAAATAAATTGAAGAAAGGACGGAGAGAGGGAAATCAAATTTGGCCCTTTTTTTCTTCTTAAGCTAATACAAGTTGGTAGAGGAGGAAGTTTGAACTGTAATTAAAAGTGTCACACACTCATACACACACGTACACACACACACACATACACACACACACATATATATATATATATATATATATATATATACACATAGTCACACATACATACATAAATACACACATATCCATATCTATCTAAATAAATATTATTCTGGTTAAATTAAAGCCGTAAGATTTTGTATTCATTAATGTTAAAATATTATATGTGAAATGTATATATATAATATGTATGTATGTATGTGTATAAAATTGTTAGTGTGTTAGTAACTCCCTTAAAGAAGATGATATTGTGTTCTCCTACCAAAAACTTCCATAGAGAAAATTTCAAAGTTCTTTACTCAGAAATTGACTTGAAAATCATTGATTTTAATATCTTTAAGGGAAAAGAAATATTGATAACTTATTTATATATCATTTGAAAGTAATTAAATTATATTTAGACTGGTTTTTCTCTATTTCAAACTAATGAATGCTAATTATTTTAAAAAGGTATTGCTCATTAGATCTTGTTATTGAACAAAAAGTAAATATGAAAGTGTATTTTATTACCATGTTCTTTATGCACTGGAGTTAGGTATCTGGATCCAGCATGACATGAAGATTAACAAACTAATCTGAATGCTAATATGGTTTTGCATAGTTTACTTTAAAGCAACTGTATTGCTCTAAGTAAGGTAGTAGTAAGTATACATCATTCCCCTTGCAACTTTCATTTTAATTGGGTTATCTTGTGTTTAGGAGATAATAAATGCTTCTTATTATGAGTATAAAAATACATACCTACAATTAAAATGTGTCTGTAACATCTAAATGAATGTGCAGTGGAAATCAGGGCCCTAAATACATAAATGATTCTTATTAAAATTTTTCTGAATATATTTAGTTTTAAATATCAGAACTATCAGTTTATAATCTATTAAAATTCCAAATAAGAGTATTCCTTCTACCATATTTCTATGTGTGACAATATATTAAATCTGCAAAAAAAATACTGTTTGCAGTTTTTTTTCCTAAAATTCACCTTTTGTAGCAGAAATAGTTATGTATTAGAATTAGAATTACTTATTTTACTTTATTTTGCTTCCTGAATACTACTAGTAGTAAATGATTCTTTTTGAGACTTTAATTTCATTAGTGATTGAGAGTAATTAATTGACACCTTTTTACATTTTTTTTTCCTTTTATAGGATAGAGGTTCTTTCTGCTAACAGATGTCTTTTTTCTTGACTGAATTGCATCTCTGGTCTTTAAAGAATACCTTACATATTGAAGGTAAGTCAGATCTAGACCAATTTTATTCTTTAAAGAAAAAAAAAAACAAACTTAGAAAACAAATACCTAACTAATATGAAAGTCTGGAAAATCTAATTGAACAATTGTTGTTTTTGTCATATTGAAGTGGCTCACATTTACATAAGTTTTAATTCATTTGAATTGAAAATTGTTAATAATTAGTTTTCTATAAATCAAAACACATTAAGTATTATGGAATTGCTTATGATCTTTATTACTAATGTGTTTATTTTAGCTTGTATTAGATTAGAATTTTCAGTAGTGAAAGTTAATTTTGTGACTGATTTTTAAAAAAGACATACCTTTTATTCTGGGTTTCTACTACTAGCTAATTTCTGTTTGTTAAAAGAAATATTAATTAATCTGTAAGCTAGCTAATGACACACAAGGAACTTGATACTAAAATAACATTTCAAACATATTCAGGGAAGATACCTGATTACTATTACATTCTTTCACCTAGTATTTTAAATGTTTTTGGTAGAAGATAATGCTTTGCAACATTATAGAATAGAGGTAAGATTTCAAACATATTCCATTAAAAAAACAAATATTTGAATTTTAAAAAATTATTTCAATTTCTCCCCCAAAAGATTTTATTTCTTATTTACTTACATTTTGGGGGGTACATACATGTTAAAATTAAAACCATAAACTTTTAGATTCATTAATGGAAAAATGCCACATATGAAAACTATTATTTTTGCATAATGTCAAAAACATAACAATATCCCACACTTTGATTTCCTGCTTTCATGGAAATTATACTTTTGATCTGTAAATGGAACAATGAATCTCATTGTTGTTTCATATCATGAGAACATAATAACACTTAACTACTTCTGTATCTTTTGTGAAAATCACAACAAAATTTATTGCTTCTTTTAAAACTTTAATAGTAATGTTAGTGCAAGTTATTCTATGTTAACAAATATTTTTAATGTTAAATATTTCAAATATTTTAGCATTCTTAAATAATAGGGAATAGAAGATAGAAATAGTATCAGTATATTTTGTGATTATGACAAGGTGATGATTTAATGGATGAAAGTAAGATTAGAAAGACAGGAAATATGGAAATTTCTTTTTGTGCAGAAAGAAATTTATATATTGTATATACATACATAGGTAGATATACATGTATAAAACACATATGTATATGTGCACATATACATATATAAAGTTGCAAAAATCTATAATTGAAAGTGTGCTAAAACAGAGAAATGTTAGTTTGGATATCAATATTTGTTGTATTAAAGTTACCTAGCATAAGGATTTTCAGTAAGACATTCAACCTGAGATTTGGAAAAGATGAATATGTATCTTTGCTAGTTTTTGCTGGTGAACCCTGATGAAAATGTACCCTAGAACTAAGAGAGAAATTTTTAAAATTCCATTAAGATTTACTTTTTTCAAAAATGTTTCCTGTCATTCAATTTTCTCATTAAAATTAAAATTAATTTTAATTAAAATATTACTCATCTCTTGCTAAGATTTAAGTGTTACTAACTAATTAGAATGAACTGTTGACTGATGCAATGCAAGCTACTGATTGAGAAAGCCTGCATATTTTATTGCACACAATCTGCAAAATTATATTTACTTGGATACATCTATATACTAAAGACATAGTTAATGTTATGATTCATAATGCTTTCATGGGAAGCCCAAATTGTGGTATTAACACAATATCCCTATATCCTTAGAAGGCTAAGTGGGTTAGAAAGGCATATTATTAGCACCTTGCGTAAGTAGAGAAAGCCATATGTGGAACTGCTTAGGAACTTTTCCAATTCCATGTAACAACAGCATAAGAATAAAATCCAACATTATCTCAAAGATACTAAAAGCAATATTTCAGAGAAACATGGGAAGATAAAAGATTTTTTCCTCATTATAAAAAGAAACATTAAAATTGTAAAGTCTAGAAGATATATTGCTCACTTATTCCTTCTTAAGTAATAAAAATGTTTCACAGACAATATAGATATATTCATTTTAGTTATTGCATAAGAGTTCATAATAGTCTTTGTACTTAGAACTGGTATTGTACCTGGGCATGTATATCAGCTACAAGGCAGGATGTATATAGCTGGATTGTTCTGCACTTAGTTCTTTCTCTGAGAACCTATTCTTAGAAATACCTTTGGCATCTAAGACTGGGGTTGTATAACTATTAATAGTTGTTTAGAAGGAATTGGAATCGCTAGGAGTTTGTGACCTGGGTAGTTCTAAGTTGAGCCAGAGTAAGCCATTGGTTTTGAGGTAGTGATTTTATTTAGCTCTATGCTAGAGATCTAGTATTTGAGAATGGGGATTTGGCTTAGTTTCAAGAACATCATTTCTCAGATTTCAGAGAACTGGGGATTCTCTCTATTTGATAATTTCTGAACTGTCATATTTTAGCTTAGGCAAAAGTACAGACATGGAGTTTTAAACTCTTTGGAATAAAAATATGTTATAAATTTAAACAAATAGAAATAAATTGCTCCATTCAAAATACATTTGTATGTTGGGGTAAGTACAAGTAAGTGCTATATTTTGATGAAAAAAAAAGTTGTCAACGTTGCATTTTATCACTAGGGGGCAGTCCATACTGCACTCAAGTATATTAGAGATAGTCCTTTTGTCATTATGGAAGGACAATTTATGTTCCCCAAAAGAAAACACAAGCTGATTATTTAAGTAAAGGAGTCAAATGGAAGAAGGTATTCCTATCCATATATAGGAAAGAAATGAGTTTTTAAAAGTTGATCTGCTTTTCTATCATTAAAGTTTGAGATTGAGGAAGATGCTTGAGAAATATCAATTCACCATTCAAAACCACCTCATCCTAATTAGTTCTGCTATAGCCACAGCTGGAGATCCTAATTTCAATGTCCCTTGGAAGTCCTTTCTTTTTAATCTAAGGCAGCCTTGGTAGTTCATGCTCTATCACACCTTCGCATTTCCTTCAGCAAACTGGCTATGAATCTCTGGATGACTAAGTTGTGGTTGGGCCTTCCCTGAAAGGGTTCACTCTGTGGCAAGACAGAATTAGTAGGGGTACGGGAATGCTGGACTGAACTAAAAGCAAGGAGGATCACAATCCCAACCAGCATTCTTACTAGGTCACTTTTCTTCATTCTCAATGGGCTGTTTAGAGTTTTATTCTTGGGCTTTCTTCTGTGGTTCCCCCTGCTAAAATCCAATCTGACTCAGTTTCTGTCCCCCAAAGCTATTTACCATAACTTGATGTTATTTCTTCTCGTCAGACAGAGACATTGGGATCTACCAGTATTATGACAAGAAAGACTCAGGTAAAATAAGTATGTTATTAACATTTTTAATAAATATCTTAGATGATTAAAAAAATGAGAATGTTAGAACATCATCCATATTATCTCTGGGGATGGATTATTCAGATAAAGTCTACTTTATCTCCCTAGAAAGTCTCCAACTTGGTATTTTTTTTAATATAACATAGTCTTTTTTTAATGAGAAGTAGCATGAAAAATTTATATTTTTTTCGTATTAATCAGACTTGACTGCTGGACTGTCCAGTCACTTCTATTAATTGGCACCCCAGTAGAGGGCATCATAAACGCATAGGACTGCACCTATATTGAGCTCTTGAATCCTCACCTGGTATCTGAAATAGGCATTTCTGAGTGAATGATCAATTTTCTTTATCTGATTAATCCTGTTAATCCTAGAAGTTTCATGATGGGCCAAAAGGTCTTTCCAGCTAGAGTTACTTCCTGTTTCAGTCCAGGTTAAGGTAGAGCTTGTGTGGGCATCCTGAGTGCTTAGCTTGGTGCTTAATATGTTGTTTCCATAGTTCTGTTGACAGACTGACTCAGCTTCTGGTCAGGATTCAGTTGCAGCTCACTTCACTATCTGATGAGATTGGAGGCTCAGGAATATTGGTCCACCTGTTGTGCCGAATAAGCCTTCTTTCACTGCAAATTTAAGATCTATCTCTACGAAGTGAAAACAAAGCTGTCTTCTTTGTAGATTTGGGTTTACTTTATAATAATTTTAGATCTTCAGAATAATTTCATGACAGAAGTTATAAAGTTGACTACTAAACTTTTCCTGCTTCTCCCTCCCTGATAGTTTTACCAACAGATCATGGTTACTTAGAAGAGAAGCAACAGTTGGCAGAATGTAAGCATTTTTTATGTGTTTTTTTTTAAAGAATTGATACAGAATTATCATGTTTTATTGTTGCTTATATTTCTGACAGAATAGTGAAATAACATCCATTTATGCACAGAGATATTTCTCATCCAGAATTTTTTAATTTTATATTCGCAGGTTTTTAGTGCTTTAATAAAATAAAAATATTAACAAGAATAATGTCTTAGATCTCAGTGATTTAGGTTATTAAAACCTGTGCCTTACTGAAGTTTCAGTAGGTATATTTTATATAAGCAAAATAAAATGGATATTAACTACTCTCATGAAATGAATTCATATTGACTTTTACTTTCATAGTGAATGTTTTGTGCTGTTAGTACAATTAAAATTAAATGTCCCTTTATTTACACAGATTTTTAAATATATGCTTTATAATAATTTAATAACAGTTTAATGACTATATATTACAGTAAATACATTAATACAGTATTAATAATATTGTTTTGGAAAAAGTAAAAAAAAAATCTGGAATGTGTTTTCCCTTCATTTAGAATGAGGGAAGCTGCCATATGCAACTTTAAAAATTTTTAGTATTGACTACAACACAAATGTTCAGGTTTATTGTACTTAAATTGATTTAGAAAATATAAATACTAAAGTGTTTTTTACTACAATAACTTAGCTGCCAAAATTAACTATATAACTGTCCCCGACTATTATTTATATGTCTCTAATTTTTGAATGTTCATTTCTTATAGCTGGATTTCATTTTTCAACTAAATGCTTTTAAAACAATTTGCGTTTTAAAGATTTTTGAATATTTAAAAGTACTTTTTCAAAAAGATAACTTGTTTAAGCACAAGAATGTTTCTAACTTTGTCAATATTTTCCATTTAAATCTGGCTTATCCTCAGTTGCTGGTTTTCCTGGTTGGGTATTAGTCCAACTTTTGATGCCAAATTTTCAATTAATCCCAGTTTTACATTTATTAAAAAGAAGCACGCATGTGACAGTTGTATTCATTAATTGATTATCTCCTTTATTATATGAAACTAATGTATTTGAATTAGATTGGCAATTTCTTCTCTGAATATTTCATTTGTCTAAACCAAATAATTATTTAAGAAAGAGTCAGCTACCTATACCTTCATGAATTAGATTCTCAGAGCTGGGAAATTTCTCCATTGTCTCTGAAGGCTGAATGTGTGGTTACTATTACAAAATTATAATTACTGAAATCGTTACTTGTTAAAATCTTGTTTCTATAATGAAATTTTTCAAAAGGTTATCATTTGACAGTGGGAATGAAACTTATTCCATCTCAATTATATAGATTCACTTTAAAATTTATAATCTATTTCTGTTAATAGCAGGATTTTTTTTATATTGATTTTTTTTTTTAAATCCACATTTATCTAAATGTAGACCATGTTTTGTTTGTTAGCACGAGATTATCCTTGGATACTCAAGAATCGACGTCCAGAAAAACTTAGAGATACTCTTAAGGAATTGGAGGTAACTTTGAGAAAGTTTTAAGAATGACAACAAACAATCTTTGTTATCAACTTCTTTCAACAGTTTTAATTTTCATAAAGGATCAGCCCTCTGGGCGATGATAACTTTGCTTTTGTCCAGTGGGCAGTTTCCAAACAGTTGCATCTTTGTTTGTGTGGCATGCTAATCTCCTCTGCTTGAAAATCAGAAGCACTTTAATTGATAATGATAGTGTATATGTATGTGTGTATGGGATAGCCAATTCTCCTTTCTTTTGTTTTTCTGTGTCGTTTAGGAGCTGATGCAAAACAGTCGATGTGTGTTGAGCAAATGGAAGAACAAATATGTCTGTCAGGTAAAACCGTATGACATGATTTCTTGATGTTCAGCCAATGGAGCCGAAAATTATTATTCATGTTCTTTCTTAGGTTTTAATGTTAGTGGAGAAAAAAAAACTACTTAAAGGAGAAATTTTGATATTTTAAATTCTATTCATTCAGGAGCATAAACTAACACAAAGCAAGCAAATTGGCTATCATTATTCAATATAGTTGTACTGGTAGAATAAAAGCTTTCAATGTCTAAATATGAATAAATATTTTAAAATATTATATGGAGTATTAAATATTTATTAGCAAGATCTTAACTGTATTCATGAGTAGTTATGCTAAATAACAGAAAGCTATTATAGTATGGCATATCTAAGAGGGAGGGAATAAGCATTTATATAGCACCTACTATGTGCAAAGCTCTGACCTAAAAGCTTTACAAACATTATTTCATTTTATAACATATTTTTAATATAAACATAAACAGACATTTTAGGAAAATAATAAGTGGATTAGAGTTAAACCTAAAAAGAGCAAAGCCCCAGAGGCTTAGTTTTAGGAGCCATCAAAGCTCCATGTTGAGGTAATCTAGATCCAGAATACAAAAAGTGTCCCAATTATTTCTCTTAGTTTATCATTGGTGATCACATGTTTCCAATTCAATGGATAAGTACATTCCAGATTCAAAACCAGATTCAAATAAGCCCATATGCCTACTGTAAAATATCTACCTGGCTCTAATCCCTCTTTTTTTGATACTGCATTGTTGCATTAATAATACAAAGAATGGGACTATTTACCCCATGGAATAAATTTGCCTGTTTTAACTAATCAATGAACAAGCATTCATCAAGCATCTTCTATGACCAGACACTGTGCTAAACACTGGGAAAAGGCAAAAATGATCCTTGTCCTCAAGGAATTTACATTTTAACGAGGAAAGCAACATACAAATTCAGGATAGTAAAGAGTAGGTAAAAGGTAATACAGTGATAAAGATACAAAAAAAATATTGTCAGTTCAGCCATTTTCTTTACAGCTTTTGTGGTGGCTGGTGGTTGTATGCAGCACCATGTACATGTATTTGCCTTTCACATTTGGGGACATTTGGGGCTCTTTGGTCATAAATTGTGATTTGCTATAGATAATTAAAAAGTGACTATTTCCTAATGTGAGTTACTAATATTTCCTTCTACCTCTAATCCATTAGGCCAGGTATTAATTACTTCAGACACTAACTGGCTTTATGATAATGGGTAACTCATTCATCCCCTTTCTGAGACTGATTTGCTTCATCTGCAAAATGGGAACAGCAATAACTATAATAGTTACCTCATAGAGTTATTATGAGGCTCAAATCAGACAATGTATATAAAATATTTTGTGAACTTTAAGGTGTTATTTTAATTTCAGGTATTATATTTATTATTCTCTTATGAATCTTGCTTAAAACTGAAATAATAATAATAAATAAGTAAATAATCTTTGAGCTAGCATTTCCCAAATTGTGTTCCCTGGAACTTTGATGATGTGAACTTTATCTTTTTGTATCCTTGGCACTTAGTACAGTGCCTGGTGTATCACAAGTGCTTAATAAATGTTTATTAAAAGTGTGAATGAATGAATAAATGAATGAGAGGAGCTCTCCAGCACATTAGAGTATCAAGCTTAGAGTCAGGAAAAGCTGAGTTCATATTCTGCCCCAGGCATTTAATAGATGTGTGACCATAGAAAAATTGCTTAACTACTCTTTTTCTCTACTCTTGAGCTGTAAAATGAGAGATTTGGATTCAGTGATATTTAGATTCAATCCCTTCTAGTTCTAAATCTGATTCTCAGATCCTGTGTTCTTCCTGGATGACAGTGTAGAGGAAAGAGTGTTGATCCTGGAGTAAGGACTGTAAAATGGGGATAATAATAGCACTTACCTCCCAGAATTGTTATGAGGATCAAACGAGATAATATTTGCAAAATATTTAGCCCTGTGCTTGACACATAACAGGTGTTATATAAATTTGTATTTCTTGCCCCTTTCTTTGCCAGTTCAATGGAAACTCCTGACCCCTACGCACCATTGAAACTTGCCTCTCTTGTACCTCAAGTCTAAAATGGAGCTAATGTTCATAAGAAGGATAAGAGGCATCTGCCTTCAGTTTTCTAACTGACTCCTCTTTCCATACTCATTTCCCTTCATGCTCCCCACCAAAAAAAAAAAAGAGAGAAAGAAAAAGAGACAGAGTAGAGATGGAGGCAGAGAAACAGAGAGGAAGAGGAAGAGGGAAAGGGAAGGAGGAAAAGAAGGAGGGGAGAGTGCAAGATAGTACCTGATAGAGAGAGAAAAAATACAGAGACACACAGAAAGAGACAGAAACAGAGAGGAAGGAGGAGGAGCTGAAGAAGAAAGATCATGAAGCTCTGACCTCAGAGCTTTTTTTTGAGATTTATATTTACAAACACTTAGACTCTGTCTGTTTCATAATCCTGGCCCTGGCTAATGCAACTGAAGTTCCACCTTGTTGGGCCTGGACTGTGACACCCTACATTTGCACTCTTTCACCATATCTTGCTGTTTATTTTGGAGAGAGATGATTTTGTCCTATCTCTGTATTTCAAGCCCCAAAATATTCTCTATCCCAATTAGTTTGGGAAATACTGTAAAGTCCTTTAAAAAAAAACTTCATTAAATTGTTTAAATAAAATACTTTTCAATTCTAGTCTCAAATCTATTCCAGAGACATAGAACCTAGTGAAGCTCAAAATGTAATTCTTAAATGCCATTACTCACCTTGAAACTAGTCTCAAAATTATTTGACCAGAGGGCAAGACGGCCACCTCTAGTCAGGGGTGTGTCTGGTTGCCTCCGCCCTTTGCACCAGGGGGGAGGTTGAAACTTGTTAGACATGTCGAAATATGTAGGGCAGCATCACAATCGACAATTCTTCCTAAATATATTTTACAATATTTTAATTTAGCAAGCATGTCTTAGAAAGGGCAGTTTAATAGAGTATATGTGTGGAGCTAAATTATTTTGTCTGATATGTGTCTTAATGCAAATCCTCTCAAATCCTTTTTAGAATTAGGTGGGGGCTAAATTCTAAATAAACATAGAACTGTTTTAGGCTTTATGATGTCTATCAGTCTTATAATATTGCTCTTTTAAATTGTTGAACCTTTTCATAAAACTATAATAAATATTTGACACAAATAGAAAATTTGATATTTGATCATAGTCTATATTCAGGTTTTATTTTTTTTTTCTGTAACATGGGGATAGGCTAATTATATATATATATATATATATATATATATATATATTCCTGATGTACATTTTAATAAGAAACAAAACACCTGCTTTTTACTCTGTTCAATGTGCTAAATATGTCAAAGCAGTAATATGTCCATTGTGCTAAATATATCAAAGTAGTACAATGTCATCTTGGAATCTGAGAAACCCTTAACACTTTCATCCATTTTTGTGTATTTCTGGATATGACTGTATCTAATCAGTCCCTAAAATAGTCTGTTTTGTCCTTAAAAATCATTTTCAAGCCATATTTCCAGTAGTGCCTATTGATGCTCTATAAAAACATATCTTCATTTCAGTTATCTTCTTTTAGTGGGCCTCCTAATGGATAGGGCTAGAAATTCTGCAGGTTTCAGGATAACATATTATGGTATCTCATAATGTCAGTCAGATGCAATACGTTTTTAATTCTATTTAGGATAAGAGGAGTAGTTAGTGACTAGAATATTTTTCTTGTTTTTAGAAAAGCTTTCATCTGATGTCTGTAGGCCCCTCCTCCTCAAGAAAAAAAAAATCAATTCGAAGAGTCTTGTGCTAAAAATTGTGACCTCTCTCACTTCTGAGACACATTTAATTCTTCAGCCTTCTCCTTTCCTTTTACC
This sequence comes from Sarcophilus harrisii, assembly GCF_902635505.1. Lineage (NCBI taxonomy): Eukaryota > Metazoa > Chordata > Mammalia > Dasyuromorphia > Dasyuridae > Sarcophilus > Sarcophilus harrisii. The sequence continues at coordinate 107,015,106 of NC_045427.1, read as the reverse complement.
TCCTCTAAATAGCCAAATAGAATCTGTTTAGTTGATCGTAGGAGCCTTTTATTTAGCGATCTTCATCATTTGTTTTCTAATGGTAAAATAACAGCATCAAGTGTTCTAAACATGCAGTTTGAGCAATTGTTCCTCCATTAAGAAACAAAAAACATGAAGGTTCACACCATCATTGTCTGTTTTAGTTAATGTTATTGATGCCTCCCCCCCCCTCCATGACACGTTTAAAGCTATGTTTCTAAACCCAAAGTAGTTACATGCTTTTCCTGGTTTGAGATCTACTGCAATATTTTATGCATTTGATTTCTTAATTACTACTCAGATTGTCTATCAGAGTTTTTGTTATGGTGATGCTTCTTAGGGTTGTTATTCATTCATTCAGCTGTGTCTCACTCTTGGTAACTCCATGGACCATGTTGTCCATGGAGTTTCATTAGCAAAGACATTGGAGTGATTTGGCATTTTGTTCTCCATGAATTAGGGCAAACAGAGATTAAGTGGCTTGCCCAGGATCATAGAGCTAGTTAGTATTTGAGGCTGTATTTGAACTTGAGTCTTCCTAACTCTTGGTCCATCTAGTAGCTCCATTAGAGTTGTTAGTCTTCTAATAATAATTGAATTAAGGATCAATACATAGAATTAACTTTTTCCCATGGAGTATTTCTTGAACTATTCTATTCTGTTGTTTGAATTGTTTCAGTCATGTCCAATTCTTCATGACCCCAATGGGAGTTTTCTTGTCAGAGATATTGAAGTGGTATTCCATTTCCTTCTTCAACTCATTTTACAGTTGAAGAACCAAATACATTAAATGGGGGCTAATGGAATTAAATTAAATTAAAGAAGTTAAACAGGGTTTAATGACTTTTCCAGGGTCACACTACTAGTAAGTAGTAAGTAGTAAGTAAGCCAGATTTGAAATCAAGAAAATAAGTCTTTCTGACTCTAGACCCAGGATTCTATATACTGGCCACTTAGATGCCCTGAATTATATTATTACTCAATATGTTCGGGTAATCTTGATAATAGCTAATAATTATAAAGTCCTTTACGTTTTTCCAAATGCTATATATTCAATGAGTCTCATGAAAACCTTGTGAAATAGGTGTGACAAATTTTGTCCCCTTTTTATGAATGAGGAAGCCAAGGCTCCAAAAGGTCAAATTATTTGCTCAGAAGCTTGCAGTTCATACATGTGATAGACAAGATTTCAATCTAGGCCTTACCCAGTTCCAAAAGTTCATCCCTTTTACCAGGACATTAATAAGAATAACAAACATTCATATAGCATTTTAAGGTTTACAAAACTCATCAATTCAGTAAGGTAGATAATATTGATTTTATTATTCTAATTTTACAGTTGAAGGAATTGAGGCTCTAAGTAGCTTATAGATAGCTCCATAGCTAATAAGTATCTAAAATCTGAATTTGAAAAGTGGTTTCTTGACTTTAATTTCTGAATTCTTTTCCACTATTATACACTGCTTCTTATTGTCACTACCACCACCACCACTATCATCATCATCATCTCATAGCATTTGTAATGTAGAAAAATAATTGTTTACTCAAAACTATAGGGAAGTTCCTAATTTTATGCAAAATGTGTAATTTAAATTATAGACATCAAATTATTGAATAATAATAATAAGAGCTTTGATGTTCAGAAGAGATGTTACTTTACCTGTATTGGTGCTGTCAGGCAAATTTTATTAAACTATGTGACTATTAGTTTATAATTGCTTATAAATGGGCTGTAAGCTTATAATCCATTTTACCTCACTTTCTCTTAACAGCAATTACTGTTTTATAGATACAACTATAAGACAGTTTAATTCAGTTCAACAACAACAAAAAATGATTAAGTACTTATTGTGTAAAAGCCTTTGTGTGTCAGATGCTAGAGATGTGAATGCAATGGAATGGTAAATGGAAGGTAACTTGAACAGGACTTTCTCTAATCTCTCCTGGAAGGAGAGGAAGGTGTTCAGGTGAGAGATACAATGGGAGGAAAATCTGGAATGAAGCTAAGGATTCTAAGAGATAGAGGTAAGGAGAAAGTGTGTTCTAGGCACAGAAGAATGCCTTTCAAGAATATATAGAGTGAAAGGGATACAGAGTTTGAGGAATAGTAAATTGACCAATATAGGTAGAATATTGACTGCATAAAGGCAAGTATTATGAAATATGAAAGGGTTGGAACTAGATTATGATGAGTTTTAAACACCATGTTTGTGTATCATTAAAGGGGGAAAAGGGAGCCACTGAACATTTATGAACAGAGAATCGAAATGGTCATATTTGATTTCAAAAGATAATTTGGATAGCTTTGTGTACAAAATAGAATCAGGAAGATCTTTCTGAAGGCTGTTAACAACAGTTCAGGTGAAAGGTGATAGGACAATGTGACCAAAGCAAGACAACAGCAAATGCGAATGAATAGAAGAGGGTTAATGCAAATGTTTTGTAGGTAGAATCAATAAGACTTAGCAAATGATTGGATATGGGGTGAGGGAGAGAGTAAGATAGGAAGATAAATTTTGCAAACTTATGTGACTAGAAAAGTTATGGGCTTCAAAAGAAATTAGAGGATGAAATAATTGAGTCCAGAGCCCAGGGGAATATTCACGTGTAAAAAGCCAAAGATAGAGACTTGAAAGAAGAAAATAGATAAGAGGAGACCAGAAGTGAATAATGGTGTAGAAACTAAGGCAGAAAAAAGTAGTCATGAGTGAGGAATGGTTTATAGGATAGAATTGCTATAGTCAAAGTCAAAGAAGGTGAGTTCTGCCAAAAAAAAAAATGCTGTCAGATTTAGTGAAGAGATCATTGATATCCTTGCAGGGAACAGTTTTAATAAAGTTGTGAGATAAGAAGACAGGTTGTATGGAATTAGCTCTATCTCTGGCCCTATTCTCTTCTCCCTCTATCTTACTTTGAGGCAGAGTAAGAAAAAAAGAAAAATAAAAAAGGAATACAAAACAAAATAGAACATTGTCATGTGCTCAGCAGGACATCAGGGAAGAATTCAAAATATAAGACAACAAATATCAGTTCAAGAAAGTATATCTATTAGTTGAAGAAATTATATTTATGAATGCCCATTTTTTTCTTTTCTTCCTTGTAAATTGTTCTTTGGTTCTCTGCTGCACGCCTTATTTACTTTATTCTTTTTCCTCCCCTTTCATACCCACCACCACCCCCAAGCAAGCTACAATTAAGAAAAGATATATTTATGTATACATATAAACATACAGACACACAAAAACCCCACATACACACATATGTCTCTCCTATCCCTGTTAACTCTTTAATTAAATTCTGTTCCATAACTTGCCTTACCCTTACTTTACCTCCCCACTCAAGGATCCCTCCCTTGTCTTCTTCCCTCACCCTTTTTTTCCCCATCCTCCCATCCCACTCCCTTTATTTCTTTATAAATTTTGGAGGGTGCTATACCCTTCATATTATATATATATAGTGTTGTTTGTTGAACCCATTCCTGATATGAGCAGGTTTTCAGAACGACGAGCCTTCCTCTCCCTCTACTGCCTCTTTGTCTATTCTTCCTCTGCACCTCATTTGTATGACATGATTGCTATTTTTACCTTAATTCTGCCAGTCTTTCTTTTGAGCTAGATTCACATCAACAATAGGGTAGCTCAAAACTCAAAAATCAAAAGCTCAAAAAGCTTAAACATATAACATACATTTCCGGTGTAAAAAATAAAAAATAAACTATTTGTCCATGTTTAAGCAGTTTGTCCATGTTGAGTTACTTAAAACTGATCTTTGATTTTGGCTCTTACATGTTAAATTTTCTGCTAAATTCAGGTTTGGTTGATAGCAAATCCTGAAAATCTGAAAGTTCACTGAAAGTCCATTTTTTTCTCATTCAAAATTATAATTTTGATGGATATAATATTTTTGGCCATAGTTGTAGTTCTTTTGATTGTCGGTAAAAATGATTCCAGAACCAGAAGTTTTTATTGTAGTTGCTGATAAGTCTTGTGCAATTCTAATTATAGCTCTATCAAATTTGAATTTTTTTTCTTATTTTTTGCAAAATTTTATCTTTGATCTGGGGGTTTTGAAGTGTGTCAATAATTTCCTATGGGTTTTCCACAAAGGATCTCTTTGAGGTGATGATCGGTGGATTTTTTTTTTTTCTATTTCTATTTTCCCCTCATATGCTATTACTCCAGAACAGTTTTCTTGGATTATATTCTGCATTATTGTGTCAAGGTTCTTTTTTTTTGGGGTCACAACTTTCTGGCAGTCCAATTATTCTTATATTTTTCTCTCCTTGGTCCGTTTTCCAGATCTGTTGTTTTTCTTTAAAGATTTTCCCCATTCTGTTCCGTTTTCTCATTCTTTTTCATCTTTGTATTTTCTTTTGTTATTTCTTGGGTTCTCAGCTTCACTCACTTCCCCTTACCCATTTCTAATTTTCAGAGAATTAATTTCATCTTTGAGACTCTACCTCCTTTTCTAGTTGGTTAACTTTTTTTCATAATCTTTTTCTTGAATGCTTTTAATTTATTTATGTATTTTAGGTTTTCCTCAATGTCTCTCATTTGATTTTTAATTTTTTTTGAGTTCTTTTATAAATTCTTTCTGGGTAGGAGGCATTTTGTATTATTTTGGGGAGTAGAAACTTTATTTTTTACTAAAGTGTCTTCCTCTGAAGATGAATCCTGATCTTCCCTGTTCCCATAATATGTTCCAATGGTGGGGTTCTTTCTTTTTTGTAGATTCGTTTTATTTAATAAGAGGTATTAGTGTAAGCACTTCTAACCTGGGGTGGGGGAATGGTGCCTCAAGCTTCTCTTAAGCACTCCCCTCTGACCAGGAATCCCAAACCAAGAGTTTTCCCCTTCTGCAAGGATCCACAGCCAGCCACATCCCTGTCTGCTGCTTCTACACTCACTCGGGTGCTGGGTTCTTCTCACCCAGGGCCACGTTTCTGCAGCACAGCTGGGGCCTAGCATTCCTAAGCAGCTGAGGTTCCCTAAATCTTCCCAAAGTCAGATTCCCAACTCCACAAAAAGTCTGGGAGGTGAAAGTCTTTGTGGTTCCAGCTGAGGCTCCAGCCACAACCAGCTTGCCCCAGAGCTCTCCCCACTTGGTGTTTCTGCAGAGCTAGCCTGGAGTGTTTGCACTTCACACTGGTTAATCTCCAGCCTGGGGTTTTTTCTTCAGATCTTCCCTTGTTATATCGGAGGACTCCTGTTTTACCCCAAATATATTCTTGATTTTTCACCAGTCTATGTTTACTGTGAGGTAAACTCAACATATCCAAAATAGAATCCATATCTTTCCCCCACAATCTCACTTCTTCCCAACTTTCTGTTTACCATTGAGGGTACTACCATCCTTCCAGCCATCCTGGCTCACCCTGAGCAGAATCCTTAATTCCTCACACGTATTCAGAAAACAGTCAGTAAGCATTTTGTAAGTGCTTACTTTGTACAGGAGCTAAGTACTAGGAATATAACTACAAGCAAAAAAGAAACCTGGCCTCAAGGAATTTACATTCTAATGGAAAGGAATTGAAAGGGGCAGGGTACCCACATGAGGACACAGTAGCTAAGTCTGCAGTCTTTCAGTCTTGAAGTTCCAGAAAGTATGTGTCAGTAGGAGAAGGAAATTGTCATGATGGAGGGAAATTGAGGGCTGAGAAGGCATCTGTGTTATGGTATAAAAGTCAAAAGAGTCAAATAATTATCAAGACTCATCACAACATCTCTTTTCTATGTATACCCCCTTCCCTCTTCTCCTAGACCCACCACCCTAATTCAGATCCTCATCATTTCTCACATGGATTATTAAAATAATCTTCCCTTGGTCTCTCTGTTTCAAGTCTCCTTCCATCCTTCATGTAATTTCCAAAATGAGCACAGGATTTCAGACAATGTCACCACCAACTACTCCCAACTTAGACTCATAATTCAGTTTCCCTAATATCTCCTGGATCAAATAGAAAATCCTCCATTTGGCATTTAAAGATCTTCACATCTTGACCTCCTTCTATCTTTCCAGGCTTCTTCTTATACTTTATTCCCTTCTACCTATCTATGATCCAACAATGTGGAATTATTTGCTGTTCCTTACAAAAGGTATCTCCTCTCCCCTCTCCATATCCATCTTCTCACCTCTCCTTTCTAGTTCCCTTCCTTTAAAATGCAGCTCAAAGGGACAGCTAGGTGGTGCAGTGTTTAGAGCACCAGCCCAGAAGTCAGGAGGATCTGAGTTCAAATGTGACCTAAAATACTTTTAACATTTCCTAGCTGTGTGACCCTGGGCAAGTCATTTAACCCCAATTGCCTCAGCAAATAAATAGATAAACAAATAAATAAAATGCAGCTCAAATCCTATCTTTCACAGGAGGTCTTTTTCATCTTCAATTTGAAATTACCTTCCACTTACAGTGTATATAACTTGTATGTTCAACTTTAAATGTTATTTCCACCATTAGAATGTGAGTTCCTTAAGGGCAAAGATTATGTATTTGGGGGGGTGGGGTGGGTGTGTGTGGGTGTGTTTGAAACTTTCTTTGTATAAGGATTAGCTTAAGGATTGCCTGGCACATAGTAAATACTTAATAAATGTTTATTAACTGAATTTTGTGATTTATTTTTAATGGAAATGAATCACATATATTTTTAACTATACTCATTTAGTATTATTTTTATTCACACTTTGATGAATTTTGTTGGCTTTGTTTACAGTATTGTAATCATTGTATATATTAATGTCCCTGAATATGAGAATGGAGTTTGAGATAGAAAGATTGTGAATTGTATATTGAACTAATTGAAAAAAGAAAAAAGGTAGCATGGAAACTTATAGATGATTTCATCAAGGACATGGACATAGTGTTATAGATAGAGAAGGTGAAACTTAAAAGAAGAAAAGTTGCTGAGTCATGGCAACGAAGGGAGGGTCTGAAAGTGGCTGTTGTTAGTAAAGTTTGTTGATTACACTTGAAATTTTGTCAGAGAATATGAGAAGTAACCCACATTAAAGAAGTGACTAAGGCATATGCCATCATCTAGAAAGAGACAGTTTTCCATAAAGAATATCAAGAGAATCAGTGGGAAAAAGTAGGGGGGAAAGTGGGGAGACTAATAATAGTACCAAGTCTCAAAATATGAGACAAAATTGTTATCATCAAAACAATTTGGTCCTCAAAAAATAAGAGATATTGATTAGTGGAACAGATTAGGTACATAATATTATGGAAGCAAATTAAGATAGGAACTTATTGTGACAAACCCAAAGATTTTGGCTATTGAGACAAGAACTCATTATTTGACAAAAACTTTTGAGAAAAGTGGAAAGTAGACTAGCAGAAACTAGGTGTGGGCTAACTTCTTTCCATATACAAAGATAAACTCAAAACGAATATATGATTTAGACATAAAAGAAGATATCATAAGCCAATTATAGAGAATGGAAGAAATTATTTGTCTTATCTATGGTTAGGGGAAGAGTTCATGAACAAACAAGAGTAAGTTAGATTTATAGGAAGCAAAATGGGTGATTTTGATTAAATAAATTTTGTACAAACAAAATCATTGCAACCAAAAGGAAAAAGAAGAAAACTGGGCATGGGGGGAGGAGGGGAGAAATCTTTACAACAAGTTTCTCTGACAAAGATTTCATTTCTAAAATATAATTTAGAATAAGATTCATGTATCAACTAATAAATGGTCAAAGGATATGAATAGATAAGAAGAAGAAATAGAAGCTATCAATAGCCAAATGGCAAAAAATGCTCTAAATCACTATTATAGAAATGCAAATTAAAACAATTCTGAAATATCACCTTATACCTATAAAGCTGGCAGAAAATGAATATGACAAATGGTAGAGTGAAAAAATAAATGTACTAATTCATTGTTGATGAAACTGTGAATTAATCCAACCAATTTGGAAGCTATTTGGGATTGTGTTCCAAAACTATTAAACTATGCTTATCCTTTGACTAGCAATACCACTATTAAGTCTATTATACACCAAAAAGATCAAAGAAAGAGGAAAAATGTACAAGATGTGCAAAAATATTTATAGTGGCTTTTTTGTGTGTGGTGATAACAAAGAATTGGAGACTCATGTGATTCCCATCAATTGGGGATTACCTGAACAAGATATGATATATGAATGTGGTTTGTATTACTGTGCTATAAGAAATAATTAAGTAGTGGTTTCATCAAAACTTAGGAAGACATGAACTGATGCAAAATAAAGTAAGTTGAACTAGAAAAACAATTTCTAAAATAACAGCAATATTTTGAACATAATTATTTTTTCTGAAAGACTTACTAATAATCATTATAATGACCAACTACAGTTCCAGAGGATGCATGATAAAACATACTATCCACCTTCAGAAAGAAAACTGATGGACTCAAAAAGTGCAAATTGAAGGATATTTTGTTCTGATTCTATTGTTTTTTTTTTAACTTTTAAGAAGCTATGTCCAAGCTTTTAGGACGTGAACTAAGATGATGGCTATTTGAGTAGAGAAAAAGGAAGGGATATGTGATGTTTTGAAAGCAGAAGTAGGTAACTTGGTAACTTATTTAAAATGTTGGATAAAGAAGACTGAGGTGCATAATACCAACATTATGAACCCGGAAGACTGAAAGAATGTAGATTCTTTCAATAGAAATCAAGAAGTTCATTAGAGAAGTAGGTTTGGAGGAGAAGATGATAAGTTTTGGATGTATTAAGTTTGAGATGTCTACAGGTGTCTAGTTTGAATTGCCCAATACACAGTTGGTGATGCATGATTAGAGGCAAAGACAGAGACTCCCTTATCATGGTCTCTTTTCTCTGAACCACACCTCAATATTTTGTCATTCTGCCCACTCATATTTAACCAGTGTTACCACTTTCTGTGTTTATTCTATTATGCTTTTCAACTCCTACCTAGTAGACTGCATTTGAGTCCTCATTTATTATATCACTATGATATCACTGAGAACCTGGGTTCCATGTACTCTTTTTTTTAATATTTGACAACTGTATTTCAACATTATTGATTTCTCTTTTCACCCTGTGTATTTTATTTTATTCATTTAAAAACAAGATTCAGAGAAGAGATCCATGAGGTTCACCAGAATGCCAAAGGGGGGTCCATGACAGAAAAAAGTTAAGAACCCTACTTTAGACTAATGTATAGCCTTTAAACTTCATGGGAAATGAAGAGAATTTATAATTGAATTTTAATTTATGTGATATAAAACCCAAGTCCTATAGAAATTCAAAGTAGAGATTGCTATCTAAAGCTGTTGGAAAGATTTTGTTGAGGCAAGTACAGCTTAAATTGGGTCTTGAAGGACTGATAAAGGGCATCAACAGAAATAAAATAACAGATAATAACAGGTATGATTGGAATGGGAGACCCACCAATACGATTCAATAGGACTTATCTATAGGTGTTTTATTAACAGTCTATTGTTTTAGGGATAGAGTAGTTCATTTTTATGATTGTGTTAATCAAATCACTAACCATTTCTATTCATGCTACTGAAATTCAACCTTGAACCCATGTGATGATATTAGTCATTGTTCTAGTATATTTTCTTAATGCCTTTAATTCTTTTGAAGTAAAAAAAAATGAATTTAGATGTTAAAACTTTTTATTAATAGACTTGTTCTTTGCCAAATATTTTGAGTCCAGAATATTTTTTCAGTTCTGTTTATGCTCATTAATTTCTTCCATTTTGCAAAACAAAGAAGTATGCATAAAAAACACTTAACTTGATATGAAATGAGATTTAATTTACACATATATAAACATATGTACAAATATATCTGAATAGCTTAGTATTCCAATGAAAATAATTTATGGAAGAGAACCCTCAAACTGACCTTTTTATTGATTGTAAAATGTGTAATTTCACATATCAGCCTCAGCAATTTAGATAGTATATGATAATTTCATTTTTAGATATATATGAAATATATATTTAGATAGTATGTGAAAATATATATATATATTTCAATAGTATATGAAAATCTCATATGTCCTTGATCTAATATAATTTATTGTATAGTCAAATAATACCTACACTTTGGAACATATTTCTAATGGTTAAAAAAAAAAAAAAAGTTGAGCTTTTTAATAATAATGTATCATTGTATTGGCCATAATTGAATTAGTATTTCCTTCCTGTTCTGTTCACAAATAATTCTTTCATCTCTTTCATTAATTGTTCCCATTTTTGAAAGATTCCCGGGTGGAAGCCACAGTTCCTTTTTCCCTGAAGCGTTGTTATATAATAATGTTTTGCAATGCTTTGAGGTATTTTGCTACAAAGAAAGCCAGTTTAGCACTGTGAATTACTGTCATTTGTTAAAGATTGGTTGACCAATGTTTATAAAACTAAATGAGACAAAAGCCTGAGGAACTGAATTCATTTTATTGATTGTCACATGTATATTTCAAAGTGAAAACAAAGTCAACCTAGGTTTGTCCATGTAACTGTTCATTGGGGAAAAATTGTACTTAATATCTAAATGAGAATAATTTAGGGCCCTATTTTGAATATTTATTAATAAATGTTTTAGTTTAGATTTGGAATTCTATTCTTTTGTGATATACTAGGAACAATATGCCAGGTAGAAGTATGTTACTAAACTAAGGATCTTTGTATGGGTGTGGGAGCTCATTAGATAACTGCAAGGGATTAATCCATTAAATATGTGCCAATCAATCTGATAACGAAAGCAAAAACATAATAGCAATATATTAGAAGTCACTGCTTTTGCCAAATTATGATTTATACCTTCTAGCGAATAATGTTTATTATAATTAATCTTAGTCTATTAGATATGATGTTTAGTAATCAGTGATTGTACTGTGTGCTTTAATGGAAAGAACTCTGAATTTGGAATCAGAGCAGAAGTATGCTGAAGCCAGCTCTTAAAAACTCAGATTGTTAAATTTTCTAGTGTGAGCATTTACATTTCAGAAATCAGCAAACTCTACAGAACAGTTTGATTATTGTTTTGTTGATTGTCTAGGTTTAAGAAAGTGACAAAGAAAGTGTCAATAATACAGATTAAACTTAAAAGTGTGTCATGGACCTTTTTGTTTTTTAGAACAAATAATAAAACATTTATCAGCACACCACTGAGTCAGGAGGCCTAAGTTAGAATGCACCTGGGCTGTTAATTACTTTAGGAAATGCAATTTACCACTTAAAGTTTACTTTTTTTTTGCTGAGGTAATTGGGGTTAAATGACTTGCCAGGGGTCACACAGGTAGGAAATGTTCAAGTGTCTGAGATCAAATTTGAACTCGGGTCCTCCTGATTTCAGAGCTGATATACTATCCACTGTGCCATCTAGCTGCCCCTTGTTTACTTATTCTTAAAATGAAGAAGATGCAAAAAGGCTTTAAATTCGGCTTTCCTGTTGACCTAGTGACAGCAGAACTAGGTGTTTATCCTCCCAAAATAAGAAAAAAGCCATATATACAAAAGTTCGTAACAGCTCTCTTTTTGGTCACAAAGAATTGGAAATAAAGTGGATACTCATTAATTAAGAAATGGGAGACTAAATCATGGTTTGTAAATGTGATCGAATATGATTGTGCTATAAGGAACAATAAAGGGGAGGAAAGGGAAAAGAAATAAGCATTTATCAACTACCTGCTATGTGCCGTCACTGGACTAAATGCTTTACAAATATTTATCCCTTTTTATACTCACAACCCCTGGAAAGTGGGTGCTGTTTTTATCTCTAATTTACAGTTTGAGAGATTCAGACTTTTTCATTGCCACACAGAAAATGTTTGAGGCTGAATTTAAACTCCCTAATTTTCTACACACTATCCACTGTGCTACCTAATTGATTAAAAGGAAGTAATGTAGCATAGTTCAGGAAAAGGGTGTAATTGAGACATTTGTTTGGGAGAACATATTTGTGAAAATAACAATTTACAACTCCACCAACAATGCAGTAGTATTCTCATTTACTTGTCATCCATTCAACATTGGTAATTGCCACTTTTTTTTTTTTTGCTCACTTTTGCCAGTTTGTTAGATATGAGGTGAAACTTCAGGGTTGTTTTCATATGCATTTCTCTTATTGGTGATTTGAAGTGATTTTGATACTATTATAATTCCCTTGCTAAGGCAATATTCTAAGGCTTTTATTTTATTTATGTAATAAAATGTCACTAAACTTTCTGAAGCTGAGATCTTTTATATAGTGGCAGAACCCTAATAGTGTAATTACCTTTTGCATCATTGTTATGTGTCATTAAAAGGATTTCTTTAGGTAGAAAAATTTGTGAAATTTTATACTAAAAGAAACATTAGCAAGTATAGGCTGAGAAATTAGGGGAGGGAACAATTACTCATTGCTTTATTTACTTCTATGTGTTCCTAAGCAAATACATTTCTCTTTGGAGTTATTCTTTTCACTGCATCAGTTCTAAGATGAAAGTAATGTTTGAGGAAAGTTATTTGTAATGTGGATTGGAGGGAAGGAGTAACATTAAGTGGATTGGTTGTTGAAGTTATCTAGTCATGTGACAATGATGTCTGGGGTGAGGCTAATTGCATTCAAATTGGGGAAAGGCGGGGGCAATTTCTGAGAGATTATATAGAAAGAATAGTAATACTAATATCTAGCATTTATATTGTACTTTAAACTTTGAAAAGCACTTTACATATGTCAACTCCATTGTTCCTTATAACAACCCTTTGAGAAAGGTGCTATTATTGTCCTCCTTTTATGAAGGGTAAAGTGAGGCACAGAGACATTAACTGACTTGCCCAAACTCATATAGATAATAAATGTCCGAGGCAGGGTTCAAATCCACATCTTCCAGGTTCCAAGTCCAGCACTTTTGCTTTTCTCATATTTTTTCTTTTACTTGTCTCATATTTTTTTCACCAAACATTTTAGCAACAAAAACTGATGTTGGCTGCTAAACATATCCTGGAGATTCTGCTGTTGAATTTAAATTGGCCACTACAACACAAATAAAGGTTCCATTCTACCAGTTCAGTTGTGGAATAGAAATGGTCTATTCTCTAAGACAAGAAATATGCTTTTAATTTTAATTTAATTTGACTGTATATGCAGATGTATATGCATATAATGTGTGTGTGTACATTTTACACACATACATTATATATAAGTATATATGCATATGTACATATGTGTGTTTGTATTACCAAAGGGTCATCAAGTGAAGAATTTTTTCAGCTGCAGCAGCTCATGAAGACTATTTGTTGAAGTGTTTATAATCTTTTTCAGTGGAGAAAGTATATTTATATGAATGAAATCACTGATTCTAGATGTCACCAAATATACATAAATTGTAGACATATGTATATATTTATATATACATGCATAGATAGCATTTCAAACACTAACATTTCATCATAATTTTGAGTACCTTTAAAATTATACAACTGAAGCAAATTTTATCTTCTTTTCAATCACTGATATGATCCAGAGTCAAGTGGGGTTAAGCAAAGAAGACGTTCTTAAAAAGAAAGAAATAGTTTTCAGACAGATAACGTAAAGGCAAAAGGTATTCCTGGTGAAGAAAATGACACTCTTATAAAGAGTCAAAGATAACAGAGACAGGAATGAACAAGTTGTATTTATTGGGCAGCCCCTCCCCATCACCACCACCAAAAGGCTCATCTGGAATGCAGTGTCCAAGTAAAATAGCATAAAATGAAGTTAGTGAGCTGTCAGAATGAAAGAAGGGGAATGCATTTGATGAAGTGTTTCATAGGTTAAACTAGAGAGAGTAGGTTTCATGCCACAATTAGTCATACTACATATATTCTTTTAAACAAGGGGGCAGTAATAATATTATCATATACTAATATAGCAAGTTCTACTTTTCCAGAGCACTTTCCCTTGATCATTATAACCATTCTGTGAGTAGGAAAAACAGAGATTTTTATACTTTTTTTCAGAAAGACCTCAGAAAAGACAACTGATCTGTCTGAAGTTACACAGTAAGTTTCCCAAAAGCAGGGACTAAACTCCCAGTATTTTTTTTATCTTCATCTGATGTTCTTTTCTCTTGAATTAAGATGAAAAAGATTTGGGGAATATTAATCTAATTCTTCTATATGAAGGGGGTTGGAAAAAGAAACAAAGGTTGAACAGACTTGCTATTGAAGTTTTCAGTTATTATTAGGTAGTGAGTACCCCAAAGTAGGTATCAAGTCTATTCCCTAAAAATGGTGCCACTCCATCCTCAGCAACAAGATCAACCAACTCATTTCTAATGGAGCAGTAATGAACTGAACTAGCTATACCCAGAAAAAGAACTCTGGGAGATGACTAAAAACCATTACATTGAATTCCCAATCCCTATATTTATGCACACCTGCATTTTTGATTTCCTTCACAAGCTAATTGTACAATAATTCAGAGTCTGATTCTTTTTGTACAGCAAAATAATGTTTTGGTCATGTATACTTATTGTGTATCTAAGTTATATTTTAATATATTTAACATCTACTAGTCATCCTGCCATTTAGGGGAGGGGGTGAGGGGGGGTAAGAGGTGAAAAATTGGAACAAGAGGTTTGGCAATTGTTAATGCTGTAAAGTTACCCATGTATATATCCTGTAAATAAAAGGCTATTAAATAAAAAAATAAAATTAAATTAAATTAAATAAAAATGGTGCCACTTACTTCTAAGCAAGCCCATAAGCAGATCAACTAAGAACCTCTTTATTTTTACTTTATGCAAAGTCCAATTAACTTCTGGCTCACAGAATGTTAAAGAGGAGCATAGGGTGCCATAGATAGTCACACTGAAGCTGGTTTCTTTGTCTGTGATCTGCAAACAAAGGCCAAATGAATATGTGTCGTGGATATGGGGTTTCATTGCAGTATGAGATGGACTAGAGCAAGGCAGTATATGACACAAAAAGAATATGGAAAATTATAAAAATCATACATAAGACCTGAAAAAGAAAAAGTTATAACTGATAGTATTTACTGTGGGAGCAAACAGCCTTTTAGCTTCTTAATTCTTCAGTACTACTGTAAGGGTCTCATCAATGTGGGGAATCCTTCTAACTTTTCTATCCTTCATGAGTTTTGTCCGAATTTCCATAATTTTTCCAATTGTAGCCCACCCACTTTTTGTTGTGGTTTTTTCACCATGTCCTTTGATATTATTTAATGCAGACTTATTTGATGTGACTAGCCCATCTCCTTTTTCAGTCATAAGTTTTTTTGATACCACTTTTTAAAAAATAGAATCACAGAATGTCAGAATTAGAATCTCAGTGGCCATTGATTTTTAAAACAAATTCTGTAGTTATATTTTGTTTTCACATCATCTTCATTTCTAAATATAGATATCTTTCTTCATTTCTACCCTGTAAGCTATCCCTTGTAAGAAGCAACAAAAAAAGAAGAGGGAAAGCAGTTTAACAAAATTAAATAACAATGTTCCACACTTATAGATTGCCACTTCTGCAAAGAAGAAAGAGGAGGTATGTTTTTCTCATACTTGGGACCATCTAGTTCAACTTTTATCTGAATAAGAATACCCTCTATGTCATACCCAGCACTCATCCTTCCTGTAAGCAAGAACTTACCAGTACATTGAGGAGTTAATTACACACTATCTCTCAAGGCATCACATTCCACTTTTGAATGGTTCAAATTGTTAGTGAGTTTGTCCTTAAATCAAGCATAAATTTGCCTTCTACCCATTGTTCCTAGTGAGCCTTTGAGGCCAAGGAAGACAAAACTAATCCCTCTTCCACAGGATAGCCCTTCAAATATTTAAAGACAGCTATCAGTTTTCCCATAATCCTTCTCTTCTCTGGTCTAAATAAACCTAGTTCTTTTAACTGATCCTAATATGGAATAGTTCCAGGACTCTAGAGTCATCATCCTTTGGCTTTCTCTGTAGGCTACCTTCTGATATCCCAATATCCTTTCTAAACTGTAACCCAAGAACTAAACACAAGACTTCAGTTAATGTCTGATCTGAACACAGAGGTGCAGAATCATTCTCTCATCCTGAACACTATGCTTTTCTTTATCATCATCAATATCACACTCGCATATATATAGTGTTTTTAAAGTTTGCAAAGCACTTTATAAATATTATTTTATCCTCACAACAACCCTAGAAAGTAGGTGCCATAATTGTCTCTCTTTTACAGATAAGGATATTGATATGACTTGCTGAGCATCATACAGCTAACAGATGTCTCAAGCTAGATTTCAGGGCCACAGCAGATTGGGGGTTCTTTGAGGGCAGAAGCTGTTTCTTGCTTTTTTTTGTGGTATTCCCAGAACTTAGCATAGTGCCTGACACTTTGTTGGAACTTAATAAAAGTTAAATGGCTTACTTTATTGCCTGGTCTTCCCAATTCCAGATCCAGCACTCCCTTTGCTATGGCCCTGGTTGCCTCTATCTGTAGATTATATTAATTTTTTTTGGTTATACAAAGATGAGTCTTCAGACCTGAAAGTGAATTAGAAGACTGTTGAATAATCTCAGGAAGATATGATATAAATCTGAATCAAAATGATGGCTAAATATGTGGGAAAAGAGGTCAAAAGAAAGGGATGGTGTGGAGGTAGAAATGTAAAAATTTGGTAACTAATTGGATATATAGGGTAAAGAAGAAAGGGGATTTAAATATGACATTGAAATTAGAGGCCTCAGAGACTAGAAAAATAGTGGTCCCTTTGATACAAATAGGTAATTTTGTAAGGAAGATTTGTTTTCAGGGAAAGATAAGTTCTTCCATGAGCTTTTTGAATTTGGGTTGTCTTCTGGACCTATATTTTGAAATGTCTAACAGGCATTTGGTGATGTGGAACAAAAGCTCAGAGAGAGACCAGGCAGGACTGAATCAAAATCTATCTGAGAATCATTTGCACAGAGAAAATAATTGAGCCTAGTAGACCTCACTAGGAGAAAGAAGAAGAGAGGACCAAATTCAGAGTCTTTGAGGTATACCCATGGTTAAAGGATGTGATTAAATAATGAGCCAGCATAAAAGGCTAAGGAACAGTTAGAAGGGAGAAGAATCAAAAGAAAATAGTATCCTGGAAATCTGTAGAGAAGAGAATACCTGCAAGAGGATTGTCAATAGTCTCAAAGATAAGGTAACAGAAAGATCCATTGAGATGGGAACTGAGAAAACATTGTCAGATTTGACAGTTAAGAGAACATTTATAACTAGCAATGGTAGTTTCAGTTGAGCAGTGAGGTTAATAGTTAGATTGCAAGCAACTGAGGAGTGAGAAGAAAGGAAAGAGAATGAACGTAAATAGCTTTTTCTAGGAGTTTAGCTAAAAAGAGAGGAGAAGTACAATATGATAGTTTGATAGGATGATAGGTGTGCCGGAGCTAGCTGAAATAGGGATAGCTAAATGTTAGATTTTTCAATGTAAACATTCACACCTTGTAAACCAGCAAACTACTAAAGAGCTAGTAATCAATTAATTTATAATTAGCAATTAATTGAGTATGTCATGTGCGTATTCTTTCCCTGAAGAACTGGTTAAACATTTACCAGAACATTCCTTGGTTTAGTGAAGGTTTTCTTTTTAAGGAAAGTAGGGAAAAGATCAGTAAATAAGAAAAAAATTGAAGATTGGTCTAGTAATAAGGCCTCAGTTATATGAGGAACCAACACAGCTTTAAAGACTAGAGCAAAGGAAAGATGATGATGATCATGTAAAGGAATTCGTGATGAATAACCTCTATTTTCACCACAAACTAAGAAACAAGATCCACAAAAAAAGAGTGAGGAAGTGGAACACTACAGGAAGTTTGAGGAGAGAAGTAAAGGTTTAGAATTGCTTCTGTGGGAGTAAGATAGGTATCATATTGTAACATAAATTTATAGTGAATCTGATTTGTACAATTGTGTGAATTTGCAAGATCGAAGGGACCTTTGAGGCCATCAAAGTCCAACCTTCTCATTTTCCAGATGGGGAAACTGAGGTTGAGAGACATTAAATTACTTGCCTGATGTCCTACAACTTTTTCCTACTCTATTTAGCACCATGTGAGTAGGAATGGAGGACTTGGATGATAGGAATAATCTACAACTGACATGTGGCAAGGGATGAGTAGAGACAGGCCTGAGAATGTACTGAGCAGTAGAGGGATTGGAAGTCATGATGATGTTGAAAAATGGTTTTAGGAGGGGTGAGGTATAAAAAGTGATGAAATGATGGGAAGTTTTGATCATCTAGAGCAGGGGTGGGGAAAGCTTTTTTCTGCCAAGGGCCATTTGGATATTTATAACACCATTTGTGGGCCATCCAAAATTATAAACTTAATAATTGAAGCAGCAGAAGGTGTTGTACCTAGCTTTTAGCTCATCATGGCCTGTGTTGCCTTGACCAAGCCAGACCAAAAGCCACAGGCCAGATGTCCCCTTCCCCTGATGTAGAGGAATGTGATTTTTCGAATAAAGAGGAAGAATCCTTGTAGATGATGATAAACACCTTAGGGTGTTCCTATACATGCCTATATGGGGTTGAGATGGGGTGAATGAATGAATCACAGATTAGGTCAGAGGTGTCAAACATGTATGTGGCCTATCATATTTTCAGTACTGCTGGAATCAGATTAGAATATAATTGGTATGTGGGAAAATATTTTAAATTATTATACATGTATCACCTTTATCAGTTTGCTTGCCATATTGAGGAGGGGGAAGGGAAGGAAATGAAAGAGAAAAAGAACTAAACCTCAAAATATTACCAAAATGAATATTGAAAATATTTTTACATGTAATTGGAAAAATAAAATACTATGCAAAATTTTAAAAATATATAATTGAGAGATATTTAACAAAATAAATAAAAACAAAGCAAAACAGAGATAATAATATTCTCCTAATCATTTGGGGATTAATATGGTCAGACCTGTAAATTATATTAACTTGGCAGCTATGTTAAAAATGAATTGGAGAGTAGACTGGACTCACTTAAGAGGCCATTAAAATAATCTAGTTAAATGGTAGTGTGAATGGAGAGGAAAGCTTGGATCCAAGAGATATAGGTTAGCTTGAGATTTAGTTAGTTCTCCATTACTAAAGATCTTCAAGTAAATGTTGCATGAATATAGTAAAAAATATCATTCAAGTGTTTCTGTTGGATGGGACGATCTCTAAGGTCTGTTCCAAATATGCACTTCTATTCTAGTCCTCTATGTTATGGCCAGGTCTTGACCTAGATATGTATATATAGAGAGGTGGGGTAGAAGAGGCATCTCAGTGATAATAAATCTGAAGTTTTGAGCCTGAGCCTAATAATGACTAGTTCATAACTAGATATGATAAACAAAAGGGAGAAGAGGAAGTTTAGGTTCAATAAGTTTAATTTTGGATATGTTGAGTTTAAGATACTAGTAGGGCACTCAAGTAGAGAGGTCCAGGAAGCAATTAGAAAGCTGGAACTGGAAACCACTGGGAAGAGCAAGATGAATTCTATCATTTTGAGAGCCATCAGCATATAAGTAATAATTGAACCCATGAAGTCAGATTAAAAGAGAAAAGTAGACACAATGTCAGAGATTTGATGAGTGACCAAACCCATACTCTTAGATTGAGAAGAAGGATGATGAACCAACAAAAGACACTAAAAAGTAATAATTAGATGAGTAAGAAGTTTAAAAAGAGCAATGCCATAGAAGGCAAGGGAAGAAGGAATATTCAGGAGGGGAAGAGTTGGCAAACAGTATAAAGGATGCAATAAAACCTGGGAGTATGAGAACTGAGAAGAATCCATTGAAATATTGATAACCTTAAAGAAAGCAGTTTCAATTAAATAATATGGTTAAAGGAATATTGTAAGGGATTGAAGAGTGAGTAAATTAGGGGTATATAGAAGCAGAGAGAATATATACTGCTATTTTTGCAATGTTTGGCTGAACAAATGCCATTTTTAACAAAATTCATTCGTTTAAAGATTATTCAAATGTGATGATAAGAGTTGTTAGGAAGATAGAATCAATAAGCCTTGGAAAATGATTAAGCATATGATATGAGATGGAGTGAAGCCTCAAGAATGACTGTGAGATTGTAAACCTAGGTGTTTTCTTCATTCCTATTTACTTGAAGGGCCTGAGTGCACTTGTTTTGTATTGATAATTATTTTTATTGCTGTATTTTGGTTTTATGCCACCTTCACTCTGATACATACCTTACCTAGCAAGAAAATCTTTTAAAAATATAGAAATAGCAATTCTTTTTAAAGTTAATTTCATTTTAAATCAAGTATTTATCTTCTCTCCCTCCTTCCCTCTCTCCCTCCTTTTCTCTCTCCCTCCCTCTCTTCCTCCTTTTCTCCCTTCCTCCTTTCTTCTCCCACTCTCTCTGTTTCTCTTGCTGCCTCTGTCTGTCTCTCTCTCTGTCTCTCTTATTCTCCTTGCAACTTAGAAATAAAACATTTTTTAAACTTTTTGTAACAAATCTTAGTCAAGCAAGAGGAATTCCTTCATTGACTGTATCCCAAAATGTATCTTGTTCTGTACTTTGAATTCATTACCTCTCTTTCAGAAATTGGGCAGCATGCTTCATCACTATATTTTAGAATTATACTTGATCACTTTATTGATCAGAGTTCTTGTCTTTCAAAATTGTTTATATTGTTGTATAAATTGTTCTGGTACCACTTACCTCACCCTGCTTTAGTTCATTTAAGACTTCCCAGGTTTTTTGAAACTCTTTTTTTATTATTTCTTATTTTATAATAGTATTCCATTGTATTTTTTGCCATAATTTAGTTAACCATTCCCCAACTGATGAGCATCCTCTTAGTTTCCCTTTTTTGCCACTACAAAAACAATCATTAGAACTCTCTTTGTTCATGAGGGTCCCTCATTTTGATTTCAAAATCTGATGATATATATGCAATTCTTCACATTTATATTCCCCTATAAGAAAAGTTGTTATATTATGCAGTATAACAACATATCCATAAAGATTCACTATCAACAAGTTGGATTTGTACCAGAGAGAAAAGATAAGGCTTCACAATAGCAAGACGCTATCTCAACCATATTAAATACAGAATTATGTTTGTTATGTTAACACAAAAAGAAAAGGCTTTCAACAAAGTGTAGTAACTATTCATGCTTGGTACACTTGGAGTAACTATTTTGCTCTTTTGATTCTGCCTGTGAGCCATTGGTTCCAATCTAGGAATATTGTTATTCCACTTAAGTCATCTACCTCCCAGTCACCAAACTTACCTTCATATCATTTAAAACATTAAGTTAATAATACCCATATTCTAGTGCTACGACAGGGCTGTTGTGAGACTCAAATGAGATAATTTATTTAAAATGCTTTGCAAACCTTGAAGCACAATGTCAACTATCATCATCATCATCATCCCCATCCCCATAACCACTATCATTATTCTTTGACTCTTTATCTAATCATTCAAGTTTTAATTTCTGGGTCAAATTTTTTTTAAAAAAAGGTTAGTGGAACAAAGAAGAAAGAATGGAAATAAAGGTAGGAAAGAAAAGAATTTGTGAGATCTGGAGAATTTTAGAAATGCAAAGCTCAGGAATGAAGTTTATGGAAAGCTTGAAAAGAGCTCATGTTAAAGGAATGAAAGGTTGAGGAGGATGAGAACTTGAGAAAGAGCTAATAAAGAGAAAGGAATTGGTACGGCAAAAGAAAGGGATAGAGTGATCAATGAAGTGAGGAGAGTGACAATTTTAAAGGTCCTTTTGAGTTCCAAATCTAAGATTATATGATTGTACCTTCAGGGTTAGAGATACTTCACAAGCAGCTAACAGCATTTCTCCAAAAATTGACAAAATGACAATCATAGATTTTAGAAGACCAAATTCCAAAACATTCAGAGAGAGGTTAATTAATCTTAAATTATACAAGGGAAGTTGATTCATTAAGAATAGGAAGCATTCAACAGTAAAATTCTGAAGACACAAAGATAAACAAATCTGATGGGAAGGAAATGGAAGCTGTTGAAAAAGAATTACATGGAAGTACAGGGAATTGGTTAATGAACCTTTAGGTTTTTTAGAAGTTACACAGAAAATGTAAGTAAGATTAAGTAATGCACAAAGGATGCCACAATATGTATGGCAGGGTCCTATAAATAATGTTGGGGTGTGAAAGTCAAAATGAGCTGAGGCTGGCAAAGAAAACTAGGAATGATTTCTTTTTTTTTTCTGTAGGTGTGTGTTGAAGAACTAGGTCTTTTATCTTTTTTATTATAGCTTTTTATTGTCAGAATATATGCATGGGTAATTTTTCAACATTTACCCTTGCAATCACTTCTGCTCCAACTTTTCCCTTCCTTTGCTCCACCCCCTCCCCTAGATGGCAGGTAGTATCATACATGTTAAACATGTTAAAGTATATCTTAAATACAATATATGTGTACATATTTATACGGTTCTCTTGTTGCACAAGAAAAATTGGATTTAGAAAGGTAAAAATAACCTGGGAAGAAAAACAAAAATGTAAGCAGCCCACACTCATTTCCCAGTGTTCTTTCTCTGGGTATAGCTGGTTCTGTTCATCACTGATCAATTGGAACTGAATTGGATCCTCTCATTGCTGAAGATAGCCACTTCCATCAGAATTGATCTTTATATAGTATTGTGTTGAAGTGTATAATGATCTCCTGGTTCTGCTCATTTCACTTAACATCAGTTCTCTATATTCATCCTGCTGGTCATTTCTTACAGAACAATAAAAGTTAGGAATGATTTCTTAACTAGCCTGGAGAAACATGGAGAGTCAAATAAAGGACAGCTTGTTTTTTGGTTTGTTTCTGTAACCTTTCTTCTGAAATCCACACTTACATCTCTCACTTCATAATCGACATTTAAAACTCAATGATCCAAATCTGAAATTATTTTTTCCCCAAAATAATTCTATCTTCTCAACTTTTCTTTTACTGTCAAGGGTAATACTATCTTCCCAGTCACCTAGGAGTAAGTTTTGAGATTTGACAAGATTGAAAAAACTGGGAGTTTAGAGTATTAGTCATCAATGCTAAAGAAATGAATGCCAGAATCTCCTAATATATAAAGGCAGGAGTTGGAAAGGAGAAGAAGATAGCTAGCCAAGTACTGAATTTCTTGAAAACAGAGGGATCATCACCCAGGGGCAAGTAGGAAATAGCCACCATGATCTGTATTACACCTTAAAATGTTGCCTGGAGCACAAGAAGATTAAATTACTAGCCCAAGAGTTGAACCAAAGTGCTCCACCTCTGATACTGGATCTCTATCCATTATGTCATAACAGCTTATATTAATTAAATAATTTATAGTCACTTAGTTTTTCTTGCCTTTTAATGTTAATTGCTTTTTAATAGGTATAATCAGGTTGTAAACATTAAGCATCTACTATGTGCCAAAGACTTGCTAAGCATCTGGAATACAAAGAAAGTTGAAAAACTGTTCTCCAGAAGCTCACAATCTACTGGGGAAGACAATATGAAAATAAATATGTACTTTATTGTTAGCTCTTTGAGGGCAGTGACTGTCATGTCATATCTCATACTTGTCCATATTTTCCAGGGTAGGTATCATAGTGCCTTGCAAATCATAAATGCAAAATAAATATTTTTCATTAATTGGTTTATTGATTTACAAAATATTTCTTTACTTGTGCTCTTTAAATAATGAGTTCCTTTAGGAACCCATTTATTGACCCAATGCCTCTTTAAAATAAACCATGAAATAAACAATGAGGATGTTTATTGTAGGACTATAGATTTAGGGTTAGAAGGGATATCAGAGGCCACTGTGTCCAACTTCCTTGAGAGGTTATGTGACTTTCCCAGGGTTACCTAGTAAGTATCTGAGGTAAGATTTGAACATAGGACCTCCTAGCTTCAAATCCAGTACTCTATCTAATGAGAATTTTTTAAGTTATTGTTTATCTAATTAACTTTTTGTTACTTTAATTTATTTTCTTGTACTTACAAGGTTGATATTAAAAAGTTTCTGCCAAGGTTGAAAAGTAAACTAATCCCAAACCAAAATCCTAGCTCTGAACATGACTTGGGAATTCAAAATATCATTGAGAGCTTTGCTCTTTGGGCTAACATCTTGTAGATTATAAACATAATTAATTTTAAGACATCAAGAAATGTCTAGAATTCTGTTTTGTCAGATTTAAGAAAACTAGCCTTGTTTTGTGCCAAAATCACCATTATTTTCATAAATCATTTCCTCCTTAAAATTCTGCACATTTATCAAGTTATAATGTAGTGTTACTACCAGCCTGAAGGTAATATAACACAAAAGATTACTGTGATTTACTGAATAATTTTCAATATTCAATTCTTAATGAGCAAGGTTCTCCAGAAAATGAACAGTGCCTTGGCAATAAGTGAGGTCCTTGAGGAAGTTGCATAAATGCTTTAGGCCTACTATTATGGCAGAATTTAGTAAGATATAGATAGTTTATCTTATTAGAATTATGGACAGAAAAAAGCTGAGGGACAAGAGAACTGGAAGACTTTACCTTCAGAAAGAAAGTTGCCAAAATTTTCCAAAATTGAAAAGGAAACCACTGATTAGGAAAAGATTATCCCAGGATTTTAAAATGTAAATCATTTGAGGAATCACTGGAAGACAGAAAATACAGAGGGAAAAGGGAATTGAAAATAGCAAGTAGTCTTCCACTAGATAAAAGATTAGGTAATGGAAGGCTAAAGCCAAAGAAAAAGAGGATTTTGATAGCTGGCTAAGAGGGTTCAAGGTCCTTGAGCCATGAAGAAGACCTGCCAAGACACCAAGGAATTCAAGAAAAATTTAGGCTGTTGGATTTGCTCATGCCTAGGAAAACTAGAACTAGATGGGGCAGCAATTGAGAAGAGTAGAAAGGTGCTTAATCGGATCTCTGTCAGTATTAGTTGAAATCTTGATCTAGATTGTATATCTATTCAAATATCATAATTATTAACAAGCTCTTATTGAGCTGTTTTAATGAGGAATAATAGGCAGCCAAGTGATGCATTGGATAAAACATGGGTCTTGCTGTCTAGAAGACTAGAGTTCAAACCCTGCTTTAGACACTCAGTAGATGGACAAATCTCCCGGAGAGACATAGGGATAATAAAAGCATCTCTCTTAAAAAGTTGTTATGAGAATCAAATGAGTTAACATATGCAAAGCACTACATAAATCTTAAAGTAATATATAAATGCTAACTACTGTTATTGTATAATGCTTTGAAAGATCCCAGTCCCCCAACTACTGTAAAAAACCCGTCTCTTTTGAATCACTACTCCCCTGGTGAAATTATGTGACTATAAATTATGAAGCACTAGAGGGTCATAGGAAAAAACATGCCAGATAGAATTAGATCGCCTGAAAAATGTCGCATAAAGGATTTAACCTCCCTAAGCCTCAGTTTAATCATATGTAATATGGGACAGTTGACTCAAAGCCCTTTTAAGGTTTTTTCAAACTCTCAATCTATGATCTAGTGATTTGATGGAAGATGAGTGTGACTGAAAAAAGGACTAATCATGAATCAAAAAAAAGAGAAGACAGATGGGAGAGCCAAGTGCTACACTGGTACCCTAAAGAAGCTAAAAGAAGAAGAGTCTGCCAGCCATTCTGTCAATCAATAAACTTTTAAAGCATTCAATGCATGTCAGGCACTATGCTAAGGCACTGGATATACAAAAAGAGGCAGAAGATAATCCCTGTCCTCAAGGAGTTTACAATCTAATGGGAGAGATAATAATTAAACAAATATGTACAAATTATATGTAGAATAAATAGGATTTAAGTAAGAGAGGGAAAGCACTAGATTTAAGAGGGTTTGGAAAGGCTTCTTGTAGATTTAGTTGGGACTTAAAAGAAGCCAGGAAAGCCAGTAGGCAAAGATGAGGGAAATGGGCACTCCAAGCAAAAGCCAGAGAGAATGCCTGAACCTGAAAGAAAGATAGAGTCTCTTATTTGTGGAGCTCAGGAAGGATTATAGCACATTGGAAAGATTTTCTGTAGAGATGTGTGAGAAAATATGGACAAGAAGCATGGAGTATAAGATAAAGAAAAGTGAACTTTATTGGAGAAGGCAGGGCCCATTTGGATCAAATTATGATACAGCAGTGGAGTGAGTGTATTAGGTTTGTAGTTAACAAATGGAGATCACATCCTGCCTTTGATACTCCTCCATGTGATCTTCAAGGTCAATGAATTTTAATTTCCTCATTTGTATTACGATGATAATAACAATAGTAATGATATTAATAATATTAAAATATCTATAGTACCTATCACATAAGGTTGTTTACAAAAAACAAAGAAATAATGTGTGTAAGATCATTTATAAACTTCAAGCACTATAAATAAAAATGTCAATAATGTTTAATTCTATAGCTATATCTTTTCTCCTGAATTCTAGGAAACTTTTCACTCTATCCTCCAAGGGAAACCTTTCCTAATTCCCTAATTGTGGAAATTCTCTTTTTCCTCAAAATAACTTTTGTCTGTACTTGTTTTGTCTTATAATAAAACATAAGTTCACTGAAATCAAAGACCATGTTTTACTAAATTATATCCAGCATTTATAGAATATTCTAATGTTTGCAAAGTACCTAAAAATTATGATCACATTTGATCTTTTCAACAGCCTTATGAGGTAAGTAGTTTTAATATCCTCATTTTGCAGATGATAAAAGAGGCTGAAAGGATTTACCTAGAATGACATAGATAGTCAGGGTCTGAAGCAGTGTTTGAATTCATATTTTCCTGAATTCAAGTCTAACAGTGCACTACCAATTGCCCCTATTGTTTTAGTGAATCATTTCTATTTTAGTAACCATTGTACCAACACAGTGCCTTGTACAGAGTAAGGACTTAGGGTCATCAGGTCATAGATTTGAGATCTGGAATGAACCTTGTAGTTTATCTTATGCAACCCCTTCATTTTGCAGATGAAGAAACTGAGTCTCAGAGAATTTTAAGTAGTTTACCCTAGATTACAGAAGAAGTAAGTGTCAGGCTCACTATGCTATTTGTTCTGGGATGATCTGACTCTAGCCAGTACTCTGGTAAACTAAAAGGTCAGAAAAATAGCTAGTTAGTTACCTAAACAGGGTAGTTATGAGAATCAACTAAGACAATATGCTTTGTAAATATTGAATTATAGACAAATGTAAGCTATTATTTGTGCCTTTATTTTATTTTAGTTTGTTTTTTTTTTTTTTTTTTTGCTGAGGTGATTGGGGTTGTCATACAACTAGGAAGTAAATCTAAGGTCAGATTCACTGCACCATCTAGCTGCCTTTAACATAAAGCTGTTCAAATGCAAGTACTTTAAAACTACTTTAAGTAGTTATGAATTAATCAGGTGAGAAGAGAAAGGGAAAATAGTTTTAAATTAACATTTTAAATATATAAGAAGAGAAGAGATCAACATATATGAAACAATGGTAATAGTAAATAATTAATTCTCAGATTATGTAGAAAAGTGAGGTAGAATATCTTGGCAGTAGGTGATCAATAAGGGCTACAGCAGTATAGGAAAAATTTTAAAAATTAAGGTTTTCAACTGATTCAGGGCTGCAGAGATGGAATTCTGATAGTTGAAGAAGGCAGTTCTGGTCTTGAGTGATTTGTGTACCCCAAGTTTGTTGGTTAATTACAGAATATGTTGTTATTTTACTTCTATTTGATATGACCTAATAGAGTTAGTAGTCTTAAAAATGGGGGTGTGACCTATTCCTAAAAAGTTTGTGATTAATTAATGGGAAGGTGAGATATTGGATCAACTCCTATCCTCCTCCATAGTCAGTCCTCCTTTATCCTATTGTCATATATCTTATCCCCGATATTCCTCATCTTTGATTTTTTTTTGTCTTAGCCTTCTTCTGAGCTCAAGTAGACTCAGAAAGATAGTTACAATTTAATTTCTACCAAAATATCCACAGCAATAGTCATGCATTTGCCATTGGGAATTTCCTGCTCTTTTCCAGTAGACCAGTGCCTGCCTTTCAGATTATCCTGTGGTTGAAGATGGTACTTCTAGCAAGGGTGTGGGTATGTTGGGGTTGTGTCCCAGGGCATAATCAATAGGTTCTCCTTTTTTCCATTTCAGATGAGACAGATTCAATTTCACAGGATATAGGAGCATGAATAGACTTTGATCCATATGCTTTGCATTCTTCCCTACTTATACCCCTTAGCACTTATCCCCCCTCACTGAACACAATACTTTTCTGAACTTCTAAGTACCCCTTTACTTCTAGTCACCCAGGTTTAAAATCTTAGTGTCATCTTTAACTGCATCCTGCCCCATATCCTATGTATCCAATCAATTTGACAAGTCTTATCATTCACTTCAAACTTCACCTTTTCTCTGCTCACATGTAGTTTTCTAATTGATCTCACTGCTATTTCCCTAGTCATCAGCCCTTAACTTGTGTTTACAAATTTGGCTTGTTCCCACCTAATGCTAGTTGTACAACAAACCACAGAGAAAATAAGCTCATTTATCCAAGAAAGCAGAAATTGGGGAAGTTTCAGAGATTAGAATATACTAGAAAATAGACAACAATGAGCTTTTTAGATGGGAGCAAAGTGAGATCTCAACTCAATAAAAAAGAATAGACCCAGTCTCATCCAAGGGAAAGCCTAAGAAGGCAAAGTGGAAATCAGGGACATTTTAAGGAGCCAGCTCCCTCTACATATCTGCAGCTTCTAAAGTTTTGCTTTTTCTCCCAAAGAATGTCTAGAATCACATATGTTTCTTTCTGAAGAAGCCACCCCAACACCAACATTGTCCTTCACGGGGGGAGACAGAATCACTTCAGCATTCTTTCCACCAATCAGGAATTATACCGAGAGTCATATCTCCCATAATCAGAGAAGTTGCATGCAAAACTCTCCTGATTTAGGTGAAAACCTGATTACATACCTTTATCATTAAATAGTCACATTCATAGAGAATCTATTAAAAATCATTCCTTAAATTATTCTTTGCCCTGACAACTCTGCACAGTATTTGGAGTTGTAGGAACTAGGTTTCAATCCTAGATCTGCCACTTACCATTGTTGTGACTCTGGGCAAATCATTAGTCCTTTCACTCTCTAAAATTAATTTTTCTTCATCTGTAAAAACAAGAAATGATACTAGTTTTCTAAGAGGCCATTTTCACATCTAAATCTATTAGCCTTATGAACATGATTACATAACAGTCCTCCCACAGCTATTTTCTGTACTTGTTCCTATTAATTACGGATGCACTTCAATATATTTCTTTTTGTTTTACATTCTAAAATAATCCCTTCTTGGATCAGTCATTTGCTCTATCCAAAACTTTATTTGTATATCTCATAGAGATGAAGCATTATTCTTTGAGTCTATTTAATTGAGAATCTGTTAAATGATCTGGTAATAGAAATATAATATAAGATCATTTTTGAGCTTCTTTAATTTGTTTAATTTTTATTTTTAAGAAATAGTATATTTTACAGGCCTATGTGTGTAACTATAATCTTTCTCTTTGTCTCCTTTCCTCCTTCCCTCTCTGTCTCTGTCTCTGTGTCTCTGTCTCTGTCTTTCTCTCTCTTTCTCCCCAATAAGGAGACCAATGGTATACCTACATTTTTTATTTCTAGACATTTGCTGGGCTGTGGCCAAACTTGGTATCTTCCCTGACAGTGGTGAGAGAGGGGATGGGAGAGGCTCAGTTTTCCAATAATACCTATCATAATTAAGACCATTCAGATATAGCCCAGACTATTTCTGAAAAGATAATTACTTTCAAATTAGGCTCCATCATCCTATAAGGATCTTTGAGAACCTCAGAGTTCACATGTTTTGCTAGATTTCCAGTTGATTAAACCAAATATGGGTTCATGGCTTAACAGTCAATCTGAACATGCTGGATATGTCATATTCAATTTAATTCAATGATCATAAGTGTTATGGGCCAGAACTCTGAAACAAGAATGAGAACATTACAAGTCCCTTCATCATGCAAGGCAATATGCTAATTTCTAGAGATACAAAAACAAAACTATTCTCATGTAACATATTCTAATGGGGTTGGGAGGGATTATATAATAGGTAAAAATATGTAAATACAATGGATATACAAAATAAATTAAAACTCTATTACCTCATTATGGTGTGGAGACAATCCTAGGCTATACCAGTAGAGTACAAGGTAATGACTGAGTAATTTTTCCATAGATTAGCCTAGATAAACAGAGAGAGTTGACCAGTAAGTAGGTTAGTAATTTGATAATTCTTTGGTTATAGCAAGATGTGAAAAAATGAACATTATAAAATATTAGTTTTATTCCAAGAGATCTTCTTCTTCATTCTTTTTTTTTTTTTTTTTTTTTTTTTTTTTTTGTGATGTGGCAGAAAACTGAACTAAGACTTAATTTTTAGGCAGACCATAAAGTTTAACTTTAGTTTGTTGGCATTCTAAATGTGAGATCCTTATCCAAATATCAATGCATGCTCATCACATTATTGACACAAGTAAATCATGTCAATTTTATTATCCTCACTTTAACCAAAAACGGAAAGCAGAAGGAAGTTATAGTTGACTGGAAGGGGAGTTCACAAGTTCGTTGTAGAGAGGAAAACAAAGGAGTGGGTAATTATCCTTTATTGTAGATAGAAAGACAATAAGAAAGAAAATTTCATGGGATTGTTAGTCCCATAATATTATAATACTTCTGATAAATATTTACAAATACCATGAAAATAATTGCAAACAGTCTACTATCATCTGTTGTAGAGTATGAAGAGGTCAAGAAATTCTACCAACAATTCCCTAAGAACTAGCTAAATCAATATTGCCTTAATATTGGATGATTTCATTATAAATATTAACTAGGTGAAGAAGGTGAAAAATATACATTGGCAATAAGACACATTACAGGGCCTTAATTATAGGATCTTAATAATGTTTACCTTGAGAAAAAGAATTAGAAGGTACTGGACATGATGAACATGAAATAATATCACAATGCAATTTATTATTTTTGAATAGACAGGAAATTACTTATTACTGACATGAGAGTCATTCTTAAATCAGGTGACTATGTGTGGTCAGAACATTAACTTTTTAGAATAAAGATCAAAATGAGTATAAAGTTAATGCTATTAAAACTACTTCTACCTAATTTATCTACATAACTTATGGGCAGAAAAATAGGATATGAACAGAAAAGAGCATATACACACCAAGAACCATAATTTCATATAAAAGTTGAATCTCTTTTTCAAAAATCACCAACAGTGACTCAACAGGCATATCAGTCAGTTCTTTCAGTAGCTTAGGATGTGTTTGTGCCTGCCTGGTAACTTAAACTCTTTGAGTAGAAACTAGGCCCTCTTAAAATCTCTTTACAAGTCTTGAATTTCAGGTCTTCTAAGCTATTTTTCTTTTATCCTTCAAGTACTGAAGATTGTGTTCCCTAATATTGAAAACAGAGAAGAAATAGAAATGGTCGAGAGAAAGGACCCATATGTGCAAAAATGTTTGTGGCAGCCCTTTTTGTAATGGCAAAAAACTGGAAACTGAGTGAATCCCCATCAGTTGGAGAATGGCTGAACAAGTTATGGTATATAAATGCTATAAAATATTATTATTCTATAAGAAATGATCAGCAGGGTGATTTCAGAGAGGCCTAGACTTACATGAACTAATGCTAAGTGAAATGTGTAGAACCGGGAGATCATTATACACAGCAACAGCAAGATTATATGGTGATCAGTTCTGATGGACTTGGCTCTCATCAACAATGAGATGATTCAAGCCAATTCCAATGGTTTTGTGATGGAGAGAGCCATAGAGAGAGGACTTTGGGAACTGAATGTGGACCATAACATAATATTTTCATTCTTTCCATTGTTTGCATTTTGTTTTCTTTCTCATTTTTTTCCTTTTTGATCTGATTTTTCTTGTGCAGCATATTTGTGGAAATCTATATAGAAGAACTGCACATGTTTAATATATATTGAATCACTTGCCATCTAGGGGAGGGAATGGAGGGGAAAAATTAGAAAATAAGGTTTTGTAAAGGTGAATGTTAAAAATTATCCCTGTGTGCGTGTGCATGTGCGTGTGCGTGTAGGGTTTTTTTTTTTTTTGTTGTTGTTTTTTGGGGGTTTTTTTGTTTTGTTTTTTTTTTTTGCTGAGGCAGTTGGGTTTAAGTGACTTGTCTAGGGTCACACAGTTAGGAAGTGTTAAGTGTCTGAGGTCAAATTTGAATTCAGGTCCTCCTGAATTCAAGACTGGCACTCTATCCACTGCGCCACCTAGCTGCCTCCCATGTATATATTTTGAAAATAAAAAGCTTTAATTAGAAAAAGAAATAAAAATTGACTCTTGATTATCAATTATGTAATCTCATCCATTTCTAAAAATATATTCCTTCCTCTTGCCTCTAAAATAACTTAAAAATTATTTTGCTGTTGTTAATATTCATGGCAAATTTTATCTCCTAGGTTTTAGTATTCCTGATGTTATTCCTATAAGACCATGCCATACTTTCATATTCATCCTCAGTTTTCTACCCTTGCTTTAATTTTCTTTATATTCCTTTTAAAAAATCTGGTTTGATCAGTGTTTATCCAGTGTTCTCTTTATATAGCACCCTCTTTTATTCTTCAAGGGAATAACCATACTTTCTGTGGTCAAATTTTATTCTTAAGAATATCCCACAAGTTTTGAATAAAATTTTCAGGCCATCAGATCCTATCTTCCCTTTCTCTGAATTCTTGGAACTCCATTCTCCCAACAGCCAAGGTCCTTCAGACAACTCTTGGCATTATCCTGCTTATTTATTGCAATTGTTATTGTACTTTCATCTAAAGTTCTTTTCTTTTCTCCTTTGTTTATCTCTGTTGGTCACCATTATTTTCAATATAAAATTCCCTTATTCACTTCATCTTTTGAAGTATGGAATGAACAAGTCAAGAATTTATCAGTTGCTCTGTGTGTGAGTAAGAAACTCCAGAAGATGAGTAAATATCTTTTTTTTCCTTATCACTACTATGTCATGTTTTTGTTAGCTTTAAAATACATTTCTGGAACTCTTCCTTAGAACAATATGGGGAATTATAATTCTTGCTAATATTATTATATAGCAGATTAAGATTTACAAATATTATCCCACTCGTATAGGTGAAGAAACTGAGACTCAGAGAGACTGTTAATCACTTAGTCACACAGGGAGTTAAGTGAGGGGGGCAGGATTTGAATCCCCTGAGTACAAATGTAGTGCTTTTTTTCCACTAAACAATACTGCCTTTTATACTGAGTGGAAGTGACCTCGGGTTAAGACTTGATAATCTTTGACTCTTCCTTCTTTCTCACTTCCTATATTTAATTAATTGTTAAGTTTTGTCATTTCTATCTCAAGGGCCATCTGATATTTATTCCTCCTTTTCCATTCTGTCCACCACCTTAGTTCAGTTCTTCACGCTGTCCTACTTTATTATAATAACCTTCTAAGCAGTCTCTCCTTGCAGCCCCCACTTCCCTCCAGGCTTTGACTGATCAACTTTCACCTTATTTTGTCCAGTCTGAGGCCTATCACAAAAATCCCCAGCCATCATTCCATGCCATGCCACTCTTTCACTCCGCAGTTTCCATCATTGTTTTGGAGAACAATAATGCAATTCTTCCAATGGATATGTCTATCATTTGCCCTATAGCTCAAATCTTTCTTCCCTCTGATTTTTCTGCCCAAAACACTCCTTCCTGAACACTACTCTATTACATGTCTTATCTTTTCCTATGAAAATAGAAATATATTGAGGGGAAAGATATTTATTTTCCCAGTGTGTTTCTCCTATATACAGTGTCTAGTATATATTAAACACTCAATTACTACTTTTTCCTTTTTTTTTTCCAAGACAAAGTTCAGGTTCCATCTTCTATAAAGTATTTCCTTCAAGATGCCTTCAATTCTGTCTAATGATGATCCCTTTTCGTCTGAAGTTCTCATATATACTTCATTGTTTTTTCTAACTTATAAAATTATTTGATGATTTATCTCATTTCTCTTGTTTGATTATAAACTTGAGAAATTTCTTTCTTCTTTGTGTGTTTGTCTATATATTCTGTGCACTTCACTTCAATTTTTTTAAAAAAGTATTTATTAAGGGTAAAAGTTGTATGCATGATTAGATTTCATTTCCCATAATGCTTAGGGCTGAGAGATCCTTGCTAGAGAAAATCTCTGAAGTATGCTTCCCAGAATGGTATATTTTGAGGGTTGGGCTATTTGATGACATTGAATCCTCTTCTCTTCAATTGCCTTCTAACAAAACAAAAAATAGTTCAAGAAAAACTTAGAAATGAAGTACACTTATTACCTTATTGTATTTATGCTACTATCACTTGACTCATGGACTTTTCACAAATGGTAGTGATGATATTTGACATCACCGAATATTTTAGGGGCAGATGGTTTAGTTAAAAATTTATATGTATTTTTCTCTTTATTCATTTATTTTATTACATTTTAAGTTCTGAATTTTCCCCCTTCTCTCCTCCCCACTCCGCACTAGAGAAGATCATCATTTGATGCAGATTTACAAATATATATAAAACCATATTATGCATACTTCTAATAATCCTTTCTCTGGAGGTGTGTAGCATCTTCCTTAAAAGGTCCTTTACAGTTGATTTAAATATTTATAGTACTTAGAATTATTTGGTTGTTCAAATTATTCTTTACAAGCAGCTTATATTTAAAGGATAATTGTGTGACCTATTTTGAAATCTTTGGGGAAAACTCACCTATTATGATTGGTTTCCAAAGCCAATAAGTATGATTTGTTCTTTTCTCCAAAGCCCAGAGTTCATTTCTCTCTCCTCACGCCCATCCCCATATATTGACATGAAATAGAATTGACATGCTTTAAAGTTTTGTCTTCTTAATAGTCAGACTACACTTTGGAGGGGGAGGCAGGCAACTAAGGAGAAGGAATTTATTATAACCAAAATTATGAAAGTAAGTTGATCATAAGAGACCTTCCAATTTGTTGTCTGATTCATGAACCTGGGATAGATAAGGCCTTTCCATACCTTACTTGTGCCCCTCTTTCAAAGTCTGCCACACATGTTCAAATATGTCCTGACATGGAATTCTCTTCTCTAGCTAGAACTTGATGGATAGGTGGGTGGGGGATTTCCCAGTTTTGTTTAAAATCTTAGTTGTGTTGTGGGTTTGGCCAGTATTTTTATGATTAGTTTACTAACCATTGGTTTGGTTTTTTTCCTTCCTGTACCATGTGTTGCATGTTGACTCATCAGCACTGATACTGTTACCTTGGAAGCAAAGTGTTTTCTTCCAATGCTGAAATTTCATGTACTAATAGATATTTAGAGATTTACACAGATCTTTTTCATTGTTAATTTTCAACAAGGTTAAATAAAATAGTAAACTACCTGAAGAAGATTTTTGATAGTTAGATTTCCCAATCTGGAAATGTTATCAAATAATAAATTCTCCCCCAATCAGTTTTTTTTCATATTATGCTGATCAATTCATTCCACAGAATTTATCACTGAACTTTAACATCACTGGTGTTATTTGGCTGGTGAAGCCTGTTAAAAAGAGAACTATTCAATATATCCATAGATGGACAGGTTACACTACTGAAGAAGGAATAAAGCAGTATAAACTCACTGATGTCACCTGTCTCCATGTTATTGGGAGAGACTGAATTGGCAGATATATGGTATTTATAAAGTTGTAGCATTTAAAATTTAATATAGTATGTGTGTATTATATTGCATCTTTGACAGGTAAAGTTATTAAATGAAATAGCATTTGTATGAAGACTTCTAAGGGACACGAAGGAATAACTCTTTCTGCATGAACTGTCTTTTTTTTTTTCTTTTTCACAGTAATATGTTAGGGATTGAAGAGGGAAAAATGTGATTTTCTGTTTCACTGTTGGATCCTTAATCCAAAATAAGAGATGGCCAAAAGGAAAATAAATAGAATGTTCTGACCTCTCTAGTATTTACTGAATAATTGTTACAGATCTTTTGCATAATAGTAGTGAATATTTCAACCAAAGTTGTATGCTTTTCTGTGCTTTAGTATCACATAATCAGATACCAGATCAATTTACATTTTATTTTTTAGAACAATTTAGTGGGTTTCTATAATGCAAATAAAATCAATTATTTCTTTAAAAATAAGTATTTAGTTCATTAGAGATAAAATAAATTGGAATAATTCTAACTTCACATAATTTTTTTGTGAATTTTTCTGCATTATTCTATATTATCTAAAAAGAATAAACTCAAGGAATTTATCTGTAATTTTTGTGGCACTGTCTTTTTTTTTTAGAGGGAAGTAATTTCATGATATGTAAAATACTATTTTTAAGACTCATGACTAACTGATTTTTTTTTTCTTGATTATTTGAATTTAGCTCCTTTTTGGTTCAGGTGTGTTGGTGTCCCTAAGCCTTTCTGGGCCACAGCTGGATAAAGTGGTGATTGACAGAACCCTGGTGGGGAAGCTCATCTCCGACACCATCAGTGATGGTAATTACACCCTTGTGCAAATCAATTGCCTGCATTAACAATAGAACAGGAGAGATTCTCTGTCAACAGGTAGACTAATTATTGCCACTAGAGATTTGCAAAGAACAACAAGTAATTGCTTGTAATGCCATAGTTCCCACCCTTGGGACCAGGAACAAGTTTTAAACTAGTATTTAATATCAAAGTTGATTTTTGTATTGTCATGAATTATGTACATGGAAGTATTTTATATTTTATTTCAAATATATAAATGTTTTGAAATATGTATCTGTACATATATATTTGCATATATATATATATATATACACACACAGGCTAAAAATGCCTATAAATATGGAAATTGGGAATTGACTTGAAATTGAATTTCTTCAATGGTTGTTATTGACTTTGAAAACTATTTGCTATATGTATCAAATTATACTAATATCAGTTGATATTCTGTTATCAACATCATTGATATTTGTGATCTCTTTCTTTTTAAACTAGATCTCAGATTTCATTTGGTATCGGGAATTTGCAGTAAGAAAACACCTTCTTCCAATGCATATTGACACTTTTTCTATGAATACAAGGCTTCCTGGGGGTGATGAGATGCCATGTGATTTATTTAGGGTCCCATAACAATATTTGCCAGGGGTAGGCCTCAAACCCAGGTCTTTCATGTCAAAGTCAAATGGAAACATATTTTGTAGGTGCATGTTGCCTTAGAAGAAAACTACATATTAACATTATCTATGTTATATTTTGTTTTCATTTATTTTGTTAAACATTTTCCAGTTATGAGCCCATGTGAAGCCCAAGTTGCATCTGATGCCTCTAATGGACATATTGTCTCTCTCATGATTTCTTTTCAATGACTGGAAATTATAAAATGCATAAACACCACTAAAATTTTTATTTTTCCTGTTATGTTGATTTTCAAAGGAACATTCTTAAACTTTCAGCATTCTATTTCAAAGCAAAACTGGGAATTTGTTTTTGTCTTATTAAAATTTTGGTTTTGAAAATCTTGTGCTATGAAAGCAGAGTAAAGGTACAGAATAATTTTAGTATTCAGTTATATGTTCAATCCAATTGCTACTATAATCTTAAGGCATGATGGTATCTAAACATAACAGGGCATAAGAAAGCTATATATGCAAATTTATATAATTAAAGAAGGAACAAGGACAGGACTTATACCTTTCATAAATTAGTATTTCATATCAGGCTTTCACTGTTACATATTTATGTGATTAGACTTATTAGCGTACACAAAAGTAACTCTTAAGACCATGAGTTGCAGGAAAATTGCTGATCTGTGTTGGTACCATACACTGATGAATTCACAAGTTGAGGACCACATCCCCCACCTCTGGCTCCATATCAATGCCAACCCCCCCAAAAAAAGCAGATTCATTTAATAAGGAGTTCTATTATTATGGAGACTTCTGAATTTAAAATTTTAAAATGTATATGTGACTATTAAAATTATGTCCATCATAAACAAGTTATAGAAAGTCTGATCTTCAAGTTTAAAATGATTATCCCTTTTTGATAAGAATTTTAGAAACAACTTTAAAACTTATGACTATGTCTAGACTTTACAGAGAATGCATCTTAAATTGACATTCACTTGTCCCTGAAGACATTTCTTCATGTTTCATGTGTTCATGTTCATATATCAGGACCAAGAAGAGAGCACAGTGATAATACCAAAGATATGTGATATTCTCCACATATAATATGGAAGAGTGAGAAAATATCTAATATCTGCTATTTGCTCATCTTTGCTTTGTCCCTCCTACCTCTAAGATAAACTACAAATTTCTATTTTGGTATTTAAAACCCTTTACATTTTGAGGCCAGCTAGCCTTTTGAGGCTTAGTTTACATTTCTTCACCTCATGACGTTTGAATTTGAGGCAAACTAGCCTGCTTGCTATTCCCCATTCAATATGAATCATCTCCTGCCTTTGCACAAAGCTATTATCCATGTCTAAAATACTTTCCCTCCTTACCTTCCCACTGTGGAATCCCCCAAAGTCCTGCAATTACCCAATAATCATGGCCTACAAAAAATTTTTCCTCATCTCCTTAAGGTACTAGTATTTCCTAGGAGAATTTAAACTCCTTGAGTTTGATTTTGATTTTTTATCTCCAGCTTCTAGCACATAGGCATTTGATATATACTTTTTCAACTAAATTTCTTATGACCTAGGAAGAAAATATGTAGTGGTATTCTGTTTAGGAGAGTTCACTCATTCAGCTAATAACTTCATATGACCCTGCTCTTATTTTTGAGGTTCCTTTTCTTCATCATCCATTTTGTTTGACTTTTTGAAAAATATTCAAATGGAAATGCTCAATTAGTAGAAATACCATGAAAGGGATTCTTATGTTGATATGAGGTTTTGACATTTCCTTCAGTGCCAAGATTTAGTAATTGTATGACACATTGAATTGGTCTTTGTAGGAAAGTGATCTCTTTTTTTCATTATTTTCTGATTCTTATTAGTCACCCCAAGAAAGGAAAACCACTAGCTGTCATTCGGGCAGGCAGCTTTTATTGCACCTGCTGTGGGTCAAGGAACTAAGCTAATCTCTGAAGATACCAAAAAGGGTACAACCTCTGTGGTCCTAAGGAAATCATGGTCTAAAATCAGAGGAGGGGAAAACAGCTTGAACATAACTCTGCACAAAGATCTAGACAGGATAAATCATAAATGATTGGAATTGGGAAAGCTGAGAACAAAAAAGATCCTTCCCAACAAATATTTGACCTGATTTTTTTTTTACCAGACCTGTGGTTTCATTAGTATAGGGAATTTCCAATTAATAAACTCTTCTTTACCAATGTAGATTGGCACTCATTTTCATTTTGAGAATTGCCTGGGACACCGAAAGGTAAAGTTTTGTGCTCAGGATCACAGAGCCAGTATATGTCAGTTAGAACTTCAACTTAAGTCTTTCTAACTTTGATCCTGACTCTTTACCTCCCAAGTCACACTTCCTTGTT
This sequence comes from Sarcophilus harrisii, assembly GCF_902635505.1. Classification (NCBI taxonomy): domain Eukaryota; kingdom Metazoa; phylum Chordata; class Mammalia; order Dasyuromorphia; family Dasyuridae; genus Sarcophilus; species Sarcophilus harrisii. Next base: position 106,975,572 of record NC_045427.1, on the reverse strand, counting down.
GACATGAATTTTTAAAAATATTATTATCAATAATTGCTTTTGTAATTAAAGATGTATCTGCCCTATAGAACCATAGGGAAGTCTCTCAGGAATTAATAAGAAACACTCAGTTATATACTTTTAGATTTCTAAATAGCTTTCCTTGCAACAATCTGCTGACTAGTAATAAGAATGGTATAATCATTTCCATTTTATAATAATGATAGTAAGAATAATGAGTCCTTTGGATAGCAAGGAGATCAAATCAGCCAATACCTAAAGAAATTAATTCAGACTATTCATCGAAAGGACAAATACTGAAGTTGAAGCTTAAATGAGATTCATTGGAAAAGACCCTGATATTGGGAAAGACTGAAGGCAAAAGAAGAAGGCAGCAGAGGATGAGATGGATAGATAGTGTCATGAAAGAAACGAAGATGAGCTTGGACAGATTTTGGGAGATAGTGGAGGATAGAAAGGCCTGCTGTGCCATGGTCCAGGGGGATCTGAAGAGTTGGGTACGACTGAACAAATCAACAACAATACCATCACTAGCAGCTAACACTTCTATACAGTATTCCAAAATTGTTAGTGTAGTTTTAAGCTCTAATAATTTAGAACTTTTAAAGTTTTAGAATCCATATGATACTTTAGATGTCAATGCTTTAAGGTTCTACAGGTGCTTTTATATATCATCACACCCAGTCCTCACAGCAAACACCAGAGCTAAGCACCATCCCCATTTCACAGATACAGAACTCAGGACCCAAAATTGTTAAGGGACAATCCCACAGTCACACAGCTACTTAGTGTCAGAAATGTCTCATTTCCCATCTCTAAGCACTGGACTATTTCTAGTATACCATACAAAATAAGGCTCAGAGCTTAAGCAAGCTTCTCAGAGTCATAAGGTTAATATACAGGGATCTGGGGCACACAGTTATTTGACCTTCAGATTTAATGCTCTTCTAACTTTGCCATACTCCTTTCTACCATACCATACTATTATATCTACAAGACCTTATTAATAGACTCTTGGTTTAGTCTTTATGTTCAAAATGGTTCCCCTCAAAAAGAGGGCTCTATTGTTCTTGTCATTTCAAGTATTTTTTGTTTTTAACTGAAATATGAATGAATAAAACAAGTGTGGGTGAATGAGCCTATAAATGTGTCAACACAACCTCCAGTGAAAAAACTCTACTCTTGGCTCTCTGTAAGATATCATTGTTTTCCAAGTTTATGATTAATCACTTTTGAGAGATTCTAAATTGGACTTTCCCAATCAACAATAAATGTCTATAAATATAACATTAGATTCAAATATATTAATCAATTTTATTTTTTTATTTTTAAAGCAATTTTATTTAAGCCACATAAAGGCATTATGTTGAAATTTTTATATTTCACTTGAAGCATATGAGAAATGTTCAAGCATTTACTAAATTTTCTAAGATGTATTATTTTACACAAAGTAAAATGTATACATTGTGATAAAAAATGCTAAAATTTTCCTTATCTTGAATTAAACATAATCATATCTGAATCACATGGAAACTATTAAGATAAAAAATAAGAAAACATCAATACTTAACCAACAGCCCTACTGATTTTGTTCAATTTGTATCACCTACACACCTCACACAAAACCATGAGAATAAATGAGATACAGTTTTCATTCTCAAAGGCGCTGTATAATTCTAAGGTTGCTATTAAATATCAAATAATGGCAACATCTGGTTCTGATAGCTGGTTATTTGCTTGCAATTTCCTTTTCCTTACATCAATTGAATGCAAAGGAAAGCTTTTATATAGTAGTGTCAATTTCCATATGTGTATAATCCTTGACCTCTCTGTTGACACTGCAAACAAAAGTAGCAATGGTGATGATTTTGTCATACTGAAGCTTCTTCACTAAGAATTAAGCAGAAACTACCAACTTCATTTGTCCATTCTTGAAGTCATCTTTTTTTCATTCAAGTTTATTTCGTTTATACTTAGAATAATGTTCTCTCTTGGGAACCAGATAACAATATGATTCCTTGGCAAATCTCCAGATTCTATCCTATAATTGTATACATCCACTGTTGTTCACTGGCTTTTACCAAGGGGCACAGGAATAAAATAAAAAGCATAAAACTTTAAATGACCTCTTACTCCTGGGGAATAAAATAAAAAATAGTCCTCTTTCATGTGTTATTATCATTATTTTATATAATACATATTTTATTAACATTGTTTATTTAGATGTGCTATGGAATACTCTAGTTGTTTTTATTTGTATCATTATATCTGAATAATTTCTGTATGCACCTCATTTCTGTTATAACTTATGACATTCAACTCACCTGACCTCAGAGGAAAGTTTCTTTTTAGTTCATTTTAAAACCATAAAATTAATTTGATTGAGAGCCTTGGTCTCTAATCATCTATGAATCCAAGATAGTGATGTTGATATTTAAAGGCAGAATTTTATAGTTCTAGATCTTTTCACTTAGCCAGAGTCACAGTGAAGTCTTTTTAAATATTGTGAAAACTTAGTCCTGAAAAGTTGTTTTTTTTATTTTCAGCAGAAAAACATAATTAAGTTGTTGATAAATTGGTGACCCATGAAATTATAGCATCACATTTATTTATCTTCCAGCTATTCTCACAGACAGTTTCATCATTTTGTCTTTTTTGGAGCAAAATAAATTGTGTTATATTCAGTTTACTAAGAAGTTGGATTCCCCGGATGTAAATAAAAGATTTGAAAAACTCTCCACTTCAGAATATAAGGTAAAAATGTCAGTTAATAATATTATATAAATCACCAGTATTTGTTAGAGCAGAAAATTGGTTGATTTGTTCCTGATTTATCATGTATAATAGAATATGTATTAGAATAGATATACCTAGTCTAATACATGTATCTGTGTATACACACACACACACACACACACACACACACAGTTATCTTCTTTGCTAAGTTATCTACATATTTTATTATATATATATGTATATATAGCTTAGCATGATTTTGAAGCTAAATTTCCTCTAGTAGCAACAGTCCTATTACTGAACTTATTTTTATTTTAATAATAGCAGTACAAAAACATTTGTAGAAATTAGCAGAACTTTTTGAAGCCAAGGACTGATAATTGAGAAAATTATACCCAATCTCTTCTGATATTCTGACTTTTTTGCTAGGTACAGCAGGAATACTTTTATAATCTTTCCTAAAGTCATAATTCTACATACAACCTAGCAATCCTGTCTCACAGAGTAACAAAAGAAAGGAGGAGAAAAACACTTTCAAAGAACAACAGAGAAGTGTAGTAAAGGAAGGATGTGGAGACTCCCTTAATATGCCTGGAAAAAAATGAGAAAAGAAAATTCCTTCATATGTTAGTATTTTTCCTTCACTAACTCTGGGTAATTTGTTTTCTTGTATCAGGGACTTTACTACTATAAAGCAAGATTTTTATTTTAAATGATGTGTTTAATTTAAGTTTTTGCCACATTATATTTTAACTTGCTTGAAAGGAATACTCTCTGCTAGGATGAGTATCTAATACATTTTCCAGGCTGTTTCAGTCCAAGGCCTCCTTTCAGCACTGACTTGTGTTTGCGAGATTGAGCCAACCTCTGTAACGCTGGATTTGAGACAGTTCACTGTTCACCAGGAACTGAGCTGATACCTTCTTTCCCTTAAAAAAGATGCACACTTATGCCATATTTATAGCACCTTTTAGAAAAGAGTAAGATTTTTAGAAGCTACCATCTTTATAGCCAGAATCTTTAAACTTAATGATTTTAGAAGAATGATACTTAGCCTAACACTGTACTTTGGACCTATTTCTTAATTTTTCTGACTATTGACATAACTAAATGGATTTTATAAGTACTGTGATTTTTTAAATAAAAGTGTGGCAGTAAATCTGAACTAATAACACCAAGTGTCCTAAATCAATTGTTAACTGAATTTTGCTGATTATCAACAGTATGGAGTTTCTGAAAGATTTCTTTGTATAATATCAACCTTTGTTCCCAGAAAAATGATGGTAATCCTTATATACTTTTTGTTTAGCAAAAACTGAAAAAAGTATTAGCTAAATACTAAAATTTCAATGGGATGTCTTTATATTAGAATGGCTAGCTAAAAAAAGTCCAATATTTAAAGCTATATAATAGCTCATATGAATCCCCTTAAAAGAGAAGCTAAGTTTTACAGGTACTTTTAATGTTATCAAATAAATTAATAAATGACTGGTTTACATAACTCAAGTATAGACAACTGTCCTGTAATAATCTTCCTTAGTGATAGGTATCTATTTCTCAATGGGAGCAAAGATAAATTGTTAAGATATTATACTCTCTTATGGACTTCAGTGCTTTGATGAATCCAGGATTTCATCAGGTGGAAAACTCTTTCCATCACTACACATCACAATCCATCCATGCCATTTCATTCTATGCAATTTATATCTGTATCTTTCCATAAATCTTCTATAGAGGATTTGTCCAATGCACTTAGTTCTTTCTCTGGAATTCATGCCATCCTTCTGTCACGTGGCCAGCTAACCTTCTTTTCATTGTACATATTCTCATGAACTTGTCATGAAAAACAGATTTAGGATTGGGTTCTTGCTGCTCAAGAGAGGTAATAGCTATTCAATTATTTTCCTTTTGCATTTCTGTCTGTGAATTTAGGGAATACAGATTTCCCAAGGCATTTCTAGAAATTCATATTTTTCCTCTAAACATACTACTAATTTTATTTTCTAATGGCCACTTTTTTCCCTTTTATATCAGAAGTAGATTAAGATAAATTAATATTAGGGAGTTGTATGCAAATTTTAATTTATACTTAAAAGCACAAAATGCACGTGTCTCTGTAATTGTCCATTTGAGTTGTTTTTTTTTTAAAGAAAATGCTCAAGTAAAAGTGGGGAATAAAGTATGATTATTCCATTATTTTACAAATTTGCCATACATGAATTCTTTTAAATGCAAATAATTTGGCAAAGAAATTATAGGGTAAAAATATTGAAACTATTGACCTGTAACAAGTTTTTCTTTCTATGGCTTTTTAATCCATTTCAATTTACTGAACAGTGAGGAAATAGTACAAGGAGTTAAATGTTTACCATGAGAGAACAACATTGGTAATTACTTTGATTTCAGTTCCTTTTGATGTGTATTCAGAGGATGAAGAGGTCAATAATATTATGGCCATGCAAATAGAAAAGGGTTCTTTTTGACCATATTTTTTAAAAAAGCAAAGGATTATTAAAGCATTAACCTTGATTTTAATGGCCTTGGTTGAGTGGTGAGATCACAATTTGGATGAGCCTGATTATTTACTAAATACAATACATAAATGCAACGGGTTCTTAACACCCATTGCACTCTGGCATTATCGCATTACTGCCATCCTTTGTTGCCTTGCAGACAGGAATATGAAAGCAATCTGTCATGTAGTGAGACTGGCTCCAGAAGCATTTCTCTGATAAGAGGACCCCCTGCCCTTTGCTAGTGTCTGGTCCAGTAGGCTTAGCCATGCGCTTAATCCCCAGAAAGTGGTTCGATTATTGCTGACCAGCAATGGCAAGATAGTTTTTTTTTTCTTCCTAGCTATCAACCTTCCATTAATTCCTTAAGCAGAAATGCAGTGCAATCTATATTTCCTTGGCATGTGTCACCCAGATGTGGTGCATTGCTCATGTTTTCAAATAACCGTGTTCCAAAATAACATAGTTTGAATAATAAATTCTGCAAATCCTTCCTGAGAAATAGAAGCACAGTCTTTATGAGCTGCATAAACTTTATGTTCCTAATTGTTATTTGTTTCCATCTTGCACCATCTATGTGTGTGCATGTATATATAATATATTTGTAAATTGCTCATACTGATATTTGTCATATATCCTTTCTTCTTTTATTGTCATAAATCTTTTTTCTTTATAACTATTAACTTATGTTTGAAACAGTCGTCAGAGGCTTCTGGTTGGCAGCACTGAACTTGTCATTTCATATTGCTGGTCTTAAATCCTGTGCGTAGGTCGATGCTGTCAAGCAACCATGACTGTACATTTTGGTATTGATTAGAGTCACTGCAGAAAATCCCTTCTGAACCCACATTGTTCCTTTTTATTCCTTTGACTAAAAATGGGCAAATTTTGAGCATTTATCTTTTTTAGAGATGTCAAAAGAATTTGAAAAATTCTGAAACATAAGAACATATTTAACATGTATTTTTATATGCACTTAAATTGAATCTACATATATAGAAGACACTTTAAATCTTGTATTTTGAGGTGTTTTTTTTTTTTTTTTACTTTTCAAAAAACTAATGTTTCTTGTACTTCCCTCCCCCATCATTTTTGATACCTTAGATATCCTACCTGGAAATACCTGGCCCAATCACCCGGAGAATAGTACGTCATCTAGCTATCAATTGTATTCAAGATATGGCCATTTGTTGGTGGGAAATATCTAGTGATGATGTTTGGCCTTGGTCTCCTATTTCTAGTGAAAAGGACAGAGCTAATCTGTTCTTACTAGCTTGTAACCATGGAAGACTGGAGGTAAGATTCAATGTTTTATTATTCTTGGTCAATTCTGGTAGGGGAAATACTTTAAACTGAAGTGTATTTCTACAGAATATAAAAAGTATGGATATATTTTAAAGACCAAACAAGATAACCTTAGTGTAGTGAGATCTTCTGACCTGAAATCAATGTCCTTCTTCTAGTAGCACTTCTCCTAAATGCCTTGATTTATTTTCTTTGGCCTTTAAAAAAATATTTCATATGCATGAATATCTAAAAGGATGGCCTGCCCCTATGCATTTTGTATCACCTGACATTTCAGGCTTACTGTAATTCTATACTTGCATTTCTATTAATTAACATCTTCAAATTTTCAAAACTTATCCATCATTAAATATGCCAACAAGGATTTATTGATATTACTAAATTATAAAGCAAGCAAAAGGTTTAGAGCTCGAAAACATCTTAGAGATCATCTGCTCCAAATTCAATTTAATTTTCAATTCAGTTTAACAAATATTTTTTAAGTGCCTACCATGCTCAAAGTCCTGTGCTAAAGGCTGAGAATACAAAGAGATAAAAGGAATAGTCCTGCATTGTAGGAGGGGAAAGGATGAGTCAGAGAGGGATCACAGCTGGGAATACCAGAGAAAGCTTTCTGCAGGAAATGACATGTGAACTGAGCTTCCAAGGTTGACAAGGATTCTACAAGTCAGAGTGAAGAAGCTATATGAGCAAAGGCTTGCATAAAGATATTGAATTAGAATATGGAATTTAGATTCCTGGAACACATTTGATCAATTTGCCAGCAACATAGAATTTGTAAGAGAGAATATATGAAAGAATCCTGGAAAAGTAAATGGGATCCAGAATGCAGATGCTTCAAATGCCAGCATGAGGAATAGACAATGGGAGCCACCAAGAATTTTTTGAGCAGAAGATTGACACAGAATCAGGAAGATTATTTTGGCAATTGGGTGAAAGATAGATTGGAAGCAGGAAAACTATGTTATTCTAAGAGTACAGGTGAGAGATGATATGATTCTGAAATAGTATATGGAGTATAGAGGAGAGCAGATATTACAGGAAACATTGTGAAAGTAGAATCAGACTTGCCTAATGATTAGATGTGTGTGGGGGGACTTGAAGGATAAAAAAGAATCAAGGATAACCAAAATCATGAATCTGGGTGATAAGATCATAGAATCTCAGGCTTGGAAGGGACCTCAGAGACCATATAGTTTAATTTATAGTAATTGAAGGAAAATCCACTTAATGGTACATATTATTGAGAGTACAGAATTTGCAGTTAGGAAGATGTGAGTGCAAATCCTATCGTGTATGCCATTCTGCCTTTCTTGGGATTGCTTTGTCCCTTAGGTACTGTACTTCCCAGGTGTTGATCTGGCCCTCTCTCGGCATGCTTATGGTAGGTTGCCTAAATTCTGGACTCTCTGGGACTCACCTTTTCTCCTTGTCTGGTTCCATGTTTGGTTTCATAAGCCCTGGGTTTATCTCCACTGAATTGGTTATCTCCAAATTATCCTAGCAATACCTTGTTCATGCATAATTGTTTCTATATTTTCTCCCCTATTAGATTGTTAGCCCCTTAAACTACTGACTATCTTTTATCTTTTTTATAGCACAGACTTTCCAGGATTAATGTAAAGATCAAATGAGATTTAGCACAAAGCATTTAGCACAACACCTGGTACATAGTAAGTGCTTAATGAGTGATTATTGTTGACTGACTGACTGAGCTTTTGCATGATTTTGTCAGTGTTTTGTGAAATCCTAGATAGGATGAAGGAACTTATGGATGTTTATTTTTTATTTTCTTCATCATTGTTCCTTCTGGTGCATTTTGAAAGAATTTTGCAAGATTTCAGGGGTGTGTTTGTATGGAGGAAATCACAGTTTCTGAGGATTTTTGAGATAGAATTGAGAACCCTAATCATATGGAGGTGACTATGGGGTTTTGAAGTTATCCCAATGTAATCTAGTCTCTTCTAGCAGGTTCTATCATGCTTTAAAAAAAGGTTTCAAGCCTAGTATAACACTGGCTTTTTGAAGACCAGTTTAGCCAAGTACAGAGATCTGTATCACTAGTAGACAGGCTACTTGGCGATGAATTCCTTGGCAAAGTCAATCTATGCAATAAAAGAAAATAAAAAGATCCTCTTAATCTATGTGGTTGGCTCCTTTCCCCAGTGCACAATGATGGCAAAGTTGTAGAAAATGCAAAGAATACCAAGTTTTAGACCATCTACAAAAATTAACTAAGCTATTAATACTCTAAACGTGAGACCTTTCTCCACTGTCCAACAAAGAAAAATATAAAGGATTTTATCAAAGAAACAAGAAAGCAAAAATGATAGAGAGTGACAGATAACTGATTAATGGTCCTCATGCTCTACTGGTACTTTATTGATATTATAAGAAAGCAATGAATTCCTTTGGCATATTGAGTTAATACCCTCTGCCAAACTTGGGAAACTTGGAAAAGAGACACACAATGCCTTGCACAGGCATAAGCAAATTATGATTTGCATAATTGAGAAAATATAAAACCATGCCTGTTGTCTGAGGACCATAAAATACTCCATCTCTCATCCCTATGCCTTGTATAGGTTGTTCCCAATTCTTGGGATGCACTCACTCCTCATCTCTGCCATTTAGAATCATTAGTGTCCTACAAAACTCAGTTCATATGCTATCTTCCATATAATATCTTTCCTGATTTCTATGCCCACCAGTTGCTAGCTGCTAATGTTCCCCTCAAAAAAGTATTTGATATTTATTTTGTATATACTCACTTATATAAAATCATCTCCCACTCCCTACCTCCTTGAAGGTCAGGAAATTTTCATTTTTGTTTTTTTTTATTTGCCATGGCATCAGGTAAGCATTTAAAAATATTTGTTGATTGATCAGTTGGCTAGCCTAGCTTTGTTTGGAGAGGTTCATCACTTAGAACCTGGTCACAAGGTAATAAATTATTTCAGCCATATTAATTTGTGAAGATAACCAACTAAGAACAATTATGATCTATATTGGTGAAGGGAGAACTCACAGCAGTAAAATCACAAATCCTTATAACAAATAACCAGTTCCATTTCAGATCTTTTGCTTTATTAATTTGGTCGTATTTTTTCATTGCTTTTATGAATCATATCATATGAATAATAATCAGGTTTTATTACTGTGTGAAGACCACATATTTTAAAATCAGCCAGAGTCAGGAATTCAGGTTAGGGGAAAATTGTCAATCTTTATTCTCAGTGAAGAAAGATTGGAGGTGGAAGGGAATGGGCAATAGCAATGTGTGCAGCTGAGTCAAGAAGCTAGCTAGACCAGCAGCCACATGACCAGCAGCTGCTAGCATGGAACCCAGGCCCAATCTCTCCCAGCTTCTCTTCCTGTCTCTCTGCCTCCCCCCACCAAAATCGTCATTTCCTATACAACGCATCAGGACTTGCACAGAGAGTGGGTGGGGGCCATTCTTTATCCAAGCATGTATATTAATATAGTCCAATTACTATTTAGCCTCATGTGGTTGGGACCTCAGTGCATCAACTCAAGCCTCAGCCCATTACATTACTGTATGAGGTTATTTTATCCTATTTCCGTTTTCTTGAAGTTAGTTCTTAGGCTTAGTAGTTAAAGCTTGGGTGGTATTATATCTCAAATCTATGAACTAATATAATGATACATCAAAAATAGGAGAAATAGAAATAAAATTGAACATTTCTGTAGGTTGAACTATAAATATATCACAAACAAATATTTTGCTTTGGAGAACTTAATTTCTTATTTTAAGTGAATTAATATATGTTTTTATTTCTCTTCATTGTGATATTTATGTATGAAACTATTTATTCTTTGAATACATTACAGGTTCCACTAATTAAAGATATGTGTTATAGAAGTTTACGATGTAAAATTAGCAGTTTCCTTAAATCCAAAAAATAAATCAAACCTTTCTTTTATTCTGAAAAAAGATAATTCAGTCACTGAGAGCTTATTTCTAATTTTTTTTGTTTTCTTTTATCTCTTCATTAAGCCAATTTTCTGCTCAGAATCCATGTTAGAAATCTTATTTGATTCACTATGTAAGCTTTATCTATTATTCACTATCCCAAAAGAAAAAGACTGTAATTCTTTTTGCCTTTGCATTTAAAAGTTTGCTTTATGGACCTCAGTGTTATTTTATACCTATCTACATAGAGGAGAGGGAGGAAATTCACCTTAAAGTTCTATAGCTAAGGACTTTAGTGTCAAGGATTAAAAGATCATATTCATTTTCTTTAGTATTCTGATTTTTGAGTTTGTATTTTAAGGTTTGAATGCCTTTTAACTTTTGTTCTGATTAGTTTTAAAAGTCCATTAGCTATAAAAATATTCTCCAATTTTATCCTTTTTTAGATATTTTTAAATATTTGTTTTAATTTTAGTTAATATAAGTATGTTGTGTCAATGTAATGATTTTTAGTCTATAGAACCCATAAAAGTGTAAGAAGATTGTATAATAGTTCCCTTTTACAAGTATGAAGTTAAGGTAATGACTTTGGGCCAAGATGGTTGCCTGAATGGAAAATAGTTTACCTAGGTCACATATTCATCTTTAGTAAAAATATAAAATTCACGTCAGTATGAATAATGATGATAAAATCCAATGAGAAACTACAGTGGATTTTTTCCATCTAGGAACTGCATAAAATACATTACTAAAACTGCATAAAATAAAACTCTATATGGCATTAAAGGGTGCCATTAATTCAGCCAGCACCAGCAGCTTTCCAGCAAGACCAACAAATGGCCAGTAACACCAGTAGTCTGCAAGGCTCTGATTCTAGAGACAACAAGAGTGAAGGACCTCTTGAAAAAGTCCCATGGAGGTCAGAAAACTTAGGGAGGGGTGGTACAGAAAGCCTAAAACTTGTGACTTTGGAAGTCCTTGGGAAACAGCTATGACTAGGATAATGTGGCAGCTTTCATATCAGGATAGTTCAGGCATCTGAAGATTCCAAGATTCTTAACTTCTATTCTGAGATAACATGAAGATCCAGCCCTTGGAATCTCAAAGATCCTATGGGGCTTAACACCACAAGGTAGAGGTCAGTATAGGAACCCAGGGACTAATAACAAAATTTTGCAGGGGGTACCATCATAGAGGTTGTACTCTGACATTCACACAACGCACCAGTTCAGGAACAAAAGCTTATCTTTCTGATAAGTATATCAAAGAAAATAACAATCATCTGAATTTTTAAAATCAGTGTAGATCTAAAGATCCTTTCAACAGAAGAGAATACTTGTGCTAATTCCAAGCAGTGACTCAAAGAAAAAAAATATGACATTCCACAAGGTTTATATGAATATCTAGAAATGAAACAGGAATGGAGGCTCTGGAGGAAAGAATTGGAACGAAAATGAATGACTTAGAAGAAAAGAAAGTGAACCTTATACATGGACTCCCTGAAAACTAGAATAGGCTAAGAGTAGATCACTGAGTCAATAATTCCATGAGATAGAAAGAAAAATGAAAACAAAACCAAAAGACTGAAAAATAAATAGAAAAGGAGAAAGATGTCTGAGATATGTGGGTGTGTCTGTCTGTATTTCCATCCAGGAAAACATGTCAAGAAAAGAAAATTTAGGAATCACTGAATTGCCCCCAAACCACAATAAAAGCCTGGATATATATATTTAAATTATAAATAAAATCTAAACCTATTAGAATCAGAGCACAAAGAAATTTTGTTGGCCGCATATCACATCATTGACTCATAATGGACTTACTTATCTACAGAGTTGTCCAGATGTTGTCCAAACAAATTGTTTTCCAGTCACCCTTCTCTTAGCTTGTACTTATGAAGTTGAACTTTTGAAAACATGTCCCATATATACCTTAAAATTAAACCTGTTTATCTTAATATGATTATGTCTCTCATTGGCATCATCAATTATCCTGAGTCCCTTGTTTGAAAATTTTTATGTCTTTGACTCTTGCCTCTCCTTCATCTTTCATGTTTGATTAGCTATCAAATCGTATTACTTCTAACTACATATTATTCCATTTCTCCTCTCCACCCTCACTTCTTGATTCATCCTATCACCATTGTTATCAGCTTCCTAGAATCTCTTAGTATCCTCCTAACAGTTTTTTCCAACTTTATTCTCCCTTACCAAACCGTCCTTCCCAACATTGCCAACCTCTTATTCCTAATATATAGATCTGGTTATATTATTCTCTTCTTCAAAAATTTTGAGTGGCCCCTTCTGACTTAAGAAATGAAGATCAAATTTCTTTTGCTTGGCATTCAATAATAATGATTAATAAATTGCTTTTTACCTATACTGCTTTAAAATATACAAAGTCCTATTCTAAGAAACATTCAGAATGCAATGTCCTCACTTAACAGATGAGGAAACTGAAGTTCATAGAGATAAATGGCTTGCCTAAGTTCATATAGTTAATAAGAGTCAAAGCTAATACTCAAACCTAGGTTTTTTGACATTAAATAATTTTTTGGGGGAGGAACAAAACATTTATTAAGCACCTACTATAGGTTAGGAAGAAGACATAAATACAATAAAGGATCCTTGCCTTTGTGGAGTTTAGCTCTCATTGGAGGAATTAAGCATGTTCACAAATGCATGAACAAGATAGATTGGAGAGCCACCTCATAAGCACATTTAACTTACATAGATTTAATTTTACACAAAAGAGAGAAAAGCAAAAATTGTGTGAGAAATTCTACTCACCAATCTACTTGGTGAGTACATATTCTGGATCATTGTGAAATGGAAGACGTGAATCTGCTGTTCTCTAAGTCAGTGCCAGTTCCTCAGTATCAGTGCTCAGCCTGAGAAAAGCATCACTAGCCAGGTTCAGAGGCATCTGAATAGTATAATATTCAGATAGAATAGTAAGAGAAGACTTCAGCTAGCATTCTCTGGTGTCTTTCTGCCAAAACCAAACATTTTGACTATTGACATTTTAGTTTGTCCTAATTATCATTTCATCCTTCACAGGATAAAGAAGAAACTTTTATTCCAGATCTGAGTCTTGCTAAGAAAGAACTAGGTTTTTAGAAAGATGAAGGAGTGAAAATGAGGGTACTTGAGGGGAAATAATTTCTCCTTAGAGTCTGTGATAGGAAGGGACATGCTGGGCATAATCTGATTTGCATGCTAGATTTTGGGAGAGCAGACTTTAAAGTGTTCAATGAAAAGGTAGGTAAGATACCATGGACTACAATGCTATATAAGAAGTCAACTCCGGAGGGGTGAGCTCTCAAGGATTACATTCCCAAAAGGAAATAAAGCATCTAATGAAGAGGGAGAACTGTAGTCATCTGAAAAGACATATGAATACACAGAGGACTCACCAAAGCAACACATATTTTTTAAAAAATATGTAAGGAAAATAAAAGTAAAGATAAGCAAAAAGGAATATCAAGTTCTGGAATTTAAAAGGAGCTGAGGCTGGCAAGGGCTAAAGACAGACCAAAAATGTTTTCTTCTTTTATAAAATCTGTATTAAAGGAGGATTTATAGCTCCTACTATACTATAAGTCCTGTCAGAGCACACTTCCCTCACCTTCCCTTTTTTCCTCCCAATTAGCCATTGTCTCATTCCATCAATTTCCACCCCTACAGAAACCTAGAGTACCTGCTAGACTCACTTCCCAGTGGGGATAAGCAAGGGTCCTATATCTCTTGCCCTTCATTGCTGCTCATACCACTTGGATCCATCAATCAGCCAATATTTTTAAGCACTTACTATCTATCAGCCACTGTGTTAGGCACTAGGGACATAAATCCAATAAATAAAGTAATCCCTATTTTCAAAGAACTTGCGTTTTTAATGGGAAAAATTAAAATCCACCTTGTTACTATAGCCCAAGGTCCTCTGGGCTTTACCATCTGCACTAAAGAGGCAGTCAGTGGCACCAGGGGATAAAGCTTAGGGATGGAATCAGAAGCACCAGAATTTAAATCCAGCCTCAGATGCTTACAGACTGTGACTCTGGGAAAACTAGTAAACTGCTGTCTTCCTCAGTTTTCTCATCTGTAAAATAGGGATAATAATGATATCTACCTCCCATGGACCAAATGAAATAATATTTGTAAAGTTCTAACACAATTCCTGGCAAATGGTAGGTGTTTACTAAATGCTTATTCCCTAATTTCCTGAAGCTGAACCCTTTTATAAATTTTTTTGCCTCTTGATCAGTATATAAGTTCTTTGAGAGGAAGAATTGTCTTGCTTTTATTTTTGAATCTCCAATGCTTAACCTTATGCTTAGCACCTATTAAATGCTTAATAAATAGTTTCTCATTTCAATCATAAGAGAATAGATAGGATCACTATTTGAGATACATGGAATAATGATAACTGCACAGAATGAGGATAGGGACTGACATACAAGCAATGAGATCACATATTCTCTACATGTTTTAGTTAATTGAAAGATGATGAAAGTATGGACCATTGTAGAAAACTGCTTCCCAAAGCTTGCTTGTTCCTTATAAATACTTTCATTTAAGAAGGCTTCATTTCATGTACTCTCCCCAAAAAAGATTGTATATAGGGAATCCTTATAGATTGTATATGGGAAAGTCTACAGGTCAGTAGTTATGGTTGTTCTTTCCATCACCTTTTGCAGTATTAATGATATGAATATTTTCCCCTAGCCTCTGTTGTTTTTTCTCTTATTTCTTAGCTTGAATGTCTTTTCCTTGATTAGTCCCCTCACATCTTTGTTTAATTTGTGTTTTTCCTCTCCCTTTCTTTAGTAGGCAGAGAAAACCGAAATGAATTTGGTAATACCATATTAAGCCGGTACAGTGCTTATTGTCAAAAATCAGGTGAGGCAAAAAGCAGGGAGATATATGCCCAATAAATATTTTCACCATTGTAATTATCGGAGTCCAAGTCAAGGGGAGATTCCCCATGGATAGTGAGGCCCACCAGATACTCCTGTTGGTCTCTGTTGCATCAAGGCCCAACATTTGGCAGATGTGATCAATCAGTAAACATTTCTAAGGATCTTACAATGGACCAGCCACTGTGTTAAGCACTGGAAATATCAAAAAAGGCCAAAAACAGTCCCTATTTTCAGTGCTCTTGCATTATAACCAGGGAGATATAAATAACTAGATAAATATGATATATTCAAAATAGATGGAATCATTCCAAGGTTTTTGTACTGTTCATTCATAAACACAGACAAGACTAAATACATGGAGAGTGTCTATTGTCCAGATTCCACCATGCATTTTTTTTTATTTAATAGCCTTTTATTTACAGGATATATGCATGGGTAACTTTACAGCATTAATAATTGCCAAACCTCTTGTTCCAATTTTTCACCTCTTACTCCCCACCCCCTCCCCCAGATGGCAGGATGACCAGTAGATGTTAAGTACATTAAAATATAAATTAGATACACAATAAGTATACATGACCAAAATGTTATTTTGCTGTACAAAAAGAATCAGACTCTGAAATATTGTACAATTAGCTTGTGATGGAAATCAAAAATGTACCACCATGCATTTTTAATGTACTATAGAATTTGTTCAACAATGTCTTAAGTTAGGATAGAGGTAGTGCAGATGGACAATGAGTTTGATTCAACCTTAAAAAGGAGGAAAAGACTGAGTGGGCTAAATTGCTTGGGGAAATAAGAAGCTTATTTACTAACTCCAAGCTCTTCATGAAAGCACAGGTCCTTCTTTTATTGACATTTCAGCAGAATTTCTACATCCCAAGAGCTTTGCATAGTTCCTGGAATATAGCAGGAACTTAATAAATACTGGTCATTGATTCACTGATTGTTAAATGGCAACAATGCATGGAATGCCACTGATTCTGAAAAATCAAAAATGAGTATCACACCAACAATGGAAAGATGCATGGTGAATACGAGCAAGCTACAATATATAATCAATGGGCAACTCTAAAAAAGAACAGTTATGAAGGATTTATACCATTAGAAGAAAAGATGGACTGGCATGAGTGAAAGATAATAGGTAGACAGCCAAATTATTTTACTGGTGTACTCAGGATGTTGGGATTAATCAAGAAAAGCCTCTGGTATTTTAGGAAGATCTCCTCTGTGGCAATCTTTTGGGAGAACATTAACAAGACTTGTCCAGAATGGCCAGTCATGGATAGCCTGTTCTCTGTATCTTCAAAGGAAACTCCCAAATTAATGACAGCATAGATACATTTGAGTATTAGATTATTAATTTAATATCCTAAAGATTATCACTTACTAATTCGTACCCCAGGCGACTGGTATTTTTGTTTGTGATAACATTTTTTGTTGAAACTTTTTATTTTCAAAACATTTTTCATGATTGATCCTTGCAAAACGTTGGTTTCCAATTTCCTCCCTTCCCTCCATCCCCTCTCCTAGATCTCAAGTAATCCAATATATGTTAAACATGATAAAATATATGTAAATCCAATAGAGGCATACGTACTTATACAATTATCTTGCTGTACAAGAAGAATCAGATCAAAAAGGAAAAAAATGAGAAAAAATAAAATTCAAACAAACAACAACAAAAGAAGTGAAAATGCTATGTTGTGATCCACACTCAGTTCCCACAGTCCTCTTTCTGGGTGTAGGTTGTTCTCATCATCACAAGATTATTGGAACTGGCCTGAATCATACTTGAGAAGAAGTACATCTATCAGAATTGATCATTGTATAATCTTACTGTTACCACATACAATGAAATCCTGGTTCTGTTCATTTCATTTAGCAAATGATAATTTTTTCAGGTTTTCTCATTTATATAATTTGTAATGAAATAATATTAAGATTCTTCTTGTTCGTGAATTCTACATTCCCATGTCTTGATCTTATTCATGATTTGCCATTATCTATTTGAAAGATGTGTTAATGATTAATTTGATATTAAACATTTCTCTTTTCTCATATTCTTTCCCATAAACAAATTGGTTAAATTGGCAACATCCATTAGTTTCTGGGCTTGGAAAATAATTTGGAATCTTGGTTCTTTCTAGGGATGTGAATATGAGGTATGCTCTTAGTTTATAATACAGTGCTTCCTTGATTAAGAACTACAACAATCTCCCAAGTGGTCTGCTTGCTTTAAGTCTCTAGTCAATGCAAATACTGTTGCTAAATTCCAGCATGAGTGTTATCCTCCAAGATGAAAAATAACCTTTTTAGCTTTTTTTTTTAAGCTTTTTTCTTTTTAGCTTTTAAAACCCTTCACAGCCTGTCCCCAACCTATTCATCCAGCCTTCCTGAGTATTACTATTCAGACAAACAGGTCTTGCTATTTCTCACATTCCTTCTGTCATTTTTGTGTCTTTGCATGGCTGTCTTATATGAGTAAAATGTATTCCCTCATTCCTTCTGCCTCCTAGAGAGCCTCTGTTCCTTTTACTTAGCTTATACATTATCTTCTTCATAAGCTTTTCATGAGTCTCTCAACTGTTATTGCCCCTCCATCCCAATTTCTCTTTCATTTAACTATTTTGTATATATTTGTATTTATTCAGTCTGTGTTCATACTGTATGTTTTTATTTGTATTTTTCTTCCCTCACTCCCATTAGAATGTCAACCCAGGGAGCAGGGATTGTTTTACCCTTTCTACTTGTTTCTCTTGTGCCTGGCACAATTAGGCATTTAATAAATACTTGTTGATTGATAGCCTAGAAATAGAACTCCTTTTTAGGAAGTCAGATGTTATTTTCATTAACTTTTAATTTGTTTTCATTCAACACATATTTACTGAATGCCTGTTATATCAAAGCTAGTTCCTATGAAGTTAACCAAGATTGTACTGTGAAGGTATTTGTAATCTATTAATGAAAATATGAGAAGTGCAACAAAAGTTATTATGCAAGAAGGGTCTAAATTTCATAAGAAAAGTAGAAAGCATTTATAGAAATTCAGAGAACAGAGTGATCACTTTTGCCTTAAGGACCAATTAAGACTTCAGAGAAGAAGTGGTATTTGGATTTCCTTTTTTTAATGGATCCATTTGATTTGTTAAAATAAGGGAGAAAAGGGGCATTCTGATCAGAGGCAAAAACAACTACCTCATACTTATCATCTGGAAAAAAATGGAAGAAAGAAAATGGCAATTGTATACATTAAGGGAAAGTAATGTTGGTGGAACAGTGCATTTCAAGAAAGCAATTTTTGAACTGTAATTAAAATGGTTCCAAACTTATGGCATATCCCTTGATTTGATGATAGTACTACTACTAGGCCTTTACCCTCAAAGGAAACAAAAAAGAGTAAAATAACCCATATGAACAAAAATATCTATAGGACCTCTTTTTGTAATGGCAAATGTTGGAAAACTAAGAGGGGAGTCATCAATTAGGAAATGTTGGAACAAATCAAGGTGTATAAATGTAATGGGATTTTATTATACCATAAAAAATGATGTAAGGGAATATTTCAGAGGAACCTAGATAGATTTTTTTTGAACTAATGCAGAATGAAATGAGCAAAAGCAGAACAATTTATTTAGTAACAATGACTTTTTTAAAAAAGAAAAACAACTTTGAAAAACTTTAAAATTCTGATAAATATAATGACCAACCATGATTCCAAAGGACATAATAAAACATGTTATTCACCTTCTGAGAGAGAGGTGATGAAATCAAAGTGCAGAATAACAAACACATTTCTAGAATGTGTCTCAGAATGTATGCCCAATGTGGGGAGTTTGTTTCATATAATTCTGCATATCAAATTAGAGTTGTATTTGTTTTTTACTTTGTAGAAGGAGAACTAATGATGGGGCTCCAAAAATGAAAAAAAAAAGTCAATAGAAAATACTGTGAAAAAAGACAGCTTTGGAAGTGACATATTGAATATATTAGAAAACATTTAATATTGTTCATAAAACACTGGTGGTTTCATATATGGTCCTTTCCCCCTATTCTTTTTTGTATATGGAAATGCTCGTCTTATTGGGGGTTAAGTTCATATTTTTAAAAATATTTTATTTTTTTCAATTACATGTCAAAAATATTTTTACATTTGTTTCTTTTTTTGTTTTGAATTCCAAATTCTATCTTTCCTTCCTTCCCATTCCCCCCTTCCCAGACAATAAGAAGTCCAGTTTTAGTTATCAATGTACAATCATGTACAAGAACATTTCCATATTAGACATTTTGTACAAGAAGACAAGATAGTAGGAGAAGAAGAGGAAGAGGAAGAAGGATGGGGGGAGATGGAGGGAAGGAAAAAGGGAGAAAGTGAGAAAGGGTATATTTCATTGTGTTGCCTTTGGAATTGTCTTAAATCATTGTATTGCTGAGTCTATAGAGCTAAATCATTCATAGGTTTTCATTGTATAGCACTGTTGTTACTGTGTACAAGGTTCTCCTGGTTCCGCTCATTTCATTTTGCCTGATTGTCATTTCTTATAACACAATAATATTCTATCACAATCATGTACTATAATTTAGAAAAGCTATACCATTTTAAAAATATGAAAGAAAACCTCAATAAAAAGAAAGTTGATACTTCCCATTCTACTTTTGAAAAATACTTACTATTGGGATGGTTTTCCTATATTGAGCCTCCCTATAATTTCCCATCCATTTAGCATAGGCTATGCAAAGCAAGTGTAATTCATCTTCCACATGAGTGGAACCTTTCATATTATTTTGACCTATGATTATGAATTTTCTGATTAAGATGTCTGTCATTGGGATACATCCATTTCAAGAATAGAGATATTTTTGTGCCTACCTTTACTATTTACTTTTGAGTTTTGTTCAGTCATGTTTGTGTATGTGTGTAGATACACATACATGTGGATGTATATATAATATATATAATGTATATGCATATATGCTTATATGTGATTAAAATTATCATCCAACATTATTAGAATTTTTACTGAAAGGCAGTTTGGAATAGAGGAAAAAGCTATTGGACCTCATCTTAAGAAACACAAGCTCAAATCCATC
Source organism: Sarcophilus harrisii (assembly GCF_902635505.1). Taxonomy (NCBI): domain Eukaryota; kingdom Metazoa; phylum Chordata; class Mammalia; order Dasyuromorphia; family Dasyuridae; genus Sarcophilus; species Sarcophilus harrisii. The sequence goes on along the minus strand of NC_045427.1, from coordinate 106,955,072 downwards.
CCAAATTTAGCTAGCCATGTGACTTGACTAGATCCCTGGGCTTTAGTTCCCTTCTCTGAAAAATTGGAATAATACTATTTGCATTGTCTACTTTACAGGATTATTGGGAGGAAGGTATATTACAAACCTTAAGTGCCAGAAATATACAAATTATTATTTATTATCTACCTGACATGGTTATTGTAGTAAAAGTACATCAATCTCAAAATGCTATATCAATGTGAATTACTATCACATTCTTCTTTTATTATAGTTTTTGTCCTTTTTTTTTTGAGGATGATTAGTATTGATGCTACTAATACTTTAAATTAGTGCTATTTACAGAGTATTTCAAATTATTGTCTTTGATCCTTACTAAACTATGAAATAAGCAGTGAAAAGTTCTTCCCCCCTGCCCCTCCCACGAAGAAGCAGACACTAAGAGGAATTAAATCATTTCTGAAGGTTGTAATGTGGCCGATTCAGTCTAAATCTGCAACCTGGGTCATGTAACTTTAAGTCCAGTGCTCTTTTATTTCTGTCATGCTAACTAGTTTCCTCCTTTTGTTACTAAAAGTATTTAAAAGTAAGAAAGTATTTTTAAAAAATTTCCTGTGTCACCAATATCATCAGCTTACAACAATCAGTAGGTCTTAACTTATTTTTTCTTGAGTTTAAAACAAATGAATTATTATAACCGATGACTAGCGTAGAGTCTTTGCCTCAGAGCATTGATATCCAAAATGGCAAGCTTCCTTTCTGAGAAATAGGGAGTCTGGGAAATGACGGCAAATCATCTCATTGAGAGCTTCATGCTTTGTGGTCCTCCACCATCCCTTTTTTTTTTCTTGACTAGACATATTTTATGATTCTTTTCTAGAGTCATACTACCATGAAACTGGTTTTTCCTAGGGAAACACATCCTTCCCTAAGACCCAGATGGGTATGGGTAGGTCTCTGGGGAAGGAAGGAGTCAAAATGTAAGCCTCATGAAAGTGGGGACTATTTTTTTTGGTCTTTGTAATACTTAATACATAATAGACACCTAATAACTTTGTTGATTGATTGTTTGCTAATTGATTGATGGACAATCCATCTTCTAGCATCCTAAAGCCACTACCACCCTTTCCTATCCCTTTTAATTGTCCACCATCCTCTATCTTCTTAAACTCTTCTCTTTACCCACTGCCACCACGACTGTCATCACCAGTCCCCAGAAGAAAAAATGTCACCAAAGCTTTATAGCTTCACATTTCCATTGCCCAGAGAATAATGTTCTAAACAAAATGATTTCTTCCCTACTTATCTCAAATAATCATTAATATTTACATTCATTTGTTTGATAGTAAGTATGATTTGGGGGGCAATGTGGTACAGTGGAAAAAACAATAGCACTTGACTCTGAAGACCTGACTTCAAATCCACCTCTGAAGCTTATTATCTATAGGTCTTCAGTCAAATTATTTAACCTCTCTATGTCTTTCTTTTTCCTAAAAACAAATAGCATTGGAAGTTTGGGTGTTATTTCTATTACTTTTACCTAAAATAATTGAATCGTATTCAGGCTATTTAGTTATGTCTGCATGTAGTACATAGATATTTGTCAAGATCTTTTTATTTTATATTTTTCTTACACTCTCCCAAAAAGTTTAAAGCAATATTTTAATGATAAATTTTATTTCCGATACTATTCTATTTCTATGTTTAAATTTTGTGTTGCTTAGTGGGAAAGGAATGGTTTCTAATAAGATGCTAACACACTAGTTAATATACAACACATTATGCAATGAAAGAAGAAAATAAATGTTTATCTGAATATACTTTTTTTCATACAGGTTCTGAGTTTCATCCGTACAGAATGGAATCCACTTGATGCTAGCTTTAGCACTAATCAGCCTTATCAGGTGCACACAGTAGAGCATTCCATCAGTGTAGACAAAGAACCTATGGCTGACAGCTGCATTTATGAGTGTGTTCGAAACAAAATCCACTGTGTAACAGTCACCAGAATACCACTACGATCAAAGGCCATCAGCTGCTGCAGGAATGTTGCTGAAGACAAACTAATTCTAGGCTGTGAGGATTCTTCAGTCATTCTCTATGAAGCCCACCGAACAGTGACTCTGTTGGCTCAGGCTGAAATTTTGCCTACATTCATTAGTTGCCACCCAGGTGGGGCTATCCTATTGGTTGGAAGTACCCAGGGGGATTTGCAGATTTTTGACATAGCATTATCACCTATTAAAGTACAACTTTTGGCAGAAGACTGCTCACCAAAGAAAATCCTGCAACTTAGTAAACATTTTGATGTCTCCAGTGGCCTCATTCAAATGCAGTGGACAGCTTCTCAATTTGTTCCTCAGACTCCTAACAGTATTGACATTCATGATCTTCTATTCCTTAAGTTTGACAGAGGGCCACTGGGTGTACTTCTCTTTAAACTAGGTGAGTAAAATAAAAGGATAAAGTGTGAATTTAAAAGTGTTTCTATTACTGATGTTAGAATTAAAGGCATAAAACTATTCCCATAATACATTTACTTTTTGATCAGATCAGTCTAAGCTTTATCTTTTATATATGTGGTTTCATTATCAACATTATTTCATAAATATTCCAACAGGAACTTCAGACATTTATCACAGAAAATTACATTGATTTGTATATTTCCATGATCAGAATTTCTGAATGTTCAAAAATGAAATTAATAGTTTTCAACAAAGCATCTCAATAAAAAATGACTTGAATTTTTAAAAAAATTACCTCAATTTCCAAAAAATATATTCTTACTAAGAATGCTTTGATATTTTGATGGATCTATGACCTTATAAATATGAGTTTTTCATCCATTTATAGAGATTGTTTTCATCACGTATGATTCTTTGCATATCCTCTCAGAAATACTCAACATATTGGAAACCCTTTGCTAGATCATTTAACATTTAAACAACAACAATAACAAGGACTGATATTTATGTAGTGATTTACAACTTACAAAGCATTTTCCATAAATTTTCTCATTTGATTTTCACAAAAAACTTAATGAAATAGATAAGATAGGTAAATCATCCTCATTTTGCAGATGAGAAAATTGAGGCTCAAAGAAAAATAAGTTACTTATATCAGACTGCTGGTGTTCTAGCAAGGATTTGAATTTGTTTCCTCTAAATCAAAACTCTTTTTCATAGATCTTGATGAGACCTTAGATACCTGATGGTCTGTTTTCTTTAAAAAGAAAAGATAATAGGTTCAGAAAAGTTAGACAATTTATCTAAGATTATGAAGTCAACATTTAGAGTCAGACCTCGACTTCTAATTCAGCATTATGGTGGTTCTTGTCAAATGTCAATGCTGAAGAATCCATAATAAAACTCAAAATGAAAAATATAGATAAACATAAGAAAAAGGAATATGCGTTTATATAGTAAATACTATGTGCCAGCACTGTGCTAAGCACTTTTACAAAGATTATCTCATTCAATCTTGGCAAAAATCCTGTAAGCTGGACGTTATAATTTTTATTCCCATTTTATAATTGAGGAACCTAAGACAAATTGCTCAGGATCATATGACTAGCTTGTGTCTGAGGCTACATTTAAACTTGGGTTATCCGCTCCAAGGCCCAGCACTTTATCCACTGAACCACTTAGCTGTTCCCTAATTTCTCTTTTAAATGCATAAATGGGTTTGATTGTACATATTATGGCCAGTAAACAGAAAATAGAAACAAAGCACATTTTTAAATGCTGAAAAACTTAGCTCCTATTTTTGCAAATAGATTTGTGAATCTATCTCATTGATTAAAACATTGCCAATTCACACAAAAATATAAAACTTCCTAGGAGATAGGGACTTAAGCAATATGGCAATTATTTTTAGCTCCTGAAATTAACTTAATTTAATTCATATGATTTTATTAACCTAAAATAATAATAGTAGCTAACATTTACATATTACTTTAAGACTTGATGAGTGCTTTACCTATAGCATCTTATTGAGCTAAAAGATAATTATCTATTAGTGAATAGATTTACTATATCTTAGTTGGAATACTATGTTTCCAAATAATAGAAATGTACCTGAATATACTCAAAAGGTCATTATTATCCAAGAAGAATGTTGAAAGGCTTTAAAAAGATGTGTACACTGTCAATTATTGTAAGATAAATAATCCAACCCCACTTTGTCCAACAACAGGTTTTACAATTGTATATCTCCACATTCAACACTAGAGTGGATGTTTGCTGTTTTGCATGTTGTCTGTTTAAAAAAATACACCCTCTAAATTACCCAGTTAACTATTAAGCAGAAGATTCCCTGCCCAGTATACCTAGTTTTTCTTTAGTTCTCCCTTGTGGGACTACTCACAGCAGTTTTCCAGAAAGCCCAGCTTTCCCTGCCTATCTCTAGCACATTTATGTTCTTACTAAAGCAAACAAGCTCTCAGTGCAGGGATTTAGAGGCCTTCCTGCTAATTGCCGGCTTGTAGACTTAATTGGACTATCTCCCTGGGCACTATTCCTAAATCAATTAGGCAATGAGTTGGCTGTCACCTCTTTTTCCCAAGAAGGTCTCTTGAAAGCCTAACATCCAAGAAAAACCAGGCCTCCCAGATGGGAAGACGGTGACCTCTCCACTTGAAATATATCATTTTAAATTTCTTTTCATAGTGTTAAAAATTTTGTAGGCTGGGGAAATGTTCCTATCTTGCAGCATCTTTTAAAGGTCAAATTATGCAGTCCTGCATTGATAATTATCTTTCTCTTTTGCCAGTTTTTATGCATTAATGAGGTTAATATCTACTGTACTATGATTAGTCATTTTTTCTTTCTCTGAATAGTAAATGCATCAGATGTAACAGCTAACATCTTTTTTTTTTCCACAAAAAAGTTACACTGAAATAAAACTAAAGATAACTTGTATTAGGATCTGCTCTAGTAGTAACTATAAACAAACTTGCTTTTCTTGTACTAACCTATTTCTAAATCTGGGCATTCATATGGATTTTTCATGTATAAATTAATTCATTGCAAACATAAACAGGTAGTTGCATGTACACTTTACTCAAGGCATATTTATGAGGTTGGGGTGTTTTTTTTTCAGGTGTTCGTTGTGCAAACCTTTGGAAAATTTGACATTAAAGGTGTGGCCTATAACTTACCTATGATTGACCGAATTTAAAAGGAAAATTTTTTTCAGTTATTAATATAGTAGAGCCAGGTTCTAATTAAATCAGGACTTTGATTTTAAACCTCATAGGTGAATTTATTTCACTACAGAGGAAAATTCAGGTTCATTACTATAGATCACTACTCTTCAAACTGACCAGACATCTCACATTTGCTGAGGAACAAATGTGAATGATACCTCATTAAAAAAAAAATCTATCATTGCATTTGGGGAAAAAAAGTAACCAAAGAGTATGTGTTATTCACAAAGAAACAGCAGTGTTGTCTTCATGTATAAAGCATATTCTTTGAATGTTTAACCTAATTAAACTTTCAGACTATCTTCACCTAACAATTAAAACTATCTTTATCATTGAATCATAATATGTTAAAATTAGAAGCCCTTCAGAGGTCATCTTGTCCAATTCAAAGATGAATTAGGAACCCACTTTCTAGCAAAGCTTTGGTCACATTTATACCTTACTTAAAGACTTTCAAAGATGGGTCACCAGTCCCAAGATGATGACACATTTTACGTTGTACAGCACTAATCATTAAGAACTTTTCCCACTCTCTCTTTCTCCTCTTACCTTTAGAAATCCTGAAAGCTTGATTTCTCTTCCATATAACAATCTGTGACACACTTTCAGATAACTATACCATCTCCTCTTAATCTTCATGTAAACATTCTGCGTTTCTTTATCCCCATATGACTTGTATTTGAATCTCCTCACCCACCGATCAGCCTCCTCATTATGTTATCTAAAGCCCAGCTTCTTAAACTATGGCTCTTGATCTCTTATGGGTATCATAATATGAATGTGGGGGTCATAAAATGTGATTTATTATCATTAAATATTTGATTTGTATACCTACATACCCAGGGTTACATAAAAATTTCTCAGGCAAAAAGGGATCCCAAGTAGAAAAAATTTAAGTTGCCCTAATCTAAAGTACATATGACTGGATAAAACTTGATTTTACTGATTCATCCCAAATCCCCAGAATGTATATATGTTAGTGATCTATAGTTCCATCTTCTCAGCTGCTATTACATTTTGGCGCAGTTAGTGCTGGTTCTTGGCTGCTTGTCCTTCATTCAATGAACAAAAAATCACATTGTATCACAAAACCACATTTAGTTCTGTCTTCAAAACACTACATAATAGCAAATACATTCATGCATCTAATATGCATAAACAATCTAAAATGCATAAACAATTAGATGCATGAATTGAAGCAAATTTTTATAATAATTTTACTATAGTTTCTATCTGTATTTAATATACTTTAAATACAAACAAATATTATAGCTTTACTTTGAAATTTAAAAAATCATCCTCACTTTTTCTTTGCCTTATGAATAAAAATAAATGTGCACTCTGTAAATAGCTGAAACTTGGTCCTTCAAAGTATTCTTAAATTCTGGATCTTATAAAGACACTATGCTAGGTTCTAAGATACAAAGATGCAATATATTATATTCCACCCACTAAGAAATTTAGAATCAACTGGAGAGAAAGAACTGGGGCACAAATAAATATGAGGGGATGAATGATGTAGAATGAAGGACAAAATGCTATGAATTTGAGGATAATTTGAAGATAAGCTTGCTCAGTGGGAGTGGGGAGAAACTTCATGGAGAAGGTAGCAAATGACCTGGACATTGAAGAACATAATAGCTACAACAGATTGCATGAGGAGGGCATTCTAGGCATTGGAGGTCTTTGTAAATGCCTGAAAGAGGAAGAGTATAAGACAAATCAAGGAGCAGCTAATTCATTGATTTTTCTCTATCAAAGTATTAATTGGTGGTATCATTGCTAGAGAGGATATGTACATATATTTTAACAAAATTAGGGTCACCTTGAGTCACATGGATTCCAATAAGTTTGAAATTAAAAGGGAGAGATCCTTACAAGAATTTGTATTTATGCTGAATTATAGGTATATGAGATAGCCACAGAATATCAGCATCTAACATATAATAATATATATATGTTATACAAATATAAAATATATATATATATATATATATGATATAAGATTCTACCTTGAAGTCAACCACAATGGACAATCTATCTAAACCTATCTCTTAAAAACCACTCCTCAGTCAAATCCTCCTCATTCCCATGATTCTAAACTCCTGGTGGTCATCATTCTAGCCCCGTTCCCTGTATACCAGTTCCTGATTGCTTATTTCTCTCTTTCAATCTTTACCACAATATTTCATGTTAAAGCTATCCCTCTCCCCACATTGTGCTCTCTTGATCTTGCCATTATTCACTAATGCAGCAATTCCATATTCATGTATCCTGAAATTCCCTAATCTTGACCCTTCACTTCTTTCCTAGACTGTCACCCCCACATTAGCTATACTCTCCTCTTTTGTTTATTTTTATCCAAGTTCAACTCAACATTGCTGTGTTGAGTGGCAGATTTCTGGGTCTGGAATCAGGAATATCTGAGTTTAAATCTATTCCCGAACATTTGCTATGTGGTCCTAGACAAGTCATTCAACTTATGATTGCTTCAGTTTCCTCTACTATAAAATGGTGATTAATAATCGCACCTACCTCCCAGGATTATTGTGAGGCTCAAATGAGATATTATTTGTAAAAAGCACATAGCAGACCTGTGTAAAAGCTTATTTCTTTCCCATTGGCTCCCTTACATTTACTATATAATCCATCTTGCCATACCAATATCCAACCTTGATCACTTCTACCATGTTCTGCCTTTGCTCCTACAGTGTGTTGCTGAATAAAGATGGAGAAAATAATAAAATCACGTGGACTGAATCTACTCAAAATTTATGTTATATATCTTCTGAGCCCTCAAGTCAATCCTTTTACATCTCTCTAATTTATTCATTCATGAATTCAAATCTGGCCTCAGACATTTACTAGTTGTGTGACTCTGGTCTAGTCATTTATTCCTGTTGCCTCAGTTTCCTCATCTATAAAATGTGCTAGAAAAGGAAATGACAAACCACTCCAGTATCCTTGCCAAGATAATTCCAAATGGGATCACAAAAGAGTCGGACATGACTGAAAGAACTCGACAACAACAACAATAATGTATTCATATGAAGTGCCAGGTTGAATGAATCAAAGCCAGAATTGAGGGTGCCAGGAGAAATATCAACAATTTCAGATATGCAGATGATACCAATCTGATGGCAGAAGGTGAAGAAGAATTAAGAAGCCTCTTGATGAGGGTGAAAGATGAGAGTGTAAAAGCTGGCTTGAAGCTTAATATTAACAAAAAGAAGATCATGGCATCTGTTCCTTTTACTTCCTGGCAAACAGAGGGAGAAGAAATGGAAGCAGTGTCAGATTTTATATTCTTGGGCTCAAAGATCATTGCAGATGGTGACTGCAGTCATGAAATTAAAAGATTTTTTGCTCCTGAGAAAGAAAGCTATGGCAAATCTGAATAGCATACTAAAAAGCAGAGACATCACCTTGCTGACAAAGGTCCATATAGTCAAATCTATATCATTCTAAACGTAATGTTTGGCTGTAAAAGTTGCACTATAAGGAAAATTGAGCACACTTTTGAATTGTGATGCTGAAGAATTTCAGGATTCATGAACATGGAAGTGATGCTGGAGAATTGAGAGTTTTTTGGACAGCAAGTAGATCAATTCAAACAATATTAAAAGAAACTGACTATTCATTGGAAGGACATATACTGAAGCCAAAACTTACATACTTTGGCCACATGAGAAGACAGGACTTATTCATAAAGATTCTAAGGCAGGGCAATTTTGAAAGCAAAAGGAAAAGGTGATAGTAGAAGATGAGATGAATAGATAGTATCATGGAAACAATGAACATGAACCTGGATGGATTTTGAGAGTGGAGGACAGAGGGATATAGTATGTTGTGGTCCTCTGGTCACAAAGAATCAGACATGACTCAATGATTGAATAACAACTAAATTGATTCCCAATCCCACTCAACATAATGACTCTTTCAGACCTTTTCATCTCTCCCCAAACTTCCCAGGTTTCCCCTCTCAGCACCTTCTTAGCTAAGAAGCTTGCTTCATATTTTATTGGGAAAAATAATTAGGCTATTTGCTGAAAGCTATTTCTTTTCCTTTCCTCCTCATTTCATCTCATCCATATACCTTTTGCCACTAATCCTTTCTTTCCACTTATCTCACATAATGAGATACCCTTCTCCTTGCCAGGGCAAACTCCTCTATGCACGCAAGTGATCCCATTCCCATCTCATCTTCCCCAGCAGACTGCTGTTATCATCCCTATTCTCTTACTTATCTTCCATCTCACTGTCTATTGGATGCTTCCCTACAGCTTACAAATACTCCCATGTTCCTTTATCATCAAAAACCCCTCACTTGATCCATACATCCCTACCAGCTATCATCCCATATGCTCCTCTCTTTTTTGGTCAAACTCTTTGAAAATGCTATCTACAATAGGTACCTCCATTTCATTTTCTTTCACTGTCTTCTTAACTAGCTACAATCTGATCTTCCACCTTATCATTTAACTAATGATCTCTTAATTACCAAAATTAATGGGCTTTTCTTAATTTTCATCCTTCTTGGTCTCTATGCCACCTTAATACTATTAATCACTTCCCCCTTGATAATCCCTTCCTTTTAGATTTTCATGAAATATTTTCTTCTTGTTTTCTTCCTATCTATTACTTCTTAACCTACTTACTATATATTCATCCACATTTTGTTAATTGTGAGTGTCTCATGAGGCTCTGTCCTTGGTTCTCTTCTCTTCACTCCTAATACTGTTTAACTTGTTGATGTCATCATCCTATGGATTTTGTTTTCATTTCTGTGTTGATGACTCTCAGATCTACTTATTTATTCTTACCTCTCTATTTACATCTAATCTCATATCTCCAAATGCTAATTGGACATTTCCCGTTGGGTGTCCTATAGACATCTTAAACTCAACATATCAAAAACTGAACTTACTATTGTTTCCTCAGACTCTCCCTTCTTCCTAACTTCCCTATTACTAAGAGCATCACTATTTTTCCTGTCACTCATATTTGCAACCTAGGTATTATCCTTGACTCCTCCCTCTGATTCCCCATATCCAATCTGTTGCCAAACCTGTTGATTTTACCTTCATAACATCTCTTCCATTTGCCCCCTTCTCTCTTTTTGTATAATCACTACTTTGACAGGGATTATTCCTCATCATCTCACATCTAAATTATTACAATAGTCTGTGAGTTAATCTTCCTGCCACAAGTCTCTCTTTATTTCTGTTTATCCTACATTTAGATTGTTAAAATGATATTCCTAAGTTGACCACGACCATGTATCCTCTCTAGACAAAAATATCCTGTGGCTCTGTGTTGCCTCCAAGATCAAATATAAAACCCCCTTTTTAAATGGGGGACAAGGAGTCAGAGTAACTTGCTACAAAGAATTTTCCCATTTACTTTCTTCTTTTTTAAATTTAGCTTCATTGGTTTTGTTTGTGCAAAAACTTTCTAATTTTAGATAATCAAGTGTCCATTTTACCTTCTGTGATCTTTTCTATCACTTGTTTTGTCATAGACTTTTTCCCATCCATTAATCTAACAAGTGATTTTTTCCTTGTTTCTCTAATTTATCCACAATGTCAGACTTTTAAAGTTCATTTTTGCCAATTTGATAAGTGTGAGGCGAAAGCTCAGTGTTATGTGTTTTAATGTTTGTTTATTTTATTAACTATTAGCCATGTATAGCTGTCTCTCATTTAGTTAATAGTTTGTAGTTTTTCTTTGGAGCACTTTCCATGTCTTAAAAAAAAAAAACAACTGTGTTTGCTAATGAGTTTCCTGTGTATCTATATCAGCCTCTTTCAGCCGATCCCTTTTTTCTTCCTTGTTGGCATCATTGCTGTTTGATGTGTTATTTATTGGTGACATGTTTTGCAAATGTTATAAAATATATCTCAGTTGAATGGAAAAAGTGATATGTAAGCAAAATGCCTTGTGAAATTTGAAGAAAAATAGGCCTTTTGGGAAAAGCCCCTGAAGGACTATTATAATAGAAAATGGAAGATCCAAACTAAATGTAAGAAACCTCTTTTATTTGAACCCCATTAGTTCAATTTAGTTCAAGAAATATTTATTAAGTTTGTGCAATGTAAAGAAAATTGTGCTAGTTGCTGAGAATACAGAGACAAAAACAAAAATAGTCCCTACCATTAAAACTTGGGCTTGTTCATTGGCACAATGGATAGAATGCTAGATCTAGAGTCAGGAAGATTCTTTTTCCTAAGTTCAAAGCTGGTAGCTATGACCCTGGCTAAGTCACTTAACCCTGTTTGCCTCAGTTTCCTCATATGTAAAATGAGCTGGAGAAAGAAATGGCAAATCACTCCAATTTCTTTGCCAAGAAAATCCCTATTAAGGTCACAAAGTAAAGTCAAGCATGATTTAAATGACTGAACATCAAATAACTGCAATGTTTAAAAAACCCACCTGTGGCATTTCTTTCATTTTTTATGGTCTTTTGCAAAATACTGATAGCATCTTGATAATCATTACCAGTATTTTTTCCTATAACCTGGAATATATTTTAGGCTTGAGATTATCAAGGATTCTTCAGAGAGTAGATAGAATCATGTCATAATTACTTAGGACAAGTAGTAATTTTGACATGGTTCTATTTTGTGAATAGTCATGTATGTGCCTCTGCTAACACTAGGTTGGCACAGAGTATCTAACTTTGACCAGATGAAACTGTATTTATTTTCTTTTCCTTCATTTAACTAGTTCTCTGTCAACTGAGTAATGGGGATTATAATACAATTACATTTTCAATTGCTTTCTTATGTTGTGTTTATATTCTTTGGTTTTTAAGAATAGATATTACTTCAAGGAAGAATGCTAAAGTTATCTCATAACCGTAAGAGATATTGCAACAGCTATTGGTGTTGAAGACAAGGGTTTTAAGAATTATTCAAGCCCACAATGAAATCACATCTGTACAAAATACAAAGTAAAGTGCAATTGAAAAATTAAAATGAATTTAAAACCGACAAAGTGTTATTTCAAAACCACCTAATTGATCTCTCCAAAGCAAGCAAGATCTTCAGAAGGAAAGACAGATGGTGTAATTGTTAATGATTTCTTTACAATTAGGTTTGAAATTGGAAGAACAGTGAAAAGACCAGTTTTTCCCCCCATTTAAAAGGATATACTAACCACTATTTTCAAGAAACAAGAACTTATCATGAGCAAGACAATACAAAGGTTACATACAGTACTAAAAATTGGGACATGGTCATTTTTACTGAAGAAACATATTGTTTTTTTACTCAAGGTTATATTAAAAACCACTGTCAGAAGTTCAGAAGTACATGTAATATGTGAATATCTTCATTAAACTTTAAAACACTCACCCAAAAATATTTTGGCAGTTTTTCTTTTATTTCTAGTGGACTTGGAGGTATTAATGATGTCTGATAAATGTATTGATATTCTAAGAAAGTAGAATTGTCATGAAATTATAGAAATTCTCAAATGGAGATTGAATGCTTTATGCCACATGTCACAAGTCATGAAATATTGAGAAAGTTATTCAAGATTGACATAAATATGTCATTGCCCTTGAAATTTGCTTGATTAAAAAAATCTCAGATTTGTAAAAAATGGACTGTTTTTAAAAATGTTTACTGTCTAATGTGATAAAAATATGGTTTCATGATGTATTAAAATTTGTAAATATTTTGTGAACTCAGTGCTGAATTGTATAAAACAAGTGATTAGAATTAAGAGATGATGCATATTAAAAGGTTTTAAAGACATAAAAATTATAAAGTTAATTATAAAAGGCAAAACATTAAATTATTTTATTTTGTCCCAGTTAATTTGAACACTATTGTTGATAATCTTACTATTGCCTTATTTAGTTAGTTTTCAGATATTTTTGTTTTGTTCTTTCCAGTTCAAAAATAATGCTCCTCAGCAGAAAAACAGAAACCAAATGAGCCAATTCTTTCCTGTTCCTCCCCTATCCAGCACAAATACTATTCCTTTTCCTTCTTTGATCCTAAGTTGGTTTATCAGTTGCCTATACATCTATATTGGTTTCTTTAAGATGACTTCCCATACTTCTTCATGGGAATAAAAGTAAATTTCCATATGTTTGAGATGATAAACAGCATGTACTTTGTTCCAAATTCTTTTATGGCAAAATATAACCATGATGTCTATCAAAATAGGTATCATAGTGAAAATTTCATGACTTTGGAAAAATATTATCCCTAATGCTAATTTAAAAAAACAATAAGTATTGTAATAATTAGATGTTATGGAGGTTTTTATCTCCAAGAAATTAGAAAGAAACTTTGATTGGGAATACCTATTATTATTAACTCTGTGAGATCACCATTACTGCATATGATATTCTAATATTTATTAGATTACATTTTATTTATAGCTATTAATTGGTTAGCTATATTGCTCTAAAGACATGGAAATGGTTGCTAAATTGCTAGAATAAAATGTTTTTCTTTATGGAAAATAGAAGCTATCTTAGTCCATAAAATAAAACACTTTTAATAGCAAATTGGCCAAGTTTTTTAAAATGCATTGACTGACATTATTTCCTACTTTTTGCTATAACTGGTTTTAAATTTTTCTGTTGCAGGAATCTTCACAAAAGGACAGTTGAGTCTTATAGATCTTATCCATCAATATATTCGTTACGATGAGATCCATGAAGCAATAAATGTTCTAAGCAGCATGAACTGGAGTACTATGGGCCATCAGTGTTACTTAAGCATGAGTGCAATTGTAAACCATCTTCTTAGACAACGGCTAACACCAGAGAGAGAAGGTTAGAGTTAAACTTTAATTAGTGCATCATATAAACAATTTTCATCCTATTTCCTTTTTGTTGTTGGTTTGGGCAGTGTTATTGTTGCTGTCAGGTTTTTTTGGAGGCAATCAAGGTTTAGGTTCTACTGATTCCAGCTTAGTGGAATCTATCCAATGTACCACCCAAATGCCCCCATAATATTTCTCTTGTTTTGCTTCGAGTTGTGAAGCTCTCAACTTTTTGCTGCTTAAATTTTAGGTTTTTTGAAATTTAACAGTTATAATAACCTTGTTTGTATCCCCATCTGTACTTTTTTATATAAACAGATATAGATATATAGACATAATTTTAATCAGTTATTTTTATTTTGATTCTCACAAGAACCAGTAAGTAAAGCAAGCAATTCTAAAGCTTATTGAGGTTAAGATACTTAGTAAATATTGTATAGCTGCAAAAACAGTTCATCTGATTTTTTTTGTATAATAGTCTTTCCACCATAATATGATCCTAGAATCATAGCTTTAGAACTAGCTGAAGTCTTAGAGGTTATCCAAACCAGCTTCTTCATTTTAGAGATGAAGAGCAGAGACCCAGATACCTTAGTAGCACAGTGGATGATAGAGTTGTAGAACAGGTTTTGAAAGATGTAAATTTAAATCTAACCTCAGTCTTTTCCCAGCTATGTGACCATGGACATGTCACTTAGCTACTAAAGTAGCTGCTTTAGTTTCTTCATTTATAAAATTGGGATAATAATAGTATCTTCCTCCCAGGATTATTGTAAAGATTAGATAATTAGATAATATTGTAACTCTTTTTGCAAACCTCAAAGTACTATATAAATGCTATTATATATGTGTGTGTATATACATGTATGAGGATATATACTTATATATCAGCAATTGAGGTTAGATGATTTGCCCAGGGTCACACAGCTAGTAAATGTCAAGTATTTGAAGCCAGATTTAAATTCAAGTCCTCATGACTCAAGCTTGGTACTCCATCCACAAAGAAAATTCAGGATTTCAATCCATTTTTTCTGACTCCAAGTCTAAATGCTTTCCACCATATCATGTTTGATGATTCCTCCTTTGTTGTTAATCTATTCAATTAATGTCAAGAACATAGTTGCAATTTTAAAAAATAAAAGACTGCTTTTGTAGTAGTCAGGTGAGTGATTTGAGACTAGCAGAGGGGAAGTGATTTACCACAATTGATGCAAGTTTTAAGTAGCATAGCTAGTTCTCTTCCTCCAAATCTGGTGCTCTTCCCGTCACAATGGAATTGTCTCCATATAATCTTGGAATGTTTCTAGATACTCTCACAACTTTGGCTCTTATTGTTCCATTTTCCACTCATATCGCAAGGCTGGACCACCTGGGAAGGGTGAAGGGGCATTTGTCTGCTGTCACAAAGGTAGCTTTAACTGTAATAATTTTAGAAATCCAAAAGACAATGGCAACAACCCATTGCACTGGTTAGTCTACACAGTGGGCATTTGCTCAACTTGCTCTGTGGCAGTAATCCAACCAGTTCGGACTACTTCCAATATTTCTCTCCACTTAAAAAGAATATGTTAGCAGCTAATGAATAATAGTTCTCATTTACATGGTTCCACATAGTTAGACAAAGCTTTCCTCAAAACCACCCTGTGAGGTAGGTAGTGTTGGGACTGTTTTCCCTGTGTGTGAGATGAGAAAGCAGAGGCTTAGTTTAAATAACTTGTTCAAGCTCACATAGCTAATAAAAGCTGGTAGGCACCTTTGAGTTCTTCTTGTCCAACCCCTTAATTTTACACATAAAAATACTAAGGATCTGAGAGATTAAGGGATTTGTCAATCAATCATTAAGTGCCAGGCCTGGGCTTTGAACCCAGGGCTCTTTCCCTTCCACTTTACTGCTAGTTATGAATATAATATTTCTGATATCAGCAGGTGGGCATCTCTAGGATCAGATTTTTACCTTTGAGTAGTGAAGCTCCAAAAGACCTTTGCTATTATATGGGCCTTTCAAAGCCAGGCCCCAAATTTAGTTGGAGGAGCAAGGATTAGCCTTCAGGAGGGAGAACAAAGAATAACTAGTCCTTGAATATAAATTTCAGGAGCATTTACTAATATGCAATATAAAGATATATTAAAAATATAAGACTTGCATGAAACTGGAAAATAGAAAACACACATATAAGTAGGTAGTTATGTTGCTAGTTTGTTTTTGTGGGGTTTTTTCCCATGTCTAAAAAATTCAGAATTCTTTTCAGCCAAGATTTATTCCATATCTAACCAATTTGCCATGGTAATGTTTTCCTTTTATTAAGGAACCCCAGTGAGCCCTTTTATTTATAATAATGTTATAGTTATCTTTGAGATCTTCTTTTCTGCCTTCAGTATCAAGCTGGGCTATCTAATGAATCTATAACTGTGCTGATAGTTCCTTGTATTCCTTGTAGGTTGGAACATTTCAGAGGCACAAAAAATAATGTCAAGCAAACAAGCAATGGAAAGAGAATCCAGCTTGTTTTTGCAATAGCATTGTGATATTCCATTTTAATCTAAATTGACTGCTGCTTTGAAAGAAAATACCCTTCAAATTCAGCTTATTTTACATTCTAAAAGTAAGATAATGAGATACTTAATTTACCAACAGTCTGGCCAGGTACTTAGCAATGTTTCCAGATCTGACCAACTAAAAAACATCATAATTTTGCCTAAATTTCCACTAAATGCTAAAATGAATCATTCTAATTCATGGAAAAAATCATAGCTTTTACCTTTTTCTGAGATATAGTGACTGACCTTTCATTTCTTCGCTATCCATCCCTCCTGCCATCTATTACTAAATTGGCTTCAATTTCACTTCAATTCAATAAATATTAATAAGTACCTACTATGTGCCAAGCACTGTATTAAGCACCATGGATATAAAACAAAGTAAAAGAGAGTCCCTGCCCTCAGTAAGCTTACAATCTAGCGGAACTTTTCCAACATCCATAAAAATCTGTCCACAGAAGCTTCATTCACACTAAAGTATAAAAATGACTAATAGCCTTAAAATACAAACTGAGAGGGTGTTAATATTTTAAGAGAGTTGGGAACCACAGACTAAAAGAATAGACATTTTTAGCTGCATTTCAGTCTTTTGCCAACAGGTCAAACGGGCAGGACTTGATGCTCTTGAAATCACATTGTGTAAGCCATATGTCTACACCTACTCTGTCTACACATAATTGTGGTACCATTCCTAATACTTGTATTCATTTGCTCACTTCAGCATTAGTGCACAGTGTACCGATTCCACTCCCCTGTCAGGAAAGGGAATTTTTCTTCCCTTTGGTTAAAGAGACCAAATGTCAAGTTTGTGAGTTGATTTTACTGGAAAAACTTGTTCAAACTGTGTTACTTTGATGAGTCACTGTTTTAATTACCCATTTGCGGTGAGCGGTTGGTTCATTATGGATTTCTTCACTTTTGACAGCTTTTTGTTGATCAGAGTCATTGTCAGCTTAGCCTTAAGTGAAAGTTTATACACAGGTTTGTTTTTGTACCAGCTGTCATATTTTAATTTCATCTTTCCTGCAACAAGCTCATATTTCATCTAAGTCGGCAAAACCTGACTGACTGCAAACATGAGTGCTCGCTTGTAATTGAAGCAGCTTCCCTTGTCTCAGTGCTGTCTCTGTTTGAACTCCACAGCACAGCTTGAGGCAAGCCTTGGATCCTTCTATGCTCCAACAAGACCCCTCTCCGATACAACTATATTGGAATATAGAGGCCCAATCAGCAAATACGCAAGGAGGTTCTTCCATCACTTGCTCAGGTGATCGATTGACAGTTTTCACTTTGATTAGTTTCAAAATTAATTGCATAATTCATTGATCATGTGTCTTAATTAAAATATTCTTGAATATCATTATCTGTTTTTTTTTCTTTTTCTTTTTCTTTATATCAGTCCACGCTAGGAAGAAAAAGCACCTGCCTCCCCCAGTGATCATTTACTTAATTGGTTCTTGTTTTCTGTTTAAGCATTATAAAGGAGCATTATAGAGGGCCCTTCCCTCACTGCTATCTTTTAATATGTCACCCTTTCTGTTTTCTTTTGGGAAAAGAATGATCACCAGTGTGGTCAATTTTTAATTTAACTTAGGTTGTATTTACTAGCACAAAGGAAACTTGAGAGTTTTAAAGGAATACACGAAATGCAAATAAGTAGCTTGTCAGCCAAGAATACTTTTAACTAGAAACCTCTAAAATGTAAATCATTGGCTCCCCTCCCTTTCAGAATTATTATTATGGAATGGCAATGTTTCTTGGAGTCATGTCATATAATCTTACTATATTTACTTACAATAATTAGGAAATGAGTAAAGGAATACATTCTTTTACTTCATTCAATTTTTTGACAAAGAATTAAATAATGTAAGCAATAAGGCCAAAAAAATCCATAAATAATCAAGATATTATGCTACATGTAAAGTGAAATAATTTTCAGTGTTATACATCAAAAAGGAGCTATTTCAAAATTATAATTTCACACCTAGATAATAATTATTATATCTTTTTAAATAGTACTTTTTATTTTTTTCAAATTAACTTCACATCTTTAATCTTTTTTTTTTCAGTGAATCTATGTGCTAAGAATGATGACCATGATTTCGCCAGTTAACAAACTGAGGCACAGAAAAATTAAGTGACTATAGCAAGACAGTGATAGCACCAGGATCTCTTGACTCCCAATTCCATTTAATTCCATTGAACATGCATTCTATTAAGTATTTATGAAATGCAAAACCTTGGAAATGCAAAGCAAAAACAAATAGTTCCCGTCTTCAAGAAATGTTTGTTCTACTGTGAGAAAAGAACATGCATGAAAATCCAAAATAATTCTATCACCTAATAGTGTATGATAGGATTCTAGACTTGGAGTCAGGACACCCAGATTCAAATCTTTTCAGATATTTACAAGCTGAGTAATCAGGGATAAATTATTTAACCTTCTGCAATCTGTTTCCTTATCTGTAAAATGGAGATATTAATACTTTCATATTGGCTACCTCCCAAGAAGGTAGTATGAAAAAATGACTTGTAAACTTTAAAGCACTGTATAAATATGAATTTTCATTTTTACTTTATATCCTCTATGCAAAATGATTACTGAAAACTTTCACCTAGTAAAGAAGAGAATGAATGACAGTTCCTGCTGTAAGTCCACCTACTCATCCTTTAATCTCTCCCTCTTTTCCCTCTGCTTCGCCAAAGGGGAAAAAAAAGATTCAAAGAAGATTTAAATTGGCTTATTATTTATTCAAATATCTTGGAACTCTAAAGCAATATATGTAGGAAAAAATACTATTGTTTTTATTATCAATAATTAGGCTTCTATTTATTTTCTATGTGATGCTTTTAACTCTGATTAGTGATAAAGACAAAAAATATCCTTAAAGGTTCTGAAGTGTTAATATTTTGTTAGAATTTGGTCTTTGATCGAATATCTTTTTTGAACGACTTGATATTGTTGTATTCCAAGTGACTTCATATTGGATGAGTCAGGTATCTATGCAAATAAGAAAGTCCCAATAATATACAGGACTTATATTTTTATTTTGATTTAGGTAGTTGTGAAAATCTGTTTGTGATTCATTATCTCAGTTATTCAGAATTATGATTTAGTTGAATTTTCCAAAATGGAGAAGGTATTGGGTAAGATGAAGGAAGGAAAGAAAACAAGAACTACCTGCAGATACCCAACATTTTGTTCCCCACAGAAATAGAAGCTCTTTTATTTTTCATGTTTCTTGATCAATTTTACTTTCTTACTCCCTCTTAGAGAACCTGATTAAAAAATAAATGGTAAAAAAAAAAAAGGTTAAGTTATTTGAGGCTCATCTCACAACCATCCTGCTTCTGTGGCCTCATGATAATCAACTTTACATAGTCTGCAAAAAAGGGGACTTTGGGAGTATTAATTTATTTTCTCTAATGTAGTAGTGCTTTTAATATAGCATTCTATGAGTAGCTATGTAGTTGTTACTATTAAATTTTTAAGACTAGTTTTTCCATGTGGTATACTGGATTTTTTTGTTTGTTTCCTTTTCCATATTTTACTATTGCTGCAGTTATAATGATTTTTATTAGTTCTTCTGATGGTAAGCTACACATATTATGAAAAAAAGATTAAATACAGAGAAAATTAAAAGAGACTGCTAAGTCAGAGACTTTTTTTGTTTCAACTGCTGCCAAGTTTGTCCTCTGCTTAGGGGAAAGGAACAGACCAAGAGCCTTTTTACTTTAGTGAATTATGAGTATAGCATTCTCTCCTCTATTTTCACTTGTTTGTTCATTACTTTAACATGGAATTATGAAAATATCTAAATATTCAGGTGAGAGCTAGTATGAAGACTTTTAATGTTAGTTTGAGGCAACAATCTTCTCTAGCAGCACCAAAAATGTTGGCATGGAATTCATGTTTCTTAAACTTAGGTACAGAGAGTTTAAATTTGGGGGGAGGGAGTTTCTTTGATTTTCCTGGTTTCTAATCTTTATTCTAGAAAATATGCAAATCACAATTCCCAGTACTTTGAACTTTATTCTCAGAAGACTGTGCCTTACCGATCTCCATACAGGTCCAAGAAATCTTAATTCTCAGCCACTATCTTCCCATGCAAGTTTAGGCAAGATTTTATGCTTTCTGGATCCTGGTTTCCCTAGCTAAAGTTAATACTGACCAGTTCTGTATCCTTAAACGCAATAGCCTCAAGATGTTGCTCCACACCTTTTAACAAATATTGTAAAGGTTTTATGATTCAACTCTGGTCTAAGGTTTTTGTGAATTTTTTTAATTCAATTTTTAAATTGTTAAAATCATTGTATCTGTTTGTTTTATTTTTCCCTTTGAGGTCTTAGAATGTTTGCTGATAAAATTACCATGTCGTTTTAAAAATTCACCCACTTTAATGCATTTTAGGCCAAATCAAATGAAACTAGTCATATTTATTCTTTCCCTATAAAGGCTGAAATACTTGATCTAACAAATGTATATTCAAACATAGAAACAACATGGCTTAGTGAATAGAGTACTGGACTTTAAGTCAGGAAGATGTAAGTTTGTATCCTATTTTAGACACTTATGAGCTGTGCGACCATAGGCTACTCATTTAATTTCTATGAGTCCAGCTTCCTTTTCTCTGAAATGAAGATAGGGGTTCTTTCATAGTATATCTATGGTAAGAATCAGATGAGATCATGTATGTAGATCATTTTGAAGTTGTGGGGTGAAGTTGAAGGTGTGGGGTGGTAGAGGGCACTGAATCTGGTGTCAGGAAAATTGAATTCAAATCTAACTTCAGAAACTTTACTAGCTGTATAACCCTAGACAAATCACTTTCTATCTCTCAGCCTCAGCTTACTCATCTGTAAAATAAGTGCATTGGATTCAATGGTCTCTAAGACACCTTGACCCCATGCTTCTAATGAAAGAGATGAGAGGGCAAATAGGAAGTATTCCCTCTTTATATCCCTTTCCTAGTCATCTGTATTTCTGTGTTACCCAAGTAAGCATTGTTCATAAAGAGAAAGACTTCGTTTGATAACCAAGATACTAAATGACAATAAAATTAGAACTAAAAGGAATCATGGAAATATGGTTCAATTATATCATCTTTGAGATAAGAAAATAAAAAGAAACTAAATGATTTATCCAAGAATCTAAAATTTATTGATCAGACTTGGAACACAAGGCAGATTGTTTTTAATATTTCTTTTTTCCTCTCAATATTATTTTATTTTTCCATTTACTTGTAAAGATGATTTTCAACATTCATTTTTTTAAGATTTTCAGTTCTAAATTCTTTCTTCCTCCTTCTCTTACTTCCCTCCTCCCCAAGACAGCATGCAATACAATACAATATACGTTATATGTGTGTGTGTATATATATATATACATATATATACATAGACAATCATTTTAAACATATTTCTATGTTAGTCATGTTGGGAAAGAAAAAAATCAGAACAAAAGGGAAAATCATAAGGGAAAAAAAAGCAAATAAACTAAGCAGATAAAAATACTATGCTTTGATCCACATTCAATCTCCATAGTTCTTTCTCTGGATTTGAATGGCATTTTCCATCCAAATTCTATTGGAAATGTCTTGGCTGGAAAGAGTTTAATCTATCAAAGTTGATCATCACATAATCTTGCTGTTGCTATATATAATGTTTTCCTAGTTCTGCTCACTTCACTCAGCATAAGTTTATGTAAATCTTTCCAGGCTTTTCTGAAATCAGCCTGCTAATCAGTTTTATAGAACAATAGTATTCCATTACATTTGTATACCATAACTTATTCAGCCATTCCCCAACTAATGGGTATCCACTCAATTTCCAATTCCTTGCCACCACACAAAGAACCAACAAGAATCTTTTTGCAAATGTGGATCAAGGCAGATCTTTTGATTCCCAATTTAATTTAGTTAATAATTCATCAAAAAAATCTTCCAACATTTTAGTTTTATCTGGCATAAAAAAGAGGCAGCTGGGCACAAAGAATAGAGAATTGGCCTGGGAGACCTGAATTTAAATACTGCTTCTGATATATACTGACTGTTTGACTCTGGACATGTACCTGACAACTTCTCAGTGCCCAAGGCAACTCTCTACGACTATAATTTTCTTTAAAAATACTAACCTGTATTGGTGGAAGGAATTTCCTCTTTTGGAAGTTCTTTTTATCAATGAAATCACTAGTGTCCAGTCCTTATCCCTCGCCTAGGATGAAAAACTAAAGTTTTATGAATGACTAACAATACAAAGATTGATCTTAGTTAAATGTCACTTCTTAAAATTAGTTTGGTCATAACAGCTGTCAAATACTGCCAATAGGAAACCAGATTGAATTGTAATTGGGAATTTTTCTTAAATATATAAAAGTACAATAGAACATAAACAATGTTAATATATGGAGTCAGAAAGATTCATTTTCCTGAGTTCAAATCCGACCTCAGTTGTATGGCAGTGTGCAAGTCACTTAACCTTGTCTGCCTCACTTTCCTCATCTGTAAAATGAGCTGAAGAAGGAAATAGCAAACCACTCCATTATCTTTGCCAAGAAAACCCCAAATGGGGTCATTAAAGGTCAGAAAACTGAAAAATGACTGGATTACAGAGTCAATATGAGCTGTGATGCTTCTTGCATAGGTTTAGTATCGCTCCTGCTTTTATTTTAATGCAATGCTAGTGATTTTTTAGCAATGGGGAAATTTCTTAACTGTATTTTTTTCTTTTGCTACAAGCATAATAAATTGCCTTGATAACATTGTTCATAATCTAAATACAGACTTAACTTTAAAAATGTAATGTCTCATGGTTTAAAGTATAGACCAAACAGCTTTCTGCTTAAAAATTTGGGGTTGTCTGTTTTTCTAGGAAAATGTGTTTTGTAAACATAGATAATCTTTTTTTTCCCACAAATTTAAAGACAGAAATACAGTGTATATCATCTAAGTAGAGTCATTTTTAAAGAAAAGTTAGAATGTAAAAACTTACAGGGACCACAAAAATCTCCTAATACATCTGTTTCACTTTCCATATGAACAAACAGGTCTAGAGATATTGAAAGATTTGTCTAAGTTCTCCTAACTTAGTAGTAACAGAACCACAATTAGCAGCCACATTTTCTCACTTGATCCAGTGCTCTAATTGTAATCCCAAAATCTCTTTACTAAGCTCCCAGACCTGGAAATGACTTAGTTTGGGTCTGAATGCAACTATGCAAGAAAATGCAATTATGCAAGAAAAGTTACTAAAGTGTTCATACTCTTTGACCCAGAGATCCCACTACCATGATCATATCATAAGTAAGTTATTGACTAACAATATGTACAAAAATTTTCATGGCAACATTATTTACAATAAGAAAATATGGAAATAAAAATTTACCCAATGATTAAAGAATGGTTCAATAAATAATGGCATGTAAATATAATAGTACCTTATTGTACTGTTAGGAGTAAAAAAAAAAATATGAAGATGTTAGAATGAGCACTCTACATAACAATAATATGAATTAGATCAATACATTCATCAAGAATAAGTTAAGTGAAAGAATTTAAATCTAACTTCACAAACTCACTAGCTGTGTGACTCTGGATGTAACTTCTGTTTGCTTCTGTTTCCAAAAGTATAAAATGTGGATAATAACAGAACCTCACCTCACAGAATTGTCATGAAGCTCAAATGAGATATTATTTGTGAAGTGGTCAGCACAGTGCCTGGCAGTTGGCATCACATAAATATGTATTTCTTCCTTCACTACATAAATGTTGTTAGCTATTATAAGTTGTATATAAATGTATTCTCATCATTATGTGTTGAATGGAATAATCACTTAGAAATATTTATTAAGATGGCCTTTTATTTGTTGTTTTAACTAGCAAAGTCATCGAAATTATAATCCTTGTCTGTTTGGATGGACCTGTGATTTGAGTAAATTGGACTTTCTCTTTAATGGCACAGATCATAATCAATACAAAATATTAAAGGGTTGAATGAAATAGATGCCCCAAATTGCAAATGGATATATATAATTTCTTTAGAAGGTTATTTGTGTAAAATTGGAATAATATGTTTTATAAGATAAATATTTAAATTATTCCTAATGATTTTATGAATAAATAATTCCTAAGAAAATTCCTAAGAAATTTTCATTTCTTAAAGCAATAATACTTGGTGAATATAAGAATTTATTGGGTTGGTCAATAGGCAAATGGCATAGAACAAATAACAATATTTAAAGCTAATTGGAAGGGATATAAATATACACTAAAGGAAATATTTTAAGTAGATGTTTCTCTCTTTAAAAGAGATTTAGAGCCAATGTGAGTTCCGGTAGAAAATATGAAAAAGTAATTATTGTTTTCCTTTATGCAAATATGCCTAAATGACAAAAAAGAAACTGCTTGTAATCTTGTAATTAGAAATAGCTGTTAACCAGTCTGCTCTTTAAATAGACACTTATGTTAAATAACATTTTTGACAATTCCTAACAATTCCTTAGAATCTTGAAGGTGAAATTCTGTTTTGAGTATCACTTCAGGAACTCACATTTTTTGTTAATAAAATAATTATATGAAAATGTTTTTAAGAATCAGAGGCTGGAAAAAATTTACAAGGATTTGGGTCATTATATTGTAATTTTCCCTAAGAATACCATCATTTTTTAAATTAAGCATTCATTTTATTTTTTCCTCTTAATAGTATTATTTCCAATTACATGTAAAGATAGTTTTCAACTTTTGTTTTTATAAGCTTGAGTTACAAATTTTTCTCTCACTCTCCCTCTCCTGCCCTCTCCCCAAGGCACCAAGCAATTTGTTATGTTATACATATACAATCATATTAATCATATTTCCACATTAATCATATTGTGAAAGAAAAATCAGAACAGAAGGGGGAAATCATAAGAAAAAAAAAACAAAAACAAAGTAAAAATGGTATGTTTTGACCTGTATTCGGGCTACAATTCTTTCTCTGAATTGGATAGTATTTTCCATTATGAGTCTTTTGGAGTCATCTTGGAACATTTTATTGCTGATAAGAGTTGATCATTCTCCAATGTTGCTGTTATTCTATACAATGTTCTCTTGGTTCTGCTCACTTCACTCAGCATCAATTCATGTAAGTCTTTCCAGGTTTTTCTGAAACCTGCCTACAAATCATTATTTAGCACAATAGTTTTCTATTACATTAATATACTATATCTTGTTTAGCCATTCCCCAATCAATGGGCATTCTCTCAATTTCTAATTCTTTGCCACCACAAAAAGGCTACTATAAATATTTTATACATCTGGGTCCTTTCCCTTTTTCATGATCTCTTTGGGATATAGACCTCAAAGTGGCATTGCCAGATCAAAGGGTATTAGGCATAATTCCAAATTGTTCTCCAGAATGGTTGGATCAATTCACAACTCTACCATTAATTCATTAGTGTTCCAGTTTTCTCACATCTTCTCCAACATTTGTCACTTTCCTTTTTGTCATATTAATCAAACTAAAAGATGTGAAGTGGTACTTCAGGGTTGTTTTAATTTGCAGTTTTCTAATCAATAGTGAATTAGATCATTTTTTAAAATATGTCTATAGATAGCTTTAATTTCTTCATCTGAAAATTGTTTGTTCATATCCTGGAACCATTTATCAATTTAGGAATGACTTGAAGAATATCACTATCTTATTTTACTCAAGTTTAAGTAGAATTTAATTTAATTCTCAAAGATGGCTGCTATCACCCTACCTCTGTTTAGAGGTAAAAGTGTAAAAAAATATCTTTAAGCATAAGAGAATAGTATGAAAAAGACAAATTCTGAATAAGTAATATAACATTGATTTTAGTTTTAACATAGCCTTGAAAGTCTAAATCTCTTTAAAATTAAGGTTTTTTTTAATCCAGATTTACTTATTTTCAGTTATATCAAATTATTAATCTTCCATATTTGACTAACATTTACTTGTCTTTTCTCTCTGATATAATAGCTTAAATTTTTTTGACTGCATCCTCATATGATAAAGTCAGAATTTAAAGACTAGAAGAAAAACTTCAGAAATCATCTAGTCCTATTTTTTCACTTTATTAATTAGAAAATTAGAACCAGAAAGGTTATTGACTTGTCAAAAGTAAAAGAGAGGCAAAGCTGGGACTAGAATCCAATTATTTTGATCCCTTGGCCAGTGTTCTTGGCATTAAATAAAACAAAAATTTTGAATAGCAACCTTAATAATAACCCTATTAATTCCAACTTAGTTTATTCCCTTATTTAAATTTATTTCCATTGTTAAAATGTGTATCAGTCATTTGTTTCTGATTTAAAAAGATTAGTTTGACACAAGGATAGAGAAATAAGACAGAATAAAGATATTTCTGGGAATAAAGATATTTCTGTCATCTCATTAGGAATTATCTTGTGTAGTTGAATTATGGGTTTTCTTTGATCTATTCAAATATTCATTATTTTTACTTCTCCTTCCTGATGCATGAAACTTACACATGCTGTGTTGGCTATTCAGAATCTAATTGTCTCTCTCATTCTCTTTCTCTCTCTCACTTTAACTCTCATTTTGTGAGTGACACTCTAGTAGCTGGGTGAAAGGCCATTTTAAATAAAATAATAAGCTGCACCTGCAAATGTAGAACATCCCATACTAATCCATCAAGGCAATTCTTGACTCTCAATCCTGATTTGGCCCTCATTGATAGCCCTTTCTTTCCGGCAGGAAGTATATTTCTTAAGTTGAGAGAAATAAAAACATACAAGAAATGTTTACCTTCACTGTGCCAAAGGTTTATTACTTCATTATATGTCTGCCTAGAATTAGCCTGTATTAAGACTATCCGTGAAACAAGTATTATTGGTCTACATTAAAATGCTAAAATTGCATCAAAGCAGTACAAAGAAAATGGATTTTATTAGCATTTATAAATTCAATTAGAGAACATGTATGGTGTTGTTGTTAAGTCATATCCAACTATCCATGACCCCATTTTGAAGTTTTCTTGGCTGAGATAATCAAGTGGTTGCCATTGTCTTCTCTAGCTCATTTTACAAATGAGAAAACTGAGGCAAACAGGAGTGAGTGACTTTCCCAGGGTCACACAGCTAATAAGTGTCAAAAGCCAGATTGGAATTCATAAAGATGAGTCTCCCTGACTCCAGGCCCAGCACTCTATGCACTATGCCACCTAGTTTCTCCAGAGATCACGTATAGAGAACATAAAAATTATAACTTTTAAGATAATGATAATGATTCTAGGCTGTTATCAATTAGGAGTGTTTTGTAAATTACTGGAGAAAGTCCATTTTGTTCAGTTGTTATATCCTGTACTACTACACACCTCTCAGATTAAGATGACAGACAGGAATATGGAAAAACTGGTACACTAATGCATTGTTGGTGGAGTTGTAAACTGATTCAACCATTCTGGAGAACAATATAGAACTATTCCCAAAGGACTAGCAAACTATGGATACCTTTTGATCCAGCAGTATCTTGACTGGGCCTGTATCCCAAAGAGATTATAAAAAAGGAAAAAAAACACCCACATGTGTAAAAATATTTGTGGCAGCCCTTTTTGTAGTGGCAAAGACCTGGAAACTGAGTGGATGCCCATCAATTGGAGAATGGCTGATTAAGTTATGGTATATGAATGCTATGGAATATTATTGTTCTGTAAGAAATGACCAGCAGGATGATTTCAGAGAGACCTGGAGAGATGCTGAGTGAAATAAGCAGAACCAAGAGATCATTGTACACAGCAACAGCAAGATTATATGATGATCAATTCTAATGGCTGTGGCTCTTTTCCACAATGAGACGATTCAGGCCAGTTCCACTGATCTTATGATGGAGAGAGCCATCTACATCTAGAGTGAGGACTATGGGGACTGAGTGTGGATCACCACATAGTAATTTTCACTTTTTTGTTATTGTTTGCTTGCATTTTGTTTTCTTTCTTATTTTTTCCTTTTTGATCTGATTTTTCTTTGCAGCATAATTGTGCAATATGTATAGAATTGCACATGTTTAATATACATTGGATTACTTGCTATCTAAGGGAGGGAGTGGGGGAAAGGAAAGGAGAAAAAATTTTGAAACACAATTTTGTAAGGATGAATGCTGAAAACTACCTGTGCATATATTCTGAAAATTAAAAGCTTAAAAAAAAAAAAGAAAACGTAGCTGATTGGTCCTACAAACTTCTCTACATTCTCATGAAGTGTATCAACCTCTTAGTAGATTGTAATAGCAGTTATGTTAACTTATTGAACTCTGCTTTTAAATTGTTCTTTCAATGCATACTATAGTTCTTTTATGTTTAGCAGTTATTTTGTGTGTGGGAATAAAATACTTATTTTGTACATGAAAAAAAAGTGTTTACACTGTGTTAGAAGTTGTAAAAGTTTGTACAGAAAAATATCAAACCTATACTTTATTTAAAAGCTTCTGTTGATAGATCTGATAGCTGACAACTTAAAAGTAAAGGCCATGCACACTATGTGGAATTTGAAAATCACTAAGCAAATTCAAAATAGTTTGTATGCCATTAAATGTATTTAGAAAAATCTAGAAAAATTAATTTAGATTTTTACTTTTCTTTGATATTAGATACCTGTGGATAAGGGCAATATTACATTTTAACCTTTCCTTATTTATTTGAACTTAAAAGAAATAAAAGTCCAGAGGAGATTAGGATGTTGCTCAGATAATAAATGCTAACTCTCCAAAGAAAACAATATGTACCATAAATTGCAAATTTATGCATGATCCCAAGCAGTCAAGTTAAATTATTCAACTTGATGTTGATTTCAGGCCTCCAGTACTTGTTTTATTGAATTCCCAGATATGTTAAACTGAATATTACTGAGTATGGATTGAAAATGTATGGCAGAAATTCAGGAGGTTTAAAACGGAATGGTAGTGGATCAGCAAGTAGAATATGGGAATGCTTAAATTTGAAAGCTAATCCTTCTTTACCAGGAAAGACCCAGTAGGGTATATTTATATATGTATATTTATTGCCGATTAATAATACTTATTTATTTGGATTTTTTAATTGACTTGGTTTGTAACATTGTTTAAATCCTTTTCAAACATTCAGCTTTTCTGATTTGTTTATTCACTGCCATTGTGCAATTTAAAATAGCTATTTTATTTTCATAATGCATTTTTCAAAAATCAACAAAAATTGATTTAATGTCCTTTTATATAGCATTAATATATAATTTCCACCCCATTAAATAATATGAATGACATCTCTGAGATGTAATATTCATTTTTAATGTCAGATTACATACAGTGGGCCAAATTATAACCTGGTCCTCAACAGACATGGAAAATTTAGGAGGAGGGGCAAAGTGGGAAATATAATCAGTCACTTCTATTTTACATATGTTCAGACTGAGGTGTTCAGAAAGCCATGTAGTAATGGAGTTTGGGAGAAAGATTGAAATTAGAATTGGGAATTAGAAGTGTGTAGGTAACTGAATTTATGGAAATTGGTGAGGTCACCAAGGAAGAGACTAAGGAGAGAAAAGGAAAGAGGAATCAATAAAGAGCCTTTGAGGCCACTCAGGCTGGGATGTGGGACCTAGGTGATCATCAAGCAAATAACAATGAGGAAGTGGTTGGACAGGTAGGAGGAAAATGAGATGATACCATCACAGAAGTTGAGGGAGAGACCAGTTTTAAAGGAGTCTCAGTATCAAAAGCTATAGCATTTCAGAGAGCATGGGCTCAGAGGGTTATGGGAAGAAGGTAAAATAGTATTTAAAATGAAAGGAGAAAAAGTCTGGACCTAACCTTAAGTTTACAGGTAGAAAATTTAGAAGACAAAATTGTAGTTGGAAGAGACTTTGGAGATCTTTTAGGCTAGCCTTAGTTTGACATTTGAGGAAACTGAGGCCCCAAAGAAGCTAAGTGACTTGCTCAGTTTAGTCAGTAGCAGGACCTGGATTTGACACTAGCTTTTCTCTCCCTGAATACTTCTCTTTCCACTACAACAGACTGCCTTTTAGAAGTTCACCAGAGAGATGGTCTGATTTTTAAAAGGGGATTCATTTCCAAAATATTTCAAAGAGGGAGAGATTCTGGAAAAAAGAAAAAAGAAAGAAAGAAAAAAATCACAGAAAACACTTTTACTCTCTCCCCTAAATAATTGACTGAGAAGATGTGATTAATTACTATGCCCTATTTTTATTTTTGTGGAGGCCAATAAGATTAGTTTATGCCCATGACAAAGGTATCCTTTGAGATTTGGGTTGGGTAGAGGAAAACCATGAGACAGTAATAAGTGGGCTTTGCATTTGATTTTCTATAACAAATCATCTTTGTGATTACCTAATTGGCTGTGATATATAGAAAATATATCTGATCTGATCATGTTTTATGTTTTGTTTTGTTTTGTTTTTTTTGAACAAATATTGGACTCAATAAAGGGGCTAGGTGTCTCAGTGGATAGAGTGTGGGGTCTGGAGGCAGGAACACCTGAGTTCAAATCAAAACTCAGACGTTGACTAGCTA
This sequence comes from Sarcophilus harrisii, assembly GCF_902635505.1. NCBI lineage: Eukaryota > Metazoa > Chordata > Mammalia > Dasyuromorphia > Dasyuridae > Sarcophilus > Sarcophilus harrisii. Next base: position 106,924,045 of record NC_045427.1, on the reverse strand, counting down.
TACAAACCTGGGCAAGTGATCTAATTACTCTCTGCTTCAGGTTTCTCAAATGTCATATGGGGCTGGCGCCCTGGAGAAAGCATTGTGTCAGGAGTCAAGAACAGACCTTTTGAGTTCAAATCTGGCCCATGACACTTGTTAGCTGCATGGCCCTGGGCAAGTCACTTAACCCTGCTTGCCTCAATTTCCTCATCTGTAAAATGAATTGGAGAAGGAAATGACAAACCACTCCAGTATCTTTTCCCAAAAAACTCCATCTGAAGTCAAGGAGAGCGGGACACAACTGGAAAAGATTGAACAATATGAGGATAACAATAATAATAATGAAGATGATGACGATAATATGTTTATAGTACCTACTATGTCCCAGGCACTATGCTAAATATTTTGTAAACGTTATCTTATTTCATCCTCACAACAACCTTGAGAAGTAGGTGCTATTATAATTCCTATTTTACAGATGAGGAAACTGAAACAGGTAGAAATTAAGTAATTTACCCAGTATCCCATAGCCAATAGATTTCTGAAGCTGAATTTGATCTCAGATCTTCCTTGCTTGAAACCCATCCACTGCACTACCCAGCTGCCTCAAGTGTGAGGGTCAAATAAGATAATATTTGTAAAGCCCTTGACACAGTTCCTGGCATATAATAGGTGCTTATTAAATGCTTGTTCCTTTTCCCAAAAAATGAATATTCTCTCCAACAAGATTCAGATGCTAAAATTATACGGGATTATAACCGATATGGCACTCCATTGATAACAGACATCTGTACCGACATTAACCGATAATTAATTGGATGATCAAAATAAGCTAAATTTAGGGTAATGGCCAAAATGGGAGGTTTATTTGTTTTAGGGAATAGGATGAGCAATATGAGGCTGTGGGGCCAAAAAAGCTAAAGCAAAGATTGATTTCTAGAGGGGATTTTCTCACTGTATTCTGACCTCATCAGACTCCACCTGGAGTGTTGTGTTCAGTTCTAGGTCCCATGGCCTAAGAAGAAACTGGATATAAGCTGGAGACTGTACAGAGCTGGGCAGCCTGCATGGTGGAGAGCCCGAAGTCTGTGATGATTTAGAATTGGTTGAAGGTAGTGAAGATGTTTACCCTTGAGGAAAAACAACTCTGGAGGGACACAATAGCAGTCTGCAAGGATTTAAGAGGCTGTTCTGTGGAAAGGGGATTAGGCTTGTTCTGTTTAGCCCCAGAGGATAGAAACAGGAGCAGTTAGGAGAAATTGCAAAGGAACAGAGTTAGGCTTGATGTCAGGAGAAACTTCCTAATAATTAGAGCTATCTAAAAGTGGATCGGATTGCCTGGAGAGATAGTGGGTTTCCCCCTCCTTGGACGTCCTTCAGTATAAGTTGTGGGATGACTTTTCAGATTTGTGGAATTGGATTCCTTTGGAATATGAGTTGGGCTCAGTCACCCAGATCCCTCTGGCCTATCAAATTCTGTAATTCTTTGATAATTTATGAAGTTTTTAGCTGATATTTGCATGTGGTTGTTCAGTTATTTTCAGTCTGGTCTCTCTGTGAATCTCTTTTGAGGTGGCAAAGATACTATTTGTCATTTTCTTCTCTTCCTGACTCCAGACCTGGTACTCTATCCACTTCACTACCTATTTGCCCCTGTTTGTATACAAAAGTGTATATTTGTATAGATAAATATCCACATCCCAACTATGAAACTGTGTGACCATGAACAAATCATTTAACCTTTGTGATCGCATTTCCATATTTGTGAAAAATAGTCATAAAAACTATAATATCTAGACCACAAAGTTGTCATGAAGATCAAATGATGTAATATATTTAAAACACTTTTTTAGGACCATTTTCAATTTTTGTCAACTTTTCCAACATGATGTATATGAGGTAGAATCTTAGTGTTGCTTCAATCTCTATTAATGATTTTGAACATTTTTTCATATGATTTCTGATAGGTTGGATTTCTTCCTTTTAAAACTGCCTTTTCATCTCCTTTAACCATTTATTCATTGAGAAATTGATCTTATTCTTCTAAATTTAAATCCATTTCTCTTTTATCTTGGAAATGAGACCTTCACAAAAAAAAAAAAAAAAAAGCAAATTGCAAAAAATTTTGCCTACTTAATTATTTCCCTTATCATTTTAACTACATTGCTTTTGTAAGCACAAAAATTATTTTACATAATAAAAAAATCCATTTTATCTTTTGTGATCCCTTTGTACCACTTGTTTGGTCATAAACTCTTCTTCAACAGGAAATGTGTTCTGCATTTTGTTTGTCATGTGACTTTTTATATCTAAATCATATATGTTCTATACAATTTCTACCAGACCATTTCCTTCCTCTGATTTTGTTGAATAGAGAATAAGATAGCTTGTTTCATCAGGAGGGAGCCAGATCTTAATAAGAGTTGGAAAATAGAAGTTGTGGGAAAAGAAAATATTTAAGATAATGGCATGTTTGTTGTATAAGGTGTGGGCATTCCAGAGAGCACATTGGAAGCAATAAGTAGGTTTAGAGTGGGATGTTGGGGGTTGAAAATAAGTGTCCATGACAAAGGGGTTGGGGAAGGGAGTTTAAATGATTAAGATTGAGGGTACAAAATGACTGGAGCAGAAAGAATTTGACCAGGGGGAAGTTTGTTAATCGTTGAGAAACGACTTTAAGTATATATTTGTTATTCCTGGGGTTTTGGCCTCGGGATAAAATTGTCACAGAGTCTTAGTTAGTGTAGTAAGAGGTCAGGTGTATAAAACTGAAGGAATAGTATTACTCCCCTTCCTACAAGGCAGGGGCTAGAGACTTGATGGAAAGAGTTTTTTCTTTTTCCCTGAATGGAAGAAATTTGGTGCTCTATGGAACAGTGTTTCTTCTTTCCAGCAGGAGGTAAGAGACTTGGTTTGATAGAATAGTGTTTTCTCCATTTACCCCAAAGGCAGTAGACTGGTATATGATTTCTTATTTTTTATTGTTGTTGCTACTCATCAAGGTCTGAAAAGGGCACATTAAATTCCCTCAATATTATAATTTTTCAGTCTATTTCCCCATATAACACACTTAGCTTTTTTTAAGCATTTGAATGATGCTTTTTCTGATTGGACTAATTTCTCAAATTTGTTAAGACCACATTGAATGCTAACCAGTCTTTTTTTTTTTCTCCAGCTTATTTTACTACTAAAAAGAATATACTGAACCTTATAAGAATTATACCTTGGGGTTAGAGTAGCTAAGTGGTCCAGTGGGTAGAGTACAGGACCTAGAATTAAAAAGATCTTAGTGCTAGTGGTCTTAGGCACTCACTGGCCATGAGATCCTACACAAATGACTTGACTTCTGGCTTCTTTTACCTCAACTGTAAAACACAGATAATAATAGTACCCATCTCACGGGATTGTTATGAAGGTCAAATGAAACAATATTTGTAAAGTGCTTAATATGATACCACATAGTAGGCTCTTAATAAATGCTTAAACCTTCCCTCTCCTTAAAGGAAAAATATTTAACTATTTTAAAAATTGTTTCCATTCCCTTCATTTTCACTGTTGAAATATCACACACCCAGACAATTACAGTTTATCAATCAGAAAGCAGCTTATTCTTAACCATAGCTGCAAGTCACCAGGTTTCCTGTCTTTGAGCTGACTTGGGTGTGTATACACACTGATATATTTGCTCAATAAAATGTCGCTTTGCTGTTAAGTTTAAATGATCACTAGTGTGAGAAGACTACAGCTGGAATGGAAGAAAAGCTATAGAGAATGATTGAAATAAAGGCAGGGATTTAGCAGACCAGGGTTGAGCAAAATGAGGGTGAGACAACAGGTGTTTTGGGTTCTTATCAGCATTTTTAATTAACATCTGTTTTGAGCCTGAAGTACTTTAGAAGAGAATACTGAAGTGTGCCTGTGTTTAAAGATAAAGGCAGACTATTGAGAAGCAGCTAAGTAGTTAATAGGTTAGGAAAACGGAAAGGTTTTTCTGGGGAGCAAAGAAGAGCTGTTAGTTGCAGTGTACAGATACCCAAGGGAAAACCACTATGATAAAATTGTAAGGTTAATAGACAGTGTTATGGCAATTAATATTTTCTCATGTTGGAGAAGACGATTAAAAGAGGAAATTTAGCAAAGGGGAAAATTGAAAAAATTAAAACAATTAAAATTTAAAAGCATTTAACTTAATAAAGCACGATGTATCTTTACAGGCTTTTCCAAAACAAGATGTTTCCCACATATATGATAAAGTCAAAAAAGATTCTATGATAGATGCTTTGTTCAAAAATTAATTTAGGTATAACATCAATAGAGAGGCAGATACTCCCTGAACCACTTGGGTGTCTCAAACTTATTGTAAGGTCTCCATGAATCCAATATGAAATTCACAAGTAAACAAAAATGCATTCCATAAATGTAATAAATAATATCTTGCTCAAATATATATAATGTACATATATATATATATATATATATCTTTTCTTCCTTTTACAACCAAATTTCTAGAAAAGGTTATCTATATTCTTTGCCTTCATTTCTTCCCCCAGTCCCACATCACCAAATGTCTACTAGATTCTCCACCTACATGTCCTCTGAGTATCAGGAACTCATGTTTCTACCCCCCTAGAACTCATTACCTACCCCCCTAAATCTGGTCCTCTTCCCAATTTATCTATAAGGCTGAATGCAACCCTGTCATCCAAGTTTTCAATCTCAAACTCCTCCTTCTCTTTCTTAGACTACTAATAAGTCTATCTCAACTATTCCCCTATTTACACTTCTATAGTCACTTTCTTAATTCAGGGTCTATTCTGCTATAATAACCTGCTTTCCATAACTCTTCTTTCCAGTCCACTTTCCAAAGAGCAGTAAGAAAGGACAGACCTGACCACAACACTTACTTGGCTCCCAAGTGCCTTTCCAGATTTGTTCTAGTTGAACTGGCCTAGTAAATATTCTCTAAACCCATTCATTACTATTCCCATCTCTCTGCTTCTTAGAATTCCTAGATCCCTTCAAGTCTTACATGAGAAGCCATTTCCAAAATGAAACTTTTCTTCATGCTCTTCCCACATTCAATATATTTTGTATTGACTTAGCTAAATGTATGTTTTATTTCGCAGTAGAAAGAATGTAAGTTCCTTAAGGGCAAGAACTGTTTAACATTTTTTTTTTATCTCTAGCTCCCAGCACACCACCTTATGCATTGTAAATTCTTACTAAAAGTTTTTGTTATGTCAATGAATATTGAGGTTTTCATCAGTGAAAGATGTTCTATACAGAGTTCAAAGAGAAGAATGAGATTCTCTAAATAACTCTATTCAGATCTTACACATATGAATTATATCCCGTTCCCCCTAACTATAAAGTTTCTTTAATGAAATCCATAGTCCTTCAAAGGATACTAGCCCTTCATCATACTGAAAGAAAAAAAAATACATTTAATAATACATTTAAGTAAATCATAGATTTTAAATTTTAATAAAATAAATTTTAAAATAAACTTAATTGGATGGATATTTAGTCCATTGGGGTATGTGTGTATATGTATGTATCTTGCACAGACACTAGTGATATAATTGAAGAAGAGGTGAAATAGGAAAGTTTTTTTAATGACTTCCAATCCTTTGCTTGACCATATTTTAACATTAATCTTTTCCTAGTGATGTTATATCATTCTAACTCATGGGAAACCATTAATTTAATCAGTTCAGCATCACAAGTGATCCAAAATAGAAAGAAATCCATGTATGACCAGAAAAAAAAAAAAGAAACAGGGCTGGTTTTGCTTGGTGCTAGAGATACAAAGGCAAAAACAAGTGCTAGCACTTGGTACAAAGCTTGTCACATAGTAGATTTTACTATATGCTTTCTGATTGTAGAGACATTGTGGATAGGCAATACGTTGGGCCAGAACAAGAGAAGAATAAGTTTGAATTATCTTTGAAAATAATGCCATTTTTTTAATGATCCCAAGCTTCTCCAAACTAAAACAGCCAATTTTTCTTAGCATTAATGTCCTTTTAGTGATGCTTTGTAACTTAAAGTCATGGAATATTATCATATTAATATAATTTCCAAAGAAATGAAGTTTTAGGGACCCAGAGGCAATGGAGAGGCTCATGGGAAGCATGAATAGAAAACATATTGCCAGCAAATGTTTGCTCAGGATGGAGGTGTTAAGATTATCAGAGAGATGATCCACTCTTTTAGCAGGATTGAGGACGGAAACCACTCACATAACAAGCTTGAGAGTCCACAGTGTCAGAGCCAGCAAAACTTGAACCACAGAAGTTAAGGCATTCCATAATATCTGGGCTGTATAATTCCATGCTCTTTCCTTTTTATATGTACATAAAGAGATTTGGTTTTACTTCTTGGAATTTTGTAAGTACAAGTCAGTAAGCATTTAATTTTAAGCTACTGTGTATCAGTTACTGTACTAAGTGCTGGAATGCTTTTGTTCCTCACTCTGAAGAATGCCTCTTGCTTGATCCTCTTGTCAGACTCTTTGTGGATGTTGTTTATTCCTCTCACCTATGGAATCTGAGGAAGCATTTCCCATCCCAAGGAGGGAAGATAGAGACTATCACTTCTATGAGCACTTAGAGCTCTCATTTGAGAAAATAACCCAAGACATTCTTCTGGCACTTACTTGATAATCAGCATATGTCCCATAAATTTTAATTGTCTGTTGCTTTTTTGTTTTAACTCCTAAAACAGCTGAGAAAGTTTTTCCCTCTTTGCTAAAAAATAACCTCTTAGATTAAGAAACCTTATTGGCCAAAAGAACCCCATAACACTAGGCTCCATCTATGATGGAGAAAATCCATCATATTCCTCTTTATTTTCTAACCTTGGTCCCTCAGAATTCATTCGAGCTCTCATCCATCACTGTATTCAAAGTACAAAATAAAAAAAAAATTTTAAATTTACTATCTTATACTCAAAAATGGATCTGGAAGCAGAGGGAACAGATAATGTTAAATTTTCCCTATCTCTGGCTATCCTGGAACCTCAGAAAGAGGGAGCATCTCTAATATCAAAAGCTGAAGAAATGTTTTTTTCATCTCTAGCTAGTTGTTTGAAATAGCTAAAAATTAGCATTTATATAGTTCTTTCTGAATGCAAGGGACTGTGGTAAGTGCTATCTGGTAATTTACTCATTTGATCTTCACAATAGTAGATGCTATTATTATATCTGTTCTACATATGGGAAAATAGAATAATTTAAAATATTAATAGTAGTAATAGTTAATATGTATATAGCACTTACTATGTGCCAGGAATTATATAAAGATAATTATACAAAGTATCTTATTTGGTCCTCACAACAAAGCTAGGTAGTAGGTGTTATTGTTATACCCATTTTATAGATGAAAAATACTGAGGCAAACAGAATGAATGACTTGCCCAAAATCACGCAGCTGGTAAGTGTCTGAGGCCAAATTGGAACTCAGGTTTTCTTGACTCCAGGCCCAAAAGAATGTATTTTAATAAATTTCCTTTGGACATAAATGTTCATGGATTTCCTTTTCCCCTGCCTAATGTAGGTGATCACAAAATCATTCATTTGAAGAAGCCATTTACCATCATTTGAAATAATTGAAAAAAGCAAGAATAAATGATCATTTCAATTGCTTTCCACATGCAAGAGATCTAGAGGAAAGCACCAAGTGTACCCCTATAGAAGATTTATGGAAAAACGTGAACAAGAGTCACATGGGATAAGTAGGCATGAATGATGACCTGTAGCACTGGAGAGAGTATCCACACTGATGAAATCTCAACTCCATCCAGCTAAGTATGGATAAAAATCAGGAAGAACACAAGGAAGAGTAGAGAGAGCTGCACCAGTGAGTTCAGGAAGCCAAGAAAGTAACCAAAATAAGAGAATGTGGGAAATAATGTGATAAATTGGCTTTTTTTCTTTTAGTACTAAATGGTAAGAAATGTCGTTTTCCAGGTGACACTTTAACATTAAACTCACTATCTCCATTTCATTAAGATTCCCTTTAATAAATCTTTATGTGCATTGATTGCATTGAAAGAAAGTCTTCTATCGCATGATCCTTCAGTCCTGAGCAGGGTGATATGTTAAAGACACACTAAAGCAACTGTTTGATTTTATGATGTAAGTAAAGGTTTGATTCTCAAAACAAAAAGTCTCAAAAAGAAAAATATAATTTTTTAAAAGTCTAGTATTCAATCTTTTAAAATGGATATAAAATATAAAATACAATATTTTAAAATTATAGAAAAATTTAATTTTATTCTTGAAGTCATATTAGTGTAAAGATATCTACAAAAAGGATATGAATTATATTCTCTCAATTACTCATTAAAATTAAAAGCTTTAATAGGCATAGACATACATGGATGCATTTAGTAACAGGAGTTTCTTATTTCTTAGAAATATGTTCTAACAAGAAAATAAACTAGAGCAACCAAACCCAGTAGCTTTTTTTTTTTTTTTTTTTTTTGGTATCACCAACCACCTTGTTGGAGGCCAGTGAGGGAGGTCTGTTGTTCAGAGGTCATATGTTCCATAGTCGTCTTTTCACTGTGGGAGACACTGGCTCTGGGCTCTTCTCTTTGCTTTTGAACCCAGATTAAATCAAGGACATTGAACCATACTCAGACCTCCAGCTGCTGTCTTTTCATGTGCAACTTTCTATGATTCTCCAAATTTATTCATCTCAAAATATAATTAAACATCTGCTCAGTTCTTATGTGGCTGAGCTGTTGAGTTGCAGTACTTACAAAGGTAGCATCAGTAAACAATGAAAATACTTTCACCTTGTGTTTTTGAAGCACATTTTGTCCAAAGAGCCTAATGCTTTACATTTGTTTCCACAGTATTTATTATTTTTCTTTAACTAATCCCATGAGTTTAGTAGGGGAAGGTATTATTAATCTCATTTTGTAGATAAGAAAGGGAAGCAAAAAAAGTGATTTTCCCAGGATCACATAGAAAATCAGTGGTAAAATCCATGTCTCCTTGTTTCCATGTCTTAGAATTCTTTCTACTAAGGTATATAGTATATATACCTTATATACTGAAGGAAAATGTGGTAAGCACATTTAAGCACTTTTAAGTCCTAATGTTCACATAAAAGCTTTTTGGTGCCTTTCTAATTGATATTAGAAAAATCTGCAAGTCAAATGTAGGATCATTCTCACATTGTCTTATAATTTTTTTTGCCTTATCATTATAAACTGTGAATGATGATAATTAAATATTCAGATATTCTAGTAGCTGATATCTAATACCCTAATAATGTTTAAAAATTTAATGGAGGGGGGCTTCTGCAGGCAGCCATTAGCATTCGTGGTTCAAAATGTTATTTTATTATGTTACCCAGCTATATAAGAAAATATCAAGTTCTCTGTAGTCTTTCTAGTTTAAAGTGCTTTTTTTTTTTTTTTTTTTTTTTTGCTATGCTATCACCTACCTGATTTCTTCTCCCCCAAATGGTCTGCCAATTTCTAGAAGAATACTGGAGTATCATTCAAGCTTTTACATGTCACAGGAATCAAATTTAAAGCCAAAAGAAAACTCAGTGCATCCTCCTTCACAGTTAAAATAATGACCCTCTGCCCTAGTGCACCTTCCATCATCTGATAAATAGAAGTGGGAGTTATAGAAAATGGATAGTGAGACCACTCAGATGCTCAAAAAGAAGAGGCTTTAAGACCTATCCTTGTTTGGGATGGTCATGAGTAGCAGGGAAAAAAAGTTGTTTGAACCACCTAAAATTGCAAAGAAAACCTTCAAAATCTTCCTTGTGTAATAAGTCTGTTTGCAACATAATGAGAAAAACATATGAGAAAATAAAACATAGTAGAGGGTTAAGGGGAGAAATTCTTTGCCCACAAAGGCCTTGCATTTCTTTAAAAAAAAAAAAAAAAAAAAAAAAGATTTTCTGAATGTGACCAGTGTGTGGCAGAGCATGACCCTGTTGTTCTCACATTAGCGCAGACATGCACTCCAGGACATTAAGGCAAGAGCACCAGGTTAAGAAGCACACAAATTATACTTTTTTTTTTTTACTAAGCTCCCCCAAACTTCACTCCCTTCCCACTTCAAATATGTTTTTTTTACCCACAAAAGATCAATTATATTCATTCATATGCCAACTGTCTCCAAAAGCAAAGATTTTTATTTAGGACTTAAGATTGAACACTTAAAAATAAAAAGAAAACTTCTTAAGATTTCTCTCTGGAATGAAAGTGTCAGTGCAAATTTCATCTTAGCAAATTTATTCATGTATTCATAATAATATATAACATTTCTATAATGGAGGTTTAAGGTTTGCTGAATTCTTTACTTATGTTATTGTATTTGTTTTGCTTAGCAACCCTGTGGGGTCATTACTTTAAGTATTAGATTATATTAGTACCTTGATAATAGGGATTATTTGATTCTTTCCATTTGTAACTCCAGTGCCTAGCATTTAACAAGGGTCTATTGATTATTTCTATTTTGTTGATAAAGAAATTGAATTTAAGAGAAAATGAATGACTTAAATAATTGGAGCTTCTACCCCAGGTCTCTGGACTTCATGTATAATTATTCTTTTTTCTATACCACATTCCCTTCCAAATCATAGACTGGCAGAACTGGGAGACTTTAATAATCATCTTTATTGACTCTTATTTTATAGATGAGGGGAACTGAGGCAGCCTCAACCCTTGCAGTCCTCTCTAGAGTTGACTATTCTCATCCTCCCTTACTACAGTGAACCAGCAGGAATCAACATATTGATTTTTTGCTCTTTGGCTTCCCTTAACTGTTTTTTTTTGGGGGGGAAGGGGGGGGTTTAGTGCTGTCATCTGAGAGTAGGGAATGGAAACTTTCCTATTGCTATTTTACACATGACATTTTAACTACAATAATATCTTAGCATAAAACTCAGGATACTTAGCTTCTTATACTTCTTTTAATAAATCTGTAAGTGTATTACATCAAAACAGTATCTTTCATCATTCATTATGTAATCTTTCAGGCCTTATTGTTATACAATGACATACTAAGCAACTATTTAGCTTTGATGCTGAATTGTCCTTAAAATCATAGTTCTCAAACGATGTTTCATATTACTTGTTAAAAAAATGAAAATCATGTTTGTAGTTGTTTGTAGTTGTCATTGGCAATATATGCCTGTTTTGTGCCTTATTATATCACCATGTGTAAATTTATGCTCTCTGTGTATTTGAGCAGTGTATTTTTTTAATCTACTGAAATGTATGTGTTACACATTTCATAATGTTCCCACTAGATATAATGCTGCAAATGTGTCTACTAAAACATGCAATTACCTGGCCTGCCAACCTTTCACATTCATTGCATTCAAAACTAAAATTCCTATTTTTCCTTTCCAAACTTTCCCTGTTTTTGAGATTCCCCATTTTTCTCTATGCTATGCCCATTCTTCTTATCATGGAATCTTGGAATTCTATTGGAATGCTCCAATTCCCTTCCCATCCTACACCTTACCCTTTCCCATAAATATACAATTAATTCTGCCTTTTGCATTGTTCCCATAGTCATCATCCTAACTCAGGCCTATACTACCTCTTGCTTGGAATATTGTAATCATTTCCTTAATTTTTTATTTCCCTGTCTTACATTTTCACCCTAACCCTACTTTCAAATCCATTTTTCAATCCAAATGAATCCTTCTAAAGCATTTAGAATCCATCTAAATCCTTCTGATCTAATTGTGTCACTCTCCCGTTTAAAAGTCTTTAATTGATCTACATTTTCAATCAAATCAAGGATATACTTAGTAGATCCTCAATAAATATTGATTGAGTACAGGATTCTGGAGTTCTGGAAAACAGAATTGAAGCAACAAGTGGAAGTTGCTCAGAGGCAGATTTCTATTCCAGATGAGGAAAGCCTTCCTAAGAATTGTTGTTTTCAATTATATCTGGCCCTTGGTGACCCTTTTCTGGGTTTTCTTGACAGGGGTACTGTAGTGGTTTGCCATTTCTTTCTCTAGCTCCTTTTACAGATGGAAAAATTAAGACAAACAGGGTTAAGTGATTTGCCTAATCAGGTAGTAAATGTCTAAGGCCAGATTTGAATTTCCAAATTCAAGGGACCAGCAATCTATCCACTTTGCCTCCTAGCTGTGCCCTCCTAAGAATTAGTTTCTGAAAGTAAAATGGACTGATGATTTATTGTTAGTATTGAGGCAACATAGTATAGTAGAAGGAGTTCTGGGCTTGGAATTAGGAACTGTGTGCTACACAGAATCTAGTACCTCAGTTTCCTCATCTGTAAAAAAAAAAAAAAAAAAAGATAATACTTCCACTACCTACATCACAGAATTATTGTGGGGAAAGAATTTTGTAAACTTCAAGATGCTATGTAAATGTAAGTTATTATTATCCTCTTGTTATTTTCAGTCAGTCAGTCAATAAACATTTATTACACTAAAAGATAGACCCTGCTCTTAAGGATCTTACTATCCAGTGGGAAAAGATAGCACAAAAGGAAGTTAAATAGGAAAATAAGAAAAGGAGAGTAAAGGTACTCAGTATGGGAGGGACCATGATGGAGTCCAATCCAAAGGAGTATAGCTGGATGGGAAATGAAAAGATGGCTATCCCGGGTGCTCTTCCTACATAGAGGCTTTGGGAAGATTTCTTTGCTCTGCTCTCCAACCTCCCCATTTAAGTCAGAATTCAAACAGATTTTGACAGGCCTAAATATTGGGCTCTGTCTGATAAAATGAAGTATAATTAATTTTAAATTTTCCACTGGGGTTCAAGAAATTAATCTTATAAGTACAAGATAGTGGATGCATAATTAAACAATAGTTTGGAAAAGATGTTTCAGTTCTGGTGAACTGGAAGCTGAAAATGAACAATGTGGCATAGCAGCCAAAAAAAAAAAAAGCTTAAGAAGGCTTGGAATAAGAAACATAACTATAGAATGAGAATATAAAAGTTAAATTTATGCCATACTACAGAATGAGAAGTTGATGGTTCAGTTGTACCCTCTGCCCCATTCAGACTACATGCAGTTCCAGTTACCCCGAGTAAGAGACAACATTGTTAACAAAGGAGAATGTCCAGAGGAGAGCCACCCACATGGTGAAGGACCTTTAGTCCATGTCATTTATGGACTGGTTGAAGAAACTAAGTATTTAACCTAGAGAAGAAAAGGCCAAAGGGAAGCATAATAGTAGTCTTTATGTACTTGAAAGGCAGTGATGTGGAAGAAGTGTTATATTTGTTAGGTTTGGTCCCAGAAGACTGGCCTAGAAAAAATGGCTACAAATGGTAAAGAGGCAACTTTAGACTTGGTATCAGGAAAATATTCCTAACAATTAGATCTATTCAAAATGGGAATGAATTGTCAATAAAGGGTACTGGGTTCTCCCATCCTTGGAGGTCTTCAAGCAAAGGCTCAGTGACCGCTTGGCAGCTATATCATAAAAAGATTTTATGGACTACAGACATACCTTGGAGATATTATGGGTTCAGTTCCAGACCACCTCCATAAAACAAATATTACAATAAAGTAAGTCATATGAGTTGTTTTTTTTAGTTTCCCAGGGCATATACAAGTTAAATCTACACAATACTGTATTCTACTAAGTATACAATAATTTTATGTTTTAAAAATCAACAATATACATACTTTAATTTAAAAAATGCTTTCTTGCTAAAAAAGAAAATACTAACCATTATCTGAATCTTTAGCAAGTCATAATCTTTTTGCTAGAAGAGGGTCTTGCCTCTTTGATTGGAATATTGTAATCATTTCCTTAATTTTTTATTTCCCTGTCTTACATTTTCACCCTAACCCTACTTTCAAATCCATTTTTCAATCCAAATGAATCCTTCTAAAGCATTTAGAATCCTTCTACACTTTGATGTGTAGCTGACTAATCAGGATTGCTGAAGTCTGGGATTACTGTGAAAATTTTTAAAAATAAAAGAACAATGAAGTTTTCCCCATTGATCTATTCTTCCTTTCATTTGAACATTTAGAGGCCATTGTAGGTTATTAATTAGCCTAATTTCTATAGGTTTGTACAAAACAGGAGAATAGGAAGGTCTAAGGAAAAGGAGAGAGATGGGCAACAGCCAGTTAGTGGAGCAATCAGAACACACAAACTTTTATTGATTAGGTTCATTATCTGTATTGGTGTGATTACAGTAGTAACATCTAAGATCACTGATCACAAATCATCAAAACAGATATAATAAAAATGAAAAAGTTTGAATATTGTATTAATTACCAAAATGTGACACAGAGATACAATTTGAGTACGTTATTGGGATAGTGGTGTCAATAAACTTGCTTAGTGAAAGATTGCCACAAGCTTTCACTTTGTAAAAAATACAATATCTACAAAGTATAACAAAATGAGATTTGTTTTAAAGCAAAGGAAGAAGAACAGTAGAAAAGACCATGGTAGGGTTATTAATTGATCTAATTTCAATGTCATTGTGTCTTAGGGATTAGGAAAGCTAGAAAAAATAAAGAGAGAGAGGGAAAAGGTTGATTGATAAAACAGAATACATACCACATTTATTGATTATGTTCATAATCCTGGCACTACAAAATAATTACAAGATCATTGAACACATATCACCATAACAGACATTAATGATGATGAAAAAGTTTGAAATATTGCAAGACTTTGCCAACATGTAACACAGAGGCACAATGGGAGCGTGTGCTATTGGAAAAAAATGACACTAATAGACTTGCTCTATGCAGGTTTACCACAGACTTTCAATTTGTAAAACAAAACAAAACCCACAGTATCTTTGAAGTATAGTGAAGTGAAGCATAAGAAAATGAGGTAAAGGGGCATCTAGGTGAAAAGAGCATCAGCCTTGAAATCAGGAGGACCTGAGTTCAAATGTGGTTTCAGACATTTAACATGTTCTAGTTATGTGACCCTGAGCAAGTCACTTAACCCCAATTGTCTCAGCCGAAAGAAAAAGAAAGAAAGAAAGAAAAAGAAAATGAGGTAAGCTTGTGTTGAATGGATCAACCAGTAGTTTTAAATTTTTCTTGCATCATGGACCCCTTCAGTAGTCTGGTGGCATCTATGGACTCCTTTTTAGAACAATATTTTTAAATAATTGAAGAAAGTGGTAAATTTCAGTTAGAGGTTAGTGAAAATAAAAATGTAATTTTCCCATCAAATTTTCTATCACTGTTCCCCTAAACTCTAGCCATAGACCCCCTCAGGCATCAGTGAATTCTAGGTCAAGAACTCCTAGAGTAGATCATTGTTGATGCTCTATTTATGTATGTGTTAGAATAGATGCCCTCTAATGTAATGTTCAGATCTGAGAGTTCATAATGCAAAATAAAAAATGTGTAATGCCAAAAAGAGATTCTTTGGGTTTGCTCCAAAGAAAGCAAGTTGTCAAATATTAGGCAGATTTATTGATTTGAAATTTTTTATTGCTTGAATGGATCTGTGATATAGTTCCAGTGATGCAAATTAAGACCTTAATTAAGACCAAATTAAGGGCTTTTTGGGGAGTCCTGAGATAATGCATAAAAAAAGAAAAATTTAACACACCTCATTGAGGATCATAGAAATTACTTTTTTTGAAATCTCTGTTTTTGGTAATGGATTATACCCTGATTTATATATGAATATTACCCTTAATTGAACTGAAATATATTCTTCCACAACTTCCCTCTGCTTAGCCCTGGCACTCTAGCTCCCTTCTTTTCTAGCTAGGTAAGTGAGACACAAAGGTCTAGAAAGATGAAATATGTTAAACTGTACTTTATAGCACAAGATATTGAAGATAGAAGGATAGAATAGGTTAGGACATGGTCTTTGGAACAAAATAGTAAGTCTCCTTTCAGTTTCTCATTACTTATTGAATAACGGGTAGACCTCAGGCACATCAATCCTTCTTGTTCCCTGTTTTAAATTTCTTTATCTGCAGAAAGCAAAAAAATCATTCCTATCCTCTTTTTATTTCATTGGAATATTACTGTAAGGAAGAATTAAACATAAATTAAAGAACTTTTTAAACAAAAAAAAAAAGTGTAAAAACAATCAGTTTTTGTTATTCCATGCCAAATTTATTCAAATGCTTTTTGAGAAAAGTCTAGATTAAGGGAAAACTCTTTAATCTGCAAAGATAGGAAGGTTAAAAAAAATTAGAGGGAGGAAGCAAAAATATTTATAAGTGATATTCAAGATCTTAGGAATCCTTATCTTCTTTCAAAGCCTATCTCAGGTATCACCACCTCCTGCTAAGCCTTTTCTGACCCTTTCCCCTAATTGTTAGTACTCTGGCTCCTCAAATTACCTTGTATTTACTTGTTGATTTATTTTTGGTATCCAGAAATCCAATTAAGGTTTTTTGAGGACAGAGATTATTCTTGTTTTGTCTTTGTATCCCCAGTGATAGCACAGAGCCTTATACTTAAGTATTTCTAAATATTGAATTGAATTGTGATCATCACCTAATATATTGCTTAGAATATATATCGGAAGTTCAATAGATATTTGTTGAAGTTAAAGTTAAAGATTTAGAAGATTTTTTAGGTTAATGGTAGAACATGTTTGGAAAAACAAGGCAGTGGTCGGGGATGGGAGCAGGGAGTAGGGATAGAGAGCAGAAGCCTCAGTAAATGAATGACCACCTATTTTCTATAGAATTATAAGTAGTCAGGAGGCAGGTTGTGAAATCTACAAGTGAATGGGAGGAGGATGTGAATAAACAAAGAAAGAGAGTACATGTTTAAACACACATGCATGCACACACACACACACACAGAGAACATTACCATATTCTTGCTATCATATTATCAGTGGTTGAGAGCAGGAAAATCTGCACTAGGATGTCTCAAGAGTAAGCAGGATGGTTATTTGTGAATCTAAGAATGGATCATCCATAGGTAGTGCTGAAAATAGTTCTATGGTCCTAGTATTTTTTAAAAAAAATAGCATTAGAGCATTTGAAATTTTGATTTAAATTAATCTGTAAACAGAGACCTCACTGTGAGGATACAAAATTAATACAATGTACAACAGTTTTTTTTTTTCCTTCCTCCAAAAGTCAGTCCTAAATCTTCATTTGTACCTTAATTTTCATTTCTAGTGCCACCACATTTATTACCTCTTGTTTAGACTTGCAATAGCGTCTTAATTCATCTCTCTTTGCCTTCAGTTTTACTTCCCCTCTAATCCATTATTCAATTCAAATTAATTTTCAAAGAACACCCAACCACCAGTACAGATTCCAGAGTGGCAATCAGCCTATTGGAAAAGAAACCATACCCAGCACCTGAAAACCCATACATCTCGTCTACCTCATAGACTTTCCTATAGGGCAGGCAGCCAAAGATAAGGAGAAATGTGACCACTAACTAATACCTCTTTAAAGACAAATCATTTGCTAGAGATAATCTTGAGCCCGCCCCTTTTTCTCTCCCCTCCTTTTAAAAAGTCCTAGTCAGGGGAGCTGACAAATATAAAGTATTAAATATTATATTGGTCAACAAATCTTGTTTGTTTCCTCCAAAGTTTTTCAACTATTTCAGTAATAAAAAGATTTTCAAGTATAGTTAGTTTGCAGAAAGAATATATTAAATACAAATAGATTTCCCCCCCCCCATTTTTTTCCTTTTGTAATTTAGAATCAGCACTATTTTTCTTTATCTCCAAATTCCCCTATATGCTACCCAGGAAAATCTAGAATCTCTTAGTTATTAACTAGCTTGTTTCTATAATCAGAATCACTGCCAATTATATCTATGTAAATCCCAGTACTCAGGCAATATGAAAGGGTCCTTTTGTTCCTGAAGCTTGTGCAGGAAGGACTTTCACTACAAGCTTTTCCTTTGAGAGCTGTCCAACTCTCTGTAAGGATTACTAGGTTATCTTCATGTTCTCAGTCATATTAACCCAAAGTAAAGTAAAACCTTTTAAAATTATTTTTAAAATAGTTTTCATTACTCAGTTATGTAAGGGGCAGGCAGGAAGAAACCATTCTTTATTTCAAGTATTTTAGAAAATTTTAATCTTTAGGTACAACAACTTGCTGGTGTTTCTGTTTTTAAAATTTATGCAGCCAATTTAGGTAGTAAAAGAACACTTGATTCCTTATCCTTAATTGGATAAATATTATATTCATTT
This sequence comes from Sarcophilus harrisii, assembly GCF_902635505.1. Lineage (NCBI taxonomy): Eukaryota > Metazoa > Chordata > Mammalia > Dasyuromorphia > Dasyuridae > Sarcophilus > Sarcophilus harrisii. Next base: position 106,905,914 of record NC_045427.1, on the reverse strand, counting down.
AGTAATAGTAGATCACATTCATATACTTGGTAGTTTGTGAAACATACCTCTTTGATTATATTGCTCACAAAATATTAACTTATAAAAGTTATTTATAAGTACAGTCTCATACCTTCTCCTACAAAATATCATAAATGAAATAACTCTTTCCTAATCATATTTTTAAAAAAAAATTTGTGATTTAACTATAATTCCGTTATTAAGAGTCTTGGAAAATACAGGGTGTCCCAAATGTCTTAATGTAGTTCTAAGCCTCAATAGCTTAAGATAATAGCTTTTAATAGATTTTTAAAAGCTTTTTTAGCTTAAAACTGCACTAAGACTTTGTAATATTTGAAATTTTTTCTTGAGGTTAAGTCTTTAAAATTTCGGACATAGAAGGATTTGCACAAAACCTGGAGAAGACACTATATTTGAAAAATAATTTTTCAAATGGATCAAAAATAGCAACAACCAAAAAGATCCACCATAGAACATAAGCTCAGAAAACAAATCTGAGTAGCTTCTTTTCTTTTGTGATACTATCTTAGCTACTACCTAATAATTTCTTTTACTTATAGGTACCAGAGATTTGAAAAGGCCTTTCTCCTAGCAGTTGATATTGGTGCTCGGGACCTGTTTATGGTGAGTCATTGCTAGAGATGATTATATGTCTTCAACTCTCAGGCTGAGTTAGTTGTCAGCTTTTGTGGCCATTAAAAAGGATTAGTGTCATTTGCAGCCTTAGACACATGGTGGGAAAGGCATTATTCCTCTTGGCTTGTACCTTTACCATCATGAAACTGGTCAATAGCTATCTAGTTATCTTTTGGCTTGTTGACATTTTTCTTACCATGGCCAGAGGGCTGTTTAATGTTTTTTTAGGAATTAATTTATAGTCCTTGAACTTTTATCTTCACATGCCTCAATGTGGGTAGATGACACTTTTCTATCTAATAAGCTTAAATGTTTCTAAATCCATTCCTTTAAGATTTACAGCTGCCCAGGACAAGACACAAGGGCAGACCATGGCTTGGGCATCTTGAATGCTCTTAGTTTGTTTCTTAGATTTCAATGAAAAGTGACAAATGATGAAAGCATCCAGAAGTACTTTTAAAGTCACAAAGCTGCAAGATAGACCCAAGGGACTGTTGATTTCCTGCACTCACGGGTCCTCCCATTTAATTAGCTACAGAAGTAAAATTAACCAGCTCTTTAAAGGTTCTGTGTTCAGGCTCCACATGGGGCTCTTGTTTTATAAGGCCTTGCACCACAATGTCACAGTGAGGTCAGAGGGACAAAGACAACTGTGCTTTCCTAATATCACAGCATGTTGCTGCTCTGCAGCCCATTTCATTGTTTTCAAAGAAACAATAAGAAAAAGCTCATTTTTAAAAAAAAGAAAAGAAAAAACATATGGTAAACCCTTTTGTTTGGTTTTTTGGTATAATGAAGACATTCTATGGTTTAAATTAAGCTTTGACATTTAATGTTACTATCAAATTATCTCATTATCACTTGCCTCCAGTTCAGTCTTAGTATTTGAATAGTAACTTGTTTTTTTTTTTCAGTTCTGTTTTTTAGTTATGAAAAATTCCTTTATGATTACATAAAAGTGTTTATAGTATTTGTTTTATAGTTTTAAATATCTGCCTCTATTACATCCAACTAAATGTACATAAACTTCTAAAATACAATAACTAAAAATGTATTTAAAATATCCAAATTTTAGTAAAATTAATATATATATATATAATCTTGAACTTTTTATTTTCTCTCTATTTCAAAAAAAATTTCATTTTAAAAAATAAACTTATCATTAGTACCTCCAGAACAGGAAAATAAAATTAAAGGTACTTATTTAGATTTTGCTATCTGGTAGTTAAAAATTACTCAGTCTCACATTTAGAATGGCTTTCCCGCCTAGATGTTGAATTTTTCTGCTCTGGTGACCAGATAATACAATTTATCAAAGTTGAAACCAAACTTCTCCCAGATTATATCTTTTTTATCTCAAAATTTTTCTGAGCCTACTTTTCCCATTATTATGTTCAATCATTATTATTGGGATCATGTAAAATAATATTATTAATGAGAAATCACTGAAGATTATAATATTCTTTTTTAGAGAAGTTTTAAATGTTATTTCAAGTTTCATTTTCCTGGCACATATCAGTCCAAGTATAATAACAACAAAAATACTTTAAAATTAATTGTGACACTGTAACAATAAGGTTGTGTCCACTTTAAAACAGGTTTTGTTTTTTAGTCTATTGTATTTGCTCAAAGTATAAGAAAATAAAGGCAATTTGGACAATCTAAAGCATGAGGAGAGATTCTTTCTTGTGTCTTTGTTCCCTTTATAAACAAAAGTGTTCTCAAAGGCTGATTGGACTCTTCTCTGCAGGGATTCCTTCCTTTAAAACATGTGGATCACCTTAAATAGGTAATAAAATAGTTTCAGTTTCCTTTTTTGTTTTTAAAAAGTAAATAAGATTTTTATCCCCACAGTGAAAAATCCCTCTTAGTTCACTTTATGAAATTTTGATTAATTATTTCAGAGGCTGCCTTAGACTCTTTTAGTCTTCAAACAAAAGTTTTGTCTAAGCCCATAAGTAATTTATATAGAGCACCTAACATATTGTTTTACATGTTAAAATCTTCTATGTTAAGATTTTGTCATTTTCTACTGAGACTAAATTATTGTAATAATTTCACTTACATACAATAATGTAAGATATCACTCTACTGCTTACTGAGAATCGGTGCCTCTTCTAAGTCTAAACATGTCTGGTATAAAGAGGGTTAGCAATCCAAGAAACCTATCTACTAGAGATGATTTCAATAACCAAAAGGCTCCCTGACCCAAAAATATCTCCCTTAATAGTCTGCCATATTCAGACTTTAAGATTACAAAGAGATAAATTAAAAAGATAAGATAATATCTCCACAAAGGTCACAGTTCAAATCTATTTTATTACCTAGAAGCAATCTTCTATCTGTTAGGATTTATTTATGATGTAAGTAAGTTTCTTGAAGGGTTGGGGGGAGAAAAAAATCCAGACATAACAATTAGCCCTGGATAGTTGTTTTAGGGGACAGGATTGCTGGATATAGGATGATTATTACTTTTTTGAGGTGGAGGTGGAAATGAGGGGAAGAAAGATTTATAAACAAGAGTGTGGATAATGAAAATACTATTTGCCTTTTAATAATTTTGTCTAAGGTAGGTTCTGAATATAAATTTATATTATTAATAATAGTAATATCTAGATTTCTCAAATGTCTTGATATGTCTTCCTTTGTTAATAATAGGGAGCAGAACTTGAAAGACATAAAATAATGTTAAAATTTCCAATTCTTGTGTGGAAAATGGGTATGACATTTCTTCATCAAACTGTATTTTTGACCACAGCACATAACAGTAAAGACACACACACATACACACACACACACACACACACACAGAGTGAGAGAGAGAGCGAGAGAGAGAGAAAGAGAGAGAGAGAGAGAGAGAGAGAGAGAGAAGGAGAGAAAGAGAGAGAGGGAGGGAGGGAGGGAGAGGGAGAGAGAGAGAGAAAGAGAGAGAGAGAGAGAGAGAGAGAGAGAGAGAGAGAGAGAGAGAGAGAGAGAGAGAAAGCAAAATAAAACATTTTCATGTACATAACATGTTATGGATAAGTAATTTGGGGAGTAATATGGTAAGATCATTGAAGGAGAGCTGGTAGCAAAGATGGGAAGGAGGAGAATGAGAGAGGTCAAGTGAAACAGCCAGCTCTTCTGATTGATATTAATCCCAGAAAATTGGAATTTTCCCTGACCATAGGATAGTGCTAGGGGAAAAAAACAGATTAAATCAAGTTATTACTGTTTGCTCCCAGTGGAAATCTATACTCCCCATTTCTCTAAGCGTTGTCTTTTAGCAATGAAGTTGTGAGGACCTTATTCTTTCTTTTTTTGTTTTTTTGTTTTAAATTTAATAATCAATAGACAAATCACCAAATAAATAGACCAAACAAGGAAGAAAAACTTAAATAAAACTCTGAACATTTAACAAATTGGCCTCTCAAAATTAAGAGTCAGCAAACAACAAGAACTTTTATTATGTTCTATTTCTAAGTCTGAAGTTTCATTACCCATATATATATATATATATGTGTGTGTGTGTGTGTGTGTGTGTGTGTGTGTGTGTGTGTGTGTGTGTATATATATAGTTCATTTATACATGTCTTCATATAAGTTCAATGCATATACAGTTCTGTTCTGCTGATCATGCTTGGTGTCTCTTCTTATGGGTCATTCTGGGTATCTTTTCATTTATATTTGCTATTTACATTATTATATCATAATATATTGAGCCATTCTTCAATTGCTTTATATATTAATTGGTTTTCTTTTTTTAATTATGACTAAAAATAGCTAGTAAATTATGTTTTTGCATAGTTATGACTATTTTTGTAGGTTAAGAACTTCCCCCTTCCCCACCATGATGTTTTTAGCATAAAGAAATAGCAGTTGCCTTGTATATGTTTGCAGGTAAATTCCTAAGTATTTTTTTTTACTGCATGTAGTAATTTAAAGTGGGATTTCTTTTTCTATTCTTATTTGCTGAATTTTGTTGGTAATATGTAGAAACGGTAATGATCAATTACCTACTTTTATAGATGTTAAAATTGAGGCCCAAAGAAGTTAAAAGGTCTTAAAGCAAGTCTTCAGATTTAGTCCAGCACTCCACGCCACATGGCCAGCCTGTTGTCAAATCTTGTTATTTTTACATTCATGGCATTTTTATATATGGTCCCTTTTATCCACTTAGATAGGTACAACAACATTCAGATGCCCTATCAGGAGGACGATTGCAGTAACTAACATTCCATGGGGTATCCTTACCTTGTCTCTCTCTCAACTCCATATTCTCCTCTACCCACTTGCCAAGGTGATTTTTCTAAAACATTGGTTTAATCATGTTACCAATTTGCTCAACAATATACATGACTTTTTATCATCTCTAGGATCAAACATAAAGGCCTCTGTTTAGCATTTGAAGATTTTCTTAACCTGTCCCCTTCCTGCTTTCTCCATTGTTCATTCTCTTTCCCACTGTGTAGTCTATGAGCCAGTCTTACTGACTTACTTGAATGTCCTTGAATATTAAAAAAAAAAAAAAAAACCTCTTTATCTCTCACAGTAGTGCTTCTGTGCTGGCTGGTCTGCATAGATTTGGTCCCCTCATTGCCATGTCTTGGTCTACCTGGTTTTATTCAAGACTTTCAGCAAGAGGACTTTCCTGTCTCCCTAACTTCTAGTAGTACCTTCCCCCTCAAATTATCTTCACCTATTCTGTATATATCTTGAATATACATAATTATCTACACATTATCTCCCCCATTAAAATATAAACTCCTTGTGGGCAGAGACTTTCTCTACTCCCATTCCCTTTCTTTGTTTCTTCATTGCTTAGCACAATGCCTAAGACAGAAAGCACTAAATGAAATGCTTGTTAACTGAGACAAGTGAAGAATTATGATGTTACCTAGGGAGAGGAAGGGTCAATCAGTGGACTGACTGACTACATGCTTTGTTGGTAACCATCCAATGTCAAGAGAAAGGAATCCAGGTATTAAGTGGATACACCTCTGGTGAATTTATAGAAAGCCACACAGGATAGGAAGTCATAATTGTACAGGGAGTTGTAGAGATCTGTATCACTGGAAGCATATCAAAAATCCACTGGAATATTGTAATGATTTCATTCATTTGTTTGATCAATTAAAATGTTCTTCTTTTTTATAATGAGAATATCACAGTGCCATTTTCTAGCATTTTTTATTAAAGAATTTTGTTCATTTACATTTACTTTTACAACTGCTAGATTTGTCTTTTACAAAGTTATTTTATTGGAAAGGAATATATAATCTTATTATTTCTTGTTTTTAACTGTAACTTAAAATGTTTTCTATAGAAACTTACTTTCCCACATATTAATAACCATGCGAGTTTCTTAATTTGGATTTTCCATTCAAAATAAGAGTCTCCCTTTGATGTTAACCTTAATCCAATCCTATTCTTACCACCTTGGATTTTCAATACCATTTGTTCTCCATCTTTGTTTCCCTGAAATGCAACTTCTCAAATTTAGTATTATTACCACTATGATATTTTGAGGGGTTTTTTATAATCTGCTAACAACTGCTTTATCTTTATTTGAAAAGTATGGATTGTTTAGAGGATTTTTTTTTTACTTGGAGGCTTGTTTATTTTACCAAGATTTCACAGAAGTCCATATGTCTCTTTTCAAATTTTTGAAAGACTAAAAGCTTCTCATGTCTTGCCTCCAAACAGTATAGGTTGTTTTTAAAATCTGAGACATATTGTTTCGACAAAATAGTAACTCTCCAACAAACATCCAAACAAAACCCAATACAAAGTACATAAAAACAGCTTATTGCTAGAAGAATGGAATTTTTAATATTCATTTTGGTACTAATTTTAGTTTTTCTGAAACCCCATAAAAAGGTATAAAGAAGTCACTTAAACAGGTTTAAAAGCCGACAGGGGTTGAAAGTGGACATTGGTTGCAAGTGACTGAAACAGCAAAAAATGATTGGCTAAGAGAATAAGTCTTACCTCTTATACTTGTATTTTCAAAAAGCAAGCAGTTTAATACTGGGAGTTTGGTGGGCAATCAGGGTTCACAGCACTTCTTGAATAAGATCCCTATAAGGAGGAAAAAAGTAATTTCTCTCTCTTGACTGCCTCCATAAAGCCTGGTGTCTTGCAGTGGATTCATTTGCCCAGAAGGACCTTATCAAGGAAGAGGATCCAAAGCTCTGAGAATCACTTGAGTGAAAGAACGAGGTTTCTCTCTTCCTTCCTCATCAGCCATAATGCTTTGAAGTAAAACCACTCAACTAGTAGAAAACACTGAATTAATAACTGAAAGAAGATCTAAGTGACATTAAATAGAGATACAGTCACTCAAGAGAGAAGGCAGTTTCCAAGATCAGGACCTCTGACAGCAGAGTCAGAAGGAAGCACACTCTTGACAGTTTGGTAGTGAACCACAGAGAGATCTGAACAGGAAAAAAAACAGGTCCCATAGCTCTGGAACTATGAATCACATTGATACTTTTCCTAACTCAGCTACTTCACTACCATAATGTTCAACTCTTGTGTTCACCCTTCCCATCATCATTCCCACTGATGTGTATGTATTTCTGTATGCACCCTAGGTTTGATTGGAAGGATTATAGCTGATGTTCTTTCTATGACATCTTGAGTAAATACTTTTGCTAATAACTAATTGTTAATGGAAAATTTATAGACTATACTGTTATGAATGCAGACCCAGAAATAGCAGCCACTCTATAGAGACCAAACTGGAAAGTGTAAGTGCTACTTGGCAACATAGCCTAAAGACTATGTTTGTAGCATGTTATATTATTATATTGTGTGTGTTGTTCTTTTAGCTCCAAATCCTTTATTCTGAATCACTTGATACAAATACAATTTTCCATATTTCTCTGAATTCATATTCATTTCTTTCTATATGATACATTCACATATTATTTCCATATTGATGGGCATATATTTTATTTCCAGATTTTCATTAACCCAAATAACTTAACCTTAAATGTTTATAAAATAAATAATTTAGTAATTTTTCTTGCATGAGCAATTAGATCATTTAGTGGACAGAGCACATGGCTTGGAATTAAAAGGACTCATCTTTCTGAGTTCAAATCTGGCCTCAGTAAGTGAGTTTTACTTACTAGTTGTGTGACTATGGGCAAGTGATTTAACCTGGTTTGCCTCATTTTCCTCATTGATTTGGGGGAAAAAATGGCAAACCACTCACTAGAGTGGTTTTATTTTTAGAGTTTATATTTTTTAGAGTTTTATCTTTGCCAAGAAAATCCAAAAGGAATCATATAGAGTTGAATTAAAATGATTAAGTAACAAAAATAAAACTTACATAAAATGGATCAAAAATGACAACCAATTTTTAGTACCAACTTTTAGATTAGCATACCTGAATTTCCATGTTGACTTCAGCAATTTTTCTCATCTTTTACTAACTTTAGTAGTTTATTGGTACCTCAAAGTATTTCCATTGTATATTTTTCTGATTGTTGATTTTAATATTATTTTGGGTAGTTATTAATAACTTGCATTTGTCTTTTGACCAATGAATAATTAGGAAATGACTGAAACATATATTTGTATAAATTACTCATATGTTTGAGAGTTCAGATGTATCAAAATATTTAATGCAAAGAATCTTTTATAATCCATATATTTTCCTTGTTATAGCTGCATTGATTTTATTTGTGCATAAAGCTTTCAATTTTATATAATCAAGTTTATTTATTATGCCTTTTATCATATCTTCTTTTCCATTTCTATATCTCAGAAAGATATTACCATTTTTACATTTAATTTTTTAGAATATATTTTATTGGTGTGTCTTTACATCAATAATATTTCAATCCACCTTTCCTAGATTAAACCATCCCATCTAATGAGGAAAATAATGAAAAAATATCCTATATATTGATCACATCTGACAATGCATACAATCTTCTATCCTAGTAGACCTCCATGCCATTAGAAGGAAGTATATTTCATTTATTTCTTCTTTGGATTTCATTATGTTTGGTTTGCCACTTATTTGCCATGTTTCATTTTTTAGTTAATTCCAAGTCAACAGGCATTCAATATCTTTCTAGTTTTTTTGCTATCTTGCAGTATTCCTGTGACTATTGTGGTTTATGTTGGACAGTTATTTTTGTCACTGATACCTTTGGGGGGTATATCTAAAATAATGGGATTACTGGACCAAAACAACTTTGAACTTTTGCTGCATGATTCAAAATTGATGTCCAGAATAGTTAAATCATCAACTATAGTAGAGTTCTACCAATAATTCATTATTATCTCTGTTTTACCCCAGTCTCTCATGAGATCAACTAGCATTTATTAAGCACCTGTTATTTGCCAGGAATATGCTATAGATACAAAGAAAGGCAAAGATGGTCTTTGCTCTTATGGAGCTCACAGTCTGTTAGACTGTGAAAACAACATCCAAACAAGTATGTACAACCAAGTTTCAGGGCAAACTGGAAATTATCAACAAAAAGAAGTTCCTAGAATTAAGAGTGATTAGGAAAAGTTTTAAGCCTGGAGGACTAGAAGGATAATGGTACCCTCAATTAATAGTTAGAAAGAAGGAAGAATTTAAGGGAGAAAATAATGAGTTCAGTTTTGGATATGTTAAGTTTGAGATATCTGTAAGACATCTAGTTGTAGATGTTTGATAAGTAGTCGGAAGTATGAGACCGGAAGGCAGCAGAGGTTTGGACTATAATAAAATTTGATAAAGGGAAAACAAATTCAGCAATCATAAATATGAATGTGGGATAAAATCATTCATTAAATGAACAGAATAGATTAGAAGGGAAAACAATAATTTGTTGAATACAAGAAACACACTTCAAAATTTGTCATATGTAGTTAATGGAAGGCTGGAGCAGAATTTATTATGCCTCAGCTGAAGGCATAGGCAGAGAGGATATCCCTACAAAATTTGCCAAAGACACAAATGTGGAATGAATGGCTAACTTATGAGGTGAGAGTTTAAGATCCAAAATGATCTCAATAGATAAAACCACTGATTTAAATATAATAAGATGAAATTTAATAGGGGTAAATATAGTCTTATATTTGATTTAACAAAGTCGATTTTATAGTATAAGATAGATGAGGTATGGTTAGATGGTAGTTTATCTAAAATGATCCCAGGGTTTAAGTAAACTGGAGTTTTTTTTTTTTATTTAATAGCCTTTTATTTACAGGATATATATATATATATATGGGTAACTTTACAGCATTAACAATTGCCAAACCTCTTGTTCCAATTTTTCACCTCTTACCCCCCCCACCCCCTCCCCTAAATGGCAGGATGACCAGTAGATTAAACTGGAGTTTCAATATGTCAACAGTGTTGCATAATAGACAAAAAAAGTTAATGTGATCTTGATCTCTATTGAGAGGGGAATTATTTCCAGGAAAAAGTGGTGATAGGCCCATTATATTACATTTTACCTTCATCTCACTACAGCTGGAATCTTGTACTTAATTTTGAGCATAACAATTTTGGGGGGTTTGGTTTTTTTTTTTTTTTTTTTTTTTTTGGAAAAGATATTGGAATGATTTGTCATTTCCTTCTCCAACTCCTGGAAATCAAGACAAGGAAATCAAGGCTCTCACAGCTAGTAAATGTCTGAGGCCAGATTTGAACTCTGAAAAATGAGGCTTCTTGAGTTCAGGCTCAACACTCTTCACTGTGCCACAAACCTCATATATTTTCCCAAATTTGCTGTATTTTTATTTTACTTTAATTTTGCTGTGTTTTGAGTACTGGTGTCTACATAGTTTTCATGGTGTTCATTGCTTTGTTAAAGTCTTTTGGTTTCTATTCTAAACCAATGATTCTCCTGTCATACATATAAGATTTGTAAAGTTATTACATGTGTCTTACTTCACTTCTTTTATTAACCTTTTCAATCACTGTTATAATTTTTATAGCCATACAGACTCATTTCTGGGATTATAATTATTGTTGGCGCAGAATGTTTTTCTTTTCCTGCATATTTCTCATGACATTCTTTTATTATATTGTAATTAGTATAGTGTACTATGAACTTTTTTTTTTGATTGCTCGGCTGTTTAGTATATCTGCTGGTTTTTCAACCAGGAATTCCTTGTTAGGATTTTCTCACTCTCTTCTTGTAATTATTATCGTTTTTTCTTTCTTTAGTACATTTCTAGCTCTTCTGAAGTGATGAAGGGGGAGCTAGCCTTAGATACACTTTTTTTACTCTGCCATCTTGCCACAATATGCCAGAATATTTAATTTAGATAATCTTGGGTTTAAGGCCAGTGCTTCCTAATTTTGCATATTTTATATTCCAATTTTCTTAGTTATATGTTCTTTGTCTTCCTTGAGAAATCTATTGTATTTTTGATTAATGTTCTTTAATAAATAAGATGGGTTTTTGGAGTTTTCTTTTTTCCAAAACATTTGGAAATTTGTTTCTTTATTATAACTTTGAAATTTATAACATATCTATGAATGTTGAATTTTGTATTCTTCCTAGTCATTCCTTTAGTCAAAATTTTGTGGATTCTTTCTGTTTGTAGTTTTTTCTCTTTTTGCTAAGGCTTATACATTTTCTTTGATGATTTCCTAAAATACCATGTTATTAATTTATTTTTTCCTAAGTTTCTCATATATTTGTTCACTTAGTTTTGCATATCTTTCAATTTTTTGGAAATTTCCATAAATTTTTGAGATTGTTTCTCTATTAGTTGATATCTTAATTCTATTTATCTTTTCTACTTTATGTCTGTTGTTTATTAATTTTAATGGTTATATTCAAGAATGTATTTACTTCACTATTTACTTTCTATATTTTTTAAAACATCTTTTTATTCTAATTTATGTTTCTCTAAGGAATTTTTATTTCCTTCAAGCTCTTCTTTTTTGGGGCCTATGATTTTCTTTCCCATGTAAATTACTGCTTACTTACTTTAAATATATGTTTTATCTATTTGAGGATGTCTTGAGATACTTTGGATTATGCATTTTTCTTTTCACATCACTTTTGGTTCTCTATTCTTTATAGACAATCTATTGGGGGATTTTTTTTCTTTGTTTTTTTTTTTTTTTGCAATAGCCTTTTTTCTTTACATTGCTCTATTTTAGTTGTTTTTATTGCCCCTTTTTGGAGAAATATATGAACTTTGGTTCCCTCAGAACCTCTTATTATCTTAAGTCAAAAAAATTCTTATTTCTCAAAATATTACTTTCTGGTGTGGGTTAACCTTAAACTAGCATGCAACCAAGTTTATATAATTGTGGCTGGTAGCCCTCAGCATTTAGTAATTCTCTCCACCAAGATATTAAAAGCTTCCACATGGAAAGAGGAAAGAAAAAAGTTTTTTTTTTTCTTCTTAATCCCAATATTTTTCAAAGATGCATAAAATTAATTTTCCATTTTACAGACTGAAAAACTGTAATCCTATGAAATTTAAAGAATTTTCTTATAAGTAACAAGAGATAATAATAATGCCTGCTTAACGCCAAAGATAATTATTGTATATCAGCAAAAAAAAAAAAAAAAAAAAAATCCAAAGCAAAAAACAAACTCTTCAAAATTTATCATGGTCATTATATAAACAAGGAAATATGGGGCATCCCCAAATTTTGGCAATATAGAGCTTGCTCTCCTTGAAGGAATATTCTTAAGGAGGAATATTCTATTTTTAAAATAATTCAGATTCAAAAAGTCTCTTAGCCAAATTCTGCATATGACTCTGCTAGTATATAATGTTATATCCAACTTTGCACAAAAGTGGCATGATAAATCTAAATTCACACAGACTTAACTGTGAAAGTAAGTATCCTCTTGTACCCAGTCATGCCTCTTTTGAATGTCACAATCCTAAGTCTCCTGACTTTCTGATATTTTCTCTGAGGTTTGGAAACCCCTTAAGTATTTTTTTCCTGTTACCAAACTGACTCTGAGATCCTTCCATCCTGATAGAGTTAAAAGAGGTAAAGCTGATAAATAACTCAAGATAATCTGTGTATGAGCCTTAAAGAAATTTTTTGTCCAATACTTTAAGAAAACTGTCCCTTATAAGAATGGAACTTTTGTCCATTTTATAACTCATGATTCTTTTATCTTTGCATTTCTTTCATAATTTAGGATACCCCTGCCTTTTTATGCCTCAAGAATGAACACAGCACAAGTTAATTTTTCTTTATTCACATTGATAATATCATAACTATAGACAGTAAATATTTACAGGTCTTCTTTTGTATCCAAAATTCACTTAGAACTACTCATTTTTAGTTTCCGCTTCACATTTATAGTCTTATCTATAAACTATGTTACTGGAGATAATGAGTAGATTTGTAATAAAAACCAAACCTCTAAATTGGGATTAGAATCAAATTGTAATGCATGTGGCTCAGTGTAAGGAAGTAAAAAGTTCATTTGATGTTATATTCTCCAAGGTGTTATATTCTCCAAGGAGAGAAGCAATTATGTAATCATAGGTAGAACCTCAAGGCATTGTGCCATTTTGTCTAACACTAAAAATGATTTGAGACTTTAAAAAAATTAATTGTTAATTAACTTGTTAATTTTAACTATTTCCAGTCAGTGTTCTATGCTTTTGAAAATACAGGTAATACCCTACTTGCGCCATCTGAATAAAATGTTAAATGTGGCACCAAGCTCTAGTCACTGAAAATGCCATACCCTTGGTACACTGAATGGATCACCCCCTCTGGACTTGTGTTGGATGGCAGGAGGGTGGGTCTGCCTCTTGGACAACTCTCCTTCTGGCAGCCTCAGGTTACTTAACCACTGGCATAATGCCTATTGGAAGGCCATCTGTGCTTTCTGATAGTGCTGTAGAAAGGCCCACTGCTGCTGTTGTTCAGCCATCTGTGCCTTCCCCTGGCATGATTTGAGTAGGGTGCCTTACATCTGCCGCTCCTAGGTACTTGATTGCTGAGCAAGAAAGTGCAGAACTGTTTCCCTAGCTCTTTTTTATATTAAAAAGAGTTTTGCATCATTCATCTTAAGGAAATAGACTAACCACTCACCTCGAACGTTAGCAATGCGATTTTAAATATCAGTGGAATATTCTTTGTTTTAATTCTAAACATAAAGAAAAATGTGTGTACTTACAAAATAACTCTCCAGTTTTTGAATTCTTCCAAATATCTTCTACATTTGGTCTTCTTTAAACAGAATGAAGTGGAACCATTTTGACTGCTGCAACTGATCTAATGGTATAATTTAAATCTTTCTGATTCCAACCAAATCCAGTAGCATTTATTCTGAGTATAACTGATATAATTCCCTGCTGTATTATATTGGTGTCCTATGACAAGACCATTCAGTTCTATATAACAGTGTGGATCCATACAATGAATATGCACTGAAATCTAAGTGGACAAAAATCTAAATATGACCTACTTAATTTAAATTTCTAATTATTATATTGTATTATGTTCTTTGCATTAAGCAAAGGAGGAGGTTAGGAATAATGTGTGCCTATGTGCCAAAGAGGCATGTAAATTATATGGAAAAGTTTGAAATTCTAGTTCATCTGAAACTAGTAATATAAAAATTTTAATTCAGCTCACTCATATTTCATACCTTAAAAAAAGCTTTCATTTTACTAACTCTACCATAGGGAATTCTAAGATGTTTTATACCAAATATAACATATAGTCCAAATTAATGTTACTCTTGGATAAGAGTATACATTGAAGGTTATTTGTTCAACAATTCTGTAGTAAGTCAGCATTTTAAATGAAACTTCTAACTTGTCATAGTTTTCAAATAACTATGAAAAGACCTAAAATTCTTTTAAATTATGAAAGTATGAATTTTGAAAATTACTTTTAAAGAAACAATTAATGATATGTATATTTACTTTGACCCAATGATCCTGATATTGGGCATGTACCACAAGGCTGCCAAAGACAGGGGAAAAAATCCAATCAATATACACCAAAATATTCATAATAGCATACTTTATGGTAGCAAAAAAAAAAAAAAAAACCCTAAAAAAGAAGCCATTGGGGGAAAATGGCTGAAAAAACTATGGTTCATGAATGAAACAAATATAAGAAACTGAGGGAAACATAGGAAGATTTTTATGAACTGATGAAGACTGAAATAAACAGAACCAAAAGAACAACAGATGGGGGATTTCAACAATGTAAATGAAGAGATTTCTAACAGGAAGCAAACTGTGGGTTACTGAAAAGCCGATGAATGTTTTACAAAATGAATAGGTAGGAATGTTGTTGTTTAGATGCTTTTCAGTCTTGTTTGACTCTTTATGACTCTATTAGGGATTTTCTTGACAGAGATATGAGAGTGTTTTGCCATTTCCTTCACTCATTTTACTAATGAGGAACTGAGGCAGAGTTAAGTGACTTGCCCAGAATCACATATGTAGAAAGGTGTTTAAGACCGGATTGGAACTCAGGAAGTTGATTCTTCCTGATTCCAAGCTCTATGCTCTCCTAGATGTCTAGATAGGTAGGATACCATGGACTTCTACAGTGCGAGTTGGTACTGTAAGAATAGTAATGAACAACAACAACAAAAAGGGATTGGGGTTGTGATTGTGTGTTGTTTAGAGGAAAATCAAGTAAAGGAAAAGACAACTTCTTTTAGTAGATGGGATGATGATAACTGACAAGAGAGAGAATACTGGACTGCCCAGTCTAGATTCTTATATTTCTGCTGAGGAGAATGACCTTTAGACTGAAAAAGACAAACAAAAATGGCTAATAGGTAGTTGTTACCCAAAATAAGTAAAGTCAATATGAGAGAACCTAGCACCCTTAATGAAAGTCATCCAGGCCAGAAGAACTAGGTCCTGAAAGAATTTTCAGATGTGATTACCAGAATCATATGACCAACAAGATGGTCAAATAGTTGTTTCCTGAAAACTTCCCTACTTCCAGAACTTCAAGAGAAGGAGAATTTGCACCAAATATAAAGGAGTTATGGGTTAATTCACAAAACAAAAAGATAGAATGCCCCTACAAGGCAAAAACCTCATTAACACCAGAAAGTGTTATAATTTGATTCCTAGTTTCTTTCTCGTGCTTTTTCCCTTTTGGTCTGATTTTTCTTCTACATTTCAAATATAGAAATATATTTAAAAGGATTGCAAATGTTTATCCTATATCAGATAGCTTGCTGTCTTGGGAAGAGAGGCAGTAAAGAAAAGAGGGGAACAAATTTGGAACACAAAATCTTACAAAAATGAATGCTGAGAACTATCTTTATATGTATTTGGAGAAATAAAATACTTTGAGAGGGGAGAAAAAGAAAAATGAGGGGAACATATAGAAATAAATTATGTGAATAATCCAAAAAAAAAAGAGAAGTAATCCACTTATCTTAGGAAAAACATTTTATTCTGTGGAATTTAAACCAAACATATCTGCAGATAGAAAGTGAATATATTTGCTTATACTTGTATTCCTGATACACAGCACAATACCTGGTACTTTGTAAGTGCTTAAACATGTTTGTTGACTTAATAAATGCTTTTTGAGTCTATTTAGAGGTTACTCAGTAGAAAAACCCTGGACCAGAAGACTCTTATATCCTGGTCTATGAAGAGACTAAAACTTGCCAAAAATACAGTGTTATAGATCTACAAATCTTTGGGAAGAGGAGAAACTAAAGAGTGAGTTGATTCCTTATAAGCAATAATAAGGGAAGAAGAGAAGAGCTAAAAGACCTAAAAGTCAATACAGAAAACTTAAATAAAAATCTATGTCACAAGCAGATAAATTAATATGGAATATTATAGAAACAGAAGGAAGAGTGAGTAAAACTCAGAGAAATCAATGGCTATGGAATAAATATTGTAATATAGAGGAAATGGATTAATATTATTTGAGGAATGTGAGAATCCTGATGATTTCTGAGAGATTATGGATCAACTTCAAGGAATTCTAAAGTGGCTCCAAAGAGAAATAAAACTATTAACAAAACGAATTAGGAATAAATTTAGATCAGGAATTAAAGATTTTCATAAAGAATTTAAAAAACACAAGTAGTAAAGTAGAAAAATCTCAGTATATAAAGGAGAAGCTTTCCAAAACAGTAAATGTTCTGAGAGAAAGAATAAAAGACTTAGAAAATAGAAACACAGAAATGGAGGAAATTTGGCAGAATGAAAACAAAAAGCAATGACATTAAAAGAACACAAATTCAAAATCTGACCTTGAAGAAAAGAAGCACGTATATCGTTTAAAGATTATGATATCTCTGAAATACATAAATCAAAAATTCTGACTACCAAAATACAGAAAATAATACAAGAAAACTTCAGAATTTCAGAATACAGACAAGAAATCATTAATCAATCAAATCCACAGTGCATTTGTGGGGTGGAGGTGGGGTGGAGGTATGGGAGTGAGAAGTTTAGAGTATATAGCAGGTAATGGTCAGATATGACAATTTCAATAAAATTAAAGAAATTTTGCAAGCAACCAAGAGAAGGATTTTTGAATATGAAAGAAATGCTATTTGAATACTACAGGATTATTTTATATTGATGAGAAAAATTACAGGAGAGGTAGCAGTAAAAAGTAAAAGCACTCAAACTACAAATGAAATTATATATCCTTCAAACTTGAAAGTAATAATCAATGAAAAGAATAGACATGCAATAAAACTGAAAAAAAATCTTTAAGGGGAGAGGGAAAGACGAACAGAATATTGGGTTTATTTTAAAAAAAAACCTTCTCAAGAGAAATACAATAAAGGTAAATTTGTACAATTATCACACAAAAAAAAAAAAGGAGAGAGAGAGAAAGACAGAAGAGGGAAGGGAGAAAAAGAAGGGGAGAAAGGAGAGGAAGGTGGAGATGGAGAAAGATCAAGGGACAAAAAGGACTTAAGACACTAAAAACACTAAAAATTTAAAGGTTATTTAGAGAACTAGGAGAAGGGAAAGTAGAAGACAAATATTCCATGAATCCATCTAAGTACCTGACCCTCCAAGTGAATTAGTGTGTTTTATGGGAGAAAATAAGTGGAAAGTTAAATAAATGGAGTACAAGAGATAAAGGAGTATATGGGATATACCCCTCCCAAATACTTATGTAAAAAAAAAATTCCATTAGTCCCTTAACATAGGATGGGAGAGTCCTATAGAAGAATAAGATAAAATTAGTTGGGGAAGAGGAAAAACAGACTGGAAAAGAAGTGAGGGGTTGCCCAATAAGGGGGAAACTAAGGGTACAACTAAAGAACATTCCCATGGGAAAAGAGATATACATCTGTTAAAAGAGTGAGTAGCCTTAGGTTTCTTTTGTGTTTCTGCTCATTAGGAAACCACTTTCTCTGGAAAGGGAACAGACATATCCCATCTCTGGAGAGGAGAGGGCAAATATATGTGTTCTTAAGGGAAGCCAGCACCCAGAGTGGTCAGGAGAGCACCAAACTAGAAAATAGAGCAACATAGCTTTGATAACTGAGAGTGACAGAGAATAAAACAACAGACCAATTCCCTTAATGAATATGGATGCAAAAATTTTAAATTGAGTATGAACAAGGAGATTACAGCAATATACAGCAAAGATCATACTCTATGACCAGGTGGAATTTATAACAAGAATGTAAGGCTTTATACCAAGAAGGAAAACTATAAGCATAATTGATTATATCCACAATAAAAACAACAAAAAAGTATGATTATATCAATAGATGCAGAAAAGGCTTTTGACAAAATACAACACTCATTTCTATAAAAATAAAAAAGCAACACTAGGAAACATAGGAATCAATGGAACCATTATTTATTTTTCTCAATAGTATTTATTTTTCCAAGTATATATAGTTTTCAACGTTAATTTTTGTAAGACTTTATGTCCCAAATTTTTCTCCCTCACTCCCTCACCTCCCCCTCACCAAAACAACAAGCAATCTGCTATAGATTAAGAGATTAGCAATCTTTTAAACATATTTACATATTTGTCATGTGCAAAAAAAATATCAGATCAAAGCTGGAAAAACCAAGAGAAAGAAAACAAACAAATAAAAAAATGAAAATGCTATGTTTCAATCCACATTTAGTCTCCAT
The DNA here is from genome assembly GCF_902635505.1 of Sarcophilus harrisii. Lineage (NCBI taxonomy): Eukaryota > Metazoa > Chordata > Mammalia > Dasyuromorphia > Dasyuridae > Sarcophilus > Sarcophilus harrisii. The sequence goes on along the minus strand of NC_045427.1, from coordinate 106,887,230 downwards.
AGTTCTTTTGCTAGTGGATGGCATTTTCCATCTCAAATCTATTGGAACTGCCTGGAATCACCATACTGTCAAAAAGAGCCAGGTCCATCACAACTGATCATTATATAATCTTACTGTTTCTGTGGTGTACAATGTTCTCCTGGTTCTGCTCACTTCACTCAGCATCAGTTCATGTAAGTCTTTTCAGGTTTTTATGAAATCCACATGCTCATCATTTCTCATAGAACAATAATATTCCATTATATTCCATTACATTCAGCCATTCTCCATCTGATGGGCATCCTTTCAATTTCCAATTCTTTGCCATTACAAAAAGAGCTGCCACAAACACTTTTAAACATGTGGGTCCTTTTCCTTTTTTATGATCTCTTTGGGATAAAGATCTAATACTGACATTGCTGGAACAAAGAGTATGCATGGTTTTATAGCTCTTTGGGCATGATTCTTAAAAATGATAATATATATCTAAAGCCAAGAGCAAATGCATTTGCTGTCATGGGAATAAAGTTGAAAACTTCCCAATAAGATCAGGGTGTAGTAAAAGTGTACATTATCACCACTATTATTCAGTATTGTACTAAAAAGACTAGATCGTGGCTGGGACTATATTTTCAGATTTGTCATATTTGGGGGTGGGGCCATTGCTTAGTTTTGCTGAGCTACCTTTTTAAAACCCTTTTAAATTCTTTGTTACAAGGAATGACTCTCAGTTGGTGTGGAGGAAAGGATGTGTTCAGAAATGAAGGTGTAGTAGCAGAGATAGCTCAGCTCTACCCTGTGAGAGAGCTTTATAAAAGTCTGTATAAATCAAGAGAAAGGAGTGTGATTTGAATATGGTGTGGGGTCAGGGGGAGAGTGAATGACACTAAACTTTTCTTCCATGTGAACTGATCAAAGATCCTCAGCGTTGGATAGGAAAGGGGAGAAGAAAGTGGAGAATAAAGAGGGAGAATAGATTTAAAAGAGGGTAATTAGTTTGAAGCAAAACAAACTCTTAATGTAGAAATTTATTTATAGAAACTTTTTTGTGTTCAGTGGCAAAAAAGTGTAACTGAATAGATGCCCTCCAATTGGAAAATAACTGAACAAATTATAGTATATGGTGTACTAATGTGATGGAAATGCTGTTGGGCTGTAAGAAATGACCTTTCAAAGAAACTTGGGAAATCTTGTATGAACTAATGCAGAATGAAATAAACAGAAGCAGGAGAAGAATTCATACAGTATCAATAATGTTATAAAGACAAACAATTTTGAAAAATTTAGGAACTCTGATCTGCTATCTACTTTCTAACAGAGGTGGACATGGCCATGTCCATATGGATATGAATATGGGCATGGCCAATTCAATAATGTTTTACTTGGGAAACACACACACACATATTTTTTGTTTACACAAGTTTTGAGTCTCCAATATTCAAATTCTCTGACTCTTTGACCACTCTACCTCAATGCATACAAAACTTCTATTATATTATCTCTCTATATAAATCCAACTTGAGCATAATATATTATTTTTCTGAGAATATTGCTTAGTTTCTTTACTCAAAAGATTTTGTCAGATTTTGTCATTATTCATTAGCGAATGTTTTCAATAAATATATACATATATATCAGCTTTGTCTCTCCTTGGTTTGAATATCAAGATCAAATTACAATATGGGCCACTAGGTGATACAATAACATATGTGCTAGGCTTGAAGTCAGGAAGAAGAGTTCAAATCCAGCTTCAGATATGCACTAGAATGTGTATCTGATAAGTCATTTAATATTTATTTGCTTTAGTTTCTTTATCTGAAAAATGGGGACAATAATAGCATCTATCTCACTGGGTTTTCTGAGGGTCAAATGAAATAATATTTGTAAAGCATGTAATGCAGTGCCTGGCACATAGTAGGTATTCTATAAATGTTCACTATTAAGTTTTGTATCAATAAGGTTTTTGTAGCCTTCCTTTTGTCTCTCTTTTTAAAAAAGTCATACCTTAAATATTAATTGTCCTTTATATATTTGATGTTAATTTATTTGTAAATCCATCTAGCACAGAGATTTTTTTTCCCTTTGGTAGTTCATTCATAGTTGGTTATATTTTCTTTTCTGATCCTGAGTTAAATTCTGTTTTTCTTGTTTTGTGAGTTTGGGTATTTCATGTTTTTGTTGATATTCATCTACATATATATATATATATGTAAATATGTATATATACACGTATACATATGAATGTCCAGTAATTCTTTTAATTTCCCCCTCTCTATTTATTATAAGTTCATCTTATTAATTTTTTTATTTCTGTAATTTGCTCAGACTAGCTAATTAAAAAAACATCATTAGACATTTTAAAAATAACCTGCTAGTTTTATTCATTGATTCCCTAGTCTTTTAACTTTCAAGTTTCTCTTTCACCTCTAATTGTCAGTGTTTCTACAAAGTTATCTTGGTTTATAGGATCATAGAATCACACCTAGAGCTGGAAGAAGCCATCTAGAAAGACATGTGACAAAGGGGTAACTCAAATCATCTAGAAGTCCTTTTGCTAGAAGTCTAAAGATGTTTGCCTTAGTTTGGGGTCAGTTTTTCTTCAGCATTCTTTATAGAGTCTGGAATCTTTATCCAGTCTCTCTGTGGCTTCTGCTGACACTGCTATATGTTGTTATGGGAATACTGCTAGGATACAGTGGGAAGATGGGAAATCCTCCACCCCTCTGGAGTTCACTGGAGCCATTTTTTGATAAAAATATGAAGGGAAAAATGGGAAAAGAGGAGGAGCATGAAGAAACTGAGATCAAGACCAAGGCCTAAGCTCTGTACCTTTCCCTTCTATTCATAGTCACCAGTGGAATGTTTCCCATAGCTAGAGCACAATCTCCTTTCCTCAACTTGAACCTCTAAGATTCCTAAGCAGCTTCCTGGATTCATACAGGCTCTATAAAGAGCTAGGTTTTTTCATTCAATATGGAGCACTTCTACTTTATCCACTGACTTTTCCTATCTAGTTTAAAGTCTCTGATTTATTCATAGCTCTAATTTGATTGATTTGATTCTTATGTGTTCTCACCTGAGAATGCATTAGAGCTCAGTGGGATGGATTTTGACCTCATTCTTACATTATATATTGCTTTCCTTATGAGCTCTAATTTCTGTTCTTATTTAATCTATATTTTAATTTAATTCTTTGATTGTTGTTCTGGACCATTCTGGAGGTTCTTAAAGTGGTGACATTGCACCCCAAGGGATCTTATGTATTTTCTTGTATTGTTTCACTTTTACCTTCCTTGGAGGATATTAACTCACTTTTCATCTTTAAGATGGCTTTTTTCTTCAATTGACTCCTAATTTCTCCTTTTCTGTTTCTTTTTTTTTTTTTTTTTGCTTTCATTAGTTGAAAAGGGATTGCAAGTGGGAAAAGTTTGTCTTGATCTAGATACTAAATTCATTGAGGAAGAAAGGAAAATGTGCTGAGGGTTGATAGAAGACAGGCACCAGTATAATTCAAATAGCCTGAACTGCAAAAGAAGAGAGCTGATAGAGTAGTGACTGTAAAGCTAGAGTCTGGAAGTAAAAGTGGAGAGCAAAAAGCTCTACTGCTACAACCAGTAGATTAGGCAATATGAATGGAAGGGCAACTAGTACTAGAAAGATTGGCCATAGATGCATCATGATAGAGTCAGATCTCAGGGTGTACTAAAAGATGGGAAGGTTTTATGATGAAAGACATCATTCTAGACAGGCATTCCAGAAATGCCTGGACAGTGAAAGGTGTAGATACAGGTGGAATGGGACATGGTTATTGAGGAGGGAGAGAAGTCATGTGTGGGGTGGGGAATGAGGTTTGTACTTTGGTAACTGGAATTTCAAAATCACTGAGATGGGAAAAAAGCATCAGAGTATGGGAGTATGTTAAACTTTGAGAAGTAAATCCAGGTAGAGTATCAGTGATGGGGGAAAAGTCTACTCAGGGAGACTGGCGATTAGCCAGCTTGACTAGTTTGTGTATGTATGTGTGTATGTGTGTGTGTATACACATTTTATTCTGTCCCCAGATCACCTTTTGGTAGATATCAGAAATGAATGTCTAGATTAATGGATATAGAAGTCAGAAGAATATGATTTCCAGTAATTAGACCTTTCCAACAAAGGAACAGAATGTCTATTTAAAGAATGGGCTTCCTGACACTGGAAGTGTTCAAGTTAGAAGCTGAGTGAACACACACCAGAGATGATATAAATTGGATATGAGGCTAAACTAGATAATCATGAAGATTCCTTCCAACTTTTCAGTTTTATCATTTAATATTATATACCATTCCATCAAAAAATCATTTTCAGATGATAAGAACTTCCCAAAGAAATCAGTCTAATTAAATATTTGATTTCTTGATAAATGTATATATTGAAAATATTTGATTATTTTCCCCTCAGAAGTCTGAAATAAATTATTAAAATAACTGTTTTTTTCTCTAATTAATATATCTGATGACTATAGTTGAAAGAGCCAAAAAAAACATTGCACTGAAAAAGAAAATTGAGGAAAAAATATAACAATACAATCATACATCCTTCTGTTCTATAGCCTAAACAAGTTTTTTTTTTCCTTTTCAAATCTTTTGTTATCTACTCAAGATTCATTTTAAATTAATCTTTTATTTTGCTTTATTCCTAAAGGACATCCATTACTTTGCAATAGATAAGGGTGAACTGGCGCTAGCTGAAGTGGCAAAGAAACGAGCTAACGACATTGATGCAGAATCAATAACTACTGGAGTTGGTAAGAATTAATACTGTTTAAAAAAAGCCTTTTTTTTGTTTTAATCAATACTTGCTTTGTATTGTTATTATGCCCAGTTTCTAGGATTCTTGGCTACTTTGAATTGGTTTCTTGGTGGGGGGGGGGGGGAAGAAAGCATCTTTATTTAAGTAAAGAATTAAGTTTCTATCTCTAGTACAACCTTGATACAAAAGTTGGAATGGTGCTAATTAATAAGCAATGCCTGTTGCAATAACTGCAGAAAAAAACAAAAAAAAACTTTTATTAATGAAATTTGATAGAGATTGCATATAAACATCAATGGTGTTAATATATATGTTTCCAGTTTGAGTGAATTTTCATTCTAAAGAAAAAAGTGAATGTGACAAGCATTTATTAACATCATCCCCAAAATGAAATTGACTTGCCTTTAAATTTTGACTTTTTTATTATTAAGCATATGCAAACATGAACATTTACAATATTCTGAAATTTTTATATTGAATGAACCATTAATCTTGTTTACACATTTATATGAATTTTTGTTGAAGTATTATGGTTTTTAATATTTGTTTTTTAATTTTGAGTTTCAAATTCTCCCCTTCTTTCACCCCCTCACCCACCCATTGATAAGGCAAGCAATATAACATCCATCACATACGTGGTCATACAAAATATCATATCATAATAGCTTTGTTGCAAAAAGAAAGAAGAAAGAAAGGGGGAAGAAGAAAGGAAGGAATGAAGAAGGGAGGAAAAGAAAGTGAAAATAGGCTTCAACCTGCATCGAATGCTTTAGAACTGTCATGGATCATCATGTTAAACAAAGTAGCTAAGTCTTTCACAATTAATCATCATTATAATATTGTTGTTATTGTGTACGGTGTTCTCTTGATTCTGTTCACTTCTCTTTACATTAATGTAAGTCTATCCAGATTTTTCTGAAATCATCCCCTTTGTCATTTCTTACAGCACAATAGTTTTCCATCACAATCATATCACAACTTGTTCAGCCATTCCCCAATTGATGGGAATCCCCTCAGTTTCCAATTTTTGCCACCACAAAAAGCCACTATACATATTTTTGTATGAAATTTAATAAATATTCTAGTTCTAACATTACTTTACTTTGTTTGTCTGTGTTGGACTTTTAAAATTTCCTTCTATTCTTTTTGGTACATTTTAACTGTAGTTTTTTCCCTTTTTTTTAAACAGCACTATCACCATTTCCCAATAACCTTCCCATACATATATATGTGTGTGTGTGTGTATATATATATATATATATATGTATGTATATTTATAGCCTTCCATTGGAATAAACATAAACAAAACAAACACATGTGACAAAGTCTTTTTCATTTGAGACCTCCAGTCTATCATCCCTCTACTAAAATAAGGAATGCTTCATCTTTGGTCTTCTATCATTATCATTGTTTTCTAATTTTTTGTTTTCTTTTATAATGTGGTAGTAGACTCTATCTTAATGGACAGGAAGTGACTATTTACTGACACAAGTCACTTAAAATCAGTTCTCTGTGTACAATGGAGTCAGTTGGTGAGAGCAAAAGTCAACATCAATTGACCTTTTAGCAAACATAGAGAAAGCATAAAGAGCAAAGTAGAACAAGTGTGCTTGATTACAACATTAGTCCCACTTTGTCAAAGAAGAATAAAAAAAAAGAAGAAGAGAAATGGGCAAAAGTAAAGGCATCATCTCTGCCCTGCAATTTCTTACAAATGTTTAACCTATGCAAACAAATTGCCACAGCTTGAGTAAAAAGTACTCAAAAAGTTTCTTCGCCAGCAAGTACTTTTTAGATTTGACAAGGAAACCTTGTAGCCAAGTAAAATGTTCTCATTTACAAAACTGTTGAAGAGATGGATGGAAGATTATGACCACAAAACTGTGAAAAGAAGTTGCAGTGAAAATAAGCCTGGTATGAAGGTCAAGTAAATCAAGTCACTTAGAGATTGTTTGCTCATGAAACAACAGCAAACACATATGAAATGGAGTATATCCTCTGGCATTTTATAGTAATGCATTTTCATTAGCAATAACACCAAAACTAGAACACTTAGAATCTACTACCTCACTAACCAATGATGATGATACATTTACAAAGCATTTGCCATGTTTTCTCATTTGATTTTCATAGCAATCCTGAAGTAGGTAATTGCATTATCCCTAACTTACAGATGAGAAAGTCGAATCTCTAAGAAATTATTGAATTGTTCATGTTCTTCCCACAGAATGCATATTGGAGACTGGAATCCACCCCAGGCCTCTCCCTGACTCCAAGTTCAGTGATCTCTCCCTTATACTATACTTGCCTATGTGCTTACATGGCAATAAAACTTGAGAATATAAACCACAGCAGCTAAACCTGACTAAATACATACGGAAGAATCTCTACCAAAAGTGACACATTTTGAAGGCATAAATATACTTCCAAAAGTAAAAGATTGTGAAAGAATAGGAAAAGATCACTGACAGGGCAGCTAAGTGTTGCAGTAGATAGAGCACCAGCCCTGAAGTCAGGCCAACCTGAGTTCAAATCTTGGTCTCAGACACTTAATACTTTCTAGCTGTGTGACCCTGGACAAGTCACTTTTGCCTGTGAGGCACTAATTGCCTCAGCAAAACAAACAAACAAACAAACAAAAAGATCACTGATACTACTTTTACCAACAACAACAAAAGACAACTAAGAGATAGTAACAATTATTGACTCATTACTTTATTTTCCAAACTTGATTAAAAAAAAATCTTTATGGCCTATATATCTATAAAGAAAATAGAAAAAAGGGAAAAAAATCAGGCTTTTGTAGGTAATTTTTTTACATCACATTATATCATATACACTAATGCAGCTAAGATTTCTCTGTTGTTTATAGTTTTAAATTTTTAATTTGATTTGAAAGATTCTTTGTTCAATGATCTGTTAAGTTTTAATATCAGGTAAGTCACAAAACAGGGAGACATATATACTCACCTAAGGTTTTCTGCCATGGAATTCTATTGACAGTGAAATTCTTGAAACTCACAGTTAACATTGTGCTAATTACATTGAGCTTCATAGTATTACAAAGTTTTCTCTTAAATGAAGTTCATAGTCATTCAAAAGATATTAACTAAGTATCCATCTTGAAATGAAAAATACTGCATTATGATTTTCAATGCATGAACAGGTTTTTGAGTTAATTATTTATGAGTATTTTTATTTATGCCTTAATATAGATATCATGGTAGAATGGGATAAAAAGCTGACCTTACAATCATGATATATTGATCATATGTATCTTACATGTGTGTATGTATGTAGAGATACATATATTTGTATATAAATATATAAAGATAGAGATGCAAAGATATATCTGAAGTGCTATAAATGAAAAATGAATGAACTCAGAACTAAAGAAGAGAATATTTGAGAAATCTGCACTTTTTTTTTCAAGAATTCCAATTTCCTAAATACAAAACTTTATAACTACTATTTTCCAAGTAATCTCATATGATATTGAATCATAAATCATAATCTCAAAAGATGATGCCTCAAAAAGCAATGGAGAGTTGCATGGTGAATTTAACTATGGTATAGCATGTTACCAACATGAATTATTTACACACAATATAAAAAAGCATATCAAGAACATGTATGACCCCAAAATTTTAATTGGGCTCAATCATGCAGACAGAAATAGCACAGATGACATAAGACAGAAATAGCACAAATAGACTTGAGTTCAGTTATTCAAACTCCCTCTACAAATGATTAGTTAAATGTAGAATCATAATAATATTTCTTCCCTTTATAAAGCTTCTGGCAGATAGCCAGAAAACAAAAACTACTTTGTTCTTTTTTCTTCTTCTTTTTTTTTTTTCCATTAACATGCTGATTGCAACCAAAGGTGAGGATGCTTGGGCCCTTTCTAATTATTCATAGTCTCTAAGCAACCAGAGCTTTCAGAAGTTGTAGGTGAAACTGGATCAGACCCCAGGAGTTCTAATATAAATCTAGATTGAATCTGAGTATGAGAAATCTCAAAGTATGTAAGGTGTATTGAGGTCCTGCCAAGTTCCCGAAGTTAATTAGGACAACTGAGTGCACAATTGAAAGTTTTATGCACTGAGAGGGTGCTGAACCTCCAAAAACAAGGCACACTACTGTGTATTTTGGGGTATTAGTCAAACTCCCTGAGTCTCTCAGGTACTCAGAGCAATTGGCTGTCACCCACCCCTTGGCACCACTCCTTTTCAAATACTGTTGACGTTCTTGGGTTCTTCTAGGGATTGCATCTGTATCAACCAGTCATATCACACAACTCTCTTTGCAAGAATAATTTTGAGTTTTACCTTTTTTCTTCTCTAATGGAAGTATTTAATAATCGAGCAGAGGAGAATGAAATATCTAAAATCAAAGGAATGATAAATATCTTTTGATCCCTAAATCTAGCTCCCTCAAACAAAGGACATCCCAAAGTCTCATCCATGAAGGTCTCATTGCTAGCAAAGATGTCTTCATTGTGCCTCAGCTCCCATTCCAGGAAAAGTCCCCGGTTGTATGGATACTTCAGTTGCAGGGAAACTCTAGAAAAGGTCTTGTTAAACCCAGATACCCTTTCTCCTAGATCAGGTTCCAGGGCCACGACAAGAGGAGTGGTGAGAGTAGAGCAAAAATTTAAAAGAAGACGGAAGCTTATAAGGAATAAAAGAAGTCATAAAAAGAAACAGAGACTGGGTGACTTTGAGATCTGTGCTGTGGTTCAGTTTCCAAAATGAAATGAAAGCTTAACAGGGTAGAGCTTCAGTGGCCACCCTCACTCCCCCAAAATAAGTTCTATTCAAAAGAGATTACAAGTAGGGACCACAAAAATAAAACAATTTTTTATAAGGGGAAGAATCCCCAAATGTAATTTACCTAGCCTTTTCTAAGCATGGGGGAGGGAGAGGGAAAGTCCCTCTAAAAAAATAATAATAATTCTCCTTGAACCCCCCATTTGTAGCCACCAGGGGGCACCCATCCTCCAACAGATGGTATACACAATTCAGCACCATGGGGTGCTCTGATGTTTGGCCAAGCTCAGCTTCTTTATCAGTCCAGCACTTTGCCCCTTTAGAGGCAGTATCTATGATCGTGCCTTAGTCCGGCAGTTGTATTAATCAAATCTTAAAACTCAAGCCGCTCTCCCATTTGCTTCTCCCAACCATTCCTGGGCCATTGTTTTTCCTCCAAAGTGACTCACAAAGAAATATTGTTAAGAGACTTTTAACAAGAAGGATGAAAAGAAATCAAACAGATTAATCAGAAAGATCCAAGTTCAAATCCAGGCTCAAACACTTGAAACTGTGAGTTTCAAGAATTGCACTGTCAATAGAATTCCATGGCAGAAAACTTTAGGTGAGTATATATGTCTCCCTGTTTTGTGACTTACTTGATATTAAAACTTAACAGATCATTGACCAAAGAATCTTTCAAATCAAATTTAAGTTTTTAAAACTATAAACAACAGAGAGATCTTACAATTCTGTTCTTAGCTGCATTAGTGTTTATGATATAATGTACTGTAAAAAAAAATCCTTAAAAAAAGTTGTGTGACCCTGTGAAGCCTGGGAATCCTCATCTGTAAAATGGACATAATAATAGTACCTATCTCTCAGGATTGTTGTGAGGAGCAAATGAGATACTTATAAAATTCTTAACACAGTCTCTGACACATAGTAGAAGCTTAAAAACTTCTCAAGGAAATCCAGCAAATGCATTTCTGCCCCCAAACCTTTTTAGTTCCCTGTGCCAACTCCCAAAGCTACAGGTAGAGCAAGGACTGGAAGTCTAATTCTCCATTGCACTGAGCAGTGGGCAAGCAGAGCTTTTACCCACAATTTTTTCCACTCACAAATCTAACTTCTGTGGATGCAATGAAGAAACTCTTGGTTTCTTTTGAAGGTGGCATGGGTTGAGCAAGCAACATGACAATAGGTGCTGGTTGCCCTCTGAAGTATCATGGTTCTATTCCCTGACCTCCAGCTCACTTTTCTCTTGCTTTCAAAAGACTTATGAATGTAACTCTATATTTGTCTTTTTCATGTTGCCTAGAGGGTTTTTCCTATGAGATGTAACCTCTTACCTATTTCTGTCCAGAACAAGGAGATGACATCAGTTGCTGTGAGTAGGGCCCCATTGCTGTATCCTTCACACTTGGTCCTTTTTTAAATATCCTAGATCAGCTTTTTCTTTAGGTTGCTCAGATGATGGTCTCCTTGACCATGTTCACTCTCAGGGCTCTGAGGAGAACAGCACAAGTGCTAAATTTTAAATATCCCCACTAATAGAGAACAGAAATGCTGAATAATGTCATGGTAAATAATCCAAATCCACTTAAACTTGACTTTTAAAAATGTTTTAGTGCTTATTGTTGATTATGGGTGCGTCTGATATTCCGGGAATTCACTTAAAATCAAATGATGAAATTATACTGTAAATACCAGTCATGATAGGAATTGGGGGTTTAAACAATTTATTCATATCATTGGAACATTTTTGTCTAATATAGACAGAGGTCTCTCTCCTCGCTCTCCTAGAATATGTAATAGCTGGAGTGATTTTCCTGTTTGGGGACTGTTCTTTAGCTGCCTCATGTCCTGCTTTTCTGACTACACTCTTGAGTCCTTCTTGATTTTAGAGTTTGCTACTGTTAAGATGAAAAGGCAGCTGACATTAGGATAAGCAGCAAGGAGTCGACTACAATTCTGGCAGTGAGGATGGGAAGAGAGGCCAATTCTTTTCTCCCCAGGAATCTATCAGTCCTCTAGCTTAAGATCTAACTAAAGATAAAAAAACTTTCAAATGTGTTTGGAAATTATTTCACTTAAAAAAAAAAAGTCTGGAAAGGTAGATTCCATTTTACCTAGGAGAAAATAATGAGAAAGTACTGACTACAGTACAGCCTCCAAACACAGGAAAATCAGTGCTTAGAGTTAAACTATAGGGATTCAGGAACAGGGGTTCACCCATTTCCAAGAGACTTAGAGAATCAGGGCAAGCAATGCCCAATTTTGAATTTGCATAAATTAGCCTAAAAGCTTAAAGCTTAAACTTTCTCTTTCTCATCTCATTTTCTTTATATTCCAGAAACTTCTAGAGCAATTTAGAACCTCTTTGTAAGACTCAAACTAGCTCTAGGGCTAAATTGGTAAGATCATAGATTCTCAAAGTTGGAAAGAATCTCAGATTCATCCAATTCACCTTGTAGCTGAGATGCTCCTCTATGACTTTACTTGAATAACTTTAGGTGAGAAATTAAAATTACTACCTCTTGAGGCAGCCCACTCAATTTTTGGTAGGATTTTGTTTTTTGTTTTTTATAATGAACTTACCTATCTATCCTACTCATTCCTCCAATTTCAACTCTCAGGGATCACAAAGAACAAACATAATGGCTTAGCTACATAACTACCTTTTAAGAACTGAAGAGAACTCTTAGAACTCCTCCTCTCCAGTTCTTCTCTTAATAAAACCAAGTGAGCATTTTTTACAAGTCTTTGAAAAAAAGACCCCAAATGGAGTTACTCAATAACAAAATGTGCTTTTTATGTTCATTTCTTATCTGTTTTATCTGAATGTTACAATTTATTTAATTTGAGTGATACAGTCGCCTTGTTAATTATACAAACTTGAGAGAAAGAGAGCGATTGAAATCATTTGAATAGTTCTTCTTTCTTCCAAGTCTATGAACATCTTCCTGGAGTGAGCAAAAAATGAAAGAAATTAAATTGACCCCTGATGCCTGCTCCACCCCAATATAATGGATATATTGGACACAGAAATATCAAGATTTGGCAACTGATTGGATAAATGAAGAGTCAATAATGGGAAATTACAAACATGGGGCCTGGAAGAATGGAGGAGACTTTAACAGAAATATGGAGATTTGTCAGAGGAGGTTTAGAGGGAAAGATAATGAGATCAATCTTATTAGCCTGTCAGATAATTCTTTACTGACATCCTTTATTCCTGTTCTTCTTTGGAATTCTTCAATAGTTATAATTGCAACTTCTCCATACCCATCTTGATTTTCCCATTATCCTCTGTGTGATACTCAGTTTTTAGTTTTTTGAAGACATTGGTATTCTGATCTTGCTACTCTACTGATATATAGGTTAAATATTTGTATTTTTAAAATGAGCCTTTGCTGTTATGGGAAATTTGGGATTAGTATAAGTGCCTTCTTTGCAAATTACCTGAAGCAATCCAGCCTGCCCTCCTACTTTTCAGCTCTGGGCCCTATGCATGGTCCAACTGAAATTGTCTCAGATATACATACCATTAGACTAATTCTGCAGTATGTCCATTTAAATACATGTAAAATCTGGACAATGGACATTTTTCACCTCTGATGGTCTTTCTTATGTGAAAAGGACAAACTCAGTTGAGTGATTACAGGTCTCTCTCAGAAGGTTCTGTAATATTTCGGAGTTTGATGGAATCAACAGTATCTGATCTATAAACAACATCTGGAAGACCTCACCATTTATAGAGAATTCCTCTTCAACCTAAGTTCTGCACAGCTTCTCTTTCATAATATTAATACTTAGGGAAAGTTTATATTTCCTTGATTTATACCTCTCCTAATGTTTATTATTAAAGGATCATTAAACAGGGTTCTTTCTACAGTTAGATCTTTCAAAGGATTCTGAATAATTTTGATATATGAATGGCAAAGCCTTTAAAATATTTCATTCTGTCAGGTCAGATTATTATTTTTTGTAACCAACAAACAATAAGTATGATGTGGTCTTATATTCTTTACATTTTTCAGCAAAACATGAGATGATAAAGATGTCCATTGTTGAATATTATTTTTGAAAGCCTTACTTGTTCCTTAGTAAAATACTAATATTCTATTTATTACAATTAAATGTAAAATATGGTTGTTGGTTCTAGCCCAATAGAAATATTGCAATGCACAAATGTTTGTGGCAGCCCTTTTTGTAGTGGCTAAAAACTGGAAACTGAATGGATGTCCATCAGTTGGAGAATGGCTGAATAAATTGTGGTATATGAATATTATGGAATATTACTGTTCTGTAAGAAATGACCAACAGGATGATTTCAGAAAGGCCTGGAGAGACTTACACGAACTGATGCTGAGTGAAATGAGCAGGACCAGGAGATCATTATATACTTCAACAACAATACTATATGATGACCAGTTCTGATGGACCAGGCCATCCTCAGCAACGAGATCAACCAAATCATTTCTAATGGAGCAGTAATGAACTGAACTAGCTATGCCCAGGAAAAGAACTCTGGGAGATGACTAAAAACCATTACATTGAATTCCCAATCCCTATATTTATGCACACCTGCATTTTTGATTTCCTTCACAAGCTAATTGTACAATATTTCAGAGTCTGATTCTTTTTGTACAGCAAAATAACGTTTTGGCCATGTATACTTATTGTGTATCTAAGTTATATTTTAATATATTTAACATCTACTGGTCATCCTGCCATCTAGGGGAGGGGGTGGGGGGGGTAAGAGGTGAAAAATTGGAACAAGAGGTTTGGCAATTGTTAATGCTGTAAAGTTACCCATGTATATATCCTGTAAATAAAAGGCTATTAAATTAAAAAAAAAAAAGAAAGAAATATTGCAATGAAAAATATTTTAATGAGTTTTTATATATTTACTAATATAACAGAAAAAGAAAAGAAAATATATTTATGATTTAAACTTATTACAAAATAATAGCTATAAAAAAAAGAAAAATAATTAAAAATTACTGAATTTTGTCACTAAAGATAAACCTACACAGATATTATGACAATAAGCTATAATTGCCATTTAATTCAATTGGGTCAATTGAATGGTATAAATCTTCACACATAAACTGGTAGGTAGAGAGTGCTTCATCCACATCTTGGTGAATTTTTATGCTCACATTCTCACACAATGAACCAAGTGTAGTTAGATGACCTAGAGCAGTATCTAAAATCAGTAATGCCAACAGCTGGGTTAAAATAACCTGAAAACTAGTCATCAAAAATAGCGTTAGTTGCCCATACTTTTTTTATTTGACCATCAAAGAACTGGAAGTGATCGATGATTGCAGCCTCACAGAAATCAAGGACTTCAAGACCAATGAACAAGCATTAGGTTTAATTTTAAATCTCTTTCTCCATTATATCCCATTAAAAGTGTTAGGGAAACCTTTAGCCAGTTGAATCTGGGTTAAGTTATTTTTTTCTTTCTTAAAAATTTAAATACTGTAAGGCATTCTTTTCCAAAATAAGCCCATTTTACCCACATTAAAAATTTGTCAATTGGTATTTTCATCTTCTATTATTTTCTTCAAAATACCCAGATAATTTAGCTGTTGATTCCTCATCTGTACCAGACTATCTCAATTAATGTTAACATTATATAATTGAATTTTCTTTTTAAAGTGATTAGATCAACCAGTGCTTCTTCACCATCCATTCCATTTTCTTTCACTGCTTTAAATAAACTTGAAGTTTTTGTCTGAATAGTTTAACTGCTAGGTGGAATGCATTTTTTTATTGCTATCTTTAATCCATACAGCTAAAAGACACTGTTTCTGTCATCTTAACTCTTGTGTCCCTTATATTTATTTTCAACAACAAAAAGTAGATGCAATTTTTCCTTTTTTCTTGCTTCATCAGCATATTTTGTAATATTCCCTAATATACAATCAGACATTCTAACATCACTTTCTGTTTTTAAGTCACTATGAACATGTTCATGCCATTCAGTTTCAATAAACTTTTGCTCAAATAACAAGTGTCTTCTTCTTTTCTCACTGGCAAGGTTTCCATCTGAATTATTCTTTCTTTTGTCTATTTTGTTCAAGGCACTTTTTAAAAAAATTAACACACAACTGTTGATAATATGATATATGGCAGCACATCCCACTTTGTAAAATTTTCCATTTTTCTTGTTCATAGTTCTCTTTCTACATTTTTTAAAAATAATTTTCCCCATTATATGTAAAAAAAAATTTACATTTTTTTAAAACTTTGGGTTCCAGATTCTCTCCCTTATTCCCCATCCATGTGAAGTTGTGCAAAACATTTCCATAAAAATCATGTTGCAAAAGAAGACTCAGCTGTCCCTTCTCAAAGAAAACAGTTTTTAAAAAAAAATAGTATGCTTCAGTCTGTATTCAGACACAATAAGTTCTTTCTTTCTCTGGGTGGATAGCATTTTTTTTTTATCATAAGTCCTTCAGAATAGTCATGGATCATTGTATTGCTGAGAATAGCAAAGTCATTCACAGCTGATCATTCCACAACATTGCTATTACTTTGTACACAATAAATTTTACTTTGAGTTCATGGAGAACTTTCAGGTTTTTCTAAGAGCATCCTGCTCATCATTTCCCATAGTACAATAATATTCCATTATAATACTATATTTTATCCAGCCATTCCACAATTGATGGGCATCCCTATCTTCATTTTTTAAAGTTCTCATTTGATTTTACCTAGTTAGATATCCTAATGAGCTTTCTTTGGATTAATTTGGTCCTTAACTGCTTCTTTCTAATTTATAGGGCAATATTGCTCATAATCTCCCATCTTCATTTTTCACAAAATTTTACAGATGAGCTAATATTCTACCTCATTGTTACCTTATTTGGCAAATAAGTCTGACTAAGATGCTTTCTGGATTCTGCAGATATCCTTGTTGTATCAATTAATTTACGTGATTGGATTTGATTATTATAGTTGGTGTCAATGTCATTTCTATTGTTCATGTCTCATATTTGATTTTCACTAGCTTATCTGACAATTCAGAGTTAAATCCTTCTATTTGTATCCTATATCTTTTTTCTCATTACTATTCTTTCTTCTTAAATGATAAATTCTGATTTTAATTATGACAAGTTGGTGGTCAGTCTGTGTAAAGACATCCGTGTCAGAGATAACTCCCATTATTATAACATCATTTTTTACTTATTAAATGTTGTCAGCTTCAGTCTTTGTGATTCTGTTTATAGCTCACCATATTCAAAAAGTCTACTACTTTTTGAAAGAAAGTATTCATATTAAATAGGTTTGAAAAAAAAAAATTTTTTATTTAATAGCCTTTTATTTACAGGATATATACATGGGTAACTTTACAGCATTAACAATTGCCAAACCTCTTGTTCCAATTTTTCACCTCTTACCCCCCCCACCCCCTCCCCTAAATGTCAGGATGACCAGTAGATGTTAAAATATATTAAAATATAACTTAGATACACAATAAGTATACATGACCAAAACATTATTTTGCTGTACAAAAAGAATCAGACTCTGAATTATTGTACAATTAGCTTGTGAAGGAAATCAAAAATGCAGGTGGGCATAAATATAGGGATTGGGAATTCAATGTAATGGTTTTTAGTCATCTCCCAGAGTTCTTTTTCTGGGTATAGCTAGTTCAGTTCATTACTGCTCCATTAGAAATGATTTGGTTGATCTCGTTGCTGAGGATGGCCTGATCTACTAGTCTTTGATCCTTCTCATTTCTTTCTCCTAAACCATATTTCTTGAATAAATCTTCCTACATTTTTCCAAAGTTTGTATTGGAGTCACTATCAGAGTATATATTGATTTGATTTGGAGGCTTATTAAATTTTTTAGAATTTTTCTACTATTTTATTCTCAACAACTAATATCATACATAAAATTATTTTCATAGTGGTCTTTTTGCAAATATCATTAGAATTTCAATGTATGATGTCCAAATGTCCCATGAAATGATATTTTGGGTGCTTTCTTGACATATTATTAAACTTCCTTCACCAACTCCTATCTTTTTATGATTCTTTTTTTTGGTTCTGCTCCTTCAATTTCTTTGGCCATTGGACAAAGAATTTACATTTAAAATATCAATAATTAAACTAAAGTTTAAATCCATGATTTTAGCATGTTTTCACCATTTCTCACCACCCTATCACTACCACAGATAAGAAAAGGATAAAGATCATTTCTAAATTTTTCTCTTATTTTTTGTACTGCTATTGCCCCCCAAAATGATTTATCCTGAAGTAATTAACTACTCTACTACTAGTGATGTACCACTCCATAATTAATTAGACTGGTCCTTGCAAAATAGATGTTGTCTCCTCCTGAGTCACACTTGAAGTCCTCCTAACAAGGTAGAATCTAGAGAAGCTTGTGCTTCACTGGCATAAACTTTGAGAACCCCAAATCATCTCCATGCCATGATAAAGTATCAGAGGAAGAATGTTGTAAAAGGATATGAGACTTCTAAAGACAAATTGATATAGAGTACCTGTGGTGTTTCCCCTGGAGCAAATTTGTGGGAGGGTATGAACAAGAATTTGCACAAGAAGGAATAATATTTGCAAGCTACATTTCAAATGGACAAAGTATTCACATAAATGTCCTCACAAATCTAAATGTCAGTGGACTTATTGTATTTTCTTTCAGTGGATGAATTTCAATATATTAGTTGCTTGTTAACTATTCACATCCAAAATCTGCTCATATGAGTTTGTTTTAAGTTTATAATGCACAGGTAAATAGATCTGTAATCAGTGTGCCCACAGATGTGCCAAGGAGTCAGGTAAGCTCCCAGGTAAACCTTCACCTGAGCAAAGTATGAATTCTTAAGATATTGTAGAATACTCATGTCCAAAATCCACCAAGGTGATCTTTATTCTGGTATTGACTCAGAGTTATAGTTTTGTTGTTGAAAAGAATGACAAATTTCACAAATAAGATCTGGCCCTGCAGCTTAGCCTTTATCAGCAGACTAGAGAAAGTATTCACACTACCTGCGAAAGAAACACAGACACTGAGCAGTACATTGATCTTGAGAAAAGACTATATATCTGTATCCACTTGTACCTAGAAGCTGATACTTAGTGAAGCCATGAAAAACAATGGAGACACAATGAAAGAGCCCTACACTAAGATTAACAAGACATCAAATATGACATAAATTTTATTTAACTTAACAGAAAGCACAAAAAGCTAATATCCATTTCCTTTACCTGTCAGGAAAGTTCTCTTTCCATTTCCAGAAGTTTTTAAAAAATATACATTTTGATACATTTCATTATACTTAGTTTCCTTTATAATACTATATATTTTACCTACATTTAAAAATGTTAGTCTAAAAAGGGGTTCATTGGATTCACCATATTGCCAAAAGGGACTTTAACCCTTAAAAATATCAAGAACCCCTGCTTTCAAAAGAGCTAAGAATCTTTAGGGAGAAATTGGAACTAAATTCTGGCATTCCCAGGGGAAACTGAGCAGAGACATAAGCTAAGGAAGTTTTTATGAATGACTTCCTTTTTAATATTAAATCTGGGTCTGTATTATCTGTGTCAAGGACCCCAAATGACACATAGGTTATACATCATTGATTTAATATGAAGAGGATCTTTACATGGAAACACAACCTGTTGGTCTCTGGTGCACATTGCTTGAGTAACTCTTAGGCTTTGAATTGTAACCAGATATCCAAGCAAAAACAATAAAAACATGTGGTAATCCATTTGAGCACAGAATAATAGCTTTAAAGCTAGTTCCTTGTTGACTTAAAAAATAATAATGTTAGATTTATTTGCTTTATATTGTGGTTATAAGTGCCAGTTATAACTTGGATGTTTAATGATGTAGTTCCTTCTTATAAGACTATGAACTTGTTGCCATTAGAAAATTAACAAATACCAGGCATTTGAGGATGGTTCCTCAGTATTCAAATCTTATCCAAGTAACTGATTAATAGGGAGCATAAATATGTCCTAAGCAAATATGGGCTGTACCTTGTACTTTAAGAACTTGGAAAGAAAAAAATACTTTTGGCATCTATGGAATGGTGAGAAGTTTATTTTTAAATGTGATTTTTAAAAAGGCATTGAAAAACTTCCTATATATCTTAGAAATGGTATTTATTAGAGAAACTTGTTGCAAAGATTTTTTTTCATTTGTCTATTTCTCTTCTAATTTTAGTTGCTTGGGTTCTGTTTGTGTAAAAACTTTAATTTGATTTGGTTCAAGTTATCCATTTTATCTCCTCTGAACTTTTCTATCTCTTCTTTGGTCATGAAATTTTCCCTTACCCACAGATCTGACAGGTAATTTCTAGAGGCAGTATATGATGTGGTATAGTGGATAGAGCACAGAGGGTAGAACTAAGTAGAATTGAGTTCAAATTCAGTCTCAGATAATTACTAATTGTGTGACTTTACACAAGTCATTTAACCTCTGTTTCTCTCAATTTCTTCAACTATAAAATGGAGATCATAATAGCAATTATCTCACAAGGGTCATGAAGTTTAAAAGTGATAATACTCAGTGTATGATCTGGCACATAGTAGTCATATAAATGTTTATTTTATTCTCTTCCCCATACTTCCTTGCTCTTTTATAATGTCATCCTTCAAGTCTGAGTCACACAATTTGGAGATTGTCTTCATATGCATTGTGAGATGTTGGTTGATTTCTGCCAAACTATTTTCTGGTTTTCCCAACTTTTTTTTTTTATCAAATATTGATGTCTTAGCTCAATAGGACGTATCTTTGGGTTAATGAAAATATTTTTCATGTAGTTAACTTGCCCACAAGTAATCAGCAGTATGTTAGCATAATATAGATCAGTAATCACATTTAATAATTTAGAAGAGAATACATTTAGATAGGAATTATCATTATATAGTTTAGTTATCAATACAGACTGACTTTACATGCCCTTAAGTTGAAATTTAATATTTACACCAATTAAAGTAATGGTAAACACTAAACATAAAAGAAGGGTCAGCAAGTATTTCTTTAGAAAAGTCTTAGAGAAGATAAACTGTTGATTAATTAATTAGAAATCATATCTATATTCTATATATGGAGAATCAAAATTCTGTATAGCTAAATGGGTTTAATACAATACCAGTGACCAAGCACTTCCATGACTAATTAGTACTGTCAGTATAAATCAAAAGGTTAAATTCAGATTAGAATGACATATTCTGGAGGTCAGAAACATCTTTAGGTCCATATGGCATACAGAACTTTTAGCTCTCTGTCTCTTCCCCTGCCCAATCACATCAATATATGTGTGTGTGTGTGTGTGTGTGTGTGTGTGTGTGTGTAGTGGGGAAGGGGAAATGGTGTGGGACCATCAACATCTACCCTAAGAAGATAAACTTTCTACTCTTGTATTGGGGGGTGAACCTGATCCTAGTACCCAATTAGTTCAGGTTTTATGTATGGGGCAAAATGAGGCACTCATAGACCATTGCAGGGTTAACAAAGATTAATATACTTAGCCCTAACATAATAAAGATATATAACAAGGATACAGTGACACTGAACTTCACTAGATTTGTTCCCTACCCCACCTCTCCTTGTCTCCCTATGGGAACGGGTATGTTCAATAGGGCAGAGTGTGATGACTCATGTGGTATTTGGTCATCCACCAAATATGAAGGGCACTGATGGGTAGAACCTGGGCCCTAGGTGACCAGGAAACCACATCAACACAGACAGAGGCTACCAGGAAATTTGTCAGAAGGTACAATCTGACCCATGTTGTACTTCCAGGTTAGTGAAAGCCCAATTTTAGAGAAACTTTTTTTTTTTTTTTAGAGAAAATCTAGTCTAAAACCATGGTACCGGGGAGGATTGGTGGGGAAGGATGAAACCTTGGTAGATAGTGGTTTTATTATACCCTGGAACAGTCTTTTTTTAAAAATATAATATGATTTTCCCAAAGATATACAAAGATAGTTTTCAGCTTTCAGCTTTGCAAAACCTTATGTTCCAATTTTTTTTCCCTTCCTCTTCCCATTCCCCTCCTCTAGACAGCACATATTTCAATATGGGTTAAACATGTACAATTCTTCTACACATATTCCATATGCAAGAAAAATCAGATCAAAAGGAGAAAAAAGGACAAAAAATAAACAAACAACAACAAAGTGAAAATACTGTATTTTGATCCACATTCAGTCTCCATAGTTCTCTCTCTGGATGCAGATAGCTCTTTCCATCACAAATATATTGGAATTGCCCTGAATTCATTGTTGAAAAGAACCAAGTCCATCACAGTTGATCATCACAATCTTGTTGTTGCTGTGTACAATGTTCTCTTGGTTCTACTCACTTCACTTAACATCAATTCATATAAGTCTTCCCAGACTTTTCTAAAATCAGCCTACTCATCCTTTCTTACAGAGCAATAATATTCCATTACATTCATATATCATGACTTACTTATTTAGCCTTTCCCCAAATGATTGGTATCCACTCAGTTTCTAGTTTCTACAAAAGGTTGCTACAAATATTTTTGCACATGTGGGTCCTTTTCCCTTTTGTATGATCCCTTTGGGATATAGATCCAGTGGTGAGGTTGCTGGTTCAAAGAGTATGCATAATTTGATAGCCTTTTGGGCATGATTCCAAATTGTTCTCCAGAATGGTTGGATCAATTCACAATTCCACCATTAATTATTAATATAGCATCTTTCCCACATCCCCTCCCACAGTCATTATTATCTTTTCCCATCATCTTAGCCAATCTAAAAGGTGTAAAATATGCCTGGAATAGTTTTGCTCCTCAAAGTCAATCCCTCTAATGAAGTATATGATATCTAAAACTATGAAGAAGCCAACACAGTAAATAGGCTGGAAATGGAGATGTGAATTTCTACTGTTTTCAATATATTTTATCCAAATTCTTTGAGTATGATCCATGGATAGATAGTGTGTGTGTGTGTGTGTATAATTCAAAAGCATTGCAAAATTTATTACATATGTTTAACTAAAGCAAGTAATAAATTAGTTGCAATCTCGGGAAACATTACCACCTCATTTCTGAGTCCAGGTAGCCCCACTCCTATCCTGTGATGTCAGCTCATGTGCCCACTGGCTTGAACTGAGAGTCTATTGAAAAGAACATTCATCATGATTCATCAGTTTTTCAATTATTCATTTTTCTCATGAGAAGAAACCTGAGTCATGAGACATATAGTTAGGTCAACTATATATCAGGTAGATGATGGCATGGTAACTCTAAGTTATTTGTGAGATAGTTAAAACTCAAATCAGTTTTTATAAATGCAAAGGAATGCCCAATAAACTAAAGTAGGGAAAGTAAATGAAGCTCTTCATAAAGCTGAATGGGCTATCTCCAAGTATCTGTAAATGTATTATGTAGCAGGTAAGAAAAAAAATTAATTATGGTATTCAAAACAATTGTAATTCCTTGTACAATGGTAATACCAAGGTTGTTTTGAAAACCTGATTCCTATTGTTATACATGAGTTTGTCCCCATTGAGATCGCACCAAGCATAGGAGGAGAAGAATGGTAGGAAGAGGGTCTGTGAGGATTCTTACTCTTCTCATTTGGGGTTGGGAAGGCAAAGTAGAAAGAACAAAGATCCCCTCATACTCCATCACCTAATATCACACAATTATTAAAGAAAAAAACTAAAGCAAATGAAAAGTAGGAAAGGGGATAAACAGGAAAAACATGCCCTCAAAATGAAAGAGGAAATAGAAATGGAAGCTACTGCATCAAGCAAAGAAATTTAACCCAATGCAATCTCCTTATAAATTCTTGCTTCTCTCTTAGATCATTATTTATTGAAACTCATCTCCTCTCTGCCAACGGAGGATTTACATGTATGTATTTTAGACCAAACTCCTAACAATGAAAGCTCTCCTTAGGCTTACAATATCCCTTAAAATCTGGTCGGTTTCTTGAAAGAGCATTGTATTTGACATATATGAGTTATTTTTCACTATATGGCTCAATTTAAATAGTCATCTTTCTAAATCTAGGTGGAGGTAGGTGGTACAGTAGAAAGAGTGATGGGCCAAGGGATCAAGAAAACCTGAGTTCAAATTCGGCTTCAGACACTTACCAACTATGAGCAAGTCACAATCTTTGCCTCCTCAATTTTCTCATCTGTTGTAAAATGAGGATAACAATAGCATCTACCTCATGGGGTGATTGTGAGGCTCAAATAAGATATTATTTGTAAAATGTTCTACAAACTTTAAAATGTTATGTAAATGTTAGCTATTATTGTTATTATTAAACCTTTTTTGTTTTTATTTACTATTAGTTTTTAAATTTGAAAATTAATTAAAAATGAAAATTTCAATGCCTGAATAACCACTATTGAATATGCTAAACTAAAAGAACATTTTTATTTATGAGAGAAACAAAAGCCTGTTGTCCCAGTCCTAAAATGATGAATTCTCCAAAACATCAAGTGCTTGACAAGAATTGGCTAAAGTTAGAAGCTGATATGCATGTAAACTGACTTGTGTTCTGAAACTATCCTACATAATGTTAGAAATGTTATACCCAGTTGTAGCTTCTCTTACCAGATCATTCCCTAGATCAGTGGTTCTAAAATTTGACCTCATTATGCTCTACCATGGGCTTTTATATTATTCCAGCAAATGTAATAATGTCATGTAATCTGAAAATGCATTCTATATTCTACTTCAGAAATTGCCTATGAATGCATTTCTTCCAAATCAAGAAATTATATCCTGAATTTGTGTGAGGAAAATTTCCAAGTGCCTAGAATAGTAAATTCTCTAGCTTCCTATATAAGATGGAATAAAAAGATCCATGTCATAAACTAATGACTTTGACATTACCTTATCCTAAGTGGTTTATGGCCGTGACCTAAATGTACATCACAAACAATTTCTACATTTTCCAAATACCAGAAATTCTAAAAAAAAAAAAAAAACCCTGCTAGGCTTTACAGTAGATCCATTCATGTGCATAGTTATCAGAAAATAAATTCTGGGTAGGCAAGCAATAGCTGACAGCTCTCAGGCAGTGATTTTTAAAGTTCACTTCAAGGCCTACTTGTAGAACACAAGTCTGGCTTCTAACAGTATTAATATTTGTCATGATAATGATCTTATGAAGTATAATTTACTTTTTCTTTTATTGGTATTCTTTCAAGAAAAACAGTGGAGTTCTACTTATTAAGTCTAGAAAAGTGTTTACTTTTTTCACTATGACATCTAGAACATATAAAGTAATAATTTTCATCATTAGCACTTATTTGTACCTACTATATGCCAAGCCCTGCTGTGCTAAGGACTTTATAAAAATTATCTCATTTGCACAACAACACTGGGAAACAGGTGTTATTATCATCATTTTGCAATTGAAGAGACAAATGGATCTTAAGGGGCTTATTCTATATTAAGTGGCTTGCCCATAGTCACACAACTAGTAAGCATCCAAGACCAGATTTGAACTCTGATCTTCCTGATTCCAGTTCCAGTACTTCCTAAAAAACATCTCTTGGCAGCTATGTAGCACAGAGAATAAATGTCTGAAGCCTTCTCTTCCAGAATGAGTACATCTCCACAGTTCACTAGACTGCTTATATAAAAATTAGTCACAGAGACAATGTGAACTTGGAAGTCAGAGGACATGGATTCAAATCCAGCCCTCCTTTTTTTTACTGTATGGTCTTGTGGAAGCAACTGCTTCTCTCTAGATCTCAGTTTCCTCAT
This sequence comes from Sarcophilus harrisii, assembly GCF_902635505.1. NCBI lineage: Eukaryota > Metazoa > Chordata > Mammalia > Dasyuromorphia > Dasyuridae > Sarcophilus > Sarcophilus harrisii. The sequence goes on along the minus strand of NC_045427.1, from coordinate 106,861,949 downwards.
TTGTAACTGGTTAAACTAGGTAATCTCTAATTCCCTTCTAGCTCTAAATCTCTGATATTTATTCAGTGAAAAGGAACAAGTCTGACATTTTCTGTAAAGAAATGCCACAATTAATAATAATCATAGAAGTCAAGAACCCACTCATTTATACTTTAACATATGATGAATACCTAATGAAGAGCGTAGGCAATAAATGTCAAAAAGTTTCCCAAGGCCAGCTTCCAACAAATTACATTAGGGCCAGCGAGGTAAATTTATTTTAACCTTCAAATCAATAGTTTTCCCCCCAAAGGGATTCATGTTGTGACAAGAAAGATAAGTGCTTCACAGTTCAAAGACAGTCTCTAAAGCACTATCCTCTTACTTAGAATTATATTTAAAATGTTGGTGGTTCTAATGTTCAGGCAAAACTCTGAACAGTGGTACTCTAATCAAAAACACTGGAGATGTGTTAATTCCAATGTAAAGTCTCACAGATGTGATCATTTCATGCCTCTCTAGTAAACGTAAGAAAATATCCATACTGATTTTCATAAAAAGAAATATTACATTTTCAACATTTATTTTTTATAGTTTTATATCTTGTAAAGCTAAAATGCAGGGCACTGTGGCTTGGAGTCAGGAAGATCTGCATTCAAATGTGATCAAGGGACACTTACTAGCTGTGTGAAACTAGGCAAGTCACTTAACCCTATTTGCCTCAAGTTTCTCTTCTATAAAATAAGCTGGAAAAGGAAATGGCAAACTACTCCAGTATCTTTGCCAAGAAAATCCCTAATGGGGTTATGAAGAGCCAGACACAATTGAAAACAATTAAACAATAACAAAAAACAAAAGCTAAAATGAATATGAATTCTAAATACCTGGATTTCCAGCTCTATATTTATGGCCAAGGCAATGTTCAAAGTTTCAAATTCCCTATTTTCTTTCCTGTTACTTCAGTTTTTCAAATGATATATTTAAGATCAACCTTAGGAAACATTTTTTAGCAGCACTGCAAATTGATCATTCTAATCTGAGACTTTGCTGTAGTAATGAAAATATTGAGTCTTGTGTGCTTTTAACTTCAGGTCTTATTTTTAATTCAACAGAAATTTTATAAAAATGAAAGTCTTAGAACCAAGTTGCCCTCTGACCTTTGTTTTATAGACAATTCATCTGGTTGAAAGTGATTTTTAAAATATCATGTGGTTCCAATTCCTGCATTCAAACAGTAGCAAGAGACATAGGAAGTCCACACTGCTCCATGGCATGGATTCTAAATTTTCCCTTTTAATCATTTCATTGATCATGCTATCTGAACCTAGGAGGGAACTTAGATGTTTATTCCAAGCTTGTTTATCTTACAGAAAATGAGGCATGGAGCAGTTAAATAATTTGTCTAAGGCAACAGAAGCAGTAGCAACAAAGCCAGAACAGATTGCAAATCAGCTGTTCTCAGCTTTACCAAACCTCCCTAATTATTTGTCCATGGTTCTGTCCTCTACTGTTAAGCACAAGAAGTCTAATGCTTATTATACATTATAGTTCTTCAAATACTTAAAACGTTTGTGTCCTTTTCCTTTTGCTCCAACCTTGTCTTCTCAGTGCTAACTATCCTCAGTTCCTCCAATTAATTCTGATATGACATGGTTTTATGTCCTATGATTCTGACACCGCCAATCATTCTCATCTCTTTGGTTCTCTCTTGTCTCCAAGTTTGGATGGTGCTCTCTTCTAGTCCTCCTGCCTATCAAACTTCTTCTCCTTCTCTTTTGCTGAAGCTTTCTCCAGGCCTCCTGGCTGTCTCCCAAGGATCTGAGGGCCCTGGGCCCTCTTCTCTTATCCCTCTGTACTGTTTCACTCAGTGATCTCATCCAACACTCATAGATTCAATTATCATTTTTATACTGACAATTCTCAAGTCTACTAATCCAGCTGTAACCTCCTTGCTGACCTACAGGGTTGCATCCCTAACTTTGATGCCTCTAACTCATGTCCCATAGATGTCTTGGACCTAGCATGTCTAAAATTGAACTCTTTATTTTCCTCCAAAAAAGCTCTCCCCTCTTCCTCTTCCCTATTGCTGCCCAAAGTATCACCACCGTGCCAGCCACCCTGGCTCATAATCTTTGTGTCACCTTCAACTCCTCCCTCTTCCCTATCTGGTGTATCTACTCTGTTGCCAACGTTTCTCAATTTTACTCTTATAACGTCTCCAACATCCCTTTCTCTAAAGTTGCCACCACCCTGTTGCAGGCCTTCATCACCCCATCCGTGGACTTTTGTAGTAGCCTGCTGGTGGCTTTTCCTGTTTCCTGTTCCTCCTGATTCTTGTCCATCTTCCACTCAGCCAGCAGGCTGATCTTGCTAACGTGCAAGACCAAGGAAATGGCAAAGCACTCCAGAACCATTACCAAGAAAACCCCAAATCGAATCACGTAGAGTCCAATGTGATTGAGCAACAGCAAAAGTGCGAGTCTGGTTGTGTCCCCCCAAATCCCCTGTTTGGCTTCTAAAATCCCTCACAAGCTGGCCCCTTCCTAGTCTTTCAGGCTTCTTACACCCAACATCCTTGGAGACCTAGTGACTTTCATCTCTTCGCTGTTTCTCACACATGCACTCCAGATCCTGACTTCAGTCATTGTCCCTGGCTGTCCCCCATGCCTGGAGCTCTCTTCCATCTCATCTCTACCCCTCTTGGTCTCCTAGCCCTCCTCAAGTCTCAGTTTTCATGAGATTTTCTTTGACACCTACCCAATTTTTTGCAGAGTTGCTTGAATATGCCTATGTCCTTCATTAATCTTTGAGCTCCTTGAAAGCAGGAATTGTTTGCTTTTTTGCTTTATTTTTGCCTTTCTTTGTCTCCCTGCTGCTTAGCACAGTGCCTGGTATTTAGCAGGAACTTAACAAATAATAGTTGATTGACTAAACATCCTGCATGGCTGTCCTCCAGACCAGGGCTTCTTGAACTTTTTCCATTCACAATCCCCTTTTTTGTAAGAAATTTTACATGACCCCAGGATATAGGTATAAAAAATAGGTATGCAAATCAAATATTTAAGGATAAGAAATCATAATTTCATGACCCCCAAATTCTTTTATGAGATCTCAAATAGGGTTGCAAACCACAATTTAAGAAGCTGGTCTCTAGATGAACTGTTGTTTGTGTTCTTCCTAAAATGGAGCCACTCAAAATGAGCAGATACTTCAAATATAACCTGACTAGGACACAGTACAAAAGGACTCTCAGTACCCTTATTCTCAGCACTCTGATTCTGTTCAGTGCAACCTAAGATCAAATTTGTATTTTTATTTATCATGTCATATTATAAGAACACAGAGACCAGACCTTTAGCACCACCATTGGACTATAATGTATAATAAGCATTAGACTCTCTTGCCCCAATTCCAAATCCAGCACCATTCAAATCAAGTCAGGATCAGAGTTCAAACTTCTCTGTACCTCCACGGGGAAGAAAATAAATCAAGCATCTGCTTTCTGTTACTCAAGTTGCCAATAACTTTATTGCTAAGGGAAAACAAGTAAAATGGTAGCATTAGAGTAGTATTACTGCATAAAATGGTAAGCTTTCAAGAAAGCTTGGCAAGAGACCTAGTCAAACAGTCATTCTAAGGATATTTAAAGATAAAACTAGAAAGAGGACAATAGCAAAAGAGAGAAAAGAGGTAATTCCTTCCATAGAGAATATGGACTAGTTAACAACCAAGACTTGTTCCATTTCTAAGGTTCTATAACCATGTATAATTGAAGGGGGATGTGATTACCCTACACACACACAAATAAACAGTTGAAAATAGTCACAGGATTTAGTGACAAATAATGAGGTTTTCATGTGGTAACAAGGTGTCAAGGGATGACATTTGTGGCCACACCCCATGATCCTTTTACAAAGAATGAATGCCATTCTCATTGAGTCAGAAGGGAAGAGCAGGATTGTTCAAAGCTGTATAAGCTTAGGAACTTCTTGGAGAAGATAGGGGGTTGAGGGGGAGGGAAAGAGCCCTCTTTTGGCTCTTCTGTTGGCCATGGGATCTGGCCACAAGTTGCCCTGAGGAAGATGCCCCATCCAGAAGTTCAAGAATGCATCAGTTCAAGCCAAGTGGAGGAAGAACCCCTACCCCTGTAAAAGAATTACATTTGGGAGGAGGAAGAGATTTTTCTCTCTCCTTTCCCACACACCTTAGTGATGTCATTTTAAAGCACAGAGTACTATATAGGAGTTCTGGGAGGAGGTACTTAGAAGCAGAGTCATACTCCCAGGACAAGGAAATGAGAGAAAGTGGCTTGTAGGAGCAGGATACCCAGGGGGGGGAAAAGGGAGCGTGAGATAGATTCGATTGAGCTATTCTGGTAATAAACAATTGGGCACAAAGAGGACTGCATAAATAAAAAAAGAACTGCCAGATCTTGGAATTCCAGAGTTGCAAGTATGTCCCCTAACATGTGCTTCTTTGGTCTGGATTTTCCTCTGAACCATAGCCTATTCTTCTTGTGGACACTGTGTTTATTTGTGAGAAAATGCATTCCAGGTTTATGGTGGAAATGCTTAGTAGTTATTGTTTTTGCTATGCCATCTTAATAAGTGCCTTTCTTAAGAGCTAATTGTGTCTGTTGACTATTCGTAGGAGCTTGTGATCTATAGTAGTAGGAATGGGTAATCCAGGTATTAGGGTATCCCCCAGACCCTAAGACAGGGAGCTACCACAGGAGAAGGTAAGTCCAGAAGAAATGTTATTTGTACTGTAGTAAACAGGTAAAAGTGAAGGAAACATTCTAAATTTCTCATTTTGCATATTTAAAAATAACAGGTTTTTCATTTAAGCATTTGAAGAAAATTGCATTTTAAAATTTTATTCATATAGCTGACATATTAGTCCTCTTAAAACAGGTCTAAGAATGAAGTCTTTTAACTCTCCATTTGACTCAGAGAGTACATTTAACTATTTAACCTTCAGCATTGTGTTTGAGAATTGACATTATGATAGTTACTTTCTTTACTTAAGGGGTTTCCTCATGCCAAATTCCTTTTGATTTCACTTCACCCATTTTCATTCTATTGTGCCGTGATGTCAGTTTTGATCTATCCCTTCCTACCACTAGGCAGCTTTGCCTAAAGACATAATCCTAAACCCCTAATAATCATCAGTACATCAAAGCCTACCTTGATGGCTTAGCTGCAGAAGTCCACATAAGGCAGTATGTACCCTAACTTGAAAGAGATTTATAGTTTTCAGTCAAGTTCTTAAGAATGCCATAATTATTCTAACCTCTTTTCCATACTTTGTGATGACACAATGCTGTCATTCACTGAATGTGACATTAAATATTACCAATTTTAAATTATCATAGTTCCCCACCATTCCTAAATTAGGTTTTAGTTTTCAGTTCTATCTTTTCCTCCATTTTAATTGAATTTTTTTACATATTAAAAAATTGACTCACCAATTCAGCATATTTGTTATAAGTATTACTTTTTTATAATCTAATTCTAAATTTAAAGTACAACAAAAGAAGAAGATAGTATTTTCCTGTTATGAAAGAGTTCAAGTTTAAAAACATGCTTTTCCAACTTTATCCCTTATTATTCCTTAACCCTTTAAAAGTATTTTATTTATTTTTATCAACCAAAATTCACCTTCTACCACACACACTCCCCCAATCAATTCTATTGAGAACCCAAGAAAAGCTAAAGCTATTACAAAGATGTGTAACCAATAAAAATAACTTTCCACATTGGCTATGTCCAAAAAAATTCTTTCATTCTGCTTCCTTTACCTCTTTATTAGAAGGTAGGTAGCATGTTTTACCTTTAGTCCTTACGAATTGTGGTTGGTCATTGTGCTGATGAGACATCAGCATAAAAGTGTTACATCTTATTTATGTATTGTTACTTGATGAGCCATTCCCCAGTTTATGGAAAACCCCTCAGATTCCCATTCTTTGTGACATCAGAAATATTTTTGTGCATCTTTAGAATTTATTTTGCTTAGGACTGACCCCTCCCTTAATTCATCCCCTTTCTGACTTTTCCACCTTTCTCTCCTATTTCTTTGTTGAATGAATTGTATTTCTGTACCCAAATGTATATGTATATAATTTTTTTATCAGTTCAGAGAGAATTTAACTATTAGCCTATTTATCCTAATTCCCTTCTAATGATTTGCATAGAGCTCTTCTTGCACACTCTGATCCTGTGAGGTAATTTTCTCTGGCCAGACATTTTTCCCCCTTTTCATCCCTCCACTCCCGCCAGTTTATTCCTTTTTCCCTCTCTCTCCATCCTTTTCCTAGGATCATCAAGACATAACAGAACCACTCCCAGGCCTTGTCTAATTGGACTCTGTCTAGAACCCCTGAGAATTTTGGGATTCAGAGAGAGTACATGTCATACCTCTATAACTGAATATGAGCAGTTTAACTATATTTAGTCCTTTATCTTTGTCCATTCGTGTTTACATTTTTGTTTCTTATCACTCCTGTATTTGAACTTCAAAGTTTCTATTGAACTCTGATCTTTTTATCGGAAATAAGTGGAAGTCTTGTAATTCATTAAAGATCCATTTTCTTCCCATATCATTAATATTCAGTTTTCTTCTGAGAAAGTTATTCTTGGCTGTAATCAATAGCCTTTTCCTTCTGGAATATTGTGTTCTAAGCTCTTAGGCCTTTACTGTCGTGGCTGCTAAATCATGTGGAGACCTGACTGTTAACTCCTTGTTACTTGAATTCTTTCTGGCTGCTTCCAGTTTTTTTTTTCTTTCACTTAGAAACTCTAGATTTGGGATGATATTCTTATAAATTTTCACTTGGGTTTTTGAAATAAAATGAAAATTTCATTTTTCATTCCTGGGAGTAACCAGGAATTTTATTCTTTTTATTTCCATTTCGCCCTCTTGTTCTAAGAGATTTGATCAGTTTTCTTTTAAGATCTCTTACAATAGGATGACTAGGATCTTTTTGCTTTCTTTTTTTAAAATTCAGATAATCCAATGACTCTTTTTTTTTTTTTCTTTCAACCTATTTTCTAGGTCAGTTGTTTTTCCTATAAAACACTTTAGATATCTTCTTTTTTTTTCAATCTTTTGACTTTGTTTTAATAATTCTTGTTGCCTCATTTAGTCATTGGCTTCTATTTGGTCCATTCTGATTCTCAGACAGTTTTTCGCTTAGGCAAAGTTTTATATCTCTTGTTTTAAGCTATTAATTCCCTTCCCAATTTTTTCTCTCAGAGCATTCATTTCTCTTCCATTCTTTCCTCAAGTTCTCTCATTCCATTTATTTAAAGATTATTACTTCATTTCTTTTAGAAATTCTAATTTTTTTGTGTCCAAACTATGTTTTTCTTTGAAGCTTTGCTTCAAATATGGGGATCAAAATTTTCCAACCACCACCACCACCAAAACAAAGCAAAACAAAACACTGAGACAGAGCTCTGAGCCAATGACACTTTATTAAAGAGTTCATGATCCCTTTTAACAAAGTGGACCTCAGATCTTCCTCACTGTTTGAGACCCCCCCTTCTTCTAGGGGCGAATTTTTTTAAAATTTGATACCCAAATATGCGAAAAAGACATGATAAAATACAGAATTTCCTTGGTTGGTAGACCTTGCTTTTCAGGGCCAAAAATGATTGGTTAGGTGAAATATGGGACACCTTCACTGAATAGGTAGTCACAAAATGGTCATCTGCTCATGTTGGACAAGAGAGAATGGTCTAGAGGTAATTGAGTCATGTTTACCACAATGGGCTTGGTCACCATGTCAAGGAAAAACAAGGGTGGAGGATCTCTATTTAGCTTTCTATGATTAAGCAAGTGACCTTACACTCTACAACTCACAGTCTGGGGCCTAATATACAGAACTTATAATCACTTCCCCTATAGAATTATTTCAGATTGATTAATATTGATGTGAAGAGTAGGGGCTTAAATGAATTATTTCTTCTTTAGGGCTTATTTATATAGAGCTCATTTTCACTATAATAGCAGGTTCTTTTTTGTTTGTTTATTCATTCTCTCAGCCTACTTCTTGACTTTGGACTTGATATTAAGGCTGGACTCTGTGGCACTTGTACAAGGAAGGTCTAGTCCGATCCCTGTTGATGCTTTCTTGAGTTACTGAATATTTTGTTATTGTTGGATCTCAGGAACAAAATGGGGATCTGCAAACTCTCCATGCCCCTAGGGCAGTCTGATCCAGGACAAAGTATGATTGCTGCCTCCTGGTCTAAACTCTGTAAACTCCTGATCTGGATTAGGTCTGAGCAACAATAGATTGTTGTTGGCCTCTACCCCTCTCAGCTAGCTGAAAAGTTTTATTGGTTCAGAGTGGCAGAATTGTAGGCTCCCTTTGGACCTGGGATTCCTGCCCCGGTTATTCATCTAGATGCTTGAAATGAAACTTTACTCATACCACTGCTGGTTTTTGAACTGCCTCCTTTCTTGCACCACCTAGGGCATCCCCTTTAGAAAATTCTACTCACTTGTACAGGTTCCCACTCTGTCCTCTTAGGTCTGTAACTCAAAAATGAGTGGCAGTCAACAAACTTACTAGTTCATACCTGTTCCTGTCAAAAGATGGGTCAGACCCAATGTGGGTCTAGTAGCTCTTCACAAATTGGTACACAACTTCTCACTGAGCACTGGGTCAGATGACAACATACTTCTGGCCTGATCTGTTCCCAGCTTCCCTTTCTGTCTCTCTATACCAGGCGGAGCAGGATACATTCCTTACTGTTACTTTTTCTGGATTTCCCCATCAGACTTTGATCTGGTGCATTTTGAGAAGAGAGCTCACAACACTGCTTCTTACCACTCTACTTTTCTTATTTTCTTACCCTTAAAAATGAAGATACCATTTCAAAGAAAGCGGAGATCTGTATGAACTGATGCAAGGAGAAATGAGGAAAACAAGTTCTCCTATAGCATCAACATTGTAAAATCAAAGAATTCTGAAAATTCTGAAATTCTGAAAAACTTAAGAATTGATCAGAAGACTGCTGATGCAGAATTCTACTTATCTCATGGCAGAGAAGCAATAAACCAAGATGCACAAAACACACAGTTTTGGATGGGCTGAAGTAGGGATCTGTTTTGCTTTATGCTTTTTCTTACAAGAGTTTTATTATTTCTTTTTCTTTTTAATTGGAGAGTACAGAAAAGTGGGAGAGAGAAAAAAACTCAAACAATAGGTATTTCAAAATCATATCCTTGTTAGCTTTGGGATTCTTATCTAAATGAATCGACATATGTAAATTGCTTTGCAGACTTTAAAGTGCTATATATAAATGCTATTGCTGTTGTTCCATCATGTCTGACTTTTAGGAAACTTCCTCCACCAATAGCTATTGTCCCTAGGCAGCATCTGTCTTAATTCTTGGCACAAGCCAGTCCCTTCCCCTTCTCAAGGCCCTTCTTCAAGAATTTTCCTTTTGGTGTTCAGGCTATAACTGACAGGCACATCTGTTTTAGTCTCTTTCCTAAGAGTAAACTAATCTTGGAAACTACTTATCTGTTGATGTAGATTCATCTTCCCCAGTCCTACTTGAAGGAATTCTTGTAGCCATTTGAAAGCTTAGCATTCTACTGGTCTATGAAGACCTAAATTTTAGGTCTGTGATTGCAAATGACTTGTAGTGTAGCCTTGAACTGATTACTATAATTTTTTATTGCTTTCATTTTCTAGGATAATGCCCTTAAAAGAATTGTCATTTAATAGTTAAAACTTAAGTAACAATCCCAAAGAGATCTTAAAGAAGGGAAAGGGACCTGTATGTGCAAGAATGTTTGTGGCAGCCCTGTTTGTAGTGGCCAGAAACTGGAAACTGAGGGGATGCCCATCAATTGGAGAATGGCTGAATAAATTATAGTATATGAATATTATGGAATATTATTGTTCTATAAGAAATGACCAGCAGGATGATTTCAGAAAGGCCTGGAGAGACTTACATGAACTGATGCTGAGTGACATGAGCAAGACCAGGAGATTATTATATACTTCAAAAACAATGCTATATGATGATCAATTCTGATGGTCATGGCCCTCTTCAACGATGAGATGAACCAAATCAGTTCCAATAGAGCAGTAATGAACTGAACTAGCTACACCCAGAGAAAGAACTCTGGGAGATGACTATGAACAGTCACTACATAGAATTCCCAATCCCTCTATTTTTGTCCACCTGCATTTTTGATTTCCTTCACAGGCTAATAGTACACTATTTCAAAGTCCGATTCTTTTTGTATAGCAAAATAACTGTTTGGACATGTATACATATATTGTATTTAACTTATGCTTCAACATATTTAACATGTATTGGTCAACCTGCCATCTGGGGGAGGCGGGGAGAAAAAGGGGAAAAGTTGGAACAAAAGGTTTTGCAATTATCAATGCTGAAAAAATACCCATGCATATATCTTGTAAATAAAAAGCTATAATATAATAAAAGAAAACTTAAGTAACAGAAAATCTAAGTTACTTTCTGCAATGATGCAATTACTTTATGACAGTAACAACATCTGTGTTTTGGGTCATGAGACATCAACCTAGAGTTGCAATTTTGAAGCATAGCTTAGTTTTTCATAAATGTTCATTGCAATTATTCTAATCATTTGCTTAATAATCTTCATCTTTAAGACATTTAAAAATAGTAATTACTGAAATAACAACATTCCCTTGAGAAATAAGTACTTCAGGCTAGGCCCAAGGAAGCTTTCATCTACTTTAAAAAACATTAAATACATTTTGTGTTGCAATGTATATCATTAATCCCAGACCTAAAGTTCTGACACTCAGTCACGACACTAGAGATATTCACATTTTCATTGATAGTGTTCATATAGTTCTGCTTCTGAAAACTTTATTATGTAATATTGGAGAGTAAAGTTTATGTCAGATTGCTTTTGTCCACATTACTAACAAAAATTTCAAAACAACCATATTGTTTAACCTAATGGAAATTTTATTTGAAGATATAATTTTATTGCATTTGCCCCAAAATTGTTACAAAATTTATTGTAAGGAGTTTGGACTCATATTTTTAATTTTAGTTTTTTAATGCTATTTGTATTATTTTAATATGCAATAAACATCAGGTTTTTAAAAAATTCAAGTGAGGTCATCTTTGTACTTTTTGTCTACACATTACATAACTAAAGGTGATAGTAAAAATAAAAATGGTTTACTTTGTAAACTCTCTGATTTATCTGAAAGTTGGCAGCAAGCATTTATAAAGCACTTACTATGTGCCAAGCACTGTGCTTGACAATTAAGATACAAAGAAAAGTGTTGCTTTCAAGGATCTTACCTTCTAATAGGGGAGATAACATGTAAAAAAAAAAAAAAAAACTAGTTACATATGAGGTATATGCAGAGAAAAGATCCTAATAGGAAGGAAAAGAAACCAAATTTGAACTGCCATTAAGTCAGGGAAGTCAGGGAGAGAGAATATTCCTAGAATGGGGGACAGTGAGTGAAAAGGCCCAGAGAGTTGGGAAATGGAAGGTCCATCTAGAAGAAGAATAAGAAGCCCAATATCGATAAATCATGAAGTAGCTGGAGAGAAGAAAGGTATAGGAAAAATGGAAAAGTAGAATGAAGCCAAGTTGTGAAGGGCTTTAAATAACAAACAGGGGATTTTGTATTTGATCCTGATGGTAGGAACCACTTTAGCTTATTAGGGCTGTGTGATGGGAGGGAGTCAGGAAGGGAAGAGATGCCATGATCAGACCTCTGCTTTAAGAAAATCATTTTGGCAGCTGATTAGAGAATATAGGAGAGTCAAGATGAACATGAGTTAGGAAGATAAACCAGAAGGTTATTGCAATAATTTAAGGATGAGGTTCTGAGCTAGTGTTAACTGTGTGAGTGAAAAGAGGGGAACAAAACTTGTCAAGAGATTCAATATGTGGATTGAGTGCAAGAGAGGAGTTATAGATGACACACAAATCAAGAACTTTGACAACTGAAAGGATGGTGACATCTTCAGCAGTAATAGGGAAGTTTGGAAGATAGAGGATTTTGGGGGGGCAGAAGTAACAAATTCTGCCACGAAAAAGTTGTGTCTGAAGTTCTTATGGGACATCCAATTCAAGATGTCCAAAAAGAAGTTAATGAATACAGAGAAAAGGTCAGGAAAGAGTTTAGAACTGGATGTACAGATCCGAAATTTATGTATACAGAGATTGATAATTGAAGCTATGGGAGCTGATGAAATCACTATATGAATACAATGGAGAGCTTGGTTTTTTACTTAGAATCTATTAATTTAGAAAATATTTTGATAACTTTATTTCTTTTTTTATTTGAAAATTTTTGTTTTCAAAACATATACATGGATAATTTTTCTACAATGACCTTTGCAAAACATTGTGTTCCAAATTTTTCTCTCTTCCTCCCTCCCCCTCCCCTAGATGGCAAGTAATCCAATATATGTTAAACATGGATAACTTTATTTCATACAATTGAATATTATATTGTGATCCTATGTACTTTATTTTAAGTTTTAAAAGTATTTTTCAGAGAAAGGAACCACAGCACAGGCTCCAGGAGATTGCCAAAGGGGTTTGTGGTACAAAAAAAAAAAAAAAACAAAAACAAAAAAAAAAGTTATAAACCATTATCATAGAGGGAGAAGACGAGAGGGTTCTGGATAGAGCCTTGGAAGATACTTATGCTTAGTCTGAGTAATCTGGGTAAAGGTCCAGATAAAAAGATTTAAAAAGAGTGGTTAGTCAAGTAGCAGGAAAAAAAAAAAAAAAAAAGAAGAAGAAGAAAGTGCACAAAAGAGGGTAAACTATAGTGTCAAAGACTGCAGAGAGATCAAAAGGGATGAAATATAGGTCAAAGTCCTCAGTTGAAAGATAAAAAGGCTTGGAATAAACTTTCTATAGTTAGGGCTCCGGGGAGATTCTATGTCAGAAATTTGTAATGGATCTAGTTAGCATAGTTTTGTGACTTTCTCAAGCTTTATTTAGCTGCATATGGATAGAAAGAAAGGCAATGAATAAAGACTGGTGATAAAACAAAGTGGGGGGAAATATTTTAGTTTAAATGATGATACACAGTTGAACTCATTCAACAAGGTATTGAAGTATGAAAGAGAGAGGAAAGTATAGCTAGTGCTAGAGTAATTGCCTGGGAAAGGAGTGACAATCAGAGGAAACTGGAGGGCCCTATTAGGATAAAGAATAGGGCTAAATAAAATAACAGTCATAAGGCAAAGGGAGAAATGTAATGGTAAAAGATTTTGGAATAATACAGGAATAATAATGGAGGAATTTCAGAGTTCATGAACATGAAAACAGAGTATTTGTTAGTAATGACGATTAAAGCCAATGGTTTCACTATTAGGTTTGTATCCCAAAGAGATCATAAAGAACCTACATGCACAAAAATGTTCATTGCAGCTCTTTTTGTGATGACAAGAAACTGGAAATTGATGGCCATCAATTGGGTAGTGGCTGAATAAGTTATGGTGTATGAATGTAGTAGAATATTATTATTGTATAAGAAAAGGTGAATATGCTAATTTCAGAAAAGCATGAAAAGACATGGACTGATGCTGAGTGAAATGAGCAGAACCAAGAGACAGTAACAACAAAATTATGTGATAATGAACTGTAATGAACTTGGCTCTTCTTAACAATGCAGTGATTCAAGGCAATCCCAATAGACTAGGATGGAAAATGCCATCCACATCCAAAGAAAGAATTATGGAAACTGGATATGGTTTTGAAGCATACTATTTTCACCTTTTTTGTCTATTTGTTTCTTTTTTTCTTTCTCATGTTTTTTTTCCCTTTTAGTCTAATTTTTCTTGCACAACATGACAAATGTGGAAATATGAAAGGATTGCACATATTGTATAACATATCAGATTATTTGCTGTCATCATAGGGAGAGTAAAAGTAAGACTAGGAAGGAGAAAAATTTGAAACACAAAGTCTTACAAAAATGAAATTTGAAAACTATTTTACATGTATTTGGGAAAATAAAATACTATTGAAAATTTTGAAAAAAGGACAAGGGTATGATCATCTATGTTATGTGTAGATGAAGTGGAATGGAGGAGAATGGGTGATGGGATTGAGTAAACTCAGGTGTTAGGAAGTTGGAGTGTCTCCTAATATGAAAACAAGATTTGGAGTAGAGAGAAATACTGTGATCCAAACTCACTGGGGAAGAAAGGAGTGTTGTAGCAGGGGAGAGAAGAATTGATAGATAACTGCCACCAGGATCTAGATTGGGTGACAAATTTAAATATTATGAATTTCAATGAGAAGTTACTGAGTGATATTTGTAGACAGAGTCAGGAAGCAGCAAAGGAGAAGAAAGAGTATTCTGAATCTTCCCCCAATCTCCCTGCTCCCATGATCAATGAGTAGCTGAGTACATAGCATCATCAGGGAGGAACCATGTCTCAGTGAGAGACAGAAGATGGGAGAAATGGGAAATGAAAGAATGGAAAGATTTATGATGAAAGGGAGTGTGTAAATTATGAGTTAGGCATTCCAGAAAGCACAACAGAAAAAAAAAAGAAAAATCTGGGAGTGGGCAGTTCAGAATAGGCAGTGGGGTTTTGTAATAAACAGCCAGGAGTTCAGAATCCTTGAGATGGGGAAAGTATAATAGTGTTGGAGATTGTTAACTATTGAGGAATGAATCTAGTTATAGATTTTTCCTCAAGGTTAAAACTTATAGTAGGTGGTAATTTCATGTCCTATGAGATCTTGGGAGACCCACTTCCCAACTGGCAATAGTGGGTGCAGGTACAACTCCTGGAGAAGCAAATCAGGAAGCAGGAGTCAAGAAATAGCTTTGGGATGTGGATAAAATCTGATGTAGGTCCCACTGGGAAGGTCCAGAAGAAAAGAGATTGGGAATCAGATGGCCTGAATCCAAGGAACATCTGCCACATTTACAAATAGAACTAAAGTTAATGAAAGAAAAACAGAAAAAGATAGACATGTCATTCAATCAATTGGCACAGTAAACGGAAATTTAGGAAGTTTCTCTGAGGATCAGATAGAGAGGTAGTGCAAATAATAAAACAAAACTTTCAAACAGTACAAGTAAGAGATTGAGACAACCTCTAAATGAAGATAAAAGCCAAAAGACAAAGCTTAGCAAGTTGAGAATGCTCAGTCTCCTAGGAAATATGAAAAACAGAGTCTGAATACTATATTTCGGAAAAGCATACAAGAAAATGACCTGGCTCCATGAAATACCACTAGATGTGACTAAAAGTTACTGCACTCAGCAATTTAGTTGTCAAATTTAGCACTTCAGGGACAGAAAATCTTAGAAGCTCTTAACAAAAGGTAGATCATATGTCAAAAAGCTTAGATTTGAATCATGTAGGATTTCTCACTCAGGATAAGATATAGAAAAAGAACATCAAATGTGACATAGCACAAAACCAGGAAGATCTCACCTCCAAATTACCTACCCAGCAAAATAAAACATATTCTTATATGAGGGGAAAAAATGTTCTTTAATATACCACCAAATTTTCAAAACTTCCTGAAAAACAACAATGCCCTATCAACTCTGAGCAGAGTTTTGATGTGCAAATTGATTGCTAAACAGAAAATGTTAAAAGTATAACTTAAGAAAAAAGTTATTAATTAAGGATTAAGCAAGAATTTATATAATTTTATGCCATAAGGAATAAAAATATGACCATTCTTACTTTGGTGAACCACTTTTTTAGGAATAATGAGGGCAAATAATGAGGTGAGGGAAATAGTTTATAAAAGAGGAAGAAACAAAAGTGGTTAAGTTAAGGATGAGGAGGTTGGGAGGAGAGATTATCATGTAATTGTTATTATTCCTTAAATTGGGTACCAGAGGAGAAGAAACTAATGAAAGGCAAAGAGTGATTCCTAAACATCACTGTCATTTAGATTACATGGGAATTTTTTTAAATATAATTTAAAATAGAGGAAGATAAAAGAATTCTAGGTTCTGTGCTTAATGTGTTATGAGAAGGAAGATGTATGTTTCTGTGCCTGGGTGTATGTATGAATATGTCCAAAGTCTATAATTATATTGATAGAAACACATCAAGCTATGTTATATCTTGTGATAAAAACAAGAAAACAAGATATATGAGAGAAAACAAATTTAATAATTATAACATTGAATGTAAGTCAATTGGCTTGATACATAAAAGAGAATTGCAAAATGGCTTAGAAAACTCAATAAATATGTATAAACAAAAATATGTTATTTTGCAAGTAACAGGGTAAAATAAAAATATTTTTAAAAATAATAAACCTCACAACAAGCTAGAGGGGTTAAAAAAAAATTTAATCGACGGGCAAGCTAGGTGGCCCAGTGGATAGAGCACCAGCCCTGAAGTCAAGAGGACCTGAGTTCAAATGTGATCGCAGGCACTTATCACTTCCTAGCTGTATGACCCTAGGCAAATCATTTAACCCCAATTGCCTCAGAAAAAAAAAAAAAAAAATTGAACTTCAGGTGGAATCTAATTAGCTCCTCAACTCAAGATCTCAGTTTTGTACCACAGATATTTGTTCCATAATTTTGCTGAAATAAAATAATTGGGGGGGAAGGGAAGGA
This sequence comes from Sarcophilus harrisii, assembly GCF_902635505.1. Taxonomy (NCBI): domain Eukaryota; kingdom Metazoa; phylum Chordata; class Mammalia; order Dasyuromorphia; family Dasyuridae; genus Sarcophilus; species Sarcophilus harrisii. Next base: position 106,845,361 of record NC_045427.1, on the reverse strand, counting down.
AACTGAATTCAATATGTTAGCTACAGGAAAGGTTCCCCCCTCCCCCCTCCCCTACCTGCCCCAACAGGAGTTCATGTAAGGCAGAAGTAAAAATAAACTAAGAAAGACAAATAGAAAAACTAAAATTATGTTTAAAGGCACTATTATGAATAATGAAACAAATATTAGATAAACATACACAAAATAGCACAAGAATTAAGTACTAGGTACTTGGGGGGAAAAAAAATAGTACATTTTTAATAAAAGACACTAATATCCCTCTTTCGAAGCTTTACAAATCTAATGGAAAGAAAAATAAGAATATCATAAATATGAATAGAATATTGGAAAATCTGGATTTGACAAACATGAAAATGATTGAATCCTAGAAAGTATGTTTATTTTTCAGGAAGACATGGGAATTCTATGAAAATTAATCTAACTTGTGGCACAGAGATTGTGTAAATAAATAAAGATAGGTAGAAAACTCAACATATTTGCAAACCTTACTTGGATACTCTAAAAGATCTAAGATTCCATCAATGTTGATACTCTATCTAATAGTATAGATCACAAACCATCCATGTAGTCCAAAACAATCTAATTAAGCATCTATTATGTGCAAGGTTCTATTTCACGAATACAAAAGGAAAAATAATCCCTGCCCTCAAGTAGTTTACATTATCTTTTTCATGTCTTCCCATAATAGAAAAGATAATATTAGCACTGAAATTTAGATAAATAAAATTAACCTAAATAAATGGCAAACCCAAATTATATTGATTTTAAAATATATTTATAATTATAACTGTGATACATAATTACATCATATTAGTTTATTAAACAGTTACTATGTCTCAGGTGCTTTGCTAAGTGGGTAGAATCCAAGTTCAATTAAATAAGACAATCTTTTCCCTTAAAAACCTTACAATCTGGGGCAGTGGTGTGTGGATAGAGCACCAGCCCTGAAGTCAGAGGACCTGAGTTCAAATATGGCCTCAGACACACTACTCCCTAGCTGTGTGACCCTGGGCAAGTCATTTAACCCCAGTTTCCTTAGCAAAAACAAACAAACAAAAAAAACCCAAAACAAAAAAACAAAACCTTACAATCTAATAAAGAAATTCAACACATGAAGGAAATCTAGATGGTTTCAGAAAGGGGGTAGGGAGGAGTTGGCTAGAAGTATGGAGTCTTGCTTCTGTATGGTTTCTAGCAACTGTCTGGAGGAGGCTACTTCTGAGCACAATAAGATAAAAGTTCAGCTCTCAGAGTAGATGTTTCCCCAGTTGTTGTTGGGTTTTATATATATATTTAGCTACATTGGGAGAAAAAGGGAGGGGGAAAGACAAAATAATAGTATTTGGAGTGAATAGAATTTGGAGAATTTGGAGTGACCACAAAAACTAGGAAGAAGTATTTTATTTTTATTTATTTTGAAGGTTGTTTGTTTTGTTTTGTTTTGTCTGCTAAGGAAAATGCTGATTGAAATGGAAAAGATACAACCAAAATAGCTCATGGGAAAGTGTATAGGAATTGGCTTCTTTGTTTTTTTCAGTTTCTGGTTTCATTGTAGAAAAATGCTAGCATTGTAAACATATTGTATCAATGCAGATTAGCAATAGATGATAGTATTACCCCCATTTTGTAGATGAGGAAATCAATACTAAGAACAATTAGGTAATAGTTCTTTATGTATGCTGGAAGTGAAACTTTTATCAGAGAAACTTGCAACTAAGATTTTTCTCCCCAGGTAATTATGTCCCTTTAAATCTTAGATTCACTTAAGCAAAAACGGTTTTAATTTTATGTAATCAGAACGATTTGTTTTATGTTCTGTGCTGCCCTCTATTCCTGTTTGGTCATCAACTTTTCTCCTATTCATAGATCTTATAGGTAATTTTTTTTATGTTTCTCTAATTTGTTTATGATGTGATTTTTTTATATCTCGGTCATATTCCCATTTGGAACATATCTTGATATAAGGTATGAGATGTAGGTCTAAATCTAATTTCTTCTATCCTGCTAATTTTCCCAAAAGTTTCTGTCTGATGGAGATTCCTTATCTTATAGCTAAGGACTTTGTGTATATTGACTACCAGGGTATCAGATACTATTTGCTTCTATCTGTTGTATGTCTAATCTGCTCCATTGATAAATCTATTTTTTAACTAGTATAAAATTGTTTTTATTAATTACTGCTTTTCAGTATAGTTGGAGATCTAGCACTGTTAGGCCATTTATTTTCATTATTTTTTTTTTAGATCTTTGACCTTTTCTCTCTTCCACATATATTTCCTTATTTTTCCCCAGCTTTATAACATAATATTTTGGTATTTTGACCAGTTATGGCATTGAATAAATAAATTCATTTAGTTAGTTTTGTTATTTTATTATATTGGCTCACTCTACCCATGATCAATTTAATTTTCCCAGTTATTTAAGTCTGTCTTTATTTCTGTAAATAGTTTCTGTTTGTAGTTATATTCATATATTCTTGTATATATCTTGGAAAATTGACTCTCAAGTATTTTTACTGTAGCAATTTTAAATGGAATTTCTCCTTTTATCTCTTCCTGTTAAGGCTTATTTATATTGTGGCTGGTGATTTGTATGGATTAGTTTATATTCTGCAATTTTGCTAAATATTAATTGTTTAAATTAAAATTTTAATTAATTATTTAGGATTCTTTAATTATTGTCATCCTATCCACAAAAACTGGTAATTTTGTTTCTCCTCAACTATGGTTATTCCCTCAGTTTTTTTTTTTCTTGTTTTACTTTATATCCAACATTTCTAGTACAATTCCAAAAAGAAATAGTGATAATCAACATCTGTGTGTCATTCCTAAATTTATTGGAAAGGACTCTAGGTTATCTCCATTAAAAATAATGCCAACTTTTGGTTTTAGATATATAATATTTATCACTTTGAAGGAAGGCCCATTTATGTATATTTTCTCATGATTTTGCACAGAAATTATTGTTGTGTTTTATATATTCCTATTTATATTCATATTTATATGTTCTATTGTTATAATCCTGTGTGTTCTGTTAATTTTGTTATTAATATGGTTAAGCTTATAATTTTCTTGATATTAAATGAACACTGCCTTCCTAATATAAATCCAGTTTGGCCATGATGTATAATCGTTGTAACATCTTGTTTTAGTCTTTTTGCTAATATTTTTATAACATTTTTGCATTTATATTCCCTAAAGATACTGATCTATAGCTTTTTTTGTTTTGATTCTCACTAATTTATTCATCAGCACCATGTCTCTGTTAAAGGAGGAATTTGGCAGGATCTCTTCTTTTTCTACCTTCATAAGTAATTTATATAATATTGAAATTAATTGTTTTTTGAACACTTAATATAATTCATTTGTAAATTCATCTGGTCTAGATGAATTCTTTTTTTTCCTTTGAAAGTTCATTTATGACTTGTTCAAACTCCTCCCCTGAAATTGAGTTGTCTAATTCTCTATTTATTGTTAAGCTCTTAGTTTTATTTATTGTCATTGGTTTTCTTTGTTTTCGGTTTTGTTCATCTTTAATTTTCAGGATTTTTGTTTTGGTATTTAACGAGAAGTTTTAAATTTGTCAGTTTTCTAGTGTTTTAGTTGCATTTCCAATTTATTAATCTTTTTTTGTTTTTGTTCTAAAATATTTGGAGATAAGAATTTTCCCCCAAGACTGCTTTGGCTACATCACTAAAATTGTGGTTTGTTGTCTTATTGTTGTCATTGTCATTAAGGAAATTATCTATCATTTCTTTTTTGACCTAATATTTCTTTAGGATTTATTTCCAGTCTCTTTTAGTACTTTTTTTCAGAAGCCTTTGAATTTATGTATTTTCATATTTTGTTTAGTAAAGAATGCTATAATATTTCAATTCTTCTGCATTTGTTAACAAAGCTTTAATATCCTAAGACCTGGTAACTTTTTTGAAAAGGTACCTTATACAACTAAGAAATATATACATGTTCCTTTTTATTTCTATTTATTAATTTCCAGAGGACTGTTCCACCTAATTTTTCTCAAATTCTTTTCAATTCTTACCTTCTTTGTTGTTTTTTTGTCTGGTTAGATTTATTTTTGGCTAGTAGTAATCGATTAAGGTTCTTAATTATTCTGGTTTTATTGTCTATTTCTCCTTATAATTAATTTAGTTTTTCCTTTAATTAAAATTTATGTAACTGAATGCATATACATATATAATCAAATAAAAAATAACTCATCTGAAAAAGAATTCAAAGAGAAATATCTTAGCAATCATAGAATTACTTGAAATCTATGACCAAAAAAAAAAGTTAGAACATCACATTTCAAGAAATTGTAAAAGAAAATTGCTCAGACATAGCAATGATTGTCTTCACAACAACACGATACAAAAATAGAATCCACCAATAACTTCCATTAAAAAAAAAATTCTATCGAATGCCATTAACATAATCCAGAAGTTCAAGACAAAAGAAAAATTCTGCAAGCAAACAGAAAGGAAAATTCAAATTTCAAGGAATTACAATCATGATTAGATAAGACTCAGCAGGTATCACATTAAAGGAGCAAAGAGCATGTAGTGAGATATTCCAAAAGGCAAAACAGAAACTTCTATAATCAAAAATAACTTATCCAGCAAAATTGAGTACAATCCTATCCAATAGACCTTTAAAAATATTTATGATTTTAAAAAAGGAGCTAAAAATGGAATTGAAGAGGTAATTAAAAAGGAGCCACAGGTGAACAATTTTAAGGAACTTTATAAGGATGAACTATTTACATTTTAATGGAAAGAAAGAATATTAAAAGAATTCTTTTAGAATCATATTATCACAAAGGGTCATAGAATCAATCAGGTGAGTCAAAAGATCTATTAATATAAAAGATCTATTAATTCAATCAATAATCAATAGATTGAATATTGATCTATTGAATATGGTGTAAGAAAAAAAGGGGGGGGAGGATAAATGAAGGGAAAAAAATTTAACTAGTTTCAAACTGTTTCTATAGGTGGCCTAATTGTTTCCTACTTTCCTACTTATAATTCCCAAGGATGTTCTTGATTTCAGTCAATCAGTAAATAATCATTTATTAAGTGCTTTATTTGTTAAGTGTCAGACATCACGATAAACACTGAGAATATTTAAAAGGTAGCAAAACAAACAAACCACAGTCCCTACCCTGAAGGAGCTCACAGTCTAATCACAATAAGCAAACAAATATGTACCAAAACAAAAGCTAAAGGCGGGATTAATGGGGGGAAATTAAAAGGCACTAGAATTTAGAATGATTGGGAAAGGCTTGCTGTAGGAGATGTGATTGTAGTTGGGACTTGAAGGGTGCTAGTAAAGTGAGGAGGGAAAGCATTCCAAGCAAGGGGGAAAGCCAGAAAAAATCAGCATGACCACTTGCCATAATATGATATATTTCCACACTAGTAGAAACAAACCAAACACCATTTGACCTAACCAAAGGAGAATCCGAATTAGTATCAGGCTTCAACGTAGAATACGCTGCCGGCCCATTTGCCCAGATCCAAGAAAGTGTCTACTTCATGCAACAGTAAGGAGACCAATGTTACTGAATTAAAAAGTACATGATGGGGAGTAAGGTGTAAGAAAAATAATGTTTCTTTTCTAACTGGAAAGGGATGCTAGATAATGAAGCGCTTTGAATACTACCCAAAATATTTTTTTTATTTGCTCCAGGAAGTTCTAGAGAGCCACTAGAGTTTATTGAGTACAGGGTCACATGTATTCATGTGTATAGATATCTGGCAGAAATATCTTGTAGAAATAGGAAGATGAATTTAGAAGTGGTTATTTGCTGATATTTTCTCAGCTGCCTTTTTGGCATTAATAAAGTTCAAGGTACTTTTCCCCATTCCTTTGGTATCTTTCCCTCCTTCCAAAACCTGGTACAGCAGTCACTACTCAGCAGGTTCACAATTATGCCTCTTGCTACAGGTATCTTTTTATATCCACCTGGTCCAATCTAGACTCTTTTCTCTATTTTTGTTCTCTCTGATGCTATTTGTATTTCTCCTATAAGCATATCTTGGTCTTTGGTGTGAGGATCCAAGTGTGATGCTTCTGCTGCCCATAGCAAAAAGAAAAATTTGTTATAAGAATATTTACAGGTCTTCTTCATTTTTCGTGTTTGCTGTCCTTCCATGTTCATCAAGATGACTTTATTTAACCAGATCTCTTGCTAGACTTTCTTTAGATTGGTTTTGCTACATATTCCTCTCTGTTTCATGATGCCAGTGAGTAATCTGGCTCTACACACAAAGAATTCCCATTTCAATATCGTCTTTTCTTTTCCGTTGAAATATAATTATTTCTTTTTAAAAGCTTATTTGATTAGTATTTTGAGATTATTTGACTACCATTTTGAGATTATTTAGTGCTCACTGGGTCCAGTGCTTATCAATTTTTCTCTTGAAGAGTTATTTTCATGGTCTAAAGATATGAGACTTCTATGCCCTCTACAAGTCATTGGCCTTTTTGTTTTCTTTTTTTCCCCCCTGAACCATGCTTTCCTATGTATTTCTCCCTATATAATCAGCTTATTGTTTGGTAAATTTAAGAATAAAAATTATTGGGAAAATATCTCATTATTCAGTGAATTACTGCTAGAAAAGTTAAGTAGAAGCTTGACAGAAAATAGATTTAGTCAAGCATAATGCATATACTTCTAAATATATAAATAAAGTAAGAAGTCATGCTATTTTTTAAAATTAAAAGAAAGGTGAAGGTTATTTCTTTCACATCTGTGGAAGAAGCAAAGGAAGTGTGGAAGAAAGAAAGAAGAAAAAGAAGGAAGGAAGGAAGGAAGAGAGAGAGAGAGAGAGAGAAAGAGAGAGAGAAGTTCTTTAACCAGTCATAATATAGATGACATCATAGAAAACAAAATTCCTACCTTAAATTAAATAAAAAATAAAACAATAAGAAGAAATGATAGATTGGAAAATAATTTCTGCATTAATCATATTTTATAAAATTCTGACATCATGCTTCTTTAGGGAGTTGACATAAATCTATAAGATTAAGATCCATGCTTTAATTATATATGATCAAAAGATATGAAAAGTAGCTTTCTGAAAAAGAAAAACACTCTCAACAACCAGTTGAAAAAGCATCCAAAACTGATAGTAATCAAAGAAATACAAATTAAAGCAACCCTGAGGGATCACCTTACACCAATCACATTGCCAAAGAGGGTTAAAAGATGGAAACATTCCATATTAGTGGGATCATTGGAAAACAGGCATTCTAATTCACTGCTGGTGGAAATCCGTTTAGTAAATCTATTACTGTATCTATATCCTGAAGATATTTACATGAAGAAAAGACACATTTGGGCAATAGTATTTATGGAAGTACTGTTTGTTATAGTAAAAGAAAAACAAAATTGTGCCCACAATGGATGATGGTTGAATCAGTTGTGGTATATGAATGCAATGGAATATTACTGGGCCATAAGAAATAACAGATATGAAGAATTCAGAGAAACATAGGAAGTTTCCTATGAAGTGAAAAAGAATAAAACATGAAATGCCAAGAAAGAAAAAGAATACATGCCTAAATTGTAAATACACACACACACACACACAACTTGAATTGCAACAGAATTCAGATTAAATTCAGTGGACTAAGTACAAATTCAAATACTACCCTCACATTAAACCATGTCTTTCATATCTGCAAAGCAGTTTCTATTCATTGTTTCATATGATCCTCACAATCCTGTAAGGTAGTTACTACAGGTATTTTCATTTCCATTTAACAAAGGAGGAAAGTACAACTAAAGGGGTTAAGTGATATGCCTGTAGCCACAGACTGAGAAATGTCAGAAAGATTCAACCTAGGTCCCTTATGACTCCAAGCTTAGTGTCTCTTTGCTTTGTTGTCCTTTATTTTAAATAAAGTAATTATAAGAAATCACACAATTTTTTAAAAGTAGAAAAAATGTGAAGTTATGTCTTTCACAATTCAGGAAGGAAAAGAAAATAGACAATAAATTATACTTTATACAAACATGTAATTTACTTATTTATACTGTTTTGGGGAGTATTTTTGTAGCTTTTATGTTTTGTTACATGTGTCTGCTTCATAAAAACAAAATTTATCAATTCAATATAATTTGAATGTAATATTCTTCATTTTCTGGCTAAAATCCAGGTGTGTCAGGTATTTACTGTATTCCAGGCATAAATGCTACTTAGAAGTAGGAGAAACAAGCCTATGCATATACATTTTACTGTGAGGATAAGAAAGAAGACAAAATATGAAAGAGAAGACGTGTTGTTGCTAGTAAAATTCCCCTTTCCTCACCCAGAATTACATGTGCTTACAACTGTGTGTTTTATAATATGGTGTAGTATGTAGGGATACTTCTTGTTTTTTTGTTTTTTTTTTTTTGTGAAATCTATATAGTTTTTCTTAGCTAACAACCTCAGTTTGAAGAGTGTATTCATTTATGCAGAAGAAATAGTTGGCAAACACATACTTCCATGTCAGTTGATATGCATCCTAAGTTTATAACCTTTCTTCTGTTTACTCCATGTAATGTAATTTGATGTGACAGGGTGTGACACATCACAGAGATGACTGTCAGGTTAGGAATTTCAAGAAGTCTTTAAAAAAAGGAAACAATGCTTATAAAATGAAGAATTTAAATAAATAGTATTTAATAGATTTAATGATGTTTTTTCAGAGATACACACACACACACACACACACACACAAAATTCCCTCACTTGCTACCAACCAAAATATAAGTTTATTTAGGCCATTAAAAAAGGAAATATCAGCTATGGCCTAAGGCAATAGAAGAAGAGGAAAAGAGGACTATTTGGATTGTGTCAAGTTCCGAGGTTCCACAGGTTTCCAAATATAATAAGTTTTTTTTTTTTAATGTAATAGTCTTTTATTTACAGGTTATATGTATGGGTAACTTTACAGCATTGACAATTACCAAACCTCTTGTACCAATTTTTCCTCTCTTACCCTCCACCCCCTCCCCCAGATGGCAGGATGACCACTAGATGTTAAATATATTAAAATATAAATTAGATACACAATAAGTATACATGACCAAACCATTATTTTGCTGTACAAATAGAATCAGACTCTGAAATCAAATATAATAAGTTAATGAGTTTTATATATCTATTTGCTAATTAAATAAATCAAGTCTAGAATTATGGTATATGTGCTTTCCTGCCCTCTACTTTTCTAACCTTTGGAGAAGTGCTCCTAGATTACTACAAGATCTAGGGGTTGGGGTGTGTGTGACCACTCCTCTTTCTGTATCCTGTAATGGGCTGAGGTTTGAGTTGATGCACTGAGGTCCCAAGTATGAGGGCTAAATAGTAATTGGGCTATACTCTATTAATATACATGATTGGATAAAGAATGGCCCCGCCCACTCTCCGTGCAAGTCTTGATGTGTTGTATAGGAAATGACGATTTTGGTGGGTGGAGGCACAGAGAGAGACAGGAAGAGAAGCTGGGAGAGATTGGGCCTGGGTTCGATACTCCTAGCTGCTGGTCTAGCTAGCTTCTTGACTCAGCTGCACACATTGCTATTGCTGATTCTCTCCCACCTCCGATCCTTCTTCACTGAGAATAAAGACTGACGATTTTCCCCTAACTTGAATTCCTGACTCCTGCTGATTTAAAAATACATGGTCTTCACAGTACCCAAGCATTCTATTGGACTAAATTCAGTCCTAAGGGAGCCTACATTTTGTCAGAATGGTTAAAGTCCCTTTTTCATACTCCGACTCAATAAGTGCTGGTATCTTTCCCCCAATCACCTTCCCCACCTCAGGAATGATTTTACCTAATGGATCGTGTCTAGGATCTCCCCCAAATGAGGAGGTATCATAAAGTATTCAACATACAATATGGATCAGATTGTCCTATACAAAAAAGAATGCTAAATACATGAAACCCATAATCATATAGTTGAAAAAAATAACAAAACAAGATCTTGTAACTTTCCTTGTGACTATTGTTATATAATATGTTCAGAAGTCCATAATTAAAACCTCATCATTATGTAAAGTAGTTTACTGGACTGTTAATTAGGTATTTTATATTTTACCTCAATCCCGTACCATCCAAATAATCCCCAGTATATGATAAAGTTGCCATTTTTAGAATTTGTTTTAAGATTTTTTTATGTCATAGGATCATGATTTCTTATTTGGTCAATTCTTTTTTCTTTTTTTAATCTTGTTTTTTCCCCTTTTTTATCTTGTGTACCTCTTCCTCCAAGCTGGTAATTGTCTTTCCAGATCTTTTCTCCATAGCTCCCATTTTTCTTCCCATTTCATTCCCTCAGCACTGCCATTTAGTTTTTTAAATTATTTTAGCTCATTTTTTAAACCCTTGCTTCTTCTTTTACAGGAATTATGTTTGAATTTGTGCCAAAATGTATTTTTTTCTTTAAGATTTTGTTTTGTTTGTTTTGGGGTTATTCTCATTTTCTGGAATTGCGTCTTGAGCATCATTATGGCTCTTTGTAGTGGAATTCTTTTTGTTGTATATTCTTCTAGCCTACTTCCTGACTTTAGACTTGATGTTAGGACCAAGCTTCTCGGAGAATATCTGGGCTGAGTTTTTTTCTTCTTGGATCCTTTTGTTACTTTCTTGATATATTCAGTGTTGTATTATTCCAGAATTTCAGCAGCTCAGTCTGGGAACATGCAAGCTTTGAGTTCTCCCAAAGTGGTCTTATCCAGGATGAAGTTTGATCACTGCTCTCCTGTTCTGTCCTCTGCAGCTTCCTGTCCTGGATTTGGATCTCTGCAATACTCCCTTAGTTTATCCTTGGTTGGAAGTTCCAGTAGATTGATGTTAGATTAGGCCATTGTTAACCAGCTGGACATTACAGAAGAACTAGGATTCTTTCTCTGGTTATTCCTCTTCAATCTTCAGACCGGATTAATAGCTGGAACTGAGACCCTTCCTCCATTCCTGGAATCAACTTTAAATAGCTCTTTGCTTCTCTTCAGTTCCCTTAGGCACTGGCCCTCTGCTCAGTCTGACCTAGATCTTTAACCCAGAACTCAGTAGTGAGTGACAGAGCTGACAATTGGCACCGATATTCCGGTCCTACACAAAATCAGGCTTCTTCTGTATGAATCTGGGACCTCTTTTTTCAATGTTGCATGGCATTGGTCCTCTCTTAGTTCTGGTGTGCTGGAATGCTCTATGGGGCATGCCCCTGTGTCTTTCCACAAATTTCTTTTATCTGTCTCCCTGCACTGACCTGTGAAGGAAATATAACTCTCTGTCATTTTAATTTTCTAGTCAGGACTTAGCCTGGTACAATTTTTATTTGTGGAGGAATTGTGTTAGAGGGGAGCACAGCCATACTTCTTCCTGCTATTTATTCTATCATTTTAACTGCCTCCAATCCACATTTCTTACTTCTTAAAATAAAATTGTTTCAGGCAATAACTATATCCAATTTTCTGCCAAATAATATAATCCAGATAGCAAAGTACTCTCAGTACCTAGATTATGGTGATTAAGACATTCAAAAATGCCCTCCATTAGGTTCAAGATTAGCATAGCTCACTAGACCAAAAATAAATATATCACTGATAGAAATCATTATTAAATGCTTCTCTGCCTTAAATGTGGTGACAAATAGTGGAAATAGAATTAAAAATTCATTTAAATGGTACATTCACTGGTATGTAGCTATAGTCATATCAAGGGAGTGAATACTTGCATATTCATATGAATACTTATGTATCAATATATACTAATTAAGAAATATGGAGAAGCATTGTTATCTCTATATTTCTATAATTTGATTCATATATATTCTTTATTATTCTGCCTATGACCACATACAGACCCTAATTAAGTCTTTAAGATTCCTCAGTTACAAACGGGGGCTAAATGTGAAAGACTGAAATTTAACACGGACTGGAATACAGAATATCTTTATGTCTCCACCTCCTGAACTTTGCCATAAATATGCTATATTTTAAAACCATGTCCTAAATGAAAATTTGTAGAGTTCAAAAGAAAAACTTTTTTAAAAATCTATCTTGAAAAAAACCTGACAACTGCCTCTATATTTCTATATACCTGCTCCAGTTCCATAACCTTCTCTGCCCTCATTTTGCAATATACTTTCTAAAGTCCTAAGTCTATTGTTAACAAACCAACCTTCACACTCTTGAGAACACACACATGAGAACTCTTCCATTCACACTCCTTCCTTTTTCTTGCAGTAACAGAAACCTGTCCTCTCCCTCAGGAGATATCATATCCCTGGGCATACTCTCCATAACTGGATGCAACTTCTTTCATACACACACCACACACACACACACACACACACACTTTAATCCATGAGAGCCATCTCCAGTCGTCCTGATCTATGTCTTGCCCCTGTACCCAGATGGCTCTGGAGGAGAAAATAAGGCAGGTGACCTTGCACAGCCCTCCCTCACATCCAATTCACTGTATATCATGGTAGCACCTCCCGGATGATATGGTCCTCTTCGAGAACAAAGAGCAAACAACAATAACTCTTACTTACTCATCCTAACACACTTGACTAGGAAGAGGAAGACACTTTCCTGCTCTTCATTGTTAACTCCCTAATTAAGTAATCTCTTCTTTGAGATTTGCTGCATTCAGATTTATGGAACTATCTGAATCTTCATAGCCATTATCTCCCTCAGCATATTCTCCCTCCTTTCCCAAGGCTTTTGATACCTGGGTCTCTATCAGCTTAAGCTTGGGAACTTCCATACATATGTTGACAACTCAGACATAAGTTTCCTATCATCAACCTCTTCAATTCCTTTGAGCCTTCATTATGCTGAAGCCATCACCTGTACTTCATTCTACCTCAGACATACACAGAAATGGTCATTCTGTTTGTCTCATCACCCCCAAAATATTCTACCTTCACCCTCTAAAATGCAGGAAATCCTCTATCAAAATATAATTTCCCATTCTTCTCTCTCTCCCTAATTCCCAGCTTTCCCAGACCTATTCCTACAAGCTCCAGTCATTCTGTACCTCTCTACTTTCTAAAACATCACCATTGCTATAGACTCACTTTCTTCCCTTCACAATCTGGATCCTAGAGTTAATCAGTTCAACATCATGTCAGCCTCTGTCCTCTGATCCCTTTCCCTATCTTCCTGTCACTCCCAGATTCTTTTCTAGCTCTAGAGCATCCACACTAAACAAGTTCACTGAATCCACTATAGACGTCATTAATCTCAACTGAGTCTTACTTATTTGTGGCAATTCTTTTACTCTAGTCTGTTTGACCACTGCTCAGTCTCTTTTGCTGAACTACATGTGGATTACTCTGTTTCAGATTCTCCACTCTTTTCTCTCTTTCTCTATCTTGAAGATTTCATTATCATCTCCATTGCAAACAACATCCAAATTTACATCTACATTTTTCATTCTTTTCTAAACTCCCATTTTTCATACCAACTATCTTCTAGATAGCTCTTCCTTGACATGACATAGGTATCTCAAAGTTAACACTTCCAAAACAGAACTCAGTATCTATCTATTGACCTAAGCCCATCCCTCTTCCCAACATCAATGTTTCCGTTGAAAGTAACACTATTTCTTTAGTCCTCTTGAGCCGCAAAGATGGTCTCATCTCCATTCTTCTCTCCTTTCTACACATATCCAGGCATTCACCAAGTATTATCAATTCTATTTCTACCACTTCTTCTGACCCCTTCTTTTCAATCATGTGACCATTACCCAAGTTGAGTTCTTCATCACCTTTCACTTGGATTCCTTCTCCATGCCTCCAGCCCCTCCTGTCTCTAATAAATCCCCTATGTCAAATTGAAATTACTAAAGCATAGCTCTGACCATGACATAGTCCTACTATATACTGTGCCAGCACCAACCTATGGCCTCCTACACTAAAGCTGTATTCTTTCCCTCCAGTTTTGGGGTCAGAACACCTTCAAAGGTGTTCCTACATCCCTGTTCCCAAGTTGATTTCCCCCTGTGCTGGGTCAAATATTTACCCCACCCTATCCCATGTAAGGGTTAAGTCCTACCTACGTCCCTAAGTACTGATGTCAAGGTGAAGAATGCCCATCTCTAAATCCCTATTTATTCTTCTGTGCTCAAAGAAAGATAAAAGATAAGTAACCAAAGAATCATCTAGACCAATGCTATATCTGCTACACACACTTGATTACCATTTCTTTCAGGGTAGGAGAGGATTCTCAGGGCTCTTATTGAGACCCAGTGTACGAGGGCCCCTAACTTTACCAGAATTCTAGAGAGAGAAATAGTTACAGTTCATAGTTCCGAGAGAGAAAAAAAGTAAATAAACTGATTTAACTTCCTCCACTACCACCATTCTTATTCAACTAGTGTTATTTTATCCATGTCCCTTTTCAGGAAAAGTTTTTAAGGTCCTGAAGAAGCCCAAGAATTGTCCTTTCTAGTGTCTTTCCTGGTCAGGGCTTTGTACTAAAGGATCTCAACAAAATCTAAACAGAACATTTCTTAAACCCAAATTATCCATTCAGCACAGTCTCACATAATTCCAAAATTATAGTCTTTAGGGACCCAGACCTACCATAACTGACAAGATGTCATTTCACATTGTTTAATTTCTTGATATATAGTTAACAAAGACCAAGAGCAATATGATATCCCTCTCCAATTTATGAATACCTGTGGACAATTTATTTCCTAATCCCATCTGGTCAACAGGGGCTCCCTCCCCATCCAATTAACAGTACTTGAGGTATGAGGATGCAAATGTCATAGTCAATAATTACCATTAAGATGTGAATTGGGTGAAGAGTCTGACATGCTTCTTTCTTCTGTTATTAAACTATACCGTCTCATTTACTTTAAGAAAATTTAAATTAAATATACCCTTTTTGAAGGAAAACTTTTCTCATCTTGGGTACCTGAGCTTTAATCTGGGATTTTCAAATGCTGATGTGGTTGCAGTCTTTTGAAGGCCTTTGGGCATAAAACTGATTGATAAAATGTGGTTTTAGTTATTGGCATGCCTGTGCAACAAAGCACTGGAGAGAAATGACTGGCAGGCTCGGGGCCCATATCAGAAAAAACCTATGCTCGTGTCTGCTTCAGTGGGTTTATTAGCCACACCCTACTTGTAAATTGTAAACTGTCATTCAAGGTAATATAGTGATATTTAAAACAAGGCCACTTTGGATACCCCCAACTTCTTTTATGTTATAATGCCTAAAGGTAAATTTAGAAAATGCTTCTTTGTTTTGCCTCACAAAAATAGCTATTCAAAAAGAATTTTTAAAAAAACCCTCAAAAGTGAAGAATTAAAATAATATTTCATATTATACTTTTACCAAAATTATACAGTATCACCACTGGAATTTGTCAATTAATGATATCAGAACTTAATTGATTTTAGATTGAAGACAAAGACAATACATTTACATCACCATATCTTTTAAATAATTTTCTTCATTCAAAAAATTTTTAATCTTTTTGTTTTGTTGTTACATATACTTTCTGGCATAATGAATATAGAGCCAAGAGAAGTAGGTTCAAGTCTCCCTCTGCCATATACTAGTTGTATGTGACTGGGCAAGTTACTTAAGGCCTCAGTGCCCTCAGGCATCCCTCTAAAATAATTTTAAAAAAAAATTCAAGAGACAGTGTCAGTCAGCTTTGATTGGAGTTCCTCACCTGAGTTTCCTACTAAAGAAATCATAGTTCCAATTAAAATGACAGCAACTTTAATAATTTATCAATATTTATTGCATGAAAAGGCTTCTTAATGCCAAATATTTTACTGGAGATGTTTGTAATCTTATTTTTTAAGAACCATAGTAAGGTAATGTTTCTGAGCATAAAACCATTGCTTCAATAACTCAGTATTTCAAGAGATCTTGGATTTCATCAAAATATGGGGTCCTCTCTACATTTCTGCAGAAGATACCCCTTTTACCCTATGTAGCTAAATTCATAAATTGCCAATACCTAAACAAATTCATCACATTGGGGCCAATCTTCTGGTGATGAACCACTCTGAACTTAGCTAGACTGCCCTCAGCAAACAAAAAGTCTACTGTAAAGCCATGCTTGATTGGAATTCCATATATTGTATGCCCAGTGTCTTACACACACCCTTCTCCCCCTTAGTCTCCCCACCACAAAGACATAGGAGTAGGACTCTGAAAGAAGATAAAAAGTATTATGACTCAATTCTACTAGAGGCATGCTATGTTTTATAAAATAAGTATTCCAAGTCTATACACCATATATTTTAATTCCATATAATCTATATAAAAGAAATACTTTAATTCTATACACTATATATTTTAATTCTATATAATCCCCACTATAAATGTAGTATGTTTATGTACATACATATCCATTGCTAAATGGTATTTATGTAACTTAGACCTCTAGACAAATCTCACTCTAAGAAATGAGTGATATAAAATATACTGGTTTTTGAAGCATATTATCTGAAGGATTTTTTGAATTTCAAATAGGTTTTAGCGTGCCTATTTTTAGCTTAAAAAAACTTTAATGGTCTAGATTTCAAAAACTTTTTTCTTTTCTACTAGATTAGATCATTTAAGATTTCAGTCCACTAAAAATGAATTATTAAATCAAATCTGGTCAGTGCTGGTATATTCAGCAACTCAGTGATGGGAAATTGTACTCCTAATTTTTCATTTCTGAAGGAGAGTTCTATGAAGGCAGCCTTAAAGGACACAGGTGGTCTAGTCTTTCACTTAGATTTCAACTATGGGGTCCCTGAATATCTATTCTGCTTGGACAAAATAACCAATGACTGTCTGATGAAACCAGTTTATCTGACAAGTAAGAAAATTTAAACACCTGTAGGTTTTAGATATTTAAGCTCAAACCAGTTCTGAAGTAACAAGAAAGAAAAAGCAAACAGTTCAGATTTCAGTCACTTTTCAGCTAAACACATCAATGTGTGCACTGGTCCATTAATTATTTGGTCCTATATAACCTGACACATTAGTCTCTCCATTTGCCCTTGGATGGCAGCTCTCAAATAAAGAAGTTTGAGGTATTGTTTTTTTAAGTTGTTTCAAATTTCCTAACATATATAGAGAGATAGATAGATAGATATGTATGTATACATATATATTTTTTATATGTATATGATTAGTATAAAGTACTTTCTTTGAATTTCAAGGTATAGTTAATTCATCTGAAAGTTATGAGAAAAACAGCATCAAGCTACTGAATTTGTTTTCTAAGTTGTCTTTAAAAATCTTGATAGGTATATAAAAAGTCATTGATGCTGAAAGAATAAATAACTAAATGGAGGTAATGAAATCTCACACCATAAAACATATTCTAGAGTATCTATTATACATGTTATAGATACTAGACTTAATAACATATGTATCTTCAAATTATGACTTCAAGACAGACATAATTTAGGTGAGTAATAATTACATATGTTAACAGTCTTAAATATATCTTTATAAAATTATTTTAAATTCTTTGTGGATAAAATATCTGGCAAGCAGAATTATCATTTTCTTTATAGAACATTTGCAGCACTTTAAAACTATTTGTCCTAGTTAGGGCTTTTGTCGCTTGAAGAATCAAGTTCAAAAATTGAAAAGCTATATATGTGTGTATATATATATATATATATATATATATATATATATATATATCAGCTGTTTTGTGCAGGCATGTATTTATGTGTCTTAAGATATAGCAAATTTAGCATATTTTTAATGAGACTTTGTTTTTGTCACATTTTTCAGCATTTTTGCATTTTTAAGAAAAGAGTCTTTGTTTATCAAGATAAATTTTTTTAAGTAGAGTAGTTGCATATTTATCAAGATCAACATGACTTCATCAGGATAATTTTACACTTGAGGCAAAACATACAACACAATACACCAAACTATGTAATTTTAACTTAATGGATTTTTTCATCAAAGATCTCGCTGAAGATAATTAGAAATGATACAATTTTGCTGACCAAGTTAAATATAAATTCATATCATCTAATTTCAACTTGAACTACACTGCTACATAGGTAGTCCTTTTAGTCTTTGACAGATTCTTCTTCATACCCCAGAGTGCCTATTCCAAGCCTTTTCCTCTTTCCTCAAATCCTTGCCTTAAATTCAGTCCCTTGGCTGAGCAAAGGACTTCATTTTCTATTTTGGGAAGGGGAAACAAAAGGGCCTCTACATTTCATAATCTCTCTACATATCTTCTGACCAGACTCTTTTCTTTTGACCTGGTCTTTAAAGTAGAGATGACCCTTCTCCTTGGCAACACTAAATCTTCTACTATTCCTTTCATCCTATTTCCCTTTATTTCCTCCAACAACTCACTAGCTCAACCATTCCCCCTATCATTCTCCTCTTCAGCCTCTCCCAACCTATAGTTTCTACAAAGCTCCCTACCAGAGTATTTGTCTCACCAGCCTGAAAATTTGATCTTAATATGTTTTCCCCTCCAGATTACAGGGTTTATCATACCTATCTTTCACTGATCAGTTCCACATTTCATGCGTTGACTTCTTACTACTTCACCTTTTGAAACCTGTTTTCTCATTAGCTTCTGACCAGCTTTCAGAGAACTGGAAGTTACCTCAAAGGTCTATTGGTCCAACATTATGTATGAAGAAGAATCCTTCCTACAGTCTACCTAACAAAGGAGTCATGAGCCTAATAAGGCAGAACCTATTACTAGCCATTCTATTTTTGGAGAGCTCTAATTGGCAGCAAGTTTTTCCTTTCACCAAGCTTACATTTGTTTCTGTTTAATTGTGCACTCATTTGTTCTAGTTATGTCATTCAAGTGGCAATTGAAGAAAAAAAAAATCCCTATTCCAGGATATGGTCCTTCAGAGACACATCAAATCTCCCATCTTCTTTTCTTCAGGGATAAATATCTCCATTTCCTTCATTTACTCTTTATATAACATAACCTCACCTCCACCTTGTAGAATTGCTGGTGTTCTTCAAAGCATAGCTCAGGGTGTTGCCACCATCTGTCACCCCCTATGAGAACTTTCCTAGTCCTCCCTATTCCTTCATTCCCATTTATTCTCTCTCTTGAAATTCCTTAGTATGAATTTTGAATTGGTGTGTATTTGTACAGAATGTTCCAAAAGTCTCAGCACAAATTTAAAAGCTATTAAAGCTTATTAAACAGATGATTTGTGAGCATTTAGGGAATTAATGATCCTTGGGAGCCAGAGTGCTAAGAACTAAGAACAAGGTGTGCCAGAGCTTTGCGGACATATAAGCTTAAAGCTTCAATGAGACGTTTGGGACATCCTGTATAAAATGCAACAAGGCCTAATTTGGAAACTATAAGACCTGGGCCCAAGTTCCTCCTCTTAACTATTAGCTATGTAATGTCATTGAACAGTTACATTTCACTTAGTGCCTCAGGCAACTGTCTAAGGCTATAAGTTGTTAGATGGATTGCTAAATAGCACTAGTGGAGGAAGTTTTCAACACCAAAAATATTACAGATCCAAACTCCCGACTTCAACACCAAAAATAGTACTCATCTGTGTATCCCACCAAAAGAAAGTAAAATCCTTTAGATCTAAACGTCATTTTCATTTTTGTCTTTGTAATTCCTGTCACTTAACACCATACCTTGGATATGTTCACATTGGTTGATTTGAATAATGTGGAGGTCCTTCACCATCCCTACTGACCTTTACTAGATTCTCACAAGTTATCATAAAACCACAGAATCTTCCTAATCAGAAAGGATCACAGAGGCCATCTAATCCAACATTGATATGAATAAACATCTTTTCTATAATAGATCCAACAAGTACTTTTCCAGTCTTTATGTGAAAACCTCTAGGGAAGGAGAACCAATCGCCTTCAGAAATAGCCCATTGCAGTTTTAAATAGTATTAATTTTTAGATTCTGAGCCCGAATTTGTTTTTTTTGTTTTTTTTTTTTTTGACATTTGAGTCAAGGCCTCTGAGGCCAAACAGAACAGATTTAATCCCTTTTTCTAGTGATTCCATATTTCAGACATATATAACTCCCTATCCCCAGATATGTTCTGCAGGCTAATCATCTCCAATTTAAACCAATCCTTAGTTAAATAAGGCACTAAAGGTCCTTTACCAACTTGATTGCTCTCCTCTGGATGCTTCATAAAGTATGATACCTGAAAATATACCATCTTCTTTGTGGACTGATAAAAGAGCAGAAATCCTCAACTTTTTCTTTGCTTTTGCTCTCTCTTCTGAGAAGAATGATCTCTGCACTTGGGAGAATAGGGTCAAAAGAGCCAATAAGAAGTTGAAAGCCAATATTAATTGAGGAAATAGTAAAAGAGCATCCAGCTGCCCTGACTGTATTTATCTTTGTCAAGCTCCAGACATACCAAATCCTAAAGAATGGAAAGAGCTGAGAGATGTGATAGATTAACTACTGTCTGTGATCTTTGAGAGACTGAGGAATAGGAAAGGCTCCATAGGACTGAAGAAGGGCCAATGTCTTCACTTTCCCAAAAAGGAAAAAAGGAAATTCATCAAAATGCAGACTGGCAAATTTAATGGATTCCTGCCCAAGTCCTACAATAGATTATTAAAGGCATGGTTTATAGACAATTATTTAATTTCATTAACATATGTTAAGTGCGTCTCTTGTGCAGAGTTCTAAAGACTGATGAAATATTTCTTCTCCTCAAGGAATGTACATTCTATTAGAGGATATAAGGTACACATAGAAAGGGATAGAACACATATACACACATACTTATATGTTAATGTATAAGTATATTAAATATATATATATATATATATTATAAAGAACAAAGCAATTTCAGGGTTCAGGAAATAATTCATGTAGAAATGGCACATGAGCTGAATCCTGAAGGAGGTTAGCTAGGAATGTCCACATTAGTAGGAGCACCTTGTAAATAGCAATATGTGATTAGTTTTCCCCAGCATGTAGCAGAACACCTGTCACAAAGCAGGTGCTTAGTAAATTCTTGTTGATTGATTGAAGTCACAAAAAAAGTTATCTAGACTTGAGAACAATCATACTAAAGCATGGAGTCTCAGGAGGGAAATTGGCAAATGATGCTCAATTGGAAGCCAAAAGGAGTAGGAGATAGCAGAAGATGAGATGAATAGTGTCATTGAAGCAATGAATGTGAACTTGGATAGACTTCATGGAGGATAAAAGGGATTGGCGTGCTATGGTCCATAGAGTCATGAAGAGTCATATACGATTGAATGATTAAACACAAAATTTCACTTCTTCTTCCTCATTTTTTTTTATATATTCCTTTCCCTTCACTTTTCTGTCCTCTAATACCATCAATATAGGACAAAACCGTTCCCAATCTCTGTTTTTCTATTTAATTCTCTCTATGACCCTTGAAGACCCTTGAAGGGAACAATTGTCTCTACTCCCACTAGTAAATATTCATTATCATATGCTTTGTACTTGTATCCTAAGGACTATCAGATCTTCCTTTCTGAATTGCAACTGAAACTTTCCATATTTATTCATAATAAGGAAGGATTATGTCAATTTTGATTTGCATGCCTAACAATTAGCATGATGTTTTATACATAGTATTTAATAAGTTTTCTATTAATAGCCATTTGTCATTTATCCCCTTCTAATTATTCAATTGCATTTACTTCTCTAGGTTTTTCTTGATGCCTCTGTTTGAAATTCAGTTTTTACTTAGCTCTGGTTTTTTCCCCTTAATTGAGAAATTTGCTCCTTATCTGTAATGATGTGGTTTTTTAATATATTATATCCATTTACAGATTATTCTCACTCAATAAGAGGTTTCTTATAACAAAACAAAACAATGAAATAAAAATAAAATGGTGGCCTTATCTGAAATATTTCACATTGTAACATCTCCATTTTTCTGTTTTTTAATTACAAAATTTCTTTCTCTCCCTTCCAAAACCTACCTCAATAAATTTTTTACAAAAGAAAGCAAAACAAATTTCTTGTAACAAATAGGCATGGCCAAGGAAAACAAGTTCTTCCAATGGCTATATACATACATATACATGTATATTATTTATGTCCATATATATAGTATATATATACATATATGTTTCATTTTGAATCCTAAATCTATCATCTCTTTGAATAGCATATTTCATCATTAGTCCTCTTGAATGGTAGTATATTAATCATAGTTCTCACAGATTTCAAAATTGTTTTTATAGTGTTGTCATTGTATAAGTTATTCTCATAGTTCTGCTCATTTCATTCTTCATCCATCTATAAAAGTCCTCAAAATTTTTCATTTGTATATTGTTATAATACAAATTGTTCTTTAGGTTTGGCTTATTTTTACGTTGCATCAGATATTTGTGTATCTTTCAATGTCTTTTAAAAAATTATTTATTTACTCATTTCTTATAGAAAAACAGTCCTACATCACTTTCATATATCACAACTAATTCAATCATTCGTACTTTGCACATCTTCATTTGTTTTTGTTTTTGTTTGTATATATGGTCTTTTAATAATGAATACTTGAAATTCCTCTCTTCTATTAAAGTTCCATTTTCCCCCTGTGGGATTAATTTCAGTCTTACACAGTAAATTATTCTTGGTTCTAAGTCTTTATCTTTGTCCTTCAAAGTATCAGATTCCAGGATTTTCATTCCTTCATAGTAATTTTTGTCAAGTCTTGTAGATTCTGACTATAGATCTTTGGTATTTGAATCCTTTGTTTCTATCTCCCAGTGTCTTTTTTCCCCTCTTTGAATTGGAAGCTCTGGATTTTGGGCTATGATATTCCTGAGAATTTTCATTTTGAGATTTCTTTAAGGAAGTGACTGTGGTGAAGTCTTCCTATTTCTATTTTGCTTTGGATTCTGTTAAATTTGTTTTTTTTTTAATGATCTCTTGAAAAATGGCATCTAGGATTTGTTTTGGTCCTGATTTCCAAGGAGACCAGTCATTCTTAAATGAGTTCTCTTTGTTGTTTTTAGATAATAGATACCTACATTTCTATCTTTTCAAATTTTCAATTTTATTTTATTAGCTCTTATCTTAAACAGTTGTTAAATTCTATTTCATCTATTTTATTTTTCAGTAATCTACCATTTAAATAAGATTTTTAAATTTCTCTCTTAAGCTACTTATTTTCTTTTTCTTCCTCTAGAATTCTTTTCAAAAAAATTTAATTCAGTCTTCATTTTTTCAAGGTATTTTCATAGAATTTGTGGCCATACTTTTTTTTTTTAGCCTGAGAGACTGCTTATATTTATGGAAATATTCTTCTCTGGGTTAACTCTTAAGCATTTCATGACCCATATTTCTTCTAAGTATTTATTATCTTCTTCTGTTTATCAATATTTCTAGTCCTGATTTAAGATATTGAGCCAAGGAAAGAATTTAGCTTCTTCTACTCTTAGGAGGAGATAGTAAGGCTTTATTTGATCTTGACACTGATTTCCTTAACTCTTCCTTTTACCTTCTACCTTTTCTCATGTGTACGCACTCAGATCACTGACAGACTTTAGTATCCTATCTGAGCTCTTTTGTTAACTGTCCTTGGTTAGGCCACTGTTGTGGGATTCTATCCTTCCCTGCTCCACCCATCAGATCTTTCTGGTCAGAGAACTGTTTCTAACTCATTTATCTGAATTTGTTCTGGTTTTTCTGGTAGGACCTCTCTTCCAGTATTTTTGGCATTCATCTTTTCTTGTGCAGTCCTGAGTAGGATGAAGTAGTTTACTCATCATTCTCTTTAATTTTTCTGATCAGTATTCAAGAGATACTGGTCCTCTTTTTAGATCATTACTAAGAGTATTCCTGAAATAACTGGGGACTTCTATGACCTTTCATGCTGTCATGGAAGTGATTGATCTCTCCATTAGTAATGTTCATTTCTGTAAATATCACTTTTTAACACTTTGAAATCCATCTTCTGGTCTTATCATTCACCTAAAAATGTTATTTTCAAGGTTACCTAAAATAAAATCCATTAAATATTTACTAGGCCCCTACTGTGTTCTAGGCACTGTGCTTGTGATACAATTAATAAAAAAGACTGTTTCTATATAATCTCTTGTTTGCTAAATCTAATGGCTTTTTCTAAATTCTCAACCTTCAACAACACTGGATATTGCTTACCATCTCTTCCTCATAGACTTTCTCTTCTTCATTGGTTTCCATGACATTATTTTATTTTGCTTCTCTTTTGATTGCTTTTCAGTTTCCTTTACTAGACTTTCATTTCTGTCCTCTATCCTTATTTAGAATAGGCATATACCAGGAATTTTTCCTGCATGCTCTTCTCTTCTTTTTACTTTCTTTCTTGATGATCTCAACAAATCCCATGGGTCTAATTATCATCTCTACATGGATGACTCCAAAAGCTACATATCTAGCCGCCATCATTCTTCTGAATTCTAATTCCACATCATTAACTGTCTTTTGGATATAACTTCCTGGACAATTGAAGATTCATATCTAAAATGGCACTCTATTATCCTCTAGATAAATCAGTCAATCAGAAGATCATTTACAAAGGCTACAAAGAAAGCTTAATAAAATAGTCCCTGCCCTCAGAGGCACATTCTTTCCCTCTCCTCTCCCAGATTTGACAAAGAGTTTAATTCCCAACAATCACCTGTCAGCACATAATTTGGTAACAAGATAACTGTCACATAACCAGAACCTCTTCTTCCATTCTCTTCCTCCCATCCCTGCCCTACTTAATCTAACCCATTAAAAGTTATTCCCAGAGTAAAATATTTTTAAAATCTGGCATTTTCTGGACTCTTGCAAGAGTGTCAAGACATAAGCAACATATATCCAGGGTTAATTGGAAATAATTTCATAGGGGAAGGCACTAAAAGCTGGTGGTGAGAAAATCTCTTGCAGATGATGGAATTTGACCTGAG
This sequence comes from Sarcophilus harrisii, assembly GCF_902635505.1. Classification (NCBI taxonomy): domain Eukaryota; kingdom Metazoa; phylum Chordata; class Mammalia; order Dasyuromorphia; family Dasyuridae; genus Sarcophilus; species Sarcophilus harrisii. The sequence goes on along the minus strand of NC_045427.1, from coordinate 106,820,457 downwards.
ACTTGAATAAGGTTTAGGAATCTAAGAGGTAAAAAAAAGTAAAAATTACAGACAGAGGTAAGTGTATTTAAGGAATGGTAAGTAGACCAAGATGGCTGGATACCTAGCAGAGAGTAAAGTATAAGAAAACTAGAAAGATAGAAAAAAGCAAGATTATAAAGATCTTTAAATGGTCAATAGATGACTTTATATTTTATCTTGAAGAAATTAGGGAATTGTTCCTTTTTATTGAATAAGGGAAAGACTTCATTAGATCTTCACTTTAAGAAAATTGCTTTGGTAGTTGAATGTAGGATAAGTTAGAATGGGAGAGATTTGGATCAGGGAAAACAATTAGAAGACAATTGGAGATAGGAAAGATACTCTTAACTAAACAAGGGCTAGAAGCAATTATAGAAGATAAAAAAAGACTATTTTAATTATTTGAAAGTGATAAGCTTCTGCACAGTTAACATGTAGGATAGGGAAGTAGTCAAATGGTATTTATGTCAGATTTCTTGGATACAAGGTTAGTATCTAAAATATATTTTTAAATGACACATGTCTACATATGATATTCACCTATGTATATGTATGTGGGTGATGTGTATATGTATATACGCATATATATATACATATATATTTAAATATACATGTGTATGAGCACGTGTGTATAATCAAAAGTCATTCCCCAGTAGATAAATGGTCAACGGATATGATTAAACAGTTCTCAAATGAATAATTGTGGGCTCTTAACTCTAGGAAAGAATGCTCCAAATCAATAAAAATTGTACAACAAAACAACCTGAGTTTTTAACCTCATACCTAGAAAATTGTCCAAAGATAACAGAAGGTGGGAATAATCAATCCTGGAAGGATTGTATGAAAATAGATACACTGGTGCATTTTTGGTGGATTTCACATTTTGGTTGTGAATCAATACATCCATTTTGGAAAACAATTTAGGATTACACATGAAATAATTCAAATATTCCTCCCCTTCGATCCAGGAATCCTACTACTATGTATATACGCTATTGTTTTTAGTGTTTTGAATTCCCTCAACATTTTGTGGCTATCAGGAGAGTATATTATCTGTTCATGTATTATCCCTTCTTATTTCAAAATCAGGTCACATCCTTTACTAATCATACATTTCTCTGATTGACATACTCTAGTTCTCTTGAGCAATTCTTTGCTGGTAACATGTAATAGCTCTTCCATTGCCCTTTGAGTGACCCACAACCTTGATTCTTAGGAGTTTATAATATTTCAGAACTCAGTCAAACAACATTACCAAACGAATATTGGTAAATATTGGTAAAAAAAAAAAAAAAAAAAAAAAAAAAAAAAAAAAAAAAAAAAAAGATGGACTTTGTTTCAAAGAGAAACTGGGGTAAATAAAAAAATGCATTTTTCCCTAAAAGCAGTTCATCCTTCTTTCCTTTTAAGTTCTAGGGACAGGGATAGCTCACCCTTCGGATGTTTAAGTAGCTTTTTACTACCTGTCTCCATCTTATCTTTCTAGCCCAATTACACATCACTGCTCTTCACAAACTAAAATCCAAACAAACTGGTTTTCTTGTTCCTTACACTGGAAACTCCATCTTGTGACTCCATATCCTTTCACTGGCTGATACTTATGAGAAGATGGGGTTGAGGGGAAAGGGAGGAAGAATCAATGTACTCGCTTATTTCCTCCACCTCTTGAAATCCCTAGGTTCCCTCCAAGACACAGGCCTAGCACCACCTTCTGTAGGAGACCTCAGATAGTCTCCCCAATAGCTAGCCCAATAGCTAATGACTTCCTCAATCCCAAAGTGACATTATATCTGTTCTTCCTGTGTTTTACACATACCTCTATATATGTATGGGGCTCTTATGTTAGAATTTAAGCTTCATGAAGGCAGAGACAAATTCCTTTTTTTCAGAGCTCCTGGTATATCTAATATTTACAATTTATAAGTCATAAAGAAAAATTTTAAAGTCATTTAGAAGTTGAATTTATATTGCATTCTAAAGTTTACAAAGCACTTTCCTTATAACATTATTTGGTTCCATTTAACAAATATTTAACAGAAATAAGCCTAAAAAGTAAAAAAAAGATTTCTTCCATGTTACCCAGTAAATGCCAGAGTCAGCCTTCATACCCAGATCTCCCAACTCCCAGGCTAATGTTCTTCCTACTCTATTTTTGACTTGCAGCCTTGTCAGGAAAAATAGGCAGTGAACCAACCATCGGTGGGAGAGGGGCAGTGAGAAATTTGTACAATATGCATTTAAGGTTATTCCAAAGGACAAATAAGAAGGAGCAAATTAACAGTGGCTATCTCCTTTGTAGTATTCCTCTAGACAAAATTCTCTGGTCCAATATTATCTTTTAAAGAAGTAATATCAAGTAAGATAATTATTGTAAAGTATTTAGCACCATGTCTGACACGTTGTAAAAGCTATATAAATGTAAGCTATCATTATTATAATAATTATTATTAATAAAACCCTATTTGCATTCAATTATTCTTTTGATTTATACCTGCACAAGACATTTTCAAAACTATTATCATGAAGACATTTTATGGATTTTCTTTAAAAGTTTAGTGGTCAGAGCTGGAAACTCTTGGTCCTGAAGTTTTTAGCGATCCACAAGATGAGAACTGCTTTGAACTGCCTAGTTCCTGGAAGAAACTTTCATTTTTGTCTTGATATACCATGGCTTAAGACAATACCTACTGTAGAATAGGCTTTAACAGATGCATGTTGATTGATTAATTGACGGATTTACATACTCTGTGACAGTAGCAAAAACTCTTAGGGAGCTTTCCTCTCCCTGAAGGTCTGTGCTTAGCTGTACATCCAAAACTATTACCATACTGGCTTCTGTTGTCCATTTTGTAAGAGGCAGCAGGGCTTATATCCTCATGAATTTAGAGCCAAATGAGAGCACCAAAAGCCATTAAGCCTCACCCCTTCACTTGGGTGACAGATTAGAAATAGAAGATTTAAAAATGATTTAACAAGGGAAATCCTGGACATGAAGTCAGGAAGACCTGAGTTCCACCTCTTTAACACTATGACACTTTAAGACTTTGACACTATCTGAATACCTATAAGCAAGTCATATAACCTCTCTTAGCCTCAGTTTTGTCCTAAGTAAAGTGAGAATAATAAGAATATCAGTAGTATTTGCTTCACAGAGTTCACAGGGTCATGAAGTTTAAATAAGGAGTATGAAAATTACTTTGCAGACTTGAAAGTGCTATAGAAATGTCAATTATTATTCCATGCTGCTGTACTGAGGAAATCGCTGGCTAAGCAGTTCTGTAAATACAAAAGAATTCACAAATATTTTCTCCACCTAGACTGCAAATATAATGTAATTGTGGATTGGAAGACTCATTGTAGTTATAACATATCCTGGACCATATCCCATTTATCCTGTGCTAAAACTCTGGAAAGAATACATAAAATACAGATATGCATGGGACAATGTGAACACAATGAAAAAGAAAGGTAACCCTTTTTTCCCCACATATTGTATTCAAGCAGAATAGAACCCATTCTGTTCAAGCAAGAGAAGAATCAATTGCATTTTAGTCATGATATGATTCATGTCATTATTGTCCTTTTCTGAAAAAGACATTTGAAACCTTTGTAGACATTTAAAACCACCTTAAATATTGTAATTAATCCCTCATCTGTGCATCAGTTAATGCATAACAGGCAAGTGACATTCTTAAAACATTAAATATTTTGAGAATTAAATTTGTTAATAGAGATATGTAATTCCTATTTTAAACTTATTTTATATATTATTCATATCATACATATTATATTTACATATTATACTTCTTTGTTAAAATTTACCACAATTTCACTTAATATTTAATTTTTGTTAAAATAATTAACATAAAAGAATTATATGTGAATATATATATAATATATATATTATTATTCACATGTGAGAAATAGCATTTCTTGTTAAAAGAACATTGGTTTGGGAATTAGAGGACCTGGCTTTATATACTGGCTTGCTGCCATTTACCTCTGTAAATGTGACCGTAGATCAATCTTTTCATTTCTTTAGGTTTCAGTTTCTTCACTCATAAAAGAAGTTGAACTTTCCACTTTTAAATTCTATTATCTCATTTGAGTAGTTAATTTTATGTATATGTCATGTACCTGTCCTAGCTTCTAACCTCTGTGAAGGGTGGGATAATGTCTTATCTAAGATTGATGTCTCCCCCAGTACCTAATACAATGTTCTTTATAAAGCAGTAAGTCCTTAAATATAATATCATGAACCCTTGACTAGTACTGTGGAGAGAAGTTAGAATAATCTTTTCTCTCCTCCAGAGGATTCAGCAGTTACTATAATTTAACTATTTCCCCTTTGAAGTTCCCACCCAGTGGTTGATTATATTACTCTGTCTCTGATACTGCTATTACCAAAAATCAGGACCTTCTCCCATCTTTCTAAGTGAGTTAAGTACATTTTTTCCTCTAAAACCCAAATACTGCCATTACCCTCAGTGGTTTTTACATTCATAGTCAACTTACTGGAAGACCAAGTTGGCCAGTTTGGCCAGAATATAACATCTAACAAAAGTTGTCTGATTACAGGATTTTTGTATTCATCTTCTTCTTCAGACACCCTGACTTTTTAGTTAATCAGTCTTCTCAAATCTCATGATTTCCACTTTATCTACCTTAGCCTCCTACACCACATGTGAAACTTTTCAACCTCCTGAACTCTGAAATTCCCCTCTGTAATCAAGTTCCCTGTCCTTCAATATATCCAGTTTCCTCATTTCAATAAAATCTGCTCATTTTAACCTCTGGAACCTCCATTCCTCCTCCCTATATCTCTAACCCATCATCCATATTCTGGATTTATTTCTGTTTTTTCAGTCTTGATCTTATCATCACACATTTCAGTGATGCACTTGCTTCTACTTTTTCATCTTTTTTCCCTTATTCTTCCGCAATTGCTACTCTGCTAATATTCAATCATGAATAGTCTCCACAACTGCCTTTTCTTGCTCCTACTTCCAAATAGCAAAGTATAACTTATGGAGTCACAAAATCCTCCAGACTGTATCTACCACAAAGTCATTCTTATATAATCCCAGGCCCTCACTATTTCAGGACAATCTTTGTATTCATGCCTGATTGATTCATATATTCTACCATTGTTTCAAAGCTTCTTAAACCTTTAAACCATTCCCCTCTGAGAAGATAACCCTACTTTCTATTTTACTTAGAAAATGAAACTATCCATTTTGGTTCTCACATCTCTCCTCTAAACTTTACAACCTTAAAATATTCTCAATTCAATTCATCAAGTATAAGGTGCTTCTGTGTACAAGGTACCTTGATTATCTCCAATTTATTCTGTGTGTATGCATGTATATAAATGTAAGTGCATATGCGTAATATATGTATATTTATAGTATGTATGTATACATATACACTAATAGCTAGATATGTATATAATCTTGTTTGTACGTAGCTATTTTCACATTGTCTTCCACATAAGATTTGGAGCTTCATTAGATCACAGACTAACTAACTTTTGTGCCTCTATATGTATATCTTGTGTTTAGAAAAATACCTAGTATATAGTAGGCATTTAATAGATATTACTATTATAGTAATATATAATATACCCATATTATAGCTTATATAATATTAATATAACTAATATAATATTAATAAATATTACCTACTATGTTAGGTTCTAGGGCTACAAAGATAAAAATGGAACAAAGAAACAACACACACAAAGATAAATATATACAAAGTAAATAAAAAATAATGGGAGGACTTGAGAGCCTAGGAAAGGCCCCTGTGAGATTTGGAAACAGCACTGTACTTGAGCCTTTATGCCAGCTAGGGATTCCAAGGGGAAGGAGGGAGGAAGAATATTCTCATGATAGAGAATAACCTGTACAAAGTCATGGAGACAGAAAATAGTGTTGAACACAAGGAAATAGTGAATGGTCCAATTTGGTTGGAATGTAACATGTATGAGGGGGAATAACAAAATCAGTCTAGAAATATTCATTAGAGACAAACTATGAAGGATTTCAGAGGAATGGGTATTTTATCCTAGTTATAATAGTGAACTACTATTCAAGGGAATGGAAGGGAATGGAATAGTCATACCTATACTTTAGGAATATAAATTTTGAAGTTGTGGGCAGCATGGATTGGAGGGGAAAAATAAAAGCAGAGAAGCTTAGATATAGTCCAGGGAATGGGGGTCAGAGCCAAGATGGAGGAGAGGACACACACTTCATTCTAAGCTCCCTTCTAACCTCACTTACCAATTACCAAATTCAGCTTCAGAAATAGTGCTTGACTGGTAAAATCCACGAATATTGGGAGTACAACAAATTACTAGCAGAAGATAATCTGGAAGATCGCCAGAAAAAGTTTGTCCTAATTAGCGGGAACAGGCCAGCGCAGGCAGAACATGGAGGCTAACCCATGCTTCGAGGACCAGGATGGGGGCTTTCTCCTCGGGCGAAGAATTTGCAGGGAAAACCACAGCCTGTGGTAATAGGCTGGCTGCTCTGCTTTGGTTGCAAAGCAGTAGATCAGCAGAGAAGTTACACAAACGCCAAAGGTAGAGTGTACCCCAAAACTCCAGAGTTTCCTAGGACCTGGCCACACCTACCAAGTACTAGAAGTGACTCAGCACAACTACAGCATGATTGTGCAGCTGCAGTCCACACAGCAGGGGCTCTGCCCAAGGCAGTAACACTTCCGGCACAGCATGGTAGCTCTTTGTAGCCTGTTCGCAGGACAGCTATTCTCCATCTATCCCTGTTCTGTAGAGGAAGCTGAGGACCTCCTTGCCCTGAAGGCAGATCCTAAAGGCTTTTTTAAAAAATTAGGAAAAAAGCCAACCATATGCTAACCATTGATAGCTTCCATACAGAAAGACAGAAGATTTCCAGTGCTGAGGAGACTAATAACAGACAGTCTCCAGAGAAAACTCCAAAGGGTAATATAGCTAGTCCCCATCACACAAAGCTCTCCTAGAAGAAATTAGAATAGATCTTAAAAGACAGCTCTGCTGTCTTTAGCTCTGCAAAAGAGTATGGAAAAGGCATATAACTCATTAAAAGAAAATTTTGATAAAGTGGAAAAAAGAAAACAACTTCCTAAAATGTGAGATGGAAAAGGTAAAGAGCTCCCAGGGAAACAAAATTAGTAAATTGGAAAAGATAAAGAACTCTCAGGAAAGTAAAATTTGTGAATTGGAAAAGATAAAGAACCCCCAGGAAAGTAGGATTTGTGAATTGGAAAAAGAAAATAACTCATTAAAAAAATTAGTGAAATGGAAAAAAATTCCATAGAGCAAAACAACTCATTTAAAAACTCAGTTGGACATATACAAAAAGAAGTTTAAAAAAGTTAATGAAGAAAATAACTCATTAAAAATCAGAACTGAACAAATAGAAATAAACGATTCATTGAGACATCAAGAATCAGTCAAGCAAAACCAAAAAAAATGAAAAAATAGGAAAAAAATGTTAAATATCTGCTTGAAAAAACAACAGATCTGGAAAATAGATCTAGGAGAGATAATCTGAGGATTATTAGACTTCCTGAAAATTATGATGAAAAAAAGAGCCTAGACATTATTTCACAAGAAATTATCGAAGAGAACTGCCCAGATGTAATAGAATCAAAAGGTAAAATAGGCATTCACCAAACACCTTCTGAAAGAGATCCCAAAATAAAAACTGCAAGGAATATTGTGGCTAAATTTCAGAACTATCAGACTAAGGAAAAACATTACAAGCATCCAGAAAAAAAAAAAAAAAACAAAAAAACAATTCAAATACCAAGGAGCCACAATAAGGATCACTCAGGATCTAGCAGCTTCCACATTAATGGACTGAAGGGCCTGGAATATGATATTCCATAAGTCAAAAGAACTTGGAATGCAACCAAGAATAAACTTCCTAGTGAAGGTGAGCATTTTCTTCCAGGGAAGAAGATGGACATTTAATGAAACAGGTGAATTCCATTTATTCCTAATGAAAAAACTAGAGCTAAACAAAAAAATTTGACCTCCAAATATAGGAGTCAAGAGAAGCATAAAAGATAAAAAGAACTCTTGAGAACTGTATTTCTGTTATGGGCATATATAAAGAGTGTGTGTATAATTTGATTTTACTGTTGTAATACAAAAAAAGGGAAATAGAAATGGAAAGGGGATTGTATTAGATATAGTCCAGGAAACTATTTAAATTCAAAGCTAGAACTGCACCTAGATGCATGGAGTGCATGGAGTATCCTAGTACATGGAGTACCAGGTCTGAATTCAGGAAGACCCATCTTCCTGAGTTCAAATATACTAGCTATATGACCCTGTGCGAGTCATTTACCCCTATTTGCCGCAGTTTCCTTATTTGTCAAATGAAGTAGAGAAGAAAATGGTAAGCCTCTCAAGATCTTTGTCAAGAAAACCCTAAATGAAGTCACAAAGAGCTGGATATGACTGAAACAAGTAAACAACAATAAAGAATTGCTGAGAGTCTGACCTACGGAAAGGACCATATTAGTGGAGAGAATGGTGGTGCTTTTGATAAAAATAAAGAAGCTAGAAAGAAGGGTGGGCTTATGGAAGGAATTATGGGTTGTCTTTTGGGCATGTTGGGTTTTAAAAGCTGATAGCACATAATAATCAATAAACATTTATTAAGTATTCATTTTGTGCTAGGCACTGTGACATATCCTGTGGATATGAACATTACATAAGTAATAATGTCTAAAAGATATTTGGTGATACAAATGCTGAAGCTCAGGAAAAAGATGAGAGATTGACTATGTTCATCAGAGAGTCATCAGAACAGATATCACAACTGAAGTTTGGACACCCTAATATGACTGAATATAGAGAAAAGGACCCCTGTGGCCAGGAAGCAGGATATAGATTTATAGAAGGAAAACCAGTCTAAAAGGAAGAAGTAATCTTCCTACTTGCCAAGAGGATAAACCCTTTGCTAGGAATCTTTGATCCCATCAATTCCCATCTCCTCTAGGGTCTTGCTCGATCAATCATCCTTTCTATCCCTTCTCCACTAGCTCCATAGCCACAAAAATGTTTACAGTTCCTATACCTTAAAAAAATTTCCCTTAACTGTGTTGTTCCCCTCAAACTATAATCCCATTTTTTTCTCTTTCCCTTCACTGCCCAGCTTCTAAGAAGAGTTATCTATACCTATTCTCTCAACTTTCTCAACGCTCACTCACTTTTCAACCTTGGAATCTGATTTCCAGTTCTTCCCACTCTAATGAAACTCTTCTTTCCAAAGTTACTTATGACCTCTTAACTAAAAATCCAATAACCTTTTCTTATTTCTTATCTGCCAATATATTTCTACAGCAATTGTCTTCTTGGATAGACTCCCCTTTGACTTCTATAATGTTGTTCTTTGTCAGTTAGTTCTCTTGCTTCTAAGTTAACAAGAATATTAAGTGTTTACGATGTGCCAGGTACAGTAGGTTCACAAAGAAAGGCACAATCCCTGTTCTCAAAAAGATTGCATTCTAATTGGGGAGAAAATATCTAAATAACTAAGAATATACAAGATCTGTACCGCAAAGGTGGAGAACAATCTGATATGATCCTTAAAGGAGATGGGGAAAACTAAGAGTTGGAGGGAAGGAGGTAAAGATTTTCAATCTTAGGGCATGGCCAAGATAAAGCTATGGAAATGGGAGATAAAAGGGTGTCTCATTCAGGGACTGGCAAGTAGACCAATGATCCTGAAACATAAAATACACAGAGGAATATAAAGTATAGGAAGTTTGGAAAGGCAAGAAGGGGCCAGGTTGTGAAGAGTTTTAATTGGTATCCTTTGCTGGACCAGCTTTTCTCCTCTTTATGTATGGGTATTAATCCACACTCCATTCTGGACTTCTCTTGACCCATTCTTAACTTTAGTGAATTTTGAAATACCTATGGTTTTGGTTGTCCTTTCTGTGAGGAACATTCCTAAAATAATATACCCAGAACCTCTACCCAAGATGGCAGTTTGAACAGCCCAAACCACCTAGCTCCCACATACAAACTAAAGTAAAAATGTAAAATTTCGTCAAACCAAATAATGATCAAGAAGTACAATAGTCATGCCCTTTATCCCAGAACTTTACAAAGAATCATACAGAAACATACAGACATTAGAAAAGGAGGCTTTCAACAAAGATATGGCCCCATAGGCAGACAACTGAGGAAGTCAAAAAACCCTAGATGGAGTTCTTGAAACCTGGGAAGCAGCAACAAGCAGAGGAGCACAGAGAAACTCAGACCAGAACCACCTAAACTCACAGGCTCCATGGTCAGCAGGCCCTATGCTTTGATCCATCACTTTGACCCTCAAAGATTAAAGGTATCTATCATTAGGAAGGAGAAATAAATTTTCTCTCCATATTTCTACTATCCTACTTCAGGTCTTCATCACTTCTTACCTGGACCATTGTGAAATCCTTCTAACTGGTTTTCTCTCCCTCTATTCTTTTCCCTCTCCAAAATAATTTTGCTAGAACTGACAAATTAAAATTTTCATGGCAGGTCAAGCCATGTCACACCCATACCCAAATGCTTCCACATTGCCCAAGGAATAAGATACAAATACTTTAAAATCCTCAACAGTCTGGAGGCTGTTTCATTTCTTTTACAAATTCACATGCTGTATTATTTTGTTTTTCCTTTTGAGGAATCTTCCTGGCTCAGGTGGCACAGCTCAGGTACCACTTTTCTATGAAGCTTTACCTGATCTCCACACTCCCATCCCTAATCTAAAAATAATCTCATCCTCCTCAGATGTGTTTTTGAACCTTTCCTCTACATTTATCATTCTTTCTCTGAGATTGTAAGCTCCTGGAGAGAAGAAACTGTATTCTTTTCAACTATACATCATATTGTATGCACTTAAAAAATAATTGTCCAGATGATTTTGTTTAATAAATATAAAAATCTTTGTGATGTTTTCTGTTTTTAAAGTTATAATTTTAAATTACATAAGAGAAAGGAAGTCAATGATAAAAAGAAAGGGCTTATACATACTAATTATATTTATTTATTTATGGTATTAATTTTAGTAGCACTTTTATTACTATAAAAATTTGTACTGCAAAAATTTGAAAATGAAGTGAATGACCATTGATAAAGGAATGAAAAAACATTGTGGCATATGAATATAATATAATATTGCTGTACTCTAAGAAAAATGGTGAATCTGAAGAATGCAGAAAATGAGAAGAGTTCTATATGAACTCATATAAAGCAAAGTTAGAAGAATCAGGAAAACAATTTTCAGGATGATGACAATATAATAGGAAAAAACAATAAAAACAAAATGATTGAAACCAAAAGCTGTGAAATCTTAAATTAAGCTTGATCCCACAGAAGACATAACAGAAGATATTTCCCTTCCTTCTTTGCAGAGATGGAGAACGACAGGCATGGATCACTATAGATAATATCATACTTTTCCAATGTAGTATTTAGTTTTACTGCTCTTGGCTTGCCCTCCCTGCCTTTTACTCCGTATTTGGACTTTATTCCTGATTATTCACGTGGTGATTATTTTGCTGAAACCAAGGCCCATTAAGAGGACTTCCAGAAAGCTAATTGGACACTACATTCATCTAACACCTCCTAAAAGAGACCCCAAAACTAAACCCCCAAGGAATATTGTGGCTAAATTTCAGAACTATTGGACCAAGGAAAAAATATTACAAGCATCTATGAAAAAAGAACAATTCATATACTGAGGAGCCACAATAAGGATTATTCAGGATCTAGCAATTTCCACATTAAAGGATCGAAGGGCCTGGAATCTGATATTCTGAAAGGCAAAGGAACTTGGAATGCAGCCAAGAATAAACTACCCCACTAAACTGAGCATTTTCTTCCATGGAAGAAGATGGACATTCAATGAAACAGGTGAATTCTATTTATTTCTGATGGAAAAAAAAAAAAACAGAACAAAACAAAAAATTTGACCTCTAAATATAGGATTCAGGAAAAGCATAAAAAGGTGAAAAGAACTCCTGAAAACTGTATTTCTGTTATGGTACATAGAGAGAATGTGTGTATAATTTGATTTTATTGTTATAATATAAAAAAGGAACTAGAGGTAGAAAGGGGATTGTACCAGAAAAAATGGAGGTAAAAAGAGTAAATTACATCCCACAAAGAGGTAAAGGAAAAACCTATTGTATCTAAGGGAAATGAGGGAAGGGGATGAACATTGTGTGAATCTTACTTTTATCAGACTTGGCTTAAAGAGAAAATATTAGACATATTTGGTTCACATAGAAACTTCTCTCACCTTATTGAAAAGTGGGAAGGGAAAAGTGAAAATGGAAGGGGTAGGATAAATAGAAGGGAATACAAAAATAGCAGGGGAAAAGTATAAGAAAGAGGAAGGGGCTCTAAGGGGGTGGGCTGCTTGAGGCAAGTGGTGCTCATAAGTTAAATACTGGGGAGGGAGGTAAGAGGAAAAGGAAAGAGAAAAGTATAAGCTGGAGATAATAAGATGGCAGGAAATACAGAATGAGTAGTTTTAATCATAAATGTGAATGGAGTGAACTCTCCCATAAAGCAGAGGCAGATAGCAGACTGGATTAAAAGTCAGAATCCTACAATATGTTATTTACAGGAAACACATTTAAAGCAGGGTGATATATACAGAGTAAAAGTAAAAGGCTGGAGCAGAATCCATTATGCTTAAGGTGGAGTTTAAAAAAAAGCAGGGGTAGCCATCCTGATCTCAAATCAAGAAAAAGCAAAAATCGATCTAATTAAAAGAAATAAGGCAGGAAATTATATCTTGCTAGAGGGTACCATAGATGATAAAGCAATATCAATATTAAACATATGTGCACTAAGTGGTGTAGCATCTAAATTCTTAAAGGAGAAGTTAAGAGAGCTGCAAGAAGAAATAGACAGAAAAATATAATAGTCGGAGAGCTCAACCTTGTACTCTCAAAATTAGATAAATCAAACCACAAAATGATTAAGAAAGAAGTTAAAGAGGTAAATAGAATACTAGGAAAGTTAGGTATGATAGATCTTTGGAGAAAACTGAATGGAGACAGAAAGGACTACACTTTCTTCTCAGCAATCCATGGAACCTCTACAAAAGTTGACCATATATTAGGACATAAAGACCTCAAAATCAGTTGCAGAAAGGCAGAAATGGTACATGCATTCTTTTCAGATCACAATGCAATAAAAACTATATTCAATTAAAAAGCCAGGGGAAATAGAACAAAAAATAATTGGAACTAAATAATCTCTTCCTAAAGAATGAATGGATGAAACAGCAAATCATAGACACAATTAATAATTTCATCCAAGAGAATGACAATAAGGAGACAACATACCAAAAATTGTGGGATGCAACCAAAGCAGTAATAAGGGGAAATTGTATATCTCTAGAGTCTTATTTCATAATATAAAGAAAAAGATCAATGAATTGGGCTTGCAACTTAAAGAGCTAGAAAAAGAGCAAATTAAAAACCTCCAATCAAATACTAAACTTGAAATTCTAAAAATAAAAGTAGAGAATAATAAAATTTAAAGTAAAAAAAACTATTGAATTAATAAATAAAACTAAGAGTTGGTTTTATGAAAAAAACCCAACAAAATAGAAAAACCCTTGGTAAATTTGATTAGAAAAAGGGAAGAGGAAAATCAAATTATTAGTCTTAAAAATTAAAAGGGAGAACTTTCCACTCATGAAGAGGAAATTAGAACAATAATTAGGAGTTATTTTGTCCAACTTTATGCCAATAAATTTGATAACCTAAGTGAAAAGGATGAATACCTTCAAAAATATACGTTGCCCAGATTAACAGAGGAGGAAGTAAATTGCTTAAATAGTCCTATTTCAGAAAAAGAAATAGAACAAGCTATTAATCAATTCCCTAAGAAAAAATCCCCAGGACCAGATGGATTTACATGTGAATTCTACCAATCATTTAAAGAACAATTAATCCCAATACCATATAAACTATTTGAAAAAATAGGGAATGAAGGAATCCTACCAAATTCCTTTTATGAAACAGACATGATACTAATACCTAAACCAGGTAGGATGAAAACAGAGAAAGAAAATTATAGACCAACCTCCCTAATGAATATTGATGCAAAAATCTTAAATAAAATATTGGTAAAGAGATTACAAAAAAATCATCCCCAGGATAATACACCATGATCAAGTGGGATTGATACCAGGAATGCAGGGCTGGTTCAAGATTAGAAAAACTATTAGCAAAATTGACTATCAATAACCAAATTAACAAAAACCATATGATCATCTCAATAGATGCAGAAAAAGCATTTGATAAAATCCAACACCCATTCTTATTAAAAAAAAAAAAACTAGAGAATATAAGAATAAATGGATTTTGTCTTAAAATAGTAGCATCTATTTAAAACTATCAGTAGGCATCATATGCAATTGGAATAAACTGGAACCATTCCCAATAAGATCAGGAGTGAAACAAGGTTGCCCACTATCACCATTACTATTCAATATTGTATTAGAAATGCTTGCTTTGGAAATAAGAGATGAAAAAGAGATTAAAGGAATTAGAGTAGGCAATGAGGAAACCAAATTATCACTTTTGTAGATGATGTGATGGTATACTTAGAGAACCCCAGAGATTCTACTAAAAAACTATTAGAAATAATTCACAAATTTAGCATAGTTGCAGGATACAAAATAAATCCAATAAATCCTCAGCATTTTTATACATCACCAACAAAATCCAACAGCAAGAGATACAAAGAGAAATTCCACTCAAAATAACTGTTGATAGCATAAAATATTTGGGAATCTCTCTACCAATATCAACATGTATAGGACTGCCTGCCATCTAGGGGAAGGGGTGGAGGGAGAGAAAGAAAAGTCAGAACAGAAGTGAGTACAAGGGATAATATGTAAAAAATTACCCAGGCATATGTTCTGTCAATAAAAAGTTATAATAATAATAATAAAAGAAAACTATGCTTCAAGACCTTTGACCAACATTTTTTGGGGGAAATAATTCATTTTCTTATAAAATTGAATCTATTCCTTATATATCTTGCAAATGTGACTCTTTATAGAGAAATTCACTGTAAAAATTTTCCCATTCAATTGTTTTTAAATTCTTGACCTTTTGTTCTTCTAGATGAATTTTGTTGTTATTTTTTCTAGGTCAGTAAAATAGTTTCTTGGGAGTCTGATTGATATAGTACTAAATAAATAGAAAAAGAAGACATTTAGGTAGTATTGTTATCTTTGTTATATTTGTTTGACAAAGCTATCAAATTGTGCATACTCTTTGACCCAACAGTGTTACTACTGGGCTTATATCCCAAAGAGATTTTAAAGAAGGGAAAGGGGCCTATATGTGCAAAAATGATTGTGGCAGCCCTCTTTGTAGTGGCCAGAAACCAGAAACTGAGTGGATGCCCATCCATTGGAGAATGGCTGAATAAATTGTGGTATATGAACATTATGGAATATTATTGTTCTGTAAGAAATGACCAGCAAGAGGATTTCAGAAAGGCCTGGAGAGACTTACATGATCTGATGCTGAGTGAAATGAACAGGACCAGGAGATCATTATACACTCCAACAACAATACTATATGATGATCAATTCTAGTGGACGTGGCCATCTCCAGCAATGAGATGAACCAAATCAGTTCCAATAGAGCAGTAATGAACTGAACCAGCTACACCCAGTGAAAGAACTCTGGGAGATGACTATGAACCAATACATAGAATTCCCAATCCCTCTATTTTTGTCTGCCTGCATTTTTGATTTCCTTCACAGACTAATAGTACACTATTTCAAAGTCTGATTCTTTTTGTACAGCAAAATAACTGTTTAGACATGTATACTTATGTTGTATTTAATTTATACTTTAACATATTTAACATGTATTGGTTAACCTGCCATCTGGGGGAGGGGATGGGGGGGAAGGAGGGAAAAATTGGAACAAAAGGTTTGGCAATTCTCAATGCTGTAAAATTACCCATGCATATAACTTGTAAATAAAAAGCTATGATAAAAAAATTAAAAATTAAAAAAATTTAAAGGAATAATTAAAATAAATAAATAAATAGAGTAAGAAGTATATATATATATATATATATCTTGACCTATCCAAGAGCACTTAATATTGTTGCAGTTGTTTAGATCTGACTTTATTTGTGTGGAAAGTTTTGTAATTTTGTTCATATATATTCTCCAATTGATAAATGGTCAAAGGATATGAAGACAGTTTTCGGATGAAAAATTGAAACTATTTCTAGTCATATGAAAAGGTGCTTCAAATCATTATTGATCAGAGAAATGCAAATTAAGACAACTCTGAGATATCACTACATACTTCTCAAATTGGCTAAGATGACAGGAAAAGATAATGATGAATATTGTAGGGGATGTGGGAAAACTGGGACACTGATACATTGTTGGTGGAACTGTGAATGGATCCAACCATTCTGGAGAGCAGTTTGGAAGTATACTCAAAAAGTTATCAAACTGTGCATGTCCTTTGATCCAGCAGTTTTTCTACTAGGATTATAACTCAAAGAGATCTTAAAGGAGGGAAAGGGACCCACATGTGCAAAAATGTTTGTGGCAGCCCTTTTGTAGTGGCTAGAATCTAGAAATTGAATGGATGCCCATCCATTGGAGAATGGCTGAATAAATTATGGTCTATGAATGCTATGGAATATTATTGTTCTGTAAGAAATGACCAACAGGACAATTTCAGAGAAGCCTGGAGAGACTTACATGAATTGATACTAAGTGAAATGAGCAGAACCAGGAGATCATTACACACAGCAACAAGATTATTAGATGATCAATTCTGATGGATGTGGCTCTCTTCAACAATGTGATGATTCAAACCAGTTCCAATTCTTCAATAATGAAGAGAGTCATCTACACCCAGAGAGAGACCTATGGGAAAATGAATGTGGACCTTAATATAGCATTTCTACTCTTTCTGTTATTGTTTGCTTGCATTTTTGTTTTTCTTCTCAAGTTTTTTTCTTTCTTTCTAGATCTGATTTTTCTTGTGCAGCAAGATAACTGTATAAATATGTATACATATATTGGATTTAACATATACATGTATTGGACTACCTATCATCTAGGGGAGGCGATGGGGAGAAGGAAGGGAAAAGTTGGAACACAAGGTTTTGCAAGAGTCAATGTTGAAAAATTAGCCATGCATATGTTTTGTAAATAAAAAGCTACAATAAAAAGAAAATGAAGTAAAGACCAAAAGAACTTTTTAGGTCATCTGATCTAACTCCCTCATTTTCCCCCTCAATAATATTTTATTTTTCCATATACATGCAAAGGTAGTTCAGCATTCATTTTTGTAAGTCTTTGGTTCCAAATTTTTCTCTGTCCCACCCTTACTCCCACCTCCCCAAGATAGCAAGCAATCTAATATTGATTGAATATATGCATTTTAAATATATTTCCATATCTCTCATGTTGCACAAGAAAAATGAGACCAAAAGAGAAAAAGCCATGAATTAGGAAAAAAACCACCAAAAATGTACTTTGATCCACATTCAATGTCCATAGTTGTCTCTCTGGATGTGGGTGGCATTTTCCATCCCAAGTCTCTTAGAATTGTCTTGAATCATGCATTGCTGAGAAAAGCCAAGTCCATTACAATTGATCATCTCATAATCTTGTTACTTTATACAATGTTCTGTTGCTATCTCCATTTTGCAGATATAGACTGCCCCATCCTTTTTGTCAAAACAAGTGCAATGACATGATTTCTGCAAATTATACCTACTTCTTTCTTAGCTTGAAAGGAGCAAAATTTGCTCTCTTTGGCAATCCCATAATTCAACATTGTGGGGGAAGGCCTAATAATACTTTATATTATCTACCAGTTTGTTTTAAAAGAAGCATTGTGCAAACCATAAACTACTCATTCTATGAATGTAAATTATTTTTAATAGTATAAAAAAATTGAACAATTCACCTCCAACTTCAGAAGGATAGGCAAATTTCAACATTATAGAGCTGTGGGAATTCTCTCCTGATATATTTACAAACATAGGCTATGGAAATAAACAAATGGATCAATTTCTTCCCCCAAAATTCTAGAATTACTGTGTTCATAGTTTCGGACTTTAACAATATTTTGTCTCCACAGTTCCAAATTTCTGTACTCAGACAATAAAACTCCTCTTAATGTCAATCATGTGTTTTTATTTATGCTTCTGTATATTTTTGTAAACAGAATTATTACAAAAAGAAAAATAACTGCCTATTGAATTGGGGTTTTTTAAGCTCTAAAGTTCTTAAGAGACAACTTGAAAATATTTTATATTCAATCTACTTATTGAATATTTCTCAGAATTTATTGCAGAATCATGACCTTTCTAATATTCACATATTATAAGTATCAGGAATTCAATATGCTACCTCACAAGAAAAGAAGGGGAGAGTAGAGTTGACTAGAGGAAAAGAAGAAAAAGAAAATTCAAATATCTAGTACTTATCTGCATTGGGGGAAAAAAACAGAAACAAACAAATTTTAAATAACCCATACACTGCAATCCTGATTAATTTTTTAAAATCTTAATCCTTTAGTTGTCATATCCTCATTCCAAATAAGACAAATGTATCCTAATTTTCAACAATTTTCTTTCCAAGTAAGCTGTTTTATAATTTTAGCTATACTACTAAAAATATAAAATGTAGTCTCAAATTTCTAAAATTGAATGCTTTTGGAACTTTTGAAATACTAGCTAACTGAAATTAAAACAGCAAATATTTTATCCAAATATTCTATAAGGTTTTTAAGGTATGTAATTATATGGGAGCTTTTCTAGTCATTGATTAATCTAGTCGATTGCAGTATTGGCATAGAAGGAAATTCTTGGATAAATAGTGCACTGGAAAACATTTCTTCAACAAAGAAACAAATCCTTGAAATTTGTTCACAATTTTAAACATTAAGAATTTATTTTTTTGATCTAACTAGTCTAGATAGCAATTTGGAACTCTGTCCAATATATATAACTGCACACACCCTTTGAAAGCTCTTAAAAGAAGGAAAGGGACCCATATGTGCAAAAGTATTTGTAACAGCTCTTTTTATAGTAGAATGGAATTGGAAATTAAGTGGATGCCCATTAGCTGAGGAATGGTTGAATAAGTATATTTTGGTATATGAAGGCAATGGAATATTAGTTCTATAAAAAATAATAAGCAGGCTGATTTCAGAAAAGCCTAGAAAGACTTACTTGAACTGATGCTGAGAGAAGTGGGCAGAACCAGGAGAACACTGTACACAGCAACAATAAGATGTGATAATCAACTGTGATGGACTTAGTTCTTCTCAATAATGTTAGTGATTCAAGACAATTCCAGTAGACCTCGGATGGAAAATGCCATCCACATTCAAAGAGACAATTATGGAGACTAAATGTGGATCAAAGGATATTTTCACCTTTTTTTTCTTGTTTGTTTGCTTTTTCTTTCTTAGGATTTTCTTCCATTTGTTCTG
This sequence comes from Sarcophilus harrisii, assembly GCF_902635505.1. Taxonomy (NCBI): domain Eukaryota; kingdom Metazoa; phylum Chordata; class Mammalia; order Dasyuromorphia; family Dasyuridae; genus Sarcophilus; species Sarcophilus harrisii. The sequence continues at coordinate 106,800,903 of NC_045427.1, read as the reverse complement.
ATTTTTCTTTCATAATATGACATATATGGAAACATATTTAAATAATACATTTATTATTATAAATATGTGCAATTTTATAAGAATTGCACATATTTAACCTATATTAGATTGTTTACTATCTTGGAGAGAGGTAAGGAAGGGAAGGAGAAAAATCTGGAACATGAAGTCTTACAAAAATAAATGTTAGAAACTATCTTTTCATGTATTTGAAAAAAAATAGTATTGATAAAAATTTTTAAATAATGTATTTTTTTAAATAATTGAAGTATTCTATTAGTAAACTATACAAAACTAAGCTTGAGAGTAATAAAAGTCCAAACAACAGAAGCCAGACAGTCACAGTAAATGGACCACAGTTGAAATGTAAAAAATGCCCTGACGGATTATATTTTTCCATTTTAAATCATTTTTAACAGAACTCCTGGGGTCACTGGACAGAGGGGATATACTAAATGAAGCTTTTATCGGCCTATCTTTGGCACCTCAAGGTGAAGAAACATTTCTAGACAATCTTCCTCCCTCTGGTTCAAGTTACAGACATATCTCACAACAAACAGCATTGACTCCCTCTTCAAACAGGTAAGAAATGGGACATGATTGGTATGATTAAATGCATTCAAAGCATTTAAGCAAAGGTTCTTACCTGTTTTTGTGTCATGGGCCCCTTTGGAAGTCTAATGAAATGAGCCCCTTTGGAAGCCTAGTGAAATCTATAGAACTTTTCCTCAAAATAATGGTATTAAGCAATTGAAATAAATGCTAAATTTCAGTTAGAGATCAGTGAAAATAAGATATTATTTTTCCCACCCAAGTTCATAGATACTTTGGGGATTTGTGAACCCCAGATAAGAACTCCTGATTTAAAAATGACTACTCAGTCAGGCAGGCAACAAGCATATATTAAGTATTCCACATATTATGATAACTACTGAGGATAAAAAGAGAGACAAAAGTAATCACTGTCATTAAGGAGCTCCCAATCTAATGGAGAAGAACATATTAAAAGCTTAGGACATATAAAATGATCTGGAGAAGGAAAAAGTGGCCCACTCCAGTATCTTTGCCTTCCCCAAATGGGATCACAAAGAGTCAGATATGATGAAACAATTGAACAACATGTAAAGCATATCAGGCTAGATGAAAGAAAGGTAATCTCAAAGAGAATGATACTGAAGCTTTCTGAAAAAAAAGCTTCCTTCAGAAGATGGAACTTGAGCTCAATTTTGTAGGAAATCAAAGGAACTAAAAGACAAAGGTGAGGAGTTAGGGTTTTCAATACTTTCTTTAAATGAAGATGGCCATGCAAAGGCATAAAAGTGACATGTTAAAAGAGATGCCAGATCCATGTAGCTAGACCAGAGAGGGCATGGAACAGAATAAAGGTTAAGTAGACTGAAAAGGTAGAAAATAGACAAGTTTAGAAGACTTTTATATTCCAAACAAATTAATTTATACTTGATTAAGGAGATAATCGGGACTGAATAGAGAGCTCTTTGAATAGAGAAGTGACACTATGAGACCTACACTATAGAAAAATCAGCAGCTGGGAGTAGGGAGAGACTTGAAGCAAGAAGACCAGCTACAAAGCTATTGCAAGAATCCAGGAGAAACACAATTAGGGTCTGAACTATATGTATGAGTAGAGAAAAGAAGATATAGAGGAGAGATGTTGTGAAAATAGAAATGATGAGTTTGACAATTGATTTGCTATGTAGGGTGAGTGAGAGTAAGGAGTTGAAGATGACTTCAAGGTTGCAGTCCAAGCATTCTGACATTCTGTTTTGATTATCTCAATATGACTAATAGCTAAGCATAAATTTTCCAAGATTATACATATCATCATGTCTGTTGTAATGATAATTTTGCTATTACTAGGCAGTGGTTAGAATAGAGATAAGATGGGAACAGGAAGGATGAGGGGGAAAGCATTCAAGTAAAATGTTGGCAGAAGACAAATTGAAGTTGAATGTTGTAACATATTTTGCTCTTGTTCTTTTTAATTCTAAGTCCTAATATCATTAGAACAAATTATTCATTTTACATTGTACATTTTGAACTATGTTAATATGATTTTTTCTTAATGTTAATGCATAATGTGACTCAGTAATTGCTATGTTAGATGGCTAAGAATTAACAACTTTCCCACTATAATCAATAGTAAGACATGAAATTTAAGATAATGTCTATAGAATGTGATAGCTTAAAATATCATGAAAGAAAAGTGTGATCAAAAATGTGTAATTGTCAAACTGGGCCAAGGCATGAGAAGATAAAGCTGCTAATTTGATAATCCCATGAAAGTGTGTGAGAAAAATATATGTATATGGATTTCTATATTTATATATCTCTACATATACATATGTATTTTTTATAATTCTCATATGTTCTAAAATCAAACAAAAAATTTATTGGTAAAATATTACATAAATAATGAGAGATTGTGTGGTATAGGATAGAGAAGGATAGCCTTGGCATCAAGATCTGCATTCAAGTCTCACCTCCACTAACTTTAGCCTATTAACCCTGGGCAATCACCTTAATTCTCAGTCCCCAAGCAGCTCTCTAAGATTGTAAGTTGTGGAGCAGGTGCTGACATGCTTTCTTAGAGGGAGTTTCTTCACAGTGAGTTTACTGTACCAATGAAATCTGTCAAGTCTACCCTACCTCACCTCACCCCCACTCCAAAATAAAAAACAACCAGAAAAAAATGTACAGCCTATGAAAGGAAGAAAGTTAAATTGGCTGCCACAAAGTTGTAATAAATAACTAAATTAGGTAAATACTTAGATAATACTTTTTTTTCATCTTGAAGATCAGCCACAAAACACCAAAAACAAAATTATAAGTCTAAGATGAAAGAAAGAAAAGAGAGAGGGAGAGACAGAAGATAGGAAGGAAGGAAGGAAGGAAGGAAGGAAGGAAGGAAGGAAGGAAGGAAGGAGGAAGGAGGAAGGAAGGAAAGAAGGAAGGAGGAAGAAGGAAGGAAGGAAGGAAGGAAGGAAGGAAGGAAGGAAGGAAGGAAGGAAGGAAGGAAGGAAGGAAGGAAGGAAGGAAGGAAGAAAGGAAGGAAGGAAGGAAGGAAGGAAGGAAGGAAGGAAGGAAGGAAGGAAGGAAGGAAGGAAGGAAGGAAGGGGAGAGAGAAAGAAACTTAACATGGGGTTACCAACACAGCAGTGGTATAAGATTTTAATAAGAATAATTCATATTGACATAGTGCTATAAGGTTTGCAAAGCACTTTTTATTATCTCATCTGATTCTCACCCCAGCCCTAGGAGGTAGATGCAATTATTACCCTCATTTGACAAATGAGGAAACTGAGACTGAGGGATTATTTGCCCAGGGTCACCCCGCTGATGAAGTGTCAGAGACAAAATTTGAACCTGACCCACAGCACCCCCTAGCTGTCATAGCTTTGTTTGACAGTCGCAGTGGCTTTCACATCCCTGTAGTTTTCTCCCTCCAACCATGGGGAGCCACAACCAGCGCGCAAGGATGCTGCACATGGTCTTCCGACCGAGGCAGCTGAGAAGGGATTTGCCTCGAAGCCCGGCCCAGCGGCATTCACACGCCCATCGGCAGGCCCAAGCTCCGGGTTCTTTCCGCTGTTCCACATGCTCCCCACAGCATAAAACTCCATCCAAAGACCACTAAGATACAGCAGCCGTGGGAGAGGATTTTGACAGGAATCATTTTTAACACCATTTTCCTAAGTGAGCTCTGGGCTCAGTGTCTTCCCAGACGGCTCCCAGCAATGCAGGGGCCCCCCATCAGAAGTCAAGCTGCAGCAGCTCCCCCCAAACTGAAAAAGATCAGAGCTCGGGCTCAGCCACAGATCTCCTAGAGCTTCCATTTATGGCGCGGTTTGGGGATCTTTACATGTAAAATCTCACTTAGCCTCTCAGCCACCCCGAGGGGAGGGGCAGAATGCCTTTCAGAACTGGAGGGAGACCTCATCAGCCCCCCACCCTTGCCTACAACATGCCAGACCAGTTGTTTCTCAAGCCTTTGCTTGAAGACCTCTGGTGAGAGGGAACTCACTTCCTCCTCAGGCAACACATTCCACTTTAGGATAGCTGATTGTTAGAAAGTTTTTCCTGACATCCAGTCTAAATGGGCCTCTTTGCATCTTCCCCCCATTGGACCAGGTTCTGCCCTCTGGGGCCAAACAGAACAAGGCTAATCCCTCTTGCATATGACAGCCTTTCAAATATTTGAAAATATCATTCATGTCTTCCCCGAATCTTCTTGTTTAATGTCTCTCCAAACTTATTTAATAGGTTCATCACCAGAAGCTTGGCTGCTGGGTGCTAGAATTTTTTTCAACCAATAGCAAGTCAGGTAGACCATAAATCAACAGATGAGTGGCTATCTAAGTCACTGGAAATCACAAATCCTTAAAAGTATCACTCAGATTTTCAGTGGCTAATAGTATGAAATCATATCTTAGTAGCAATATAATATTTTTGAGCTTTTACACAAACTCTTGTGAGTAATTGAAGATTAAAATCAGGCAGAATTTACATGCTATATACTAGTATATATTATATACAGAATTTATATATTATGTACTAGTATATACTATATACAGAATTTATATATTATGTACTGGTATAAACTATATACAGAATTTATATATTATGTACTGGTATATACTATATACAGAATTTATTTACTATCATTTCAAAGGGATTCCAGGAAAAGTCAGATGCTTGTCAAAGCAAAAGACAAATACAAAATTGAGGATAATATATTTGTTGGAGAAAAGATCAACCAACTATTGAGAGAATTGTTATAGTTTCTAAAAGTTGTTAGCAAAGCTAAAGGCCTCATTCACTGTCATTAAATTTGTTAAACTACATGTTGCTTGGTTTCTTTTAGGGCTGGGCCTATGAGATTAGCTAAATTACATGACTTCAAAGATGACCCCCTGGAAGTCTCTTAAGGACTTAATAGCCTAAAATGTAGAGTCCTGAGGAAGATTTGCAGGTTATATGATGATTTCAAAATACTTTAACCTACATTTGTCACTTGCTGTCAGGAAGATGTCTATTGTTGGGCAATATTACCCAATGACAAGGGATTGAGCTCCATGGGGAAGAATCTGAGACATGGCTCTGAGGTCAAATCTGCAAAATGTTACCACTTTTCAGATTTTCTCTGAGACATACTTGATGTCCTGGCTTCCATCAGGTTCTAACCAAAATTCTGTTTTCTACAAAGAACCTTTTCCAATCCCTCTTAATACTAGGCTCTTTTATTTATTGATGATCTCTAGTTTACTTTATACATACACACACACACACACACACACACACACACATACACATATATAATTCCAACATAGATGTTTCCTTATTGTTTCCTTCCATTGGATAGTAAGTTCTTCAAGGACAGGGACTGTCTCTTTGCCTTTGGATCACCAACATTTAACATAGTAAGCACTTAATAAATTTGAGTTTACTTACTAATTTACTCTTAAACAGTACATAAGGGACCCAATGCCTGACAGTAGACTATGCAAATCTCATACAAAAACACAGACAAAACACACTCTGAGTACCATGCCTGTAGGTACAACTGCCAGAATCACTCTGCTGTCACCAGCATGGCGCATGGAATATCCCCAAGGTAATACAAGGTCTCAGGAACTCTTACCTGTCCATGTTTCCACATTCTCTTACATACTTAAACTAATTCTCTTAAACACTAATATATCTGCCAGCGCTAAAAGTAATGCAAAGCTAGCTTAAATCCTTGGTATTTCTCTCTAATCAGACTGAGTAGAGCCCCTGCCCTTTATCCTTGGGCAGTGGTGTCTTATTTTAAGATTTTGCCTAACAACATGATCTCATTTAGTAATCCCAGCTACCTTTTGGGTGGGTAATTCAAGTATTATTATTTTCATCTCTTTTTCAATGCCCACAAATCAAAAGGTAAATTTTTAACAAATTTTTGGTATAGACTACCTGCATTGGATGTGAAATCACAAAAGATCTTAGTTCTAACTCTTGTTCTGATATCTAGTAGCCTTGTGACCATGAACAAAACACAACCTCTCTGAAATTAATTTTCTTATCCAAAAATGAAGATAAGAGGATCTATAGTGCCTGCCTTCTAAGTGATATTACATAGGCAAAGCACCTTAAAAAAAGTTGTAGAAATGTCAGCTATTATTAAATGTAACTCTGAAAAGCTATATTTACAAATGAAGAAAGAGTATGTGAAAATGTTAGGTGGTATAGGTATGATAGGATAGTTTAAAAAAAAAAAAAAAAAAAAAAAAGATTGCCAGATTTGGAATCAGTAGCTCAGTCAAGCAATAAATATTTATTAAGCACCTACTATCTGCCAAGTGCTGAAGATGAGTTCAGGTCCAAATCCTATTGTCCGCTATCAGTGTGACTTAATTTTATCTTGCCTTGATCTGCTGATGTGCAAAAGAGGAAGAATATTCTCATTACCTGCTTCCCCAAATTATCATAAGCAGGAACTGCTTGTTCTAGAACAAAAGCTGGCAATTCTGGCAAGGTCTCTCTGTTACAGATGCACAATCAAGGTTCAAGAAGTTAACTGCCTTGTCCAGACACACAGCCAATGCACATCAGCACCAGGATTGAAAATATTCTATCTCCCAAGTCCTATAGACTGTACAAAAATTTTGAAGGATGCATTAGTAGAATTATTTCTGATCCCAGTTCTCTCTAATAACAAGCTGAATGTACTAGCCAAATGACTTTTCCCATAGGACTATAATTTTACTATTGCAGAACATTTTCTTTGCTTGCCTCCTTAGAGGAAAAGGTGATTCAGATGAAAAGACAAATGTAAAATCTTTTGGAAAGTGAAAGTACCATACATATTTAATGCTATTAAGATATTATTACTTAAGGTGATTTAATGGCTTTTAGGATCCCAAGGTACATGATAATAATAATAATAAATTTATATCACACCTACCATGTGCCAGGCACTATTAAGAGCTTTATCTTATTTTATCTTCACACCTTCCTTGTAGGTGCTTTTAAGATTCCTGCTTTACAGCTGAGGAAACAGGCAGAGAGGTTGAGGCTCACACGGCTATATGTCTGAAACTGGATTTAAGTTCAGCTTTTCCTGACTCCAGGATCAGAACACTAGCTACTGTGTCATTGTGTTACTGCTGCTCATGGATCCCCTTAATGATGCTAATCATTAGCATAATTATATATTATGCTTTTCTATAAACTGTTTGCCTTGGTCTCCTCATCTGTACAATGAGAGGGAGCAGGAAATGGCAAACCACTCCAATATTTCTGCCAGGAAACTCTAAATGGAGTCACAAAGAATTAGATATGAATGAAAGACTGGATACTTTTTTTAATAGTATCTTTAAGGAGAATTTCACACCCTTCAGTCTAAAAGTTAAGAGGATTTGAATCTGAACAATCTAAAAATCTTGGAGTGATTATCTCCAGTTTATCTTGTATGCATCTTGTTTGTACATTGTTCTTTACATGTGGTCTCCTCCAATAGACTGTGAGCTCTTTGAGAGCAGAGACTATTTTTTGTTGTTATTCCTGTTGTTAAGGTTGTTGGGGAGGGGGAGTTTTTTGGGGTTTTGTGTTAAGGTTTTTTTTGTTATTGTTGTTTGTTTGTTTTGGCCTTTCTTTGTATCTCAGCACTTAGCACAGTGCCTGACATATCATAGGCTGTGCTTTAATGGGCAGCTAAGTAGTGCTGTGGGTAGAGTGCTAGGCTGGAGTTGAGAAGACTCAAGTCTGAATTCAAATCTGGCCCCAGATAATATGATATTGGGCAACTCCCTTAATGGTTTGCTTCAGTTTTCTCATCTGTAAAATGAGCTGGCAAGGAGATTGCAAATCACTCCAGTATTTCTGCCAAGGAAACTCAAATAAGGTCATGAAGAATCAGACATAACTGAACAATGAGTGCTTATTGACTTGATTTATGTATCACTAGATTGTCATGTAGTAAAACTTTATTAATCCAGATTAACAGAAGTAAACACTAATATGAATCAGTGAGTATATGAATTACCATAGCTTTAGAGATGTAAAAGGCTTAATAGACCATCTAAAACAACTTTCTCACTTTTCTGATGAGGAAATTGAGGGTGAATGACTGGAGAGGTCACAGAGGCAGCAAAAGACAGAAGCAAGACCTAATAAAAGTCCTCTGACTCCAAAACCAGCAGACTTAGAGAGCACTGCATCTAATGCCCTCATTTTTAGAGGAAGAAACTCAAATTCATATCCTTTTGTAGGATAGTTCAGCTAATGGGTCAAGATGCTGGATCCAGTTCAACCCCAATGCCAAGTTTCTTTATGTCAGAGATTCTCAACCTGGGGTCTACAAACTTGTTCTTTTTCCCCAATATTTGAATAGTTCTCATCCAATTTATTCTATTTCATATATTTAAAGACATTCTGAGAAGGATAGGCATTACCAGAATGGCAGCAAAGGGTTCTGTAACACAAGAAATATTAAGAATCCCTGATCTATAGGGTCTATTACACTTACAGTTCAATTCTAAATACAGTTTGTTCTTCTTTTTCTCCCTCATTCCCAAGTGAACACATGTGAGATCAAACTGCCCAATATCCAATTAAGTGGTTTAGAAGGAGAGAAGGTTGGATTTGGTTCCTCAACCCCAAGGCTCCAGCTTTAATCAGTGATCTGTACTAGAGCTTAACACTCTTCCAATGTTTTTCTCTGAGGATTTTAACTATCACCCTTCCCCATCCCAGGATGTGCAAAATAAATAGCTAGGGATACAGACCACATCTGAATTTGCTGGAGAGGTGTCATTTCTAACTAGACAAACAAGAGGCTATGGGATTCCTGAAAAGAAAAAAATTGCTCCTCTTCTCAACTTTCTTTTATGTTGTCACTGGACACTTTTCTTTCCCTATTCGATTTCTTTAAACATCTTTCCATGGCTCAGAAAGGGTCAATTCTTGTTTCTCCTCCTAAAACCAGGTGCCCCCTGCTGGTCAATATCTATTTACTCCCCAGGACTTCGGCTTTTCCATTCCAGCCAAACTATAGGTTCCCCTTCCTGAATGGGGTGACCCACCAGCTACAAATCTCAGGAATTTGTCAGGTCACCAAGCTTCAGGTCTGTCCAATCAGCTCAACGTAGCCTAACTACAGACATACCATGCTTCCTTCTATTCCTCACTATGTCCTCAGTTCTCTATAAAGACTAATTTTAAATTTCTAAAGTTTGGATTTTGGCTGTCCAGGAATAGATCTCTCATTTATAATATTATTCCCCTTAAGACGTAATGACTTTGGAGAACCATCTCAGCAAGAGGTAGGACAAGTCTGTAAGGATGTTGATATTATACTATAGGTACACACACAAAAAAAAAAAAAACCCTGGAAATTATGGGCTGGTATGTAGACTATATTCTTAAATTATATTCTGCTACTGATTTTTAAAAGCCTTTTAGGTAAATTTAGACCTTTAAGCTTACTCTGTTGATTAAAAGGAAAAGAGAAATTTTTAAAAAATACTTTTTTTCCCGATTTCATTTTCTCTTGCAAATAAAACAGGGCAAAGAAAAACTAACACAAAGAAGCAGTGTTAAGAGAAAAAAAAATCATGGAGTAAGAAAGGAAGGGTATAAAAAGGTGAGGAATGATACTATACTCAAATGGGTCCATATTCTCATTGATTTGAGTGTGACCTCAAATCCTCAGATGGATCGGTCGTCTTACTTTGGGTATGCCTTTCAATGATGAAGGTTGTAATTCATCTATACCTTCCTATCTATCCTATGTGATTCATATCTATTGCCCCATAAGTTAGCCACAGGGAATCCACCCAACATGCTGAAAACTTCCTTCACTTCTACCTGACATTGAGAAGATAGCAGAAGAACATTTGGGGTGTCCCTCTGTCCTCAACATAGCACAAGCTCATCTTTTTCTCTCCCACATCCTCTTCAACCACTATACAAAAACAATTTAACAAATATTCTTTCTTTCACCTCTAGAATGAAAAAATTGGACCAAATGATCTCTGAGATTAGGGTTCTGTATTTCAATTTTGTATTAGTAATTCTGAAATCTCAGAATAGAAAGACTTAAAGAACATCAAATCCAAAACTCTCTGTAGACGAGGAAAAAGACTTAAAGATTTGCCCAGCATCACCAAGCCAGTGTATGGTAGATCAGAGTCCAGAGCCTATGTCTGCTCAAACTCCGAAGCTTTTGATATTTCCAAGCTATCACATCACCATATTTGCAATCATGTGCCCTAGAATAAATGCCCTGTAGATTTGTATCCTAATGTTTAATAAATCTGAATTCAGAGTTAAATGAAATATTATCCTATTTATTTACAGTAGTATGAAATAATTTTCATTTTCTATTTGATTCTTATCTAAATATTTACCTTTCAGCTGGAAAAAATGCTTCCAAAATTGCATTGCATCATCATCAATAGCAAAAAGAAACACTAATCAGACTCCCCGTGTACTCACAAACCTCACAGGTAGAAATTTTCAGTCCTTGCAAAACAGGGAAATTTGTAAACAAAGTGCCTGGCAATTGATCTTTTAAAATCTTTTTATAACCTATAGTTCATTAATGTTGACTCAAAACAAACTGTCACTACTGACAGAAAAGCTGACAATTATGCCATTCCAAGTTGGCCCAGTCCAGGCTGACCTTGTTTACACATCTCAGTCTCTTAATTTGTGGTAACTTGGCATAAGAAGAGAATATGTGGCATATGTGCAGAAGGCCCTTTTCTGCATCTTAAACTGAAATAAACGTAGTAGTACACTGAGTACTTTCGGTTCATTGAGCTCTTAGGTAGATTTATACGTATTAGATAGAACTGGTTAAGTTCCTTTTATCCCCACTGGGCTTTTTATGTTTACTGACTATAAAACTATAAGCTAAACAGCAACATCTTTTTATAAACCTTGGTATGTGTCTAAAATCCTCCCAGCATTGGCCGATTTTAAAGACACATTCAGAGGATGGACAATATAAGCTCTTTTGGAACATGAAAATAGAAGGGTTTCTGCAATTTGGCTGCTAAAAAAAGCAGTTTACAGTCTTCTGCTGAATCCGTGGCCACATGTGAGAAAGCTGATCAAGATACTGCTGAACTGATAATGGGGCTAAAGAGCAAAAAGAATCTCTCTTTGGCCTAATCTGGTCTCCAATGAAGTTTCTTGGTTTCTTTTTCTGAGCCAATAAAGCTTAAAGCAAAGGAGTACTTGCATTTATTGAAGCTTTAATATGGCTCAAGGAAAGCGGATGAGGGAAAATGTTGCTTTATGGATTCTCAGCTGCCTGAATAACCTTCACTCTGCTGGGACAAAAAAGAAAAATATCCAGGAAAATCCAGATTCCCCCCCCCCCCCACCTTTTTTATATTCTCAGAGAGGGAGAGTTTTTGTTTGGAATTTTATGTTACATTTGCAAAGCTTACTTATCACGGGATCAAAAAATAAGCCAAAATCATTATTCATTGATTCTAAATCACTTTCACAACCTATAAATGTGCCTCCATCTATTTGCAAAGACCTCTTCCCAGTTCAGTTCAGTATATTAAAATTTAACCTAAATATTCAATAATGTAGTTCAGAATACAAGGATGCTGTAAAAGTTTAATAATATTTAAATCACTATTCCGATTTAATAATGAAAAATTCAAAGGGATTGTAAAAGCTCTTTTTTAGAACAATTTAAATCAGCACTGTTCCTTATACCCTACCTCCTTTCCTATTCTCTATACTAATCACACTAATCTTAGTCTCTACTACTTTAATATTTGGATGGATTTTGCAATATCCTTCTGTCTTTATGGTTTCCTGAAATTCATCCTACTCCCAGATTTGTCTTTCCAAGGCTCAAATCTACTCGTCAAAAACCTTTAGTGGTCTACAAGTTCAACCCCCGACTGAGAAGTTCTTATCTTTCTTTTGTCATGGTCCCCTTTGGTAGTCTGGTGAAACCTATATACCTCTTCTCAAAATTATGTCTTCAAAAACATAAAATAAAATAAGTATAGTTATAAAGGAAACCAATTATATTGATACTTAGCTATCAAAATATTTTAAAATCCAGTTCACAGATCTAGATTAAACCTTAGCTTGACATTCAAGGCAATTTTAGAAGTAAAATCTGTCTCCAAACTGCCTTTCAAACCTTATTTGTGCTGTGCACTCTGTCATTTATTCTATCAGACTACTATTTCACAACTGCATCAGTTAGTCAACAAGCAGGAAAGTCTCTATGCCTTTATGCGTACACCCTCTGCTTATGATGCTCTCCCAACTCATTTCAGCCTACTTAAATGTGCCTACCCATTGTTCAAAAATTTTTTCAAATAACCCAAATGTTTCCATGTAATCTTCACTTAGCTAGGATGTCTTTCTCTCTACAACTCTCATAGAAGTATCTTTGTGCTTTTCTTACATTTATTGTTTTCTGTTTTATATTAAAATTATCTCCCTTAGTAAATCTGGATTGTATGAGGGTAAGGACTATGGGAGTTTTTTTATCCTTATATTTTCTCCTAGCACAGGATTTTCCATATGCTGAACACTTATTAAATGTCTATTAAAGGAGGGAATGATATAATACATTACCATAGGAAAGAAAGATTTAGGAAAGTAACAGTAAACTTCTAACCTAAAAAGAATATTATATGAACTAATAAAAAATAAATGGAAATTTTTCTACATATGCTGTTTCATGTATTTGATTATAGTTTCTTTTTATACATAGCATTGATTTAAAAAAGGAGATGTCAGATGAACAAAATTAAAAAGAATGCTTAAAATACAACCTCCTTGACTATAGTCTATATTTTAGTAAAAGAACAAGATAAAATACATACTTGTATTGTCCATATTAACTGTGGAAAAAGCTAGTAATCCATGTTGTTTTCTTGTTTCTCAGCTATCTGACTGAGGACTATTGCCAAGAACCAATTCTGTGTAAAATATTCCATTATATAAATTAATCTAGTTGATATCCAGAATGCTCAGTTAAATAAAAGTCTTAATGAGAGGGGCAGCTAGATGACACAATAGATAGAGCACCAACCCTGAATTTGACCTGATTGAATTTGACCTCAGACACTTAATACTTACTAGCTATGTGACTCTGGGCAAGTGACTTAAACCCAATTGCTTAGCCAAAAAAAAAAAAGAAAGTCTTAATGAGCTGAAGATCAAGAATTTCATACCATATTTTGAATGGGAAAAATATCAACCTTGGGAAGATCTTTCATGAAGAAAAGAAAACATTATATAAATATATACTTCAATGGTTTGAAAAGTATTGTTGTCTTGTTCAATACTTAAGAAGAGTTAAAAAATGTTTTCTCATCAACATATTTTTGCTTTTCTTCTGCCATAAGATCTAAATATAACAGACCAGCACTTGACACAGAGAGTAAATTTGAAAAAGACACCTACACTGAGCCCCTGATGGAAAACACTTTATCCTGGAATTCAGAAGGTAAGGATAGTCATTGTCATGATCAAAATATATAATTTAAAAGAAAATAGATATTATAAAGGAACTTTCCATACAAAGGAGTAAAAGAAAATTAACTCTAGTGAAATTTCTATTGACATCAGTATGAGTTGGCAGCTGATTAAATAGGGGGTAGGGAAGAATAGAAGGAAGGAGAAAATGAAATTGAAGAATTCAAGTTTGGGTAAATGGTTAAGCCACTGATCTAAAAAGGAAAGTAGAAAAGAGGAGCAGCCTTTGGGTAAGGGTTCATAATTCAGTTTTAAACATATTAAATTTGTGATACAAGTAGAACATTCTAAGATATCCAGTGGGCAGGAATTAACATGAGTCTAGAGCTAAGAAGAAACAAAAATGAGAGTCATCTCGTAAACTTCTCTTTATCATAGTCTAGTACTTCAAAAGAAATCTGTGGTAAGTTCTTAATTCAGATCACAATCTTTCTATTGTTTATGATTTGCTATGGTCAAAAAAATTTTTTTAATTCATCACCTAGAGACCAACATTGGTGATAAGCTTCTCTGAATTTAGCTAAGTTGGTCTTAACAAAAACTGTATTCAAAACTTCACTGATTTTGTGGGAGCTTCTAGACCTTCTGCTGTGCAGATTATTTACTAATTTTAGTATAAAACTTACTAAAATTAGTAATGGGGTTTTAATGGAAATAACAATAACAATAACAACATTTATATAGCACTTACTGTGTGATCCAATACTTATCACAACAACTCTGGGAGAGAAGTACTATTATTAGCCCCATTTTATAGATGAGAAAACTGAGGCAAAGTGAGATTGTGATTTGCCCAGGATTACATAGTCAGCTAGTAAGCGTCTGGATTTAGATCTCCTTGACTTCAGGCCCAACGCTCTATTCTCCATGATTCCTTATAGCCATGCATCTAAAGTGTTTTATATTTTAGTAGTCTGTGTGTTTTCTCTCCTAGGGCTGAGATATTGTCATCTTAATCACTATATCTCCCCTAACACATAGATCAGTAATTTGCACAGAATATATACTTAGCAAACATTTATTGAATGAATAAATAGAAAAGAAGTATGGTTCTAACCATTTTGGAACAATACATACAAGAGAGTGAATAGCAGCATAAGTAGACAAGATAGAGATGTAGTTGGGCATCAGTCATTTAGCATTTATTAAGTATCAACTATATTTCCGGCATCTAGATTGGAAGCCTGGATGCCTGGGAATATGGTAGTACCCTTGACAATTATGGGAATGTAAGAAGAAGGGAGAATTGGGGGTAAAGATAACAAGTTCCATATGGGATATGTTTCGTTTAAGATGTATAAAGGACGTCCAGTTCAAGTTGTTTAAAGGACAGTTGAGGATATGAAACCAGAGGTTAAAAGAGAAGTTAAGACTGGACAAGCAGATAACCTTTGAAACAATTAAAATGATGATTAGATTGCCCCATGAACTCCTACAGAGGGAGAAGAGGAATCAGGACAGATCCATATGGGACACAGTTGATAGACATGACATGGAGGAAGATTTAGCAAAGAAGACAGAGAAGAACCAGTCATGTAGAAGAAGAACTATGAGAGAGCAGAGTCCCAGACAGTGCAAAATATATAAAGGAGAGGATAATTGACAGTGTCAGACACTATAGAAAGGTGAAGAAGGCTCAAGATTGAGAAAAAGCCATTAGATTGAGCAATTAAGAATCATTAGTAACTTTGGAGAAAGTGCTGTCAGTTGAATGATGAGATCAGAAACCTCCTCCCCTTTGTGGCTTGAGAAAGCCATTGACAAAGATTCTTGGTCTTGACATTTCTCTTTCCAAGATAATGCTTTAAAAATATTAAAAATTTAAGAAACTTCATTAATTAGTTTGGGAAATAATAGTAAACATAAGCAAAATTGATTCTATTGACAGGATCCATGCACTGAGAAGTGATTTCCCAATAGCTCCCAATAAAAACTTTTTTAAAAAACCCAGTTAACATTAACATTGAGCAAAAAAAAAAAAAAAAAACTCAGTTGAGAAATGTGTGAATGTTAGGTACAACCTCCAGATTTACCATTCGTTAATTAATGTTAGCCACAGTATAGTGCAGCCTAGTGGTGCAGTTGGATAGAGCTCTGGACTTGGAGTCAAAATGTTTAGTTCAAATCTCATCCCAGACACTTACTAGCCATGTGATGTTGGGTAAATTG
Organism: Sarcophilus harrisii; assembly: GCF_902635505.1. Taxonomy (NCBI): domain Eukaryota; kingdom Metazoa; phylum Chordata; class Mammalia; order Dasyuromorphia; family Dasyuridae; genus Sarcophilus; species Sarcophilus harrisii. Next base: position 106,785,213 of record NC_045427.1, on the reverse strand, counting down.
GTCAGATCTCTTAACCTTAGTTTCCTCATCTGTAAAGTGCAGATTATAATAGCACCTATCCTACAGGGTTTGTTAAAATCACTTTTTAAATATTTTAAACCACTATTTTAGAAATAAAAATATCAAGTTAAGCATAATGTATGGATATTCTGATCAATGACAGACAGCAATGTGGATCTACATAGTAGAAATTCATCAAATGTCATGTGTTGTTGATAAAATTTCATCTGTTATATTGTGTCTTGGACATAATTTTCTCAAAAGCTGTCCAGTATTTCAATTTATTCACAATGCAATTATTTTTAAAAATTCTGCTTTACAGTAAAGAAAATCAAATTTATGCTAATAATCTAAAAGTTCTATATGGTCGTTTTTTTTTTACTGATTTCCAATATAATGTTACAGAATTAAATTCCAATAATCTTTTCTTTTTAAAGGAGAACTAGGAGAAGACTACAAAGAGCAGGTAACACATTTTCTATTTAATATTTATACAATATTTAAGGCTCACATTAAAAACAAAATGCATGTTTTATATTCCACCCAGGTTACTATATTTTAATATTATTATCTTGAAATTGTAGAGAGGTAAACTTGTGCACAGAAGAATATAAAAAGCAGTATCCTGGATCAGACTACACACACACACACACACACACACACACACACACACACACATATATATAGTTTGTGGAAAGGCATGATTTCTTTCTGTGACATCAATCTCAAAAAATTGGCAGTATTATGTGAAATATGACCATCTAGCTGCTCTCCTAATGATAACACATTAGACATGATTTATCTATGAGATCATCTAAATTATGTTGCAGTGTTTAATCCCAGAACTGAGGGATTTTATCCCAAAAGCTATTTTAATTTAATCTCTCAAACTTTCTCCTCCTTCTCCCCTTTCTGCCTCCTTCTCCTTCTTGTTCTTTCTTCTTTCTTTGTTCTTCTTCTTCTTCTTCCTTGTTGTTTCTGTTTTTGCTTCTTTTTTCTTTCCTCTTCTTTGTTTTCCTTCTCTTCCTCCTTGTCTTCCTTCTCTTCCTCCTTGTCTTCCTTCTTCTCCTCCTTCTCCTCTTCCTTCCTCTTCTTTCCCCCTTCTCCTTCTTTCTCTCTCTCTCTCTCCACACATGTGTATACACACACACACACACACACACACATACACACACACAGACACACACTCTTCTGGCTCTTCCCTATCTACATATTGTTTTATTTTTATTTTCCCCAGTTACATGTAAAACAACATTTTTGATTATACATGTACACTCATTTTTTAACATATTTCCATATGAATCATGTTAGGAGAGAAAAATCAGAACAAAAGGGAAAAATCATGAGAAAAAACAGAAGAGGAAAAAAAAAAATGAACATAGCAAGTGTTGATTTACATTAAGCCTCCATAGCTCTCTCTCTCTCTGGATGCAGATGGTGTTTTCCATTCCAAGTATGTTGGGATTGACTTGGATCACTGAACTCCTAGGAAGAATCAAGTCTATCATAGTTGATCATCACACAATCGTACTGTTGCTATGTACCTTGTTTTCCTAGTTCTGCTCCTTTCACTCAGCATCAGTTTGTGTAAATCTTTCCAGGTCTTTCTAAAATCAGCTTGTTCATCATTTTTATAGAACAATAATATTCCATTATTTTCATATACCATAACTTATTCAGCCACTTCCCAAATGATGGGCATCTTTTCATTTTCCAATGCTTTGCACCACAAAAAGAGCTGCTACAAACATTTTTGCACATATGTGTTCTTTTCCCTTTTTTAATGCTCTCTATGGGATACAGAACCAGTAAAGATACTGCTGGATCTAACGATATTCACAGTTTGATAGCCCTTTTGGCATAGTTCCAAATTGCTCTCAGAATGGTTGTATCATTTCACAACTCTACTACCAATGCATTAATGTTCCAATTTTCCCATATCTCCTCCAACACTTATCATTATCTTTTTCTATCATCTTTGCCAATCTGATAGATGTAATGTGGTACCTCAGAGTTGTTTTAATTTGCATTTCTCTAATCAGTAGTGATGTAGAGCATTTTTTCATGTGATTATAAATGGCTTTTATTTCTCCATCTGAAAATTGTCTGTTCATTTCCTTTGACTGCTTATCAATTGGGAAATGCCTTGAATTGATATAAATTTACTTCATTCTTTAATGTATTTTAGAAATGAATTCTTTATCAAAAACACTGGTTATAAATTTTTTCCCCATCTTTCTGCTTCCCTTCTAAATCTTTGTTGCAGAATTTGTTTTGTGCAAAAACTTTTTAATTTAATGTAATCAAAATTATCCATTTTACATTTCATAATGTTCTCTGATTCTTCTTTGACCATAAATTCTTTCTTTCTTTAAAGATCTGATAAACTATTCTTTTCTCTCCTAATTTGCTTATGGTATTGCCCTTTATGCCTAAATCATATATCTATTTTGGCCTTGTCAAATGCTATGGTGTGTGAGATCTAGGTCTATGCTGAATTTCAAATATTATTTTTCAGTTTTCCCAGCAATTTTTGTGAAATAATGAGTTCTTATCCCAGAAGCTAGAGTTTGGGGATTCATCAAACAGTAGATTAGTATAGCCATTGATTATTAGGTCATGTGTTTCCAACCTATTACACTGATCTATCACTCTATTTCTTAGTAAGAATTCTTAGAAGAAGAAGAATGATAATGTATGTAGTGCTTTAAGGTTTACAAAGATATATTAAATATTATCTTGTACACATATATGTGTGTATATATGTATACATATATAAAATTTTATTTGAGTTTCACAATAACCGGGTGAGGTATGTGCTGTTATTATCCTCATTTTATAGATGAACAAACCAAGGCAAAGAAGTTAAGTGGCTTGCCTAGAGTCACACAGCTAGATGGTGTCTGAGGCACTCTATTCAATATGCCACCTGTCTGCCAAAAGAATGTCGTTCACCCCTTTCAGTCATGTCTGACCGTCACTTTGGAGTTTTCTTGGCAAAGATACTGTAGTGGTTTGCCATTTCCTTCTCCAATTCATTTGACTGATGAACCAACTGAGGCAAACAGGGTTTAGTGGCTTGCACAGGGTCACATAGCTAGTAAGTGTCTAAGGCCAGATTGGAATTCAGAAAGATGAGTCTTTCTGACTTCAAGCCTCCTGCTTTTTCCTCTGCAATATTTAAAAGAATAAGGATAATTTAGAAGGATTTAGAGAAGAATGACTATGTAAAGATAATTTGTTCTGGCTTAATCTTATACTATTTTCAATCACTGCTTAATTTAAACCTATTCCTCCCTTTAGGCCTAGCACCACTATAGGCTCCCCCAAAAAAATTAAAGATGATTTAAAAGTCTTTTGGGGACATATGTGAAGATCAAGCTCTAGACACTTTGGGTGCACCAAAGTACATCTGCATATCACATAATATGAGTTATTTCTTCATTCTCTAATTTTCACAATGAGCTAATTTCCAAAGAATGGCAGATTCTGTTTACATTAGCAATTTTGGTAAAGGCCTGATGGCACTGTTATCACGTTTACTCTTTACCCTGGGATTATTTACTTTTAATGTGTTAAAAGCTCCCAATAAGCACATCTAAATATACTATTATTTTAAAACTATAATTTCATCAAAGATATAGCTAACTGTAATTCTAACTACCACCAACACTAATACTACTTAAAGAGTGGATAAAAATTTTAGACAACAGATGGACATTATCCATGGCATCACTCCATTCCATGAACTCCAGACAAACTTGACGGTTCTTGCCTCCCCACACCCAGCCAAAAATAAAAACAAAAACAAATATGCTCTGAGAATCCCCACCATATTCATTACCTTTTTTATGTTGATCACTCTCATACCTGTTGAATTTCAGAACATTCATTGAAGTTTGTACTAGAACTGCAAAGATAGCTATAACAGCAAATATGAACCAGAATTCAAAAAGCATCTCACCAGTCTAGACTTTGATCAGAGCATAGATTAAATTGTAGAAGATATCATTTCCCAGAGATAAAATTAGAGACTCACTTGGATTCAAAAAATCAATTTCAGAAGTACAAGGTAAGGAATGGATGTTTAAATAAATAGCTGTTCATCAGAAGAAAAAAAAAAACAAAAGCAAAAACTGGGTATTCATCAACTCAATACAAGTAAGGGATCATATGTAGAACAAGAGGAAAGAATAGTCCTTTTTTATTGTAGCCTGATCAGACTACCTCTGAAATATGGCTAAAGTACTGAATAATAATAATAAATATTATACTGGAAGGTATCTAAAGGAAGATAGCCAGTATAGTAAAGAGATTTGACAAGGCTTAACAAAGACTGATTGAAAAAAAAAACTGATGAATTTTAGTCTTGATGAGAGATTTCATGCCTATATGAAAACTGCCTTCCAATTTTTAACAGTTCATCATATGAAAGAGATTAGATTTGTTCTATATGGTCCTAAAGAGTAGACCTAGGAGCAGTGGCTGGAGGTGCTACAGAACAATTTCCTGATAATTAGAGCCATCCCCCAAAGTGGGATACAGTATCTTCCAAGGCAGTGGGCTCCCATCACTTTAGGGATCCTCAAGGCAGGGTTGGATGACCAGTTATTGAAGACATTGTAGAAGATTTGTGTTCATCTATGTATTAGAGGAGAGGATCTCTGAGCCTCCATCCACCTCTGAGACCTTGTGAAAGGTTCACTTCTACATGAGGTTTTTCCTCATACCCCAGTCTACACTACCTTCCATGTGTTACAATCTCATTGCCTAATCCAAACCAAAATTGAACAAGGATGTCTTATGCACCACACCTGGCAACAAGGGCTGAGCCTAGTGCCATTTAACATTTGTATCAATATCTAAAATAATTACTTTCATTTTTGTATTTTTATTTGATGCTTACAGTGTCCAGATCTTCCTGACTTTCTTTTTGAAGAAAGTATTCATGATGTATAGACACAAGGTTTCCTGTGCAGTCTAAAAGCCTCTGGCTTCCCATCTCAGACTACTGAACCCCATTTTCCAACATATTTTTTCACTGTCCTCATCCAAACATGGTGGGTTTGGATGAACTGGCCTCAAAAGGAAGTCATTAACAACTAATTTAAATATGGAAAGAGGCCTCTGGTGGATCTCCAGAGAGCTGTGCTGTTCCACATAAGTATCAGGGATTTGAATTAAGGTATAGCTCATCATAGCAATGTCATCATTTTTGCAGATGACATGGAGCTGGGAGGAATAGGATTACTCCTGGGAGTCGGGATCCAAAAAGATCTTGCCAGACCTAGGGATGAAAATTTGAATCTTGTACTTGGACCCCAAAAGAATCTTCCCATAAAAGAAAGGAAGAGAAGATTATTAGAAGGTTTTTTGTTGGTGGTGGTGGTGGTGGTTTTTAATCCAGGGTTTTGTGGGTTTGGGTTTTTTTTTCCTCTTTAGGCAGGCTACAAGGTCAGTGTACCTTGTGTGTACCACTATCAGTAGTGTGATAGGACCACCAGAAAAGCTCATGTGACCTTAGGCTCATGAAAAGAGACATCTCTTCTAGAAATAAGAAAGTGAAAGAATATGAGACAACATCTGGAATATGATGTTCAATGTTGGTCACTAAAGTTTAGAAAAGACCTTAAACTAGAGTAGTGGTGTTGTCAAACTCAAGTAGAAACAGCTACAAATTGACTTTGTTCATTGTTGTCTGCTCTTATCAGACTCTTCATGACCCCATTAGGATTTTTTTTTTGGGGGGGGGAGGAAGATCACTACAGTAGTATGCCATTTCCTTCTTCAGCTCATTTTACAGATGAGGAAACTGAGGCAAACAGAGTCAAGTGATTTGGCCAGGGTCACATTGCTAATACATATCTGAGGCCAAATCTGAACCCAAGAAAATGACTTTTTCTGACTCCAGTCCTAGCGCTCTGTGCCACTTGGCTGCATATTGACTTAGAAAACCACAGGTTAACATTAACTAAGGCCTGTTGTAATTTTTTTTTTTTTTTTTGTATTTTGTTAAACATTTCCCAATTTCATCCTAACCGGGTTTGGACTGCTTTCTGAGTGTTTTGCATCTGAGCCTCAAGTCTGAGCCCTCAACTGGAGGATATCCAGAGAAAGGTAATAGGAAAGCCAAGATAGCCAGAGATCAGAGATCTAGAGCTGGAGCCTCAGGCAAAATTTAGTCCGAGCTCATGATTTTATAGAAGACTTGTGCAATGATCTATCTGATCAGAGGTAAGATTTAGACCCCAGTCTCCTGACTCTTGATTCAGTGCCACTTCTGCCCTACCTTCTCATCGGTGAAAAGCCTCTGTTTTATGCCAGATGAAGATTGACTGAAAGAATCAGAGATACTTAGCCTAGAAAAGTAGGTGAAAGTAGGGAATGGGATTGTCAAATGGAAAAGAAATCTATTGATCTGCTTGAGTGGAGAGGGGGGAGAACCAGAAGCAATAGGTAGAAGCAGCCAATTTAGGCATGAAGTTAAGAAAAACTTCCTAATAACTGGAACTGACCAACAGTGGCAGGAACTATGTTGGCTACCATAGAATTCTCCTTCAAGGAAAGTCCAGATGCTTACTTATAAGATTTTTTTCAAGTATGCATTGAACCGAATGGCTCCTAAGGTCTTTATCAACACTGAAATTCTGTGAATAATACTTCACAGTTGTAAGGAAAACTATGTAAACTATAAAACAACATGTAAATATACAATTACCAAAATCCTCTATTAGCCATATTTATTTTTTAATGGAAAACTAGCCATACATAGCACAAAAAGAGGAAATCTAATTTATGATACCTATTACAATACAATGCCCATTACAATGTAAACTTCTTGGACATAGTAAGCATTTAATAAATGCTAGTTGATTGATGTTGAGATAATCATTTGAAATAAAGGAATTATCTAAAATGATTAATAGTAAAAAGAGTATTAGACTAAAAACTTGCAAGGTCTGAATTAGGTCAATTACTAGTTGTTTCACTTTAGACAAATTCTTTTTAGAAAACTAAGGTTTAGAAAGGCTAGTTATCAACTGAGACTCCTACTACTTCTATATATTTCACAGAGCCACTTGTGAAAATCGAATTGGATAATGTATATAAAATACTTTTTAGCTGTAAATTGTAGACAAATGTTAATTATTAAACATTAACTAAGTAGTAATTCTGAGACTCAGATTAAAAGCAGACCTTGACTTGTCTATAGAATTTGCTTACGACAGTTAGTGTACACTTTCAAAAAATCACAAGGAAGGGTGACCTGGTATCACCCAACATTACGTAACACAACAAGGGTGTGGTTCAGAAAATGCACTAAAATGAATGTAGAAACCAGATGAGGGATTGGGGAAAACCCTTTTGTTGCTTCTGTAAATTACTACAGGAATTAACATGCAGCCTCTTTCAATCAAAGGTGAGCACACTTTTTAGCACTTAACTAAATGAAGATCAATCTCCCTCACAGCCATAACTTCCTACTTTCTAAATAAAATCACCTACAAAGTAGGCAAGAAAGATAAAATGAGCAATGGCCAAAACAAATATATGCAAACACAAATTCCTTAATTCTGGCTCACATATACCTGTATATTCAAATATATTTCATTTTTCTTAGCATCTTTAAAAGGCAAGTTTTTTGAGAATACTTTCAAATACTAGCATAGATACTCCCAACATTTGGAAATGCGTACCGATGGCATCCACGTGAAAATATCCAGCTTGGAGTCAGGTAAAATGTGGCTTCCCATCCTGGCTCCGCAACTCAGAGTTGCCTCTTTGGGCTTCTTAAATAGAGAGATTAGGCAAGGTGATCTCTAAAGTCCCACCTAAATCTGGCAGTCTCTAAGCTCCTACTGCTATTATCTCATTAATCTTTAGAATATCCCTGTGAGGGAAATAAGGTACAGCCAAAGGCTTAGATACTGGAACAGGATACAGTAAAACACTGTAGAATCTCCTCCATGAATCTTTAAAGATAAAATTAATCCTCATCTCATTCAAATGGTCATCAACCCCATTCCCCTTTTGGGATTTCTTCCAATCCATTTGAATATTTGAATATTTCTATGCTCCCTATTTATTTAAAAATAGGGTCCAGAGAGGGATTTGTGTGTCTGATAGCAAAGGCTATAACCATTGAAGAGAGTGGTTAAATCATAAAATCAAAGGATATGGAAAGTTTGAGCAACCAAAAACAATTATTCTCATCAATCTTGGGCAAATTAAGTTATTGTCACTGATATAATTCAACAAGGCAATGAGAATAAAGTTAATAGAATCTACGTCTTCTCAGAACTGTTGTAAAATCATGCAAAATATACTTTAACATACAAAGTAACACTTTCGAATAATAAAGCAATAAAACAAAAACGAAAAACAAAGTAACATTTTCACAGACCAACAGATGAAGTTAGTGCTTTGAAAAAATGTTAGTACTTACAATGGTTTTTGTGGTTTGTTGGGTTTTTTTTTTCCTTTTTCTTTTTCTTTCTTTCTTTCTTTTTTTATTAAATCGAAAGCTACCCAAACCCCACTGAACTTGCCAGCACATACACACGAGCCCCAGGCAGTATTAAATTACTCATTCTTCTTGTTACTTGTTTTTCCAGGGTGCTTTTTTTTTTTTTTTATTCTGTGTATAAGCAGTATACACACGCACCTACCTTCATTTCCCTTATTTTCCATGCCTACATTTTCTTTGGGGTGTGGCTGTTTGTATGTAGTTCAAAGGCAATGACTTTCTGGAAATCACTCAGAAGAAGTCAAGAGATAACTTAGGAAATATCCCAAATTAGAGGTGACTAGTTTACAAAGTTCAATTAAATTCAGATTAACCTATAATTTAAGAAATATCAATGTTCTTAATTCCTATGCCATACATGCCACTGTGTAGCTCAACCCTGTTGCAATCATTCTTGCCTTTCACCTTTACCACTTTAACTCTTTGCTGGCTATCTCGAAACTCCAACACATGTATGTAGTTTACTTTCTCAAATAACAACTGAACCCCTTCACTTTCAATGTAACTGATTTCCTATCTCTTTATGGTGACTCAATAAGGTTTTATATTAATATGCAGTCAATGAGCCTGACTCTCCTCCATAGGAGAAAGAAATGGGGAAAAGTTGAATGAAGAAGGAAGTTTGTCATAAACCAGCAAGGACAGGAAATCATGAGGAATCTATCTTAGCAGCTCCATATCAAATTTCTGCCCAAATATTTCATCAAAACACCTTTGTATTTATAGGTCTTTCAAGCCTACTTTTGTGATATTCCAGATCATATTACCTCAAGGGACATGGCAATGTTCCACAATTAAAAATTAATTTTAATTCACTAAAGTTTATGAAATAAATCACAAAAATCAAGCATGAGATGCTCTCATCATTGAAACAACAGTTTTATTTTAATAGTGACTTTTTACCTTTTCTTTGTGGTAAATTTCTCTATAACATAGATTTTTAAATTTCAACTAAAATTGGGCTTTTCTAACTCTGATTTTCTTATACTTCAACAAACATTGATAAAAACATCTATTGGAAATTTCCAAGTCACTATGTTAGACCATATGGAAATAACTAGATCTGTTTCTTACCCTCACAAAGCTGACCATCAGTACACAAAGGGAATGTCAGGAATAAGATTAGGTAGATAGGTAAAGAGAGAGAGAGAGAGAGAGAGAGAGAGAGAGAGAGAGAGAGAGAGAGAGAGAGAGAGAGAGAGAGAGAGAGAGAGAGAGAGAGAGAGAGAGAGAGAGAGAGAAAGAGAGAGAGAGAGAGAAAGAGAGAGAGAGAGATGCCTTCATGGATACATATATAGGGAGACATATATATGCAAATAAATATAAAATAATGTAGACTAAAAAGGGTTGAATAATACTAAATACTTTGATAGTTTACAGTAGAGAGAGGACAGTGAATTAAAATTTGCCACTAAGATTGGTCTTTACATTCCAAATAATCCTTTTCAATTATTAGTTATCTAACTACTGTAAAATCAACAATCAGATTATTCCATTTGCCAGAATGTGATTTTTTTTTTTTCTCTTTTTGTTTCAGGAAATCGGAGATGATGGTTCTCTGAGAATGGTTCATTTTGGTTTGGTGTGATGAAGAAAACACAACTTTTCACTTGATGACTTTGTAACTTTATTCTTAAATGTACCCAAATGAGAACATGCATAGCATATATACAGACCCAATTTTCAGTAGGTTTCCCCCATATATTAATCACCAGCCATCATTCCTCCACATCCCTCATCATATCTTCATCAAATGGCTGTTCACTTCTTGGTTAGCTGCTACTTCTAAATCCCATGGATGCTGGACCAATGAGGTGTGTGGAAAATATCACTGGAAAAGCCAGTGGACAGTCAGTGTAGCTATCACTAAGGACATTATTGTGTTTTAAGTGGTCCATACTGAATATTAATCTAGTCACCCACAGAATCCGTTGAAACTCATATCGGATAAAGCAAATGCTATCATATTAATACAAAAAATAAAATGTAAAATAGCAAATAAATTTATTTTAACTGTGGACAAACTAAATACATCATGCTGTTCATCAATTGTATGGTGTAATCTCTGTATGACCTACATAAAACTTGACCGGTGACAAATTTTTTTTCTTAAGTGACTACTGCATCACTCATCCTTTAGTTCCACAGGTAAAAATTGATCCAAATTGTCAAAGAACCAGATATTGGCAGTGGTGAGGATATAAATTATTTGCTTTGAGATTTTGATTGTATGGTGAATGCCTTGTTTTACAACATGTTGGAAGAATGAGGACATCAATTAGTCAGACCTGATTGACTAAGAGTTAACTCCTGATTGATGTTCTTGTTCAGCCACAGCCCAAAGAGTTGCCCAGGGGGCCACTTTATCACTAAGGTGAGAGGAGTCACACAAGCGCAGTCCTGCAGACTCAATGTCATCTATCTGCCCTTGGTATAAATATGCCTGTGGCTTCTCCTTCAGCAATGGTACAATCTACCCCCTCTCAAAATGTCTTACTAGGAATGACCTTCTCTTGGCTCTTCTCCAACTACTCTTAAAAATACTGAGGACCTAAATAGCTTTCATGTTGCTTCTAGTTAGCTCTAACTGGAATGCCAATTACTAGAATGAAATATTGAGAGCATATCTGAAATACTAGATCTAAAGTTTTCTTCTTGGTAAAGTGCCAGATAATTCATTTCTCTTCCATCACTTCCAGAAATGTGTTTTTATGCATCCTCCTCTATTTTTGCTTTAAGTCTCAACATTTAAAGAAAAAAAACTACACAGTATCACAATATTTTTTGCATAATGTTTTACTCCCAACACATTTCACTAAAGAAACGCTATATATACTGTTCTTCATGTGTTCATTTTTAGAAAATCTTCATTTGGATGCAGACATTACTTGCTACTTTAAACATCTAAAAATCATTCTATAGCAATTTCATTGGAGTAGATCTCGACTTCAAATACCTTCTCAAAAAAGCTGACTTTCAAAAGCAGAAGTATTTCTCCAAGAATGCTCTCCATTTTTGTTATCTAGAAATATAATCTCAGTTGAATAACCACTATTTTCTCCTTTTTAAAAAGACGTGGAGCCTCTTTAACATCATTCCATTGGAAACCCAGATTTAATCTTTCACTTCTAACTGCTATTGCTAAATGAACAGCAATGGTGGTAATCTGCTTCATTCAATGCTGTACTTCTGTCCTGAATTATTCAAAGAAAACATTTATTTTCTTATCCTGCCACTATTACTAAAGTGTATTTACTATATATACATGTATACACATATATGTATGTATGTAATTTTTATCTTTGGGGGAAGAATTTGTATTGGAAACCAAATCATAGTATTCTCACAGTGTTGTCTTCATTTTCAAAGAGGACCAAAATGACATCACTTGTTTGTCAGTGAATTATTTTCACAAAATAGGACATTTAAAGTATTTCTTTTGAAAGATTATATTGATGAAAAAGAATACGCCTTTATATTTTAATCAGTCATTTATTCACAATTGAGAAGTTTTTTGACAATATTATCACTCCTTTTCAATGAAATACTTTATTAAATGTTAACAGTTAGTATATCATTCCTTGCTTAGGAAAGGGTAATACAAAATCATTTAAATGTTTTTAAGACAAAAGACAAAAATGTTTCTCTTTATTCAGCAAGTTAACATTAATTAATTAATTACATTAATAAGTAAGATTAAAGCAAACATTTAATAGTAATGTTTCCCCCATCTAGGCTATGTAATAGATATCATTTTCATGACAATCTGAGGAAAGTGTTTGTGAAAGATTTGTATTTAATTTGGAATTTCAATACAGAAATCAATCCAAGAAACATCCCATTTATTTTGCCCAAAACAATGAAATGCATTACTTAGCTTATAGAGCGCTTCTGCTGAACTGAAGCCATATTTCTGTCAGTTCAAGTGACGGTCTATATGAGGGATTAAGCTGACACTAGACAGGGAGCCCTAATCCTTCAGTATATCATAATCTATTTACTTTGCATACTAAGAGGATTTCAGTTAAAATGCACAGGAAGTAATGCTAGCAATGTACATTAGAAGAGGAACACTTTCCCCAAAATCTCACATTTTTTAATAAAATACTTTCTTAGCATTCATAGATTTTTCTATTGAAAAAGAATTCAATAAGTATTCAGTCACTAGTCATGTACTTTTCTTTATAAATTCAGGGTTGAATCACTACCATATTTTTATGGTACATTCTTTTTTATATGTAAATGTCACAAAATAATAGATCTTAAATACAAAACTTCATTTGCTGTGGCTTCTAAGAAGTCAAACATGTTTCCACTGAGTGAATTTTTATGCTTTTTCTCTTAAAGAGTAAAAACTATAACTAAGGAAGTTATTGTGCAAAGAAGAGTGAGCCCACACTCATATCACACACACACACACACACACACACACACACACACAAATTTAAGAGTGTACTATCTATCTCATAATTCCTGAAACTATTTACGTGTGCCATGGCAAAGAGGGTATCTGCTAAATAAAAAAAAAATATTCCTGATCTTAGCCTATGACTCACATATTAGAAAAATATGATAATTAAGTATTTATACATATATACAACATGCAATGTAAATAATTTGAATTTAACTTTTTACTTCAGTTTATATTAGCAAATTCCAAATTATTGGAATTCCAAGTTTGTTATAATGTAAATATATGGAGAATACTTCTTGTGCAAACAATGCATACTATGCAATTGGATGGTCAAACCTTTGAGCTATTCCATTAAGACATTCAGGGGATCCTAAAAGTCTTAGTGCAATTTTAAGCTTTCTTAATTTCAAAAGTATATATGCTACAGTCTTACAATAACATGATTTGAAATTTTGATTATCTAAATTTATGCCTATTTTGTTTGTGAATTTTGAATATTAAGTTTTAGTTTTAACCAGACAAAGTACCCTGTCATTATATTGCAGGTTTAACAGTTTATAAATGACATTTTCTCAGACCAGTGGATCAGTAGAAGAGGTTCTCTTCCTTGACTTCAGTCACTTGATCTGTTGGGGTTGTTTTTTTGTTTTTGTTTTTTTTTTGGTGTGGGATCATATCAAATCTGTAGTAGATTTATCAAAACCTCATTCCTTATATTATCTAGGGATCTATCATATCTATATTATGATAACAAATGCAATCCTTTCTTGTACTGAGAAACAGCTAATGACAGTTTTTACAAAGTTCGAAAAGCAACTAGATTGAGGAATAGCATGAGATGTTTAATAATTTAAAATGTAAGTAATTAACTTTGCAAATATTGTTTTTGTAAGTTTGTATCATTTACACTTTGGAAGTTATGAAAGCTCAAAACTTCACTAAGACTTTTGGGACTCTCTATCTTAGATAGGTACCACAGTTGGCCAATCAAATGACTCAGAATTGAAGAGAAAGAACAGAGTTTGCATTGGGGAAATTTTGTGGTACTTTCAGTGATTCCCAAGCTATTCCCTGATACAAAAACCCATTTTTTTTTCTGACACCAAAATTCTTCTTATGATGATATAAGGGAGTGAATCACAAAATACAGCAATTTCTAAAAGGTATAATACATGTAATGAGATCACAAAATATTACCAAAAATGACTGGAGCGGTAACAAGTGCCAAAAAATTATATTTGACATTAAAGGCATAATTAGACAAGGAAATGGGCTCTTGTGTACGGAAAGTCAGATCTTAAACAGTTGTATCAGAGTTTCTCACCTGATATGAAGGTAATACTTGGGGACTCTAGTTGTCTCCACTCAGGTAGAATCTGGGAAATCTAGTGTCTGATATTATACCAAGTAGAGCCATTAGCATCCCTCTTACAAGCATCCAGGTCCATAAACCTTCAAAACATGGGCAAAAAAAATGTTTAAATGTAAAGAACATAGAAGCAACTCATATCCAAACCTGTAGTCAAAAAAGATCCCAACTGCATTAGTATTCCCCCAGGGAACTGTGCAGTTCCTAAGACTTCCCTGGGCAGGAGGGTGTTGGGAGGTAAAATGTCCGGGAAAGAGAAGATCGGGGTTTGCTCTTCCCCATCAGTCCCACTTTTTCATGAGCCATTCTCTTATCCTGAGGATCTCCATCATCACTATACTCCATTACACACAGATGTATAGCCTATCCTTACTGCTATCACTGTCACCCACCCCTAATATCATGGGTCCTTCTCAACCCAGCTTTGTTCTGTTCCCCTTCTATTTTTGCCTCTTTTCTCACAGATTAAAGTGTTTGTTGAGTTCTAGCTCTTGAGCACTTTATCTGGAGGATTATTACACTGGCATTTAGGTGACTTTTCTGAGTCTTGCATGTCTCTCAGAGCCAGAGTGCCTCCAGCCTTCTGTATTTCACACCTCAGTAGGTCCCACAGTTTCATCTTCTACACCAAGGGCCTCTGAGGATGACCGTGATAATACCTCATTCTTGAACTTCTCAGCAGGTCTCTGTTTCCCATTACAGGTCAGTTGATGGAAAGTTAATAACTCTTTACCTTCTCACAGTAACTGGACAGCATACCTCCTGCTCATATCAGTACTTCCCACTGAGTTTTTAGGGATCCAGGGAAGCACTCTGACTCTTTAAATTTGTCTTTTTGTCTTTGATCTTCCTCCAATGTAGCTGTTTCTTTTTTAAAAATTATTTTATTATCATATACTTTCCAACTTTGATTATTATGGAGAGTTTTATATAAAAAAGAACAAAAATAAGGCTTGTATATAAAACAATAAATCTCTTGTGTACACTTTCAAACATACATACTAAATTTAATACAATAGTACAACAGTGTCCTTTTATCTGTTCCCTTCTGAATTTCCTTTTGCTCTCAGCTACATTTTTAAACTTTTAACTGAAGTGCTTCTCTTCTTTCACTCATAAATTCCCTCTCCTTCAAAAGTAAAAGCACCTTTGCTATTAAAAAAATATTTATGGTTGGACCATTTCAACCATATGGTTGGAATATTTTAGGTAATATGACCATTAAAATGGCAGATTAGAAATTTTATTCAATCTCCATTAACTCTCAAAAACTTCTAAAAAGAAAATGGTTCTGAGGCAAATATGATTGAGTGTCTTGTTCAGAGTCACACAGCCAGCAAGTGTCTGAGACTGGATTTGAACTCATGAAAATGAATCTTTCTGATTTCAAACTCAGCACTTTAGGTACTGTACTACTTAGCTATCCCTAAAAAGAATTATAGTGTAATTATAAACATAGAATAATTATAGCTGACTACACAGGACCAAAAAAAAAAAAAAAGAGAGAGAGAGAGAGAGAGAGAGAATCCCAGCAACATAAACTCCTTATAAATTAATGGCAGAAACAATAATTCTTGAGGCATTCCCTCAGCGCTTCTTCCCCACCAGTCTCTATGTTCCTTGCAGTGACTAGAAATTTTACTCCTAGCAAGATACAAACTGGTTTGTGGGCTTGTCTCTAAAACCTACATTAAATTCTCTTCCTTCCACGGAGACTTTGTCAACATTCTTCACTGACATTGGACTGCACAATCCATCTTTCATGCCAAGCTCCCACTTCCTTTCTCCAGCAAAAGCAATAGACAACGATAGTCCAACAGTCCAACCACATAAGAAGAAAGAAGGGAGATTTCCTTCTTTTTGAGGTGGTCCCTAAATTAAGGTACTCAAAGCTACAGATAAATTATCTGGAACACTCTTCCCAAACCTGTAGAAAGTGGCTAATGATGATTTAGCCTACCCAGAGAAAAAAAGAATCAAGAAAGGTAAGCAACCAGTATGACTGCATCAGGTCTGAAGGAAAGGAAACTGAAATCTAGGCAGAATCAGTCCCATAAGATCCCTCCCTACTCCAGAAATGACAAGGGCTTCCTAGGGAGCAAGACCAGAAAAATCTAAATCCTTCAGTGTAGAAGGAGATTAAGACAGCTTTGCAGCTCATTTTAATGGATATGCCTCCCAATTAAAGAGAAGTAGAAAAAAAAAAGTGAAAATTGAAGAAATATCAGGAGAAAAAAG
Source organism: Sarcophilus harrisii (assembly GCF_902635505.1). NCBI lineage: Eukaryota > Metazoa > Chordata > Mammalia > Dasyuromorphia > Dasyuridae > Sarcophilus > Sarcophilus harrisii. Next base: position 106,768,665 of record NC_045427.1, on the reverse strand, counting down.
ATTGAAACACCCAAAAGGAAGAAAATTCAGCAAAACCCCAAACTACAGAAAGATAAATCATCTGTGAGTAATCTTAAACTAAAGGAAATGATCTCTTGAAGACATTACAAATCTCCCTTTACAAATATATAAAACAAAGAAAAAATAATATCTGATGAAATAGAATTCTGTAGAATACCAAGATACCATGAACCAATGAGAAATTTCTGAATGATACAAAAGAGAAATGAAATCTATAAGAGAAGAAATTAGGAATGTATGCATGTGTGACACTTAGTATAGTATACTTATATACTATATATATATATAAGTAAGAGCCATGATTTGTTGAGCTCTTTTGGGAGACCAGTGGGAGATTCTTAAATGGGAGATTCTCATTGTACAACCTTTCTTTGAAGTCAATGGCTTTGATTTGCATAGGTATGTGTTCTTTAACCACCATTGCTTTTTGCTTCTGTTGAATTTCCCCTGAACTTGATTATTTTTGTATTTCCAATTGGTTAATTTCTCTTTTGCTTCTCTGGATAAATACTCCAATGTGAATTCATTCTGTTTTCTCAATTCAGCTAATTTTTATTATTGAATTAAGAGCTACAATCCATAATATATAAGCACTAAAAGGGGGGGGGGGGAACAGTAAAAAATGGTACCCATAAAGAAAAAACTTTATATCTATAAAAAGAGCACTGGAACATCAGGTTTTTTGTTGTTATTGTTTTTAAGGAACGAGACAGAAACAACAACAACAAAATTCAACAACATGGAGTTGGTTGTGAAAAAAATCTAAATAAAATAGATTGAATGAATGTGTCCATTAAAGGAGTATCAATGGGAATTTTCTGCTGGAAGACCAGGCAGCAGAAGCAGCAGGAGAGGACCCTGAAATCATCGCTCTAGAGCTCTTGTGCTCTGTGTGACTCCATACCTTCTGGTCTCATTTATTTTATAGATGATGAAGCTTTGGGTTTAGGGAGATTCAAGGACTTAGTCAAAGTCACATGAATCATGAAAGGCAGGATCTGAATAGAAGTACTTTGATTCCAGAGTCAGGGACTCATTCTGCTGCACCTTCTGACAAAAGGGGGTAAAAGAACAACTCTGCTGGAGGAAGATAGTAATTTCATAAACAAAGATGATGGAACTTAAAGCTAAAAAATGGCAAGATAATTTAGAAAGGAAGCAAACAATTATTAACTGCATGCCAGGCATTGTGCTGCTTTTTCAAATATCTCATTTGATCCTCACAAAAATTCCGTGGAGAAGGTGCTATTATCTCTTTTTACAGTTGAGGAAACTTAGATGAATACAAGTTAAATGACTTGCCCGCAATCACACAGCTAGTCAGTGTCTGCGGCCAGATTTGAACTCTGATCTTCCTAGCTCCAATGCTGTATCCATTGCACCAGTGGACTGAGATTCAGAATTACAGAACAAGAAGGAATCTGAGATGTCTCTAAATAACAGAAATGTATACAATATTTCAAGGTTTAAAACGTTCTCTACACATATGATCTCATTTGATCCTCTCAACAAATTTGTATGGTAGATGCTATAATTATTCTTATTTTGTGGTTTAAGAAAATGGGGCACGTAGTTGGTGCAGTGGATAAAGCACCAGCTCTGAAGTCAGGAAGACCTGAATTCAGATCTAGTCTTAGACACTTCTGTTGTGTAAATCAGCTTTCTAGCACTTTCTAGCTGTGTGACCCTGGATAAGTCACTTAACCCCAATTGCCTCCAAAAAAAAAAAAAAGAAAAGAAAGAAAGAAAGAAAAAGAAAACTGAGAGAAGTTAAGTGACTAGTCTAATCTCCTTTGGCTAATAAGAGGAGGTCACAGGTTTTGGACCCATATCTTCCTAACTCTAATTGCGGTTCTATATTCATTATGACACAAAGCAAAATATTTGATAGAAAGATCATTTAGTTTTTGCTTTAACACTGCCAGGGAAGAGTGAATTTCCTACATTCCAAGACATCCCAACCTAGCTGTAATTTTGAACAAGTCTGTTGATTTTTTTTCTACAACTTCTACTCATTCCTCCTCTTTTTACTTTTGGGGACTTAAAAAAAGCAAATATTATCTCCCTTCCATGTGACTGTTCCTTTGAATATTTGAAGTCAGTTCTCATGTCCTATATAACAAAAAGTCTGTCCACCATATTTCAGAAAATTGCACAAGAAAGTTTCACTAAATATGTATGCATATATTGGATTTAACATATTTTACCATATTTAATATATATTGGAATACTTGCCATCTAGGGGAGGGAAAGAGGGAGATAGAAGGAGGGGAAATTGGAACACAAGGTTTTACAAAGGTCAATGTTGAAAAATTATCCATACATATGTTTTGAAAATAAACAACTTTAATTAAATAAATTAATACATTTTAATTTTAAAAAAGTTTCAGAAAATTATTGAGATCATGAAATAGACTACACATAGAAACAGTCTTCTGGACACCAGCAAGGATATGTGTCAGAATAATTTAGTTTTCATCAAATTCTGCAACAACAAATAATTTTTTTTAAATAGCTAAGGGGAAAAAAATGTAAGAAAGCATGTCTATTCACTCAAGATGACAAATGACAGAACAAGCTAGAATTTGATCTATATAAGTCAAGAGAATATGAACTTCATCTCAATATCTTTTACTCAGATGGGGAAAAAATACCATTTGGAGACAGGAAACTCTTTGATTTGCTCAACAATGTCAATAAGAGAAAGCAAGCCTTACTTTGTCCTTTAATGTTTATGTCAACCTAGTAGCTGGAAATCTCCAGGTTAATCCTGTAAAAGCTTTACAACCATGAGTGACTAATGTTTGGCTCAATGTAAATTTATATAGGGATATAAAAACAAGTGTAGAATTGTTTTAATCATTAAAATCCAAAAGTACTCAAGTCGAGGAACATACCCACAATAGTTTAAAAAAAAAAAAAGCCAAGTCTGGCTAGAAATTTTCTTGTGTATATCAGTGAAGAACTTTAGCAAGATAAAGCTTAAGAAAATTTTAAAACGTTTTAAATTAGGTTTTAAAATTTTTTAATTTTAAATTTTAATTTAAAAGTTTTAAAAAACTAAATTAGATGTAAATACTATATAACATTAGTGAAACAATAGCAGGATTGTTTGAATCTACCACTGTTTCAATGTGTAGAGGCAAGATTCAAGGGAAAATCATAATAACAGAATTGTTGATGTGATCAAATTCAGCGGAAATTCCCGAGAGCATTAATATCTCTGAATTTATTTTTTAAATTATGCATAAAAAGCACATGAATGTCACAGTCAAAATCTAGAACTTCAACATCAACCTCCCCCCCCAAAAAATTAGCATAATCATCCTAGTATCAAGGAACTATAACCAATATTATAAAGACCTGGCAGTTTCTACAGTGTATGAGAGGAGATCTTGGAATACAATCAGAAGCAAAAGATAGGGACTTAAAACTATAAGGGTAGGGTTAATTGATTTACTTAATGAAGTCATTTCACTTAGGTAATTAGATGCAAAATCAATCATTTTAAGTTATAGATTAGGGCTCAAAAGACCTTAGAACTGAAGTCATTTTGCCCAGGCATCACGTTCAGATAGACTGAGTAAACTTGATCATGTTCTATGAGTTATCTCCAAATTATCAAGTTAGTTTAGTACTAGGTTTCTCTTCCCTATTCTCCCTCATGCCCGGACAGCCTTGACCTTTTGATAGAGGACCTTGTGAGCTTCAAATGGTGTAGAAAGTTGTTCGGTTTCACATCTTCCCATCAATGTCCTCTTAGCATCTCTAAATCATGTGGTGACAGTTTTCACATTTGGAGACAAGGAAAGATTCAAGTTTAAGGAACAGATACAGAAATAAGTAATTCCCAGCTCTTATTCCCATAAGTCCTTTTGTCCCATTTGTAGAGGATTCAAAAAGCTTACATGGTATAGTTTCTTCTGGGCTCTTTGTGAAGCCATGAATCCACATCCAGTCTGTGATAGTCATTTTTGATCAAGCTAAGGGAAAATATAATATACATAAATAATGTATATATAAAATATGTAACAAATGTGTACTGAAATATAATTTAAAGCAGTGTATAAAATGTTACATAACTTTTATCAAACTATTCTATGATAAGTGGCTACTCAATCCCATGAATAGCAATTTGCTAACTTTAAAAATGCATTAAATGTAGAGGATAAAATTCAGTATAAGGATAGAATCAGGAAAATGAAGGGCAGATGTGGTAATAAAAAAAAAAAAGAACAATGACTCAATTTCCTCATCTGTAAAATTAAATAATACCTCCCAGATATGTGATAAGGATATAAAATAATATTTGTAAAGTGCTTTTCAAACTTTAAATCACTATATAACTAATAGCTGCCATCTTTATTATTATTATTAATACTAGATGACCTTAAAATTCCTTCAGGGATCTATGGTACTAAGATCCAATGATCTAAAACTACACACAACCTAGAGGGCAATGGAGAGATAAATGATGACACAATAAAAAAAAAAAAAATTTATAATAACACTAGCATCTAGCATTTATATAATGCTTTATATATATTATCTCCCATAGGGAGCCCACGGGGCTCAAAAGAACCCTGTGAGTTAAGTGCTATTGTCATCTCCATTTTCCAGATTAAGGAATTGAGGCAGAGACATATTAAATTAAAAAAAAAAACAGTCACACAACCTTTGAGGTTAGATTTGAACTCAGATCTCTCTGTCTCTTAAGTCTAACATTTTATCCATTATGTCATGTAGTTAGCACAATACAAACAAGAAAATATGAAGAAAACCTAGTGTAAAGGACAGCATCAATGAAATGATGCATGGGTGAAAAAAGGCTGATCATGTAAGAAGAATAAGGACTCACCATGTTCTTTAGTTATATCTTCTCTTAATCAAAAGAAACCAAGGAAAGCCCCTAACATTAGGGGCTTACACCCTATGTTGATCTTTAAAAAGAACATGGGAGATAATTGCACAGGGCAGATGAATGTGGACAGGCTGGAATCTGTCCTATTGGAGGGAATAACTGTATTAATAAGATTACAGATGTATTTGCATATTTGAATATGTTAATGAAGATTCAAAAAATCATTAGTAATTATATAACATCAATGAAGAGAGAATTAAGTACTAGTATGCAGGTATGGATATTAATCAAGTAAAAATAGCATAAAGTGAGTGAAATGTGCCATTCCTTCTCCTGTTTCCGACAGTTTAATCTTAATGTTCCCAGAAGAGCAGTCTTTAGGCAATTCCTGGATGTATTCTGTTTATTCATAGTAGTCTTTGGGGTAATGCAACATTCTATAATTGATAGCTATAACGAATTTCTGCCAAAAGTTATTATCTGTGGGTTCAGCAAGTCAATCTCTCTATCATCTCTGAAATATGATTATTCCTTCTAGCAGGACAAGTCTCAAATTACTCAGCCACTTCATCCTCCGGAACTCGTGTCCATATCCTCACATAAATTCTGTTCTAGAAAAAGTGGCTAATAAACATGTTAGAGACCCTCCTTTCAGACTCTGTTCATTTAAGCATCAAGACAGTACATATGCTATCCATCTGAGCTCTTTCTGACTCCAAACACAACCCTTTATCTGTTAGAACATGCTGCCTTTATATGGATATTAGAGTTGTGGTACTATCCATATTTTCAATCTAGAGTCTAAGACAGACCATTGATAAAATCAAGAAACTTTAAAAAATAAAAAAGCAAGAGAATTAATGACCAAGACTTTGCTTGCAAAGCAGTCATAACTTTTTGGAGTACCAGAGCCTCCAAAGTGGGGGGGAGGGGAGGGAGGAACCTATTAATATGAGGATAATGATTTCCAAATTGTTTTATTTCTAATGATTTTTATGTCTTCCATGTTATCAAATTATTAAAATCAATTCTATGTTTCTATCACAATTAAAAGAAATAAAAATTTAAAAACAAAAATGAACATTAAAATAAAAAGCAAAAATTTAAGTGAAAATGCAATAAACAGAAACAGTAGCACAAAATACTGGCTTATACTAATAAAAGGCACAGTGAACAGAATGATGAGTCTAGGGTCAGGAAGATTCCTTTTTCCTGAATTCAAATTTGGCCTCAGAAACATATTAGCTGTGTGAGCTAGGGCAAGTCACTTCACCCTGTTTGCCTCATCTTTAGGCATGAGTTTCCTCATCTGCAAAATGAGCTGGAAAAGAAAATGGGAAATCATTTCAGTGGGCTTTGCCAAGAAAACCCCAGATAGAGTCACGAAGGGTCAGACATGACTGAAAATGACTAAACAACACGCAAATAAAGGTGAAAATAAAATGATAATAAATCATCTGTCAATATGGATAAACACTTGTCCAGTGGAAAGAGTGCTGGATTTGGAGTTGAAGGATCTGGATTCAAATCCTGACTGCCAATTACTGACAGACTGACCTTCACTTAGGCTTGATTTCATCTGTAAAATTAAAGAGTGGAAGTAAACAGCTTTAAGGCTTCTCCCTCCTCCTAATGTGTCATCCTGTGATTGATGCCAACCAATAGTGTATAATCACATCTTTTTCAACAAGTTGATTGGAATAGTATTAAAATTCAAAAAAATTGATCTGGAATTAGGATTTTTTAAACAAAACCAAATATTTAATATCATGAACCCTAGTGATTTTTATAAATCATTTGTAAAAAAAGGTTTTACTAAAAATTTTGTTTTTACAAAATTGTATTTCAAGTGAAGAAGTCTGAACTACAAAAAATTTCAGAAGCATTGCTCAAGATCAATTTTTTTTAAGGGAGTATATCATGAAATTTTTTTAATTTTCATTTTTTGAAAATTTTAAGTATTATTTTTAAATTTTTATTAAAACTTTTTAATTTTCAAAACATATACATGGATAATTTTTAACTCAAGTATTATTTTTTAAAGTATTTTATAAATGACTATTTCACAAGATAGCTTAGTGATTTTGTGAAAGTCTTATTCAGAAAACATTCTCCTTTAAGAGAAAAGTGACCTAGAATAGCACTGCTAAAATGTGCTGAGTCATCTGTTAGATAGTAAGCACAAATTAGTGCTACTGGTAAACACAGTAAATTATTTGCACCTAAATATTTTCTTCCCCAGGGGAAGCTAGAGGACACAGAAGACAGAGTACTGGGTCTGGAGTCAGGAAGATCCAAGTTCAAACCTGACCTCAGACACTTAATAGCTGTGTGACTCTGGACAAGTCACTTAATCCTGTTTGCTTCAGTTTCCTCATTTATAAAGTGAGCTGGAAAAGAAAATGCAAATCACTCCATTATTCTTGCCAAAAAAATTCCAAATGGTATCACAAGGAGCCATCTAGAACCAAAAAACAATGGATAACAAAAAATTTTTGATACCTAGACAACTAAAATTCCCAGGTGATCAGGTGATTGATCCAAATGAGAATTATGACCAGAATGCTAAAGCTTGCAGAATCTAGATCATCCTAAAGAACTGTCTGAGGAGAGGTATTCTCTGCTGTCAAAGAGAAAACAAAATTCCACCAGAGGAATCTCACCTCTCAGAAATGAGATCATGTACTTAAATAGTTCTTAATAACTGAAGCAGGAGCAATTTTTTCACAGAAAATGAGTCATGAAATAGAGAGGCCTCAAAGGCAGCTCACAAATAGAAGTGCTAAACCCCACAAGATGAATGGTTATTCTTTGCTTAAGAAAATGACCATCTGTCTGATAAAGGCCTCATTTCCAAAATATATAGAGAATTGACTCTAATTTATAAGAAATCAAGCCATTGTCCAATTGATAAATGGTCAAAGGATATGAACAGACAATTTTCGGATGATGAAATTGAAACATTTCCACTCATATGAAAGGGTGTTCCAAATCATTATTGATCAGAGAAATGCAAATTAAGACAACTCTGAGATATCACTATACACCTGTCAGATTGACTAAGATGACAGGAAAAAATAATGATGAAGGTTGGAGGGGATGCAGGAAAACTGGGATATTGATGCATTGTTGGTGGAGTTGTGAACGAATCCAACCATTCTGGAGAGCAATCTGGAATTATGCCCAAAAAGTTATCAAACTGTGCATACCCTTTGATCCAGCAGTGCTACTACTAGGCTTATACCCCAAAGAAATACTAAAGAAGGGAAAGGGCCCTGTATGTGCCAAAATGTTTGTGGCAGCTCTTTTTGTAGTGGCTAGAAATGGGAAAATGAATGGATGCCCATCAATTGGAGAATGGTTGGGTAAATTGTGGAATATGAATGTTATGGAATAATATTGTTCTGTAAGAAATGATGGATGGATACAGAGAGGCTTGGAAAGACTTACATGAACTGAACCTGAGTGAAATGAGCAGAACCAGGAGATTATTATACACTTTAACAACAATACTGTATGAGGATGTATTCTGATGGAAGTGGATTTCTTTGACAAAGAGATCTAATTCAGTTCCAATTGATCAATGATGGACAGAAGCAGCTACACCCAGAAAATGAACACTGGAAAATGAGTATAAACGGTTTGCATTTTTGTTTTTCTTCCCAGATTATTTCTACCTTCTGAATCTAATTCTCCCTGTGCAAAAAGAGAACTGTTCGGTTCTGCACACATATATTGTATCTAGGATAAACTTTAACATTTAACATGTATAGGACTGCTTGCCATCTAGGGGAGGGGATAGAGGGAGGGAAGGGAAAAGTTGGAACAGAAGTGAGTGCAAGGGATAATGTTGTAAAAAAAAAATTACCCAGGCATATGCTCTGTCAATAAAAAGTTATAATAATAATTAAAAAAAAGAAAATGACCATCTGGCCAGGGTTATTCCCAAAGGCAACAAAACAACTTCTGGAGCAATGTAGAGCTGTCAGATATAGAGTTCTAGAGTTACAAAAGATCAGAAGACAATTCCCCCTAAAGCCCACAAATAACACCAGAGCCAGTAGCAAGACAGAGGCATCTTGTCCCAGAAGTCAATGAAATGGACGTCTCTGGGTCATATAGTTAGACTGGTCCAGATAGTACTGATCTCAAGCAGTGGTTCCTAGTTTTATGTGATGACCCAGATACTACTCTTGAAGGAATGGTATCAACCAAGAGTATCAACCAATACACCACTTGGATTAATGAATGCCAAAGCAATTATTAAGTTCCTATTATGTGCAAAGCATTATGCTATGCATTGAGATACAAAGCATAAATGTTTTCAATTGACTCACATTCTAAAAGAGGAGAAAATATTTCCTTTGAACATTTCTCTTTTTGATTCCTGTTTGCAAGAGATTAAGTCATGTCCTTGCTACCCTTGTAGGATATCCTCTTTTAATTGGCTTCAAAACTCAGTACTTTTTGAACAATCCATCCACTTCAATTCCTTTATCATCTTTATCCTAAAATTACATGGGCGGGACATAAATATTAAAGTGATATTCTCTAATCACAATTTCTCATGCTTTCGTTCTCTCCCTTTGTTTACTCCTCCTAAATCTGTTCTTTATCCTCACTATGACTTCCTGTCCTACTCACCATCCCTTCTTTTCCCATCATACGTACTCTAACTTCACTTCTGTCCACAGTGTTGGACCTACAATTGACTGGTTCAAATACACTCTATCCTCTACACTTGAAAGCCTTGCCCACATGATGCTTTTCACTTATGTCTTGACAAACTTAAACATGGAGTTATTATAATCCTCCTTTATCTTTTCTACTTACAGTACTTAATAACTATGGAGAAAATTATACTTTAATACCAACAGAAGTTTTTTTCTGATTCTTTGAACTTCTAGTGTCCTCTTTCCTTAATTACCTGTATATAACTGCCTTGTATCTATATAATATTTAATCAGCATTTATGCATTTGTATACACAGATATGCACATATACTAGAACAATAATAACAGTAGTCTGCTGAATGAGGATATATACAACTTGAAACAGTCACTGTCTTTAAGGAGCAAAAGTTCTATCAAGAGATACATATTTATTAGGTGTTTACATTATATCTATTGATGACTAAGATGTAGCAGCCAAAAAAATTAAGCAAACTTGGTTTACATTAAAAGATGCATAACTCCCCAAAACAAGAGCATAATAGTTCTGTTGTTCTCTGGGGTGTTCTGTTCAGTTCTGGTCCTATAGTTTGGGAAGGACATTGAGAAGCAAGAAAACATCCAGAAGAGGACAACCCAGATTGGTAAAGGACCTTAAGGATCAGTAGAAAGAACTGTTTTGATTTAGCTTGGAGAAGAAGCCACTTAGTAAGGATATGATTGCTGCCTTCAAGTACTTGAAGAAATGTATTCAATTTGTTCTATTTAGTTCCAGAGGGTAGAATACAACCAACAAATAGAAGTTGCAGGAATAATTTTAAATTTGCAAATAAGAAAAATTTCCTAACAACTAGAACTAGTCAAATATGGACCAGGGTGCTTTAGTTGGTAGTGGGTTTCCTCTTGGAAGTCTTTGAGTAGAAATTTAACAGATGTAGCATAGTAGGGATTCCTTTTTGGGTGTAGATTGGATTATAGTTCCTGAGGTTTCTTCCAACCCTAAAACTGTAATTCTGTGAAAATTGTAGTCAACTAAATATTCTCTAATCCATTCTTCAAACAACTGCTTTCTGAAAGCCAGACTATTCCTTTGTCAAAAAACAAAAACAAAAACAAAACAAAACAAAACAAAACTTGAGTGACTCCTTATAGACTCCAGGATAAAGCTAAAACTCATCTAATTGTTGGATGATGATTTCCATGTACATCCACATCAATCTCTTTAGACAACTCCCCCTTCTCTGCCGCATTCTCATTTTTTTTTTTTTTTTTTTTTTGTCTTTCCAGAATTTCATTCTTGAGAACTTACCACTCTTCCTTGTAGAACTTTTGGTCATGACAACCTACCTAGTCTTTTGCTGAACACTTTGGAATCTGGTCTCCTGAAATCAATGTCCAGATTTCCTCTCCTTATCTTTCACAAATGCTAAGACGGAATGATCACCTCTTACAAAAAAAAGCGTCCATCATTTCCATACCAGCAACCAGTTCCTCCTTATAGATGAGAAGCAGATCCAGAATAGAAGTTCCTTCTCTTGGTTCCGCCATCTTTTGAAGAATGAATCTATCATCAAGGCAAGCCAAGATTGTTTGCCCTACCTTAGACGTAAAGAAATCTCCAGGGGATATCCAGATAACTGAAGCCCCTCATCGCTATCACAATCATGCTGCCATTGTCAGCTTGTGATCTGTCTGGCAAACTCTTGATCTGTTTCCTCTTTCTGTTTAGTTGATCTGCAACATTCTCTGTTGACACAACTGTTTCTATTTCCACTTTCATGGATCCTTACCTAAATGCTCTCTGCCATGTTTTCCACAGAATTCTCTGATTCTTTGGTATTATCTCCCTTATCCTACTCACTAGTCAAATTAACATCTCCTAACCACTCTTGACATTCCATTTCCTATTTCTATGGTCTTGCCCTGGCTATCCCTAAAGACTAGAATGCTCTTCTGCCATTTATCTGCCTTTTGGAATCTATCCTTTAAGAATCAGTTCAAGTGCCATCTTCTGGGAGACTTTTCTCATCATTGTCCGATGCCTCCACAAATTATTTTGAATTTGCTTATCTGTGAACATGTTTGTTGCATCATCCCTGAGAGGATGCAAACACCTTGAAGCTTAATTTTTATCTTTTATAACTCCAATGTCTAGCAAAGTGTTCTACAAATAACTAACGTTTTGCATGTTAGCTGAACTAAACTGAATATATCTCTTAAATTCTCATATCCATATTTTAAATAGTGATAATCATAACAACTCACATTTTTATAATTTTTTAAATTTTACAAGATATATTTCCCCACAGTTGCCTTGTGAGGTAGTTAGTATTACCATTTCACATATAAATAAAGTGGTATTACCAGTTTACATATAAATAAACTGAGTCACAGAGGGATAAAGTAGTTCATTCATGGTTACACAATGACAGTCAAAATTCAAACCCATATTTCTAGACTCAAATACAATCATTTTCCTTTACACTAAGCTGCTTCTCACATCAAACATTTCTTTTTAATGGCAGCATTAGAATCTTGTGAAAATATATAATAGAGATACTATTTTGCCTATGTTCTGTCTCCCATATAAGAAAGGATGTCATATTAGGCTAAGAAAGAATTTTTGTATTGTACATAATATCCTCTATCATATATCCAAACCCTGGCTTCATTTTTTGTAAAGTATCCTATAACTATCCATAATGCACAAAGGTGGATCATAAAGTTGAAGATGAAAGGAATCCCACAAACATTATCCAACTCCTCACTTTACAAGTGAGGAACTTGCGGTACAAGAAAGTGAAATGACTTATCTAAGATCACACAGGTAGTAAACATCAATGGTAGACGCTCCTCCCACATGCCATGATAAATATGCTTATTTGACTGGCAAATTTGACAATTTTAAATAAAATATTGATTTTGATTTCCTTATTAGAAATGAACATTTTAGGCTATCTCATGGGGGTTATTACTTACTGACAGAATTTAATACATAAAAAATTTAAATTGTGAGTACTTTCAACTCTGAGAATATATAACAAGCACATTATACATTTTGTTTTCTAATGTGTACAATTTTATTTAAGATGATCTTAATAATGTATAGGTGGTTTATTTACATAGCTTAACGGTAAATAGTGGTTCAATGGATACAGCACTGGACTTGGAATCAGGAAAACCTGAGTTCAAATCTAACTTCAGAAACTTCTTAGCTATATGATCCTGAGCAAACCACTTAACCTCTAAATCCCTGACAAAATGAATCCACTGAAGAAAAATATGGCAAACCAATCCAGTACCTTTGCCAAGGAAACCTTTGCCAAGGAAAGGGTAGGACATGACTGAAACAGCTGAACAAAAATTAACCAGTTTACAATTTTTTTTCATAATTCACAAGGGACAACAGTGGATTTTTGGTTTTTGTTGGGTTCTTGGGGGGGAGGGGTTATACTTAAAAAGAATGCTATAGAAGAAAAGAGCCTTCAGTAATTTTTAACAAATTAAACCCTTTCACCTTAGTCATCCTCTGAAACTGTTAAGTTACTCCCATGTTTAGGGAGAAGTTAAATTTCTCCCCCCCCCCCCTTAAAAAATGGCAAGAACAATAAACCTTTGAGATAAAAATCACAGTTCATTTGTTCTGAACAAAGTGTTTTATTCACTCCTTCAACCATTCATTCAACAAAATTGGCCTTTCTCACGCATTATTGGTTTGGTGATCTCTTATTCGTGAGGTTGGAAATCCTAACTGGTTAAACTTAAAAATGTTAAATGTCCTATCACATTAGATTCCCGCCATCCAAAAATTACATATTCATGCCTATTCAGAACAATTATTCATCCTCTATTCAAATAAAGTATTTTGAGCTGAAGAGGCAAAAAACCTTGTACATGAAAGATGAATTAGGGCTGCTCACTGTAGCAATGGGTAGAACAGCTCTTTGCCTGAATTCCATAAGTTTCTGAATGACAAGGAACACTGATTTGTCTCTCCTACCAATTGTAATTCCTATAAAATTTTTGACCTTGCCTAAAACCCTGGCTTTCACTGATTGACCAACAATAGGTCCCAGGCCAAATCTGACTTAGCCTTAGAGCCTAGTCTCAATTGTTTCTGTTTTGATCAGAAACCCAGAGGGTCTTTTCCTCAGGTAAAACAGCCCCTTTGCTTACCAAGCCTTAATCTCTGAATGGGCGTTTGCCTCAATCAGACTGGTGGCGGTTAAAGACCTCCTTGAAAAGGCCAAGGAGAAAGTGAGGCTGGTAACTCGGTTTCTGTTTCAGCTGAGGTTGCCTCCAAGTGAATGTAAATAGCACTTGTTTCTGTTTTAGCCAAAAACCCCAAGGGTCTTTCCCTGCCAGACTGATATACATATATATTTTTTCTTTTTTTCTGTTTTGTGGTTTGTTTATTTAGATAAGAATGCCTGAATATAATCAGCTAATTAATGGAGAAAATCTTTGCTGGCAGTAACACAATTTTAACTGCACTCGAGGACCAATTTTCAAGATATCTCTATGAATAAAATAACCCTAAAGAATAGAAAATATTATAAATAGACCTTGCAATTTTAAAAGTAATTGAGAGGGCATCAGCGACTATGGACCTACTTTCTTATTTCTCTAAAATCTCTAAAATCTTCATAAGAATGGTCCATGTACCCATTGAAGTCATCCTTGATGAAAATCTGAGAAGAGAACAGAAAAGCTATTGGAGATGATTTTCTATAGAAGTCACATGGTCAAGTGAGTAGGATAGGTGACTTAAGATCTTGCTATGTCTATCATCTGGGTTTCAAAAGAAAAGAAAAGAAAATATTAGGTGCAGTAAAATAAAGTCTTATTTAGCAAGATGCCAGCCACCGATCTAAAAATAATATCTCTATGACTACCATGACTTTTGGAGAGTTGTCTAAAAAGATTAATAAAGATGTAACATGAAATCAACTATTAAAAAAACATGTCTAAAAATAGACAGTACAATTCTTTAAGCAGTACAATTCTTTAAGAACCGTGTCAAGGATGCTAAACTTCAGAAATGAGCTGAGATCGGTGAGAATAGCTAATCCCAGAGGTTTGGTTTTTGTTTGTTTGTTTTAATTATAATCAAGAAAAGAGGAAGGTCACAAACGGGATAGGGGTAGAAGGACAAATCACAGAAAGAAAATAAAACTTTAGTTTTCTTTGCCAAGAAAAAAAAAAGAATAAAAATGGCAATTAGAAAGCTGATAACCAAGGTAAGCAGGAAAACTGTAAGGCAGCACCTAACTCTCCTTGAAGAGTTTAAATCACAAGACCCAGATGACCTGCTGAAAGAATTGATGTGATTTCTATCATTCAGTTGCACAAAGTCAACCAGTTCAGAACTCACATATGCTCTAACACATGTCTCTACATATTTTCCAAAAGAATAACGAAGAGAATTTATGAAATTGTTTGTTAACAATCTAGGTGAACTCTACTTATGGTATTTCCATTATCTAACTTTGCTGGTAACTGTTTTAAAAAAAAAAAAAAAAAAAAAAAAAAAAAAAAAAAAAGTTCAATGTGGCTTGATTTGTCCTTGATGAAGCCAAGGAAGCTTCATGAAACTTCAGAAATTTAGGTTGCAGTCAGATTGTGGACAACTATAAATGTTTGTCCTTTATCCTAGAGACAATAAGTAGCCACTGAAAATTTTTAAACAAGTGAGTAACATGGCTGGATCTCAGCCTTAGGAAAAATATTTTGGCAGCAGTGTGAAAGACAGATTAAAGAGAAAAAAGACTGGAAACAGGACGACCAATTAGGATGCAATTACAATAGCCCACGCAAGAAATGATGAAGACCTGAACCAGGACAGTGGCCAGGTAAGTAGAGCGAAGGGGATAGAAGGAAGGGATGTTGTGCAAAACTATCCATGGTTAATAAAAGGAATTCAAGATTTTAATTCAGAGTTTCAAAAATAGCCTTAGGACATTATGAAGAGTAGAAGGAATGCAATTCTTGACTAAAATGTAGTATTAGAAAGGATTCACTTGTTTTTTGTTCAAAAGAAACAGATTAGATAATCAGGGTGGTACCATATCATTATAAAGTGTATACTTGGTATGGAAATCTACAAACCTGAGGGGAGAAGCTGGGT
Source organism: Sarcophilus harrisii (assembly GCF_902635505.1). Lineage (NCBI taxonomy): Eukaryota > Metazoa > Chordata > Mammalia > Dasyuromorphia > Dasyuridae > Sarcophilus > Sarcophilus harrisii. The sequence continues at coordinate 106,752,986 of NC_045427.1, read as the reverse complement.
GGAGAGCATTTGAGTAAGGATCAAAGGATGGAGGAATAGTAGTGATATTGTGTTAGTATTATGTTATAACTAGAAGGAAAAAAATGTATGAAGAATTCCTAAGGCAAATCACAGAACTGACAGAGACAGAATATGATTCTGGGGTGAGGGGGAGTTCAAATATCCAAACATCCATTAAAGGTATCTTTCTGACACTGAGCAACTGATAAATTCTTACTTGCCTTGTTAAATTCATCTTTCAGAAGGTAGATACTTAAAGAAAATGCTATGTTGAACCTGGTTTTAAATAATTAAAAGGAAGTGGTTGATGAATTAGGGATAAAGATTTGAAAGACTTTAGGACAAAATGGCCAGACCATCTTACAGCTCATTTAGATAGAATGGAATATCTAGCAAAGATTGAGGTGCTCTCTAGACTTTAGGAAAGCAACTTTCATAGAGTTCAGATAAAGAATAAATGGAAGTAGTTTGAGATTCTAAAAGGAAATTCAGCTTAAGAATGAGGGAGATTCTGAAGGAAAATTCAAATTAAATTTTTCTTTTATTTCCTTTGATATTTTGTAATTTATTTTGATGAGGAAGAACTGTCTAAAGGAACTCATGGGGCTCCACATCAAAGAATTGATAGTTCTTAAGATCCATAGAGAAGATAGAATAAAGGAGATATAATTGAGGACAATTTTTTTTTAAGTAGCACAATCCTATTATATATATATATATATATATATATATATATATATATATATATATATATATATATATAGTAGTATCAGAAAGACTCAATCCCAGGATGAACCAAAGTTTTGATATCAGGACAACAAAAATGACTTTATGGAAAAAGAGAAAGGAAAAAAGGCTACAGCTTGGGTATGACATGGTAAGGAGAAGACAAAGCTACTGAACTTCTTTTTCTTCTCTTTTCTGTACCAAAAAAAAAAAAAAAAAAAAAAAACTTGGCCTGAAGCAAAAAGAATTAAAATGAAACTAAAACTCATCGTGAGGAGATGACAAGATGACATCTAGCTACTGTCATTAAGTTAAAGTCTTCAGATCCCAAAAAGTGGATCTTCCAAGGTAATGGCAGAATTTACATGTGGCCAAAACCATTGATGCTGAAGAATAGCAGAACTGTCATAGACTTGGAGATGGGCAAACATCCAACTTCTTTAAAAGGAAAAGAAAGTGGATTTTTCAAACTATGGGCTGGTAAGCTTGACTCCAATTCCTGGAAAAATCATAAAGAGGTGATTGTGAAAATTTAGAAAGGGGAGTAGTGATTCACTATGAGCTAGCATGGGTTAGTTAAGAGCAAGTTGGAGCAGAGTGACTTCATCTATTTTTTACTACTTTGATAGATGAGGCAAATTTCACAAACATGATTTTTTTTAAGCAAGGCATGACATAATGCCTCACAATTGCCTTATAAGACAAAATGAAGAAATGTGAGTTAGATGATAATAAGTGAATCAATAGAAATCTGAAGAAGTTCTCTAAGTAGAATATTGAAGATTTCTGACCATGGCCCAGTCTGTCAATATTTTTATCTAGCACTGTAATTGATGTCATGCAATATTTGAAATATCGATGATAGTAACCATCATCAAATTGTATCATATATAGGAATTAGACAATTCTGCAACCCCCTGGAACCTTCATTTAAATTGAATGGGATTAGAGACTATCTCTTCCCATTTGTACCTAACCAAGCATGCCCTCTATGTAACATATCTGACAAATTGTCATCTGGCCTTTCCTTAAGGACTTTTAATTAAGGGGAACAGGGCAGGTGGGGATATAGGGAGGTTGGTTTAGGTTCAACATAAAGAAAAGGCCTCTAGTAGTATGCCTCAAGAACCTGTACTTGGCCCTGTATTATTTATCATTTTTATCCAAAAAAAAAAAAAAATTGGGTAATCGTCTAGTTGTCAGACATAAAAACTTTCAAATAACATGACGCAGAGGCAATAATTAACCTACTAAATGAAAATTGGGAGTCAGATTTGATACATTAGAACATTGGACCAGGCCTAATGGAATTAAATTTCTTGGGGATAAATTTAGGATCTTTCATTTAAGCTCAAAAAAAATTCACCATACAAATTTAACCAACAATTTGTTTGAAAAAGATCCAATGGTTATAGTGTAACACAAACTCTCTAGGATTCAGCAGGATACTGACAGAAAAGAAAACAAAGGAAATCAAAGTACATATAGGAGAGGCATAAAGTCCAGGACTAAGAAGATGATAATTAAACCATATTTAAGATGTCAGGGTTTTTTTTTAGCTCTGGGAACCCTATTGTAGAAAGGACATTGATCAATTAAAGAGTAATCTGAAGAGAGTCACCAGAATTATTACATGGCCTTAAATTCATGACAAAAGAGAACTAGATCAGAGAAATGGGCATGTTTAGCTCAGAGAGGGACATGATAGCTAACTGTTATGTGGAAGAGGATTTAGGGGCAATGGGTAGAACCTATAACAACATGACAAATATTAGAGGGGCTTACAGAAAATTGGTACATTGCCTCCAAATGTTGGTTGAGTCATGAATTGATTTAGTCATTCTGCCCAAAATGTCATTAGACTGTGCATACCCTTTTGACCCAGATATACAACTGGTGAGTCTGTATTCCCAAAGAGATCCAAGAAAAAGATCTATATGTATAAAAATATTACTAGGAGCGACTTTCATATCAGTCAAAAGATTGTAAACTGAAGGGCTGTCCTCCTACTGGGGAATGGCTAGACAAATTATGGTACATGCATATATGGGATATTATCATGCCATACATAAGATATGTCAAAATGAACTATTTTGGAGCAAGCTGGAAAGACCTGCTTGAACTGCTACAGGGAGAAGTGACAAGCTTCAGAGAGACTCAAAGGATGACAACCTTGTAGAAAAAAACAACTTTGAAAGAATTCTGATTTCTCAAAGGCAAACTTTGAATCCAGAAGACTTAAAAAAAAAAAAAAAGGCATGCTACTAATCTCATGCCAGAGACATGGTGAACTCAAAGAGAAACACATATTTTGGGGGCATAGCCAATGTGGGAATTTCTTTTGCTGGATTATACATATAACGAGGGGAGGGGTTAGTGGAGGGATGGGGTACAGCATTGTTTGTTTTGAGAGATTCTATTTGGCAGGAGTAGAGGGTAGAACATATAAATATATATAAAAATAAATATATTTATTTATTAAAATAAAAAGAAACTGCAGATTCAAATTTTAGCTTGATAAAAATTTCCTAACAACTAGATCCATCAAAAATGGAGTGTAGGTCCTAGAAGGCCCCCCTTCATTAAAAGTCCCTAAGAAAAAGCCAGATGACAGCTTGTCAGATTTGTATAGAGGGGATGCTTGGTTAAGTACAAATGGGAAATAGCCTCTAATCCCATTCAATTTAGGTTTCTGTATATATTAGAGGTTGGATTAAGCCCCTGTTAGGGGAACTCACTTCCTCTATTATTCCCAGACTCTAGTTCCGATCACTTTCTCATTTGCCCCATCCCAATGGACATTCCCTATTTCTTTTCAAATCTAGACATGTAAATAAATTTGGATTTGATGTAAGGAAATATTTCCTGATAATTCAGAACTGTCCCAAAGTGGAAAAAAGTGGATGCTTGTGGAGAGGAGAGCAACGGTGGCAGAGTGGATAGAGTATCTGGCGTAGAGAGAAAAACTCATTTTCCTGAGCTCAAATCTGGTCTCAGGTATTCACTAGCTATATGATACTGGGCAAATCATTTAATACTGTTTGCCCCAGTTCTTTATCTATAAAATGAGCTGGAGAAAGAAAAGGCAAACCATTCTAGTATTTCCTCCTAGAAAATCCCAAATGGCATCATGAAGAGGCAAATACAACTGTAAAAAGACTAACCAACAACAACAAAAGTGAGAAGCTAGTGAATGAACCATCTCTGGAGGTTTTCAAGTTGAAGATGGATGACCTCTTGAGGGCATTGTTGTGAGAATCATATCTGAAGGATCATAATGAATTGTGACAGATTCTATTCAATTTATACTTCCATAGTTCTTTTCTGAAAATCAGATGTATAATAACAATAATGATGATGATGATAGCTAGCATTTATATTCTATGTGGCAGGCACTGTTCTATTATTATCCATTTAGTATTATCTCGTACAATTTGGAACTATGCCCCAAAAGCCAGCAATACCATTACTGGGTCTGTACCTCAAAGAGAACAAAGAAAAAGAATATTTATAGCAGCTCTTTTTGTAGTGAAAAGAATTACAAAATGAGAGGATGTACATCAACTGAGGAATGGGTAAGCAAGTTATATACTATAACTATAAAAAATGATGAGCAGGATAATTTTAGATAAATGTGGAAAGGCTTATATGAACTAATACAAAATGAAGTAAACAGAACCAGGAGAATATTGTATACAATAACAGCAATATTATGACAATGATCAAGTGTGAAAGACTAAGCTACTCTGATCAGTATAATAATCTACACTAAGTCCAAAGGACTTATGATGAAAAATTCTATCCCACCTCCAGAGGGAGAACTAATGAACCTTGAGTACAGATGGAACCATACTGTTTTCACTTCATTTTTTCATGCTCTGTGTGTTTGTGTGTGTGTGTGTGTGTGTGTGTGTATGTGTGAATATCATTATTATAGAAATAGTCTTTGCATGACTTTACACAAATAATTGATAACATATTGCTTTGCCTTCTCAATGAGGAGAGAAGGGGCTGGGAGAAGGGAGAGAATTTAGAACTTGAAATTTTAAGAGTAAATGTTAAATAAGGTGATTCAGGCCAACTGCACTAGACTTGTAATGGAGAGAGCCATTTGCATCCAGAAAGAAGACTATAGGGACTGAATGTGGATCACAACATAGTATTTTCACCTTGGCTGTTGTTTGCTTGCTTTTTGTTTTCTTCCTCTTTTTTTCTTCTATTAGATCTGATTTTCCTTATGTAGAATGATGATTGTAGAAACATGCATAGAAGAATTGAGCATATTTAACAAATATTGGATTGCTTGCTATCTAAGGGAGGGGGAGAGGTGAGGGAGAAAAATTTGGAACACAAAGTTTTGCATGGGTGAATGTTGCAGACTATTTTTGCATTTATTAAAAAATTAAAAGTTATTATGTTTAAAATTAAAATTGTTAAAATGAATAAATTATAATTATTAAAACAAGCAAGTATCTCATTTGATCTTCACAAAGCACACTGAGAAGAAGGTGCTATTATTATCTCCATTTTACAGATAAGGAAAGTGAAGCAAACCCATTATTAATAATTTTCTGAAGCTGGATTTAAACTCAGGTATCTTGACTCCAGACCTAATGTTCTATTCACTACATTATCTAACTGTCCTATGCTATTAACTAGTACACAGAATTAAACTACCCACTAATTGACTCCAGGAAATTTTTATTCAAAGCTAAACATGCAAATCACCACTTTTTAATAAAGTGGGAAAGGAGCCAAAGCATGAGGAACTGCTTTAATAAATACAAACAAGTTAAGGTAAAACATTCAATAAGCATTTCTTAAGAACCTACCACATATAAGGGAGAGAAAATGTACATGGCTACTGTGCTAAGCTAAAAAGAAAGCCAAAAATACAATCCCTGCCTTCCAGGAGCTCAAAATCTAATATTAGCAGTTATAACCATTTAGAGAAAAAAGTGAAAGAAAAAAACTAAGACTACAACTTTAGCATTTTTGGATCACCAAATTAATCAACTAACACATAGTAAGTGCTTAATGTGTGCCAGGTACTTTATCTCATTGCCCTGAAGGGATTTTGCTTCAAAGATGTTTTTCTTAAATTCCGAAAGAATGTTTTAGGGTTGTTCTTTGTAAAGGATGTTGAAATTCCCGAATAGGCAAACAGTCTTCTGTTCTATCATGTGAGAAATAGAACCAATGACCTCTTCCAGATCTGAAAAAGAATAGTTTTCTGCAGGTTCACCACTCCCATCTCTATTTTATAATTTCAGATTGCCTTCAATGCTATGTGAGTCTATTAGCAGAATTCCATAGCAGCAATGGATGCAAAATGTTCTTGGATCTGGAAGATTCCTCAGAGATTATCTTGTTCAGCCTTCTCCCACACTTTTTGGCTTTTAAGAGAAAAGGGCTGACCCATTTTATATAATCTTGGTGTACCTGGTAACTTTTCTTCACAGGAAACTGGACCAGCAAATGTATAAGGTATAACCATGACTCTTCTCAACTTTCACTTTAATACTTACTGAATAGTTTGAGAAGAAGGTTTTTTTTTTTTTTATGGGGGTGTTTTTTTTGGTGGGAGGGGGGAGATATTTTTTCTGCTGGCTTTCCTGAATGCATGAACATTTTAGAAGGTTGATTGATCTCTGGATGACCTATAACTTATTGTATTTTTTGTCAGCTGATCTTATTTAATTCAGTACTTGTCATTAGTTGCAACTTTACCTTTTCATATCATTGAGCAATCAATATAGACAAGAGCAATGAAACTATATATATATATTTTTTTAATTTAATAGCCTTTTATTTACAGGATATATACATGGGTAACTTTACAGCATTAACAATTGCCAAACCTCTTGTTCCAATTTTTCACCTCTTACCCCCCCACACCCCCTCCCCTAGATGGCAGGATGACCAGTAGATGTTAAATATATTAAAATATAAATTAGATACACAATAAGTATACCTGACCAAAACGTTATTTTGCTGTAGAAAAAGAATCAGACTCTGAAATATTGTACAATTAGCTTGTGAAGGAAATCAAAAATGCAGGTGTGCATAAATATAGGGATTAGAATTCAATGTAATGGTTTTAGTCATCTCCCAGAGTTCTTTTCTGGGCATAGCTAGTTCAGTTCATTACTGCTCCATTAGAAATGATTTGGTTGATCTCGTTGCTGAGGAGGGCCTGATCCATCAGAACTGGTCATCATATAGTATTGTTGCTAAAGTATATAATGATCTCCTGGTCCTGCTCATTTCACTCAGCATCAGTTCATGTAAGTCTCTCCAGGCCTTTCTGAAATTATCCTGTTGGTCATTTCTTTTTTTTTTTTTTTAATTTTATTTTTTTTTTTTTAATTTAATAGCCTTTAATTTACAGGATATATACATGGGTAACTTTACAGCATTAACAATTGCCAAACCTCTTGTTCCAATTTTCACCTCTTACCCCCACCCTCCCTAAATGGCAGGATGACCATTAGATGTTAAATATATTAAAATATAACTTAGATACACAATAAGTATACATGACCAAAACATTATTTTGCTGTACAAAAGAATCAGACTCTGAATTATTGTACAATTAGCTTGTGAAGGAAATCAAAGATGCAGGTTGCATAAATATAGGGACTGGGAATTCAATGTAATGGTTTTAGTCATCTCCCAGAGTTCTTTTTCTGGGTATAGCTAGTTCAGTTCATTACTGCTCCATTAGAAATGATTTGGTTGATCAACGTTGCTGAGGATGGCCTGATCCATCAGGACTGGTCATCATCTAGTATTGTTGTTGAAGTATATAATGATCTCCTGGTCCTGCTCATTTCACTTAGCATCAGTTCGTGTAAGTCTCTCCAGGCCTTTCTGAAATCATCCTGTTGGTCATTTCTTACAGAACAGTAATATTCCATAATTTTCATATACCACAATTTATTCAGCCATTCTCCAACTGATGGACATCCATTCAGTTTCCAGTTTCTAGCCACTACAAAAAGGGCTGCCACAAACATTCGTGCACATACAGGTCCCTTTCCCTTCTTTATAATCTCTTTGGGATATAATCCCAGTAGTAACACTGCTGGATCAAAGGGTATGCACAGTTTGATAACTTTTTGAGCATAGTTCCAAACTACTCTCCAAAATGGTTGGATTCGTTCACAACTCCCTGTTGGTCATTTCTTACAGAACAGTAATATTCCATAATTTAATGAAACTATATTTTTAAAAAATATCCTATCACAGATATTTGCACACTAAAAAAATCTATCTGCTACAGTTTTCCAGAATTTTCAGGCAGACTATAGTCCTTGAAATTTCATTCCAGTGTTCAAGGTAGTATTTTTTTTTTTTACCTATATAAGTTCCAAGGAATCTGAACTTATCTACCTGCCACATATACCTTGCTCAGCAGAGCTGTATTGCAAATCCTGCTGTCCATGTCTTAACTTGAACATCTTGTACTCACTGTACAAGCCTAAGGTGATGATCTCAATATTCAGGGTGTATTAGTTGTAGGGGGTGGGAGAATGCCAGCTAAGTACACCACTGACAGCTTCTACTTTGGAAGACCTGACTGTTTTCAAATCCTAATAACCAGGAGCCCCATCTTATCCTTTAATTAGAATAATAGTTTATCTTGTCCATTGAAACGTCAAGGACATCCTTAATGAGAAATGAAAATGGAAGAGGAAAGCTTTGCAAAAAAAAAAAGTTTTATAGCAAACAACATTTTTACAGTTATATATTGAACTGAAAGGTGTATAAAGGATTGTTTATTAACTATTTAAAAAGCAATTGATTAATAGAATCCAATGTTGCTTTCTTTTTTCCTCCCATCTCTTTCTTTAAATGCTTCTTTCTCCAGCATGTTGTCTCTCATTCACATATGTCAAAATAATAAAAAAAATTCTGTGGAAGATATTATAGCGATAGTGACTTTTTATTTTTTTTATTATAGCTTTTTATTTACAAAACATATGCATGGGTAATTTTTCAACACTGACCCTTGCAAAACCTTCTTTTCCAAATTTTCCCCTCCTTCCCCCTATCCCCTTCCCTAGATGGCAAGTATTCCAATACATGTTAAAATATATGTTAAATCCAATATATGTATACATATTCATACAGTTTTCCTGCTGCACAAGAAAAATCAGATCTAGAAAGGAAAAAAAAAAATCTGAGAAGGAAAACAAAAATGCAAGCAAAAAACCCAGAAAGGGTAAAAATGCTATGTTGTGGTCCACACTCAGTTCCCACAGTCCTCTCCCTGACTGTAGATGGCTCTTTTAATTACTGAACAATTGGAACTGGTTTGAATCTTTTCATTGTTGAAGAGAGTCACATCCATCAGAAATGATCATTGTATAGTCTTGTTGTTGCTGTGTATAATGATCTGGTTCTGCTCATTTCACTCAGCATCAGTTCATATAAGTCTCTCCAGGCTTCTCTGAAATCATCCTGCTGGTCATTTCTTACAGAACAATAATATTCCATAACATTCATAAACCATAATTTATTCAGCCATTCTCCAATTGATGGGCATCCACTCGGTTTCCAGTTTCTAGCTACCACAAAAAGGACTGCCACAAATATTTCTTTTTAATTTAATAGCCTTTTATTTACAGGATATATACATGGGTAACTTTACAGCATTAACAATTGCCAAACCTCTTGTTCCAATTTTTCACCTCTTACCCCCCACTCTCTCCCCCAGATGGCAGGATGACCAGTAGATGTTAAATATATTTAAATATAAATTAGATACACAATAAGTATACATGACCAAACCGTTATTTTGCTGTACAAAAAGAATCAGACTCTGAAATATGCCACAAATATTTTTGCACAGGTGGGTCCCTTCCTCTCCTTTAAGATCTCTCTAGGATATAAGCCCAGTAGTAACATTGCTGGGTCAAAAGGTATGCACAGTTTGATAACTTTTTGAATAGAGTTCCACATTGCGCTCCAGAATGGTTGCATTTGTTCACAGTTGCACCAACAATATATCAGTTTCCTAGTTTTCCTACATCCCCTCCAACACTTGTTATAATCTTTTCCTGTCATCTTAACCAATCTGACAGATGTGTAATGGTATCTCAGAGTTGTGACATATTTATTAATCTTAAACAAAGCATACACAAAAACCCCCACAGATACATATTGGTTTACCAAAGATGTTTACCACTCATATTAAATGCAGAAACCAAATAGAATATGGAATCGCTATAGTTGTTGAGTTCTTCCAGATGTTTTTGCCTGAAAATAGCTCTTTACTTATAAATATTTTGTGTGACTGTAGATTCTCTATAGTTACTAAAATCCTTACTCCTATTTACAGATGGCATTTTGCTTGGTCAAGTTTTTTAATGAAAGAGATAGATAGATAGATAAATGAACATTTATCAAGATATGGGGATATGGAAAAGAGGCAAAAGACAGTCTTTCCCTTCAAGAAACTTGTAGTCTAATGAAAGAGATAATGTGTAAACAAATAAATGCAAAACAAATCCATATATATGATAAATAGGAAATAATTGAAAGATAGAAAATATTAGATTCAAAAGGGGTTGAGGAAGGCTTCCTGTAGAAGGTGAAATTTTTGTTGATACCTAAAGGAAGCAAGAGAAATCAATAGTTGAAGGGGAGAAAGGCGAGCATAACATGCATGGAGGGGAGAGGAGCAGTCAGAAAATAAAATGCCCAGAGTTGAGAGATTTTGTTTATGGAGTATTTTGTTTATGGAATTTTCAGAAAGTCTGGCAATATACAAAGAAGCAATAAAAGGTGGGATGAGAATGGCAAAACCAAGCAGAGCAGCTGATGGAAAATAAGAAACTAATTAGAGTTACCTTAGAAGGTATCTGTAAGTACTCAAAAACGTTTCTGCCTATTAACACGAGAAAGACCAAGCTGACAGAATGACCATTGTCTAAATTTCAAAATGCATTTGGATGATACTTAGGACATCTAGGCTAGAGCATAAGATAATTTATGTCCAGAATTGAAAAGACGAATAAGAGTGAACTGGATTATGTTCAGAAGCAACAGACCTCTTTTATTAATCCCAAGCTTCCTATGAAATTCTTTTCAATATTAAAATTGAACAGTGTTGCTATATGGTAGCAAGACAGAACCTGCTGCCTCTGAAGAACTAAAAAATGAATCTCACACTGAGGACAACAGAGAGACATATACAGCAGGCTGCAACATATAACTAATGAGCAACTCTGAAGGACAAGAAGGGACTTCATCAAAAAACTATGATATAAAAATGGACTGGTTATGGGACAATTGCAAAAGCTGACAAGCAGTGTTCAAATAATACCTTTATGATATCAAGAGACAGCAGAGAAGGCTTCCAGCACATGGAGTGGATCTCCTATGGGGAACTTTTGAGAGGACATGGGCAAAGGGTGGGCAGGCATGAATGTAATGTGATCAGCATTTTTAGAGGGACTCCTCAACCAGTGAGATCACAGACCACTTTGAATAAGTCCCACGTACATACCACATACCAGAACATACCAGATATCTATATCTATATATAGATATATATATACCAACAGGTTCTGGGACAAAAGTGAAAAAGTCCTTGCCCTCAAGGAGCTTATATTCTAAAAACATGCAGATATATAAGCATATACAGAGTATATGCAAGATAACATTGGACAGAAAGGTAGTAGCTGAAGCAACAAGGAAAAGTCTTGTGTAAAATATGGCACTGATTCTGAGTCTCTAAGAAAAGCAGGGGCTCCAAGAGGCAGAAGTAAAGGAAAATTCTAGGCATGGGGGGGAGAGCAGCCAATGCAAAGACAGAGAATGGAAGATTGAGCATCATGTGTAAAGAACAGCAAGGAAGCAAATATGGCTGGATTGTAGAATATGGAGAGGAGGATGATTTGTAAGTGGGCTGGAAAGGTCAGTTGGGGCAGCTTGTGAAAAGATTGCAGTGCTAAACACAGTTGTTTCTGTTAAGATCTGAAAGATAAAAAGGGAAACCCAGGATCTTACTGAATTGGAGAAAGAGAGAGAGTAACATAATCAAACCCAACCTTTAGGAAAATCCCTTTGATGGTTTTTTGGAGGATGGACTGGAGAGCCAAGAGACTAGAAGTAGGAAGATCAATGAAAAGACTGCTGCAATAGAATAGATAAAAGTGAATAAGGGCCTAAACTAGAGGGGTAGCTGTATAATTGGAAAGAAGGTCATGATTAATGGCGGTAGAAATGAAGAGGTTTGGCAATTTATTGGATAGGTGAAGTAAAGATGAAGAGCTGAGGATGTCATTAAGTTTACAAATTTGGATGACTAAAAGAATGGTGATGTCCTCAACAAAAACAGGGGAGTTTAGAAATGGGGCAAGTTTTAGGAGAAAGAAGAAGAATTATATTTGGACATGTTGAATTTGAAGTGCTGATGGGACACCAAGTTTGAAATTTCTGATAGTCAATTATTGAAACCAGGCTGGAACTCAAAAGACAGACTAGGGCTGAATAAAGAAATTTGGAATCACTTGATAGAGAAGATAATTAAATCCATGAGAGGTGATGAACTGGGGTGGTTACCAATTGATAGAGGAAAGAGAAGAGAGGTTTTTCTCTTCATTCTTTTATTGATGATTTCCTTGTCATCCAAGTCTTGTTCAGGATAGCCATCAGCAGGTCATCTTCCTTCCTTTGTATGGCCATCACCTATTTCCCAATGGAGTGGCCAGGTAGAAAGAATAGCATAGCTATTCACACTTAGATAAATCACCAACTACAAGCCTTCTGTTGAGTTGAAGGATTATCAGAAAGTTGTAAACCTTGCCAGAGAAGGCAATGGGTGCACTAGGTGACATTGAGCAATGGATAGAGTACTGAGCCTGAAGTCAGGAAAAGCTGAATTTAAATCTGATCTTAAACACTTACTAGCTATGTGACCTTGTGCAAGTCAACTTCTGTCTGCCTCAGTTTCCTCAACTGTAATCAAAGAGGGAAAAGGACCCACATATAGAAAAATATTTGTAGCAGCTCTTTTTTTTTTTATGGTGGCAAAGAATTGGAAATGAGAGGAAGCCCATTAATTGAGGAATGGCTAAATAAATTGTGGTATATTCATGTAATGGAATAATATTGAACTATAAGAAATGATGAACAGATAGATTTCCAAAAAACCTGGAAAGACTTACACAAATTTATGCTAAGTGAAATGAACAGAATCAGGAGAACATTGTATACAAACAGCAACATTCTATGATAATAAACTATGATAGACTTAGCTCTTCTCAGCAATAAAATAATGCAAGTTCCAAAAGACTTATGATGGAAACTGTTATCCACTTCCACAGAAAGAGCCAAAGAAACTGAATGCAGATTGAAATACACTATTTTCACTTTTTTTGTTGCTTTTTCTTTCTTGTATTTTTTCCCTTTTCTTCTGATCCTTCTTTCCCAATATGACTAATGTGAAAATATGATTAGTATTATTGTTCATGTATAACTTATATCAGATTGCTTGCTTGCTGTCTTGGGGAGGTAGGAAGGGAGGAAAGATAGGAAAAGAACTGGAAGTCAGAATCTTATAAAAGGGGAATGTTGAAAACTATTTTCACATGAAATTGGGAAAAATAAATATATTAAGTGAGAGGGAATGAAAAATAAAATCATTTAAAAAATAAAATGAAATAATACCACTTAAGAATCAATCTCTCTCTCTCTCTCTCTCTCTCTCTCACATACACACACACACACACACACACACACACACACACACACACACACACAATATCTACTGTGTCAAATGGGATGGAAAATCATTCTCCAATGGTGAGAGCCCAGGATTGGGCCCAGTCAGCTCTGTTGTGGGATTTTTCAAAAGTGTATTCAACAGTATGGGAAGAGAAACAGATATTTCAGTGATGGAAGGATAAAGGAACAAAGGATCTGAGAGTAAAGGATATTGTAAAGAATATTGTAGAGTTGAACAGGCATACTAATGGGTCAAAACTGGAAAAGAAGAGTACCTTGTAGGCACAATAGATAGAGTACTGACCCTGGAATCAGGAGAATATGAATTCAAAGCTGACCTCAGCCATTTAACTAGGTATATAACCCTGAGCAAATAACCCCAACTGCCAAAAAACAAAACAAACAAACAAACAAAAAAAAAAAAAAACTGGCAAGGAAGGAGAATTTGAATATAGAGGGATTGGAGGTCTCTGAGTGAGGATGAAGTAATACAAAAAGGAAGGCAAAAAACCCCCAAGTCCCTGTTCTGGACAGTCTAATGTAAAAGCCAAAAGTAAACAATTATATATAAATTAAATATACATATGTACAGACACATATCTACACAATGCACAAACATACACATACATGTGCATGTACAAGCATATGTATATATGCATGTGTGTGTGCATGTTAAATTGGGATGGGGGTAATCTCAAATGGAAAGTACTAAGGACAAGGAAAACTGGAAAAGCTGGAAAGATTTCTTGCAGAAGGTAGAATTTTGATTGAAACTTGAAAGAAGTCAGGAAAGGCAGGAAACAGAGAAGAAGATGGAGAGTGTTCTAGGTATGGGGGACAATCAGGGAAAATGGCTGGAGTCATAAGATGGAGTATAATATGTGAGAAACAGCAAAAGAGATGTGTCAGTAGAGTGCAGAGGATGTGGAGGTGTAAAAAGGCTAGAAAGATAAGAATGGGGCAGGTTGTAATGGGCTTCAAAAGCCAAATAAAAGAATTTTACATTTTATTCTGGAGGCAAAAGTTTGGCACCTTTGAGATGATTGAATAGGGGAGTGGTTATATGACATAATCAAATTGCACTTTAGGAAGAACAATTTGATAGCTGAATAGAATGCAGTGGAGAAAGATTTGAGGACTGAAGGCCACTCAACAAATTATTGCAATAGTCCAGGAGTAAGATGAAAAGAGACTATACTAAATGGTTATAGTGTCAGAGGTAAAAAGGTATACATGTTATGAAGTTAGAAATAATGGGACTTATTAGGTAATAGATTGGATATAGGTATGGGGGGTGAGAAACAGGGAGGAGTAGAGAATGACAGATAGATTGAGTAACTGGGAGAATGGTGGTACTCTTGATAGTACAACAGAAGAAGTGGGGGGGAGGGAAGAGAATGATTTCAGTTTTGAATACATAGAGTTTAAGATATCTTCAGGGTATCCAGTTTGATATATGCAATTGCAATTGGAGATATGAGACTGGAGGCTGGGAGACAGATTAGAACTGGAGTCATTTGCATAGTAAAAATAATTGAAAGTGATGAGATCACCAAATGAAATAGTAAAAAAAGATACAGGAAAAGTGCATAAGATACAGACTTGGAGGATCACTCCCCCAGCCCCCAATATGTTATCTAGAAGAAAAGAAAAGAGAAAGAACAATCAATCGATAGGCAGAAGAGAATACCACAAAAACCTAGAAAATGTCAAGAAAAGGATCATTGACCCACGTCAACAATTATAGCGAAATCAAGAAATGTAAGGATTGGAAAAATCCACTAGATTTGGCAATTAAGAGATCACTGGAAACTTTGGAGAGAGCAAGTTAAGCTGAATATTGAAATTCAATACTATACTAGAAAAAATTAAGAAGAGAGTAAGTAAAAGGAAAGAAAGTAGAAACATCAATTATAAATCAACTCAAATCTAACTGTGAAATAGAGGAGAGCTATAGGGTGAGTTCAGGTAGGGATAAATAGATGAAAACAGGGGATTTTGAGGATATAGGAGACATGAACATGTTTTTAGGCAGTAGAGAAGGAGCCAGTATGCAGGTAGTTATTGGAGATTAGTGAAAAGTGTAGAGATCTATTGGAAAAGGCAGGATGCAATGCAATGAAAAATAAATTCCAGAGAAATAAGGCATAGAAAGAGATAGAATGATTTGAAATTATAATCAGATAAAAGAATTTCAGTGTTTATTTTCATGTTTGGTTGTGGACCATTTAAGAGTGATGATAAGATCAATATTTAGTTGAAATGGATTATAGAAGTAGGTCACAGTGGATGAGTAGTTTGAGGATCCATCCAGACAGTGTATTTGAGTGAACATCAACATATATGTATGTGTGTATGTATATGTATGTGCGTGTGTTTATACATTCTATAATATAGGGCCAGGAGTAGAGATGTAAAGGTAAACTTTGAACTAGGCATTAAACTTATTGAGAAAGGAAGAAATCCTGATCACAGTCATCAGGATGGACATTTGAATGGAGTGAAAGTGAAAAGGGAAGAGGCTGCTTAGGAATGATGGTAGATGGGGAATATGGAAATGACAAAAAGGTGCAATCAGTATTGTACTAGAAAGGATGACCTCAGATTTGTTGTCATCTGAGGGCTGCTAGGTGTCAGTTGAGTGCTAGAAGTTTGTGGATGATTTAATAGTAGATAGATGAGAGAGAGAGAGTGAGAGAGAGTGAGAGAAAGAGAGAGAGAGAGAGAGAGAGTTAAAGGGGTGGGCACATACTGAGTTGTACACTGGAGGAATAGGAATAGGTTTGATGTGGATGGAAATAAGAGAGTGGGCAGGAGGGGATAGAGAGGTAAGTAAACTATTTATCTTTAGATAATCAGAGCCTCATTATTACTGGAATTAGGAGATGATGAGATTTTATTAACAATTGGAATGAATCTAGGCAGAATATCAGTTTAAAAGACTCTGTAAATAGCTATGTTGATGAAGGCAAGTGATCAGACTGAGGTCACAGCTCCACCTCATAGTATTGGTCTCTGGCACTATTAGGTCTCTTAGTTCTCCACCCAGTAAAATGGCCTGGTATTTCCTCACCTAGATCCACCCAGTGAAATGTGACCTGGTTTTATTCTATGACCAAAGTCAACAACCTTGACCACTTCTGATGCTACATATTGTACTTTAAAAAAAAAATTGTATTGATCATTTTTGTTTTTACATTATCTTCATTTGTCAAAAAAATTTCTCCTTCATTTCCCTAGAGAACCATCTCTCATAAAAATAGCTTTAAAACAATTTAGCAAAACTAATCAACATATCAGCCAAATAGTATTCATATTGGATTTTGTTTAATTATAATTAATGATTAATTAGTTATGGGCAAGGCACAATAACATGAATGATCCAGAACACTAACATTTTAATGGTTTCTATTTGGTTTTAGAAATACATCATGTCTTATTTATATATTTAAACTCATTAAGTTTTGATTTAGCTAATAATAGTTTTGGAAACTTTCAACAGGACTTTTTATTTCTCGGGGAAACCAGTTTGACACCTGAACTGATCTGTTATCTCTTACTTTTGAGAATGGTCAGCCCAATTCTTTTTCCCATCATAGATTTTATTGCTGATATCCTTTCTGCCCCCAAAATGTAAGTTTACAATAGAAATATGTTGCAGTCCTTGGAGTTATGAAGACCTGGATTTAAGTGCCAAACTGGACAGTTGGCACTTGGTTTCTCAGCATCCCAGATGTACAGGTGCATTGATGTTCAAAGAGGTCTAGTGCGACTGTGAGGGTTCTCTTTTCAGAGCTCCTCATCCACTTTTGATGTCCATCTGGCACTCAACTCTCACCTGTGGCTCCTAGAAGTCGTAGCATGCACAGTGGCCACACCCTGGTTAAAAAAAAACAAAAACTTTCTTAGCAGACAGGCTAAACCAGGTTGAGGGTAACCAGCAAGCCACAAACCTATTGGTGAGGGTTTGTTTTTTTTTTTGGTGGGGGGGGAAGAGGGAGGATGTCTACCCCAAGCATGTAAAGACATCCCTAGGTAGAATGGACAGATTAGGACAATTTGTTCTAATGCTCTTGCAGCAAACTAAAGCAGATGCTGGGGAGCTCTTAGAGTTTAGTCAGACATTAAAGACACCAAGATTATCCACTGCATCCAGGGCTATCACCATTCACCTTGACTCTTGGCTTGCCTCACTGGGTGACTCTGGAAGAGAGAGTG
The DNA here is from genome assembly GCF_902635505.1 of Sarcophilus harrisii. Taxonomy (NCBI): domain Eukaryota; kingdom Metazoa; phylum Chordata; class Mammalia; order Dasyuromorphia; family Dasyuridae; genus Sarcophilus; species Sarcophilus harrisii. The sequence goes on along the minus strand of NC_045427.1, from coordinate 106,735,304 downwards.
AAGCTGATGATATTGTGCAACTCTGCGTCACTGAAATTCAACTCAGGAAGGAGTCCAGATATCACCCTGTGATGTCATCGGTCCTCTATTAAAACAAAGGACAAAAAACCAGTCAATCGCAGGGCAGGTACTAATCTGCCTTGGTAGAATGAGTTTCCTATAACAATGAATTCCTATCTGGTATGATAATAGTAACATTAACAACCACCACTATCACCATGATGATAATAATTTGCATTAATTGAGCACACAGGCTAAGAGCAGAGTGATAAGCAGAAATGAACTTAAAACTCAAAACTATTGCAGATTATCCACAAAGTAGATAATCTAAGCTTGAATAATTGAGAATTTGCTATATTTGAACATGTTAACAATATATTATACATATTCTACTATTTGAGAAATAATATATGAAAAACAAGATAAACTCAAACTTAAATTTACTAAAGACTGCACAAATGACTATAAATTTAATTGATCTTTGCTATATAGAATGAATAAAAATAATAAAAATAAAATGTACACATGTATATACACACACACACACACATATATATATATATATATATATATATATACACACACATACAAAAAACCCCCACCCACATTACATATATATATATATATATTTATTGGGGGGGGGGGGGTTTGTTGCTATGGGGACTTCCCAGTTCAGTTCAGAGGAAAGAATACTGAACCATGGAAAACACATTGAATCTTAGGGCCTGATTTCAAATCATTGCTCTACCATTTATGGCCTTTGATTCTGAGCTTTCTCTCTTTAGATCCTGGTCTCTTCATCTAAAAAATGAGAGGTTGGACTAAATGATCTCTAAGTTTTCTTAAATCTCCAGAGTTATAATCTATGGATATATTAGATATGGATACGTTATCCTATGATTTATCAAAATCTCTCAGAACCCTGAAGTTAAGTCTTAGTTGCTCAGAGAAACCAGTTCATGTCAGGGATGGGAATTCCTGGGCTTTTTCACTTATAACTGCTCTCTATCCACTACATCGTCTTGCCATTTACAGTTTAAAAAATATTTAAATATCTGTATTCATATTATAACCTGTGTGGTACAATAGTAAAATAGTAGGTGTTTAAGAAGGACAAAAGTAACCTTGTTCTATGAAATATTGATAATAAAACATGGACAATAGTACAAGGTAGAAAAATATAAAGATTCCAATCTATATCACTGGAAGAATAATCAGCCACAAGCGTTTACTATGGAGAACCCACATCAATGTAATAGCAAATTTCTCTAAGCATCAAAGTTTATTAATGTACAAAATTTAATATGCAATGGTATATACATTTTGCATTATGTTAAAATCTTTCTTTAATGTACAGGACATAGAAGACAGAAAAATCTTTTTCCAAATTCTCTCTGTGCATTTTCCAATGTATTCAGGCATAAATTCCCTCCCACAAATTCCCAGTGAAGTGGAAACACATATATCACATATTTTTTAAATAATATTTTATCTTTTCCCAATTACAAAATAATTTTAATAATTTTTAAAAAATATTCTATTCCTCCTTCTCTCTCCTTCCCATTTTCTGAGACAGTAAGCAATCTGATATAGATTTTTAGCAATGACACACACTTTTAAAGTGTTTATTGAACTATAATTCCATTTGCCCTTGTTCTCAAACCAAAAAACCCCAAGAAAAATAGGAAGTCCAGTTCAGTAAAACAGTTGGTTATATAGCTCTTCCATTATGGATTCTTTTGAAGGAGCTTTGTAAGAAGAAGATTCATTCACATCAGTGTTTACAGAGGGAGGAAGAAGAGGGAGAAAAGGTTGACAGATTTTTCTCTTTATACTCCTTTACATTTAGTTCTTCAGATCACTTGACCTCTCTCTGGGCCTTTGGTTCCTCATCTGTTAATGATAACCTATAACCTATAATATATATAATATAATAATGTGTAATAATATATATTATATGTTATATATAATGTTATAACATGATGTTATAACATGAGATATAAATCTCATGTTAGGTTCTCTCATGTCCAAATGAGAGAATTTGGACTAGATGGTCTTGAAGGTGTCTTTCAGAGCTAAATCTATTATCTTCATTAAAATTTACTATATGTAAAAGCTACATTGTGATAATCTACAAAACTTTTTAATTTTAAGGGTTGTTCTCCCTTACCCCCATCCCACTCACACTCTACAACCTCCCAACTGCCTTTTTGTCCCCTCTATAATATATAGGGAAATAGATTCTATGGAACTATCAGATGAAACTTAAAAAAAAACAACAAAAAATGAATATACTTTACATAAAAAGTAACATTTAAGCCAACTAATTTAAGAACCACTAACAGTAGACCTATTTTCTGGATAATTTAAGAAAAACTGATAGATCCAATCCATATTAAAAAATGATTGAATGGTATACCCTATTTAGATCTATATACATTAATTTTCAAAATACTAACTAATGTTCATGGTTTTTTAAAATTATAAGTAAAATAATTTTAAAAGTTCTTACGTTATACCTATTTGCAGAATCTTAGCACTGAGATAAAGCTCAGGAACTGTTTAGTCCAACTTCTACCTAGAAACCATTCCCCTTTACAATATCTTCAACATGTGGTCATTCAGCTTTGGTACAGTTCTAATTGTTTAGAATTTTTTTTCCTTACAGCACAACTAAATTGCTCTCAGTTTTTCCCTCTGGGGAGCAATAAGAACAAGTTTAATCTCTCTTCCAGGAAAGTCTTTCATATCTCTAAAGATACTCGCATTTCTTCCCTCTTCCTTCTTGTCCTCCTCCTTCACTGTTTCTTCTTCTCCAGGGTAAACATTTCTAGTTCCTTCAACTTGTGTTTTTTTTTAATAGCATACTTTTCAGACTTTAATCATCTGGTTGCCCTTCTCTAAATAGTCTTCCAGAAGATCAGTGCACTTCCTAAAATATGGTATCCAGGGCAGAGTACAATACTCTTGATGTGATCTGACCACAGCATAAAATATTGATCTTAATTTCCACATTCTGGTAGAAATGTCACCTTGCTTAATTCATTACACTGATTTTTTAGGTTGCCATATGGCACAGATTGCTGAGTAAGAATTTCAGATTTGGAAAAATTTCCAACTAAGCATATACTCCAAGTAGGTTAAAGACAGAAAGGTTTCCCACACAGAAAAACATTCCCACCAGCATTGATGTGTGTGTGTGTGTGTGTGTGTGTGTGTGTGAATGAACAATTAATGATTTCTTAATTGTGAATTCTAGTAATCTTTTTTTAAAAATCCTTATCCTTTCTCAGACTCACTATAATATTTGATATTGTTGAGTTCTCCTGGCATTTTTGTGACACTATCTCCCTGGCTCTCCAGTCTGGTTTTAGATAGATAGATAGATAGATAGATAGTCATATAACTATATCTACATCTTGTCTCCCTCTATAGGATGTAAACTACTTAAAGAACAGGACTATTTCATTTTTGTTATCATGTTTCCAATGTCTAGCACTATTAGAAAATCAGTCAGTCAGTCAACAAGCATTCATTAAGCACTTATGTGTCAGGCACAGGATTAATAAATTAAAAAAAAAAGGCAAAACCCATTTCTGCCATCAAAGAGCTCACATTCTAATAAGGGAAAATATTAGGGGATGCATAGTAGACACTTAAATGTTTGCTAATGAATTGAATACAGAGGCCATCTAGTCCTACCTAAACAAGAATCTTTACTACAACAACCTATCATGTATTGATCTAGCTATTCATTGAAGACTTCCACTGAGCAGAATAACTTTAATGAAAAGGTTTTAATCACAGAGCTAGAATAAATCTAGCAAAGATGCCTTAAGCATGAACATGTCGTGTAAGAGTATTGTTCAATGAGCATCTTATTCCCTACTCACTTCTAATTATATTCTCTGTATATGGAATGAACTCAATACCTCACCAGATTTTTTTTTTTTCAGATAACCTACTATCTAGCTATGAGGTCCCTTTTTGTAAATTGTGATACTGATCTTTTGAATGGAGGTGTAAGACTTCAAGCTTATTACTATTACATTTTTTCTCATTAATTTGATTTGACCTTAACCATTAACCAACATTCACCATCTCCAAAACTAGAAAGACAAACAATAGAGAGCAAAAAACTACACAGCATAGTATAATGGATGGATCTCTGACCTTGGGATCTGGAATACATTTGATTAGAATCTCTCCTTAGACAGTTGTTATATAATCATAGTAAAATCATTTGACTTTGCTGAACCACAACCACCTTATCTGTAAAATGGGGATATTATCTATAGGAGTTATTCACACTGTTGATATGAAGATCAAATAAGATAATGTATTCAAAGCTCACCCCACACTTCACATAAATCTATACATGTCAATTATTTGTTATTATGATGCCAATATTATCAACCTGACTCCCTCCTACATTTTCAATTTTGAATGTAATTCAATTCAACAAATGTTAAATGCTTATATTATGGTAAGCAAGCGCATATGTACCCTCTAATCCAACCATATATTGGCCCATCATTCCTCATACAGTGCAATACATTCCATTTTTTTCTCTTTGAATTGAGATAATTTGAAGATTTTGAATTGTCATTTCCCATACTTGGTATGTTCTGCCCTAATTCTTCTACTTCAACTTCTATTTCTTGGAATCCCTGGTTTTGTGTTGTCGTCGTTTTTAAGATTTATATCAGTACCATCTTCTGTATGAGGTCTTTTCTGGAGCCCCATCTGCCAGTGACTTCTCCCCTAATGTTACCTTATATTTCTTTGTCTTGTACATATCTACATATAAACATTGTCTCTCCTATTAGAAAATAAGTTCCTTGAACTGTTATTTTAATTGTTTTTTAATTCAATTTTTTTTAAGATTTCGGTTTTCACCAACCTCTAAAAAGAGAAATGTTATAATCTTTAGTAATGTGATTTTTTTAAAAAAAAAATGTGTATTCCTACCTCAGCCCCAACTGTTTTAGATTACAAGGAAAGCATTTCTTAATATTAACCATAAATTGACAGTGCCCACATTTTTATAGGTCACAACTGATTATCTAAGTTCCAATTCCCATTTGCTTGGTTAATTCTAAACTTAGGAGGAACAAAGTCTAAAATATCCTTTAAAACATTGACATACCTTTGTATATAGAGTGTGAGAAAATTCAGTGTGTTTACATATACAGCTGCATAAATAACCGAGGTATACCTTACATCTGGAAAAAATATTAGCTTTCTAGTTTTATTTTCTCCTCTAAAAACATAGTGAGATATTAACAGTTAAAAAAAAAAAAAAACAGTTTCAACTGCAGAACTCGTCATAGCAAGGCATTTGAATTACTGAAGTTTGGGGGAACAAAAATTTCTTACTTTTCTATTCCAACTTTTCTGGTGACTGGCTTTCGCATATGTTTTATGTAAAATTGAACTTACTTTTATAGACCCATTAATTGATATCAGATCAAAGTAAGGTGTATTTTCCCTCTAACAGACATGTTTTAAATGTTGGTCAGAAAGATTATGGCACTTCCACTTTAATCTATTAATGCTTCCCTACTCAATAGCTATCTTCTTGATATTATCCAAATAAGCAAAATTTAATTTTCAAATAAACATTTAAAATATCTATAGACTTAACTGAATGGATCCTCATATAAGATGGTTAGATGATTTGTTACTTTTGGATTAACTATGTGTTCATTGAATCGTTCTCCTTTTTTTTTTTTTGTGCTTGTTTATTTTTGGCAGTTCCTTTAGAATATGAACTTATATTGTTTGAAACCTAAATTGTTATAGTTCACAATTTCTCACTAGGTGTAAATGGAAGACTGCAGAATAGATAGTAGAACTTTTGTGCAGCAGCTAATTAAATACCAAAGATATTTCAACTATTTCAGAATTGTATTTACATTTTGATTTAGAAACTATCTTTTGTCTTGTAATGTTGTGAACTTATGTGCAATGCATATATTTATTACTTTCGTGATTTCTTTATCTCTGCAATTAAAATGAATGCTTGTCAATGATTAAAGAAGTCTTCAAAGTTAATTCAATTTGCAAGAGTAAGCAGGGATTCTATTTTCCTAAAATGTAAAAACTCCTTAGTATATAAAGAACTGATATAATATTGTGAAGGTGTTCTATTACTTTACTCCAAAGGGACATCTTTAACATTTTTTAAAAATCAGATTTCATTTTATATAGAAAATGAGTCCTCTCTAAATTAGGAAGTGCCTCAGATTCTCTCCTTACTTAATCAGTTATCGTAAATCAACAAGGGTTCTTAAACTGGGTCCCGTGAACTTTTTTTTTTTTAATTATGATAATCGTATTTCAGTATAATTGGTCTTCTTGCTTATCCTAAGCATTTTATTTTATGCCTTTAAAAACATTCTTCTTTCTTGCCTATGACTCAATGAGTCCTAAGTGGCTCGGTGCTGGCTCCGGGAAGATTTCGTTTCGAGTTCAAAGCCAGGGAATTCCGCGTTTCTGGAAGTGTAAATGGGTGATTGGGTTGATCCGGGACGGGAGAATACGTTCCTCTCTCCTGTGAGATAGGTGGGCAACACGCACACTACATCGGAGCAGAATCTGCACCCACAGCTAGTCTCTATTTCTCCACTCGGGCCAATTAATTCACCCGCCCGCCTGCTTTGGCCGGCCTGCGCGTGCTCGCTTGGGCCAAAAGCCTGGAAAAGAAGGAGGGGAAAGGGGAGAGGAGGAGGGATCGTCTCCTACTCCCTTTCCTAGCCCAGAGATCACTGGCCCGCAGCGTGCGGGGTGCCTTGGTCGCGCTCCCTTGAGCCTGGGGCGCGCTGCGTTCCCTTCTCGCCCTCTCGGGCACGCGGCACCCACGAAGCAGTTGGCCCTTCTTCCCTTCGCCCGTGTAGACTCCGGCCGTACTAGGAAGGGATTCCCGGGGCCTGCACCAGATGGATGACTAGGAAATAAACTCCGGTGGTTGTTTCGGCCGAGGCTCTGGAGCTAGAAAAAAGCACGTGCTAGGATCCGTGTGGCTCCAGCCCTCGCCAACCCCCGGGACTGTGGGGAGCCTCCTTCCTTCCTGTGAGGAGACCCTTCCCTCTGTGGTTCTACCTGTTTGTCGCCCCGGCGCTCTACCTTCCTGCCCCGCACCGAGCCCTTAGTCCCCTCAGGGCAGACTAGCTGGGAAGGCCCCCTAGAGCCAGCCGGCTCAGCCCTTACTCCGCGGAGTCCTGTGTACCACTAACACCCCACCCAGCCTAGGCACACGAACTGGACTTCAGGCGTCCTGGGGGCCTCGTTCCTAGCCCAGCCGGAAGAGACACCTCGCAGTAGTCAAATCAGCTCCTTTCAGCGCCCGGGGACAGTACTGAGGGAAGCGAGGGTGGGCTTTGAGCACCCCTGATTTAAAGCTCCGCTCTGCGTCCCTCCTTCCTTCAAGCCTGCTGTCACCAGACCCCTGAGGGATTTCATTACGAGAGTAAGCCCCAAAGCAGGGAGCAGGTGGAGGCTTCGAGAATGTGGAGCGAAGCCAGGAGACCCAGGGTCTACAGGCGGTGGGAGGCACCCCTCTGGCCAATAAGCCCCCATATGAACCAACCAGTGGCAGAGGGTGATCGACAGGCCCGACTGAAGGTAGAAGGGAGGGAGGAATAGGGGAAATGTCTTCCGCTGTCCTAAGATTTAGGCGGCCGTAGGATGTTCGCCTTGGAGTTCAGATAACTGCCCTGGTTTAATCTTCCCTCATCCGGGCACCGAAACCCGAGAGTTCTTAGTTCTCCCGGGGACAGAAAGGAGTTTCGCCCAGGTGGTCATGGAATCTTTCCGGGTTCCTCTGAGGCAAGTGCCCAGGCATCCCGCTGTCTGCAGACACCCCGGCCACGGTTTCCCAATTTGTGCTTCAGTGCGTGTCTCTCCACACTTTGTCCACAGTGTCCCGGGAACTCCTTGGAGGAGCTCTGACCATCTTCCCGGAGGGCGGAGCCCAAGGCTTGGCCTGAGGGTGGGACAGTTTTCCCATGGGGGAATGGGGGTTGCGGGGGGGGGGGGGGGGGGGGGGGCGGGGGGGGGGGGGGGGGGGGGGGGGGGGGGGGGGGGGGGGGGGGGGGGGGCCCTAGGTGTAAAGCTGTAGGTGCTGCGAGGGCTTTAGGTGTCACTGCAGCTGCTTTAGGTGTTGCTGCAGCTGTTACTGCCGCGGGCCTCCGCCTGCTTTGGAAGCAGCTGCTACCGTCGCAGCCGGTACTATTTGGCCTCTCCCGAGTTTTCTGGGAGACTCCGGACTAGGACTCTGGACTGTCACAGCCTGGTTTTGCTAATGGGATGGGTTGGGTGGACAGAAAGAGAAAGAGCGAAGAGCCAGGCAAGAAGGTGAACGGGGCCTGACCCCTGCCCCGACCCCTACCCCGACCTTCCTGGGGATCTGCCCTTTGGAGTCGAGCGATCTGGTTTCTTTAAAGATGAAAAATGGGTAAGATGTCGTTACGTAATCAGTAACTAACTTGCTGAGATGGGACCCGGTCCGGATCTGCCTAAGACCGGGGCGAAGATACTGTGGTGTACAGGATTAGATCCGAGAGAACTGGAAAGCCAGGCTAATTCTGTAGGCCACAAGGCCCTTTGGGGGGGGAGGGGAAACTTTCTTCTAAACCTGGCAACACGCGGCGTTCTTGAGCTTTCTCACAGAAATAAAGAATAGGAAAAGTTGGTCATTTCGCAGCAAACTTCGTTTCCTTTCCGCTCTCTTACAACTTCCCGGCCTCTCACTGCGAATTTTTCTCCTGCCTCCACACCGAAGAGAAAGTGAATTGTAGAAAAGTTTTACCAGGCGTGGGTAACTTTGGTTTCTATTTTGTATTGTGTGGTGGTGGAGCAGGGGTTCCTATGTCCCCCTCGTCCCGCAGGAGGGAAGAATAGTATTGTTCTTTCTGCTTTCCCAGTTTGTAAACTGGAGCGCTAAAGTTTACTATGCCCTTCTATCTTACCTAAGTTCAGTGATCCTACAGAGTAGAAATCGTTTGTGATCGGTTTTTTTGCCTTGGTTGGTGTTCTTATTGATGTTTTAAAGCGAAACAAAACCCAGGCATGCACTTTTAAATTTGAATAAAAATAAGTTGTTTTAGTTCTAACTCTCTTGTCTTTGTTGAGCTTTGGGGGTTTAGAAGAACTACTAATTGAAAAGAACGGCCTATTTCGGCCCTGTGCTTTTGGGTAATGAAATAAAAAAGATTTTCCACAGCTAATATTAAAAATATGGATCATTTTGTTTTGCGCTCTCTCTCTCTCTCTCTCTCTCTCTCTCTCTCTCTCTCCCCCTCTCTCGGAAATTCGTTCTTCCATCTCTCAATCCCCTTTCCTTCTCTTTCTTTTGAAAACAATTAGGTGGAGAAGTCAAAGGGCAGACCAGAGGCTCCAAATCAAAACGGCCGGCTTTGGGAAAAATCCTTATTACTGGCCGCGGCGTTATTTCGAAGCCCAGAGATAAATGTTGGGAGAGATCTACCATCGTGTTCTACAGACTTGTTTCAAGTTCTGAAGTTTGAGGAAAAGACAGATGAGACTTATTTAAAAAAATACATCGTTTCAGGGCGAAGGACTCCCAGTTTTCCTCCCTCCCTCCCACCCTTTCTGGCAAACTAGAAAAGGATTGCTTGCCCTTGAGAAATGGGAGCCCAGAAACGGGGAACCCAGAAAAAAGCAACACTGAGGAGTGCTTCATTAGTTTGAATTTTATTATTGGGGAATAATGTAGATAAAGGGGAGGGGAAGGAAACTGCCTTACATTTCAACAGGTAATTTGTGGTCTTCACGTCGGACAAATCAAATTTACAATTTTCTTTTCCTGCTATGGGACAAGCGGCCAAGACCATAATAACACAGGCGCCGAGGGCTCTCGACTAGATTTTTGTAGAAATGAAGGTGCACTAAAACTCACTAGACAAAACGGTTTTCTAAAATAGAGAGAGAGATGAATTGGAACTGAGGTTTTGGTTTTTTTTTTTTCCTTGTCGGGTTTCTTTCGTTTGTTTTTGGTTTGTTTTTAGTTTTTGGTCTTTAACCTGGAACCGGGAGCCTCGCCTTAGCTGAGGTGTTCCCATCAACCCGCTGTCCTCCGCTTTTTCCTCCCCTTCGATCTTTTTAGCCTGTCTGAGCTCCCAAAACTTAGATCAGTTTTCCCCCCACACCATCTGGACCTCAAGCTCCAACCCCATCCTGCTTCCCTGGGACCATTGATTCTCTTTTAATAAATACACCAAAGGGTAGAAAGGGAGGGAGGAAGATAGTATTGTAATAACTGGACACTTGAAAGCATCACCATTTGGGGAAGAGGAAGGGAGGTAACAGGAATTTTTTTCTTTCCTTTTATATATATATATTTATATTTATATTTATATTTATGCAGTATATATCTTAAAGATCTGTTTCCTGGGTGTTAAGACTCAAGATAGGTTCAATTCAATAAACAGCAACTAAAAAGAATAACTGGTCCCCGGAACGGACCTGAATATTTACACCATTCCCACCGCTCGGCTGCGGCAGAATCCCAAACCAGAGCTGCTGGCCAGAGGAAGAGAGGGGCGGGGCGAGGCGGGGCTTTACCACTTCGACTAGATACAGCCACTGACTTAGTCCCGAAATGTCCAAGCTCCCAGGCCCGCGTCTCGAATTCACAGCCCGGGGAAAGTGGAGGAGAAAAACTAGAGGGCGGGTTTGGGCAGCAGTCTGGGACTAAAGTAGGAGAAGAAGGTTGAAGGGGAGTTTGGGTCCGCTAATGGCCTTTTGTTCTTGGTGATGTTTGGCTGGAGTGGCTGCTAAATCCTCTTCGTACTTTAGAAGCACCAGTTAATAATCCCAGTGTCCCGAGACAATAAATAAACTGATTAGGTTCAAACAGTGAGTCAGGACCAATTGTCTTGGAAGCCTGGGAGTATGTAGTTGCATGGCCAGAAAGAATGTAAGGGAGATTTAGGGGCATAGCAGGAGCATAAGGGGGAAACAGCAATTCCTGCCCAGCAGGTAACAGGTGAGTGAGGTGGAGACAGGTGTCCCTTCTCGCAAGAGTTGCAAGTTTAAACATCCCCGTGAAGCAGGTGGCACACAGATTCAAAGGGTGAGGGCGAGAACAACGAGGAGAGCATGGGGATCTTTTTGGAACAATGAAGCATATCGTTCTGGAGAGGTCAAAGAAAGAGGAGGAACAACAGCAGCAGCAGCAGGGCTGGAGGGGAGGTGGTGGAATTGATAGTTTCCCGTTTCTTCTCCTCCGGTCTTCTCTCTCACTCAGTCTCCCTTTCTCTCTCTCTTTCTCTTTCTCACAAGACCTGGAACCTCCAAGAGGCCTGGTCTTTATAGTCCAGACAGTCGGGTGAATTGAAGTTGAGTTTCCAGGCGGAAGAGGCTGCAGTGGCTCCAGGCTCCTTGTAATCGAGGCATTCTGAGGAGTTAAAGGCAAGCCCCGTGCTGCCATACCCCTGATGATGGTGATGGTGGTGGTGATGGTGATGACTGGAAGACTGGCTTAATGGGTGGTGAGGGTGGTGGTGGTGGTGATGACCAGACATGGAGGAGGGGGTCATGGGGCTGAGCTGATGCGGGTGATGGTGGGAGTGCATCGGTGCCAGATAGGAGCTACAGTCTACACCACCGAAGTAAGAAGAGGAAGGTGCAGGGTAACCCTGGCTGTAGCCACCGCCTTGACCGTAGGACATGGGATAGGAAGCAGCTGCGGCTGAAGCAGCTCCTGCGGCCACAGAGCGTTGCATGCAGGATGTATTGCTGGGTGCTGGCAAAGGCTCTGGAACAGAGACGGACGACGGACCTGAGCCTGGGGAGATCGAGGCAGGGCTCCAGATGGAGGAGGCAGCAGGGGTGCTCAGAGACGAAGCTGCAGCTGCTGCGGCCACTGCTGCAGGGTTTCCTCCCAGGGCTGCTGCTGCTACTGCTGCTGCAGGGTTTCCAGATGAATTAGAAGCCGAGCTAGAGGATGAGGCCGAACTAGACACAGCAGGTGGTGTGAACTGGCCGCTGCTTTCCGAGCCTGAGCTCTCTCGAGCAGGTGAAGACTTTTTCTTGGTGGGCCGGCTTTTGGCTCCACTTCCACTCTGTTGCTGCTGTCGGCATTTAGCTCGCCGGTTTTTGAACCATACCTAAGCAGGAGCATGGAGAATAGCAATGTGTTAGATCCCGGTGTTCAGCACAATTTCCTCTCCCCCCCACCCCCCACCCCATCCTTCTTCCCCATCTCTTCCAAAATAATTCACCTTTGGCTTTTATACACACTCATCAACCCATTCAATCTCCAGCTTCCTCATCACACCCAGGACTATCCTTACCAGCCTTCCTTCCTAGGTAACATCTCCTGCTTCTTTCCCATTGTGCAAATCATCCTTTTAATTCCCCATCCCTATTCCTCAGCGCCTATTTCCTAACTCTTCTCTACCAACACCTGGTCAATGGTTCATACACCCATTTCACAGAGCAGTGGGAAGCCAACCCCAAATTTTCAATATTTCCTCAAGGAACAAGACATCGATAAGGTCAACCCCTACTTTAAGAGCACCATTATAATATACTGAAAAGGCTACTGGAGAGAAAGCTACTGGAGGACAATCTTGTCAAAGAGTGCATTTCAGATTTCCGGAATGTCTGGGGAAAAGGGCAGCTCTTTTTCAAAGTTCCTCATAACTTTTAGAATCCTCTTAGATATATTCAAAAGTCCACTACTTTTAAATTAGAGAACTAAATAAGAGGTATGGGTAGGTAGAAAAGCAGACCAGTGATTCAGCATATGTTTTTTATAAAATTTGTGATGTTTTTAAGATTGAAGTTAGGGCCCTGAAGAAATCACTAAATGAGGAACTAGAGAGGGAGCAACATCACAAATCCAAACGAAGCTTAACCCCACCAAATGAAGAAAATCTAAGTGAGATTTCATTAGGTATCTGCTAGAAGTTAGGAACACCATACTCCAGATTCAAAAAGTCCACTCTTCTGTTGACAATATAATTCTGATTTCCTTTCTCTTACGGCACCAGTGCAAAGGGGAAAAAACCTCACAGAACAAACTTCTAAATCTTCTGTTGTTCCCAGGTTAAGTTTCAAAACTTAGTTATTTCCTGACCTAATCCAGTTTCAATAATAGAAATATGAAGGAAACAAAAATAAATGTAATTTTTGAGTCATTTTTTTTTCAATGGACCATTCTGGTGAGATTTTTAAATAAGGAAAATAAACCAAAATTGAACTAAAAGCTTGTCTACCCAGATGGTCCTCTGCAATGTAATACAGTTCTGAGTTTCCCTTGTCCTACATACAACTTCATTTTTCCCTGTTCTAGTATGGCAGGGACTGAAGTAGGAACAAAACGTGGGATCCAAAGGAAATAAGAAAGTTAGAATATCATATAGAATATAGTAAAGCAGCCTAGGATCCTAACAAGGACGTTAGCTTCCAGAATCTTTTCCTCTCCTACATTCTAAAAAGTGCTTTCAACACCAAGTAGGGAAGCAGTGCCAGAAATCTGCTGAGAAAATTCCTTTAAATTTTTCCCCCTCTAGGATCCTGGCCTAGAGTTAAGGGGAGACAATACAAATTCGCAACACCTTGATTTTCCCTACCTCTAAATTCAAATTCTAGAACAAATAATCCTGTCTCTAAAATTTATCCTTCCAGCCCATTCTGTTCGCTCTTCGTAAAGAAATTAAAAACAGGACTCTACGCCAATCTGTGTATTGTGCCAATACACAGCCTTAGCCTCTCCACACAGAGTTCTGAAGCAGATCATGGAGGAAGAATCAAATCAATCCCAAACCCCTTGCCCTTTTACCCACTCCATCCCAGAATTCTAACCTGGACTCTGGACTCAGGTAAGTTGATCTTAAGGGCCACCTCTTCCCTCATGAAAATATCTGGGTATCGAGTCTTGGCAAAAAGTGCCTCCAATACATCCAGCTGTGAACGTGTGAAGGTAGTTCGTTCTCGACGCTGCTTCCGAGGAGTGGCTGTTGCAAGGGAGACATGGATATATTAGTGTTCTTAAGCTTGAGTCTCGCTTAGACCTCAGCCCTTGGTGGTCCAAACTAATGGGAGAAATAAGAATACTAGACAGTGGTTTCAAGTAAAAGTAAAAGAGTTTCTGGGGTTTTGGGGGTGGGTGGGAAGGAGAGAGGTGGGGCTAAAAGGGACAGGAATAAAGATAGAAAATGAAGAAACTATTACCTATGTGTTGGGTGCGGGTGGAGAAAGGGTTCAAAGAAGGGAAGCAGCTATTGCCAGTATCCCGGCACAGCCTAAAAAGGAAGGCTTAAGTTCTTTTCTTTCCAAGGTCTGGGATAAAATGGCCATAGGTGTGAGAAAGGCCAGTGCATACTGAGTGGATATGACAGGGTGGAAACAGAAGATTGTACTCAATACAAGAAGACTGAAGTTGCCCTCTTACACTTCTCCGAGTATTGAAAAAGAGAAACTAAAATTCTCTCTCCCTTTTGCTTCCCTCTTTGCCTTAAATCATTAGTACACTTAGTCTCCACACACTTGAATCTCCTATGGGGATGGAACTCCCAGACTTTTGTTTGTTTGTTTTTAGGGTGGAGAGTTCAAGGAAAGAAACAGATTGGAGTTAGAGAATTTACAGTCCTTCTCAGGCAGCTTCTTCCCCTAGCCACCAACTTCGCAAACAAAATGAATTAGTTCGAAGAAAGGGGCCCAGGGTCCAGAACAAGTTAAGACTGGAGGAAGTCGCCCCTTTCCCTTAGCCAGTCCCGACTTTTTTCTATGTTGGCAATTCATGCTTTTAGACCAGTCTTCCAAAATCTAAACCAAAGACCCTGCTCCCACATCTCCTAGTCATCCAATTTAGTGTGAAAATTATAAATCAATAAAATCGGAATCACCCCTGGAGAAGTAATCCATACAGTGCACAGAGATTTGGCATATAGTGTGCAACATTTTATATGTATATTGTTTTGTATCAAGTACTTAACATGACAGTGCATGTTCCCTGTTTCCTGCTTATATCCCATTGTATGGCCTATATACAGAGCTTATCTATCCAAGCTGCTAATAGAAACCACTGGAAAGTTTCACCTAAGTCTCCTGATATTAGGGAGATCCTGAGAGCGCGCTTAAAGGTGCATATTATATAAATCCTACTCAGCAATCTTGTGTATACCCTGTGGTTCTTAGATCAACAAGGTCTCTAATGCTAGAACAGGTGGGTCTAGGATGGGAATGGGGGTGGAGACCCAGAGGAAAGTGAATCTTAGCCCAGGTAGGTCACATTAGTCAGTGCTCACCGGGATATCCCACTGAGGGATGCAGCAGATCCATGGCTGGCCCTGCCAGGCCCAGCCCATTCATGCCGTAGGGGGGTTGTTTGAGGTAAGACATCATGCTAACAGCCGGGTAGTGGGGCCCCGAAGGATCCAGAGGGGGCCAGTCACCGGCTGGAGATTCTCACAACGAAGTCCCAAGTGTCAGGAAAGGCTCCAATAGGTTCGTGGGCCCAGAGTCTCTAGGGACACAAGATAGGAAACCCATAGCTTGTAGCAACTGGGACAGCTTCAGGGTTCCCCTGCCCAGAGACTGGGTAAGCCGGCTGGGTGGGTAAGGTCTAGAGAAATTAGCAAAAGATGGTCTGGGGGTTGTATGATGGACAGGTAGGCCAGTACAGCTAGTTTCACTACTTTGAAAACTAGGCCTGGCTTTATCAGGAAATGCTGCTTGTTTTTACTAACAAACTTTTCTAGATTTACTTCCCCTGCTTCCCAGCTATGACAAAAGATGAGGAAAAAGAGAACTTGGGGGTCCTGGGGGTAGGGGAGAGCCAAGGTGAATGTGGGGAGATCCTGGCCTTCAGGGTGTCCACGGGCAACGAACCAAAAATGCCAGCGTAGAAAAGCAGGCTAGGGGAGGTGAGAGGGAGCTGCTTGCGGAGCTGGGCCTCTGGCTGCAAAAATGAAGATTCACTTTGGAAAGGTTCGGCCTGAGGCTGTGAGGGAGTGGCTGTCTCTTTCTTTCATTTAAAAAATTTGTTTAAAGGGGCAAGGGTGGGGTGGGCGCAAGCAAGAAGCCAGGTAGTGGGGGTTGGGGGTTATTTCAGCCAAGCGACTGCGTCCACACCCAGAAAGATCTTAAGGAAAACATCTGCGACAAGAGCACCAGCTCCTCTCCAGGGTCCTGAGGCCGGAAACGATCCTCAGATCGATTTCATAAATTCTACCAAGGGTTGGTCCCTAACCTCCCTCATCCTCACCCTAACCACTTCTTAGCTCGAGCCCTAAAAGAAACATTTCCCCGGCATTCCGGTAAACTCCAATCGTTTTCGCCCTCTCTGAGCTCAGTTCCGGACCCTGCTGCTAGTCTAAGTTCAAAGAGAAGTAAAATAGGTTGAGGGGAATGCGGTTGCACGAGAGCGGGACAGGCTCTTAAAAGTCCGAGGAAAATTTCCCCTCTCAGAACTGGGGGGACACTTTTCTCCAGGGCTGGCCGCTTCTGAAGGCCTCTACTGGCCCTTTTGTGATCGGTTCCTGACTGGTAAGCATTAGAGAAGCTGGAACTTTTGGCTCTTTGGGGGACCAGCATAGCGGTCTAGGACGCTTCTGGTACGGGTGGGAAGGCCTAAAGCTTTCTGAGCTCAAGTTAGCTCTCACAACGCGTCCTCACCCCAAACTAAGGCGAAATTCCGGGAGCTAGGCCTCCAGCGGCGTAAAATCCAACCTCTGGCGGGGGCTGCAATCTCTTTGCCACTTCCCTGGCTGTCAGGAATTTGAG
Source organism: Sarcophilus harrisii (assembly GCF_902635505.1). NCBI lineage: Eukaryota > Metazoa > Chordata > Mammalia > Dasyuromorphia > Dasyuridae > Sarcophilus > Sarcophilus harrisii. The sequence continues at coordinate 106,718,546 of NC_045427.1, read as the reverse complement.
GGGCTCCTAGACAAGGTGTCTTGACAGAACAGTGGGTGATAGAATTCGGACATCAAGCCCTAGAGTTCGTGGGAGGGCAAAGAGCCCCAGAGCCGCCGTCGTTCCACCTAGTTCCCGGGAAGGCTGAGTTCCGAATTGCTGGGAGTGGAGGTGAGTTGGGGCTAAGTGGGGAGGGCCGGTTACGATATATGGAGAGGGGGGAAATGCCAACCAGGGTTCGTACTTCGAGGGGAGATGCAAGGCCTGGCAAATCGCTGCCCTCATACCCCATGGTCCTTCACTCCAGACCCACCCCTCCACATCGCAGTAGGAGGTCCCGAAGAGGAAAGGACGAGGAGCTCTAGAGGGAGATAAGAGGGCCCTAGACCCGGGCAAGAGTGAGAAGTGCTAACAGGTTTCTACTCCGCCGCGTTTCCAAGTTGGAAAGACTTTCTCTAAACTTAGCACTTCGCCTAGGCTACTTCGAAGGAGGCGGGGGTGTGTGAAGAGTAGGGGTCGGAGCTGAAGCAGCTGTGCTCCGGGATTCCCAGCACAATCTGGGGAGCTCGGAGAGGTGCTTCAGTCTCTCAGGTTCCTCCCCTGCCCTGGGGCACATGCCGCAGAGGAGTGCGGGGAGCCGGGGGCCTCAGCTGGGGAGGGGGCGGGCGGTGGCGGCGGCGGCGCCTGCCTCTACTGCTGCGGCTGCAGCTGCGGCTGCTGCAGGCGCGCTCCCCTTTAGCTTCTGCGATCCCATTCTGGCCCCGCAAGTTTCGTTCCTTACCTGCACTCAGCTTCTGGGACGGATAACCAGATAATTCAGGCGCATGAGAGTGAAGAGCCCGGGCCTCTGGCCGTAAACCTGAAAAAACCGAGGGGATCGAGGTAGTTACTAGTGGGGCAGGACGGTTTGACTACCTCTCCCCGTTTCCTTTTCCCCTTCCCTCTTTTATCTCCCTCCCTGGTTCCCCCTCTCTCCCTATCATTCTCTGGATGCCTTTTTAGATTTAAACTTTATTTTATAGAAACACAACACCTTTCCAGATTATTGAATTGCCCTAGACTTTGTTGAGGGGGCATTTAAGGCGGGGATGGGGGGGGGGAGTCAAGGCAAAGCTGCTTGCTGCTGCAGCTGCATTAAAAATGAGTCAGGGAAATAAGGGGTGGGTGGTGGGGGTTTGGGAAAAGTCTGCAGAGGCACTTTGCAAACTAAATAAATCAAGCGATTTACCTTGTCGAAGTGGCTGTCTTGCTCGGTTGTTTAGGTGATTGGAAATGTAGCCTGATGAAGATTGATCACCTTTCTACTGCCCTCCCCGAGTATGTGAACGCCAGGCAACTGCGTAACGGGGCCGGGCCGCCAATCCTGGGCCCAGCACTGGCTGAGTGACAGCGGGCCGGGCAATGGCAGTTCGAGCCGGGGGTTACCTCTGCGCGCCCCCGCCCCTCCCCCACCCCCTGCCTTCCTCTCCTCCTCCCCCTTCCCTTCCCCCCTCACCCCTCTCTCCCTCCCTTCTCTGCCTCGGTCGGCCCGGCCCTGGCGGCGTACTAACTCCCGAAATCTCTGAAAACGTTGTACTGAGGAGACGAGTACTGCTCCTCCCAACTACCCGGGCTCCTGGAGTGCCTGTGTCCACACTTTGAGCCCTTTAGGGTCTTCCACACGCCCTCTCCCCACCATCCCAGTTCTCCGCTTTGGGAATGGCAGAAGGGAGGTGGGGAGGAGAAGAGGAGCGGAGCTCCCTTATTCTTCCAGGAGCCCAACTTCGACCCACCCAGCTTTCCTCCTTGGAGGCTGCACCGGTGTCAGTGCCCTTTCTATACGCAGGGGGCCGTTGGGGTGGAGGAATTCGCATCTCATTCCCTCTCCTCCCGTAGCTCGGGTCGGTCCCTCGCCTTTCTAAGTCAGCACTCCTAGGCAGGACCTTTGGGGGACTCTGTGCTTGTGAAGGAACTTTGCAAAACGCCGCACAGTCACACTTAGAGCTGCTGCGCTCCTCCTTCCTTCGCCGCCGCGCCCCCCGCCGCCCCCCACCCCCTTCTGCCGCCCCCTAGTCCAATCACTCTAAGACTAGGCGCCAGCCCTCGGGAGCAGCAAGAACCGGCTAGCAGACCGGCTCCCCAGGTCCCTTGCGTTCGAGCTAAAGCGCTCCTCGCGCTTGTTGCATTTTGCCAAGCCCTCGTAGCCTCCCAAGTCATTTGTTCCATTTTTTTAATTCCTTCTCTGTGACCGTTTCTGTCTTTTCTTTTTCTGTATTTTTCTGTGGCTTCATCTGTCTCAGTTTCCACGCCGCTCCCCCGCCCCCCACTTCGTTCCCTCTCTGAAAAAACCTGCAAGACAGAAAAGAGAGCCCCCTGCCTATGATCCCTACTCTCCCACCCCTCTTAATTTCAAACAAACGGGCTGGCAGCTTTGCCCGCAGTTCCCCCCTTTCAGTTTCTTTCCCATATGCTGCGGAGACTGAAAAAAAAAAAAAAATTCCCGGATGATCCGTACTCTCGAAGGTGAAGATCATTTCCGATTCGAACAAACAAACTACTAAAACCGAGTCCAAAGTGGGTGGACTTTTCAAGACTCAAATTAGTGTTTTCGCCCTCAACTCCGGGAGACATATTTTTTTTTAAGTCGCACCTTCTCATAAATATTAATGAAGGGTTTAATCCCCTTCGAGGAATTACAAACCCTCCCTTCCAATTTTCCTTCAGAATAACCAGAGAAAAAAGTTTTAGGAGAAAGTCCAATAACGGGAAAAGGAAAACCCCAATCCATCGCCAAGATCATCGTCCTCATCACCGTAGTCAACAATCACTCCGTCCTAAAAATACAAAAATTCAAAGACTCTAGATATGATCACGGTGGTGATGATGATGATTCTGAATGGAAAGGGACTAGAAGGGCCAGTAGTCGCATATCAAAGTAAGTACTTTTTTTTTCCCCTTCAGGAGACACTTTCCTTTGGAGTTCTTATAAAATACGGTAACAGAATATCATGGAGGGCACACTGTTTCCTTAACTGCTTCTCAAAGGATCTGGGAGATCTTCTTAGGACCTTTAATAAGGCTTTGGTCGGTTCTTTTGTTGATCCCTCAAAATCAACTCCTTCTAATTGAAGTTGGAGCTGAAAGCGAGCTAATGTTCAAAGAAAGTGACCGCCAGACCAACAAAATTACATTTTTTGGGGGACGATGAGGGGACATCTAATCAAAGGAACAGGGGCGGAGAGGGTGGGATAGGGGGGCGAGGAGAAAAGGAGGTTTTACAAGATCCTTCTCTAGTTCACAAAAGTCAGCGACACGGGCACTTCTCTACGGAACAAAGAAGCCGCAATCCATTCACACTCACAAAAAAAGAGAGGAGGAGGAGGAGGAGGAGGAGGAGGAGGAAGAGAAAGAGAAGAAGGAGGAGGAGGAAGAGGAGGAGGAGGAGGAGGAGGAGAAGGAGAAGAAGAAAGGAAAGAAGAAGAAGAAGAAGAAGAAGAAGAAGAAGAAGAAGAAGAAGAAGAAGAAGAAGAAGAAGAAGAAGAAGAAGAAGAAGAAGAAGAAGAAGAAGAAGAAGAAGAAGAAGAAGAAGAAGAAGAGGAAAAGAGAAAGAAAGGAGGAGGGAGGGAGAGAAAGAGTGCGTGTGAGAGAGAACAACAACAACAACAAAACACAAAGAGAAAAGGAAAAACAAACTCTTTTTATGGCCATAATGGAACACAACACACCTTATGGTAACTCCCGACCTACTCGGGATGCCTCCGTTACTGTCTAAATTTAGTCATCTCAGCCTTTGTAAGAAATTTGGAGACAAAGAGCTGTTGACTAGTATTGAAGATAGAATCTAAATACAGCTTCCAGCCTACTAGTGAAATAAGCCAGTTCAGAGGCAGCTGAGCTCTCTCAAGATGGGAAATGTGTGCATTTGTATTGGGTTGTGAGTGTGTGTGTGTGTGTGTGCGCGTATGTGTGTGTGTTGTATCTGTAAACACCTAAGCTTTGACATTACTTGAATATCGCCTCCATACATGTATGCATGTGTGTATTACCTATCGCAAAACGAATCTACTTCCACCTCCACCTCCCCCAGTCCTTTCCAGATCTAAACTCTATTTCCCCTCCCCTGCTCGCCAAAGATTAGCTTTTCTAATAATTAATCCTAAAGATTTCGTCATGTGAGTTCAGGACAGGGTGGTGAGCAGCAGAAATGGGTGCTGCGCCTCTCTAATCTATTGGAATGTCTTCCCCTCCCCCGACCCAGCTGCAACTGCTCGGAGCTTGGGGCTCCTTCTTCTATTCTCAGCTCCAGATGATGTGATCAGCTCTATGAAAGTCTGGAGGTATCAAGTAGCACTGACTTATTTTATTTATTTATTTATTTATTTTGGTAATAAGAGTATTTGTGTAACCCCAAAGTGCCGAAGAATTTTCTAATGTTCAACCTATACAATCCAGGAATTAAGGAAAGAAAAGGGAAAATGAGGGAGAAGGAAGGAAGGAGAGAGAAAGGGAGAAGGAAGGAGAGAGAGAGAGAGAGAGAGAGAGAGAGAGAGAGAGAGAAAGTTTGGTGCACACAACGGCAGAGGATTTGAGGCGGCCCATACGCACGCAAAACCCAAGGTGGGCTAAGAGTTGAAAGTATGTGTGGGAAAGACGTTTGAATAGTTCCCGGAGGGCAGAGCACAGAGGGGGAGCCGAGTCCCAAGGAGGCGGAGATCCCTGAGCCCAAGGGTCCCCTGACTCAAATGCCGGGGCCCTGGAAATAGAGGAAGCTCCGGGAAGGTGAAATCGCGGACAGAAAGGGCGCACAGAACTAGTGGTGGAGAGTGACAAAGTGGGGGTGGTGGGGTGCGGAGACGGGCTAACTTCGAGCGAGACGCTGTGCCCAGGTAAGTTCGGCAGCCACGCTACAGCATCTTTGGGAGAAGGGGCCGGGGTGGGGGACAGCGGGGTAGAAGAGCCAGGATAGGTTTGCTCTTTGAGCTCACTCCGGAGGTAGAAATTTACTATTACCAGACGCCACCGACACTGTCTCTTTCCCATCACTTACGCGACCCTAGGTGCCCAAGCCCAGAGAAAAAGATCTCCCCTCCCCCACTAGATAACTAACCGCAGTAAGTTGTAGGGGGTGGAATGGGGAACGAGGCGGGGTACTGAGTCTACCCGGGGTGGGGGTGGGGATACTGTGAGATTAGGCGCTCGATTTTCTTCCCTCCTCCCTCTTAGCTCCTCTGCCTCCCCTTTCCCCCGGGTGGCGCGAGTCCCAAGGGACCTCATGGGACCGGTCAGAGGTGGAGTTTTCTCTGGGGGTCTTTTCCCGGTTTCCACCCTGCCCATTCCCTCTTGGTGCTGGGAGCTGGGGAAAACTGGTAGTGTCAAGAATGGCTAAGGGCTTACTAGTGTCGCTGGCCCGCCGCATGTGGCTGTCTTGGGCCAGAGTTTTTCGCTTTCAAAACCTGCATTTTAGCACTTAAATCTAATCTCACGTCCGAATGTCAGGGCCCCAATTTGAGAGGCTGAAGGAACCTTTTCGTTCCAATCTCTCACCAACAGCCCCTTTTCTCTTCTCGACTTTAGTCGTCCCTATTTCTATTCCCTAACCTCCACCAATACGAACTCTGCTCAGGCCCCGGCAGTACCTTTAGCTGTGTTTCAGCGGACACCAGGAGGAGGGGGAGGGAATGAGGGTGAGGGTTAAAATGATAATGGACAAATAAAGCGGCTTCTTTCTGAAGAGTCTAGGCGCGCACTTTCGCCCACCGATGCCCAAATCCCATTCCGAAATCTAGGCTGACAAGTTTTCATTCCCTTTATCAGGGGAAGCGCCCCGGAAGGTTTTCGAATGTCCCAGAGCTCCAGGACAGGGCGATTTTTACACGGGCTTTGACCATTTTAACTGAATTGTTCGTAAAAAGGATAAATAAAATACATCGTGAGGTTTCTTCTCTTGAACTGGATAGGGAAAAAAAAGTGGTTTCCTTCAGGATGCAGCAGGCCTTAGCTATTCTTCCTCGATTTTGCTGGGCTCTGCAGCGGGGCTCAACTTAGTTCAAGAACTCCTGGGCTGGAGCTTTCTTCTCACTACACAGAATGTAAATATCTCCTATTGCTTAATTCCAAAAATCTTTGGAAAACTCTTCCGTATTTGTCCCCACAGGAATTAATTCAGCTATTGTAGCCTCCCCCCACCCTTCAATCTCCCATGGATGGATGGGTGAGATACAACTATAGTTTTTGAACATAATTTATATTTTCTTATGAGGCACTTGACAACTAGGCCAAAAGATAAACTCGGGCATACTATTATTTTGAAGTCTAAAAACTTGTTGAACAAGCTTTCTTTGTCTGGGACACCTCTGTAAGAGGAATGGTTGGATGACAAAACACTCAGCAGAGAATCGCCAATTCTGTAATTTTTTGCAAAAAGGATTTCTTTCTTCAATTTACCACCCTTCTTCCCCAACCTCTAGAGATTTAAATAAGTTAACAATACTTATACTCAACAGCCCTAAACTCAATGAAAACTGTTAAAATGAAGGAGTAGAAAATTATTAATTTAAAGGTGCAGTAAATAATATCCAGAACCCTTAGTCTAGCAAAATGAATCATACTTTCTTTGGATAAGACTTTAAAATATAAATCTACAGACTGACTTTCAAAATGTATATTTTGTTGTCAAAAGAGCGCAATGTAATTAGATTGGAAGCATTTAATTTGAAGTGAAGGGTGTTTTTTTTTTTTAAATTAAGTCTTGTGGTTATACATATTACTAATCAAACCGAAGTACTAAAGTTTAAATTGTAAGAAAATATCAGTCATTAAGGTAAGAAAGATTCTTTTATTGAAAATTTATATATGATTCAATATTGTAATAAATAAACAGGTAACCATTTCACAAAAAAAAAAAAAAAAAACGATAGAGCTATACTAGAGAAGAAAAACATTAACTGGGGAAATTGCACACAGTGGCAAGGCAGACTTTCTATAGATACAGAATAAATATGAACAGCATTTTTGAGCCAATGTTGAGACTCAATGAAAAGAACCAAGCTTATGTAATAAATAATTATTCAGAAAACATGGTGCATCATTAGATGAAAAAAACTTTCTGTAAACGTATGCATCATTTAGCCCCATCTTTATAACACATCAAATCACAGGGTTCTCTTCTCAAGCTATGTTAAAAAGATCTTCCTCTGACCAAATCAGAGGGGATGAATTCTATTATGCTTATAGTAAAGTGGAAAACAACTGCAGGGGGAAAACATGGCTAAATATAGCATAGCTTAATAATTTCATTGCATATGATCTAACTATAAAATTTAGGTAGCATATTAAGTATTACATATGGCATGACTAGATGAAATCATTCATATTTTTCCTAACCCCATTTTACCCCTCCCCCCTCAATGCTAACAACAACAACAACAACAAACAGATTTGTTTTCAATTTTTCTTCCCAACAAAAGATTAAAGAGGCAGATTCTTCTTCCTTGAACAGCTTCTTAAACATCTCCAATACCAATCATCACCTACAAGGTTCTGTGCAAATCTATTTCACATAATTTCAAAAGAATGACAAGCTCACAAGTAAATCCTGATACAAGGCTATTTGGAAGTATTGGGATTTTCTCCAAGGAAGGAGGGGAAGGGGGAGTGGGATGAAGTAGAGTTGGGCCAAACAAAATGCTAAAGTTTTAAATCAAGAATGAGTCTCCATCTTCTAGTCTAGGTCCCACTAACAGGACACTCGGGAAGGGTTCTCAAGAGTCTCCCAGTTCCAGTTACTGAAGAACACATTTTTCTTCTTTCTTGGCCATCTTGCCTTTGTTTTGCTCCAACGTTCTTTCCAAATGTTCATCCTCTTCCTCTGCCCTGGAAGTCAAACAAATAGGAAATAAAATTGTTGTTCTTTGGGGTGCCCCAGTACTGAGATTGAGAAATGCCTCTCCCACACCCTTCCTTCCCTCCTCCATTCCGTATTCTCTAAACACAGCAGAGGCTGGCTTCAGAAGCATAATGGGAGGGATGGGCAGATCCCAAATGTAGGGCCCGGGGCCTTCTGAAAACTCTGCTTTGGTTATACTCTAGAGACTTAAAGGCTGAACTTTCCTACAAACTTTCTGGGTCATTTTAAAAGCGGAAGGCAAAGGGCTGCTCCCTCCCCTCAGGCCCAACTCACTGCTTCTCTTGAGCATCCAGGTCCCTGACCAGTGCATCACGTTTGTTCACCAGGATGACGAGCTCATCTAGTAAGAGTTGCTCTCGCCTTTTCTGGGCTTCGGTCTTTTGCCAATCTGAGGAAAGAGAAAAGACACTGGTCACACTCGACGCCTCCAGCAGCAGCCCAAGCCAGCTTCCCGCTTTGGCCTTCTACCCGCTAAGGCTCTCCCACCCTTTCCTCCCTTTCTCCCTCTCTCATGTCCCTTCTACCACTCTGCTTCAAAGAGATGAGTGGTTCTGGGAGATCTTCTGACATTCTAGTAAGACTGGGGAACCCAGGAGCTAGAAAGAGGTGATTAAGATTTCCCCTCCCCCCCAATGGATTTTTTAAATATTGTGGATACTTGGACTGCGGCTGGGCTCCAGACTGCTTAGGATAGAGGGCGTGGCCAGGAAGACAAGCCTGAGGCTGCACCTGAGGCGAGATGAAGTTTGGGGGGAGTTGGAGCTTTCTACAAAACCCCCGAGAGGGGACCAACACGGAGGCGAGGGACTTTGAAAGCTGGGCAGGGTAGGAGAACCACAAGAAAATCTTTCAGAAGCTGCGAGATCTGCCTCAGAATTTTGCCCCCTCCCCAATCAAACCCCTTCCTAAATAGCCTATTCTTCACTAATTTCCTCCTCACTCTATTTTAGCAGTTGGATGTAGCTCACACTGGGCGCCATATGCTTCACAATAACTTTAAAAGTAGTGTATGAGCTAATTAACATTTTCTTTGAAGTAAAAAAATAAATTTGCCCTGCACTTTTATGTCCTTAAACGCGTAGTAGCCGGCATTCTTTTTAAGAGTTTTGTTCAGCGACCTTAATTTAAAGCATTTTTTTTTTTTTGGCAGAGGGAAAACTATATATTTGCTCCTGAAATCCTTTGCAAAAGATTGGGAAATCCGGTGGGCAGCTCCCCCTTCCAACTCTCACCCCCAGCAGACTTGCCTGTGCCAGTTTCAAGAGAAACACCTATGATATTTCCCAACCTCTCGTCTTTAAGTCTTTCTTTAAGAAGAAGAGCAGTTTCATTTCATAAAACAGGACCATATTTAACATTTAAAGCCCTTGTGAAACCAAAGCCAACTGCTCTCTGGACAGACTGTAAGGGCTTGTAGCTGTCAATCAACCACCAGTCTACCCCGCCTCCCTCATTAGGAAGGTAAACAATGAAAAGAAGAAGTAGATGATGAAGGAGATAGCAGAACAAATGAGGACCAAGAGGGAAACGGGACACCAGCTTAAAAAAGAAAAAATCTATAACCACTGACTCAGGCAGTGTCCCCTCCACCAAAGCACTTTCCAAAAATAGAGGAAAGAGTGTAGGCAATCCTTTTGGGTTTTTCTCTCCTCTTTCTCCATTGCCCTGGGCAATCACGTTAAAACTCACATGGCTGGTGCTTATTCAGATAAACCTAACAATGCACACCAATGGTTACCATGTGAATCTTCACAAACCACACAAGAATGTGCTGGTTCAAATCCCCCTGACCCCCCTCCAAAGCAAAATTTATTCAAGACAGCAAACTGCTCAGCAGCCTTATGAAAGCAAGTGGTGCTAGAGGGAATTCTGTCTTGTATTTACAAATTAAAAATTAGATGCATCATCATGCAATAAAGGTTAGAATAGCAGCAAAAGCCAGAAATGTTTAATTACTTTTATCACTATTCCTTTTATTCTCTAAGCTCAGATATACATAAATAAAAATAAAATGTATATTACAAATACAACACACATTGTACAAACACAAAATAACCTTATCATAATGTTCCTACAACCAAGAGTGTTTTTTTTTAAAGAAAAATAAAGATTACTACTGAAAGTTTTTTTAAAGTTATATTACTTAGGCTAACTTGCTGAAATTTATCTTTTTAATAAAAAAAAAAAGAAAGATAGTAAAATTGTAGAATGTAATGTTATTTACAACCTTGCTCTTTTGATTCAAATGGACAGATACTAGAAAGAATATTTACTGCAATTGTAAATCAAACTCCAACTATACAGGAGCTGAATTCTGGGTAACTGGTTTTTGAAACATAAATATAATATTTTTAAAAAGTGTTTTTTGGTAATTAATCAACATGTACTAGAAACTAAAATTAGGCAAATAAGAAAGATCGCCAGTTTTGACTAATGTTTATCTTTTCCATTTTACACTTGTGGGTGACGACAACTGCTGTAAACTTTCATTTAAAATTTGCTCATCCTGGTTCAATACTTTCTGTGGGAATTATACCAGGTGCACCTGTTGAAAAATAAGTATTTTCTTTTACAGACTTCAAACCATATCAACTTAAACTTTCAGCTAATTTCTAGAAGGGTAATTATATATACATTATAATTTGTATTTATAAAGCTCTTGCTAAGAAATATATCAATTAGTGACAAGGAAATGAAATATAATATCTATAATTAATTATTTCTTTGATTCAATAAGCATCAAGTACCTACAATATACAAAACATTTTGCTAAGCAATGGGGCGTACAAAAATTAATTTCACTGATTTGTCATTCACTGTTAGTTTTAATGTTCCAGCTAATAATAAGGAATATAAGAATTCTTTTTAGAAACAAAATTCTAGAACTTAAAGACATAGTTTAGAAAAGAAAAAAATCTTTTAATTAAAAAAACTCCAAACACCTATTATTTAATAATCCCTATAGTACTCAATTTCTCATTATTCAGAAACCTTTAAAAAAGTTACTAGACATTATAATTTATCTGAAATTCTGAATAAAAAGTAAAGCTGTTTACTTTTAATATGAACTTAAAATCCAAACTGTTTCAATATAATTAATGGGGTTTTCCATTGTGAAATACATATCTGCATATCACATATGATCTCCAAACATACTTGATTATGTAAGAAATAAATGTTAAAACTATGCAGATAGCAAAAATGTGACATTAAACATTCTCACACAAGGTAAGAACTCATATCTTTATTTAAATGCTAATCTTGTTTTTTTTATTGGGATGAATTTTATTTCTGGAACCAAAATTATTTTACTTAAGTCAATAAGAAAAAAAGCCCCTTTGAAACAGCTTCATGTATAAGTTCTCCAAATATTTTGAAAAGTACATGCATGTAAATTTAAAATTTACCTATTACACATTTAAAGAAAGGATTATTTTAATAATACCATTCATAGCTACTTACATTGACTCTGATTTTCAGAAACTATAATACAGAATATGATTAATTTAAAGATTCTAGTGCATGATTTTTCAAAAAAGCTATATATCATCTCTCAATAAAATAGGCTTAAATATTGATGCTGCATTTGAGCCAAAATAGTGAAATAGAGAAATTCTGTTCTATCAGCCTGCATTAAGTTGCTAAATATATTTACACTAAAATACAAAAAGTGGGTTTCTTTTCTTGAATTTTAGAAATCTACATATTTTCAATAATTCACCTATAAGTTCTATATTGTTTACTTTTTTGTTGAAGCAAACACTTACCTTTAAAAAAAGGCAAGGATATTTCCCATGAATACTTTAATATAAAAGGCCTAAAGTTGTAGTAAACCTTCAACCTCGCCACTATAAATAAGCCTCACACTTTGATGAAAATTAACACTAGTTTTGTAAAGAGCACATTGAGGGATTGCAGTCAAGTCTTATCTTTAGTTCCAGTCAACTAGCAATCCTGAAAGAGTTTGCATCATCATCAGAGCAGGCCATTTGATAGGATTCTACTGCTGAACCTAATCAATCTATGGAATACTGTGGCTGTGCTGTGTAACAAAGCTAAAATAGATTTACAAATGGGGTTTTAGGGGATAAGCTCCTCCACAGGATTACATATTGATTTTAAATATAAAAAGCTTATCATATAAACCATAACTACAAAAATAGTGAACCTGTGCATAAATCCTTTTAGAAGAGCACCCACTTCAAACTATACGCCAAGAATAAATCAAGCTGTACAAAACCCTAAAGAAGATCCATCTCTTGTGCAGGAAATGGACGCTCTACTTTCTAAAAGCCCACCCTAACGTGTGCAGAAATGAATTTATCTTTTCCAAAAGGGCATAAATACTATGGAAAAATATAGGCAAAGTATCTAAAGCACCTTCATTAGCTTAAGGTGTATCCAGATATGAAATTGACACCTCAGAATGAAATAACCAAAGTACTTATGACTTTTTTAGTAGAATGATTATAATTCACACTTTATTTTTGCTTCCAATCCAATAAATTTATATTTCTTTTAATCAAGCATGGTTTATTATGTTCCTTATATACATCTTTTAGGATAGACAGTTTCAATAGCAAATTTACTTGTAAAAATTACAATTTATTGCTAAGCCCTATCATCACTGCTAAATGGGAGGGAGAGGAATGAAAGCTAGGAACATACTTACAAACAAAAACAAAAACAGTGTTGCCTATTCATTAGTTTTCCCTGTGAAGTATTTTAACACTCCAAAAGGCTATTCAGCTGTATATGCATCCATTTTAACAGTTGGCTTCTTGGACAGTGTCTTCACATCACTGAACATTACAATGGTCAACACCTCTACATGACAGTACTGCCTACACACTGCTCACATTAGCAGGGCAGAACAACATTCAATAAACTGCTTTTATTTGTAATCAGCAGCTTGATACTTTTTCTTTTCTTTTCAACAACTAAAGATGAAAACACAGATAAGTTTTTTTTTTCTTTTTTAAAAAAAGCACTGACATATCTGGGACAGTAACATTACATTAAAAGCAAAAAACAAAAAACCAAACCAAACCTAGCAACTGATATCATGTAAAAAGTTTTAAAAAGGAAAGAAAGTTAATTGTTTTATTATTCTAATGAGGGAGGGAGAGTTTTTAATTTTTATTCCAGTTGTATAAAAGTATCAGGTAATTTATGCTGCAAATCTGGTGGGTCTATTTGAGATTGTTGTTTGTACTCAGTACAATGCTAAGATAACTTTTTCATATCCTATAGGAATAGTAGAATGCCTTGGAACATATGGTTCCTATTGATTTTATATAGTCAGCTGCTATATGAAACCATGTACAATTATACCTAGAGGAAGATGCATGCAAAAGCTATTAGAATCCATGCAAAAAAGACGATAGTAGAATTATGCTTTTTCCCCCTCAAAAAAAAAAAAAAAAAAAAAAAAAACCAAACAAATGCGTTGACTATTTACTGTACTGAATTTTCACTTGGCTATTTAACTTTCTAATCTCTTCTAAAGGTTATGTGAAGTCCATTGGCAATTATGTGACTTACCACAAAAATTCTTAATAAAAAAGAACAAATAAAATTTATCATCTTTGTGTTCTCTTATTTCTGTAATAAACTTCCAAAAAAAAAAAAAACCCATTTGAAATAAGCAATTTTTTAGTTTCTTTTTGCACTTTTGTTATCACCCATATCATATGAAACATTTTAATTGCTATCTTAAGGATCTTATCCTTATAAAATCTTAAGGAATTTATCATAAAATCATTATGTAATTAAGTAAATAAAATTTGATTTCTTAAATAAGGGCTTAACTTCTTATTACATTTATCAAATGAGCTAATTGGTGTGAAAGTGCTTTGAAAAGAATAAAAGTATTATGCAAATGTAGGTATACCCTAGGCATTTTTATTTGTCTTCATTCAATGAAAATCTGGCACTCAATGTTCTAATATTCAAAAAGTACACTTCTCATGGCTTTTTTTTTTTTCTTTTTAGAAACTCAGGTTTCTAGTGAAGTCTCTAAACTAATTAGAATTGATTTATTATGAATCAGGTATCTTATCAGGTGAAAAAAGAAATTACCATAGACAGTCAAAGGGTTAAAAGGTCAATACAGAATAAGAAAATCAATTTGCATTGATTAGACAAAAGGTCCATTTTACAGAGTCCAAAGGATTAACTTTTAAAGCAAACATCTTTGAACTGTAAGACAACATTTCCAACCTAGAGGAATAAGTACAGCATTATAAAACACTTACTTTTAAAAAATGACCAAAAATGGTAAGCAATAGGTTAAATGCTAGCTGACATTTACTTATAATATGAATCATCCATATGATTATAATGTAATTCATTTAAAAGTTATGAAAAGTGTTTGATTATTTTACTTATCTCCTATGTTAATCTCTTTGAGTATTCATTTAGGTATAATATTTAGACTTACAGAATTATAGAGTTATAGAAGAGTAAAAGGCTGGTTTATTTCAGTCTTCTTGACACTAATGAAATATGTTGAAATTTTGACTATCTAAAAACGAAATATTAACTTGATGTACCTTTTAGCGCTTGTGTAAATAAGATGCCAATGAATAAAATATCAATTTTACTTTAGATTTTCTATTTTACACAATTTAAAATTTGTTGGACTTAAGATGATTTTGAACTTAATTACAACACAATAGGTACCATAAATGAATACTCTATCTGAATTAGGGTACTTAGGTGGTATCTTTAAGTCATTTATATGGTAACTGCTGTATATTCATAATGAATAACCTTAGAGATGCTTGAATTTTGTTTTAGAACTGAATCCTCTGATAGTTCAGCCTTTGTATTAAGGGGTTGTTTTTTTTTTCTCAGCAAAATGTTTCTTACCTTCAATTGCAAGCATGGCCCGCAACTCCCGGTTCAGCAGCTCATAGCGTCTTTCTAGGTCATGTTCTTTTTCCCTAGGCAAGTTTAGAAAGTTCATCAATATGCTAATGACTAAATCATTAAACACTTAAAAGGACCTTTAAGTTACATTGATTTTAGGACTCATAACTGACTTTTCCTTTAACTTTAAGCTACTCCAAACAAATGATACAGAAACCTAAAACCTTCATCAGCTGGTGCTGTTCTTGGTGGTGGTCACTCTTCCACAACAATTTCAATTTGTAGATAAATAAACTGATTCCTAAAGACTTTATGTACATAGATTGTTGTAGGAAAAAAACAATTTTGTACTGTTAAAGTTGTTAAAATATATTTTTTTCCTAATTCTTCAATAAACTCTTTTTTTAAACCTCAGAATATCTATTAAGATGCACAGAAATCCTATGTGTACAGATTTTAACGTCACAATGATTAAATTTTGGGTTGAAAAAGTGTTTCTTCATTTAAAAAAAATCAAGTGGAGGTATAAGAATGCATTTATGAAAATGACTTATTTCACTAAAATAAGAAATGAGAGCAAGCTCATCTCTACACTAGGTGGCATCCTATAAGAACACTACTAGTAAGCAAAAAGACCTAGGAAAGAAAGAGGGCCTAGAGTAGGTGAAATGCCAGATACTAAAAATGCTTACTGTTTATATTTTCTCCATTTCTCTGACCCTGATAACTGTACTAATGCTGCCTCTTTAGGAGCACTTTACTTTTACATCATTATCATTTTATTCTACAATATATATGGTCACATCATCTATAGTACAGGTTATATATAATTTCATTTCCTGGTAAAATTTTAATATTAAAAAACTTTTAAGAAAATATTTTAAATTAACTTAAAACTCATCTTTTCCTCTTATGAACTAAATTCCTTTTTTTGAAGATACTATTTCTTGAATACAACATATTTTTCTTCTCTTTTACCCTTTGTATTCAGACCATATTATTTTCAATTTTTATCTATATCTTTTCCTATGGACAACACTATTTTAATATTTATGTTTAGGAGCCAATCTGTCTTGTAACCACAATACACATAATATATTGATTATATATATATATACATACTGATTAATATACTGATAAAAACATATCTAAGGAAATTAAACAAAAATTAAGTCGTTAAAATAAAATGTAAATGAAAATTAAAATGTGATGATGATTATAGAAAAATCATGCTTTGTACTGAGTACTTACAGAAGAGAGAGTTGGTTCATTCTTCGTATTAAAGCATTTTTCTTATTAACTAACATAAACCATTCCTGCATCATAGCTTCTTCTTCTTCTGTGTTCCTTCCTACAAACACAAGAGGATTTATTTCTTATTGTCTATATCAGTCATAAAATAGTTCAGTATCAGTTTTTAAGCATGTAATACCTAATTTTAGCTGATCTAATACTACATTTTAGACTGTTAGCAATAATAGAAGATTAGGGACCTAGACCTGAAAAAATTCATGTTAAAATAATAATAAATAAGAAGCCTATCTTCCAAAGTTGGTAAATTTCAGCTTGTATATTTTCACTCCCCTTTAACATACCTACAGATCATATTAACACTAAGTACAGTAAACAAAGTGTTCTACCATTTAAATCCTCCCCAGAGGCTTAATTGTTATTATGTTTCAATAAGGAACTTGTGGTGCTGACTGACATATGGTCACGATTAAAAAAAAAAAAGAAGGAAAAAAGCCCACCACAACCAACCCCCAACTAAAAATCATTTTGAGAACTATTAGAAGGAAGTTCATGGGCATTGAAAGATTATGTTAAGCCAGTTATCTATAGTAATTTACTTTTCATTGTTTTTTCCTCCAAAAGTAAATCCATAATATGTATATTTTGTCCTGTATCAATTACAGGGTAAACCTGATTAGGAAAATGAAGTTTAAATTAAGAAAAAATATTAGTGATCTGAGATTTTCAAATAAAGGTATCAGTAGATCAGAAAACATTTGAAACAATTGAATTTTAAAAAATATTTATTCCCTAGGGATGCAATGAATTCTTAAACATGTTACATTTTTACAAAAGAGAAGAATTTGAGGGCAAAGGAAGGAAATATTCCTTCTCTGCTCTGATTTGACCATCCTACTCTACCCCCTACACACTGGGAGACACTAGCACATCATTTTCCCCTTAGTAGAAGGCAGACTCTTCCAGGACTCTTTTCCTGTCACTCATGTCAAAAGGCATCTAGTTAAAATTCATAATTCTGGGGGAAGGAATTTTTTTTTTAAGACTTGTAGGGCATCAATTTATATATTGAAGCATAACATTTTACCAGGAAAAGGTTTTTTTTTTTTAGCAAATAAATTGTCAAAACAAGACAAATAATTACCTTGCTATGCTAACATTTAATTCTGCAGTCTAACTTCAGCATAGCATTTACAGGGTTAATAGAAATGTCTGAATAAAAAGAGAAAATATTTTAGTACTTGGTATCCTATAATATTCTGCTTTTTAATTTTAAACATGAAAACATTTTAGCACATAAATGAAATCTAAAATGTTTTTATTTTCTATTATCTAATCATAATTCCACCTGTGAAAAGTACAGCACATATTTTAGATGGATATAAAATGTTTATTTGCTTCTGGGAGAAAAAAAACAGGCAAATTCATTAAATACTGTTAAAATTTTAAAGTATGAAAGATACATAGGACAGATTCATTTAGAGATTGAACAAAGTCTTTATTGTTTTACAGTATTTTTAATCTGTCTTTTAGGGTTGCTGGTTTTGTATTCACTTTGGACCATGTGATGCCTTGACAGTGGTCATGTGATATAGGCTGCGATAGGCACAAATCCCTGGGCAGCAACAAAAGAAGAAAGAGTAAAAAGAAAAAGCTGAGAAAAAGCTTGCAATTTGGAAAAAGGCCAATTGTACCCTGGTGAAGGCCTTTTTGATCAGCAAAATGACACATGTGTGCAATATTAATAGCTATAGATTTTGCGATATATTTTCTCATTACAGACTTAATTCTTGTGCCTATAACTGAAACAGTGACTAAAAACATATATAAATGAAAACTTTGTTGAAACTTTGGCTTGATGCTTTCAAGCAGTTGTAAAAGAAGGAACTAACCCACTCTTAAATTAGCATCATTTTCTTCAATGGGATATGGCCTCCTTGAGAAAAATAATACTGATGTGGTACTGTCATTTTCAATTAAATTCATAATCTGATTTCTAGATAAGAATAAAATTTCCCTCTAGCTCACAAAAATTAAAGAGAAAATGCCTATTAATCCTTCCAAGTTTCAAAATGAAAATAAATGTCTAAAAATTGAAAAAATGCTAACATTTGCTAATGGTCCCTAAAATGCTACAGACGATTCAAATCAATACTTCCCCCCCCCCAATATGAAGATAAATTAATACAATGTGCCTCAAATCTTTATCTGAACTGAGTATAAGTTTATAGGAACATATACATAGCCTAATGATTGTAAACAATTATTTTTTTTTTTACTCTGTGAGTACATGGATTTCACTATTGTTTTAGGGCTTTTAAAAATTAAAAAAAAGCTTTTAAAGTCAGTAAGTTGGACCATTACAAATTAATCCTGACTTTAATAACTGGTTAAAGACCCCTTCAGCTTTATAAGTAACAAAAAATATTAAAGCCTGTGATCACAGTGAGCTTTTCTCATTTCTCCTCTAACCATTTGTTATTTAATCCAATACTAGTAATCCAATTTGTCCATCAGACTTTTAAAGGGCAGAATGCAACTTCCCCAGCTTAGACACTTTTCAAAGTACAATATATTTTTCAAATGAATGCTGGATGTTTCATTTTTTCCCCAACTGTTCCTAGCTCTAATGCAGGAGGAAAAAAAGAACAAGATGAACATTGTTCGTACTGATTAAGTAAGAGCTCATTAAAGAGCTGTCAGTGCCGTACTTTGAATATGCATGAAGCATATAATCAGATCTAGTACCGTCACTAGAGGAGAATACGGTAAGTACAAAGGATTGATTTAATTACTTAGAGTGGGGCTGTGGTGGTAAAGCAGTCTTGTTAGCGCAAAAAGAAAAGGAGGTTGGATTCTGGCACTGTTAGGGAAAAAAAGGCAGTTTTAGCTTCTGCCACAATACCTAATCTCAAGATAAAGCACTTTACAATGTAGCTTAAAATGAAGACTATCATTATTCTATAAAATAGCCATAATTCATTCTATCTTGTTTAATTTTACCTAGTTAACTATTTATTTGGCAAAATAATATTTAATTCATAATTATAATCACATATTTATGTTGAGATATTCCCAATTCTGATACTGGATCTTCCAAAAACTATTTAAAATGAATAATAAAAAACCCACAAACTATATGATTTTAAACATTCTTCAAAAAAAGTGAACGATTGGTCACATTTTATAACATTATTTAATGTTTTCAGTATCACAATTAGATAAGCCTTAAAGTAGCTTTTATAATAAAATTTAAAAGAATTACTAATTAGACTAATCTCTGGTAATACTTTTTTAAACTTATGGGTGGCTTTCTATTTACACATTTCTGGTTTGATTTTCCCATCTGGAAACCTAGAATCTGCCCTAATATTGCACTTCCAGGATCAGGTTTTTTCCCCTTTAGTCATTTGGGAATAGGGCCCATCATTAAGAGATAAATAACCATTAAATTATGGACTGATGACAATTGCAAGGAAAACAATTATCAAAATATTTCCTTTAAATTATTCTTTATGTCATATTGATTTTTTAGAAAATATTTTTGATATTAGTGAACTAATATATTTAAAGTAATCAGGACACAATTTACTTTAGAGTAGTCTTAAAAAAAACTTTAGATATTCCTTAGGCATAATTATGAATTTGAAAATTGTTTTTAGCATGCTTTCAAAGTAAAAGGGTAGAAAACATAAATTTAAAAAATTAAACAAAAAAGACCCTCAAGAGTCTATCTAATGTCTCATGCCAAATTAAAGTGTGGTACAAGTTTTTTTTTTTTTTTTTAATTTCAGTTCAGGGAATACATTTCAGCTCAGGGAAGAATAATTTTATTTCATATTTATTTATTAATTATTTATATATAAACATATGCACATTATTTCATATATTCAATACTATTTTGTAGCATCTCATTTTCTTCTATGTAATTCTATTATCTTAAAATATTTACATATAACTTTTTATATATATTCATTTTGTAAGGAGCAATGCTAACAATTGAATCAATTTTTAAAAATTGGCTAAACACTAAGAATTAAAAGATCAACAAAGTAGGCACCTATCATTTGGGAAATGAGTTAACAAACTATGGTGCATGAATAAAACGTAATATTACTATGCTATAAAAATAAAACAAAAGCAAAGCATATTAGAAACTCAGATAAAGATGAGAAGACAACATAAAGATGAGACGGTAAAGTAAAAAGAACCAGGAAAAGAGTAATGATTACATCAATGTAAAGGGAAAGAATAAGAAACCCAAACTGAAAACTTTGTAATTATGATGATGACCAAGCTTGGTCCCAAAGAAGAATTGAGAAATTCATCTTCTTCTCCTCTTTGCAAAGATGGAGATTCTGATAATGGCATATTGTACACATATGGTTGTGTAAGACATGGCTGATGTGTTGATTGTTCTTTCTTTATTCTGGTTCTTATCTTTCTTTTGCTATAAAAAGGCTAAGCATGGTATAGGGTATTGGAAATGAAAGAGAAGTAAAATCAAAACATATCAACAGAATTAAGATTAAAAACATTGCTAATAAGACAAAACCCCTCAAAATTACATAAACTCAATAAACACCTGGGTATACACATTAAAAAAAAAAAATCAGAACTCATTCATCCATTCCACAAACATTTATATCTATTAAGTACTTACTATGTGCTAAAAGACTGTGCAAGAGGGATATAAAGTTTAGTTAAGGAGACCTTGTTTTTGGGAACACTCAAATCTAAAAGAGAATGGAATATAACATAGATAACCATAATACACAGTGTTGTATAAGTGTTACCTACCTGAGCTGAGAAAGTGTCTTGTTTGTGAAACAGCCAAAAGACTAGTATAATTGGATTGAAGAATAAATAATGGGGAATAAGATGTAAGAAGGCTGGAAAGATAGGAGGAGATAGGTTATGAAGAGCTTGAACACCAGATTCTGAATTTGACTGTGGAAGCAATGTGGAGCCAATGGGGTTTGTTGAGTGGTATGTGTGTATTGTTTATGTGACAGAAAGACATGGTCTGACTTGTGCTTTAGGAAAATCTCTTTGGTGGCTAAATGGAGGATGGATTAGAGTGGGGAGAGTAGAGGCAGGCAGATCCACCAGCAACTATTGTAATGGTTAAAGCCTGGAGTGATGAAGAATACACTAGAATGGTGGGAAGTATCAAAAGAGATGGAGGCATATTCAACAGATGACAGGCTTTGACAATGGATTGCACATAGCAGGTGAGAGGTAGTGGAATTAAGGATGACACGTAAGTTGTGAGCCTGGGAGACAAGGTTGATAGTAGTGTGTTCAACAACAACAAGGAAGGAGGCAGCTAGATGGCACATTAGATTGAGCATCAGCCCTGGAGTCAGGAGGAGCTGAATTCAAATGTGGTCTCAGATACTTAACACTTCCTAGCTATATGACCTTAGGCAAGTCACTTAACCCCAGTTGCCTTGCTGGAAAAAAAAGGAAGGAAGGGAGGAAAGGAAGGAGGGAAGAAGGGAGGGAGGAAAAGAAAGAAAGTCCAGTAACAGGAAAGTTTGGAAATAGGGAGAGTTTAGTGGAAAGATAATGAGTTCAGTTTTGGATATATTGTTTACTGGACATCCAGTTTTGAGATGTCTGAAAGACAGATGGAGATGCAAAGCTGGAGGTTAGCAGAGAGATTAAGCAAGATAGGTAGATTTGAGAATTATCAGCATGATATACCAAAAGGACTTCATCATAATGCAGTTTTATCCATAAGCATAGCTTGCAATGTGGCCTCTTAAGACATTGTAATAGAATGGTTTTAGTGCAGTGTGCTATTTTTAGAAATTATTTTAATTTAAATGAATCCATGAGTTTTAATGAGATGAATTATGATATAAGTATAGACATAAGGACTGAACCACAGGTTCAATCAGTGTAGGTCAACTTTTCTGCAATTTATAAAGTCTTAAGAGAATTGCTGAGGGCAAAGTTGTCAAACACTCCCCTTCAAGTTGTATGTTGTTCACAACACACCTAAGTAGATTAAAATGTAATTCTGGGGGGCAGCTAGGTGGCACAGTGGATACAGCAGTGGTCCTGAAATCAGTAAGGTCCTGAGTTCAAATTCTGTCTCAGATACTTACTAGCTATGTGACCACAGGCAAATCATTCAATCCTGATTGTGTCCCCAACCCAAAAAGTAATTAAGAAATATTTAACTAAATAAATAAAAACAAAATGAAACATAGATAATACTAGATTTTAAAACTAAGTCAATATGTAGCCCATAATATATTAATGAGTATTCTTGACAGCACAGGTTTGGAGCACCAAGAGCACCACTTATATGGGAGAAGCCTATGCCTGTTTTCTAGCTAGTGTGTCTTATTATAAGGAGGATTTATTACATGAATAAAAAGTTGGATAATATCTTTTGTTTTATTAGAATCCCTAAATAGGAAGAAAAAATAGATCTCACAATTTGAATATAATGGTTTAAGAAGCAGTCATTTAAAATTTTTGATATTTTCTGTTCTATTTCTCTGTTCGCGCTGAAGTATTATGAATATTGAGAACAAAATAGAACCACAGAAATGCCTAGCAACCAGGAAAACAGTGTTATAGGAAAATTGTCATTTAAAATTCTCTTCAAAGTATCTTAAACATTTTAGGGGAAAATTTATTCAGTTATTTTTCATTGGGTCCAATTTGTCATCACTCTATTTGGCAAAGATACTGGAGTGGCTTGCCATTTCCCTCTCTAGTTTACTTTTTACAGACGAGGAAATTGAGGCAAATAGGATATCTTTCCCACAGGGTTACACAGCTAGTGTCTGAAACCAGATTTGAAGTGAGGAAAATGAATTTTCCTGACTCCAGGCCTGGCTGGTACCATTTAGCTGCCCTACAAGAAAATTAAAAGGTAGCAAATATACCATAATACAGTGGAAACTAATCAATTACCTGCTCTGAGAGTCACACAATATGTAAAATAATTATCTAATAGAATAGAATAGAATTTCAGTGAGGACAGTGCTTGCTTTGTTTTTGCCTCTGTATCCCTAATGTTTGGCACAGTGTCTTGCACACAGTATGTACTTAATAAATGTTTGCTTAATGGAAACTACTGAACACATTTGGGTTCAAGCCCTAGTTCTGTCATCTAATAGTCCTATGGCCTCTGTCATCTAATAGTCCTATGGCCTCAGGCAAATTATTTAGTCACTTCATCTTCTTCAAATTAAGATAATCACTCTTGTTTTATTTACTTTGCAAGGATATTGTGAAGATCAAATGAAATAATATTCATAAAAGTTTTATAAACCTTAAAAGTTCAGTGTAAACTGATCTATACAAATTGTTACTCCCTGACTTACAAATGAGGACCTCTGCAATGAATAGCTGCTATTGCTCCTTAGTGGATGTGATACTTTTTATGTCTAAACTAACTCTGGCAGGTGTTGCTACTTTCTATCTGGGGCATCTCCTGCCATTGATTCTCTGAGCAAGTGTTGAGGATCTACCTCTGAAAAAGTAACATGTTAGATGCTAACAGGAATGCAAATACAAAGAAGATATCATCCATGCTCCTTTCTGTCTAAGCCATCTCCTACCATTAATATTCTCATGGCACAGAACTGTCTGTTGCTATCACTGTCTATTGAAGCCTGAATCCTCCACCAGTAACATGGTGCATTGAATAGTGTTTTGGTCTTAGGAAGGACTGAATCCCACCTCTGAATCTTGGTGGTGGTAGACAAACCACATGATCTCCTAAGAATCTTTATTTCCATGAGGATATTAATACTGGTACTTCCTGCCTTTCTTACATATGTCAGCTATGATTATTATTACGCTGCTAGAGGAATTTCCTAACTAGAAGGAACTCTAACTTCCTATCCATTTATCTTTAGTCTACTATGAGTACCTCCTTAGCTGTATGATGGGTTATCATCATCAATCTAATCATCAATGAAACATTTGATAGGAAAGAAAGAAAATTTTCCAAGTATTGAGAATGAAGTGTAACAGAAAAACTAAGTACAACATTAGAAAAAAATTAAAGAACTACCACTGTAATGTCTCTACTGTGTTAGGTTTAACCTCTAGGAAGTGGAGACTCATGGACAAGATGAGGACAGGGTGTAATATGTCTCCCTGGAAGGAGCACTTACTTCACTGATATCACAGATTCATTAAAATAACCTAACATTTATAGTGCTCTTTAAGATTTGCAAATTACTTACAAATATTATCTCATTTGATTCTTAACCCTGCAGAGGTCCTTACCTTAATGGAAGCTCAGAAAGTTTAAGTGCCTTGCCCAGGGTCACATAATTAATAAGCATTTGAAGCTAGTTTGGAACTCTGGTCTTCTTGACTCCGCCCACTGCTCTATCCACTAAGTCACCTAGCTGCTTCTATCAAGGATAGAGCACTGGTCCAAATATGGCTTCAGACACTTTCTGATTCTACTCTAGATTAAGTCACTGACCCTCTCCCTACCTCTGCTTCCTCCTCTGTAAAATGGGGTGTTTATGAGAATCAAATGAGATTTTTGTAAAGTAAAATATTTAGCAGATACTTATTTTCAGAGGTCATCTGTCAGAAAATCAGAAGTAATAGTGTGTAGATAAGTTTAAATAGAACTTTAAGATTTATAGAGCTTTTATATGAGTTCCTTTATTTGATCTTCATAACAACCCTGCAAAGTAAATAAAACAAATGTGCTTATATCTTCATTTGAATATGAAAAAGGGACCAAATAAGCCGCCTAAGACCACATGGTTATTAAGGTGATGGAACTAGGACTTGAACCCAAGTGAGTTCAATAATTTCTATTCAAAACCTGCTTTCTAAAGTACTTTGCAAACCTTAGAGCTCTATATAAGTGTTATTATTATCAGTATCATTAACCATGAAGGATACAGCTATCTAGATGATTTGAAAAGGATACTAGCTATCGTTCAAATAAATGAAGCATACAAGCTGTTGTAAGCCATGCTGGGAACCTATTAACATTTATCTAAACTTACATTTTGACAGTTTTGGTGGGTGACCTATTCAAAAATCGAGACTTGCCTGCACTAATGATTATTTACTTTTGGCAAATTCTTTTTTGTAAGACTGTAGCCCCTGGGTTGAGGACAAATGCAAAGCAGCATAATCTAGGGCTGTTATTCACTGTTTAGAGTTATAGATAGCTAATGAACTCTCCCCCATGTCCACAGACCATACTCTTAAAATGGACTTGATATTTCATACAAAAATTTGTGCTAATGAGTCCTCTCAAGATGGTTGCCTAAATGGAACCAAGCAGCCTAGCACCCACAGACCTACTCCACAAAAACTTAAGAATCACACCAGACCAAATGACAACTGAGAAATCCACTGAGAAACTACAGGTTGTGCTTCCACGAAAAGCACAAAAAGTTAGCCAGAAACCTACAGGCAAAAGTCAACAAATTTAGTGCCAGCACACTCAAGTAAGTCAGAAACCTCCCAGTCTCAACAGGGATACGTGTCACCTGCAAGATTCTGTGCTCAGAGGCAGAAAAAGTAAAGTCCTCTTCTGAGAAAGCCTCAGGGTGGTTACAGCCCCAGCACTAGGAAGCAGTAACATCTGACTGTAGGTATCGACATGCTCTAACCTGAACAGCTCAGGCACCTGAAGGTTCTGAGGTATCTTAGCACTCAGGATCTCATAGCTCTAGGGTGGGGTTTAAACGGTAGGTTAACATAGAAACAAACAGACCTAACTAGAGACCAAGAAGGGCAAGACTAACTCACAGAAAAGAGGAATCTGCAACTAGTCCTAATTTAGGTAATAAAACCAGAGAGAGAAATAAAAACAATAAGATAGAAATCACTATAAAGAATTATCTCTAGATCTATTATAAAAAGTTATAATAGATCTAGAGATCCCCAAAAATCCCAGCATGAAAAAGTAACTTTATACTAACTGTAAGCAAAGACTAAATGGGGGGAAAAAAAGATTTTCCATGAGAACAATATGAATACACCAGAAGGGTTCTTATTTATTTATTTATTTTTTTGGTATCATGGATTTCTTTTCTTTTCTTTTCTTTTTTTTTTTTTAATAGCTTTTTATTTACAGGTTATATGTATGGGTAACTTTACAGCATTGACAACTGCCAAACCTCTTGTTCCAATTTTTCACCTCTTACCCCCCACCCCCTCCCCCAGATGGCAGGATGATCAGTAGATGTTAAATATATTAATATATAAATTAGATACACAATAAGTATACATGACCAAACTGTTGTTTTGCTGTACAAAAAGAATCAGACTGAAATATTGTACAATTAGCTTGTGAAGGAAATAAAAAATGCAGGTGGGCATGAATATAGGGATTGGGAATTCAATGTAATGGTTTTTAGTCATCTCCCAGAGTTCTTTCTCTGGGCATAGCTGGTTCAGTTCATTACTGCTCCATTGGAAATGTGTATCATGGATTTCTTTAGCAGTCTGGTGAAATCTAGGGGCCCATTCTTAGAATAAAATGTTTAAATATGTAAAATTAAATACATAAGATTACAAAAGAACACTGGAACATAATTATCAAAAATTTTAAAAAAATTCATGGGCCCCAGGTTAAGAACCCTTAACTTAGAAGAAATGAAATAAGAAGTTAAAAAATGAAATTAAAGTTGTAGAGAAAAAAATAAGGAGAATAAACAGTTTAGAAATGGATGTGGCAAAACTTATCAAAGTAATAGATTGCCTGGAAATTATGATAAATTATAAAGAAATCATTGACTTTATTAGCAAGAAATATTAGAACAACATTTAAAAATCAGAAAATAAAATCTATCTGCTATAAAAACAGCTGATTTTGAGGGGCAGCTAAGTGGAGCAGTGGATAGAGCACCAGCCCTGGAGTCAGGAGGAACTGAGTTCAAATGTGACCTCAGACACTTAATATTTTCTGGCTATGTAACCCTGGGCAAGTCACTTAACCCCAAGTGCCTCAACAAAACAAAAAGACAATTGGTTTGGGGAAAAGATTATTATAGCTTTTTATATACAAAACTTATGCATGGGTAATTTTTCAATACTGACCCTTGCAAAATCTTCTGTTTCAACTTTTCCCCTCCTTCCCTTCACTCCTAGTCCCGTACATGTTAAATATGTTAAAGTATATGTTAAATACAATATATGTATACATATTTATACAGTTATCTTGTTGCACAAGAAAGATTGGATTTAGAAAGAAGGTAAAAATAACCTAAGAATTTATTCAGCCATTCTCCAATTGGTGGGCATCCCTTCAATTTCCAGTTTTTAGCCACTATGAAAAGGCACTTCCACAAACATTTTTGCACATATGGGAGGAAAAAAAAATTTAAAAAATATCAGTGGATTCCTTGAAAAAGAATGATTAATAAAGACCTGGATCTTCTACTTCAAAAAATCATAAATAAAAACTATCTAGATTCCCTTGAGTCAGAGGGCAAAATAAAAACAGGAAGATTCTACTGATCACCTCCTCTGTTAAAACCCAGAGATTCCAAGTCAAAGAAAAACTGCTTCAACTAGACAGAAAAAGTTCCAAAACTAAGGAAATGTAAGCAGAATCCTATAAGACCTGGAAATTTATACTATAAATAAGAGATCTTGGAATATTATGTTCTCAAAGGCAAAAGATATAGATTTATAACCAAGAATAAATTATCCTGCAAAAAAGTATAAACTTACATAAGAGAAAATGAAATCTTTAAAGGAATATGTAACTTTCAAAAATTCTTGATAAAAACATCAAAGCTGAATGGAAACTTCAAAATACAAAACACAAGACTCAAGAGGAACCTGGAAAGATGAAATTGAGTAATTGGAAGGGGACTTAAATGATACAATGCGGACATTCTTATGGGGAAGAAAAAAAAAAGTATCCCTTTAGAATCTTCCAAGGGAGAATCTATGGGTGGACTGGCTCTATTCTAAAGGTTTTTAATTGGGCAAAGACAAAAGAAATACACTAGTGTAGAAAGGAAGAAGAGGAGATGGAACTTACTATTTTTTATAATTGGAATATGTGAGAAGAGTATAATGAATATGGAATAAAATGGAGGAAGATACACAAATGCAAACACACAGACACAGATACACACATGCACACACACACAGAATTAGTGTTCAGTTACATTGAATCCAAAAGAGAAAGAGATGTGGAGGTGGAGATATAGAGGTAAAGGGTTAAGAGGAAGAATAATTCTGGGAAAGGAATAGTCAAAAAAACAAACAAACTTCATTAACTCAAGGGAGAGGGAAGGGCAAGAGACATAGCAAAAGAAAAGAGAAAATAACTGGAATATTAAGTAACCAAAGAGAATAGCTGAAGAAATTTTGGCACATGCTTGTAATAGAATATTGTAATGGATCCTGACCAAAAGAAATGACAAAAGAGACTATTTCAAAGAATCTTATGAAGTAACAACTGATACACAGTGAAGTGAGCAGAACCAGGACAAGAATTTCAATGACAACAACAATGCAAAGAAAAACAATTTTGAAAATACACAGGACTCTGACCAAAGTAACCAATAACCATATTCCCAGAAGGCTTATGATGAAGCACCTTGAAAGCACTTCTTGACAGAAAGGCTATGGTCTCAAGACCATGAAAAAAAATACACATTTTTGAATGGTCTCTGTGTCAATTTGTTTTACTTGAAAATACTTATTCATTATAGAAGTTTTATACTTCTCTTCCACCTCCTGCTCAGTTTTTAAGTGTGAAAAGTATGAGAAAGAGTGATGAGAGAGACAGAGGAAGAAAATTTAAAAGAAGAGAACTTTTGAAACATTTAGGTGTACAGAGGAGTAGAGGAGGGAATTAACAGGGTTTTATATGTTTTAAATGCCTGAACTAGAGAGACAAACCAGAAAAGAAAACTATAGACTAATATTTTTAGTGAATATTGATGCAAACCTTTTAAATAAAATATTATCAATGGGACTACAGCAACACTTCAAAGAGATTATAATTAGGTAAGACTGATACCAGGAATGTGACTCTGATGCTGGCTTAATATCAGGAAACCTATAAACATATGACTACATTAATAATAAAAACAATTTTAATCACAGAATAATATTAATATGTCTAAAGTTTTTGACAAATGCCTTCTATTCCTGTTAAACATATTAAAAAGCTCAAGAAAAAACGAACTTTTCCTTAAAATGATAAATGCTATATAAGTGGAAAAACATGACCAAACCTAAAAAAAAAAAAAAAAAACCTAGATATTATATTTTGAGAATGCATTAAAAGAAAAAAAAAACTACACAGAAATGTTAGAATCAGAGGGCAAAATAAAAACACAAAGGATCCATTAATCATTTCTTGATAGAAATCCCCAAGTTGAAAACACTCAGAAATGTCATAGTCGAATCCTAGAGCTATCAGAACTCTCCTCCCTTCCATGAACCCCCAAAATACTGAAAACAAACTGGGAGGGGAACAAAGTTAAAATATTAAGGAAACACAGGACTGCTGTCAGCTATGATGAAAAAGAAATCATGATACAGATTATAATGAAAGGCAAAATTAAATAGATTAAAGATGAAGAATTAGTCTTGCTAAACAGTATAGAAGAAAAAAAAGCTTTTCATTAGGAAAGAGTATTTTTAAACATTTAAACATTAAAAGATGATATGAAAATGAAAAGATATAAGAAGCATAGAATCTTTGAAATATAAGAGAAACCTAAAGAGGCAAATATATTAGAACAAATGGAAGGATTGAATATGAGATTTAAGTACTATAATAATAATCTCCTCCCCTAATAGAGAGGGAAGAGACACACAGAAAGAATCTGAAGGCAGATTCAGAAAAAAGGTGAGGAAAGGATTAAAAGGGACAGAATTAGGGATAGTACAGCTATAAGTAAAGCCTATCTCAACTGTAGAAGATAAAATATAAAGAGGAATTTAAAAAGAGAAAAATAAAATGTAAGCATCAAAGATCTATTTTAGGCTGGATAAAAGAAAGGAAGGACACAAGACTGTACTGGTATTGATTCCATTCCCTTTCCCTTTTACTTCTTCTATGTGACAAGGAATATGAGAAGGAGAGAGGAAAAACTAGAAGAGAATATAAGGGAGGGAAAAGAAAAATTAACAATAATAATTGTGAACTTGAATGGCATGAATTTATCCATAAAAGAAAGGAGGATAATAGAATGAATTATAAAACAGTCCAACAATAAATTGTTTTTTTTTTTAAACTAACAACATAACAACACTTGCCAGAAACAGATTCACATAAAGTTTAACAGAAGAGCTATAGTAGATTTAATTATGCTTAGCCTGACTCCAGTTAAGCAGGGATGGGATTTCAGACAAGGCAATAGTGGAAACACATATGTTCATTTATTTATTTTATTAAAACTTTTAATTTACAAAACATATGCATGGATAATTTTTCAACAATGACCCTTGCAAAACTTTCTGTTCCAAATTTTTCCCTCTTTATCCCCCTTCCTTTAGATAGCAGGTAATCCAATACATGTTAAATATGAAACATATATGTTTAAAAGAGATAATCTAGAAAGCTACAGAATAACCAAAGATACATTAATAATGAATATCAATAATTAAATTATGTGAACTAAACATCAGCTGAATCAAACTAAATGCAAAATAGAGTATAAAACTATAATACTTGTGGTTCTCATTGTGCCCCTTTCAAAAATAATTTTATCACAGAAAATTATGAGACAATATAACAAAAGTTTTGGGGTACAGTCAGAGCAATTCTTAGGAGAAAATTTTATCTCAAAAACATTTTCATAAACAAAAGAGAGAAGGAACAGGCCAATGAATTTGTCAAAAAATAAAACAAAAAAATACACACAACAAAAACCCCCAAGTAAACACAAAAATTGAAATTTGGAAGAATAAGAAAAAAAACAAAACTAATAATCAAAAGAATTCCATTGAATTAGTAAAATTATTTTCATTTGAAAAACATAAAACTCAGCAAACTGAAAAATTGTTAATATGATCAAATAAAAAAGAGAGAAACTAACTTACAAAAAATAAATGGAAAAGAAAAATTTATAAGAGAAGTAGAGGAAACAAAAGAAATTATTAGGATTATGCTCAGGTAAATTTACAAGACAATATTATGAAACAAAGAAAAGTGATTTTATTGCCTAGTATTTGCAAAAAATAGAGAAAGAAGGTATCCTCTAAGACAAATATGATCCTGATATTCATATAAAGGAGATAGAGAACAGAGAACCTCTAATGAAGATGGATAAAAAAAATACCAAATACAATATTAGAAGAAGTTATGACAATATATTAAGAGGATTATGCAGTATGAGTAGACTGTATTTATACCAGAAACATAGTATTGGCTTAACATTAGGAAAACTAAAAACATAATAAGTTACATTAATAAAAAAGTAATAATTACCTACTTAAAATTAATTTGGGATTACCTATAATGGAAAAACTCTACAGGTTCAATACAATGGAGGGAAAATAAGAATGTCCACTGTCACTATAAGCATTTCACAAATGCTAGTTTCAATAACACAAGATAAACTGAAGAAGTATAAATGAAGAAGAAACAAAATTACAGGCATACCTCATTTTATTCCACTTTTCATTACTGTATTTTGCAGACAATTGTACTTTTTATAAATTGAAGGTTTATGGTAATCCTGCATCATGCAAACCTATTGGCACCATTTTTTTCCAATAGCAAGTGCTCACATTTTATCTCAGTTTTGGTAATTCTGGCAATATTTCAAACTTTTTCATTATTATTATAGCTGTTATGGTGATCTACTGAGATCGGTGACCTTTGTAATTGTTGTGGGTACCACAAACCATGCCCATATAAAATTTCAAATTAATTGATAAATGTTCTGTGTATTCTGACTGTTCTATCAACTGGTAGTCACTGATGAGATCTTCCCCCATGGGTGCAATTTGGGTGTTAAGTGTTCAAATGAAAGAGTCAACTGATGCAACAAACTTTACTGTTGTCTTAATTTAAGAAATTACCGAAGTCACCCCAGCCTTCAGCAATCACCACTCTGATCAGTCAGCAGCCATCAACACCAGCAAAAGAGATGATGGTTAGCAATTTTTAGCAATAAAGTATCTTTTAATTAAGGGATGTACATCATTTTTTAGACATAATACTATTGTATACTTACTGGACTACAGTATAGTATAAACAAAACTTTTATATGCATTGAGAAACCAAAATTATTTGTGACTCACTTTATTATGATATTTGCTTTATTGCAGTTGTCCAAAATTGAACCTATATTATCTCTGAGGTATGCCTGTATTGCCTTTTGCAGATGATCTGATGATTTAGAGAACAGTAGAGGCTGAACTAAAGTAACTTTACATAGTTAAATAATTTAGTAAACTAGGATATAAAATAAATCTACAAAATCATTAAATATAATGTATATCACTAATAAAATCCAGGTGAAAGATATAGAAAAAGTAATTCCATTCAAAACAACTAGAGAGGATATAAAATATATGGGAGTTTACCAACTAAGACAATCTCCATATTAAAAAAAAAAACCCAAACTATAATACATTATTTACAGAAATAAAAGAAAGCTTAAATAATTGAAGAGGTATTAACTGCTCAGAGTTGGGCCATGCTAATATAATAAAATAACAACACTACTTAATTTAATTTGCAGATTTAGTCATCTATAAATTAAACTACCAAAAGTTACTTTATGGAAGTAGAGAAAATATTAACAAAATTCATCTGGAAGACTAAATGGTCAAGAATCTTAAGGGAAGTGGGAGAAAAAAAAATGAGAATGAAGGGGAGTCAGAACTAGAGTTCTTTTTTTCTGTACTTAAATTTTATTTATTTTTGTTTTAACAATAGCCTTTTATTTTTCAAATACATAAAAAGATAGTTTCCAACATTCACCCCTGCAAAACCTTGTGTTTCAAATTTTTCTTCCCCTTCCCCCAGCCCTGGACAATAAACAATCCATTATAAGTTAAACATGTGCAGTTGGAAGAACTAGATTTCAACCCAAACTGCAAAATTATTTGGTACTGGTTAAAAAATACAATAATTGATCAGAACAAATTAGGCAAATAAACTCCAGGAGCAAGAAGGTGATGTAGTAGATAGAATCCTTGATTTGAAGTCAGGAAAATCAGAGTTCAAATCTTGTCTCAGGCACTTAGTAAATATATGACACTGAAAAAGTCCTTTGGGCTCTCTTATTTTAAAGTGGGGGATTAGAATGGGTAGTACTAAAATCTTTTTTAGCTCTAAATCTGGGATCCCTTTATTACTGATTTCACTAAACTGCAGAGAAAAAAAAAGATAGAAAGAGAGAGATGGGAGGGTGGAGGGGAAGATGGGGAAGAGAGCAAGCAAATAAATTAATCTGAGAGAGAAAGACACTAAAGACTGAGAGATTAAAAGTTTGCCCAGAGTCACACAGCTAGGAAGTTTTTGAGGGCAAATTTGAACTCACGTCCTCCTGATTCCAGAGCACTATATCTATGTCATCTAGCTGCCCCTGGAGGAGGTTAGGCTTCTGGATAATGATCAGACTTAAGATGAATCCTGAAGAGAAACCAACATGTATAGGTGAGGGGGCAGAACAGTTGAAGTACTAAGGAATAACCAATTATAAAGGCATGAATATGAATAATGGAAAATAATACAGTGGTGGAAAAAACCTGTGCAGCAAATTAATATGATGAATACTGCTAACCAAGATTTATGGAACTGATATAAATACATAAACCATTCCCTAGGGTACAAATAGGAAGTTTTCAAAAGAAAAAAATGTAAGCTCTCAACAGTCATATGAAAAAATGTTCCCAATTCCTAAAAAAGTAAATAGAAATTAATTATAATTCAGAATTTTTATCCTACACACTCATATGCTTCGCATTGGTAGAAATGGCAGCTGTTGGAATGGTTGTGACAAAGGACAAGAACAGCAACTGATAAACTGTAGAAAACAAATTATTTTCTCTTCCTTCCCTCTGTCACCATGAAAAACAAAACAAAAAGAAACATAACAAATATGCATGGTAAAGTAAAAGAAAATCTCACACTGGTGGTCTCTAAAAAAAGTTTTGTATTCCACCTTGAATCTATTACTTGTCAGGAGGTAAATAGCATACTTCATCGATCCTCTAGAAATATGGTTAGATATTTTGTTTATCAGAATTTTCAAGGTCTCCAAAGTTGTTTGTTTTTATAATGTTGCTTTGTTTTTATAAATTGTTCTCTGTTCTGATCACTTTAATCTATGTCACACTCATATAATGTTGATAGATCTGTAAATTGCTCCTATTATTATTAGAAAGCCATTTGGAATTATATTTTAGAAATCACTAACATTTGAACCATAAATTTTTATTTATAATGTCATTGTTAGTATGTAGATTGTTCTCTCAGTTCTGCTCACTTCACAAAGAACCATTTTATTCAAAACTTTCCAGTTTTCTCTGAAACTGTCCTCTTCATTATGTCTTATGGTACAAGAGTATTTCATTATATCCATACACCATAACTTCTTGACTCATTACCCAAATGACAGGTACTCTTTGTTCTTTGCTAAGATTTTTTTTTAAAGTTGTTACATTTTCCTACATAATTTTAAAAAATCTCTTTGATGAATTGGACTAGTAGTGGTATCTCTGAGTTCAAAAGATATTTATAATTTAGTGACTTTGGGGACATAATTCTACATTGCTTTTGAGAATGGGTAGATCAATTCAAAGCTACACCAACAGTGCAGCTTTATCATTTTCCTTTTTAAATGATCTTTGCAAATCTAATGTGAATGAAGTAGAATTTTAGGGCTATTATATTTTAAAATTTATTAGCAATTTGGAGCATTTTCTCATATGTCTGTTAATAGTTGGGATTTCTTTGAGAAATTGTCTATTGATATCTATTTACTACTGATCTACTGGGGAATGACTCATTTTTACATATTTGTATTAATTCCCAATACAACTTAAATATTGGAGAAACTTGTTGCAAAAAAACAACAACAACTAAGGCAGCTATCTACCATCTAATTTTAACCACTTGATTTTATTAATTCAAAATCTTTTTATGTAATCAAAATTGCACATTTTTTAACCCTTAAATATTATTCGTCTTCTTATGACCTCTTCCCCTATCTATATGTATTCTTGAACATGTTTTTCCCACAGATTGGCTCACTATCAAGTAAAAAGTGTTTTTAATTGCATTCACATAGTTCCTGTGTATTTTGGTTTATGGATTCACAAGTACTTTATACATTTTGTAATTATAATCAGTGGTCATGATTTCTTCCCTATTTATAGATCTGAAAAGTAATAAATCCTCCTCATCATCTTTTCTTCCCCCTCCCCACCTCCAAATTGAGTCTCCCTATTTTCTTCAGGCTTGGAAATTACAACAATTATTGTTCACTGCTGATTGGCTAAAAACTCTGACTTGCTCCATTTCCAACACTTCAATTCTACACAATCCCCAAACTTAAATGATTTATTCATCTGAGTGCATCAGGTAGCAAGGTTACAGGGGTGCACCATCAACCTCAGCAAATTATTTATGTCACCATTTATGTCTAAATCATAGAGCTTTATTTTTGTATATGGTATAAGAAGCTGGTTTAATGACTAATTCCTTCCTGGCTATGCTCCAATTCTCCTAGCAACTTTTTTTTGAATAATGAGTACTATTCGTCAATAGTATACTATTGTGTATTCTTGTGTCTCTTGTCATATTTGTAATTCATATTGTCAAGTTATTATTATTATAACTGTTATGGTGACTTGTCCTCACTGATCTTAGATGTTACTAGTGTAACTGTTTTTGAGCACCATTAAGTGCCCTCATATCAACTTAACTGATAAATGTTTTGTGTGTTCTGACTGTTCCATTAACTGGCCATTTCCCATTCCTCTCGCTTCTCTAGCTTCCTATTCCCTGGGACATAATACTGAAATTAGGCCAATTAATAACCTACAATGATTGCTATAAAGTGTTCAAGTAGAAGTAAGAGTCAACCAACGTGGCAAATTTCACTAAATAAGTACTAAACAAGTAAATCAGGTGATACTGTTTTTTAAAAAATTACCATATTGGATTGGTCTAATCATGAGCAATGACTGTTTCTCCAATTATTTAGGTCATTTTCCTTTAATAAAGAAATAGTGTTTTTGTTTTCAAATTTGTTATACTCCTTTGACAATCAAAATTTGTTTTATTTATAATTTGAAAAATTTATAGGGTATATTGTCATTTCTTTGATGAAATTATATTTTATGTTTCCATGATCTGTTCTTTGACCCACAAATTCTTTAGGATTATTTAATCTCTAAATTAATTTTTAATCCTTTCTTCAAAGGGCCTTCACTTAATTTTTATAGTGCTATGGCTTTTCTGCCTGTTTGTGAGGTTCTGCTGTCCCAATATATGTTTATTTTTTGTAAAATGTATAGTTCAGAAATTATCTACCTATCTCTCTATATTCATTTCTATTCCCTTTCTGTCAGAGTTCTGTCACAGTTAACTTTTCTAAGATTATATTCTGTCCCTTAACTTTTTGGGGGAGTTTAAATCTAACTTTTTAGATTTGTCTCAGTCTGAAAGAGGTACACTGAAGTCTCCAACTATTACAGTTTCCTTGTCTATTAGTGCATGTTGACTTTTCCATTAAGTATTTAGATGCTATGTCATGTAATTCAATTCACTAATATTTGTCTAGTAAATCATCTTATTAAACATAAGCATAATATCGAATTCTTGGCTTATTTCTTTTAATCATATCAATTTTCACTTTTGTCTTCCTTGATATCATGATTACTACCTCTGCCTTTTCAGGTTCAGGTGAAGCATAACAAACTTTGTTTTATTCGCTTAATTGTGTGAATTGTTTTTAGTGTATTTCTTGTAAACAACATATTGTTGTATTCTGCTTCCTAATCCAATATATCCTTTTTCATTCATACCACTGACATTCATGTTTATGTTGTTAATTGTTTTAATTTCCTCTGATTTCTCTTAATCTTATCTATTTTCATTTTTGCCTGCTCTGATATCATGATTACTACCCTTGTCTTTTTGAATTCAGGTGAAGCACAAGAGATTTTATTGTAGTTCCTAATTTTAGTTGTGTGAATCTTTGTTTCAGTATGTTTCTAATAAATAACATATTGTTGTATTCTGTTTCCTAATCTAATCTATCCTTTCCTATCCATACAATTCACATTCATGGTTATGATTGTTTTTAATTTCCCTCAATCTTATCATCTCATAATTTTCTTTTCCTAATCCCTTGGTCCCCTCCTTAAATTAAGAGTATGCTCAATACTAGTAAGTGATCTTCTGCTCTACTGCCTCTTTTCTCTTCCTCTTGATTAGACCCCAATCACAGATTTTTACCCTTTCTTTCTTTCCTTTTAATCCCCACTTCATGATCTGTCCTCTGATGTTGAAGTTTGTTTTGCTTATGACTAATCCCTCTCTAAACCTACTTTTCCCTCTTGAATATCCCTCTCCTTTAACTTCATGTTTTCCTATAAAAATAATTTAGATTTATGTGTCAGTACATATGATCTCTTTATGCTACAGAAGAAAATAAGATTTATACATCTCCTATTTCTTCTTTCTTTCCTCCAGGTTTTTATAGTTTTTCCTTTTGTACTTAATTATGAGAAGTAATAAATTTGACATCTTTTCTTCCTTTCTCTTTCTTCTTTATTATCTTCTTTTTCTATTCTCTTTTTCTTCTTCACTGAGGGTTACCAAAATAGAACAAAGCTATCCCTTAGGGCATGTTTGTTTTATTTAACATCCAACTATGAGAAATTTGACACCTTTTCTTCCCTAGTATATTCTCTTTCCATTTTTTTTTTCCTTAACTTAAGGTTACCAGCATAGAACAAAACTACCCCCTTAGGATTTGTTTTATTTAATTCCCTTTATGTTTTTTATAGACATTATGTTGAGTAGATACATATTTCTTTTCTCAATATTAGAAATGTATGTTTTCTCATCACAAAGTCCCTACCAAACTGCCCCAAAGAATTTACCTTTTTAGGATTCTCTTGACTCTTGCGTTTGAATTTCTATGATTCTATTTAACTCAAGTTTTGTCGTCAGGAGAAATGTTTGGGAAGTTCTCTATTATATTAATGATGCTTACTTTCCACTCTAGAATTACACTCAGTTTTGTTGGCAAGTTATTTTTATTATCTTTTGCATTTTGTATAAACATATTCCCAATTCTCCTGCCAAGAGCAGTAACTTGCACAAATTTTGTGATACTCATTGTAGTTTGTTTGTTTGATACTTTCTGACTTCTTGTAGCACTATTTTCCACCCTATAATCTCAAAGTTCTGAAATTTGACTTATGGACCACAAGACCAAAGATAAATTTGGGTGTCATATTCCAAGGAGTTTTCATTTTGAGGTTTCTTTTGGTGACCAGTGGATTCTTTCATGTCGTAGTAATTTTCCTATATATTTAGACGGAATGGTGGAATACTGCTTTAGTCCTGATTTGTATTTTCTACAGTCTTGCTGTAGACATCCTTTTCTCTTGTTTCTGCTATTCACAAAGTACTAATAGGTTTTGGGACCTGTACCCTCCAGATAAAGTGCTTAGCTTTTCAAGATCATCATTAGTGGTTTAGCTTGCTACCAATTTTCATAGCCCATCAGGTAAAATCTTAGTAAAAGATTTGTTGACTTTCATCTCCATGTCTGGGCTCAGAGTTCCATGAGTAATTAACTACCTTGGTGCTTTCTAGTTAGAACACTTTGGTCTTCTAGTCCATGAGTTCAAGTTTCAGCTACTTAACTATCCTGAATCTTCCTGAAAAGTTTCAGAAGGCTTTAGTGGTTTTTTGGCTGATTATTCTCCTAAAATATCTATAGATTTCTGGTCTCTTTTTGCTAATGTAGCCTGAAGACACTTAATATAGTTTTTCTCTTTATTTCTTATTTGTTATATAACTTGGGTCTCTTTTATCTTTTCTCTGGTATATCTGTGGAAATTCCTTGAACTAAAGTGGAAGTCTATAGAGATTTCAAAGGGTGCAGAGAAAAGATATACAAGATTCCATGGACTAAAATACTATAGGAAGGGAGAATAGAAGTGTGATGGGAGGCTCTCAACAACAAAATTTTGAAGAAACAAAGGAATAGCCACTATATATTTTATAAGAAAAGAACAGAAGACAGAAGCAAAAGCAGGTAAAAGAGAATGGACATAAGTACTGTGCCAATATTTTCAGGATCATTAAAGCTCAGAATAAGCTGAAGATAATGAGAAAAGCTAAGGAAACAATAACCACAAAAAACATCCTTGTTTCATTTTTACTTACATTGGAGCATGTGCTCAAGAGCATGACTCAAGAAAGAATAGCCTTTCTGTATACAACAACTGAGATCCTAAGGATTAACAATAAAGAGAAGGCAGAATTGTTCAGTTTTTACTTTACTTTTTTTCCCCCTTTTCCAAGGAATATTACATTTGTACAGAAATAACCAATAGGTAATTGCCCCCCAAGATAAATAATGATTTAATGAAACAATAGCTATCAGCCTTTGATGATTTCATATCCTTTCAGCACAGATGAAACATATCCTCTGATAGGTGAAAGAACTAATGATGTGAAAAATTGTGGTAAATAACAATACCACTATTAAGTCTGTTTGCCAAAGTGATCAGAGAAAAAGGGAAAGAACTGGAAATTGAGATGTTGTCAATCAATTAGGGAATGGCTAAACAAACTTTAATATATTATTGTGATGGAATACTGTGCTATAAGAAATGAAGAGAGGTTGATTTTAGAAAAACATAGAAAGATTTATATGAAATGAAGAGTGAAATGAGCAGAACCAAAAGAATGTTGTATACTATAACAGTATTACTGTTCAAAGAACAACTATGAATTACTAAACTATTGTGAATATTATAAATATTCAAATCAACTACAAAGGATCTATGAAGAAAGATGTTATTCATCTCTAGAGAAAAAACTGATAAATAGAAATATGCTAGTAGGTTATGTAAGGTTATACAGTTAATCTCAATTATACAGATTACAAGCATGTTTCATCATTCCTGGCCCTGCCTCACTTTTAAGTGTTCTAGTAAAGACAGCAGGTTTAGAAAGTTATATCTAATGATTTTCCATTAAGAAATTTTATTATCAGCATCACTCTTATGCTTACTGACCACAATTAGGCTCACAATTGGAAGCCACTGGGAGACAGATTTTCCTAAGTAATGCAAAGAATTTTTAGGAGAGAGAAAGAGGGTGGGGTGGGGAATGGTAAATGTGGGGGAAAAAATTGCCGAAAGTAAAATTAACCAAGTTGTGAGTAGTGAATGGTAGCTGAAGAGGAACATAAGATATACCTCTAAGAGAAGAAAAAAGGATAGTAGGCAGGGAAGATATGATGGTTCAAACTCTTCAACTCTCTCACCAGTTGCTATCAAGGCAGAATTTGGAGCAGAAAGGAATGATAAGAAGGTTTGGGTGGGGTGGAGTATAGAGTCACCCAATCAACAATATTTCTTAAGCATCCACTGTGTGCTAGGCATAGTACTTTCACCAGGGATACAAATAAAAGTTAGACCTCAATAATAATAGTAGGACCAGAGAGATTAAGTGACTTGCCCAGTGTCATATAGCCCCTAAGATAGGATTTAAACTCAAAGTCTTCCTGGACTCCAGATCTTAATGCATTACCCACCATGCTATATAATAAGTTTGGAGTATCCTTGAAGGTAAGAGGGAAGGAGAGATATCTATATGATAACAGACAAGTAAATACAGTATACAAATAATGATGGAGGGGGCATTAAAATTGGGGAAATTAGGTAAGGGCTTGAAGAAGATGGTACTTAAAATTCTGAAAGGAGTTAGGGATTCTAAGAGGCAGAGCATTCAAGCAGGAAGGTCAACTTCGGCTATGCCATAGCTGTGGAAGATAAACTAATGCATCTGGGAACCGAAGAAGGCCAGCTTTGTTGGAATGTGGAGTATGTCAGGAGGAGAAGAATGATGTGTAATTAGTCTGGAAAATAGGGTTAGGGCTAAACTGAGAAGGGCTTTAAGTGCTAAATAGAAGAATTCTTATTTTATCCCAGAGGCAATAGGATTTAAAGAAGCTTCTTGAATAGTAACATGATAATATCCATGTTTTTTGGAATATCATTTTGGTAGCAGTTATAGGGGAATGGATTGGAAAAGGCAAAGCTTGGATAAATACAATGTAAAATGAGCAACTACAGAACCAACTGTTCTTAGATACAAAGTATAATTTATAACATGGCAGTAATTGCTTTTGATTGGTGGTATGATAACTTCACCAACCTTTTTTCTTCTTCCTAGTCCTTTATATCTCTCTCACAATCAATTTCACTAATTAGAAACAGAGCATAAAACTCATTTGTATATTTTAATTTCAATGGCTGATAAAGTACCAGAGCAAACGAGATTATTTATATATACATATGTACATCAGTTGGCCATCTTAACATTGTAGGATATGCAGCTGGGGCTCTCTACTCACACAAACTTTTGCCAAAAAAAAATAGTTAAATTTCTTTTAGTTAAAAATGTTGTGAAATTGGTTGAAACAATTAGCATGTATAGGTGCTTAATAAATACTTATTGAATCAAATTATATACAAAGTTTTAATTCTAGAAATCACCAGACTATGCATATCAAAATGAAGATTATAACATAAACTTCCAACTCAGAAAATGAAATTTAGATCTGCCAAATGATATAATAGCATAGCAATTAAACTTTCCCCTCAAGTAATCTATAAAATATGTAACAACTACTTTAAATAAAAAAAAATTCCTTTACAATGAATCAAACCCAGTTTCCTTCATTCTTTCAGTAATATTTAGTAGCTTTCATTGTAATCTCAAGCTCGAATCTTGAACATTGCTTTAACTTTAAAAAATGTTTAGAATATACAAAAAACTTTTTTTATAACTTAAAAAAAGCTGTAAACAAAGGGAAAAAATCATTTAAACAAAGCTATTTCTAATAGTGTGAGATACAAATAAAAAAAAATCCAAATGCCAAACAATAGCACAATTATGCAAACTACAGCATATTGATACACACTATATAGAGCTATTCAGCATTACAAGTACATGTATTATGTTTATATCTGTAAAATGTTTTTATGCTATAAAGGTAAGTTGAAAAGAGAAGAATAAAAATAGCATATATATATATATACGTATATATATATATATATATATATATATATATATATATATATATACACACACACACATACACAGAGTGATTAAATTATGTAAATATTTATTCAGCTCAGTAGTTATCTGGTCAGGTCTGACTGTGACGCAATTTGGGGTTTTCTGGCAAAGATACTTCAATGGGTTGCCATTTCTTTCTCCAACTCATTTTACAGATGAGGAAACTAAGGCAAACAGGGTTAAATATCTTGCCCAAGGTCACATAGCAAGTAAGTATCTGAGGACAGAATTGAACTCAGAAAGATGAGTCTTCCTGACTTCAGGTCCAGCACTCTATCCACTGTACCACATTGCTGCCCATAAAAAAATAAAACCAAAAAAAGTCTGTAGTGTGCATCAATCAAACACAAAGATATAGATAAAGAATTAAAAGTGATCTTTGAGAAAAATCTAACTTCATTTTTTTTTAAATGTAGTAATCCCTTACAGGTCCAATCTCAATCCTGATCAGAAGCTTTAACAAACTGCCATCTTTGAATTGGGTCCTTTCTTAGGCAATTTGGTGGTCCTCTTTTTCTGGGGCATTGACTATACTGGTGCTAGGATCAGAACAGCTCCAAACTTGATAACTCAGATGATCCACCAATCTCAGCTTCCTTGCCAGGAAGATTATAGTTATACACTCCCACAGCTGGTGTCTTCATTTTATATATGAAAAAATAGTGGTACAGAGAAAGCAGCTGGTCCAAAGCCGTTCAATTGGTTAGTGACAGAGATACTAAAGCAAAGGGTTCTTGATTCCTAGGTCCAATGTTCTTTCCACTATTCCACAGTCACTTGAAGGAAATTCAGTCTCTATTTTTGTTTTATGGACTATTTCAATTTTAAAGTTAACCATCAGGATCAGTGGTTTATTTTCCCCTTGATTTACATATTTAAAGAAATAATTTATTTGAATATATAAAACCCCCAGCTATTCAAGTGCCTGTCAGATTTCAGTTCTCAATGTAAATGACAATGAACAGTTGCAATTGTTAGAAATACACTAACTACTTCTTCAGAATAAATAGAGTTACATCACAACAAGGAATAAAGGACAACTATAATATTTTACTTTTCACAAAGGGAATAGGCAAATCATTTGTAGAGAAACTAAAAAAGATTGAAAGTTTCTGCTACAACAATGCTCATTTATAGAAAAACATATGATTTGTAAAGTGCTTTTATCGCAAGAGGAAAAGATTAGTAGTGCAAATATTATTACAGATGAGGAAAATGAGTCATTTAGATATTAAGCCATTTGGCTGATCATATATGTTAAATGTATGAGGTAGAATTCAAACTCAGGGCATTAATTTTTAAAAGTAACAAAAGATTTATCACTATTTAATACAAAAGTTTAAAACAGATCATGATAAACTAGCTGTGACCTGACTACATTCTAGAGTAGTACTTACTGGATTGTTAACCTAATAGTAGAAAGTATCACTACTTTGACTTTCTGTGAATTATAAATGAAGAAAATTACTTCTCTTTGATGCTATCCCTGAGCAACTGCCATATCAAATTATGGTATCGTATTATGGGAAGATGCTATTATGAAACTGGGAATAAGTTAATAAAATTTTAAAGCTGATGGACTTGAAAGTCCTAAAAGAAATGTATTTTTAAACCATAAAACTTGCATTTATTTTGCATCTGTGTGTAGTAAGATCATAGGATTAAATCCTAAATATAAAAAACCTAAAAAATTGATCTACAATTTTATCAGCCTGGGTACTGTTTTTATCAATGCTGATCTCAAACTCCCTATGTCTTAAGAGAAAGTCTTCATAAGTTGCTGTGGCAAAGAAAAAAAAATCATCACC
Source organism: Sarcophilus harrisii (assembly GCF_902635505.1). Taxonomy (NCBI): domain Eukaryota; kingdom Metazoa; phylum Chordata; class Mammalia; order Dasyuromorphia; family Dasyuridae; genus Sarcophilus; species Sarcophilus harrisii. The sequence continues at coordinate 106,674,466 of NC_045427.1, read as the reverse complement.
TAGTGCCCAACCTTCTGGTAAGGAGGCTTTCCAAACTTAGCTAAGGCTGGTCCTTGGATGACAGACATAGAGTCTTTTGCCAGGCCTATACTCTCAATGTTTCCAACATGGTAGAACCTGCCAGAGTTTGCACTCTGCCGGAACAGTAGTTGAGAACCCAAGGTCATCCTCATGCCATTATCGAATGAGTCACTGGAATCAATCTTTAGTTAGGAAAAGAAACCCAACTCACATACAGTTAATATAAAATGTCTCCTGAGTAACAGGCCAGCTTATTTTACAAAGATTAATTCCATAGTTATTAGCAATAGGATTTTTAGGTCTCCATGGAAACTTTATAATTTTTTTTTTTGCCTTATTATAGTGAAGGGGTAAATTGTATTTTTTAGAGAGTGATAAAGAAGGTCCTAAAAATCAGTTACTCTGATAAATGGGAGGTGGGATTAGAGGCATATGATAGGGATTTGGTTGGAGTGATGACCAAGGACCCACCAAAAAGAAGGAAGATGGCTTGAGGTGTGTTTCTGACTCTGTTACTGAACTGAAAGGAGAGGTATAGGGCAACAATTCTTATAAATGGTAAGGAAGCTATTATCATTTTTAAGTCAAAATTATGTTTCTCATTAGAAATGTGAGGAAATAATTTAGCAAGAAGAAAGTTAGATATATCATTAAATTATTGATAGAATTGATAGAATTAGGTCCAGAACTTGGGATACTTGTATTTTCTACATCTAATTTACTCACATTAAGGAATCTGAATTGAATTATTGAAATTAAAAATTTTTTAAAGGAAAGGGAAAACATCTAGAGTAAAGCATGTTATTTTGATGTTAGTGTGACAACATAAGAACTTGGTTTCACATTCAGTAGAAAAACATACTGCTGCCAAATCAGCACAAATGCTTAAATTCTGAATCACAGATAACTTGCTGAGAAAAAAAAACCCAACAAAACTTCCCAGAATTTGTTTTTCTAAATGCTAAATTTCTAACTGTATAAATTATATCATAGGTGTGCCTCACTTTCTATAAATGACCCATTCCTATAAAGTTCTGTATAAATAGCATCTAAAAAAATCTAATATATTTCAAACATGATTGTGAACAGGGGCTTTCTATTTAAGGAACTCTTACCATGTACAATTTTGTAAGGAGAATAACTGTAAGCTAATTTGTTCTATTTTATAAATTTGGATTGTTAAAATTTGATGTACTTAATGAATACACTAGAAATTATTATTATTATTATTATTTTTGGGTGTGTTTATGCTTCCAATTTGCCATTTTACCCCTTGACTTGTCCTTCAAGGTCTTGTTCAAATGTCATAATGTCCACAAAGTATTCTCTGATACTCTAGCAGTAATTGATTGCTCCCTTATATAATGTCTCATAATATTGGTGCACATGTTTGTGAGTCTGGGTGCACATGTTATTTTTTGGGGGGTCAGGACCTAGGATATTTTGGAGGTGGTTTAAGTCTCTAACTCGCAGTTTTAAAGAGCTGCTTGTAGCACTGAGAGAGTGAGTGACTTATCCATGGTCATAAGGATATTTGTCATTCCTTTTTTTCTGTCTTTCTGTTATTGATAATTTGTGTCAGAATCACATGGGGGGTAGCAAGTACTTACCCAGGAGGCCTGAAAATTCCTAGACTATAGCTTTGTGGGTATTTTTTAGTTTTATTTCATTTTATGATTACAGATCTGTGATGAGAGGCTTGATAAAGGCCCTTTTCTCAACAAGAGACAGTAGTAACCAAGGCACTGAGAAACTGACTACAGAGCACAGAAACCCCTGTAAGTCCCAATTTTGGGAGTTCCCATATTTGAGAATTTCCAAATTTGAGAGTATGTAAATCAGGTTGTGTAGCAAGGGGAAATTTCTTGATGAGATGCTTACCTTAGAGAAAGATAATCTATATGCTTCCTATGTGGAATCCTACTTGGAAAGCAAACTCAGTGAAGATACACTCAGTACTTGTTCAACAAGCTTGTTTGGAGAATAGGATATGTATAATTCTTGGAATGTCAAACTCTGGAAATGCAGAACTCACTTAAATGTCAATAGCACCTTCATGTTCAGTTTCCTTATTGGGGATTTAGGCTATTTCAGCAAATTCAAGTTAAATGTCCTAGATGACTTACCTCCTCCTGAAATTGAAATAATTGGTAGATATGATTACTAAAACACTGTCAGTAAAATTTGAAAGATCACAAAAACAGGAGAGGCTCTGAAAAATAGGAGGACACATGTCCTGATTTTCAAAGTAGAGAAGAGAATTTTGCACAACATTGGCCAATAAGCCTGACTGATTTCTAGGAAAAAATTAGAAAATTGTTAACAAATATATCATACAGAAAGTAGCCATTACAAATAACTAGTGTGGCTTCATCAAGAACATGCCAGAATCATCTTATTTCCCTTTCTGACAGGGGTTGCTAATCTATTAGATAAGAAGAATGTGGTAAATATGTTTCACTTAGATATAACTGATGCATTTGATTTCAAATCAAGATGTTTATTAAAAAGCACTCCAAGAAAAAAAAATATATTAAACACACACTTTTGAGTTTAAAGTTGCATCAACATTTTTTCCATCACCTTTCTAACTCTAGACAACTCACAAAACAATTTTTTGGATAATATTTGCTAATTCTAATGAGTTGGGTTATGCTCTTATAGAAACGATGGAGAGAAGTTGCCTAGATGGTATAATTAGAGTGATTCGAAAACAAATAATCTAAGAAAGAATAGTTATTGATTTAATGTCAACTTAATTGGAGGTCTTCAATGGAGAGCTCTAGGGATCTGTGCTTGATTTGTGTAATTTAATAAAAAAAAAAAAAACTTGGAAAACTGTACAGAGTGAATATTTATCAAATGTATACAAATGATTATATAAAATTAGGAGGGATAGTTAACTTATAAGATGATGTGGTCAGAAACCCAATAAATATTGATAGGTGAGAGGAGTGGACTGTATCTAATAAACTGAGGAAATATAGGCACATAACAGTTTGCCTGAAAAAGATCTGGATGTCTAGTGGTCTACAAGCTCAATGTGAGCTTGGGCTGCATTTTCTATGAATAAAGAGGTGATGTCTCTCAGGACACTATCCTTGTCAGGCCCATTTCTGAAGCAGTGTTTTTAAGTCTGGGTACCACAAATTAAGGACAAAGATACCCTGCAGAATGAGTAGATGAAGACAAGAATGGTAAATGTAAGAGAATAGCTTAAAGAACTGGGGATATTTAGCCTGGGAAATAAAAAACTCAGCGAAAAAAAGAAAATTAACATCATTTTCAGATTTTTGTTAGGGATGTAAGATAACTTTGTCTTTGACCACAATCAGTGTAACTAGGAAGAATGAAGTAGAGGAATATTTATGCAAAAACAAAGTCTGAAACAACTAGAACCGTCCAGAAGTTGAATGGTTCCTCAAGATGGGATGAGTCCCTTCTCACTATAGGTTATCAAGCAAAGGCTAGGTGACTATTTTTCAAGGATATTATAGTTGAGCTTCAGTATAAGTTTGATGAGATTCCTTTCACAATTCTAAGATACTGTGATTCTGCATATTCTATATGTGTATGGGGGTGGAGAAGGGAGTGTTAGGTTTGTTTTTGTTTTGTTTTTTTTTTAGTGGGCTTTTTAAAAGTCCTTACATCTTCTAAAATAAACTGAGAAAGTAGCATTCTTGGAGTAAAACATCTCATATTTAATCTAGTCCAGGTGAGAACAGAATCTTTGGTAAGCCGGGGAAGTAAAACTCTGGGCTATAATGGGTAATATCTTGAAATCATGTCTGAGACCTAAGAAGTTGATTTCTGCTCTCTTTTAGAGCATTTCAGTCATCTTCAAGATTCATTCACGTTTTTTAAAAAGAAAAAAAAAAAAAGAAAAACCAGATCCAGATTGCTACTTTTACTTTGGCCTAACTTAATAGAGTTTGTCTATGACTCCAGGTTCAAAAAAGGCAAAAATAGTTTGATGACTCTCAAATATCTTTACTTTTGGAGGGGAAGTTAAATCAGTTGACTTCAACTTCATTTTTCATCAACCCTGCATTCACTCTGGATCTACATTTGGATTTTTTTTGGTACTGGGGAATCCAGTGGTTTCTAACTTGAGGCTGAAAAATTGACTTCCAATTAGCCAAATCTCTAAACCTTGTTCAGTCCCAAATGCCTTGGCTAAGCTTCTCTGATGAAGGCTCTGTCCCTCTTTCCTTCCTTTCTTGTCTTTCCTCCTTTTTCCCTTTCTTCTATACTGTTATTTTTAATTATCTTTTTTCTTTTCTTTTCTTTTTTGATGATGTGTGTATATTTGTAGTTGTTGAATTTGAATAATAATTTTTGGGGGGAGAAGGGTAAATGAAATTTCTTGATTGAGGTCTTAACATGGGATCTCTGCCTAGATTCCTGGAAGTTTATGAACTTAGATTAGAAAAACAATTACATCTTTAAATATAACAGTTTTCTTTTAAATCCTATTTCATGCATTTAAAAACATTCCAAGGAGAGATTCATAAACTGCCTTAGATTACTAAAAGTCCATAGCACAAAAAAGTCTGACTTTTGCTCCAAGCCTGCCACAATGGGAACTCCGAATACTTTCAAAACACTTGAATTTGGGAATGTCTAAGAACTAGGTAACATAAACATCATTAGCATTCAGAGTATGATTAAAAAAGGAATCAATTAAGAACTGTGCCTAATGGACAAGTAATGGAGCTCTCCACATCCCCAGATAGTTATTTAGATTTGGAGACATAATATATAACCAATGTGCCCTGAAGTATCCCAGTTTGATTTGCTGTGATAGAAAATATTTAACTGGGAAGATAATATAAGTGGGAGGGGGGAGGGTAGAGGAAGCCTTTATTTGATGAGTTTGTCCAATTGATCTGACAAGATTATAGGGAGTATATCTTTTTTGGAGTCACATGCTCATGGCACCATATTGAATGGATTTCAGAAAATTGTTTCCTAATAATTAACTGACAGAGAATCAGCTGTTCCTCTCAAAGGCCTATAAAAGTGAGCTGTTTTTCTCTTTCTCACATCTTTTTCATTGCAAACAGAATGCAGGAGCATGGACCTTTCAAAAATCTATTTATTTATTATTTTTTTGCTTGAGTTATGAACATGTGTTCATGAGCAGTTTCCTTTCCCTAGGAAATGCTAATAGCAATTTGTGTTGTAATGATATGAATCAGAGGTACCTTTCCAGGTAGCCTGAGAGAGTAGTGTGGATTTGGGTTTCTGATTACCAGCTATTCTGAGCAGAAGTTCAAGTAAGGAGATCTGACAGTGAACCTTCCTAGCTCAAGAGATTGCAGTAGATATGGCACTGAGATATTTCAAGGAAAGGCAGCCTAAAATCTGGAGATCAGATCTTATGGAAAAAAAGAAGGGTAATTTTTTTATGCATAAAATTCTTTGGAGAAAGAAGAGGGTAGTCCAAATAGTTCTTGAGCAGCATCCTACTTGGAGATGAAAGCCAGTGAATTTCTTGGACAAGGAAGAGAAGGTCTACAGGGAGGGAGATTTCTTGTTCAGCAGTCATAAAAAGTATGTTTATCTTCTGAAAATAACCTTAACACAGGGTATTTTTAATATATATATATATATATATATATATATATATATATATATATATATAATCTTGGAGTAAAGACTTCTACAAGAAAGAAGTTGCCTTGAAATTATTTAGTTTCCTTCTGGATAAGTTGCTGGGCTACTTGAGGATTCTATGGATGGTATAGGGAAGTAGATAGCCAGACTAGGAAATCAAGAAAATGTTGAATTCAAGTTTTGCCTTAAGGTTATGCCAAAGTAATCTAAGGGGGTGTGTGTGTGTGTGTGTGTGTGTGTGTGTGTGTGTGTTACTTAAAGTGGTATTTGAAGATTTAGTAATGCTATGGATATAATTTGTCTAGATTTTTTGCAAACTTTTTGACAAAGTATCTCATATTGTTCTTATGGAGCAGTAAAAAGATATGGATTAGAAAATAATACCATCAGATGGATTCAGAAGAGGTTTGGTGGTCCATATTATTTAACATTTTAATCAAAGGCTTGGCTAAAATAAAAAATGGTACACTCCTCAAATCTATATATAATACAAAGCTAAGAATATGTTGCTAATGTAGTTTGTTGATGCCATGACATGCAATGAAGTGGATTTAAGTGAGGGAGGGCTGGACAAGTTCACCTGCCTTACCTTCTCCTCTGGAAATAATGGCAAGATATAGATAAGGATGATTTAGCTAAGAATAGCTAACATACTGGATAGGAAAGTCAGAATCCAAATAGATTTTGATAGGCTAAATCAATCTTACAAGTTTAAAATGGGTGAGGCATAGACTGCCGGGATTCTAAAAAAAGATATATTTTTAGTGGACTATAAACTGTGATATGGCAGCCACAAAAAGCTAATGCTTTTTTTTTTTTTTTTTGAATGCATTAATAAGGGCACAACTTTTCCAGGAATAATGAAGGGATAATGCCACTGTACTCTGACCTCATCAGACTTTACTTGAGGTTACTGTGTTCAGTTCAGAATACTGATCAGCTGAAAAATGTCTAGAAAAAGCTAAGATGGTAAAATATCTCCATGATAGATGAAGATAAGTTGAGAAACTTGGCATGGTTAGCCTGAAGAAGACAAAAGGACAGAACAGAAGAAAGGGAGAGGGGAGAGAGGGAGAGAGAGAAGAGAGGAAAGGAGATGACTGGAGGTGAGGTAGGGAAGAACATGATAACTATTCAACGATCTGAAGGGGGCTGTCTTGTGAAAAGGGATTTGATTTATTCTATTTGTCCCAAGAGGGCTAAACTAAAAGAATGTGATGTATAAAGAATCAATTTTAGGCTTGAAGTCAGGAAAAATTTCTAACCATTAGAGCCTATACTGAGAGGTTGTAGGTTCTCCTTCAAGGTTGGGTGACCACTTTTCAGTGTATTTTTTATAATATATTTTAATATATTTATTGTAGGGATTCTTTTCATATATCAGTGGGACTAGATGACTATTGAGGTCCCTTCTTACTCTCAAATTTTGTGATTGCATGATTCTATAAATCCAGAATCATTAAAGAAAAGTTAATCTAAAGAAAATTAATATGGATTTCTATCTAGATTATTACCTAATTCTTGCTTTTCTTCTGGCAATATGTGTATATATATATATATATATGTAACTAATCAAGGATGTGACTGCATTAAATAAGTGTTTTAGATTTTATGTGATTAAATTAGAATGCAAACAAATATGAACTATGTGTTTCTCTTCTATGAGCCTCATGGTATCAAGAGAAAGCAAAAAAAAAAAAAAAAAAAATCTAAATACACTGGGTTGGTACCTTGCAATAAAATTATGCAAGGACCCAGACAAAAGTCAATATAGTAGATATGAGCATAAGCTTAAGACCTACGTCATTGTCAGAACTATCCATCTCGATGAGATCATATATCCCATTGAGTGTTTGAGTAAAGATTATTACTGCATGCTCAGAATCAGTGCATTGTGACCAAAACATGACAATTTCTACACTCCAATACTTGGTGGTCTGTGATGTTACTTAAGTGGGATCTCATCTCCAATAGTTATATTGTAACCCAACCACAGGTCTTCTATTATGTGTAATTTTAGTTCTTATCTTCCAAAAAATCCTCGAGTCCCACTCATCTTATTCAGTCTTTCTTCCTCTACATCGTTTATCATTGCAGGTGTATCAAAAAAAAAAAAAAAAAAAAAAAAAAAAAGCTAAATACTTGTTATCCAAAAATTTTAGTTTTTGTTCCAATTTCCACATTTTTTGGTAAAAACATACAAATCAATTGGTAGTTGTACACTACTAACACCACACACACACACACACACACACACACACAGAGAATACTACATTTAGCAAAAAGTACAGGAATACCTTAAATTCTATTTCAGTCAACCCGTAGTCTTTCAAAAGGTATGGCTCACTGTTTTCAAAACTGTTAAAAAACTCACTATTCCAAATAAATCTTTCAGAAGTAAAATGTTATTTTTCCCTCTTGAATGAATGCTATGAATTCAATAGTATGGATAGATAACTTTAACAGTAACTGTTTTAATGCTCAAATTAGAACCTCTTCTTCAATATATACAACAAATGTAAAATATAGGAAATTTATCTTATAGTGTCAGATTTATGATTCAAACTGCTTATCTCCAGGCTGTTGTTTCTCTCCCCCTGCCCCCCCATCCCCAAAACGATCCAAATATATCTCTTTTGCTGAATGTCATCCTTTTTCATTGATGACTAGGCTCAGGTTTCCAGGATGCAAGTTCATCCTGAGTTGCAGTTTGATTTCCTTTTGCTTTTTGGAATATATATATATCTATATATACATATTTCTATCTCTATCTATCTATCTATCAAATCCTACTAGAATAAATCTTAGGTTACTTGAATTAACCTTCTTTCATAGTTGAATGTTTTTTTCCTGAATGCATATAAAATGCTGTTTCTTATTGAATTTGTGAAATTTAAACACCATATAATTTACTTTGGCTCATACAGAATTGACATTTTTAACTTTTTTTTTCTGCTTTTCTTCTGCAGAACCTCCCTCTACTTTCCTTCCTTCTTCTCTCCCTTCTTCCCTCCTTTCTTCCCTCCCTCCCTTCCTTCCTTCGTTCTTCTCTTCTTCCCTCCTTCCCTTCTGGTTCAATGCACTTTGGTATTTTTTCTTTTAGGTCTTATTCTTTTGTTTTTCTTCTCTGTTGGTTTATCTGCTTGTGAGTTAGGTTTTTATTCAGGCTTGATCTCTTATGTTACTGTTCTTAAAGCTTTTCTCTTGTATTTGCTGTCACTTGCCTTATGAAAGCCTTCCTCACATTTTGGCTCCTCTCCTCTTCAGGGCTACCTACACAAACATCTGTCTTGGGATGCAGGTTTTTTTTTTTATCCTTGTGTTGAGCAGTATGGATATCAATCAGGCCTGAGTCTTTGGCCTCTGCAAACTCTGGGGAAAGAGGACTACTAACAGCTGTGTTTTCTAATTCTCTTTTTCTCAGCCTGATGCTTATTCCTCTTCAGCTTGTGGCTCTGATTGCAGTACATGTTTTCTGTCCTCCCTGAGTCTTTTATTTCACTCTTCTCCAGTCACTATCCTATTCCTTCATGTGACTGGTCAGAGTCAATGTCTATTGCTTCTTGTGAGTGAGGTAGGCTGGGTTCAGGTCAATTCACTGTCATGGTAGATTCTTAAAGCCACATTCTGAGTTACAAAGTGCCAGCTGTGTAGAATGGGTTGGAGATAGAACAATGAATGAGAGCTCTCAATGTATTTAAGTTTTCTGGTGTTAATTCATGATTTTTAAAAATCTTGTGTAGGGTTCTATTTGTCATCTTATGAATTCACCTCTATTTATTCTAGATCTGGTAAATAATTAATCTCCTGGAGGTTTTCTTTAAAATGATATAATTTTAATTTTTTACATACATTTTACATTTTTAGCCTATAATACTAGTCAGATGAAAAGCTCTGTAGAAAAGTGGTAAGTCATTCATGTCTGTAGATTCTACCACATTCTGGTTACAAGTCCAGCTTAGAATGTGAATAAAAAGAATGAGAGCATCCTCAAATTATTTCCAAAGATTTCATGTGATAGTAATTCATAGATCTAATTTTCTAAAATTATAGGAATCAATATTATCAATAGAAATTCCTCACCTTATTTATTTAGATTCTTAATATATTCTGGGTCTTTCTCTTTATAAGTGATACATTAGATTTTAACATTAAATTAATTTACCTAATCATAGGTCAGATTAAAGTTTAGAGAAAAACGTCATTAAGAAATTCTCTGAGATAGAAATATAAGCATCCTCAATTATTTCTAAAAAGGATTTACTAGTGAATAAGAATATAGGATCCTATTTCTAAATTAATATAGAAATTATCATGGAAATTCTCACATTATTTATAAGATGTTCTATATATTTTGTGTCTTCTCTTTAAGTAATATAGACATAAACTCAAGTACTATCAAGTCATTACAGCTATTTCTCAAGAGAGTTAGAGAGATGTTATATAAATAGCATTGTATTATATTTAAAAAGATGGGATCAACTAAGTAATAAGAATTGACCACAATTAAAGGAAATATGAAGTATGATCAATTTATAAGTATCATAGTTTTTCTTGGCTTAGTAACTTATTATTTCAAGTGATCTCTAAGTTTTCTAAACAGGTTTGCAGTATAAGTAATATCATACATTTAAATGTCACAAAAATATAAGAACAAGAAGAAAAAGTATATAAGATAATAATAGGTAGTGTCTATTTTATGAATGAGAAATTATTTAAGAATTTTAGTTATATCATATTATGTTAAATGTCAAAGAAAAAACTGTGAAAAGTCTCTCTCTATATATATTGAGTGAAAAGCTCTTGAAAAGTCTTACTTTGGAGGTATTTCATTTCCTCATAGGATTTGTAATAACTTATGCTGTAAGTGCTATTATACTAATATCATAATACTTCTAATATTACCTGTACTAATACATGCATAGATCCAGGTTCAATCTCTAAGTGCAAATGTATTCTATATATAAAAATGCTTCTTTGTACAGTTTTTATCTCCACTTCAACCCTCTCCCCCTTTTACCTTTCCTAAGAAATTTAGAACAAACCAAGAAAGGATGCATGAAAGAGTTAGTTCTCTATTTCCAAATGACTTGACTTTTAAAGGTAAGACAAATAGAAAGAGGAAAAATTTTTGTCTATAAATGTGTAATTATTTTTATGATATTTTAATTATATGTCAAATACAGAGCTTACTAAGGCAGAAACTTTTTTTTCTATGTTGATTTTATAATGTTAACTATGATAGGGAATTAAAAAAAACTGTGTTATTCACTACATTAAAAAATTAAATGTTTTGCCTAGATGTTCACTGTTTTTAAGGATAAAGAATTCATACAAATATCATCAAGGGCTTCCTGAAAAAGCAGAATACTTCAAGTATTTAGTGCAGCAAAAAAAAAAAAAAAAAAAAAAAAAAGACAGATAAGAGATCAATAACAAAATCACCTGGTTAAAAAAAGTAAAAGGTGTTGCATTAAAAGGCTTTTTGCTTTACATGTGAAACAACACTGAGAAACCTGTATTTTAGCACTTGTACTCAATAGGCACTCCAAACTATGCAATGATGAGAACAGAAACCCAACCTTTCTAATAATCTTGTGACAAAAGCTAAAAGACATCATCCTATTAACTAGTGATCTCAACTGCTAATGCGGAGTACTTCCTGGTGCCTTTTATGTAGAATGCTGCTATTAAAAAACCACTAAACATTCACTGTGAACAACACAGAATCATTCATCTTTTATCAGCATCTCTTGTTAGAAGAGTATGAGTGGGGCTGAAGGTGTCATTGATATTATGGAGTGGAAATTAATCAGAAATTTTTCTCATATTTTCCTCATCACACTAATTTACTTTTGTACAAATTTCCCCCTGCTAAAAAGTTCATACCCAACCCCCTGTTGTACTCTTTTAAGTTGAGAATATTCAACGAGTGCGTCAACTGAAAAGCACCAGGTCCTAACACAAAAAGCATTCGAAATTCTCATTTAGTTGTCTTTATTTTGCTAGCGCCATGTGGTCCTTGAAGATGTAGAAAACACGGGAAGCCGAGTAAAGATCAGAGCAAGCTCATTAGCATTCTGACAAAATTGGAGTGGTGGAGATGTATAGTTTGCCTAGTTTGTCGTTTTGAAAGCTACCGGTGGTAAGCTTTCTATTTCATTGTGCTTTTGTCTTTTTGGGGGGTTTTCAACGCAGCAGGGTGTTTGTTAGCCCTAGGTCTGCACAATGCATTGTGGGAACCTTTGCTTCACATTCAGCCTATAGTATCCTTCTAGTTTGCGTCAAAGTTTTTTTTCCCCCCTTCCATTTATAATTAAGTACTTATATCTATCTAACACACTTATTATATTTATGTGCATGTTTACAGCTTGGAATCTCTTCAACTGTCTCTATCACTGCATACTCATCAATGTCAGATTTGTCTTTCTCAATGTTACTAACAACTGAAATACAAAATCCAAGATTTAAACAATTTTGAGCTGCATTATTTCTCATTTTGAAAATATTTCAATATACTTAAACTAAAAATGAAAGCAATCATTTACATTTTGCTATTATAAACAACTAATACATTACACATACACACATACATATATATAGAGAGAAAGTGATTCAAATGATTATGATTCAAAAGATTATTTTCATTAGGTAAAATCTCAATTCAATTTTTGAAACTACTGAAGAAAAACAGGTTTATCACAGAATTATTTAAATAATGAATTATCTCTTTAAAAAACCTAAAGAAGTTATTACTCTGGCCATTTGATTTTTTCCCTTTTTCTTCCTTTTGCATTTTTTTTTAACTTAAGGCTCACTTTGAAGGACTAAATAGGATACATTAATGCTGCTATTCGACATGAATGTTTCTGAGTTGCAATGAAATGGATAAAGGTCTTTTTGGATGAATTTATCTGCTAAATCCTTGTGGTTGCCCTCCTATCTTGGATGATGACCCAAAAGAATGTCAACAGCTCATTTTCCCAGAAAGCTGGGAAGAGTCACTATGCAAGCCATAATCTGCACATTCTCAAAGAACCATTTCAAACATTACATTTCACAAGCTGTTTAAAGTTATTCCCCTCTCATCTCTACTATTCTAGCAGTACTTTGGACATCAGTGTCTCTGAAATGATGAGTTAGATGAAGTTTACATATGACTTTAGCTTAAGGCTCCTTTCATTTTTAGATGCATTTTAAATGTACATTTTAGAAACTTGGCTACTATTTTATGAAAATAATACGCAAACTGCAAGTAAATAATAGTAGTCAAATATATTCCACTAAATATGCTCCCCAGTTAAATTAATATGAGAAAAAGAAGTGAATTTTTTAGAATGATGATTATTACTCACAGCATATCCAAGTCTTGTAAGGGATACTTTTGATCTTTGCTAATTTGTAATAATTAAGGGCTGTGGGAAAGTTAAAATATCAGTGAAGGGAAAATACAGCATCTTGGTACTGTGACAAAAAGAAATTAGTAATAAAGGAAAGAGTCCGTCCTCAGTAAAGCTCTTATCCCAAAGTACTAAAATTCTTCTATATTTCTCTTAAATAGATAGAAATCATTAGGCTATTTATCTTTTTAAAAAATGCTTAGAAATTTGAATCTTGTGACTATCAAATATCTACATTATATTATAATGCTATGCTCCTCCCCACTATTTTGTTCTTAAATTCAAACTCTAATGAATGAATATAGTGGGTTTTCCCCAGAGGCTTCCTTTGTAATTTAAAAGTTCATTCTTCAAAAATACCACTTTGCAGGTCTACGGTCTGGGTTTAGCATTATTTTAACATCTTCAAAACTTGGAATTCTGCCAACTTAAGGCTTTCACTGATGGTTAAATGTATCCCAGACATTGTGCTATTCTATAGCTAGTTTTAAACCCATACAAAATTGAAATAAACTGGATAATGTTACTCACTATGTTAAAGATGACTGAATCATTTCCATACTTTGCAATGTGCTTATGGCTGCAAAATTATTTATCTCCTTCACTGCATTCTCCTACCAAAGTTTCTGAATAAAATCATCTGGACCCGCCATATCAAATTAGAGGGCAGTCAGGAGTGTCTAAGTCCAGCTTTAAAACAAAATATCTTAACAATTACTTAGCCACATGGAAAATAGAATATGTCTTTCCCGAAAGGTTTTTATATATTTGCTACCTTGAAATTTGATGTTATTAGAAACCATTTCTGACTTATAAATAGCAAGGTTGTGAAACATCACATTTAGCAGGATGAGAAATGCTAAATGGCAAAACTTTTTAAAAGTGTAAATTAATAATCTTCAATTTTTAAAGTAAATTTCATGTACTAGTTTCAATAGAATATTTTCATGGAGTTATAAATTAGTGTAATTAATTAAGACATAATATATGCACATGCTATGAACATGGGGTTATCAAGATCTATACACGGATGTACATCTATACACATATTAGTCCCTCTTCATAATAGCAAACTTGTAACTTTGCAATATTCAAAGCTGTGCTTCTGTTTAGGTCCCTATGATTTAAAGGCCAGATGTTTTTCACAAATGACCAACAATCGAAGGTTAGAATAAATTAATGGCTGATTTCTGAGCTTTGATGGAATTAAGCATACTTCTTTTCCAATGTGCCCATGTGAATGTTTGCCCGTTAAACTTTTTTTTTTTTTTTTTTTTTGACAAGTGAGGCCACCCAGCAGATAACAACTGATGCAAAACCCAGGAGTAATCCCTCTGTTTAGTTCAACACTATGGTTAGCCTTCACACTGCCTCTTTTATCCAGTGGATTTAGAAAAACTTTCATTTATTTGTTGGCCTCAGTTTTCAACTTAGTTGCCCTCTTTAAAGAAACCAAGACCTATTCCTATGTAAATACATTTGCATGATGACACAATAAAATGTTTTAGGGTTCTGAAAATACTTGCAAACTAGAGAGGTTCTGAGTACATATTTACAATCTCCAAATATTTTCACAAATATCAGGGAAAAAGTGGAAACAGACTAGATAATCTAAATAGTTTAAATAATATTATAATAATATTGACAAGATAAAATATGGTGAACATCTTGGGTTAAACAACATTAAAAATTAATAAAATTGTTTATAGTCCCAGGTTAATATTTAAAACTACTGCAAATAAGATATTTTACTATTAAGGCATTTTATCAAAAACAAATCACTGGCTTCTTATTCTCTCATGTCAAACTCAGTAACTAACTTTTACTGAAAATCATTTGATTTTACTTGCTTATTCTAAATACATTTCTCTAAAAGTATCAAAACACAAAAAGTTTGATACAATTTAAAACCTAATGTTTTTCAAAAAAATATGTTTAAGTTCTTGGCAAAAGCAATCATATGACTACACCTCTTATTTGTGAAAATCAAATTAGATTGGCATTTAGGATATAACTAATTAAGAGCAAACATAACAATTTGTGTAATAAGTAATGTAGAGCCAATCATAAACAATTAGAGAGTTCCAATTTTCAGAGGCCCAGACAACTGGCAAATCATTTGAAAATTTCAGTCTTCACAGTATTGTTTAGCATTATTATGTAGGCCCAATTTTGTCTATTACTTTACACTAAATTAAATACTACTATTCCATCTTAATTCAATATTAGGAATTAATTTTTCAGTGGATGACTAAACATGTTGAAAATTGGGTCTTTCTAGGGCCCAACTCTATTACTTATTATCTTATCAGCTATATTATTTATTACTACAGCAATTAAAGGGACACACTATATATATATATATTGTAGGATGAGCAATCATAAGAAGACTTCTCAGTTATAGAACTACCAAAGAGGACTCATGGTAAAAATGAATCATTTCTTTCTGGATTAGCTGAGGGAAATTGTAATAGAATTTTTTGGATTCTCTGTTCTCCTTCAAATGAGCTAATATTTGTTGAAAAAATAAAAAATAAAAAAAGTACTTAGCCCAGGGTCTGTTAAATAGGTGCTATATCAATACTTATTCCTTCCCTTTTACTGCTCTTCCCCTTTCACAGTATTTTCCCCTCTACCCCTTCATTTATACTACTAGCAATTACAAATAAACTAATCTTATATCATGGCTAGTGTAATTCAATGAAAACTTTACTCCTCTAAAGAGGTGTACATGACTTGCAGTTCCTTTGTTTCTTTTATGATTTGTGAAAATTCTCTCTTAAACTGATGATAAGTTAAAAGTTTTAATTTCTGGAAATTCTTAACTAAAAGGGCTTGCAACGTACTTTTTTATATTGTGTAGCTTTAGAAAGTCTAAACATGATCATGACTAAAATAGAGAAAAATGAAAGAATTTCTCTCATTAATTGGGAGAGAAAGAGACTTCACAAAACCAGGTTTTGCACC